>NC_139217.1:167309429-168781929 GCF_055691185.1 Crinia signifera
AAAGGCAGGGTTTCCCAAACTCAGTCCTCAAGTCAGTCCAGGTTTTAGGAATATCTATGCTTGTGCTCAGTAAGGCAGCTAATTGTACATGATTGACTCTGTGAGAGAGAGAAAGAGATGCAAATTCACTTGATGCCAACAGATGACAGTGTTTCAGCGACACGCAGACACTAGACATGTATAGAGATATATAGATATACTAAACTAATTGAGCACCTGAAGCAGATGCATAAGGTAACCAAAGGGCAAAGTCATTAGAGAAACCGCATGGTTCCGATATCATGAGAAAAATGTAAGGTTTATGCTACAGTATGACCTAAATAAGCAGATGTACAAAAGATTGTTATAAATATTCACTCTATTAAATGCAGGCATATGATGAAATCCAAATGCATTTTGAATAGCAGTAAATAGCATTTTTTACCAATGTAAATAAATACTATATTAATACTGACATTAAAATTACATTTACATTATGATTGTTATTATCCAAAGCAGGGTTCTAATTTTGTCTCCATGATGGCTATACTATTACTACAGTAAGTAGCAAGTCCAGCACCTTAGTCCTTAGATTATGACATGCTAGATGCCGTTAAGTGTGTATACACGAATAAGGCTGTCTGAAAATTGCTTGTATCATCATTGTGCTAGTGACATGTTTAAAAGGAAACATTTATGAAGACAAGAGAACTATCACCAGAATAGGTATGGGCAGAGGACGGACAGCAGGTCGGCGTGGCGGCTAGGGAGGCAGCGGGGTTCGTGCGGCGCTGGGGAGGCAGCGGGGTCCCTGTGGCGCTGGGGAGGCAGCAGGGTCCCTGCAGCGGCTGAGAACTAGTAGCGCTATTTGCCAGGTGGGAATTGGCTGCAAAATGTGAAACCATGTTTTGAAAAGACTGGCCGGCCATTTATTGGCTGAGAGAATCCTCTCAGCCAATCAGCGGACTCCCATCTGATTGGCTTAGAGGATTCTCTCAGCCAATAAACAGCGGGCCAGTCTTTTCAAAATATGGTTCAGTGGGTCTAAAGCTCCATACATAATGGTCGACTTTCAGCTGAAAGCAGCTCAGTTAACTCCTTCGAAAGCCGCTCAGTGTATGGGGCAGCGATGAGCGCTGATGCAGGTTCCCGCATCAACGATGCCCCTACTGCTCATCCAGTGGTGGAGTGGATGGCTTTCCATAGTATCCCGCTACGGAAAGCCGCCCACCCTTGGGGAAAAAAAAACTGTGTTTTTCAGCCCATCGATTTTCCCCATAATCATTATCCATACATGCTGGGCAAAAATGCTCAGTGTGTATAGACCTTTATGCCAACTTTGTTTTGAGGATGTTGAGTACACTTCCACTCATGTAAATGGATCTGTGACTGATGCAAATTACCCAACACACTAGCACAATCATATACACATTTCACAGCATGTAGTGCCCCATATTCATATTTTACCACATAGAAGTGCCCTTTATTCATGTGATGACACACAGTAGTACTCCTTATGCATGTATTCCTCACATTGTTGTCACTTAAACATAACACGCGCAGTAGTATTGTTGATCATACAATCAATTCTCACAGCAGTAGCTCCCCTTACAGAAAATGTAGCAGGGTAAGAACAAACATGGGAATAGGAAATCAAGAGAGTGTAGATTATGGTATATATTCAATTGAAGACGGATCCATTACGAAATGCTTTTGACAGAATGGATCCAGCATCCATTATTCAATGCAGCTGAATTTAGCAGCTGATTGATGCTCATTGGCCGGCGCAGGGACTGGGTGAGCGCAACAGCAGCTGGTGGAACAATTGCCTAGGAGGCTGTGGTAGCCGGGACGGGGCCGGGTGAGCTGCTCTCACCCGGTGCAGGAGGTGGCGGGAGGGTACGGGTATGCGGCAGGATGGGAACGAGAGGCAATGGCCCAAAGGAGGGTGCCATGTAAGCTGTTACTGCTCACACGCTGCCATCCTCCCTGCCTTAATCCGAAAGTTTTGGCTGTGTTAGCAAGTGTATTAGCGGCTATTACGTCAATCCACCTGGTTTTCGGCAGGTCGGACGTCAATTGAATATACCCCAATACCTCTTCCCATGATATAGTAGTAACCGGTGGGGCTACAGCACAATTTAAATTCAAATAAGAGAGCCTCAGTAACGGCCACTGAGTCAGTTAACTGCGCTGCAGCTCCCCCTTCTGGTACTGTCACTAGTTGTAGCCATTTTTCAAGAAAAGTGAACAACCTGCAACTACCACCTATCATGCTGGGACAGAGAAGACTATTTGCATCCAAATCAATACTGCTGAGAAAGGGCCTGTGCTAAGAGAGTGCGCTATGTTTGTGGTAATGAGGGAAGGCTGTGTACGTCGTTCGAGCAACAACGTTAAGATCTGCTCAAATTATTTAACTACGGTCTGATGTGGGATGGGTTGAGTTGCAAATGGATCGCCCAAATAAGTCTTTGCTATAAGTGTTCTGAAAAGCAAGACACTATGGGTGAGATTTAATAGGATGAGAGATTCAGAAAGTGAGAGATTTCGTGAGAAATCTCCAGTTTTTTTAAAGCGGCAATCATTTACACAGCAAAATCAAACTGGTTTTGCGTACCGCCGCTCCACGTCGGCGTGGAGTTGATTTTATAAAGTGTGGCGAGCGCAGCGAGCCACCGTGCCCGAAGCGTGGTGAGCGCAGCGAGCCCCGCGAGGGGACGCGAATACCTGTGAAGGTATCCGCTGCGCTCGCCACGCTTCGGGCTCGGTGGCTCGCTGCGCTCGCCACACTTTATAGAAATCAACTCCACGCCGACGTGGATAGTGGGGGTATGAAAAGGTCGGAGGACGCGTACCGCCGCCCCTCGCGGGCTCGCTGCGCTTCGGGTTCATGTTTATACTTGGGGGTGGCGTGGGGGTGCATTTAAGCATTGTAAGCACCCATTAGGGTGCTTATACAATTTATAATCACATCCCATCGCATTGTATGCCATATACAATGGCATACAATTTTAAAATTGTATGCCATTGTAGAACATCGGCCGATATCGCATCGCATCGCATGCGATATGGTCTGCGATGCGATGGGTGCCGTGCTAGTACACAAGTACCCTTATTTATAGTATGACAAATAGGATAAAGGGAGTTTCCCATTTCCACAGGAAGGTCGACATGCATTAGATCTGGGGTAGCCAACCCTAGTCCTCGAGAGCTACCAACAGTGCATGTTTTGCAGGTCTCCTCACAGAATCTCAAGTGAGCTAATTAGCTCCATCTGTGTATCTTTTAAAATGTGTCAGTGATTGAGTGCAGCTGTGCAGCAGCTAGGTTGTCTGGAAAATGTGAACTGTTGGTAGCTCTCAAGGGCTAGGGTTGGCTACCACTGCATTAGATCAACACCTGAAGGTTGACAAGCCTTAGGTTGACACACTCAAAAGGTCGACATGGCTTTAGTTCGACATGGTCATAAGGTTGACACAAGCATTAGGCAGACATTAGGTAGGTCGACAGTTAAACCATCGTCATGGACTTCCTCTCATCAGGCATTGTCCCCTCTGCATTCAAACATGCCCTCGTCTCCTGTTCTTAAAATACCTACCCTTGATCCTAACACTCTAACATCTCATCCTGCTCCTCCTCAGCGCCTCCAAGCTCCTTTATTAACCACTTTACTGTCTTTATTTCCTCACACTTCCTACTTGACCTATTCCAGTCATCAACTGAAACTGCCCTCACAAAAGTAAGCAACAACCTCCTCACTCCCAAATCTAAGGATCATTACCAATTGACATCTCTGCTGCTATCGGTCTACATGATACTAGCTGTCTTCCTACCTCTCTGTATGCTCCTTTTTTGCCTATTTTCATGACTATACTCCACCCCGACCCCCTCAGTTTCAATAACAGTTGGCACTCATATCATCGCTTTCTCCACTGACACCCCACCCCCTCCTTCCCCTCACTCATATCTCCAATTGTCTTTCTTCTATCTCTTCCTGGATATCCCAGAGTTTTCTTAAACTAAACATGGCTAACTGATTAAGCTATCTTCCCACTCTCCCATAACCTCACTTCCCACAATTTACTGTATTGATAGCACTACCATCTTCTCTAGTCTCCAACTGTCTTAGTTATCTTAACTCCTCCCTCTCCTTCAAACCACACATCGCAAAAATATCTGCAGGATTAGACCATTTCTCTCCATAGATGCTACTAAGACCCTCAACCATTCTCTGAAAATCTCCAGATTGGACTACTAACCTCTTTCTAACCACCCTCCCTGACGTCCATCTATCTCCACTAAAATTTGTTGTGCATGCTGCTGCCCAGATTATCTTTAATTCCAAACATAATATGGCTGCCTACCTTCTCCTACAAGCCATACATTGGCTCCACTTTATCTTCAGAACCCAATTCAAGCTTCTCACATTCACTCTCATGACCCACTTCTTCACCAAACCCAACAAACTCTCAGCCTAACCCTCTGCCCCTTGCTCACTGTAACCCCATTTGAGTCCCCCATCTGCTGTCAAATTTAGAAAGCAATCTCACATGAGCAGGGCCATCTTCCCTTGTATGTTTTGTTTTCCCAACTAATATTATCTACTCAATGCCTCTAAACATTGGGTTCAGCCACCTAGCTGCTTATTTGAGTGCTATGATTATGCAGTAATGTTTATATTGTATTTGAGTTAATTTTCTCTTGCAATTTTGTAATTTACTGTGTTTTTTTGTTTGTTATGCTCATGTACTTAGTAATGCCATATCAATTAAGGATAATAATCATCATCAATATATTACTTTGATACAGGATAACATTGTCACTGTCCCATCATTTTCTGTTCATACCTGCACCCCTGAACAGAAACCTCAGGTTCTTGGAATAAACTGTAAATGGCCTTCATATATTAAAAATGTTAGTCAATCATTTAAAAATTTACATTTTTACCCACTTTAGGCTATCGGTAGTGACTGAAATTCTATTTTACATGATGTATTTTCAGATGATTGCTGACCATGCTTATTCAATGCTTTTATAGGGATAATGGTTTTTAGCGGTTTAAAATTCTTAAAGATTCCATTCATTACTTTTCTGTTTCCCTTCCAAAATGCATTCTGCTACTTTTGTCTTTGTGTGGTATGGGTTGTTTAGTCACCTCCCTACAATACATTTTTAGTGGTGCTTTTACAATTTTGTTTTTTTTATGTCTTTTTTTTTTATTTTCATATTAGTATTGCTGATCTGCTACTATCTGCCTATCCATCTTATAAATATCAGTCTGTCTGTTTTTTGTTTGTCTGATTGAGATAACCTCACTGACACTAGGCTAAGGGGGGTACCCAATTATCACCCGGGAAAACATTGGAAGCTAAAAAAAATAATGGAAGTTTTTCGCTATTTTTCCTGAAGCTTTTTTATTGGGCTAATCTATTGGATCACATGATAAAAGATCTGTTTTGCTGCGAAAACACACAGCTTCAATAAATCCTGAGTGTTTTTGCAGAGGCAGGTGAAACAAATCTGGTTGAGCCCATTACCTGTTGTCGACTTTGATTGGCGGATGGCCAGCGTCATCTACCAAACAGCACTGTTATCACCTAGAAGTACAGCCCACCACTGCACCCTGCCCCTACTCTTAGTCCGCCACAGGCAGGCGTCAAGGAGCGATAGACCGCGGGTGTGTATCCCCAACACACACCCCCCCCCCCGTGCGGCAGCAGCGGTCAGCGGACAAGCCGTGCAGACATCATCTTGTGTGGAAATATTTTCTAACAGGGACCATTTTATAAGATAGCTATACCACTCTTCAAGGTGTGGCAACATTATAAAATATGCATGCCTAGTTGAACCCACTCTGCCTTTGGCATCACATATGGTTGAGCTTGAATAAGAATCACACTGATCCAAAAGGTTGCTGTTTGTATAAAAAAACACATTGGTTTATTGCATCTAATATTCATAGCAAGGAGTGTTATGGTCAGGCTGCGGGGGAGAGGGTTTGTATACTTACCTGGATCCTGTTAGGTTTCCCTTCTTCGGGATGCCGGTATCTGTATTTTGACTGCCGGTCATCCATATGTATCCCCATTATTCACCTATGCACCAGTTATTTAATGGTACACTAGTGACCCAGCACTGTTTTGCACGGGTCGAGCACCGTGCTCCTCCCTGATTTATATACTAAATGATAAACTTGATTCACTAAAATGTGTTATTGTTCGGCTCAGATACTGGAAAGACCAATGGTTAATATAACTAAACCTTCTTCGAAAACTGCCCAAAAATTCGCCCAGCCGCATTCAGACAGACAGACCAATGTTTTTCGGGATTTTCTTTTTATACTATGTAAGGATTATTCAAAACATCATTTAATATACAAATAGTCACCAATGTCAAATAACGGCTTTACTTGGTCATGACTAAACACCAGTGGCACGACTGTGGCGTTATTAGAATGATTTGTGCGTATTACAAAACTGTTGCTTATAGCTTATTGTAAAAAGTATAATAATACTTTGTTACATACTGAAGATGACAATCGTTTCTCAGGCACTTTACTATGAAGCCTTGAAAAAGCCTGCTTTAGACAGGAGAAACATGTGTCGGACTCTGTGGAGCCCTGACCAATGCCGCATTACAAATGTATTTAAACTGTCAATAGAAATGTATGTTTGTTAGAGAAAAGGGGGCGTGTCCGCAGGACTGAAAAACCTGGGTTATGAATAGATTGCCATAGAAGACAGCAATAAAATAACAACACTGCAGAGGAGAAGCAACATTGTATACAACTGATGGATACAACATCTGAATGTAACAAAATATACATAACAGTACCAGCCAAAGTCTACTAGCAGATTAAGACACAGTACTGAAAATAAATGTGTTATCTAAATGGTACAATTTAACCAACAATCATAATATATTGACCTCAGAATAGCCTTATAAATAACCATGAAATTATCAATTAGTAACACCATACTGGAGATATGATTGCAAAATAACAACAGACAGACAGAATAACTGGTTACTAATTTACAAATAAAATATACTCCTCCACTGCATTTACCAACAATAGGACAGTGGAAAGGCCACTAGTGTAAAAGGAAGCTACCGCTATAACACTAGAAATTATAGCCTACATCCCCCATAAAGAGCAGCTTGGGCTCTGTACAAATAAACAGAGCCACTCTACAGCAATCTAGCTACCAATAGAAAAGTGTGCCTCTTAAAAACAAACAGACTATACGGCAAAGCAAGGTTCCACATTTTTAAATACTATTTTGTACACACTTTTTGTTTTCTAATCCTTTACACACTTAGGGGGAGATTCTCTAAGCAAAAAATGCGGTTAAAAACCCCGTTATCGGGTTTCTACCACAACCCTCCGCCGCCCCACACGCACCCCCGCATCGCCCCCCCTCCCCTCTCACCTGTGTCCGGGCAGCACAGAGATGTGCTGCCCGGACCGGTGACCTCCTCCCTGCACTGATTCTCTTCCGGGTGCAGGGAGGAGGAGAGCCCAGCGCAGCAGCAGCGCCGGGTACGGGAGGGAGGGGGGAGCCGCCGGGACCTGATGGGATCTTAACGCAAGAGCTGTCCTTTGCCATAATTATCGCATATGTTAGAACATATGCGATAATTATGTCTGCGATGGGCAGCGAAGGGGGGCGGAGCTGAGCCGCAATTCTTAGAGAATCTCCCCCCATGTATGTTGTCTGTCATTGAATGTGATTTTAACCCCTATATTTCGCCATGTCTAAACGCATTATGACCCTTCAGTTTCATGGAATAAAAGAAAAACAAAGGGCCATATTTTAAGAAAAATATCAATAAAAATACAGTGAATACATTTAGGTGTGCATCGACCTCCACAACCCCTTCTCTTCCCACCTTTTTTTTCATATATCAAAATGGTTGTTTAGATAGCACCTCCACCAACTAACAAAAATCAAGGTGGAAGAAGACTCCCTAACTAAAAAGGAAAGGAGTGCAGACTTAAAACCCCACCTTCTCTTGGACTTTACTATGAAGCAAAGGAAAGTATTTTTAGGAGAGATCTTTTTCCCTCCAAAAAAGTTGCACAGTAATCGCCATTTAAAAGAAAAATAATACTAATAGTTATGTCTTTTAGAAAAATATTTCAATAAACAATATTTATGAAGTACACTCACCCCAGATAAACTGCCAAGAACTAGCTTCACCAACTGTTTAATGTAGTAGAAGGAAGGAGCGCAGTTGCTGTTGCGAATGTGGGCACTACAGCCATCTAACACTGTTCGCGTAGACAGTCGTGTGAAAAATTGGTCCTCGCACATATCGAGCAAAATGCTGTTCAATCGCTCCCCGAGTTTTATAGGCTGTGAATCAAAATATCCAAAAAAAATGAATTAATTTAGAGATAATATACTTGTATACGTGTGGGGACACAACATTTGAAAAAAAAAAAAAGCATGATATAACATAAATGTATTCGTGGTCCCGAGCATTTCAGTTACTACAGTTACATGTGACAGCAACCAAAAAAAACAACAATCTGTAATACCTTCCAATTATGTCACACAAGTCAATTACATTTATATAAAATTACACTTGCTCTTTAAAATGATAGGAAATAATGTCCCTGTGGGTGATCTCAATGAGCCTCTGATTCAGGGCCAGATGTATCAAGCTTTAAAAAGTTATAAAATGGAGAGTGATAAACAACCAGCCAATCAGCTCCTATCTGTCATGTCATCGGCTGGGTTAGAAAAATTACAGTTAGGAACCAATTTGGCCGGTTGTTTATCACTTCATTTTATCACTTTTGAAGCTTGATAGATCTGGCCTTGAGTGTCAATTATCGCTTAAATATAATAAGGTGTAATGTGTTACTTTATCACATTGGTGTAATGTGTTACTTTATCAAATGGATAGGTTTACCTGGCTCTGAGGTACTTCATAGTCGGCTCCCCAATACAAGGTCATCCCAAGGGAATAAATGTGAATCTGCAAGAGAATAACAACAACCACCATATTACTATTACTACAAGCAGTTGCAGAATGGATGCCATCTAGTAGGTCTCCTAGAACTCAGACAAAATAAGTTTAGTGAGAAGTAGAGCACTAACTATGCTGGAATCCACCTAGCTTCAATACGCTACATGGGGTGAGTGGTTTACAATAGCAAGTTTTTCTGAAAAAAACCAGAACAGTAACATCAGATGTGGTAAAAACCTTCAATATGTTCCAGAGACACCAGACTGTGACTTTAACCACACAGGAATTTCTTTTAAAATATTAACAAAGTCACACGTGGAGCACAACCACACTCGTCTGCACTTCATTTACAGGCTCATTCATATACATATGTACAATACTGGATATTAAATTAATCCGTGTAGTCTTGGTAAGCATTTCTTACTAATGCAATGGTTTGCCTTGTGACACATATTCGAATGAAAAAAGCAGCTCTACGCAAGCCAAGTAATAAGGCCTCTTGTGTGCTGAGAATGGCTGTTTGGAGAGAAAGCAACATTTTAAAGCTGTTCAATTCTATAAAATATACTGTATATACACAGTATATATATATATATATATATATATATATATATATATATACACACATACATATATATATATATATATATATATATATATATATATATATATATACACACTGTACATATATGCAAATATATGCAAAATAACAGCTAAACTTCAAAATGTCAAGGAAAATAAACATTACTGCACACTTGCAAATATGAAGTAATAATAACCAAGACCAACCTATTGGAAACAACTGTCCAATATTTTGTTTCATCATAATTGTGCATACATTTAGAAGGGAAGCAAATTTCCCATCTATTACAACATGCATAGTATGTATAACATATATTTTAAAAGAAAATCGACATGTAACAGCTTTAGCTATTTATATAAAAATCAGTGTAGGCACTGTTATTATATTGAAAGTGTCTCTTTAAATATACAACAAGTTGGGAGTAGTGAAAAGTCAAACACAGGAAGTTGAAGAGTGAAATAATGCAAGTCAGAGTCAGACTGGTCCTCCAGTTACACAAACAAAGTGGAATAACAAATGGGGATTAACATTCCATGCAGATGAGAGATTCCCAGCCCTAGATTTGATGATGCAAGGATGGAGGTAAACTTATCCACTGTAGGATAGAACACATGTACAAATGTATCTGGTACTTGACTATTATTATAAATTATTAATAATAACAGTTTCTTATATAGCGCAGCTTATTCTGTTGCACTGAATAGGATGCTCACTAATACCTCTTTCACACAGCAGGGATTTAACTGGGAATACTGTGAATAATGCAGGTTACGTTCCCGGGTCAGCCACCTTCACACCATCCTAGTCCCTGTGGATGGTGGGGGAGAGATTCCCCCCCCCCCCCCTGCACAGGTCGCCTAACCTGAAGGCAGATTCAGGCACCAGCAGGAAGGGGAGGGGGGTGGGGGGGGGGGGGTTTGCACACAGCAACTCTGTCCCCAGCAGTCGTCCAGCGGCTTACCACAGCGGCGGGAGGGGGTGGTCACTCAGCAATGCACTAGTTAGCAATGAATGGTCACTCTTTTGTACTGCAATCCATCTTCCTAACCTATTTGAATGTATAGCTGAATATAGGGTGTTTTGATGAATAGATGAATAGGTGTGGTATGACTGCCCGACAATCGGGATCCTGACAGTCAGTATATCGACATGCCGACTGCCTGTGCCTCAGTGCCCAGTCTGCCAAGCCCAGAAAATTCTCGAGATTGCCACTGTTTACAGCCGGGCTCCCTCCCCTCCACTGCGCCTCCTCCTCTCTCCTCCCCCGGCGGTTCTATTACAGCGTATGGGCCCTGAGATCAGACTTGCTGAAAATCGAATCCCGCGGAGGTCGTAAGCAGAACATATGTGCTTTTAGAGCACATACAATCGCTTTTATGATCGCACTTATGACCAGGTCGTATACAGGCCATTCTGCTGTATGGGGGCCTTTAGTACAGTCAGGGTGAGATTTAATAGGATGAGAGATTTAGGAAGTGAGAGATTTTGGGAAGAAATCTTCAGGTTTTTTGAAAGCGGCAATCATTACATTGCAAAATCAAACTGGTTTTGCAGTGTAAATGATTGCTTCTTTATATAAACCTGAAGATTTCTTACCAAATCTCTCACTTTCTGAATCTCTCATCCTATTACATTTCACCCTCAGACTCTGTTTAGTTGGTTCCTTTCATATCAGTTATTTTTGTGCTACTTAAACAAATGTTCTTGGGTCATTAGGAAAATAATATCACATACCATATATACTCGAGTATAAGCCTACTTTTTCAGAACATTTTTTATGCAGAAAAAGCCTCCTTCGGCTTATACTCGAGTGAGGGTCCCACTTGAGTCAATACGTTTTCCCAGTTTTTTGTTGTAAAATTAGGTGCCTCGGCTTATATTCGGGTCGGCTTATACTCGAGTATATACGGTAATAATATCTGTGCACAGAAAAGGGTAAGATTACTAGTCCTTTATTACAAATATAGTAAATATTAGCAATACAAATCTTTCTTCATGGTATCCGGATGGATAACAGACAACGGCCAGTATTCACTCCCGGATGCTATTTCCCCCTGTTGAAATAGCAGCCGTCGCTTATTCAATGCTGCCGTTACTGACAGCCGTTACTGACAGTATTGAAGGCATATAACGACAAAACAGATTCCGCAGCTGGAACATTGCATTTCAGCTGTCGAGTTAGAGTCAAACTGAGGGAAAACAGCCCAGGATGTCAAATATCGGGACATTACGACAGTCGGAATCCTGGATTGAATACCCCCTTATGTCTAGATTGACAGTCAATAGGTCTACACTTAAAGGTCAACATTGAGAAAAGGTTGACACAAGAGAAAGAGCAACATGGTTTATTTCACCTTTTTTTTTTTTTATACTTTTTCTTACCTTACCCTGTACATGGTATCGAAGTGAGGCACCCTAATTGGGGTCCACATTCTCAGGTGTCAACATTGACACCAAAAAAAAAAAAATGAAAACTGCATGTCGACCTATCCATGCATCAACCTTTTCCATTCGACCTTGTGCGTGCTAATGTAGAGGTTATCTGTGAGCTATACTACACCCCAGATGTTATCTGTGAGCTATACTCCACCCCTTCATCATAAATCAGTTCCATGTTAGTTTCAATGGCTACTAAACCTCCCCTGAGTTATGCATAACCTTTTGAAACACAAATTTCAAAAGGAGAAAACTACAAAAGCCAAATAAACAAAGGGTCAGATGAAGTGTGTGGCTGTTGCTAAGCTCACACCTTTATCTAATCAGGAAATAGGGTGTTTAAAATAGAAGCTGAAAGAGATAAAACAAAGTAAATCCAGACACGTTCTAAAATAATAAAAAAAGTTAAATATCTGCCAACAGCCATAATAATTACAGATGTGAAAAAGAAGATCTAAAAAGATCTTTAAGCAAGGTTATTCAAGGTTTTTGCATAGTAAATGAAAGCAGCCATATGCATGCTACCTACCTATATATTACTAAATGCAATAATTTTTTAGCCGATAACGTGCAATGGACAGCACCGTGGACAGCACGGACAATGGTTAGCATTACTGCCTCACAGCACTGAGGTCATGGGTTTGATTCCCACCATGGCAATTACTGTGCAGAGTTTGTATATTCTCCCCGTACTTGAATGGGTTTCCTCCGGGTACTCCGGTTTACCCTCCACAATCCAAAAATATACTGGTAGGTTAATTGACTCCTACAAAATTAACCCTAGAATGCCTGTGTGTGGTGTGCATGTACATGTGGTAGGGAATATAGATTGTAAACTCCACTGGGGCAGGGACTGATGTAGATGTTGAAAATATTATCTGTGAAGTGCTGCAGAATATGTGTGCGCTATATAAGAAACTGTTCTTATTTCAGATGGGATGTTGCTCTGGACAAAATATCAGATTCTATTATCTTCTAGAAAGTCCTAAATAATAAAGTCGATTCTGATTAGTGGCACATAGCAACACCCCACCCGAAACAGAACTCCCATCTAAGTAAATAAATCCCATTGGATCCAGAATAAGTGCCCAGTAGTTCCATGTGTTATCTCAGCCCAGAGAGCTGCTTCAGTGGCGTAGCTACGTTTTGGGCCCCTCCCCACCGTTAGGGGGGGGCGCCCATACCCACCCCCCGCCGCCGCCCCGTCGAGCACCCCCCCGGCCGCCCCGCCGCCTATGCTAACCCCCTCCCCCGCAGTCTTACCTATCGTGCTGGTCCCGGCGGCTCCGTCCGTTCATCTGCTGAGGACCACCACAAAATGGCCGCCCCCGTACAGCAGACAGTTTCAGAGAACTGTTTGCTATATGGGGGCGGCCATTTTGTTGTGGTCCTCATCAGAAGAACAGAGCCGCCGGGACCAGCAAGATACGTAAGTCTGCGGGGGATTGGGGGGTAGGTAACTATAGCACCGCAGCCCCCTGGCGCCCCCACATGCACAGCGCCCCCCCGCGGTGGTGGGGGCTGCGGTGCTATAGTTACGCCCCTGAGCTGCTTATGGCAAATTATGCTTCAGGTGCCTGATTCTCAGTTATGAGGGCTAATTAGATAGTTTCCTGCAAACCTCTCAGTGGTAATAAATTACCTGCTGCTAAAAAGATAACGCCCCAAATATTGCTGAAAGTTTTGTGGGGTTAATTTTTTGTTGTTCTTTTATGAAATACCACACTTTAGGGTTTTTGCCCAGCGTGTTTGGACAGCGATGATGGGGAAAACTGCTGGGCAGAAAATCCCTTCTGAGCGATTTTCCCGGGGGTGGATGACTTTCTGGTATTAACAGCATTTCGTTCAACTATGGATACTGATTCGATCACCATGTCTGGGAGTTCTGGGCATACACTCCACAGAATCCTGCTGATGATGGCGAAAGCAGGAAGGTTCAGTAACTAAAAGCAAAGGTTAAGTTCCCCTTGTATCCCCTCCCACATGTGCAAATTGTATTAGGTGTTAAAATATATTATTCAATCATACTTGTTCTCCAGGATTGCTTATTGGTTACTATAGACACCACTACACTGTGCATCACGTACTCTATTGGGCATAGTAGGCTGCCCATGCCCCTAAAAACAACAGCAACAAAAAAAAGACTAAAGCCTCATACACACAGGGCATTTTTGCACAATGTGTTTTGCACATTTTTGCCCCTGTGAAAATCGCTGGGCGCAAAATGGCTCAGTGCAAACGATTTCCGCAGTGGGTGAACCACTTACCATACTATAAGACTATGGAAAATGGTTCACATGGCTGGTAAAACAGCCCAACGGATGGTACAGTAGCTCAAAAACACCAAAAGTGAGCTACTTTCAGCTCAAAATCGACCAGTGTGTATGTGCCTTAATAGGGATCAATAAAAACTTAAGGTAGCCCATATATAGGAAAAATTATGCTTCACTATATAGACCTTATCGTTTAACATATCAGCCAGGAGGCTTTATAGCACAAATTGTGACCAGACTCCACTCCAGGGAAACTTTATTATCCAGGTAATCCCCTTGTGGGAAACTTTACAGTATATCATGGGAACCAAAGTGGTGCTAAAGAAGGTTTCTCATACGGAAGGCAATCTCGGGCCATTTTTTCCAATCCTGGGATCCGGGATTGCAAAACGATCAATTCCAGGATTGTCCTTCGGACGCCATGCCTGGAACTGCTGTGAAGCAAATCTTAAGCGAGGCAGGGCAAACCCAGCAATGTAAATGTGTGCCACTTTAGAAAACGCTATTATTACATATGCCTCAAAGAATCAGAAGGTTATCTGTAAAGCTTATATAGTCCTCAAGTAGGATTTTTCATTGCAAAACAAAGCAAATAATATGTATCAACATGTATTGATTTAAAAATCTGTCATAAATTCCTCAGGTGCACAAATTAGGCAAATATACTGTTACTATTAAAAACACTAAGTTGCCAAATAAAGTATGCATTCTTCCATATATTATTATTACCTGCTCAATAGGGGGGGCAATATTCTATTGTGGTCTATACCTAGCTAATACCATCAGTGCCGATACCGATCCAATCAACAAAGATGAAACTGCGTGTTAATCCCATAGGGTGCATATTTCCTTGCAGCTTCCAGAGCTGCATGGAAAAGTCTGTAAGGAAAATACACCAATGGGGGTTACATGTGGAGAAAAAACATTGATTCCGCCGTTTACACGGAATCAGTGAGTTACCATGCATTAACCACTGAAAAGGCTATTACATTGCCGTGTGGTGTTTGGCCGACTACTAACTAACTGAATATGTCCCCCAAAGATACCCAGTATTTATTGACTACATTTGAAGCAGACACAAATTACCTAAAAAGCAACAGAAATAAATATATTTGCATGCCTTGCATTGCAAGGCGGTATTTACCGGTGCTCAGTTTTTCGGGGTTTTTTTTTGCTTTACTCCCAGCTCACAATCAGGCCCAATGTCTCATAAAACAAGTAACACCACCTCTACGCTGATGACACACAACTCTACCTCTCCTCTCCTGACCTGTGCCCCACTGTTCTCTCTAAGGTGGCCAGCTGCCTCTCTGCCATCTCTACTAATATCTCTATCACTGTTAACAACACTGTCATCTCCACCATTTCCCAACTCCGCTGCCTGCGTGTCACTCTTGGACTCCTCCCTCTCCTTCGTACCTCACATCCAAGCTCTGGCACAATCCTGGCGATTCCAGATATGAAACATTACTCACATCTGGCCATTTCTCTCCCACAATGCAACTAAACTTATCATCCACTCACTGATCATCTCACTGCTCAGCTACTGCAAAGTTCTCCTCACTGGCCTTGCTCACTCGCATCTCGGTCCCCTCCCATCTGTCCTAAACTCCGCAGCTAGGCTCATCTTCCTCTCCCTCCGATCCACTTCAACAAAATCTGCACTGGCTCCCATTCTCCTACTGAATCCTCTGCAAACTCCTCACTCTCACATACAAGGCCATTTCTAATTCCACAGTTCCATATATCTTCAACCTCATCTCCCTTCATACACCCTCCGATGTCCGATGTCCATTGTCTCTTCTACCCTGATCACTGCTTCCCACGCTAGAGTTCAGGATAATGCCCGTACTGCACCCCTTCAGTGGAACGCGCTCCCTCGCTCCATTAGACTCTCCCCCACCTTGCAAAGCTTCAAACGGGCAACTGAAAACTCACCTATTCATCAAAGCGCACCCTTCCACTGCATAACCTAGTCCTGAGGCTGGTCCTCCGACCCACTGCCTCATGCCTTGACCATCTCTACCTGCTTACATCCTGCTATCAAGACACTGCCCACTTGCTTGCACCTCATGTCATTTGTCGCCCCGTCCCACTAGGCTGTTGCTCCTCTGAACAGGCCCCTCTTCCCTCCTGTTGTCTAAGCCCTCTTCTCCTCACACTTCACTTACAGCTCTCCCTACTCAGCGACCATCTTTGTCTCCATACTCTCCAGATGGATACGGCACATCTCTATCCATGGCCGCCAGCCCCCACTACTACGCTGATTATGTTGTCACTACTTACATCTAAGCAGTTGTGTGTATTGAATTGTTGTGCTCTTTGTTGCCTGTACTCTATTTTCATTATTTATTTACTGAAATGTTAAGTTTTGTCTCCCTGTACATTTATATTGTTTGCCCTCTGTAAGGCACTGCGAAACACTAGTGATGCATTATAAATAAAATATAATAATAATAATAATAATAATAATAATAACAACAACATGGAAAGACATTTGATCTGGTTTATTAAGTGTTGCAAACATTGATAATCGTACAGTATTTTATTTTTGCAGGAAAGAAAATATTTTCTTGCCTAAGGTAACACTGTCTCCAGTTCCAATGTAAGCATAACACCACTGTGCTGTTCCTTGCTGCAGACTGATTATATAACAGCAATAATCATGTATTCAGACTCTTATGCAACCATAACAAATATTGTAAATCACATATATCTTCCGTGTGTTAGATAAAATAAAAGGTTTGGAAATACAGGATTGGATTGGAAATAAAACATAACTAAATATAAACTGCATCCTTTTAAGATAAATCAAGTTACAGTAACAGGGCCGCCCTTATAAGTGTAATGAAATATGTCCAATCTAATAAAGTGTGATCATGCAGTACACTGATGGACAGTAGCCCAATGACAGGATTTCTGCGGCAGCTCTAATGCAGACTGCCTCTGGAAAGCTATGGCTGGTTAATCAGATGTTACTGGCATACTGCATTGGAAAATAATACTACATTCCCCCTGATTTTAATATTGGCTCATTTGCTTGACACTTGTGCCAAACTGCTCTTTAAAGATGTTAAACGGACAAACACAGATTTTTTCACCTACATATGTAATAATGTAGTAAATGTAACACACTCTTGATTCCTAAAAAAGCAGTAACAGTTGGCTAGCTACGTACAGGAAAAGAAAAAGGGGTATAGATCATAGGATAGACAACAACTAGGTCAACAAGCATTAGGTCGACATGACTGAAGGTCGACATGGGTTAGGTCGACAGAGTCATTAGGTTGACACAAGCATTGGGTCGACATGGGGTTTTTCACTTTTTTTTGTCTCGAATTTCTACACAGTCGACATGGACACTGAAACCTAACCCATGTCGACCTTCAGTCAACTAATGCTTGTATCCCAAGAAAAGAATGGTAAAAGCAGAGATCTGGACTTTGGGTCAACATGCGTTATGATGACCACTATTGGTCTTTTTTTCCCAATCACAGATGTCGGGAATGAGAAAGCACTTGTAATTGGCTAGTGGTGAAAGAATGCCCCATTAACTCGCAGGCATTTCACGCCATTCGGCATAAGTGGGTGGTTCTTTTGAAGGGTGATATTTCAGGGATATATTGGAATTGTGTTCTGCATCTCAGCACAGTGGCTCCCCAATGGAGAAGCCCGGGAGTGGTCAATAATGGCAGCTGGTGGACTACTGTAGAGCACCAATGCAAATTTTCACTTTTTAATGTTGTTTTAAAAAAATGTATAAAGTATATGAAGCAACATAAAGAGAAAGGCAAAACTAAGGAATAAGGCTTTATGCGCCTCATTTTCTTATGTCACATGCAACTGAGAGGGGAACGGTCGCTAGGTTAACCCTATTTAGGTCGACATGCATTGGGTCGACCACTGAAGGTTAACAGGCCTTAGGTTGGCATTGCTAAGGTCAACAGGGCCAGAAGGTCAACAGAAGCATTAGGTCGACAGTCAAAAGGTCAACAGTTTTTCACCTCTTTTTTGAGCCAACATGTGGCAAGAGGTGGTATTTCATACCCTACCATCCACTACGGCATGGTGGGAGAATTAAATAGTGCCTGAAGCATGGCGAGCCATGCACAGGGACGCGGTACACTTAGACAGTGTCCATGCCGAGTATGTCAAAATTTGGGGGATAAGGTGAAAAACTCATGTCGACCTTTTGACTGTTGACCTAATGCTTGTGTCGACCTTCAACCTCGGTAGTCACTAGCTGCATCGACATATATCAGTTGTCGACCTAAGGACTGTCAACCTCCAGTGGTCCACCCAATGCACGTTGACATAAATTGGGTTGACCCATACCCACCGATGCAGCAACCATTTCTAAACAACGGTTTCATCACACTGATTCGTTACATTTCACTGTGAACCACTGACATCACCTGTAGGCTATTGCAAAGCACAAACTGGTTACACTAGAACACTAGTAAGTAAATGAATAACTTTTGCTAAGAGCTACACGGAAGACTGCTCATGTTTAGCAAAGCACATCTTGCCCACCTTACCTGAAACACAAGAACAGACCAGGGCAGGAAACAATAGCAGCAGACATACAGTTCTACAGCCCACTCATTACCACAAGGTTAAAAGCGGAGGACATTATGCACTTAGTATTGGGTACATTTTTTGTGCCTGCTTAAAAAGAACATCTGATCTGGTCATGGTAACTCAATTGTGTAATCAAAGGAATGTCAGATGGCAATCATTTTATGTTGCAGCTCTTCATGCAGAGAAAGGGTATTTTTATATCTTGAGCTGGTGTATGGTTATTTATTTACCAATTACAGTGTTTTCACATTAACTTGTTTGACAACTCCCATGAGACTGGATGGGCCATGTGATTCTTGTGTGCCTTCAAATTCTATATTTGTAAGGATCACAGGTTTCTCCAGCACTGGACACTCATACTGGTCATTGAGCTAGCTGTGATTCTGTCCACCCTGAGGGCTTTCAAAGACCCCAACCCTTAATCCGAACCCTAACAACGATCAACCACTATTCAAAAGATTACCCATAACTCCAATAACTGTACCCTAAAAGGGCAGACTGGATGGGCCAAATGGTTCTCCTCTGTCATCAAATTCTATGTAACTTATGATTACATACAAACACCACATAGGAGAGTGACCTCATTAGATTCAAACCCAGTCAAGGTGGCAAGTTGTGTATTTTGTTTAGCCATGACTGTATATTTAGGTATATTTTACTCACTTACATTATATTTGACCTAATCTCTATATTCGGCACAGAACATATGCTTGGTTACCATAGGCTAATTACTTAATTTATTTTCTTTTAAAGACATTTTAGTACTCTAACACTATTTAGACAAGTGTTTCCTCCACCCTGTTAAACAAAACTATGCAGCTTTCGGCCTCTAATGGATTACTTCCAGACGGAAAAAGAAACAGAACCGCATACTTCTCCCTCAATGCAAATGCATTTTAAAGGACTACTAACCCACAAAAGTTGGATTATACACAGTTAAAGAGCTACTGATGACATTCATAGATACTGTATATACTGTATGTATAACTTCCAGGAGTTTATGTGACAGACCATATTGTCAATAAGTAGACATACCATCATTAGTAACACAATTGATACTGCATATGCTGTACATTAATATACGTTTTGCGTGAAGTGGCTGATAACTGAGAACAATAGTGTGAGCTCAGCTACACACTACAGCTGGATACCCACTTTACGATATGCGGCACCGCCAATATCGTTAAGGATATAAGCGATGCCGCCAAATGAACAATATTTCCCTAAAACACGGAACAATATCATTAACAATATTGTTCTGTGGCTTCGCCAGGACCCCGCTGAACATGCAGTTCTGACAGTATAGTCAGATTTGATTGCATGGCCTTACAGAAGCCTAAAAGGAGACACCCCTATAAATAATTATTAAGGACATTAACAATAATCAATTCTATTGCAAAACCAAATAAATTGCTTTAAAAAAAAAAACAATCAATACTGTATATTTAAAGAATGCAAACCATTAACAAAATACCTTTAATAAGGGTATCTGATGTGTGAAATTATTACTGGTCAAGAAGGCCCAATGGGTAATGACTGCAGGCTAAATGCTGTGCATCTGTTCTCCAGGTTTACAATAGGACACATAGCTGTGCATGGATGCACACAACACATACAGTGTAGATACAATTTTTTTTCCTGTGTCTGTTGTATAAAACGCGGTTGGATTGGTTTCTCCCTGAACTTGGGCTATTCTGAGCAGCATGGGGCAGCCCTGTCTCATACAGTAGGTGTGGTATAGGAATATCATGGCAATGTAGTGGGTATAAAAAACTGTATGCAATTTGAAGATGTGCATATGGGGAAGGGAAGCCTGTTCCTGACGAAACTCTTGCATCTAGCATGTGGCTGATGTAAGTGATGGTACTAGTGATGGTGGTCATGGCAGCTGGTGTAAGTGCTGGTACTAGTGATGGCGGTCATGGTGGCTGGTGTAAGTGTAGATACTAGTGATTGCAGTAATGATAGCTGGTTTAAGTGTAGGTACTAGTGATGGGGGCTGGTGTAAGCGCAGGTTATATTGGTGGCGGTCATGGCGACCGGTGTAAGAGTAGGTATTAGTCATGGCGGCTGGTGTACTGGTGTACTAGTGATTGCAGTAATGATAGCTGGTGTCAGTGTAGGTACTAGTGATGGCAGTCGTGGCAGCTGGTGTTAGTTCAGGTAATAGTGATGGCGGTCATGGCGGCTAAAGTAAAAGCAGATATTAGTGACTGCAGTCATGGCGGCTGGTGTAAGAGCAGGTATTAGTGATTGAAGTCATTGTGGCTGGTGTAAGTGTAGGTGTTAGTGATTGCAGTCATGGCGGCTGGTGTAAGTGTAGGTGTTAGTGACGGCTGTGATGGTGGCTGGTGTGTGTGCCAATACTACTGATGGTGGTCATGGTGCCAGGTGTAAAATCCTTGGTCTGCGTGGCTTTCTGCTTGCATATGAATGAATCCAGCAATAGTTAAGTGGAATCTTGCAATTTATTAGCATAAAGTTATTCATTGCTGGATGGTAATCTCTCAGTTTCCATTCCTCACAAGCTAAACGAGTCAGCATTCTGAAAATGTTGACATTTCAGCTGTCGACACTATGATAATGTCAACATCGCATAACGACATTGTGCCTTTCAATGTTGACCCATGTCCCCATTCTTATGTCAACAATATGAATGTTGACATAGCCACCGAGTATGTGACTAGGTCGCATTTCTGCAATTAATACTTGACTACAAAAAAATACAGTGTGACTGCTCACGCTTCATGGAAATGAATAATAGTACAAAAGGTAATGCTATAGAGCCTGAATCTGAAAGGCAGCACAGTGCTCAACTTAATTTCTATTTATCCCCCAGGCAATGTCTGGAATTTACTTTCTGGAGTTTTTATTGTGTTAAAGGGTCACTGACTGCCTAGCATGCCAGTCAGCAGTATCATTGTGTCTGGAAGCAGGTTACCTTTTCAATGTCTGCAAGAGAAGACAATGACTTGCTCTGTAGCACCTCAGGTGCTGTGAAGGCACGCAAGTCCTGATTTGAGACATTTTCATCTGTAAACGACACACTTCCAGAGGGCAGTAGCAGGAGAGACCAGGGGGAGATAATGAAGCCAAGTGCCGCAGGATCCGCTGTACAGAGACAAAAGGGTTTACAGTCAGCAAAGAGAAACAAAGACATTATAAGTCATTAGCATTCTCATGTTCTTCACAAAAGAAAATGTGACACTGCTTTGCACACAGTTATGTTTGCCTCTACAGTGATAGTAGATAAAAATTGCACCATTCTAGTCCCCTAGGAGATCAGTGCTTACAAACTTTGTATAATAACTTTGAATGCAATAATAACTTTCAGTGGTTGATTACCCACAAGACTCATAGGGGTGCCTAGGAGTAACACTTGCTTGGAAAAGGCAAATCATGCTGCCCAGCATGAGGGCCCTGTTAGGCCGCTAGCTGGATAAGGTCAGGTGATGTTGTGGCATTGGTACCAAAGTGAAGGATGCAGAGATGTGAAGGGAGAAATTTGCCCCTGCTAATTGTTAGGCCCCCCCCTTTATTTTTTTTACAAAAAACATGGAATTTAATTTGCCGGTCACAATCGTCAATGCATCTCTAGCCTTAAACACTTTTACCGTTGCCATTAATATTGCTTGTTGCAAATATTCAGACAAAGGGGGGAACTTTAGTAATGGATGCCTACTAGGCAAAAGTCAATTGTTTTGCAAATGGTCGTGCCCCAAATGCACTGGTGTTTAAATGTGTGCAACAGCTAAACCTATGCAAAATATTGGCATCCCAGAAGCCCCCTTCAGTGACGCCAGTGGTCAGGCCCACCCCTTTTCTTGGCAGCGCCAGCCGGGCCCATCCCTTTTGTGACGTTGGCGGCCCGGGACCGCCCCCTTACGCTGGCCCCGTGCAGCGGCACCCTGACCCCCCTAGTTCCTAGAAGGAACACTAGATAGATAGATAGATAGATAGATAGATAGATAGATAGATAGATAGATAGATAGATAGATAGATAGATAGACAGATATATGTTAATTTTAACAGTAGTTTTTAGTGATTGAGCAATAGTGAAATAAAGACTGTAGGGTGCAATATGATACAGTCAGGGCCTGATTCTGGTTCACTTGCAAAAGCAAATTCTCTCTCTAATGGAAAAAACTATGTGCACTGCAGGGGGGGGGGGGGCAGATGTAACATGTGCAGAGAGTTAGATGTGGGTGTTATTTAGTTTCTGTGCAGAGTAAATACTGGCTGCTTTATTTTTACACCTGCATTATAGATACCAGTTTGAAGTACAAACCCCACCCAAATCTAACTCTCTCTGCACATGTTACAACTGCCCCACCTGCAGTGCATTTGGTTTTGTCCATTAGAGAGAATTTGCTTTTGCAAGTGAACCAGAATCAGGCCCTCATTCTCTATACCTGCTCTGCAAAACCATGCTAATCAAGAGGCGACTTAAGGAGAGGTGGGTTGGGTGTTAATCACACAACACTGGTGTCCAGAGTAGCATCGGGTGAGTCTCAAGGTAGATTCACACGCCTCAGCCAGAGTTATTTGAAAATGTCTTGTTACATGCCTATAGCTGGGATAGGATCAGTATTAAGCATTAGTAATACTGCTTTTAAAACCTGTGCATTTAAAACCCATGCAGATCCTGTTTCCTGTCTGGGGTGTCACTCTATGCTTCAGTGCTTCAAGCACACTCTGGTCTGTATATTTCAGCACTGAAATACAAACCAGGCTGCGCTTTAGGCATCACAATGGACAGTGTCACCTCAGGCAGGAAAGAGGAACTCCACTGTTTCTGAAAGGTGCAGGGTGCTAGACTGAACACTATTGCTAAACTATGGTATGAATTGCACAAATTTGGACAGTAATAATACCGCATGCTGGCATGTTTTGTGGTACAGTAGGTCAGTCTGGAATAAGAACATACCTTCTCACTAACTAACCAAATTAAACCTAAAAAAAAAAAAAAAAGACTGAAAAGCCATGAACAAAAAAAAAAAAGGATGTACACTATCGGAGCAGAGTGTTGTTGCAGCAGGTTACATACAGAGGACCAGCGGTGGGGATACCGGTGTTCAGAATACCGAGTGAGGATCCTGACAGGGGTCAGGTAAGTATACTTCCCCTTCCCCTGCACCCCACCTAACCCTCCCTCCAACCAGCCTAACCCTAATCTCTGTATCCCGCTGCCCAAGACCTCCCCTCTAAGGGCAGAACATGAACCCTCCCTCCACACACACTAAACTATACCATCCCCCACCCTAAGCCTAAATCTGTTCCTATTGCCTAAACCTTAACAGCCAAAAGCCTAAACCTTAACAGCCTAAAGCCTAAACCTTAACAGCCCACCCCAACCTTTCTCGACCTAACCCGCCCTGGGTTTGGCATCCCCCAGTGAATACAGTGCTGCCATCCTCATGGTGTCAGGATTCCGATGCCTGTCTCCTGGTGGTAGTTGGGATGCTGGCATCGAAATTGTGAACATCGGCATGCCCACCACCCAGATTTTGAATGAATATCATTGCGCCACCTTGCAGTAGGCTACAACGAAACATTTAAACCATATTATACAAGTGTATCTATGTGGAAAACAAAACTAACATACTGTATCAGTTCAGAATACCAACCTAAAGTAAAGTGCTAAATGTAAAATATAGAATCAAATTTCAACACTTATTTAAATTCCTCCCAGCATTATAGCATTACATTGTTACGCAGCTAAAGTTAATACTATATATAATGTAAGAGGATTATTAGCAGGTCATTAAAAGAACAAGCAGTCTAGGCAACTACACGTTGTGGTCCCAGACAGTAATGGTGTCTACACACGGTGAGATTCCCTTGCTATTCGACTCGAGTGCTATACAATCTTTGTATGAATTGTATGTAAATAGTACAGAGTTATGCTGGGTACACACCAGGACGACTAGGGCCCGATCCCCTCAATCTAGATCCAATTCCGACCAATTGGATGTAGATTGTGTGCTGATTGGGCCCTTTTCTGTCCTGGTGTGGACCGATACCGATCCGATGCGCGGTCCCGCGGGTCGGTCGGTCGTTATTGAGATCCTACCTGCTGCAGGTAGGATCTCAATGACGACCATACAGCTGGGTGCGGGTCGCCATTGGATCGGACCCGCTCACGGTGCACATCGTGAGCGGGTCATGCCCCCTCGCGTCACCGTGAGCGGGTCGGACGAGACACTGATGACCCGCTCACGATGTGCATCGTGAGCGGGTCGCCCTGGTGTGTACCCTACATTAGCAATCTGCATTAGATTTGCACTATATAGTCATTGCTGCCCTGTCTATCTGGGTTTCGATTTGTGAAGTCACGGGAGCACGCATCGGGATCGCAAGGTAAAAAACCTGTGCGATCTGCATACGATTTTGACTATATAGTCAAAATTTAATGTATAATCTCACTGTGTACACAGCATAACAATATTATACTAATAGGTACTGGTTTAGTTTCACGGCGGCCGATCCGATGCGATTTTTTACCAGTTCATAACCCCACTATCCACTACGCATGGAGTTGATTTTATATAGTGTGGCAAGCGCAGTAATCCGCGTCCCCTAGCGGGGCTCGCCACACTATATAAAATCAACTCAATGCGTAGTGGATAGTGGGGTTATGAACTGGTAAATAATCGCATCGGAACGCATCGGATCGGCCAATATATCGGCCAATATCACATCCGATATATCGGCCGCCGTGAAACTAAACAAGTACCTACAGTACTAATATTTTACCATGATCCACCATGGTTTCTTCAAGGGAGCAGTAATGGAGACACCTATGCAAACAGGGACCGGATTCAGAGTTGGATATAAATTGGGTACATCTGCTCCCACATTGCATGCAATGTAACAAAATGTCTGTGTGAAGCTGGACACATATTTGGAGTGCACTCACCAGCAACAAGTACACTTAATTTGATCTTCCTCATAATCATTAGCAGCAGCAGCGCTGACTTGCACCACATAAAAAGATACTATACTCTCTACGATCAGCTGTACACCGAGAACCACACAGCCAGGAAAATGTGAACTAAGCAAATGCAATGCCAGAAAAAAAGGTCAATCTCTTACTACTTTAGAGCCACCCATTGTTATTAAACTATACCACTGCTGATTTAAAAGAGTCTTAAAATCTTTAAATATTTACTGTTCAGGAAAGTACATGTAGTACTGGGACGGTTATACAGAACATGTCGTTTTGGCATTGTTATATATTTTTATCCTCCATGTAGAAAGTAAAATAATGGTTAGTAATTTAAATATTCCTCTAAACTTTAACATTAATTGTAGGCAATCCTAAATGGTAGACGAACAGTGGTATATTAGTATATAAGTGACATAGGGGCAGATGTTCTAAGCATTAAAGAGAAAAAGGGGTGTATTCAATGCCACGGCGAGCGGCCAGCGAGGGGGTTAAACAGGGAGGATTGCAGAAAACCAGCGATCCTCGCTGTTTAACCCCCACGCCGGCCGCTCGCTCTATTCAATGTTCTGAGAGTTCCCCAAAACAGCGAGACCCGCGGCTAATGCAGGAAACTTGCTGTATTTAGCCGCGCGTCTCGCTGGTTTAGGAGCCGCATACGCCAATTCCCCCTCGCTCAAAAAATGGAGCGAGGAGGAATTGGCGTATGAGGGTGCTGCGTTGAATACGGTCAGGGTGAGTGGTGACAGCAAGCAGGAAGCTCTGCTCACTGTCACCACCCGCCCACAGCATTGAATACCCCTAAAAGGGCAGTATTCAATGCGGACAGCGAGGGTGTTTGTTTGTTCGCCTTCAAACGCCCTCGCCGTATTTAATGTAAGGGACAAATCCCCGCAGTGAGAGAAAGGATCCCCTTAAAACGGTGAGGTTCGCCGCAAATGCAGCAAGTCCGCATTCGCTGTTTCCACCTTGCCTCAGGGAACAGAAGAGTTGTAAACAGCGAGTGAATGGAAGTGCGTTAAATATGGAAGGTAAGCTATCGGCACTTCTCGCTGTCGATATCTTGCTGTCAGGGGCATTGAAGATGCCCTTACTGTGGAGAGAGCTAAAGTATCCACCAACCAGCTCCTACTTGCCATGTTACAGGAAGAGTTGAAAAGTTACAGGAGCTGATTGGTTGTTACCTTATCTCCGCCAGCAGCTTAGCACAGATGCCCCCTAAGCTGTGTACACACGGTGCAATATATTGCTCAGTGTCTCCTTTCATCAGCGACCAGAGATGGTCGCTGATGAACAGGAATCTCTGCCAGCTCCAGCGACCATTAGGAGGCTGAACACGGGAGCGTGCACCTGGCGATTTATCGCTGCAGCACAAACAAATCGCTGGCAATTATTGCCAGTGGTATTGCACCGTGTGTACACAGCTCTAGTCCCTAGATATTTGTCAATAAATTCACATTTCATTCTTTACTTTCTTCTACAACTGTCACCTACAAATTTCACCAACCACAATAATCTAGAGACACAGATGTTTTGCATTACCTTTGACAAATAAACATTTATTAAACACTTTAAATAAACTAAGCATTATTATATAGTCCCACACAAAGTAATGTGCTGTGAAAACATTTTTTTTTTTTTCAGATGAATTCTAACTTAAAATCTTCACAAAATGAAAGGTAAAGAAAGACATTCCTAGTTAAAGTGTAGACAAAACCTTGTACTTTGTCCTTACTTTAACAGTGTTAGAAGCATCCATTCTTCCCTTAGCATAGCGTACAATGCATATTTTAACTAGCGTTCCCACAGAAATACATTACACATTTACAACTTTGAATGCCACAAGTAATGTAAAAAATTGATGCAGACTGTGTACCTTGTACTGTTTATGTATACGAGGTACTGTCTGATGCTGTGCTGCTATAGTATGTGGTGCATAAACATTCACAGCTTGCAGATCTACAGCCAAGAGAAAATAAGACTAGTATGCTACATACACTAAGGGGTAGATTTACTAACAAATCTACAAATCAGATTCTGTATACCATTTTCTAGGATGCAACAGAGAACTGATAGCTAGAATGTTTTATAAAGTGTTACATAGTTACATAGTTGGTGAGGCTGAATAAAGACTTGCGTCCATCTAGTTCAACCTAGGTTTTATAATAGTTTATCCCTTGTTGAATAGTATGTTCCGATATTTTAAAGACAGATTATGTTACTGATACCCCTTTCACATTGCACTTTTAAAACGGTATATTGCCGTTTTTTTCCCATTTTAAAACGTTTAAGGCTGCAATGTGAAAGTGCCAAAGTTGATTTACCGGTTAAAGATAACCGGTATTTCAACACGGTTAAAAAGCAGAGTCCTACACGTTTTAAAGCCGTTTTTAAGGCAGTGTGAATGGCTCTATTTCAATGGCTTGAAACATGTCCCTTGGGGGTTAAACGGGTTGAATTTTGAATGGTATTAAATGATTTTTAAAATGGTTTTCACCTGCAATGTGAAAGGTCTCAAGGCTCAGACACGTTTTAAAGTCCCATTTAAGAATACCGTGTCATTACCCATTTCTGCAATGTGAAAGCAGTATTATTCGTAACCGTGGATGTTTTTAACCAATAAATGTTTATCTAACCTTATTTTAAACGTATTTATAGTGTCTGCCGACACCACTTTTGACTATTCTGACTGTAAAGAAATGTTTTCTTCTAATCTAGATGAACAAAATCTTTTTTCTTCTAATCTAAACTCATGCCCTTGCATCCTAGGATCCTGTCTAGCAGAAAAAAAGGTGTTTGACAGTTCTTTATATTGGCCCCTAACGTATTTATACATATTGAGCACTTTTTTGTTGCTATACAGGTCGAGTATCCCGTATCCGAATATCCGTTATCCGAATTATTCCGAAATACTGACATTCCAGAAAGTGAAAAAAAAATTTTTTTTTGCTAAAAACTCACTGGGGACATATGTAACAGCATCACTGGGGACATGATATGTAACTGGCACTATATATGTGCAAGACAATGATTGCTTGGCATTCAAATTCAGTGCTGAGATAGTACACACATTTTGTTTCACGTTTTGAAACCTTGTTTTTTGAACAATTAAAATATATTTGTGTGTATTTTATGTGGTAATAAAATATATTTGTGTGTATATTATGTGTTTATACAGCATAAATGCAAGATACTTCAAAATACATCATTGAAATATTAAAAATTCCGAAATACGGAATAATCCGTTATCCAAAATTCTCCTGGTCCCGAGCATTTTGGATACGGGATACTCAACCTGTATTACATTGAGCACTACACCCTAGTTTGTTGTCTATTTGGACTCCTAGATCCTTTTCGAGTACCGAATTACCCAATTCATCCCCGCTTAGGTTATAACTAGCAAACTGGTTATGTCCGGCCATTCCGGGAGGGTAGGCAATTATGGTTTACTATTGTCCTTGCCATCAGACTTTCTGCATCTATTTCTCAATAGGTACTATTTTCTGATTTTTTGATTCTACTCTTCAAAAATGTTAAATCTGTCCTGTGAAAATGTGAAAATGTTTTTTTTTCATATATATATATACACAACATGACGTGTCTCCGAATGTCTGGGTCCTGGAAGAAGAGAA
Source organism: Crinia signifera (assembly GCF_055691185.1). NCBI lineage: Eukaryota > Metazoa > Chordata > Amphibia > Anura > Myobatrachidae > Crinia > Crinia signifera. The sequence goes on from NC_139217.1 coordinate 167,338,839, forward strand.
CCTGTTCCTGCGCAAGCATGTATATGTTCGCATAAAAGGGGGCTACAGATGAGCCCATAGCACACCCCCTTAGCTGAACATAATACGCACCTTCAAAAGTACAGACAGAAATAATGTATGATCAAACATGGCAGATTCCAAATATTTGCCGAAAAAGTCCCTCATAGACTTTAACCACCCCCCCTCATTAGGAACAGAGGTGTATATGCTACAAGCGTCTAAGCAGCATAATTTTGCTCCTGAATCTTCTTTAGAAACGTATTTGCATCCTTGAGGAAGGTATTTTAAATAATCCCAGATTGCTTAATCTTTCCTCGTATCTTAAATTATCCATTCCCCTAATAAGTTTTGTTGCTCTTCTTTGGATTTTTTCTAATTCTATGATGTCCTTTTTATAGTGTGGGGCCCAGAATTGTACTCCGTATTCGAGGTGCGGTCTATCCAATGATTTGTAGAGAGGCATAATTACTTTTGAATCCCTAGTTTCCATGCCCCTTTTAATACATGCTAGAGTTTTGTTGGCCTTTTTTGTTGCTATATTACATTGAGCACTACACCCTAGTTTGTTGTCTATTTGGACTCCTAGATCCTTTTCGAGTACCGAATTACCCAATTCATTCCCGCTCAGGTTATAACTAGCAAACTGGTTATGTCTCCCAAGGTGCATGACCTTGCATTTGTCCACATTGAACCTCATCTTCCACTTTTTTGCCCACTCAAGATAATTTTGAAGCGTGGGGACATCTTCTGATAATTTAATAACTCAGTTTTTTATCATCCGCAAAGATGGATACATTGCTGAGTAACCCCATCCCAATATTGTTAATAAAAATGTTAAATAAAATGGGCCCTAGAACCGAACCCTGTGGCACTCCACTTAGTACTTGTATCATATTTGAAACGGCACTGTTCACGACCACTCTTTTGTTCTCTATTACACAGCCAGTTCCCTACCCATCTACAGATATTTGCCCCTAATCCCAGGTCCTCCATTTTATTTATCAACCTCTTGTGTGGTACGGTGTCGAAGGCTTTAGCAAAATCTAGGAAAATCACATCTACAGCGTTTCCATTATCAAGGTTTTAGCTAACCTCTTCATAGAAACCAATGTTTACCCAACATTAAACATAGGTTGGGTACATACTAGACAATCCGGGGATTGTGGCTGATGTCATGACCTAGATGTTGTCAGACGGCCATACACACTGGGCCTAATTCAGACCTGATCACAGGATAAATTTCCAAACCATACACTGCAGGTGGGGCAGATCTAACATGTGTAGAGATTTGGGTGAGGTGTGTTCAAAGGGAAATCTAAATTGCAGTGTATAAACAAAACAGCCAATATTTACCCTGCACAGAAGCAAAATAACTCAAACAAATGTAACTCTCTCTGCACATGTTACATTTGCCCCACCTCCATTGCAACATAGTTTGGTCTACAGTCCTGCGATCAGGTCTGAATTAGGCCCACTGAACGACACAGCACACTAGATCATTCATGGCCACATTCAGCAGCGTAACGTCGGCTGCCAGCCATTTTACCAGCCGTGCAGCAAAGCTGATGTCAGCAGGTGTGTGCAAGACGTAGTATGTACAAACTACCTGATGTGCATGAGATGTCGCTCTGATCCACCAAATCAGATGACATATCGTATAGTGGCCCTCATTCTAGTTCCCTTGATCCCCCGCGCAATTGCACAGGGGAGCGATGTTTCGTGACTGCGCATGCACATAAACATTTATACGTAAGTGCAGCCGCATTGTGAGATCGGCCATGGGAAATTGATTATTTGCCGGACGCTCGCACACAGCAGTGTCGGTGGGGGGCATGGGGCGGCGGGCCATGGTTGCACGAAAACGCTGGGCGTTCCCATGGAAAGTCACCCATGATGTGAGTGCAGGCAGTCAACATCAGCGAGAGCTGTAGAAATCATTTGATTGTTGGCGATCATCAAATGATTTTTCCCCTGCACGCAAGCTGCGAATGGATGTTTATGCAAAACATCCATTCGCAAGCGTGTGGGTGCAACCTGCATGCGGGAGGGGGATGGAGCCTCCTGCGGGCGGCGTTTAGATGACCCACAAAGCTGCGAATTTCACAGCGTTGCGGGTCAACCAGAATGACCCCCCGTGTGTACTTATCAATAGAAAAATGCAGAAATAATACTATTGTAATAGATAAACATTTACTATTTATATTTTTCAGAAATGGTTTCTATATTTGGAGTTGTTTTCCATTATCACCATGGAGTTCAATAAGTGCAATAAGTACATATACAGTAGGACTGTTTGCTACATATATTTTCGGTGGAAGACTAACATTTGTAAATCCATGGTTAATTAAACTGTCAACAGTGACTAATAAACTTAGTGTCACTGACTGTGGAACATTTTCTAAAATTATACAGCATTTTACGGATGTGTGGTCTGGTCTGTGTTGTTTTTATCCCTAATCAAACATGATGCACCACTATTTCTGTCAGTCCCAAGGTACTTATAAATAACTTTTTTTCTAATCTAACTAACCATGGCCCTTATTCTGATCGGTGCGGATATTCCCGCATTCTTACGGTGCGGTCCGCACGCCACGGTGTTTTGCCGCGTGCGGCCATCGTCCGTAGAAACGCCCACGTGTCCTCCGCATTCGGACGGACTCACTCTTTAAGAACAGGGCGTGTTTACGGACGACATACAAAGCATGCGTGTGCGGGAGAAACACTCCGATTCGGCACGGTATTACAGAGTATTACAGAGTATGCTCGGGAATACCGCATCCGAACGGGAGCCAAGCGGTGCTACCGCACGTAAGCGGAGTATTTACGCCAAACAACCCACTATGAAGTATCTTCTGCTATACATCACATGACCCACTTATTCAATTACCTATCCTCATAAAAAACTGCTTATTTGGAATTGGAATCAATTAGATTCCAATATATCCTTACAAGCATGCCTAACACATGCATTGCACACATTAACCCTTACAGCAATGTAAGTGCAATGGTTTGTATTAGTGAGTAATGAGTAAAGGAGTAGATTCTATTGGGTTCAGGTGTTAATGGTTGTAGTCATTAGGCGTACGTTCGCCTAGCGCATGAACGAGTGGTGTCCGCAAAGCAATAGTACACTTGTGGACACCGCACATTTCTGCCCTTTTTGATCGCGTGCATTCGGAGTGGTTTCCGAATGTACGCCCCCCAACATAAGTGTACTCCCCCGTGTCCGCCCATGTTTCCTCCCCGTTTTGCCCACTTTGAAACTACGCCCATGTGTCATTCCGCATGACGCCCATAATACGCCCCTATTTCCCGAATGATAGCGGTGAACAGTTCTGGACGGGATCTGGCCGAACTGGTACCGAGTCAAGGCGTGGCACATGCGCGTTGCGTTCTCCACGCATGCGCAGACGCCGTAAACACGCGATCCGAAAGTATGCGGTAAAGTCCGCGTCAATCAGAATAAGGGCCCATATGTTTACAGCTGAAAGCCATTTAGCACATAATAAATAAAACCTTGCTAAAAAAAAAAATCTTCATGTATGCATGCTCCTAACTACCCCAAGATCAATATCTAAATTTCAAGGATTTATTTACAATACGTTGACAATATATTTTACAATAGGAAAGAACATTTTAAAAGTATTGGGAAATAATTGCTGTGGCTGGTACACTACTGCAGGGCAAGAAAATGTGGCATATTCCCTGACATCACCTTAAGGAGTTCACGGAGCCTTGTTTGAACAATAATATATCAATAAAAAATTGTATTTGACTAGTATATAAAAATATCACTGATCATGTCCACAGTCATAGTCTTCTGGGATGCTATGGTGGCCCTAGTGACTAACTAATTTAGTAATAGTTTAGGACCCAAATTCCTTCCTTCTGGCACTTCCCATAGGATCTTTGGACAATCTATCAGATAAATTTACAGAAAATCGCACATGTAGTAGTGGGCAATTTGCCGTAATTCTGTGACAAAATTTTTTTTTTTTTTTTAAATCACATTTTCTCATTGAAAAAAATCTAAATCGCAAATGTAATAGGGTGCAATTTTTCATATCGCACCCTAAACTTTACCAAAAAATCAGTGAGATGTGCAGTCCATATGAGAACAAATGTGCCCTGCGATTAGGTCTAAATTTGGCTCGATAACGGTATCCGATATTTTTCAGTGTGCACACACTACCTAGTTTGACCAGCGGCACTGTCAATATAATTAACTACTTGTCGTCTAGCGAGTATATGACTTTATAGATTTTCAGTGAAAATACCCTGACCATCCTTCCCTTCAAATGATTATGGACAAAATAGCCTATGTAAAAGACAAGTTTATTCCCATAAAAAAATCAGCCAGTTTTATTCAAATATGAACCCTTGGATTTGCCATGTTGACCTCCATGCATGTCAACCTTCAGAGGTCGACCTAATGCTTGTTTATCCTATGATCCATACCAAAGTCACCCCCCTATGTTTACTACAGGGTTGCATACCTTTAGGCTGTCCTCTCCAGGAGAGGGCAGCCAGATACAGGAAGCAGGGGGTGGAGGTGGTTCTCAACAACTGAGTCTTGTGTGGGGGCCTGATCACGTCATCGTGGATTTGCCTCCTTCGAAATACCGGTATTACAGGCATTACATAGTGGGGTTGTGGCCAGGATGGCACAATTCGCACCATCACTTCCCCGTGGACCCCCCCCCCAGCTGATAGGGGATTACAGTGGATTTGCCCACATTCCATGGAAGATGGAAAGCAGACCCAAATTTCGGGAGCCTCCCGGCCATTCCGGGAGGGTAGGCAATTATGGTTTACTATTGTCCTTACCTTGCCCTTAGCTGAACATAATACGCACCTTCAAAAGTACAGACAGAAATAATGTATGATCAAACATGGCAGAATCCAAATATTTGCCGAAAAAGTCCCTCATAGACTTTAACCACCCCCCCTCATTAGGAATAGAGGTGTATATGCTACAAGCGTCTAAGCAGCATAATAATGCTCCTGAAGCTTCTTTAGAAACATATTTGCATCCTTGAGGAAGGTATTTTCCAAAGAGAGTAAAGGCTGTAAGATGATGTCAAGCAATTGTGATACTGGTTGTATTAACGAGTCATGGACAGATATGGGGCGGGATGTTCTTACATCCGCAGCCCAGCTCCGCCGTACATCGCCGCCCTTCACATACATAATTATCGCATATGCTGTAACATATGCGATAATTATGGCAAAGGACAGCTCTTGCGTTAAGAGCTGTCCTTTGCGGTGAGTCAGTGGCTCCCCCCTCCCTCCTTTACCCGGCACTGTGCTCTGTGTGCTGCTGCTGTGGCGGGGGGGGGGGGAGGCTGGCTCTCCTTCTCCCTGCACCCGGAAGAGGATCATAGTGCAGGGAGGAGGAGGTCACAGGTCCGGGCAGCACAGCTCTGTGCTGCCCGGACACATGTGAGGGGGGGTGGCATGATTTCAGTGCGGGGTGGCGGGGGATCGCGTTAGAAGCCCATAGGCTTCTATGGGGCATCGCCAGATATTTCCGGCGATGCCCCCCGCCGGGGTAACCTGGCGGGGGATGCTTAGAGCATCCCAAAATGCGGTAAATGCCCGATAACGGGGTCTTTACCGCATTTCTAGTTTAGAGAATCTCCCCCATGATAGGCTCAATGTGACCTACAGAGATCCTTATGTAATTTCGGTAGAGTATACAGCAGCAGTACCACCGGATGCTGTATGTGCAGGATCCGGGACAATTAATAAATGGTCTCAGTTAATAAATTGTCCCGCACAGCTCTATCCAAAATATCAAAAAGTTCCTTCTGTATATTCCAGTCGGATCCCTAGGTAATAACTCATATTATAACTCGGGGTTGTCCAAGTGACCAATGATCTCTGATCTGTAATCCTCGATTTCATGATTACAATTGCTCCTCCCTTATCCGCGGGCCTGACCACATCTGACCAAATCTTTAAGCACTTTAATCTCCTCCTTTATCATGTTGGGGCGAATAGAGTATGGGGTTGCAAAAAAACAGTTTGTATACGTGGCGATTATCCACAGGACGGGGCTGTAACCCCGAAAGAGCTAGATACATGCCCTTTATATTACATAGTGGTTTTAAAATACTTGTCTGAGTGCCTTCTTCCATTGGACTGCTGGATAGATAGATAGATAGATAGATAGATAGATAGATAGATAGATAGATAGATAGATAGATAGATAACAATTGTGGGCTATCACCCGAGCTGGGTTTAAGGCCTCTGAATAAACCATTTTAAACAGTGTTCCCGTTCTTATTCCAAATAATATGTATAAACAAAGTACATATAAAATTTTTTATTGAAAGTCTCTTACTTCAAAGGTAAAATTCAATGAAGACTTTTCAGTGCATAATTGATGTTAGCAAGCTGAATCAACCAATGCGTTTCATCTCTGGTGAGACTTCATCAGGGTTTTGCTACAAAATTATACTTACTTATTATACATTTAAAGAATGCATATACCTTAAGTACATGTGTACATGAAACTAAAAATAAATATAAAAGTTTCTTCAACATTTTGGGCTTCATTGCTTTATAGCATATATCAAAATGTGGACTAGATAACAATTGTAAGCATACAGCAAGTCATATAAATATGATGACACAATCATGGAAGGAGGAGCAGAAGATGGAGAACAGCAATCAAAAATACAAAAATTACACACATATGTCAACAATTTATTTGTGGCTATGAGTAGTTTTTTTGTTGATAGTCCTGAGTGCCGCGGCCTCTATATACATATCAGGTGGTTCAGTGACCTGACTATCACCAGACACAGAGCTGATATATACTTACTAGATGCTGGCCACTACCATTTTCAGTTGTATATATATATATATATATATATATATATATATATATATATATATATATATATATATATATATATATATTATATATATATATGCAACTGAAGATGGTAGTCTCTCCTTAACCCCTTCCTGACAGAGCCAGTTTTTGCGTTCCTGACAGAGCCATTTTTTTCAAATCTGACATGTTTCACTTAAGTGGGGATAACTTTTTTTTGCTTTTACTTATCCCAGTGATTTTGAGATTGTTTTCTCGTGACACATTGTACTTCAAGTTAGTGGTAAATTTGGGTCGATACAGTCTGTGTTTTTTTGTGAAAAATACCAAAATGTCGTGAAAAAATGGAAAATTTTGCAATTTGCAAAATGTCACATTTTCTGCTTGTGAGACAAATAAACATACCACTCAAAATAGTTAATAACTAACAAAGACCATATGTCTACTTTATGTTGCAATCATTATTTCAACCTCCTTTTCATTTTTTTGGACACTAGGAGGCTTCAAATATGAATAGCAAATTCTCAAATTTTCAAGAAAATTTCAAACTCTGATTTTTTTAGGGACCAGGTCAGTTATGATGTGACTTTGAGTGACTTGTATGTGAGACACCCCCATAAATGATGCCATTTCAAAAACTGCACCCCTCACAGTATTCAAAACAGCATTTTGGAAGTTTGTTAACCCTTTAGGTGTTTCACAGGAATTAAAAGAAAGTGTAGGTGAAATTTCAAAATGTAATTTTTTTTGCAGATTTGCAATTTTAATACATTTTAGAACACAGTAGATTTTACTAGAGAAATGTGACTAAAAATTGATTCCCCCAATTCTTTAGTTTTCATAAATATCCTATATGTGGCCCTAGTGTGCACGGTGACCAAACCACAGGCTTCATAATAGAAGGAGCACCTACTTGATTTTGGAGCCTCCTTTTTATGAGATTATTTTTTAGGCACAATGTAGGTTTCTAGGCACCATAAGATGCTAAAAGTTAGGTACCCCCCCACAAGTGACCCCATTTTGCAAACTACACCCTTCAGGGAATTCATCTAGGGGTATAGTGTACATTTCAAACCCCCAGGGGTTTCACCAATTGTGGTACAACTGGGCAGTGAAAATGAAAAAAATTAATTTTTCATTTTCACAGCTCAGTTGTATCAAAATTGGTGAAACCCCGGGGGGTTTGAAATGTACACTATACCCCTTGATGAATTCCCTGAAGGGTGTAGTTTGCAAAATGGGGTCACTTGTGGGGGGGTTCCACTGTATGGGTGTTTCGGGGGTCATTCAACCAGAATCTGTGCTGCAAAATCCAAAAATCACTCCTTCCCTTCTGAGTCCTGCCATGCACCCAACTGGTATTTTTTGGTCACACATGAGGCATTGCCGTACTCGGGAGAAATTGGGGCACAGATTTTGGGGTGCTTTGTCTCCTTCATTCCTTGTGAAAATGAAAAATTTTGAGCCAGATCTGCATTTTTGTGTAAAAAAATGTAATTTTTTACAGAAAAATGCAGTTCTGGCTCAAAATTTTTTATTTTCACAAGGAATGAAGGAGACAAAGCACCCCAAAATCTGTGCCCCAATTTCTCCCGAGTACGGCAATGCCTCACGTGTGACCAAAAAATACCAGTTGGGTGCATGGCAGGACTCAGAAGGGAAGGAGTGATTTTTGGTGGTGGAATGAATGGTGGGTGCTATGTCGCATTAGCAAGACCCCCGAAGCACCAATACAGTGGAACCCCCCCACAAGTGACCCCATTTTAGTCACCAGCTTTGGGAGGGGGGCTGGCGCTGCGGCTGGCGGGGGGGTGGGAGGGGTGCTGGCGCTGCGGCAGCCGGGTGGGTGGGAGGGAGGGGGGCTGCCGGGTGGGAGGGGGGGGGGGGGCTGGCGATCGGTGGTAATCAGTGCGGTATATACACACACACACACACACACACACACACATATATATATATATATATGTGTGTATATATATATATATATACATATATATACACACACATATATATATATATGTGTGTGTGTATATATATATATATATATATATATATATATATATAAATATATTTTTTCAGTGCATATATTTGATTTTTAACTTTTTCTGCAGCTTGATGATGCTGCTGCTGCGGGGGGGAGGGGGGAGGAGGGCAGCGCTGCGTGCGCTCCAGACGCTCCGGGGGAGCCGGGGGAGCTGCTGCTGCTGCCGGGTGAGTGCCCGGCGGGTTCGAGGGGGGGCTGCACATCGGTGGTGATCGGTGCTGTACTTGACAGCACCGATCACCACCGATCCCTGTGTTACCGAGCGGCTTAGCCGCCGGTAACACAGGAAACGCTGTGAATGGCTGTTCAGATTTGAACAGCCAATCACAGCGATCGCCGACCGGGGGGGGCACCCCTGCCCCCCCTGGGCGGCGAGGGGGGATGTCTGCTGTCAGGGACAGCAGACATCACCTAACTGTCACTGCGTCTCTAGACGCAGTGACAGTTAGAAGTCATGACGTACATGTACGTCAAATGTCGGGAAGTACTTCCCGACCATGACGTACATGTACGTCAAATGTCGGGAAGGGGTTAAGTACCTTTTTTATCATTATTGGTCCTGAGTGATCTTCAGGAGTGGCAAACAGTAGGAAATCATGCACTGATGCAATAAAAGAGTGGCTTCATCATTGATCAGCATCAGTAAAAGCACATTGCATTAGTCAAACATTTATGCCTTGTAAAATCAGTGTGTAATTAAGGGGGTATTTATTAATCAAAGCATGGAGAGATTAAGAAAAAAAATCCCTAACCATTCAGCTTCTAATGCTGGGTATACTGTACACTGAAGCAATTCTCCGGCAGCCGATATAGTTAACTAGAAATATAAAGGGCATACACACTTACCAATATTGTTCACAATCTCTGCAAGGTGATGTCACATGCCCCCCACTCTGTATACTGTTCATTCTAGCACTCGCCATCTTTGAAAACCCATGCAGTTCCTCTAACCTGCCAGGGGTGTCGCTGTCTGTTGTAGTGCCTCTAGCCAGTGTGGTCTATATATCAGCACTGATATGCATACCAGACCTGTGCTAGAAACACCACAGGCAGGTAACAGGAACTGCATGAGTTTTCAAAGATGACGGGTGCTAGAATGAACAATACTGTGCATGCCACCATTGACGAAAGTGTCAGATTGAGTTGCATGTACAAACAGCAGGGATTGGGCATTAATGTCCTGTGCATTGTTACTGATATTGATACACTGGACGATATGCATGCGATACAGATAACGATGAAACAATAAATAGCCTGTTTTCGGATTTCACAACCCTGTTAACAATAGGTCCAGGAACTTTTCCTGGATTCTATTGGTTAACGGCCGTTAAAAGTTAATTTACCTGGTTAGAAAAATAGTTGTTAAACCACAAGTCTAGTACCATTTTCTCCATCCACTAAATTATTGGGGGTAATTGAATCCCCCCCCCCCCAAAGGGAGTACACAATAGAGCGATGGACATTCGTTCCGACATCACAACAAATGCCTGTGAAACTGAAACGATATTAACGAAAGAAGGAATGATCATGTTCCATCCTTCATTAGCATACAAGGGCACTAGTAATACAGTCTGTTTTCATGTCCAGCAAATCTGACAATGTCCCATGTGACCACAAGAGCGGTTTTAAAATTTGATGGAACACGGGGTATTCTGATTAGTAAAAACAATTAGTAAAAAAAAAACACAACAGAGCTCACATGAGAACAGTCTCACGTTGTGTTTATCCTCAATATGACCCTGCTATGCATTCAAAATTTATTCCACCTTGATGCACAACCTTTATAAACCTAGCTTGCGTAAAACTTGCTAGTAAAGGCAAGTTTTATGAATACAGAAAACATAACACATGTTTAGTGGCATGTTTAGACTAGGTTCAGACAAAGGTTTTGAAGTGTATTTAAAGCGATTCGATGCTTCAGACATTCTCCTAATCCAGTGACTCTTACATCATTGCCATGCCCCTGACTGCACACAAGGGGAATAAATGACTATGCAATTTTAAAAATGAGTAAAAAAATAGCTGTAAAAAAAATAAATAAGCTAAAAGTCAAATGCAGTGATTTTTATGTTTGTGTGTGTGTGTGTAGACAAAGATGCGGCACTCAGTATTATAATAAATAAAGCAACAATACGATGCCATTTAAATGACACCATATTGTTGCTTTGGTTATTCTAATACTGAGGGCCTCTAGCCCCCCGGGAACCGGAGATATCGCCTGGCAAAGCTCTAACGTTTTTGCCCCATAGGATAATATGAGACCCGTCAATTCCGACCCCCACCCAGTTCCGACGGCTGCCAGTTCCCGCCCTGCCAGTTGCGGTTGATCTCATTCAATTCCAAATCGCTGGGCTTTCAATATGGTACCAGGCTGGTCCATATCGGTCAATCGGTTCCAGAGATATTGCGTGTAAACTGATTTTTTTTTTTAATGTAATTTCATGGCTGTTCATGTTCTTTTAGGGCAGATTACTGGACCAAAATCGTTCAAAGCCCACTCAAAAGTTCTTCAATATGATACTTGTCTCATGTAAATGGGTCAGTTGGTTCCGAAGATATAGCCGGTTAAATGAGATAACTGGTTAAAGGGGGGGAGGGGTTGTTTTCTCCCCCCCTCACACCAGAAAATGCAGGGACTAGGCTGGTGTAAAAGTGGTCAACCTGGGAATGCATTTTTTGTTATGAAAGGTGTATTATTTGAAATAGCCGGGACCTGCAGTGCTCTGAATACAGCCAGGTTCTGCCACTGTCAGTGGCTATCGCTTCTGCCTGGCGGCAGCTGTCCACCATTTCCCGCGAGCATGTATTCCCCCTTGGCAATGAGCATGTAATCCCACATGGCAATGAGCATGGAACCTCTGGCAATGAGCATGGAATCCTTGGCAATGAGCATGTAGATAAGCAGCACTTATGTAGCATAATTTTTAATAGGCATTATGGTGTTTGGCATAATACATAATGGACATAATGGTGTGTAACTTAACGTGTAATTGATATTATGGTGTAAATGTTTAATGCGCGCCTTTGGTGGACAAAGTCCCTGTTTATGAAGCTTATTGTGAATTTTGGCTTAATCTGTGTGGCATTATGTGAATTTTGGCTCAATCCATGTGTCATTATGTGAATTTTGACACAATCCATGTGGCATTATGTGAATTTTGGCTTATTCCATTCGGCGCGCACACAACTACATCCTTCACTTTTGTCTCCATGGTGGGCCTGCGTACTTTAAATGCCAGGGCCTATTTTTAAACCATCTTTTATCATGGTGCCCCCCCCTGTCATTTTATCCTGGATCCGCCCTTGCATATATTTGGGATGGTGCGGGCGGCACTCTCGGGCTTCAATACGGCGTTGGCTATAACAAATTGAGCCGACTGCCAGATTGTGATACTACACAATCTGGCAGTCGGCTCAATTTGTTATAGCCAACGCCGTATTGAAGCCCGAGAGTGCCGCCCGCAACTTCCCAAATATCCATCCCAAACCAGGAGAAGGCACCCGGCAACATACAAGGAATTATACCTCAGTACCTGGAGTGCCGAGTCTCCATCCAAATATATATATATATATTATTATTATTATTATTATTATTACCAGTTTCTTATATAGCGCACACAGATTCCGCAGCGCTTTACAGAGAATGGATATATATATATATATATATCCATAGCAACCAATCAGCTTTATATTATAATTTATCTAGAACCTTTTACAAGACAAATGCAAGCAATCTGATGTTGCTAAATAAACCCCTAGGACGCAGAACGGAAGCTTGGCTTGATGATAACGTATGACCAACCTTACCCCATAAATACGATCTGTCACCATAACTGCAAAGTTGCACATAGCAAAATAATATGAAAAAGTCAATAACTAGACTGGGCAGTACATCCTCAGAGATCTCCTGTGTAGACAGATAGAAATGAGACCTGACCCATTGCAGGGCCGAAACTAGGGTTTCTGGTGCCCGGGGCAAGACATTCATTTAGTGCCCCCCCAAATATTATATATATATATATATATATATATGTGCTTACAGACAGCAGAAGGGTGATATTAAACCAACAAACAAGACAATATATCATATATTATTATAAATAGGGACAGTGCGCGGCGAAGGCGCGCGCTAAAAATTTAGGGCATTTTTTTTTTGGGGGGGGGGGGGGGGTGTTAGTCCAAACACTAGGGATGAGTGTGCACCTGTGTAGAAGAAGGTGCTGGATAGAAAAGTGGTTGTCCCTGTCCGTCCAGTATGTGCTGCTGCTGCTCACTTGCCAGCAGCAGAGGTGGGGAGTGAGCGACACCTGGGCAGGTGCAGAGATTCTGCAGAGGGAGAGAAACTAAGGGAGAGTGATAAAGTATAGTTTAGACAGTGGGGTCCCTGTGGCGGGTGTACGCTGCTGCTCCCCACTTACATGAGTAGAGGTGGAGAGTGAGCGATACACGAGCGACACGTGGATTCCCCCGGGATGAGAGGGGGCAGATAGGGGACAACGTCCGTGCGATTGCACCGTGTCCCTAGCGACAGAAATGAAAAATAAATGTAAATGCTAGGTCAGAGATACCTGGCAGCGTCACCGACGCTGCATGTAGCCGGCGTCAGTCACCCACTAAGCCGGGAGAGACAAGGAGCGTTGCGTAACTCTGACAGTGGTGCCTGCCCGATGCTTGGTCTCCTCCTCTTTGGTTGTTAAGCGTTAGCCGGATAGAAAAGGAACCGCCGGGTTGCTGGTTCCAGCGGGAGCTGCACGCAAAGTCCCGCCGTCAGCTGACATCTGGTACGTGTCAGTGTGACGGAAGGGATTGGGGGGTGTGCCCAAGGGATCAGACGGCCGTTTCGCAGACTCGCTTCTTCAGTGTCTCCAGGACCTGACAGCGCCCCCCCCCCCCCCTCCAGCGCCCGGTGCGCGTGACCCCCTAGCCCCCCCTAGTTACGGCCCTGCCCTAGTTACGGCCCTGCCCATTTTTAAGCTGTCCTGGAACAACCTTAAATGTACTCCACCCAAGAATCTATCAGAATCCTAGTCAAAATAATAGTAGACCACAATGTCTCAAGGGGCCTACACCCGGGGCAAGATTGCTGAGCGATCTGAGCAATGTAGATCGCTCAGCATGATTGCTCTCGGCACTATGGGCCTTATTCTAGTTCACTCTTTCTGACAAGTTCCTTCTTAGATGGACAAAACCATGTGCACTGCAGGTGGGGCAGATGTAATATGTGCAGAGAGTTATATTTGGGTGGGGTTTTTCTTCAAAGTGAGATCTATATTGCAGTGTAAAAATAAAGCAGTCCGTATTTACCCTGCACAGAAACAAAATAACTCACCCAAATCTAATTCTATCTGCACCTGTTACATCTGCCCCCCTGCAGTGCACATGGTTTTGTCCATCTGAGAAGGAATTTGTCTCTAAGAGTGAACTAGAATAAGGCCCTATGTGCTGAGCGATCTGTCAGGGCCAGTGTTTTCCAGTGAGAACACTGGCCCTGACCGATTGATATACAGCATCCTGGATATTGATCGCCAGGCGATAGAGATGTGCGGGGCCACACATCGCTATGGCCCCTACACATGTAGCAATATAGGTGCATTTTCTAAGCGCAGTATGATTGTTTATGTCCCAAATGTTTGAGGCCGATATTTCCAATGAGAGGACTTTGAAGGATGGAACACCTATTTGAAATGGTGTTCCATTTGCAGGAAAGCGCAGTCCCTCCTTCAAAGTCCTCTCTTTGGAAATATCGCCCTCAAACATTTGGGACATTAAGGAAAGCACCATAGGAACGAACACTGGACAGGAATACGTTTGGACCGTGGGTGACTATATCCATACCATTGAAACCTGCATGATATCAGTTGTAACTTTTTTATATATTATTTCACAGCAAATATACATTGCTTTTTAAGTACCAAATACCCTTGTTTTAATAATTACATTGTTTATCACACCTGTTGCCTGTTCTTAGGTGTAGCGCAGTTTAACCTTTCCTTTTTGCATTACTACCCAGAACAGGAGTATTATGACTCCTCCAGCAGATTGCACCTGATGGCTTCTCCAGAATAATAAAGGTAAAGGAAACTTTAGCCAACACCTGTAGCCATAGAATGCTATGAACATAGCTTTTCTAGTGGCATAACTGAGACACTGGATGACCCAGGTCATTCATTAGAGATCCAGCAGAAAACGAAGTATTAATAACTTCATCTACAACCTTGAGACAAACAATAAGCTAAGAACAGATGGAGGCCAAAAGATTTAGAATAGGCTGGTTATACCAGGTTAGTAATGAAATAAAAGTAGGACAGGCAGCCTCCTATGTTGGTGTTAATGTGTAAATAAATTATTTATATATATATATATATATATATATATATATATATATATCAATCCAATAGGTCCGGCACTGCCCACCAAACTGATAAGTAAAGCCTTGCCCGGGTGTTTGTCCAGTTGCTTAGGGTTACCCCTCAGCCACATGTAGAATCCAAATAAAGCACGCCACTCCAGGTCTTGTACAATCAAAAGGTAGTTTTACTGGTTGCCTACGGCGTTTCGGGCCAAGCCCGTCTTCAGGACATACTCAGGTATACTTAGTATGTCCTGAAGACGGGCTTGGCCCGAAACGCCATAGGCAACCAGTAAAACTACCTTTTGATTGTACAAGACCTGGAGTGACGTGCTTTATTTGGATTATATATATATATATATATATATAGATAGATAGATAGATAGAGAGAGAGAGAGAGAGAGAGAGAGAGAGAGAGAGAGAGAGAGAGAGAGAGAAAGAAGCAAATACAGTACACATGGTACAGAAAATGAACTCAAAATAACATCAAAAACCTAGCCTGCACCTTGCGTCTCACAAGGAACCACCAATTCCCTAGGTTTCCAAGACTGCCGCTGATCTAGAGATGGGTAGCTCACTATTGAGCCGTCTCGAATAATCAGCTTTGCTAAATGAGCCGAGTGAGCCCTAAGCCATTTAAATTGAGTGACGGTTCTTCCTGCAAGCTGTTTCTTCATTGACAGACTTTGATTGGAAGAATTTTTTTTTTTAAAGACGCAAATAGGACCACAGCACAGGACTTACAGCGCTGAGCCTGTCTATTGTTAAGAAGCCCAGCCTCTCAATCCCACTGGCTAGTTTCACAGGAGTCGGGGGACTAGGCTTATTGATAATAGACAGGTGGATTGCTGTAAACTAGAGTCCCTGCAGCGGCGACAGCTGCTGATCACTGAGTAAGGTGGCCCATCTTATATACAACTTGTATGTTTATATGTGCTGGATGGCACCTCACTGCAGTCTTTGGACAGCACTGCAGCCAGTGACAGCAGCCATCGCTAGTAACAGCTACAGAAAATGATTTCTAAAGTACCACGGTCCCAAAGGAGGCTTTTAATCGCTATCATTTGAGTGATGCCCATGTATCAGTGAGCAAATTAGTACTGTATTGTGTTTTTCAACATATTGCACTTGGCTGTTTACTTACTACAAGATGTAGCATGTTCTTTATTGCTAATACTCCCTTCCCATTACAAAAGCTAGCTATTGCAAGTAATTAAGCAGGAGGAGGATCGATTGGAAGAGTTTTGGGTTTGGCATGCTTGCTGAATGATGCATTCCTTGGTGGCACCTACACATACATGTCATCACATAAACCTGCTCTATAATCTCTTCTATTCATATAACAAATATTTTATTACTAGGATGAGTGAAGTTATTTAATAAAAAAAAATACTATTTCACAGACTGGCCAACCCATAATATATATTTTGAACTGAAGAACTTTATACATTTATACTTCATATGCAATCACATGGTATAGCTTGTAAATTGTCCTACGGTAATTCAACTACTACAAGTGAAGAATACTTTATAGACATGCACACCTTTTAAATAGACACACTGCTATTTATTTTATGTGTTTTACTTCCATCTGCATTCTTTACTCATATATTTACTTGCTAAATCCTACTGCAACAAATACAGTACATGGCTAGCAAATAACAAAGCGATAAAGAAAACCAAAACAACACATTTAAAGGTGGAGACTCCCATATCTGAAATGCTTGGGGCCAGAAGTATACAATATGGAAAAATTATTCAGATGTCTGACCATTACACACTTGTACAATCTGCATGAGATCCAGATGAGATTTTGACTATATAGTCAAAATCTCATCTAGATCTCATGCAGATTGTATGAGTTTTATCCCTTGCGATCCAGATGCGATCTCGATGCGCGCTCCCGTATCGCAGCCAGAAAGTCTTGGCTGCATAGACTGTATAGTGCAGATCTGCACTATATAGTCTAAATTGTATGCAGATAGTGTAAATTGTATATATTGTATGCAGATAGTCTAAATTGTTATCTCATCTGGATCTCATGCAGATTGTACAAGTGTGTACACAGCATAAAGGTCCATGTATGGACAGCGATGATCACGTTCATCGCTGGGGGGAAAGCTGCTCAGTGCATACACACTGAGCGGCTTTCCGCCTGCCCGGGGGGATTGGGGAGGACGGCTTTGCAGTCTGGTAATACAGCAGAAGTCCTAAGCTATGGAATCAGTACAGCATTGTCTACTTTTACACACCATGCACCTTATCAGTCATTGACCCCGCTATGTGATGTTCCGTAGCCTTCCACTTTCGAGTTGCTTTTGTTTCTTCCACTGTCTAATATAACTAACTGAGGAATATCCAGTCTTATTGCAAAGGTGGCATCCTATCACAATATCACGCTTGAAGTCACTGATCTCTTCAGAAAGACACATTTTGTATTACAAATGTTTGCAAATGGAGATTATGTGGCTAAGTGCTTCATTTTATAGACCTATAGCAATGTGTCTGAAACACCCAAATTCATTACTTAATAGGTTGGTCAAATACTTTTGACTATATGGTGTGTTTTGTGTAATCAGATGTTTCCATATGTTGGAAGAAAAATTAGATATACTGGGGATAGGACCCTGTCTAAGCACATAATGGGTGAAATTTAATAGGATGAGAGATTCAGATAGTGAGAGTTTTGGTAAGAAATCTCTAGGGTTTTTTTTAAAGCGGCAATCATTTATACTGCAAAAGCAAACTGGTGTTGCAGTGTAAATGATTGCTGCTTTAAAAAAAACTGGAGATTTCTTACCACATCTCTCACTTTCTGAATCTCTCATCCTATTAAATTTCACCCAATATATTTGAGTTTTATGTACACCTTATACACAGACTAAAGGGAATTTTAAGACAAGTTTTTTTTTTGCATGAAATAGTTTGTGTAAATGGAGCCATTACAATTTTGGATTTCAGAATACTTTGAACATTAGGTTTTCAGGATTAGGAGACTCAGCTTGTACTACAAATAGAAATATACAATTATCTCATGTATACTAATTACAGCCTTATATACATTTTACAAAGGGGTCTTTAAAGAGCTTGAACCAGGACCTGATGTAAAACCACCAAATACATATTAGCTCCACTCCAGCTATGGACAAATTAGAAGCACTAAATGAATCACATGATGTAACTTGTTCAATTGGCAATCTACAGTAGGTAAGCCTAGAGGTTGTGCAGGTCAAACATATGTGGCATGCCAAAGAATAGGCCATCTGTGATACATGTGTTTTAACAGCATGGAAGTGTATACTGAGTAATCTCTATGCATGTACTGAGAAAGTTCCATGTTTGTTGCAGAAATTAAAGTGACACGTCCATCACCTAGTGCCAGCATGAATACAGTGCTCACAGATACTATTGCATAAATAGAATGCTTAAAGACCATAACTGAACTATAACTTCATGATACCAGACAAGCAGGTATTAACAGGACACACCTTATCAGTAGAGCACTCTAATATGAGAAAACATAAATCAATTCATAAGATTTGTTTCGGGCATTATATGCACATTGCAGGGCGGGTGGGGAAAAACACATTGTAAGTAAATTAGCACTGTGACAGACTGGTGATTGGGTGGGTGTGGTATAACTAACAGACGATGTCTAGTCAGACAGTCAATAGGTCAACACCAAAAGATAGGCATGCATTAGTTACATAGACATTGAAAAAAGTTAGACATGCTTTAGAAATACATTAACAAAAATAATAAAACATGACATGGAAAATCAATATGTGTACACGGACACCACATAAGTGTACCCTTCCATGGTTCGCTGCTCTCGGCACACTATTCTATTCTCCCTCTGTGCCTACTGGGATAGTCAAGTATAAACATTATTGTTTAAAAATATTAAGTGCGCTGGCATGTCTAACTAATGCATGTCTAACTTTTGTCAATGTCTAACTAATGCATGTCTAACTTTTGTCAATGTCTAACTATTGCATGTCTAACTTTTGTCAATGTCTAACTAACTTTTGGTTTGGTGGATCTATTAACTGTCTGTCGGCCGTCTGGAACCCGTGTCTGTAAGGAATGCCACTGTGGCTGACAAAACCCAACCTTATGATGGCAAGCCATGAATCTACCGTGTTGGCAGTCTTTTTGGGCAAATAGTTAAAAAAAAAAACACATTGCATTCATGAATATCCAAAATTACTAAACTACTAAATCTGTGTCAGAACAATTTCAATAAATGTTATCCATTCCTGTCTGTATACTATATATACAGTGCTAGCAGTCACTAGCCATCTTCATTATTGGCATCGCATAGGGGCCAGCTGGTTGACAGCCAGGCTATGTTATACACATGTCCAGATGTTTGATCAGCCTTTTAGACTTCAGAATAAAAAAATAAAAATAAATCAATGTAATAGGTTTATAGCATGGGCCACTTACTCTATAAATGTCAGATTTTAAATTAGCGGTGAAGATATTATTACAATAATAAAAATGTTACCCTTCCTCAGCAGTTCTTGCAGGCTTTCAGCACTTTGGTTCAAGACTGCCCATAATTCCTCCTCTTGCAATGGACCCCCTCGTACCTCCAATGCTTCCGCCAATGACACGTGCATATTATCTGGAAGAGGATACAGGCTTGGATTAGAAAAATCATTGTACAAGTTTAATAGGACAAAAAGATAAAAGTGCAGTCTTTAAATGGAAGATTTTAAAATAAAACAAAAGAATGTTTGAACAAGTTATAAAGCTTTACTTTGGCTGCTTCAGACCATCTGAAAGGCGCAGATAAACATAGCTTAGATTCTGCATTTGTAGAGATAAAATGTGTGTGATCAGGTAGAAGACTTGACACATTTTCAATAGCAGCAACGATTGTAGAGAAGATAGCTTGGCATTATGCTGGACATCTGTTTCATTATCATCCACATCCGTAAATCCAAGGCTGCAGTGTGTGTATATATCAATGACACCGGCCACATCGTTTGGTTCCACTGCATTAGAACAGCCAATCGTACTGTACCAGTGGTAAGGAAACACTAGTTCTATTAATCTCTGGTACAACGGTTATCAAGGCGACACCGTTGCATAGGTGATATATACACACACACACACACACACACACACAATCTCAGAAAAACTCCTTAGGGAATGGATGGAGAAGAACAATGAGGCAGCAATTTTATTGATAGTGGAGAACAGGAACAGAGCTTTTACCTTGGTGATTTGTGAGACCTGTTTATTCCTATACAAACCCTTAAAATACTGACTACTGTGAAAATGAATGAGATCACCAGAAATAACCAATCTACACACAGGTAGTATTCTGAAGCTTCATTCAGGAGACTTTTGTAGAGAAATGTAAAATGTTACTTTTATATACAAGGATACAAAAAAGTAATCGCCAAGAATAGCATGCGCTTATCTGTGAATCAGAACTACTGTATATATTTATCAGTAATTACAGGACCAATAGTATTTTAGGTTAGATATTATAGCAAAGCACAGCACGCAGTCACGGTAACCAACCTGCAACAACATATTCTAAAAGCCTAGGTTACTTATACAGTGATCATCTGCAGTTACAGCTCATCAAGAACAACAATGCGATTTTAACCAAAACTTGGTGCATCTGGTAACCAGCTCACTGTCAGGGTGTTATATAGTGAGCATGAAATGGTCACAAGAATGCCAGATATTATTTTGCCATAGTTAAAAATATGGACATCTGAGAATTGTCGATATGGACAAAATGCTGACATATGGAATGTCAATATAGTGAAAAGTATTTCAAAAAAGGTTTCAGAATCACAGATAGTGCGCTCTCAGGTGGGCAGCAAGTCTGCTAGTGAGATAAATTGGAGGTATTCCACAGTCCTCCCAGAATACAGTGAAAAAGATAGAATTATCTCCCAGCACCTAAGCGCCTCAACCCTTCCACATGTATTATGCACACACAGATAATGCAGAAATTCTTATCTTAATATGTTCAAATTGATGGGGCAAGGTTCCTCCTTCAAATCTCTCCAATTAGTATCATGCGAATGGGAGATACAAAGAAACCATCATAGCGCAAACAAATTTATTCACATACAATGCACACTTTAAAAAAGGATCCTTAACATAGGATTTTACAAGTACCATAAAAGATGGAGAACTATACTCAAACAGTTCTCATAAAAGCATGAAACATAAAAGGCCTTTGTATGCCCCATCAATTTGAACATATTAAGATAAGAATTTCTGCATTATCTGTGTGTGCATAATACATGTGGAAGGGTTGAGGCGCTTAGGTGCTGGGAGATAATTCTATCTTTTTCAATATAGTGAAAAGGTTTACGGCATTATCAACTTACAGTAATATCAACAGTTTAACAAGCGGAAATGTATACATGCATACAGGGCATGTTGACATTATGTCACGGACGTACTGCATGTTGACATTCTAACTGCTAATAGTGTTTATTTTAGCACCCTGCACCTTTCAAAACCTGTGCAGTTCATCTTTCTTGCCTGGGGTGTCGATCTCTAATCTGGTGCTTCTAGTAGAGTCTGGTTTGCATCTCAGTTCTCACAAAACTGCATTGGTTTTTAAACGTGCAGGATGCTAGAATGAAAACTGCGCTCACATAATGTATGCATCCAGTCTACCAGCCTAATGAGAACCAATGCTGTATACTGAACACAGGTTTTTATAAAGGCTATAGTGCTGTATTATACACTGGATACAATGTAGAATGATGGGGCTATATGATGTGGTCTATTGTATTAAACCATTTTTTTTTACTAATGGTAAACAAATATACATATTCATTTATGTAACAACAGTTGAAAAATAAAGCCTGTGTACCTGGCTCAGTTTGTTGTAATCCCGCAACGCCACCCCCTCCTCCCCCCTCCAATTGCCATTACTATGCTCTTCTGTTACCTGGAGAACCGTGGTGTACCATGTGATATTTTTAATGATGCCGCAATCCCAACACTGGTGAGAAGACTGGTGCTAGAATCAGATTTTGGGGCCGGAATTCAAACGTAAGTATGCCAGAGCTAGTTTAGGTTAGGCCACATAAGGGAGTAGGGCGAGGATTGGGTCAGGCATTAAGGGGGCTAGGCACTAAGGGGAGGGTTACATTTAGTCTGTGTGTATTTAGTGTTATGAATGTATTATGTACAATGGTTTCAATTTCACCCAGTTTTGGTATTCTGCTAGATACATACACACTATTAGTACTTAGGGCCAGATTCTCTAAGCTTCAAAAGTGATAAAATGGAGAGTGTTAAACAGCCAGCCAATCAGATCCTACCTGCCATGCCACAGACTGTGTTTGAAAATGTCAGACAGGAGCTGATTGGCTGGCTGTTTATCACTCTCCATTTTATCACTTTTGAAGCTTAGAGAATCTAGCCCTTAGTTCTTACAACAATTTGACATAAAAGTAAACATACTGTAGCAACTCCTGGATATAAAACAGTTTACATGGAAACATTCTCTGTTGTCTGACAATGTTTAGCATTAATAAAATAAAAACATTGCAAATTACAATGGTGCTGTTACATATAAAACCAGATTGTAACCATTGTTTTTCGAGTTATGTTTGTGAAACACAATGTTGCTTTTATTTTTTACAGCCACTTTGTCCTGTCCATCAATTTTTCTAGATCTCACCATTGTTTGTAAACATAAAACAGAACAAAGGCCAGTAGGTCATATGTCAATGAAAAGCTCTGCACACATGATGTGATTCTGGCTATCTATTTTGACTATATAGTCAAAATCGAATAGAAAGTTAAAATGTCATGTAATAGGGTGAGAAAATCAGAAAGTGAGAGATTTGGTAAGAAATCTCCAATTTTTTTCAAAGCGGCAATCATTTACACTGCAAACCCAGTTTGATTTTGAAGTGTAAATAATTGCCGCTTTAAAAAAAAAAATCGAGATTTCTTACCAAATCTCTCACTTTCGGATTCTCTCACACTACTACATTTTACCCTTTGTCTGAATTGAACAGTGTTAAGACACACTCAATGGCATTGCGCGCCCCCTTTTAGTCAGTGTCGAATAGAAGAAAAAAAAAAGACTATGCAGACAATTCTATCTTGAATAGAATTGAGGGGGGGGCGGCGGCATTATAAGTAATGTGGGGGGCATGTAATGCGTGCGGGGGGGGGGGGGCACGGCTCACCTGCTGCTGCTTCTTTCTGCTGGCCGGGCAGAGGGGGAACGGGAGCTCGGAGCCCACTTGAAGGCCCTGGGAGGTGCTGTGCACGCATTTTCAGCAGCCCTCCTGCGTCCATTTTGGATTTCAGCAAAGTGCTGCGGCCGCTGCGTGCGGCCCCGCCAGCCCAGGGGGGAGCGCGGCCGGCCTTTTTTAATGAGTTTTGGGCCGGCCCACCGGGAAATGGCCCTGTTTCCCGGCGGGCCAATCCGCCTCTGAGTTTACGATTGGCAGCTACCAGCATTAGTTTTGCCTATTACAATGACCATAAATAATTTGCATTGTCGTAGGCCACCAAGCCGAGGCATCCCTGCAAGTGTCCCGATGCACAGCACACAGTTTGGGAAGGACTACTGTAGCTTAAGGGCGGTATTCAATGAGCCAGAATCGCCAAGTTTTATGGCGATTCTGTGTTTTTTTCATGTGTGCCGGCGATTTTATGAGCTGTATAAGCGAATCACCCTATTCAATGACCTATAATCGCCGTTGAGGACCGGTGAATGAAGCACCAATCGCCAAATGTAATTCTCTAAAAATCGCCGTTTTTAGTCTATAGGATTTTGCATGGGGAATCGACGGTAGTCGAGGGGAATCGCCAAAAGTGTATTCAATGTGAAGTTGGCGATTCCTTTTTCTTGTTACATATCGCCGTTCCTCACCGAGTGTCCCTCGTCATTTTTTTCTGGTGAACTTTGATAGGAACATGTCAAATAATTGGTTTTAAGTGTTCTATTTAACTGTGCAAGTGTAATGTATTATTATTTGCTGCCCTTGTGTGATGTGATGGTCGTAGAAGTGCTATACAAATATATATTTAATTTTTTGAGGTATTTTTTTTTTCTCCCACAAAGCACTGTTCTTACCCATGGTGCACCTCACTTACCCATGATTCTCCTCCCCACCTCACTCCTTCGTTTGCCCTTTGTGCAGATTACCCCGATTTTGCCGTCTGCAGTATTGGAAGCGTTTATTCAGGGTAATTTGCATTTCTCTTGCATTTCACTGCATTTTTTTAAACACTGACGACATTACTGACGCTGTTTTGGGAAACGCAGGGTTGGCTGAGAATCGCCGTTAGGGCTGGCGATTCTCAGCCACGTTGAATAGGGTGACTCGGCGACTCCACACGAATCCCCATGCATGGCGATTGGCAGCAAAAAACCGGCGATTGGCTGGCGAATGAAAAAACTGAATCGCTGTGACAAACGATTCAGCTCATTGAATACCGCCCTAAGAAGTAGAAGCCTGTTTAGTCAAGTAGCAGTCTTCATTCCAGCGTTCATGCAATGTTGCATGACCAAAGTCAAAGCAAATACTGGGAAAAATGTATTAAGTCTGATGAAGGATAAAGTGAAAGGTGATAAGGCACCAGCCAATCAGCCCCTAACTGCCACAGTACAGACTGTGTACAGAGCAGATTGGCTGCTGTGTTATCACCTTCCACTTTATCATTTCAAAAGGCCCCAACATTCCATAGTGGGGCTTTCAGAAACCATATACAATTAGGTGAATAACACACAAGAACAGTGACGTGTAATCCAGTGCTCACTCTCCACTTCGAAGTCCCATTTACATGCATTGTCCTTATAGCTGCCAGGTGGTAGATTAAACCAGAAAAGGAATGAAGCCAGGTGATGAGAACATCAATTAAAGGGACACATATTAATGTGTGGTAAAAGCTAAGAAAAAACTGCCCATAACAGTAAAACAAAAAACATCCGCAATCACGCAAATAAATGCTGATACATTTATGTGGTCACAACATAGACCACAAACTGCTCCCACACATGCTGTCTGCAACTGCTAACTGGATGTAATTTTATATTTTATGCTAAAACTTCTACATAAGTTACAACAAAATCATTTATTTTGCAGTCACTATTTATTTAATTATGGTCTCATGGGACATCAGTTACTGTTAACAGATGTTAAAAGCAATGACAAGTTATAAAAACCAATGAAAACAGCATTTTTTTAAAATTTAACACTAGAGCAGCTGTTAGTGGGTACAGAATGCAGTTTTATGGGGAGAGGAAAGGTAGTGGCAGTGTAGCGCATCAGAGATATGCACCCATGTCCCAGGCGTAGTGTGACCACACTATTTTACAGAGCACACATTTCCTACTGGAATTAGGCCCCAAATTCATCCAAAAATCATGGTGCATCAGAAATGAGTCAATCTTTTTAGAATATCAGGGATTGATGGCC
Organism: Crinia signifera; assembly: GCF_055691185.1. Taxonomy (NCBI): domain Eukaryota; kingdom Metazoa; phylum Chordata; class Amphibia; order Anura; family Myobatrachidae; genus Crinia; species Crinia signifera. Next base: position 167,364,506 of record NC_139217.1, read on the forward strand.
ATCCCTTTGGACAACAGAATTGAATTATTACAACATATGCATGCATGCAACAAAGAGGTCCAAGGGCTTTTGGTCATTTCTAGCATGTGTGGTTAAGGGGCCTGAAAGTTTATGTTAATAATTAATAATATTAATAATATTCACAGATAAATATGCAAGAGCTAATATAAATTACCAGAACAAAAATCTGTAATTTCCATCATAGGTATACATCAACTGTGAGAGACAGAGGGGTGTATTCAATCTCCCACAGCCATCTCCCAACGGGGGAGATGGCTGTGGGGCCCTATTCAATGCTGTCGGGAAGACAGCATTGAACAGGGAAGCTCAGCAGAACGAGCCTGACTTCACAAGCAGTTGAGCTTGTGATGCTGAGAACGGCCGGGTAGTGAGGAGCTCCCGGCTGCAGCTTTTAGCCACGCCCCCTTCAAATCCCGCTGCAGGCAGGACATTGAATCCCGACTGCTTTTTCTTGGTCGAGCAGTCAGCGGGATAGGGTCACAGCTGTCGGGCCAGCTCGACAGCCATGGCCCAATTTTGAATACCCCCTAGAATGTGGAAAAAAACAGGAAATCACATTGCATGATTTTTAAACTATGAATTTGTATATTCTTGTGGAAAATAAATATTTGGACAATCAAAAAGTTAAACTCAATACTTTGTAATATAACCTTGGCTGGCAATTACAGAGGTCAAACGTTTCCTGTAGTTTTTGATCAGGTTTGCACACATTGTAGCAGATATTTTGGCCCACTCTTCCATGCAGATCTTCTCTAGATCTGTCATGTTTTGATTTTCTGGGGGGGGGTTTACACATTCTGTCTCTCACAGTTGAAGTGTACCTATGATGGAAATTACAGACCTCTCTTTTTAAGTGGGTTAACTTGCACAATCGGTGGCTGTAGAAATACTTTTTTGCCCCATTGTATTTGCCAGTATTATCAGTACAGTAACTATTTTACAAAGGTCATCTTGTTCAATCATCCTTTAAAAACAAATCACCCAAAGTAGAGACTAAATAGAATTTTAGGAAATCCTTGTCTATAAAATGGTATTAATCAAGTACAGACACAAAAGAGGATAACCTAGCCACAAATGCAGAACACGTGGAGGAGACTGTAGATACATACGTATGTACAGTATGCTTTCCTTCAGAGCACTGGGAATAACACCTGAGTTTCACAGTGCTCAAAAGCTGTTAAATTATTTATCTTAATAAATTAGTGAATGCTGCGTATGAAACCCGGCTCCCTACACCACTAAGTCTATTTATGTCACCCTGTTATAGTTTTATTTCTCAACAGCAAGAAACATGTGGCTATAAAAGAAGAGATCAAAGAAATGTACATGCCATGCTAACAGTCGCTCTGGAAAGAGTCCAGAGACAATAGCGTATGTAAACCTGTGGCTTGCAAGTGTGCGAGGAAAAGCCATAAGTTTCACATTACTCATAGGCAGAGAAAATAAAGGGGTCAAATTCAAGAGCAACTTGAAACACTTACTGCCTTGTCTGATCACTGCTGTTTTGTTAGACATCTTTTTATAAAAGATAAATGGTTTGGGTCAATTTCTGGCATATAACAGATTATAAATATTTTACATTATGTAGAATTGAAAATGGAGTTTATGTTATTTCTAGAAGATACAGTACACCAAACTAGGACTGCTGTAAATTTACAATAATTCCGGTAATAATCCTATGGATTGTTAGCTTGCGCCCTGCGCAGGACCTTCCTTCTTCTTTGACTGTCTACCCAATAGTTTTATAACGGTTTCCAATTGTAAAGCCCAACATGATTTGATGCGCTACATAAGAAAAGGTTAATAAATAAATAGACCCTCGTATATACAACTGGCCTGGTCATGACTTTAAGGGACCATGCTTAAATCAGAGCTCTCAGGAAATAATTCAATTGTTCGCAGTGCCCGTAACAATAGGAACCATACGGAGCTGTTCAATTGTTTTGCCAATCGGACATTACTGCATTAGTTTTGCTCACACTCTCATAAGTTGGCAAGCATAAACTGTGAATTGGGATACAAAAGGTGGTCTCCTAGGGGACAGACAAGCGCTGGTATTAGTTCAGATCCCAGCTGCTGTGCAAAAGTGGGGTAGTTAGTCCCACAAACAAGAAAAAGAACAAAATGGTGGAACAGCGCTAGTTTGAGGAGGAATAATCACCATAAATTTTAATAAAAACACACATACAATTAGTACATTGACAATAACATATATTAAATATGATAATAATTTGATAAAGTGATCTCACTGTCAGGATGGATGTTGAAGCCACCGAAAGTTGGAACAGTAATTTTGTTCCTATTGGTAGGTGCAGAATACCGTAGCCGCTGTTTTTATATTCCACTATTTGGGAAGGTGCAAAAAGTGTTGTGTCCACTCAGTTATTTGGAATGTCCCATTGGGGGAGGGGGGTGTGACACAGAAAAAGTCAATGTGGTGAATCGCATGTGGATCCAAAAGGGGCCTGGAAGTCCTGTGGCCAATGTGTGGCCGATGCAGGGTGGACCACAATCAATCTCAATCTGCTGACCTCCTTTCAATGTCTGTGTCTATTGTCCACCTCGAGATGTAGGGAGGTTGATACAGGAGGAATTTGCTGTGGTCCACAGGGTAAAGCCCGGAGGGACTTGACTGGAAAAGGTGGCTGAGATGGATGGGCCGCACCTGGAGAAATTTCTCTGTCAGTGGTCCCAACAAGTGGCCAGTGTGGTGAGGCTCACCTGGAGAAGGGTCTCTGTGATGGGTCCCAAGTGCGGATAAGCTGGTCCTGTGGAGGGTTTTTCCCAGGGGCACTGATGGGAGTGGAGGGTGATGAAGGGTGGCTGAATCCAATCCTAAGAGTGGAGAGGTGTAACTAACGCGTTTCACCAGTTCAACTGGCTTTATCAAAACTGTGAATTGAGCTGTTTGGGTGCCCAAACTGGAACTCCCAGCCTCATGACCCAAAAATCAATTTAATGTATGACTGCAACACTAAAGGTGCGTACACACGGGGGCGATTTAGTGCAAAATCGCAGGAAATATGGTCGCTGAGCGACCATATTGCCCGCAATGGGAGTGTGCACCGGCGATATATCGCCTGGTGCGCGCTCCCGTTTTTGCCCCTGTGGTGATCGCTGGTCGCAGGAACATGCTCCTGCGACCAGCTGATTACCACTGCCGGGCTCCCCCCGGCAGTTTCTTTTTCATCAGCGACCATCTCTGGTCGCTGATGTAAAGTAGAAACTGAGCAATATATGGCTCAGCCATATATTGCTCAGCAATATATGGCTGAGCAATATATCTCCCCCGTGTGTACACAGCATAAGGAGCTGGTTAAATAGAGGGCAATGTGCACTCGGCTAAATGTTCGGTTAAATTTGTTAATTATTTCAGGAGAAATATCCAAAACAATGCTTTTTCAGGAAATGCATATGTGTGCCTGGAGTTGGACCAATTAAAAGTGAGTGAAGAGACCCAAATAAAAAAGCAAAGGGATAGGGGAGAAATATAATAAGGTGTAATGGACAAGTGCTAGATAGTCAAACCCATTATTAAAATTATTCTGAAATCTTAAGATAAATCGTTTGTCAAAATGTACTCTTTTTCACATGAAATCTTTCTTTTCTCCCTCAGTCTGGGACTGAGGGAGAGTTCAAGGGAAATCTTAAGAAAAATCTTAAGATCACAGATCATTCTAGTGTGTGGGCAATGTGCACTGTAAGGTACATTATGTTTTGCCCACAGAGACAACATACTATACCTCAATGCTATGTATACTGTAGGTGAAAAATGTAGAAAATAAAGCTTGCATGCAGGGGTTAACTGTGTTCCAGCAGTTGTAATTGCAGGTGAACCAGTTCCACCTCTGACTGCCGGCCCAATTCAGAGCCCAAGTCTCAGCAGCGCCCGTCACTCAAACACGCCACAGCACCTGAAGTTTCAGCTACAACCCAACGCCTTGCTTTTTTATGAATGCGCTTCCCACCTGCCCCCCCCCCCAAGGTTCCCCATCTTACCATGCTAGTGAGCGGCTTGGAGGTGGCCATCAGCATGCTGTGGGAGACCCTATGTGACCTGGAAGATGAAGGGGGTCATCATCCATGTGTATCTGCATGGGGTAGTAGGGTGTATGGGGTGGCATAATACTGTGGGCATTATGTATTAGTGTAACGTGGACATTATCCTACTTTGTGGAGCAATTTGAACATACCTATTTTGCCCTGTTCCTATGTAGCGTATGTGGAGTAGGGCACCATTTTACAGTTTGTAGAGGGAGAAACAAACACCCTAGCACCGGGCCCATGGTCTGCCTAATGGAGGGGAGGGAATGCAGGGAGTTCTACCACATCTAGCGGACCACTTTAAGCGCTGCATTCATGAATTGTAGTTTCATACTATTATCATCATCATCATCATCAATAGCATTATACTGTATGATGTATCTTTAGCAAAACATTGTTTTAAGCCAAGTTTCTCTCAACCTTCAGCACAAGCTGGAGATTCTCTAAAGTTCCTATGCCACAATTTTGTTTATATGAACTTTCCTTATTATGTGCACGTGACATTTTTAAACCAGTGCTGATTGTATTTTGGCACTTTGTCAATAAACTTTAACTGTACAATCCCATATTATTTAATAAGTCAATGCCGGTTCAGGAGATGGGAATTCTGGTATAGGTCCAGGTGAAACACTAAAAGAACGTCCACACACATAGGGGGAAATTTACTAAGATGTGTATTCTACTTAACGCTATGGGTAACCAATCAAAATCAACTTCTTATTTATTTAGCACCCTCCAGAAGATAGTAGACAGGATTTGATTGGTTGCCCATAGCAAAATCACATGTGAAGTAGAATACACATCTTAGTAAATTTCCCCACCGTGTCACAAAGCAGTCGGGTAGAGATCTAACGTGTACAGTACAAACACCTAAAAACTTAAGCCACATACACACGGGGTGGTCGTGTGCTTAGCGATTCATGCTAAGCGACCTAGCCCTGGCGATGTGACTAGATACTTAGTGCATGTACTGAATATCTGAACAGGCGATGGTGATGCGTGTGACCGTGCATCACCATCGCTATGGTGCATACACATGGGGCATGTGTCCTTAATTTCTAAGCGATCTTGACAGATCACTTCAAAAATAAGCAAAAATTGCCCCGTGTGTATGCCCCCTTAAATTTCCATTTCAAGGGGGTAGTTTGGTCGACTCGGATATCGCCAGTTTATTGTTAACCCATATTACATTTAATACTAATGTTTCAAATAAGTACAAATAATACTTTTTACTTCATTTAGTAAAGCAGTTATTGATAGTTGTCAAACTGTAGGGCTTATTCACAAGTGAGCCGTCATTTGTAAAGGGGGAGAGGAGGGGATACGGTCGAATTATCGACCACACTTAGGTCGACACCGTTGGGTCGACAGGGGGGAAGGTCGACAGGTGTCTAAGTCGACATAGGTGAAGGTCGACATGTGTCTGCCTAGGTCGACATAGGACAAGGTCGACATGGGTTTAGGTCGACATAGGATTAGGTCAACATGGTTTATGTAGACAGGTCAGAAGGTTGACAAGGTTTTTTACTGTTTTTTAAACCGACATGTCCCGGCAGGCGGTATTTCATGCCCTACCATCCACTAGGGCATGGTGGGAGAATAAAATAGTGTGCCAAGCGCAGCACTGTGTCTGAAGCATTGCGAGCAAAGTGAGCGATGCGAGGGGCTGTGGTTGCCTTCCAACTGTGTCCTTGTCGACTGTGTCGACATTTGAGTAAAAAAAACAGTAAAAACAAAAACATTCCGACCTGTCGACATAATCCATGTCAACCTAACGCTATGTCGACATAAACCCATGTTGACCTAGACACCTGTCTACCTTCACCTATGTCGACCTAGACACCTGTCGACCTTCCACCCTATCGACCTTATGCTGTGTACACACTTGTACAATCTGCATAAGATCCAGATGAGATTTTGACTATGTAGTCAAAATCTTATCTGGATCTCATGCAGATTGTATGGTTTTTATCCCAAGCGATCCAGATGCGTTCAAGATGCGCGCTCCCATATCTCAGCCAGAAAGTCTTGGCTGCCCTGTCTATATAGTGCAGATCTGCACTATATAGTCTAAATTGAATGCAGATAGTGTAAATTGTATGCAGATAGTCTAAATTGTAATCGCATCTGGATCTTATGCAGATTGTACTAGTGTGTACACAGCATTACTGTGATCGATAAAACGATCCACACCCAGAGAGGAGATACTGCTGCAGTTGTGATGTGTTTGCAATAGAATATTCACTGTAAGCTTAAATTAAGCTCTTAAGGTGCCCATACACGCACCGATTTTGTGTGCTGTGCTTTTTGAACTTCAGACTGCCATGCGATTTTGGCACTTGAAGTGGATGCGATGCGATGTACTGTACTTTGCAGGTGCGATGCGATGCGATTTCAGCCTTTTTTTTTTAAGTTAATAGTTACTAATGGGCATTGCACATGCAATGAAGCACAAAAAGTACTGACTGCAGATACTTTTTGTGCTTTACAATATTGTACCCGCGGGGACGCGCATCGCATCCTCGCAGGTACACGGTGCGATTTAAGCCGATGCAATGCGTTTTGAACTTTAAAAGTTCAAAACGCATGCGATAATCGCAGCGTGTATGGGCACCTTTACGGATTACTTCAGGGCTTTCCACTTTGGTCGAAGATTTTCAGTATGCAGATTTGGAAGATATTTTCACGACCTTGTCATATGTTCTATATCAGTGGTTCTCGAACTCTATCCTCAGGACACCAAACAGGTCACGTTTTCTTGGTCACCCAGCAGGTGCACAGGTGATTATTTGACTTGTTATTTTTAACCCTTTCACATGGCAAATACCGGGGTGCACCCGGATTTGGAAACCGGACAGCTCCGGGAGCGACCCAGCATTTCCGATGTTTAGCCGCCCCACAGCGACCGGCAATAAGCGGAGTACAGATCCATGCATGCTTTAGGCATACAACCTAAAATGAGACTAATTTTTACCTTTATGATCGTTCAATACAGGTCACTGTTTTGGGCCCTTTACCATGGAGAGCTGTGGGTAAAATGTTACGTAAACCCTATGCATTAATTTTGTCTGTATATCTTTTCTTGTTACCAATCACCACATCTGGGCACTTTTGTTTTGTTATATTGTTGTTTTGTCATTGAATATTTTTCATTCTTATTCACACAATTGTATCAACTTTGTACATTGGGATGTATTTGTCACATCTCTTACCGTTGCAATTGCTCCAATAAAAATTGTTTAAAAAGAAAAATCATAGAAAATGGTCAATTTTGTATAGAGAAGCAAAGTTGATGGCAAAGTTCCCCTAACATCCTTTAACAACTGTGAAAAAAATAAGATTATTTAAGGTTACCGGTCTGATCTGGTACTTATGATATGCATTCAATGACATGAAGTAAAATTTTCGACAATGCTGACGCTCATAATATACTGTATTCAATACAATATGGGCAGTTATGCTGACATTATTTAAAATGTCAACAGGCAACATGTCGGTATTCTCAGATGGTTTAGCCTACACATGGGGGGTTAGGGTTAGACATGAAAGGGAGTGTTAGTGGTAAGATGGGTATTAGGGCAGAAATACTTAAGAGGATCAGCGGTCCCTCATAGTGACAATTTATGACCAACAGTACCCAAAAAATGCCAATGGAGCTGTAAATGTCACAATTCTGGCTGTCAACATATCATACCACACCCTTTTAATGTACTGCAGGTAAGAATACTACTAGTGACAACTGATAAGTCTACATAAGCCAGATTTAATTTTATCTGTATGATGTATATGATCATTGCTAGTGTAAAATATAATATTCGGTTCTATTATATTGAAAAAAAAAAAAAAATCTTTCCATAAAACAAATGCAAAGCATACACAACTGTGAAGACAATATCACCTAATGAAAAGAGCTATTTGCCAAAGTCCAATGTCGTTTCATTTCTATGGAATTTTTTTCCGAGTGAACCAAGAAAATACATTTTTGTATGGCTCTGCAAAAACTAAGGTTATAGATGTCAGCGTATCAAACAACTAGGGTGATTGTTCATTCATTTTCCAATGAGCTTTCCAATTTCTGACAGCTTAACTGTGTACTGTCCTAAAGAACTCTAGTGGCAATCAGAAGCCACATATTATATACATGCCTGCAAACAAGAGCAAACAATGGCAGTTTTTCAAAAGGAAATGTGGAAGTATAGAAACTATTTTTGTTACTGGATGGTTCCAGCACAAAATTGAACCAATTTCACCCAAACCAAGACAACAAGAAATGCAAGTAATTAGAGCTACTTGTTATTTCTCTAATATATTCCATTTCAGCATTCCAATGGTGTCACAATAGTAAGTAATGAATGGTTTTAATGTTCAGTAGATCTTGTTTTAGCAAATGAAAGAAATGGTTTCACATGGCAGCCACAGTGCATGGGAAATTTTCATTTATGTATTATATGAGATTATCATATTCACAAACTCACAGGGGAAACTAACACGGGAGTTCTATTTCACATGGAATATTGCTACAGGCAACCAATCAGATAATAGCTATTACTGTATCTTCTAGAAGGTCCTAAATAAATACGATGTAGATTCTGATTGGTTGCCCATAGCCTAATCCCGTGTGAAATAGAACCTATCTTAGTAAATTTCCCCACAGAGTCCAGTCATCATCTCCCCAGTATACAGAACCTGCCTCTTCCTGCTACCTATACAGCTTCTAAAGATAGGGCAGTGGCTGCTAATACAGTTACAGTAGCAACAACATTACAATAATGCACTGCAAAGTTAGCCAACCAATCATAGAACAGGTTGTTCCTTATTGGTTACTATTGTCATGATCCAGAGAATAAGAAACACTTTCTCAACACCTGAGTATCTCGCTCAAGGCTGCGGCATACCTCCAGGAGAACTCTGCGCATTGCGCACACAGCAAACAGACTGGCATCTGCCCAACGCAGTTCCCGCTTGCCCAGAGGTGTTTATTTCGACACCTTAGCTCTCTCTTCTCCACTGCTAGGGCAGTATTCAATGCCTTTTTTCGGCATGTGCAGTGAATCCTGTTAAGGATTCGCTGCACATTCGCCGCATTCCGAAGGGCTGGAGCATTCGCTGCAAGCCCTCCTTGTTATCCTATTCAACGCGGCATGGGGCTCACTGCCCCCGACGGCATTTTTTATCCCCTGTGGTGAATGCCACAGGGAGCTGGGGGGTGGCGGCAGGCAGGGAGATGGAAGCCTCCCTGCCTGTGCCAGAATGTTTATGGGGGGGGGGCTCCCGGGGACACAGGCAGCACAAGCTGCCCCCGGAGAGCTGGCAGGGGTGCTGTGGAGGAAGCCACTGCACTGGTCCCGCTCCTGCATTTGTAATGAGCGGGACCAGTGAGTAGTGAATATCTAATGAGCGGCTCCTCGCCCCCTGCTGGCGAATGTGTAAAAAAATTGTATTTTTTAAATGAAACAAATATTCATGTGCTGCAAACACACTTTACTTTAAAAGATCACATTTCAGTTCACCTTAAAACGATGTCGAATGCATAACGGCGAATCATGGCGAAAATCACGCTGAAAGCAGTTCTCCATCCTAGCATTGAATACACTCTCCGCGAATCCCAGTGAAAACCCCATTGAAATACACCAGCGAATTGCAGCGAGCATGAAATGGAGAACTGGCTGGAATTGTGAACATTGAATAGTGAACATTGAATAGGGTAAATCAGATTTTCTGTGAAAAAGATTCACCACAAGGAGTGAAAACAGCCTGATTCGCCGAAAAAAACAACAACGTTGAATCGGGAGCATTGAATACTGTCCCTAGTGTCTAAAGGTGCCCATACACTACTGCGATGACTTGCAGCAGTGTACGGACACCTGATGCCATACAAGCCTTCCCAGCAGCAGGGACGCATGTTATCCGTCACAATTTTTTGTGATGGATCGCATGCGTCCCTGCTTCCCACCTGTCTCACCGACAGGAGGTAGGTCCCAGGACGGGTGGTCGGACCGCTTGCAGGTCCGACCACCTGCTTGGGTATGATGCGCATGGGAATGTAATACTGCATGTCAGGGACAGCCGATTTGGTCCGATTTAACGGCCCGATTGGTTGCAATTGGACAAAATCAGACCAAATTGGCTCACGCTTCGGGCTCGGTGGCTCGCTACGCTCGCCACAGGTTTATATTCACACAGTGCTACGCAAGGCTCATCCTATGCACCACCTTTGAGGCCACAGCCATGCCTCCAGCACCCTGGCATTACCTATATTTTCCAGACATGGGCGTGGCAATCTTGGGTTCCGTAATATGAATGTCCATAGCCAATCCTGGCATCCCAATTTTGACATCACTGGGACTCAGGCTATCAGCTGTTAACAGTTACTATATGTATATTGATTAAGCCTCGTACACACGGGGTGACGTTGGCCTCCGTGGTAAGTGACGGGCTTAAGCACGATCTCTCAGCACACATCGCTGTACACTCGCAATGCACACTGCGATGTGCGATGAGTGATCTGTGCACAGCGGGGCTTTGTCTATTGTTCAAAGGCAAAGCCCAGTAATCTAGCAGTAAAGACAATGCAAGCACTGTCTTTCCCTCCGGGCGATGGCGATGCAGGCGACACGGGTTCAATGCAAAAAGGGTCAGACCTGGCTTAGCGATATGAAAGCGGTATAAATTGACAGCAATTCATTCCATTGTACTGATTTATTGATTTATATTATGAATGATCAACCACAGGTGCATACACACTGTACAATTTTTTTGACCAATTTGGTTGAAAGACATTTCCATTGAACCCAGTGTCCTGGACGAAAGATGTTGACAAAAGATATTGTCAACAAACAAACAATGAATGATGATGCGCATACCCGCCAGTTGTTCATCAAGATTGTTCGTCAACTGTGCATGCAGCTCAATTTGAATATCTTTCAAAAAGAGCCTATAAACTGTAGCTAGATCTATCTTCTTTCGTCTGTCGTCAATATATTTCGTCAACATCTTTAGTCCAGGACACTGGGTTCAATGGAAATGTCTTTCAACCAAATTGGTCAAAAAAATTGTACAGTGTGTATGCACCCTTAGTCAAAAAGAGCCTACAAACTGTAGCTAGATCTTTCTTCTTTCGTCTGTCGTCAATATCTTTCGTCAACATCTTTAGTCCAGGACACTGGGTTCAATGGAAATGTCTTTCAACCAAATTGGTCAAAAAAATTGTACAGTGTGTATGCACCAGGATGGCCCTGTTATTTGTCACATACTGTAACTATTGACACTGCCTGGGTGTTGTTTAAACGTTACTTTACAGTTTAAGATAATGGTACTTATGTATTATCTGGGCTGCCGATTTTTTGATTGTATGCCTTAACTTAAGGCATACAATCAGATGCGATGCGATGACCCGATTTTTCCATAGGATTCAATGTTAAAATGGACTGAGTCCATTTTAACATGGAATTCAATGGGAAAATGGGGTCCTTTTCATACCCCTACTATCCAAGTGGGCATGGAGTTGGATATAAACCTGTGGCGAGCGTAGCGAGCCATCGAGCCCAAAGCGTGGCGAGCGAAGCGAGCCCCGCGAGGGAACGGTATTCTGTGTCCCCTCGCGGGGCTCGCTACGCTCGCCACAGGTTTATATCCAACTCCATGCCCACTTGGATAGTAGGGGTATGAAAAGGACCCCTTTTCCCATTGAATTCCATGTTAAAATGGACTCAGTCCATTTTAACATTGAATCCTATGGAAAAATCGGGTCCATCGCATCGCATAGCATGCGATATGGTTCAAAATCGGCAGCCCAGTTAGTACATAAGTACCAAGATAATAGTTATAGCCATCATGGTTTTTTTTATATGATTTTAGTTTGTTATGATGTGTTTTTGAATAATTTGTTTATGTAAAGGAGAATTTAGTGTATTGGAACTGAACTTTGGTTACATGTGCCATCTGTGATCTTTTAACTTGATTTGATAACTTTTTAAATTTATAAGCATTATTCAGACAGCCACAGTTACAAAAGTATTAGAGTTTATCAGGGATTATAACAAAGGTTATTAGCCATGCAGGGTTAGATATTTGAGTCTTTGCAATCATCAACATATACGTGACATTCTCCAGCCAGGGCAATTCTGTAGGGAGTTTAGGGAATTCACATTTAGGCTAATTTGGTACAACAGAGTAGTGTAGGCGCATCTAGTTAAAATCTTTAAAAATAATTTGATGGTGAGAGTCTAACATGTGGTTTAAAATATATTGGCTCGGCTGCAAAGTCTTCGCTATCCGTAAACTACAATTCGCACAACAAGTACATTAGTTCGCAAAGTGGGATTTCACTATAGCGGGCGGTGTCTTCCTGTTCGCTGGCCGAAAATCTAACTTCATTCAAACAATGGATACCGCTTAGTGAATTAAGCTTATTAATACTTTATTATTGACTGACTGACAACTGTTCCGAAGGCTAAAGCAAGAGCAAAAACAAGAAACAAATGTTCTAAATAATAAAACAAGGTTCCCATGATTTGCCTGTTGTCACCAGACAAAAATGTACTGGTTCTGACCAAGACTTTGTAATTCTAGCCGGCTGCAATAAGCATACTCCCCACAATTACCAGATGCGTGGCCCACTACACAAATTCTTTGTGGTTACATCCAGTCCGGAAGCAGGGAAGTTAGAAAAACAGAATCTTAGCTTAGCGGAAATTCATTTTTCTTCAAGTTTTTACAGGAGCAATTACAGAGTAAGCAAGAACCCTCCTTTCTGTCTGGTCAGTATAGACCTCTCCTGCTTGGTTTTATTCTCACCAGTGCTGAACAGGCACAATACATTTTCTAGTTATACCAAGGTCCACATACAGATGCAGCGTGGGGAAGAAATGAAACCGTTGAGCCAGAAACAGTAACAATAAAGGAAACAGAGGAAATCAAAGAATACATAATAAAGAGGCTTGAAAATTACAATGATAGAAATTCATTGTTTTCGAATGTCTTTAGAAAAACAGATATTTTTCAAACAGATATAATTAAAATTGATAAACCATCTAGATTCATACATTCTACATGCATACAAGTACAGTGGGAAATGTTCCCCAAAATGTGGCTGAATAGTAAATTGGTGTGAAAAAACAAATGCAGAGTAATACGGTTTTAAAATTGGTTCTTATTGCTGATTGTTTTGTGAAACATTTTGTTTTATTTGGCTTTCCAGATGCTGATTACAGTATTGGTAAGATCAGTGCCACATGACAGCCACAGAAAGCTATGCTTTTTAGTTGGTACAATGTAGCATTTAGGACTACCGAATCATTCTGCAGTGACTCCACGTGAAGGGAATAAAGGGCCCCATACATCAGCAATTAATTGTGACAATTTTCAGATATGGAGATGATTGCCACAATTAATTTTAGATGTGTGGGCTCCTCCTTTTGGCAATTCCAATCAAAATCGCCAATCGATTGCTTAATCAGGTTTTTAAACATGTTTAATAATCTGGTATTATCTGCAGATCTTTTTTATATGTGTGGGCATTCCCAATTCGTCTTCTTCATCTATTTACATTATGAACAGCAATCGGTTGGGCAATTTCCAGATATGAAGAAGCAATCTTTAGATGGAAAAATCTGTCGATCACTGAAATAAATCTGTAATGTGTGGGCAAAGTCAGATAGATTGTAAAATCCATTTATCTGGCCAAAAAATCCCTGATGTATGGGGCCCATTACTTCTCCCATTAGACACAGGCTGGAGATGCTGGAAAAGAACAGACATTCCATATCCACTAGGCAGTCAGTTGCATTTGTGTTTGAGGAAAAGCAACGCTGGTTTTTAGCATTTAGTACATGCTATTGTAATGTTGAATGCGTGATATTAGGGGTGGGCATCAGGTTTATTCTTGGTTGGGGTGTGGGGTTGCGATCGTTTGGTCTACAGCAAGTTGGTCGACAAGCATTAGGTCGACATGGGAAAGGTCAACATGTGCCTAGGTCGACATGGGTCAAGGTTGACATGTGCCTAGGTCGACATGGGTCTAGGTCAACACAAGCAAAAGGTCGACATGGGGGTTTTCACTGTTTTTTTACCCCGATTGTTGACACAGTCAACATGGAAACAGTATCCAGTGCACGGCATCCCCTCGCATCGCTCGCCATGCTTCAGGCATTACTCCTCGCTACACTCTGCACACTATTTTATTCTTCCACCGCACCCTAGTGGACGGTAGGGCATGAAATACCGCCTGTCGGCTCAAAAAACAGTGAAAATACCCATGTCGACCTTTTGACTCTCGACCTAGACACTGTCGACCTAATGCTTGTGTCGACCTAAACCCATGTTGACAAAGACCCATTTCGACCAACTTACTGTAGACCCAATGACTGTATCCCGGGGTGTGGCAACAGATGGGACAATGGACAGGAGTGGCATGAAGAAATTCTGAGTAGGGTCTTTCGGTCAATTTCTTTTACAGAATAGAGCTTAGGATACTGTGGGGTAAATTTAATTAAATGGGAGTTGTATTGAAGATGGAATGTTGCCCATAGCAATCAGATGTCATCTATTATCTTCTAGAAGGTGCTTACAAAATAAGAACTAGAATCGACAGTCACAAGGTATACCATTATTGGTCAACAGTGAATAGGTCAACACCTAAGAATGGTCAACATACCTTAGGTCAACACAAGCTTAAGGTCGACATGGACATGGCTGACACAACTTTTTTCTGTTTTATTTTGTCTAGACAGACTTGGTTCATACTTTACAATCCAAATGAGCATAGAACGAGAACAATAATAGTGTATCGAGGTACCATGCCAAAAGCATGGTGAGTGCTGGGGACACATACACTTATATGGCGTCTATGTCACAGACACAAAACCCATTCAAAACTCATGTTGACCATGTCCATGTCGACCTTAAGCTTATGTCCACCTCCTGTCAATGTCAACGAGTTCACTGTGGTCGACCTAGACATTTTCAACTCCCAATACCATAACCACAGAAGCCATGGACTCCCTCTAACTGCTTCCAAATAATTGCCTGGAAGGTTAGCAAAATCCACACAGTGTTAAACATGCAGCCGATATCGATGTGTGGCCCCATTATCGCATAGCAATTTAGACTGTGCGGTAAAGGAAATTTTGACTAGATCACAGGCTATCTTCCCACCTTGTGCTCTTTCCATAGGCAAAAGGCCTGAACATTGACAAAATCGCTAAAGCATATACCATATATACTAGAGTATAAGCCTACTTTTTCAGAACATTTTTTATGCTGAAAAAGCCCCCCCTCAGCTTATACTTGAGTGAGGGTCCCACTTGAGTCAATAGATTTTCCCAGTTTTCTGTTGTAAAATTAGGTGCCTCGGCTTATATTCGGGTCGACTTATACTCGAGTATATACGGTAATAAAAAATCTTAGGGAAATCAGCCACTAGCAAAAATGGCACACACTTTATTTGTCATAACCAGGAGCAATGAGAATAAACAACTGTGCGTAATTCTAGGATCATAAGGCTGAAAAGCAGACAAGGATACTAGACAAGGAAAGCAATGTATTTTTGTTGTATGTACAAGCCACTAAGTTAAAATCATGGGACATATTTAGTCACAGCACTGGAACTTTTAAATAAATCATGTTAAAAAAGAAAAGAAAAAAAGAAAGAAAAAACGGTTACACAAATGGAGAAATATCAGCGACTGATCTAAGTCTTCCAAAACTTATATAGTCTGGAATATCCGTGTAACCATTTACTCTAATAATAAAAGTGGATCCACATAGTTTCATAAATTGGAGTTTAGATTAAGTCTTTGTACCAGAGACCTTACTGATGCCCTTGTGCTTTTTTTTGTTTTGTTATTTTTTTAATAACTTTCAAAGGGTTTAAAAGATGAACTGTGGACTTCTTTTCTTTCCAAGCATGCCAGGAATGTGAGTGGCATTTTTTCATTTTGGTAGGAGTAAAGCGATCATTTTGCTTAAAAGGTAGCACCTATCAAAGGGAATCAGGTTCAACCGAGACCTGTCTGTGAACTCTTGGATAAAAACACTGCATGAAAACTTTGTACTTTAATAACTTCAAAAGTCCACCTAAGCAGACTCCTCAAGTTTCTTAAGTATGCCCTTAATTAATGTGTGATTCAGTATGTGCATTAGCTGTGATGTGGCCCCAACTTCCTTGTCAAAGTAACATGTGCTATATACATTTTTCACCACTGGGTGGTACAAATGGGCCCTTAAAATTTTTGTAATGGGGTCTACAAATATCTAGTTATGTCACTGGGCTCATAGTTAATTGGCTCTATCCCCTGATCCCTGCAAATACCTACAATAGAGATCGATCAGGAAAGCTCCCAACTGGTACCACTCAGACTGTGCTGCACCCACCAATGCTGTTGGACTGGGAGATGGGACCCGCCAGTAAATGCTGCATTCTGCGCGGGTATCTAACCTAGGTGAGAAAATGAGGTACTTGTGTAATATCTGGGCACCCAATATAGTGGCATACAATTCATACGATGCGATTTTTCATTGTAAAGACCCGATTTTTAATTATATTGTCACCCATGGGTGATTTCATACCCCCACTATCCAACTACGCATGGAGTTGATTTTATATAGCCCGAAGCGTGGCGAGCGCAGTGAGCCCCACGAGGGGACGCAGAATACATGTAAAGTAATCCGTGGCAGCTCGCCACGCTTCAGGCTCGGTGGCTTGCTGCGCTCGCCACACTATATAAAATCAACTCCATGCGTAGTTGGATAGTGGGGGTATGAAATCACCCATGGGTGACTATATAATTAAAAATCGGGTCTTTACAATTAAAAATTGCATCGCATCACATTGCATCGCATGCCTTAATTAGTGGCATGCGATGAAAATAATACACAAGTACCGAAAATGATACAAATTGAATGCCCCCCTATAGCTTGAACATGCCAAGCTTAAGGAGTTTCTCAGACCACAAAAATGTGTAAATCTGCATTTAGGTCACAAACGGAAGTAGGATCATCCCTTAATGTGAATCTATCACATACAAAGAATGGAAGCAAACTGAGCCAATATTAAAAACAATGCAACTCGCCGTAGACTAGAGGAAGTCATCATATCAATTTACCAGCAGCAAGGAACCTATTGTAAAAGCCTACAAAATGGCAGACACCAATGTGTTTGCATTGCAGCACGAGATACAGTTTACTGTATGTAAGTAAGTTAATACATTTTATTTATATAGCGCACGTTCTCCAACAGGAAGCCGCCCTTCATGGTTCAGTAGTAAAGACCTACATTAAAAAAAAGTCTGAATGGAAAAAAAAACCTCTCATTGCTTAAAGATCTTCTTTCAAAAGAAATTTGGTAAAGCCTTATTTTTTCAGACTTTACAATACTAAGAGAACCACTCAATGTAAACACACTGAAACATTATAACTCTCAGCTGCATCTAACCTCAGGTAATTGCACAGAGTCTTTCCAACTGAAATAGCTGCGGACACTCAGTAACCTTAAACAAACATTTGCATTCAGTTTTGGCAAATAGAGGGCAACATGATTTACTCAAGACATTTGTGGCATCAAGATGAAGCTTATTTAATAAAATGTATTGGAGAGGAAAACATAAAACAAAATCTGCAGAAAATATAACAATTTTAAATGGAATACGAGACCAGATTTGGCAAGTACCACTCAATGCCGCCTCTAAAACTACACAGAAGAGACCTCATTGTTCTATTCCAGACATGCAACCAAACCGTATACCCTACCAAAGCAGACTTAAAGACACTACACATTCACTACTGTACCAAGTCAATGTACAGTATTGCTGCTATTGTGATGAGCACATCTTCCTAAAGGATACTACTAAGCTGTAATGTATCTATTAAATACAATGAGGCATTTTTAAACACAATTAGTACACACACATTTAGTACCAAACTGATCATCAGCCGATAATTAAACATGCACAATATTAATTCTAAAATGCATTTATATGGAAATGATGTCATGGGGCAAATTAAATCATTTTATTCTTTATTCAGCAAATACATTACTAATATCATAAATTTTGAGTATTAAATATGAAATGATTATTGCAATATACTGTATCATTAAATTCGCTCAGTTGACCATGCATCTGATGTGGTAAAAGTACTTTCTGCTTATTCTACACACAAAGGGCCTTTTAACTTCTCATCTATACTATGGAGGGTATACAAGGTGTGCAAATTTACATTCGAGCTATTCGATCTATCAGGCTGTCAATAATTTTCCGCCGGTTGGATCCGACTGTCAGAAATGTTCTGAAGGTCGGAAAGCCCGTGGATCAGCAAAACACGGCTGCAGATTTAGTAGCCGTTTTCGACACTGCAGATTCGACTTGAAAAAAGTACAGTCTGCATGGGTGACAATGCGACCACATTGAATTGGTGTGTGTCTATATTTTCGGGCCATTGTTCATGTTTTGGGCCATTCCAAAACATGTATTGTATCATGTTTCGGGCCATTCAGATAATTTCTGATCCAATCCAATGCGCGGCCCCGAAGGTCATTAGGTCGTTTCTCAGATCCTACCTGCAGCAGTTAGGACCAGCAAACAACCATTCAAGTGGGTAAGGGTCACGATCGCGGGCCAGTTCGGATGCAGATTGTGAGCGGGACGTGAGCTCCACAGAACGTGAGCGGGACGCACGATAGTCTTATGACCCACTCACAATCTGCATCATTCTGGTGTGTACCCAGCTTAAGAGATCGTCTAGATGATACATCAAACCCTGACTGTCTGAGGTGTATAATTACTGCCTTCATGACGCGTTTGAACATATAAGGGGCATTAGACAGGCCAAAGACCATAACAGTCCATTGGTAGAGAACATCTTTCCACCAATACCCTCGGAGTCTCCTGTGGTTTGGATGTATTTGTATTGTGTGGAAGGCCTCTTTCAGATTTATTTTTCTCTAGAAATCATTCTGGGACAGTATAAAGGTAAAGTCTGCTCTGCTCCTTGTAAGAGTGAGCTGGGGACTGTAACCAATACTGACTAGACCCTTTATATGCGTGGTACTGCGCATGCTGCCAGTCAGAGACAGTCAGAGGATGGTCTGCTAAGAACTTTCAAGGTATTCCTACCACAGGCAATACCTGGAAAAGAGACATTCTTGCCTGAACAGGCGTCTTAAAGAAACATGAGTCCTATGCTTGTTTTTATTGGCGCACTTTTTCTGCACCAGTAAAAGAGAGAGAGAAGGAGACTCTGAATCCTGACCAAGCTCTCCTTCCTCCTCCGAGGCTTCCTTGCCATGTTCCGACCTGACAGGGTTAATGAGCCCCCTTTTCTTACGTATTAACTCCTCTTCCGAAGATGAGGAAGAGTCAACAATGACAGCAGCCCTTTTATATTTACAGGGCTGCCTCAACAGACTGCAACATGAGACCTCAGCAATGTCTGTGGCAGAAATAGACACGAGTCCTCCATCTTCAGCGCAGAGGTAAAAATCTGATTTAAGGGGGCAGGGCTTCGTAAATTATACCAGCATGCATGTGACCCATCGTGCTTTTCCACACGTCCATGACATGCACAAACCCCGGCTGGCGCAGTTCACATAATTGGTGGCTATGGTCATGGGGGCAGGTGCCAAATTGATGAGATTCGCTAAACATAGTCAAGATGAGGGAAGGCAACCTTCTCAATTGTGAAAATTGTGAAGCTGACTCATGCAGTATTTCTAGAGAGTAGGCAAATAGGTCCAAAATGTCTAGGTAAACAAGGTCAACACAGACAAAAGGTCTAAGTTTCAATGGTCAACACATGAAAAGGTTAATTTTTTTTTCTGGTTATCATCCTTTATCAACCAACGCTGTTTAGGAATGACGCAATGCTAGAAAAGCGAGCCATGCCAGATAATGTGGTACACTAATTTGGACATGTGATGTAATGTACAAATTGACACCCCAAAACATGAAAAACGCAGATTGGCCTTTTATGTGTTGACCATTTCCATGTCAACATTTTACTTGTGTTTACCATTTGGTGTCTTAATATTTACTGTCTACCTAGATCAGGCCTGGCCAGCTTGTGTCTCTCTAGGTGTTGAAAATCTACACATCCACTGCAAGAGTTTTAGCAAGCAATAATAGCAACATTGTGGCAAGGCATGCTGGGACATGTTGTTTCACAAAAGTTGTTACCGCTTAACCTAGACACTGTCTATCAATTAGACCTTAACCACCAGTTTGGCCACACATATGCCAGGCTAAAATCTCTATTCAAATGTGGCACTTGTGCCTTCAAAGTCTCAGGGTAACTGGTGAAAAGGAAGAGCTGTGCAAATGCAGAGCACGCAAATTAAGGGTGTGTGTGCATTATCCGACAGACCCACATGGAGATGCAGACAAGCGTATAAGTAACTGTATCACCTGTATGTGGGTTAGAACAAATTCACGACAATGTAAATTGCCAGCACTAACTAGCGGCTTCTGATCTGTCTAGTTTATTGGCCGATGATGCTTCCTTCATTACTTTTGCATAGATTAGTGTTGCAATACATTCACAAAACCGTATAATCTTTTGCTACTCATTCATAAGAATAAGGACTACCCTTACATAATAAAGGTTTTCTTTTATTTAGCCTAAATCCAACTTAATAGTGTTTTATTCACTTTCAAAACAAAATGTCTCACGTTTCTGGTGGGCTATGACTTATCTGGGTATAAATGTACATGGGTGTAAAGCTAGCCATACACTACTGCGATATTCCGCAGCAGTGTATGGTCAGCCGATCCCCCGTGAGCCGCCCGGGACCTTCACAGGCGGCATGGACGAATGTGATACATCACATGCGGTCCTTTCACATATGATGAATCGCATGCAACCCCTGTTCCCTGCCACCGCCTGGAGGAGGGTCTGAGGTCGGAGCAGCATGCCAGTCTGACCTCCGACTCGGGTCCAATGCGCACAGGGCCATGCATCTGACCTGAGAGGACATCAATGGTATCCGATTTGGGCCGACTTCTCAGCCTGTTTCGTCATGAACATGTGAAATTTGCACAACGAGGCACGGTGCCTCGCTGTGCAAGGCACACCATTATGATCTAACTCTATACCCACTTGGATGGTAAACTATGAACCAAGTCAGTCACAACAAAAAAAGGAAAAACTCCTGTCGACCGTTTCAGTATTGACTATGTCAATGTCAACCTTTTGCATGTGTTTTCCATTCAGCATATGGGAGAAAATCTGATATTTTTTGAGAGCTTATTCTATTGATGTTTAAGCAAACAAATCTCAGCATACTTGCATTGTATTAGGCCTACAATGGTTTTGCAATTTTGTTTTCATTACACCTATAACATTTACTTGCCCTTCTTCTGAGAGTCCTTTACACACGAGTTTAATTTAAATCATGATTTTTAAAGTGGTATATTCAGGTTTGCCTACCCTCCCGGAATGGCCAGGAGGCTTTCAAAATTTGTGTCCACCTCCCAGACCCCCGGGAAGGTGAGCAAGTCTCCCACTTGCTGGCCAGAGCCCCCGCACCACCTTTCCGCACAGATTCAATTACCGCAAATAGCAGGTCAGCTGAGAGAGGACCCAGCAAGTTACGGCAAAATGGCTGCCACATGTGAGGTAATTGAAGTGAAGTGCTATTGTGACAGGGAGGCAGTGGGTAATAGGGGGTTGGGAAAGGATGATGGGAGGATGGAAGAGGGAGGCAGTGGGTGTTTAATGACTTTTAACTTACAGTATCCACCCCTCCACATAGACATTAGCCTGATGGTCAGCAACATGGAGTTGTGACCCCCTTGAGAACCTCTGCACTAACACAAGGGATTCTGGGCCAAATTCAGACCACCTCTTTCATGCAACAGACACTGACATGCTGATGTTCCAAGGATGCTTCCATTCTGCCAGTCAATATTATGACAAAGATGGTTGGTGATATCTATGCACTTCATGGAAACTGGTTACATCTCCATTAGGGAGGTGAATACCGGAATCAGGACTGCAGGATCCGGGAATTTTGTGCTAAAAATGCCAGGATTTGGATGCACTCAGAGCAGCTGGATTTTCAGGATTAAGGTGTACATAACTCTCTATCGCCTCCTCACTCTGGTCGGAAACCCCATCACCTCCTCTTACACCACAAGGTGAGCAGGGAACCAAAAAATAACAGCACCGGTACCAGGATTTGTGGCAGCGCCTGGCTGCCTGCTCTCTCTCCCACATACCGACCTATTTGTAATCCTGGCTATACCAGAATTTTTTTATTTTTAATGAAGCCAAATTGGCTTCCCTACTTTTCATTATATCTAAACTGTGGGAGCACAACACCAAAAGGTGCAGGTAGTAGAACACAATATGTACAAGCGTGACCCCTTACATGTGGCAGCATAGATTTTACAACAATACTATTAACAATGTAATCTATGTGTTATGGTATCAAACATACAGCACTGTGCTCCAGCGCAACTGCTTTTCTCTCATTGTACAGATAAGTGTACCGATTTGCTTGAAGAAATACCAGCTTTTGAAAGGGAATAAAGGTTCATTCTAAGCTATAGAAAGATTTGGGTGTATCAGGAATTTAGAAATGAGCTTTATACATTTTTTTAAGGTACTTGTTTCCTAGCACGGCCACAACGATCATGATCGCGGGCATCGGGGGTAAAATCGGGGCCATCGCGGGCATCGCATGCACTAAAAAATGGGCTGCGATGGGCCAGACGCGATGCCCGCGATTTCCCCATAGAGAACAATGTTAAATGCCTCAATTTACCCGCGATGACCACGATTTCCCATAGGAAACAATGTGAAATGGCTCAATTTACCCAAATTATCATAGGAACAATGGTAAATGGGCCAAAAACACCCCTGAACATTGAAATGTCCCCCCAAAAGTAGTTTACGCCACCACGTGATCAACGTGAACCCGAAGCGTGGCGAGCGCAGCGAGCCCGCGAGGGGCGGTGGTACGCGTCCTGCGACCTTTTCATACCCCTACTATCCACTAGGGCGTGGAGTTGAGAATAGAATAGTGTGGCGAGCGCAGCGAGCCACCGAGCCCGAAGCGTGGCGAGCGCAGCGAGCCCCGCGAGGGGACGCGGATACCTGTGAAGCCCGCGAAGGGACGCGTTTACCTGTGAAGGTGTCCGCGTCCCCTCGCCACGCTTCGGGCTCGGTGGCTCGCTGCGCTCGCCACACTATTCTATTCTCAACTCCACGCCCTAGTGGATAGTGGGGGTATGAAAAGGTCGGAGGACGCGTACCGCTGCGCTCGCCACGCTTCGGGTTCACGTTCATCGCGGGGTGGCGTGAACTACTTTTGGGGGGACATGTCAATGTTCAGGGGTGTTTTTTGGGCTTTCTGGCCCATTTACCATTGTTCCCTATGATGATTTGGGTAAATTGACCCATTTAACATTGTTTCCTATGGGAAATCGCGGTCATCGGGGGTAAACTTACCCATTTAACATTGTTTCCTATGGGGAAATCGCGGCCATCGCGTGTGGACCATTTAAGCATTTTTAGCCGCACACGAAGCGACCGACCCGATTTTCACTGTTTTCAATGCATTTCAATGGAAAAATCGGGGGCAACGCGTCGGTCGCGTCGCAGGCCACTAAAATGACCCCCGATGGCCGCGATTTGTGGCCGTGCTAGGAAACAAGTACCTTTTTTAATTTAAATGTTAAACATTTTATTAAGTATTACAGTACAAAATAAATTAAATTAACTAGCAGGGGAGTTGAGGGAGCATTGAGGGAAGAGTTTTCTATTGTCCAGGAGGGCACACAGCCTTTTTCCTTCCCACAATTCTTCAGCTGCTCAGAGGTTTCATGAAGATTTTGCAAAGTACAGCTCTTGCGGTAGAAGCTGTCCTTTGCAAAGATAGGACTTCTGGGTTAAGGACCAGGAGTCCGACCTGTGCATGCATCACGTGATGCACACCACATGGGGGTTACTGGAAGGGATCTGGTTGGATTCCTCACAGCAGCAACGGCATGATAGAAGGCCATAGGCTTCTATATGAAAATGCTGATCCTTTGATGGTGTTGTCCACTGTACCCAGGTCCCGAAATATATTGCACTACACACTTAGTGTATATGCTGAAAACCTCTGAAAACTGCATTGTTGAAGGTAGTTTGTTATACAACTTACAGCAGACTTTCCCAACCACGGTCCTCAAGGCACACTAACAGGGCAGGTTTTAGTGATATCCAAGCTTCAGCACAGATGGTTTAATCAGAATCACTCAGGTACTAATTAAGTCACCTGTGCTCAAGCCTGGATATCACTAAAACCAGCACTGTTGGTGTGCCTTGAGGACCGTGGTTGGTAATGCCTGACACAGTATTTCAGCTCAGAAAATGTAATCATATAAAAACACAGAGTTTGATAGAGATATTACTAGTCAAATTGCTCAGCAATCACTCTGTGTGTGCAGAATGAGCAATAGCGATCTAATGCTGTGTACATATATATCCCCAGCAATCATATTGCTCAGTGTCTCCTTTTCATCAGCGATGAAAAGGAGACACTGCTACGGGGCGGAGGGGGAGCGCAGCAGCAACAGACGCTGCTGCTGTCACTTTGATGGGAGGAGGGAGGGAGCAGCGGCACGGGGCTGGGGAGATCAACGCGATCAGCACAGCGATCGCCGGGGAAAGCCGCTGGTCGCAGGAGCATGCTCCTGCGACCAGCGACCATTAGGCAGTGCACACGGGAGCGCGCAGCTCAGCGACCATATTCCCAGCGATTTTACATGAAATTGCACCCGTGTGTACTCACCTTAAGTCATCCTGAACCACTAACCTGCCTTTTCTTTTGCTTAGGTAAAACCGCTTAGCACACATCGCTGCATGTGTATGGGCTTTCTCTGGGCTTAGCACACATCAGTGTATATTCCCCTTTACTCTCCAAGTCGTAGTACATACAGTAGACCCCATTAAGAATCTTTTCATGGCACAATGGTGACATCAAAGACACTATATATTCTCCCCATAAATTGTCATCTGCCTGTTTTAAGGACTGGGTGTAAAATTTGCTACAATTTAACAATTAAAATCATATTAGGTCGAATGTTTTACTGTAAAATTTTGAAGGCAGGTAATAAGAGTGGAGTGAAGAGTTATTCCACTCTTCTGTTGTTTGCAAAATCCTGTATTTCAATAAAAGGCTTACCTATTGTATTTGCCCATAGTAAATAATTAGCAAAATTATTGGCAAAAAATTCCAGTGGAGTCTAAACAGTTTAATGTATTTCCGC
Organism: Crinia signifera; assembly: GCF_055691185.1. Classification (NCBI taxonomy): domain Eukaryota; kingdom Metazoa; phylum Chordata; class Amphibia; order Anura; family Myobatrachidae; genus Crinia; species Crinia signifera. Next base: position 167,389,819 of record NC_139217.1, read on the forward strand.
TGTATAAATAAGCTTCTAATTGTTTTGCAACTTGCATTAAAAATCCTCTAACAAATGAGGTGCTGAAAGAAGGAGCAATTTCATTGATAGAATATATAAAAATACATGGTTGAAAGAGAACACTATAAAAATGTTAATTTATGATTAGCATATTAGATCTATTCATAAAAACAGAAACGTGTCACAGCTCAGGAACATCTTCATTTATTGAAATGCTTGGTAACAGACAGATGCAGTACTTCTTGCAGGCACCCACACATTGAGGCTGATTCAGACCAATTCGTTCGGGTCCAAATTCGGCCCTAGGTCCGATGGTGGGGTGGTTTGCGCATGTGCGAATATGCAAACCACAGGAGCGAACAGCATCGGCCAGTGTCACACTCACGGAGTCGCTTGCTACAGACAGGGAGGTCCGGAGGTGGGAAGGGGAATGCCCAGCATTTTATGGGTGTCCCCATAAAAACATTGGGCATACCTCTGGGAACGCAGGAGTGTTGTGGGCGGCTGACTTCACAAGATGTCAGCGTCCGCCCCCCAATTCAGCAATCTGCAGGCATCTGAAAAGTAAGTATGGATGTACTTTTCAGAGCGAACGCTGAAGAAATCATTCGATGGTCATTGACAGAAGCTTAGGGTCGACATGAATAAGGTTGAAATAAGTTTTTCACTTTTTTTGGTGTCTGCGACGACCTATGTCACATGGACCGTATAAGTGTACAGCGTGTGCTCGCCATGCTTTGGGGCATAGTGCCTTGTTGCTCTTGGCACACAATTATATTCTCACTTTATGCCCACTTGTATAGTAAAGTATGAAAGACTACCTTTTAAAAAAAATGTGAAGAACACATGTCGACCATATTCATGTTAATCATGTGGACCTTAAGCTTGTGTTGACCTTCTGTCATTGTTGACCTAAGGAATGTCAACTATTATGAGGTGCTGACCTAGCCAGTGTCAACCATTAGTGATCGACCTAGACATTGTCGACCTAGGGACCGCATACCCTTTAAACACCTTGTACTTAGCCCTGCATTTTACACAAGTATCCCAGATACAGTACGTGCACTTTGCAGAGACCCCATATAGCTATTGTTCAAATGCTCTACACAACCACATCCTACAGACACACAAGTCAGCCACACCTAGGGCAGTGAAGGGGAACACAAAGGTGTGGGTAAACTCTTCTGAAGAATGGCTGTTGATCTGCCAACCCTCAGAACAATTACTAATCGCTCACCAAATGAGTCTTGCCTAATGTCATAATTAGGCAGGTATTTAAATGTGCCCGCCCAGTTGAGATGCCAGTGACGTGCTCCTTGAAGGCTGCAGCAAACATGGATACTGTATATCTGTAGATGTATCAGGCATTGGCTGTGCTGCAGGGCCGAAACATTCATACCCTCCAACATGGCCCATTCCATTAAGTACAAAATGCTCTGTTCCTGGACTTCCCTGCCAGCGGCAGTTGCAGAGGTGGGGCTGCAGCACAGTCCAATATTCAAATTGGAGAGCCACACCTAATGCCACTCCAAACATTGCAGTCCTGGGCTCACTGGCAGTTGTGACCCCCCCCCCCCCCCTCTTTGAATTTTGGACTGTTCTGGAGTCCAAGAACAGAGCATTTTGGACCTAATGGAATGGGTCATGTTGGAGGGTATGCACAATACATCTGTGAAATATGTAGTTCACAAACATATCATGGGTACACACTTAAGCCCCATACACACTAGAAGATTTAGTAAAATATTTTGCTGAGGAAGGGCTTTCTGATCAATATTTTTTACTATATATTCTAGTGTGTACACTGAATATCATTAACACTGCATGCTCCCACACATTGTTAACCACCCCATCCCTCATCCTGCATGTACTGATGAGGGAGGTCCTTGTTAACGATAGCCATGCTCCCTTTCCCGCCAGCATTAGCGAGTGTGTATGCGGATGTGTGTTGCCGATGCAGACATCTATTGGAGGGGATCGTATAGTGTGTATGGGGCTAAAGAACAGGAGTGGTAGAATTGGCTGTGAGAATGTTGAAAACAGCAAGAGCCAGAAACAGCATTAAGCAGGAAGGGAGGTGGGGGGAGGTAAGGTGGCAACAGGAACCGTGTCCTAGCTATCTGTCTGACCACTGGCATATTATGGCACAAATCAAATTACTAAAGCAAACTGCAAACATCTGTGCAACATACTATACATGGGTGCCCTGACAACAAAGAGGATATCACAACACAAAAGCTGTTTGTACAATGTTATCCATCTATACAGCAGGTAACTTGGGAAAGGTAGGGGTTAAATTAATAAAGCCACAGCATAGTCATTTAACAAGCACAGGATGACATTTGGGGAGATAAATTTCTCCTTTCATCCTGGTAAAGATTGAGAGTTATAATTACTGTAGTGCTCATGACAGCACATTCAAAGAAGCACATGTAGACGTTCTCTCCCACAAGAAAATTATAGGTTTCTAGTTAACATACTTTTAGCATCCAGGACATTCACAGCAGCAAAACCACATCATTGTTAGCTCTAGAGTAACTGGGTAGCCCTGACTTAATGAAAATGTGTTTTTGTGTGCAAGTATTTTCGATCACCTACAAAAGAGCTTCCCAGAATGCAAGGACAGCCAAAATTTCATACAGCTGCATACTAAAGGCGCTGCTTTTAGCTCAATAACCGCCCAGTGTGTACAGGCCAGCAATGAGCATTGAAGCGCGCTCCCGTATCATCGCCAGTCGCCGCCACTCATCTGCTGGTATTACCAGCAGGTGAGCGACGGGGTGGACTACTTTCCATAGCATCCTGATCAAATGAAACGCTGGCGTTTCCATGGGCGTAACCCAGACCCGCCGCCGGCACTGCTCTGCTTGAACGGGCCGGCGACTATGTAAGTCGCTGAATCCGCACGCCAAGAGAGCCAAAAGTGAGAGGAAGCGAATGAAACAGAACGGACACCTTAAGCTGAATTTCTTAGAAAGAGGCCTTTCCAAAAGATACATACATTTGCTTCAGTTTAAAAAAAGGCACATCAGACATACATACATGTATGTATGCATATCAATGACTTAACCTGTGCTTGTTTTACAGACTTGAAATCTGTACATGTAATTTGCAAATGTGTCATTCCTTAATTATGAATTATTTCCAAAGAAGAAAATAAAACATTTGTTTTGTCTGTAGCTATCTTTGATCTGCAGCATCATCTTTCTGCAAATATGACACAAAATACATAAGTCTAAGGGGCATATGTATTAATTATGGTGAAGTGATAAGGTGCCTGCACACTACAGCGATTTATCGGCTGAAATGATCGCAAATCATTCTCAATAGTAAAATACTGCAATCTGATGCGCACTCCCACAAATCTTCAGTTGCTTTGTCTGATCTTACCTGCTGCAGAAGATGCAGCTAAAGAGTTGTGGGACTTGGGTATTGGCACATTTGGGCAGTCTGGGTATTTGGGAGTTGGGGTGCAAGGTGCGTGCGGAAGCTCGTGTAGTCAATCACTGGGGCACTCAGGTGTTGTATTCAGGCATGCTGGAGCACTCAGATACCTTCAGAAGCTCAAGTGTTTGGGTGTTCGTGCTCCAAGGCGGTCATCGGAGGGAGCAGCGGCGGGACGGCGGGCTGTCAATGGGGTGAGCGAAGACGGCACATAGCTACATGTCAGTGGCATGTACGGAAGTCTTCCAGGGAAGCCCGCACTGGCAGCGCAGCTCAGCCCGTAAGGTTTCTTAACCCCTTCCCGACATTTGACGTACATTTACGTCATGGCCGGGAGGTACTTCCCGACACATGGCATAAATGTACGTCATGAGTTTAAACTGTCACTGCGTCTCGAGACGCAGTGACAGAGGGACGATGTCTGCTGTCCCTGACAGCAGACATGTCCCTGCATGCCCAGGGGGGGCTGCGATGTCGCCCCCCCGTCGGCGATCGCTGTGATTGGCTGTTCAGTGTGAACAGCCATTCACAGCGTTTTCCTGTGTTACCAGCGAATCGGACGCTCGGTAACACAGGTGTCAATCACCGCCGGGCGTCAGGGGGCATGAGGGGGTCATCGGTGACGATGACACCTCACCCCACCCTCACCCCACCTGCCCCCAAGGCTGTGATTGGTCCGTGGGACCCACGGACCAATCACAGCCAAGGCGCGACATTTAAACTGACGGTGACTGCGCTGCAGACGCCATTCCGGTCTGGAATAGCGTGCAGAACGGTCACCGTGCCTGCCTGCCGTGAATACCGACCTGATCCTTGCTAATACTTACCTGATCCTTGCAAATACCTTACCTGATCACCTTATCACTGCTTGTAGCGTGCTGGACGCTTCCTGGATCTGACTTCCTGAGACTTCCTGCTGCTGCTGCAGTGTGATAGAGAGATAGAGAGATAGAGAGAGAGATAGAGAGAGATAGAGAGATAGTGACAGAGAGAGCTATATTTTGTGTCTGCTACCCCCCCTTTTTGGGGGTGCAGGGGTTTTCTATATATAAATAACTGTCAGTGCTGCTGCTGCAGTGTCATACAGTGATAGATAGTGATAGATAGTGATAGATAGTGAGAGGTAGAGAGATAGAGAGATTTGTGTCTGCTACCCCCCCTTTTTGGGGGTGCAGGGGTTTTATTTTATATATATAACTGTCAGTGCTGCTGCTGCAGTGTCATAGAGTGATAGATAGTGATAGATAGTGAGAGATAGAGAGATAGAGAGAGATAGTGACAGAGAGTGATAGAGAGTGTATATTTTGTGTCTGCTACCCCCCCTTTTTGGGGGTGCAGTTTTTTTTTATACATATAACTGTCAGTGCTGCTGCTGCAGTGTCCTAGAGTGATAGATAGTGAGAGATAGTGAGAGATAGAGAGATAGAGAGAGATAGTGACAGAGAGTGATAGAGAGTGTATATTTTGTGTCTGCTACCCCCCCTTTTGTGCTGATCAGTATATCTGTGCTGATCAGCAACTTTTTGGGGGCGCAGAGGTTTTTTTTTTATATATATACCTGTCAGTTGCTGCCAGTTGCACTGTCAGTTGCACCAAAGGTTGTGCACCTGCTGTCCCTCACTGGTAATCAGTGTCGCATCACTGATCACCTTTTTTTTTTTTTGTGAGTGCTGTGGGGTCTTTTTTTTATTTTTTTTTTACACACACTGATTTTGTGGGTGTCCTGTGGCCACTGTGCGCCGATCAGTGACGTACATCACTGATCAGCTTTTTCGGCACAGGGTTGATCAATTTTTTTTTTTTTTTTTGATCAGATTCCTGTTGCCTTTGAGCGCTGTTCAGTGACAGACGTTACTGACCAACATCTGTGCTCAATTTTTGGCGCAGGACCTTTTTTTTTTTTTTTAACCCCTTCAATTTTTTATTTTTAACCCCTTCATTTTTTTTTTTTTTTATTGGTATAAAGTATTTTTTTTTTTCTGCACCACATACACACTACACACTACATACCCCCCGGATTGAAATAAAGTTTGTACCCCCCCCTACACTATACACGTGTTGAAACATTTCACTACCAGTAACACAAAAATAAAAATGGCATCCCAAATGTCCTCCCAAATGTCCTCCCAAATGTCCTCCCAGTCATCCAGGAGAATGTATTCAGTGGAGGAGGCATATGCCATGCTTGCCTCTGACTCTGACACAGGCAGTGATGCAAGCGGGGAATTTGAAGGATTCGTCTTAAGCTCCTCTTCCTCCTCTGGTGATGAGGGACCCCCTCAAAGACGCCCCCGTAGATCAGCTGAGATTCCCCCCCCAATAATTGATCTAGTATGGACCCCACCACCAGACAATTTTGAGCCCCAGGTTCCTGAGTTTTTGGCCATGCCAGGAATCCAATTTGATTCCACAGGTCTCAGAGAAATTGACTTTTTCAAATTATTTTTCTCTGATGATTTTATAAATTTAATGGTGGACCAAACTAATTTATATGCCCAGCAGTTTATTGCTCAAAACCCCACGTCATCATTTGCTAGGTGGACCCCTGTAGATGCAGTAGAGATGATGACGTTTTGGGGTCTGGTGTTTCATATGGGCATAGTAAAAAAGCCAGAAATTAGGCAATATTGGAGTACAGATGTTCTGTACAGTACTCCATTTTACCGTATGGCCATGCCCCGGACTCGATTTGAGACAATTCTTAAATTTATACATTACACCGATAATGCACAGTGCCCACCCAGAGATGATCCCACCTTTGACCGGCTATTCAAAGTCAGGCCGGTCATTGATCATTTCAGTGCCAAATTTGAAGAGGTGTACATCCCTGAAAAATTTATTTGTATCGACGAGTCCCTTATACATTTTAAAGGAAGGGTTAAATTCCGCCAGTACCTTCCCAGTAAGAGGGCAAGGTATGGCATAAAAATGTATAAACTGTGTGAAAGCACCTCAGGGTACACCCACAGGTTTAGGGTTTATGAAGGGAAGGATTCAAGAATTCAACCGCCAGAATGCCCCCCCTCCCTCGTAGGTGTTAGTGGGAAAATTGTCTGGGATTTAGTGCACCCCTTCCTGGATAAAGGTTATCACCTCTATGTGGATAACTTTTACACTAGCATCCCCCTGTTTAAGGCCCTTGGTTCAAGAGGTACAGCAGCTTGCGGTACTGTGCGCAAGAACCAAAGAGGCCTCCCAAAAACGCACATTGCCCAAGTAATGAGAAGGGGTGAAAGCAGGGGAATATGCAACGAAAATATGTTGTTGGTCAAATATAAGGACAAGAGGGATGTCCTTATACTGACAACAATTCACGGAGACAGTACCACCTCCGTCCCTGTACGAGGTACCAGTACCCACACCTCAAAACCTAATTGTATCCTGGATTACAATAGGTACATGGGCGGAGTGGATCTTTCAGATCAGGTACTGAAGCCGTACAGTGCCCTGCGGAAAACAAAAATCTGGTACAAGAAGGTGGCCGTGTATATCATCCAGATGGCACTGTATAACGCTTACGTGCTATTCCGTTCTACCGGCCAGAGGGGGACATTTATGCACTTTCAAGAGGAAGTCATAAAGGGCCTAATATTTGGGAACCAGCAGGCAGAGGGCCCCAGTACTTCTAGTACTGGCCCCCGTATTGTACCAGGGCAGCATTTTCCTGATGAAATCCCCTCCACTGGAAAAAAGGGCAGGACACAAAAAAGGTGCAAAGTTTGCTATAAAAAGGGAATAAGAAAGCAAACTATTTTCCAGTGTGACACTTGCCCCGACAAACCCGGCCTATGTATAAAGGAGTGTTTTAAAATATACCACACATCTATGGAATATTAGGTTCATAATTTCACCGTGCTTCGGGGGTCTTGCTAATGCCACATAGCACCCACCATTCATTCCACCAGAATCTGAGCCGCAAAATCCAAAAATCACTCCTTCCCTTCTGAGTCCTGCCATGCACCCAACTGGTATTTTTTGGTCACATGTGAGGCATTGCCGTACTCGGGAGAAATTGGGGCACAGATTTTGGGGTGCTTTGTCTCCTTCATTCCTTGTGAAAATGAAAAATTTTGAGCCAGAACTGCATTTTTGTGTAAAAAAATGTAATTTTTCATGTTCACTGCCCAGTTTTATCAAAATTGGTGAAACCCCTGGGGGTTTGAAATGTACACTATACCCCTAGATGAATTCCCTGAGGGGTGTAGTTTGCAAAATGGGGTCACTTGTGGGGGGGTTCCACTGTATTGGTGCTTTGGGGGTCTTGCTAATGCGACATAGCACCCACCATCATTCCACCAGAATTTGTGCTGCAAAATCCAAATATCACTCCTTCCCTTCTGAGTCCTGCCACTTTTTGGTCACACATGAGGCATTGCCGTACTCGGGAGAAATTGGGGCACAGATTTTGGGGTGCTTTGTCTCCTTCATTCCTTCTGAAAATGAAAAATTTTGAGCCAGAACTGCATTTTTGTGTAAAAAAATGTAATTTTTCATTTTCACTGCCCACTTGTATCAAAATTGGTGAAACCCCTGGGGGTTTGAAATGTACACTATACCCCTAGATGAATTCCCTGAGGGGTGTACTTTGCAAAATGGGGTGACTTGTGGGGGGGTTCCACTGTATTGGTGCAACATAGCACCCACCATTCATTCCACCAGAATCTGTGCTGCAAAATCCAAAAATCACTCCTTCCCTTCTGAGTCCTGCCATGCACCCAACTGGTATTTTTTGGTCACATGTGAGGCATTGCCGTACTCGGGAGAAATTGGGGCACAGATTTTGGGGTGCTTTTTCTCCTTCATACCTTCTGAAAATGAAAAATTTTGAGCCAGAACTGCATTTTTGTGTAAAAAATGTAATTTTTCATGTTCACTGCCCACTTGTATCAAAATTGGTGAAACCCCTGGGGGTTTGAAATGTACACTATACCCCTAGATGAATTCCCTGAGGGGTGTAGTTTGCAAAATGGGGTCACTTGTGGGGGGGTTCCACTGTATTGGTGCTTGGGGGGTCTTGCTAATGCGACATAGCACCCACCAAAATTCCACCAGAATCTGAGCTGCAAAATCCAAAAATCACTCCTTCCCTTTTGAGTCCTGCCATGCACCCAACTGGTATTTTTTGGTCACATGTGAGGCATTGCCGTACTCGGGAGAAATTGGGGCACAGATTTTGGGGTGCTTTTTCTCCTTCATACCTTCTGAAAATGAAAAATTTTGAGCCAGAACTGCATTTTTGTGTAAAAAATGTAATTTTTCATGTTCACTGCCCACTTGTATCAAAATTGGTGAAACCCCTGGGGGTTTGAAATGTACACTATACCCCTAGATGAATTCCCTGAGGGGTGTAGTTTGCAAAATGGGGTCACTTGTGGGGGGGTTCCACTGTATTGGTGCTTGGGGGGTCTTGCTAATGCGACATAGCACCCACCAAAATTCCACCAGAATCTGAGCTGCAAAATCCAAAAATCACTCCTTCCCTTCTGAGTCCTGCCATGCACCCAAATGGTATTTTTTGGTCACATGTGAGGCATTGCCGTACTCGGGAGAAATTGGGGCACAGATTTTGGGGTGCTTTGTCTCCTTCATACCTTCTGAAAATGAAAAATTTTGAGCCAGAACTGCATTTTTGTGTAAAAAAATGTAATTTTTCATTTTCACTGCCCACTTGTATCAAAATTGGTGAAACCCCTGGGGGTTTGAAATGTACACTATACCCCTAGATGAATTCCCTGAGGGGTGTACTTTGCAAAATGGGGTGACTTGTGGGGGGGTTCCACTGTATTGGTGCAACATAGCACCCACCATTCATTCCACCAAAATCTGTGCTGCAAAATCCAAAAATCACTCCTTCCGTTCTGAGTCCTGCCATGCACCCAACTGGTATTTTTTGGTCACATGTGAGGCATTTCCGTACTCGGGAGAAATTGGGGCACAGATTTTGGGGTGCTTTTTCTCCTTCATACCTTCTGAAAATGAAAAATTTTGAGCCAGAACTGCATTTTTGTGTAAAAAAATGTAATTTTTCATTTTCACTGCCCACTTGTATCAAAATTGGTGAAACCCCTGGGGGTTTGAAATGTACACTATACCCCTAGATGAATTCCCTGAGGGGTGTAGTTTTCAAAATGGGGTGACTTGTGGGGGGGTTCCACTGTATTGGTGCTTGGGGGGTCTTGCTAATGCGACATAGCACCCACCAAAATTCCACCAGAATCTGAGCTGCAAAATCCAAAAATCACTCCTTCCGTTCTGAGTCCTGCCATGCACCCAACTGGTATTTTTTGGTCACATGTGAGGCATTGCCAAACTCGGGAGAAATTGGGGCACAGATTTTGGGGTGCTTTTTCTCCTTCATACCTTCTGAAAATGAAAAATTTCGAGCCAGAACTGCATTTTTGTGTAAAAAATGTAATTTTTCATTTTCACTGCCCACTTGTATCAAAATTGGTGAAACCCCTGGGGGTTTGAAATGTACACTATACCCCTAGATGAATTCCCTGAGGGGTGTAGTTTTCAAAATGGGGTGACTTGTGGGGGGGTTCCACTGTATTGGTGCTTGGGGGGTCTTGCTAATGCGACATAGCACCCACCAAAATTCCACCAGAATCTGAGCCGCAAAATCCAAAAATCACTCCTTCCGTTCTGAGTCCTGCCATGCACCCAACTGGTATTTTTTGGTCACATGTGAGGCATTTCCGTACTCGGGAGAAATTGGGGCACATATTTTGGGGTGCTTTTTCTCCTTCATACCTTCTGAAAATGAAAAATTTTGAGCCAGAACTGCATTTTTGTGTAAAAAAATGTAATTTTTCATTTTCACTGCCCACTTGTATCAAAATTGGTGAAACCCCTGGGGGTTTGAAATGTACACTATACCCCTAGATGAATTCCCTGAGGGGTGTACTTTGCAAAATGGGGTGACTTGTGGGGGGGTTCCACTGTATTGGTGCAACATAGCACCCACCATTCATTCCACCAGAATCTGTGCTGCAAAATCCAAAAATCACTCCTTCCCTTCTGAGTCCTGCCATGCACCCAACTGGTATTTTTTGGTCACATGTGAGGCATTGCCGTACTCGGGAGAAATTGGGGCACAGATTTTGGGGTGCTTTTTCTCCTTCATACCTTCTGAAAATGAAAAATTTTGAGCCAGAACTGCATTTTTGTGTAAAAAAATGTAATTTTTCATTTTCACTGCCCACTTGTATCAAAATTGGTGAAACCCCTGGGGGTTTGAAATGTACACTATACCCCTAGATGAATTCCCTGAGGGGTGTACTTTGCAAAATGGGGTCACTTGTGGGGGGGTTCCACTGTATTGGTGCTTTGGGGGTCTTGCTAATGCGACATAGCACCCACCAAAATTCCACCAGAATCTGAGCTGCAAAATCCAAAAATCACTCCTTCCCTTCTGAGTCCTGCCATGCACCCAACTGGTATTTTTTGGTCACATGTGAGGCATTGCCGTACTCGGGAGAAATTGGGGCACAGATTTTGGGGTGCTTTGTCTCCTTCATACCTTCTAAAAATGACAAATTTGGAGCCAGAACTGTATTTTTGTGTAAAAAAAATAATTTTTCATTTTCACTGCCCAGTTGTACCACAATTGGTGAAACCCCTGGGGGTTTGAAATGTACACTATACCCCTAGATGAATTCCCTGAGGGGTGTAGTTTGCAAAATGGGGTCACTTGTGGGGGGGTTCCTAACTTTTAGCATCTTATGGTGCCTAGAAACCTACATGGTGCCTAAAAAATAATCTCATAAAAAGGAGGCTCCAAAATCAAGTAGGTGCTCCTTCTATTATGAAGCCTGTGGTTTGGTCACCGTGCACACTAGGGCCACATATAGGATATTTATGAAAACAAAAGAATTGGGGGAATCAATTTTCAGTCACATTTCTCTAGTAAAATGTACTGTGTTCCTTAGAAAAATGTATTAAAATTGCAAATCTGCAAAAAAAAAGAAATTTTGAAATTTCACCTACACTTTGTTTTAATTCCTGTGAAACACCTAAAGGGTTAACAAACTTCCAAAATGCTGTTTTGAATACTGTGAGGGGTGCAGTTTTTGAAATGGCATCATTTATGGGGGTGTCTCACATACAAGTCCCTCAAAGTCACATCAGAACTGAACTGGTCCCTAAAAAAATCAGTGTTTGAAATTTTCTTGAAAATTTGAGAATTTGCTATTCATATTGTAAGCCTCCTAGTGTCCCAAAAAATTAAAAGGAAGTTGAAATAATGATGTCAACATAAAGTAGACATATGGTCTATGTTAGTTATTCACTATTTTGAGTGGTAAGATTATTTGTCTCACAAGCAGAAAATTTAACATTTTGCAAATCGCTAAATTTTCCATTTTTTCACGATATTTTGGTATTTTTCACAAAAAAACACAGACTGTATCGACCCAAATTTACCACTAATTTGAAGTACAATGTGTCACGAAAAAACAATCTCAAAATCACTGGGATAAGTAAAAGCAAAAAAAAGTTATCCCCACTTAAGTGAGACATGTCAGATTTGAAAAAAAGGGCTCTGTCAGGAACGCAAAAACTGGCTCTGTCAGGAAGGGGTTAAGATAAATCTTTGTCAAAATGCATTCTTTGCACAAAATCATTTTTCCAGGACTAATGGGGAGTTCAAGTGAAATCTTAAGATCACCGATCTTCCTACTGTGTGGGTGCCTATAAAAATCTTGGACACCCTATGCCAAATTATTTAGAAAAAACATTATTGGCGTATCTATTTTTCTTTTAATGTGGAGATGAACTCATTATTTTGCAAACCTGTTATAGCTTTATGACATTTCCTATATAATTTCTTATATAATATTTCTATAAAATGTGCATCCATATCGTGAATCATATTCATTAAAAACTTTTATTACCCTAGATTTACACAAGAAACACCATGACACCCAACTGGCAATAACAAATAGGATGAGATGACTGCTGGTCAAGAAGATAATGTAGAGATTATAATGAAAGCCTCTGGTTCTCCAGTAAAACATGAGTCATTTGCCTGGTATAGATAAACCATTGTAAGATTACACAGACTTTAATCATCAAAAAAGAAATAAGAAATGTACTTTAAGGAGAACAAGCTTTTCTGGAAACAACACTTTAAAAAAAGCGAATTAAATGATGATTATATTACGCGCCCACCAAACCCTGCACCTCACACACACACACACACACACACACACCAAACCCCCCCCCCCCCCCCTCCCACACACACACACACATAGTCCATCTGCCAACCCACTTACACAAGTTCAAAATGGAGAACAAAGAAGATGTGTGTCAGTATAGTCACCGGTATGGGATAAAATCACCCATACTATTGGGAGATGGGGTTTTTCCCTGCATGTAGGATTCAGCATCATAACAAAAATATACTAAATTACATTTAAATTCTTAATTCTACGATTTACACAAACACTGCCTATTCTTCTGATGAAACTGTTTGTCAGCATCCTCTCATGGTCTGGCTGCCCCTGTTTTTTTTTTGAGAACCTACTTGAGGACGGCCCACTTGATATTGTTCTTTATGTAGGAAAAACTGCAACCAATCAAGGGAAAACATAAGTAAATGGACACTCAAGTACATAGCTAATGGAAAAAGCAAGGAGCAAAGCTTGGCTGAACTAGTTACATTGACAGTCACTGCTCTCTGCAATACAGCATTAACAGTCTGCTGGAAATAACACATGAACAAGAAAAAAAACAGACGACACATCAGCTTCATGAATAAGCAAGTGGTTTCCCTTCTCTGTCTTTTTCACATAAGGGACAGGCTGTAGTCTCCATTGATAATAAATGGGAACTGCTGTCTGCGGCCTTCGCTCTATCAATTGAAGTGCTCCCTCACCCCGCGGTCTGCGCTTTAGCATACTGACGCACTCCCATGTCTGCGGCCTGTGCTCTATCGTGCTCTGTCATACTAATGCACTCCCTTAACCTGCGTCCTACACTTTATCACACTGACGTGCTCCCTCACCCCGCGGTCTGTGCATTAGCATACTGGCGCATTCCCTCACCTCGTGGCATACACTCTATCACACTGACGCGCTCCCTCACCACGCAGCCCTTGCTCTCATACTTACGCACTCCCTCATGCCCCAGCCTGTGCTCTATTACACTGACACGCTCCTTAACCCCCCCCCCCCCAATGGCCTAATCCTGACTCTCTTTACTAGTGCCACCCCCAGCACCCTAACTGTAACCCACCCCACATATATGCACACGCACCACTCTCTCTTACCATAGAAACACCAGCAGGGTACAGTCTTACTGGCTGGACATCCCCTGCCTGGAACTACAACAGCCTCTCTTTTTGCTCAGGCAGCATTAGCAACTATGAGTGCCATGTAGCCCTGCCCCCATCGAGTAGCATGTAGCCCTGCCACATTGTGTAACCCCGCGAGTGGGGGAGCCGAGTGATGTGACTGTGTGGCTGGCTGATTGAGCTGCTGCACAGCGGCAGGCTGCAAGATGGGGACAATACATTGTGCCTGGAGGGGATCTGTGCTTCCGGACGGCTGAGCAGGGGTATGGCTTCAGGGCCCCTCAAATCATCGGGGTCGGGGATGGCTGTCCCCCTTGAACCCCCTGATGCGGGGCCTGGTCACAGCCAGGGTGCATATAATATACAGAAATGATCATTTCTGCATAACAAGATGAAAAAAAAACAGCTTACTAGAAGGGCCCATTAGGTTGTGAAACCTCTTCTGCCCTGTTTACTTCATACTGAAATTCACTGATTAACCCTTTCAGTCAAGGAATATGAATCACTTTAGTTATTGCCAGAACTCAAATTTATTGAAGTTTAGTTAAATATTGCGCCCCCAAAAACAAAAGAACAGTCGACGGACCGACACTGGCCTTTAGCAAGTATTCTGCACATCTATCACAGCAATGTTGGCACTCAAAAAATTAAGATGGCCCCACACATCAATCGCAGGAAAAGAGCCCAAATAATAGGTGAATGACAGTAGGTCCGTTGCAATGCGTGGTCCCATATACAGCCTCCGAGTCACAACGGCTGCACAAGCAATATCTTGGATCCCATGCAAAAAGGACCGCATGCGATATATAAGGAGGGGGGGGGGGGGGGGGGAGTCATCGTAGTGTATGGCCCCTCTAAGAACCATTTAGTCTAAGCATTGCCATAGGATCCTAGTGTTCATTCTAGCACCTGCCTTTGGAAACCCATGCAGTTCCTGTTCCCTGCCTGGGGTGTCACTGTCTGCTGTGGTGTTTCTAGCACAGGTCTAGTTTGCATATCAGTGCTGATATTCAGACCACACTGTGCTAGAAGCACTACAGTAGACAGCGACACCCCAGGCAGGGAAGAGGAATTGCATGGGTTTTCAAAGCTGGCGGGTGCTAGAATGAACACTGGGATCCAGTAAAGCTGCTGTAACTTGAAACTGAACGTCTGGATAACTCCAACGAGGCAAAGTAAGACATATTTCCTTACAACTAGCATGTGCTAATTTGTACTTGAGGTTCTTCCTTTCTGTTGCTGTTATAGGATGCAAACATAAATCTGGATGGCCATACACTGCTGCGAGAAAAATTGCAGTAGCATATGGCCAACTTTACACTAACACTCACTTTAGACATTAGCATTGTGAATATCAGGATTCTGACTACATCCTCTTTTTTACATAAGGATGCCAAAGCCTGCATGATGATTATAACCCCTTCCTCTTACCTACTACCAGAACATCTGATCTAAACATATTTTACTAAGGTTAACTTCTTAGAAAATGTCATAAGAGGAACAGGAACCATCCCTGCTACAGTCATGAATTGCAGGTTGATTTCTGCCTAACATCATTATACAATATCATTTTTTGTCTGCCAGCTTCATTGAGAAACATAAAAATTATCATCCTTTCAAAGAAAAATCTGATGGGAACGTCAATTATCTGCCATGGTGGAAAATCTTGTCTGACAACTGCATCAGCCTAAGTGTGTGAACATAAGAATACAGGTAACCTTGGATGCTTAAATATAATCTTTGGCCCACCCATAAAACTCCGAGATCTGCTCAAGTTGCAACCTGTGCAGCTAACAATGGTACTCCGCACAGGGACAATATGGAAGCCAAGCATACTAGTACTAGCATAGGAACACAGAGGATGACCGCATTATCACGCAGACTGGTTATTTTACATACGCACATACAGTAGTTAGAGTAGTGTGCTAATATCCTGTTGTTATATACACAGAAACAATCATTCCATTTCTTTAAAGCAAACAGTAATTAGGATTATTTCTTTAAGAGAAATGATACAACGTAAAAATATATTTGTACAATTAGTATTTAACAAGTGCATGCATGTTGCCACAATTTTTATAATAAACAGTATAACATATAATAAGTTAGAGTTGTGTATTATTTCCATAAAGTATTTTTTACGACAATACTGGTCATCCTATTTCACTAGCTTCCCTCACAGAACAGAACTATCAATTTAGCAGTAAAAAATTTATATAATATCACAGCGCTTCACATTTCCCACATTTTTCCCCCCTCAAAATTCTACACACAATACCCCATAATGACAAGGTGGAAAAAGGGTTTTGGAGATCTTTGCAGCACCTCTCAAGCTACATTATGTTGTATAGGAAGCGTCACTGCAAACCCATTTTCAGATCTCTCCAGAGATATTCAATCGGATTCAAGTCTTGGCTTTGACTGGGCGGTACTTGTGTAGTTTCGCGGCGGCAGTTATGCCGTCAGTGTAGCGTCCCTGTCAGTCCCTGTCAGCAGTGTTCCGCGGCCAGCGTAGTTAGCGTAGTCAGTCAGAAGTAGCGTAGCATCCCTGTCAGAATCAGCGTATTGTTCCCGCGGCCAGCGTAGTGAGTCAGAAGTAGCATAGTGTTCCCGCGGCCGCTTAAGCGTCCCTGTCAGATCCAGCGTAGTCAGTTGGGGTTATTTTAGTCAGTCAGCAGTACATTATATGAGTTATGGCTGCCAACAAATTAACTATTAACCACTTTCTCCCTGAGACCAAGACGTGTCCTAATGGTCATCCAATGCATCTGAATGTGAAGGAGCGGATGTAGCGCTCACATCAGAAGCTGCAGCAAAAAGGTTAGCGTCCGGGCTGCACATTTGTTCAGTGGAAGCCATCTTACATTCATAACGCTTCTCTGCTTTGTGTCTTGTTGGGCTGAGGAGTTAACCAGATTCATGTTTTGTGAGCGGCATCAATCCATGTCTAAAAAAAACACTGTGCAGTAAAATAACTTGATGCGGGAGGCCTGCACCTTTGACCTAATGTCCCAACCCCAACGCAGGATTGGCGGTCCAGGGAAAATTGTGAAAGTTAATGAGAGCCTGTTTGTACAGAGGAAAAGCCATGTGGGATGGATGCTGGGGTTCATACACAGAACATCAAACGCCTTTGGGGTTAGTGTAAGTGGCGCAACAAATGCCAAAGGGGAACTGAGTGCTAGAATCTCGACTCCCACTTACAGGAATTCATCTGGCGAAAGACTGTTTGCGCAGAAAACCCTTTTGAGCGGATTCTTTTTGCCCTTTCTCTGCTCCCACAGACTGACAAAGACGATGACACAGATGCAGAGACAACTGCATCCACCTCTGCTGCAGTTTATGTCAATGCTGACTGTGATTAATTACTATTTAATTGTGTTATTTATTCTTGATGATTGTACTGTAATGTGTTAAGTTGCTTAAATTCTTCTTCTTATTATTAACTAAAATCCAGTTACAAGTTAACACGTCATCATTACTGTCTTAGATGTATGATATGGCAGGTGTGAATGTGTTCCTGAAACACCCCCACTATCCACACAGCCCGAAGCGTGGCGAGCGCAGCGTGCCCCGCATTACGTGTCCTCCTGACCTTTTCATACCCCACTATCCATGTCGGCGTGGAGTTGATTTTATATAGTGTGTCGAGCGCAGCGAGCCTTGCGAGGGGAAGTGGATTACCTTACATGTAATCCGCTGCGCTTGCCACACTATATACAATAAACTCCACACTGACGTGGATAGTGGGGGGTATGAAAAGGTCGGGAGGACGCGTAATGCGGGGCACGCTGCGCTCGCCACGCTTCAGGCTGCCGTGGATAGTGGGGGTGTTTCAGGAACACATTCACACCTGCCATATCTTACATCTTAGACAGTAATGATGACATGTGTTAACTTGTAACTGGATTTTAGTTAATAATAAGAAGAAGAATTAAAGCAACTTAACACATTACAGTACAATCATCAAGAATAAATAACACAATTAAATAGTAATTAATCACAGTCATCATTGACATAAACTGCAGCAGACGTGGATGCAGTTGTCTCTGCATCCGTGTCATCGCCTTTGCGTCCGCTCGCCATGCTTCGGGCTGCCGTGGATAGTGGGGGTTTAGAAAGGAGGCATTTGCTAGTATATAACATGGAACACTGGCAAATGCCTCCTTCATTGTGAATGAGACGCACTTGCGTCCGCACCCCTTCTTTGGACAGGAGATGCACGCGCTACAGAACCCCTAACCCTTTCGGCAGGGTTGATGTACCCTGCCGCAATAGCTACTCAGACACAGGAGCGTCTCATTGCTGGAGCGTCTGAGACGCTCCTGCGTCTCAAACAGATGGAGCGCCTCTCTGCCTGCGCCAGCATGATCATCTCTCCGCCAAAGAGAGGAGATCATGCGGGCGCAGGCAGTGTGAGCGGCGCTGACTAGGCTTGCCAGGGACAGAGATGCACTTCCCGGCAACAGTACGGTAGTTACTTGTGTAGTTTCATGGCGGCAGCCTACGCTGATAACGTAGCTTAGGCTGCCGCCGTGAAACTACACAAGTAAGGCAGCCACTGGGCTACGCTGATAATATAGCGTAAGCTGCCGCCGTGAAACTACACAAGTACCGACTGGGCCACTAGAGGACATTCAGCGTTGCCCTGAAACCCCTTCTTTGATATCTTGTCTGTGTGCTTAGGGTCATTGTTCTGCTGAAAGAGTAACCGTCTCCCTAATATGAGGTCATTACTGCTATGGAGCAGGATTTAATCCAGAATGTCTCTGTACATTGCTGCATTCATCTTTCCCTCTATCCTGACTAGTCTCGAAGTTCCTGGTGCTGAAAAACATCCCCACAGCATGCTGCTGCCACCACCATGCTTCACTGTAGGGATGGTATTGGCCTGGTGATGAGAGATGCCAGGTTTCCTTTAAACATGACATCAGGCATTCATGCCAAAGGGTTCAATCTTTGTCTCATTAGAGCAGAGAACTCCAGGTGGGTTGCCATTTGATTCCATCTGGCCACTCTACCATACATGCCTGAGTGGTGGATTGCTGCAGAGATGGTTGTCCTTCTCCAGAGAGGAATGCTGTAGCTATAACAGGGAGGTGACCAAGAAAGCAATATTCACTCTGACTAGGGCCCTTTCCCTTAACCACTCAGTTTATAGGGATGGCCAGCTCTAGGAAATGTCCTGGTGGTTCCGAACTGGTTCAATTTATGGATGATAGAGGCCACTGTGCTCATTGGGACCTTCAAAGCAGCAGATATTTTTCTGTATCATTACTCAGATTTGTGCCTCAAGACAATCATGTCCCAGAGATCTACAGATAATTCCTTTAACTTCATGCTTGGTTTGTGCTCCGACATACACTGTCAAGTGTGGGATCTTATACAGACAGGTGTGTGCCTTTCCAAATCATGTCTTATCAACTGAATTTACCACAGGTGGACTCCAATTAAGCTGTAGGGAGATCAGTGATGATCAGTGGAAACAGGATGCATCTGAGATCAATTATGAGTTTTGTGGCAAAGGCTGTGAATACTTATGTACATGAGATTTCTAAAAAAAAAAAACATTTTGAATGAATTTTTCAAAATGATCCCAAAAACTTTTTTTTTTTAACAAACATTGGCATTATGGGGTATTGTGTGTAGAATTTTGAGGGGAAAATGAATTTTTTCCATTTTGGAATAAGGCTTTAACATAACAAAATGTGGAAAAAACACTGTGAATACTTTCCGGATGCACTTTAAATGGCAACCCCAGTCTAAAGTAAACAGCTCTTGTCAAACACTTATCTGGAACAGAAAGTCCTGTTGATGAAAATACAGCAAATCATCTGGAGATGTGGGTAGCCCTTATTTGACTATTGTTGACAACATCCTTGTTACGGAAGTGTAGTTAGCATGTCATTAAAACAGTGTACGATATTATACATGGTCTTAGAAAATTAGGTGAATATATATAGTTCATGTTGGATTGACAAAAAAAGAAAGAAAAAACTCCCTACTAGAAAAAAACATAACGTAAATTTGCCACAACAAACAGCTTTGCTGTACTTAAACCTCTTGCAGTTCATTATATTATTTGCAAAGCTTCTTTACTGACAGATGTCCAATTATCCTGCAAACTGCTACCCAGCACAGATAAAACATGGCACAATACCTATTGTGCAGACAAGGGATATACCAAAGTTAAAAGGCAATGTTCATATGAAGTCTGGTCAGTATATACAGGGTTGTATATTAAAGTTTAGAGATGCATATGTGAGTTTTAAAGTACCATCCAATCAGCTCTTAACTGACATTTTTAAAATACAGCCTGCCAAAGGCAGAAGCAGATTGGCTGGTACTTTATCTCTCACAAAGTTATCGCTCTGAGCATTTATAAATAAACCCTATAGTTGTAGGGATTTTTGTAAATGGGATCAATTTTTAGTGAAAGAATTACATTTTTGTTTTTTAAGATACGCTGAGGAAAATCATTTTGTATGGCTCTCATACTGATAATTCAATACTAGTCATCAGGAGTGTTTTTTTTTTTTTTTCAAATGCTCCACATTAATTACTTAGAATATAGAAGAGATTGCATCATACCATATTTAAACTGTGAGATAACCTCCCTTGACCGATACATTTGCAGTGTAAATCCCTAATTCCAAGAAGATCATTTTTGTTTCAGACTGATAAGGCTGATATAAGTCAATCTCTAGACTTTGCTATAATCCAGACACTGCTTGCCAAGAGGCATGAACCAGGACAAAATGCAGGAAAGACAAGGAAAAAAAAAAGAATACACTGAGAAAATGAAATGGGGGGAAAAAAAAGTTAGAGAAATTGTGTGTGAAAAGGACTATGGTATATGACAGTAAAACTCTCAATCGCAATATAAGTCACATTGGAAAAAAAATCTAAATCAATCACAATCAAAAGATGGGGAGTACAGCAGCGTTAGTCATTGTTTTAGTCACCTACATGCAATAAAAAACATTGCTAGTTATAACCCTGACTTTTTCTTTATCCAAATGCATGATACTGCTCTCTTTCTTATATTATAATTTTTTAAACATTTTAAAGTTAATTATTTTGTAATAAGCACCAATCAATCAGAGTCTCTAATAAGATGTCACAGTCTTTAGAGATGGCCACCTGTTGCTTCTCAAACATAATGCTTGCTTCACAAATGAAAAATGCTATTAGTAAGTATCTACAGACCATTACCCAAAAGCAAAATACAGCCTTAACTCTACAGTATATACCACTATCGCAACTATAAAGAAAAACACAAGGCAAGTTAGGTTGATCAGTAAAGTGGACTACTTTCAATGCTACTGAAAAGAGAGTGGCTTTACTGCTAATTTCTATAATGGCCGCAGAACAGCCAGCTTGTAAATTGGGTGTGATGTTAGATTGATATTTTGAATGTCAACAATTAAAATGTCAACACAAGAGTGTTGATAAAGACATGTAACATGTTAAAAAAATACAAAAATATGTTAACTTGGTCATAATTTTGACACTGTGTAAGTGGACAATTGGAATGTTGATAGCCTACCCCCGGCACTAAAATGTAGGGTCTCCTTTACGACCATGTTCCCATTTCTGTAAAATCAATATAACATCCATGTCAACATTCTGACTATCAATGTTCAGAACAGGCATTCTGTGATATTGTGACTGGATACCAATCAATGACCACTCGTTTGACACAAGTGCGATTCCCGCATTGACTTGCAAGAGCTAATTGCTCTGTCAACATCAATAACATGTGAATGTACATGTTAGACTTCCATTCAAATATACCAGTAGGGTTACACAGCCTATCCAATGTAATAAAAAGCAGCACACCTCAAAAATGCTAGACAGCCATTGGCCTGACATTCTCAACAAAATGCCCATCAACCTCAAACACAACATTTTTAATTCTGATAGGGCCCCAATCAGGCACACAACATACAGCCACGACTATCTAAATCTAATACAGGTCGAGTATCCCGTATCCGAATATCCGTTATCCAAATTATTCCAAAATACGGACTTTCCAGAAAGTGAAATTTTGTTTTTTTTTTGCTAAAAACTCACTGGGGACATTTGTAACAGCATCACTGGGGACATGATATGTAACTGGCACTATATATGTGCAAGACAATGATTGCTTGGCATTCAAATTCAGTGCTGAGATAGTACACAAATTTTGTTTCACGTTTTGAAACCTTGTTTTTTGAACAATTAAAATATATTTGTGTGTATTTTATGTGGTAATAAAATATATTTGTGTGTATATTATGTGTTTATACAGCATAAATGCAAGATACTTCAAAATACATCATTGAAATATTAAAATATTCCGAAATACGGAATAATCCGTTATCCAAAATTCTCCTGGTCCCGAGCATTTTGGATACGGGATACTCAACCTGTATTTGGCCAATGATTTGCACAAGCTTAGGAGTTTGAAAGCCATCGGGCATCTAGTTCTGTACAGCCATTAATTATTAAAGAAATAGTAGCATTCTGTAGTCCTGTTTAATATCACCCATTCCTGTTCTCTCAAAAAATACTCAGGTTTTGTTTTGTTTCAAAAGGATCAGTATTATTGCCAACGTGTTAAGGGGCATACACATGGGGCGATTTAAGCCCTATTTGTAAACAATCTAACTAGACCGCTTAAAAATGAAGCACAAACTCTCTATATGTACACCCTATAGCGATGGTAATACACAGTACCACGTGTCACCAACATCCAAGTCACCAATCAGAATAGGCAAAACACTGCTCATCACACATCGCAGGTGCATCGAATGTGTAGAGCGATGCGTACAGAGCAAACTGTGCTTAAACACCTTGCTCCCTTCGCCCTGTGTGTACCACAGCATTGCCCAGCTGCAAACAAATAAAGCAGGAACAAACAATAGATAGTAAATAAATGCTGAAATGAAAGTGTACAGGAGTTGGGGACCTCCAGGGTAATCTGTTTTTATTATGTTCAGCCAGGAAACTTGGGCCAAAAACTATCAAAAATGGCATCCCAGGACTGCATGTGAGACAATATAGTAATGCTCACATACATTTCTGGTACAAAATAAAAATAAAAACTGGTATACTATAAATAAAAAAAATAAAAGGAAATAGCCGATTACATAACTGAAAGAGTAAACAGGAAGAAGACCATTAGAAAGACTTTGGGAGCAAGTATGACTAGAGGGTAATTCATTAAACAGTGCATTATATTGGTATGTATTATGCTACCGCACTGCTTTCCTTAGACCAAGTTAAACATCATTGATCCAAAATAAACATTTCTCACTTACGCTGAATGCTTTCTCATTGGTACTGAATTGCAGATTTTCCATGGTAGCTTTCTAACCAGAGTAATGCTTGTTCTGCTAGCTGATTTTCATTTCAGTTTTTGGCTTGATTCAGTAAAGTGGATGTGTTGGGTTTTTTGCTTCTCATTTTACTTAGAGACTTTCACATTTATATGCAGTTTATTTACAGAATAATCATGTGCAAAAATGGCTCCTGCTAACATAGCTGAAAGCAGAGAAAGAATTGCACATGTAGCTACAAATTCAAAATGAATCAATAACAAAAGTCATCTTTCCAAATTGTCATGTTTTCATAATATAAAAAGATGTTCATATCATGATGAATGAACATAAGTTAAGATCACCAACTGATTGCGTCAAGCAATTTTAAAGGGAAAGTAATGAGGCAAATGTGGGAGGTTGGAAGGCATGCTAGAGCAATTTGCGTCTACACAATTTACAGCAGTGGTTCTCAACCTTGGTCCTCAGGGACCCCCAACAGTGCACGTTTTCCCGGTCACCTCACAGATACACAGGTGAACTAATTACTCGCTCGCACATTTTAAAAGATCACAAGTGGAGCTAATTATGTCACCTGTGATTCTTAGTGGGGACCTGCAAAACATGCACTATTGGGGGGTCCCTGAGGACCGAGGTTGAGAACCACTGATTTACAGTATACATCTGAGTGCAGGAGATGAGGTGTGTGGATAACTGGTGTTTTCTATCAATCCCTCTGACCAAGTCATTGAAGTTCATGCCAACCTCACATGACAAAATGTGCTGTCCCAAGTGTAAAAAAATACTACTTCAAGGGATTCTAAATTTCAATATCAGATTTTGTTTGTTTTATAAAAATATTAAAATTTTGCAGTCCAATTTTTTATTTTTGCAATTCAAACAAACAGTCTGGTTTAAATGTTTAAATGAATTGTCATTTTTTTTTATATTATTCAATAATGGTCTACATTGAATGTTGAACAATGTTCTTATTTTAAAGGGACTCGCCATTGGATCAGCTATTAGCGCTAGGGCTCTTGAGCCTGACTAGACATTGGACTTGAAAGGGTCAAGGACTGATAGTATAGAAATATTCTTGTCATACGCCTTTATGTAAAAGTTGTGCCTGTATTCTACGGTACTTCTGTGAGTTTCAAAAAGTTAATTGCAGTGGGGTTTCTTTCTATATGTAGTACAGATTCTGTTACTACCATAGAAATGGACAAGCTATTCAAATAAATCAATAAAGTTCCATGCCACCTGAATTCTCATAAACACATTCAAGAGTGTATGACTCCAGCGGACCCAGACGCTGGAGAGGAGCCCGTGGCTCTGTCCTGCCTGGAGCGCTCGGTTGGCAGCCACTATTGCTGCCTGTAACCCTGGACACGGGGTAAGAACACCAATGAATGCTCTCCCAGTTGCTGCCCACCACACTAACCGCTGCTCCCCCAGCCGTTGCTCTCCGGTACCACCCTCTGCTGCTCCCCCAGCGCCGGCTACTGCTTTTTTGTGCCGCTGCTACTACAGCCACTGCTCCCTCAGTTACTGCTCCACATCGCTGGCCACTGCTCCACAATGTAGGCCACTGTTTCCCAACTGCTCCACGGTGCTGACCACTGGTGCTTACAGGAGAGCATCACGATCTCTTGCCCTGTCACCTCACCCTCTCACTCCCTGTCACTTCACCCCCTCTCGCCATCTCACCTCACCTGTACTCGCCACCTTCACCACACCCTGTCAGCTCTACCCTTGCACCTACCAACACCTCACCCCCTCGCGCCACTGGTCACCTCACCCTGTCAGCTCACCCCCTCTCGCAATCCGTCACCTCACTCGCTCTCGCCACCTGTCACATCAGCCCATCACCTCACCCCCTCTTGCCATCCGTCACCTCTCCTGCTCTCACCCCCCATCACTTCTTGCCACCCGCCACAGCTGGTCATATCACTCATATCTCTTTTTTTCCCCACCCCATCTCTTTGTTCTTTTACGCTCTCTGTTTTCTTTTCTCTCCCCAATTGTTGCTGTCACCCTCTTCATCTTTTACCCTCTCACACTGCTTTCTCTCCCCTCCCCCATCTCACCTCACGTTTTAGCTTTCTCTCTGCTCCAGTCTCTCTTTTCCCCACCCCTAAACCCTATGCGTCCTCTCCGACAGTCCCCCCACTCTTCCAAGCTGGCACACTCTGTTTGGAACCCTTTCTCTCTCACTTTGTCTCTAGCCCAGGGCTGGGCAATAGCGGCCCTCCAGATGTTGACTACACATCCCAGGATGCCTTGCATCAGTTTCAGTATGGCCACATAGCAAAACTAATGCAAAGCATCCTGGGATGTATAGTTCATCAACAGCTGCAGGGTCACTGTTGCCCAGCCCTGCTCTAGCCCCTTGCTTTCCAACTCACTATTGCTCCTGTCTATCTCTCTCCGACACTCTTACTCCTACCTCCCCTCTCTATTGTTTCTCCCCTTTGCCTGACACTCTCATTCCTTCTATTTCCATAAAGCCCTCTCTCCCACTTTCTAGCTCCTCTCTCTTTTTTGCTGTTTCATTCCCCAACACCCTCTTAGTCGCTCATTCCACACACTTTCTTCTGCCCCCTAATAGGCATTGTAGTATTAGTAGTGTGGGATAGCTCAAAAGCATAATATATGGTGAGACCCAGTATCAGCAGAGCAGGACCCCAACTTTATAGAGTGAGGGCTAGGCAGGTTAGGGCTAGGCACTTAGAGGAGGGGTTAGGGAGTGGGGTACAAGGGTTAGAATTAGGCACTAGTGGGGAGGGTTAGGGTCATGATGCGGGGGGGGCGAGGGTTATAGTTAGGCTGCGGAGATAAAGGGTTAGGGGGACAAGGGAGGGTAAATATCATTGTTAGTATCCTGAATGCCAGCATTTCAAACGCTGGTCATCCATTTGTATCCCGGATGACAGACTTTAAAGATAAATATGTGAAAGAAAGTCATACAGAATTAAAAAGGTGCTAAAATGATATACAGGGTGTTTAAAAAAAAAACCTCAATTTTTTATGGCAATTTTTTTTAATGGAAAACTTCCTGTTAAGTTCAGGCAGAAAAAAATACACTGCTCATGCTGAGCATATTTACAAACGAATGAAAATTATACAAACAATTATTTCCTTTTTTTTTAGCTTGAGAATGTGATGTGATATTTTGCTCTATTTCTGAATATACCACTATGAACATTTATATACCACTATGAGCATTTATACATACTGTAAATGCAATGAATACATCGGATTACTGATCAAAAGTAAATATATTTTTAAAAAGAAGTATTTTGGATATGTATCATCCTATATAATGAAAGCATAACGTTGCACCTCACCACTATGGTGCCTCTTTCAACAACTGGAGGATGCCGGACAGAGCTTCACTTGGAGACACACACACACACACATCCTATCCAGCTCCACATTGGTCCTGCAGCTTGCAGGGTGCTGTCACATCTCGTGCCCTATCCGGGTCTCTCTTCAACAATGCATTACAAGGAGGCATGGCCATGCTGAGCTTACTGGGAGATTCCAGGACCACAGCCAAACCTTCTCTAGCAATGCATCTGTGAAGAGACACAGCTGCCACTTTGCCTTTCCCTCTGGTTGTCTATACTCTGGCCTTGGTGTCCTTCATTACATCTCCCGATGCGCGGTCCCATGTGCAGAAGATCAGATGCAGAGATTGTCACTGCTACAACAAGGATACATCCTATCCTGGGGCAGTGAAGGTGATAGCTTACAATACATCATATGACTGATGTGAATGTTCAAATATTCTCTGTAAAGCGCTATATAAGAAACTGTTAATAAATAAATAAATATGTAAGAGGACCACATGTTGTATCGTATTTAATCTAGCCACCAGGGAGGCCCAGTAGGAGGTTACTGAGGTACAGATGGGTCAACGGGACAGAGACGAGCAAGCATCTCACACTCTTGCACGTCCATTGCTGGGAAAGAGGCGTGCAAGTGTCTCTCACTCACACAGATCCCTTCTCCATACATGCAGTCATTGACGATATAGTCAAAATTGATCTATGATGAGCGTACACACTGTATGATATTACAAACTATATTGCTCAGAAGGGCCAAAAATAAGTGATATTGTTTTTAATATTGCTTATTGTGTATGGGTCTTTATACAGAGGGTAGTGTAAAGTCTATGTAAACAGAAGCACATTTTCTCCATGATTAAACTCATTAGCCTCCATATTCCCCAGTCTAAATTTGAGTCCACAAATGGATGGCAGCTCAAACTGGGGCTGTGGGAGGTATGTACCAAGTCTTGGGGAGAGAAAATACCAGCCAATCCGCTCTTGTCATTTTTCAAAGACAGCCTTCAAAATAGCAGTTAGAAGCTGATTGGTTGGTACTTTCTCCAAGCTTTGGTACACCTCCCCCCAGAGTGAGCAGATGTCACTGAGATTAGCAGATGATAGCACACTCAGGCAAATAGCAGGTTCTAAATTAATCCAATCAATTTTCCAGATTACACTCACCCATTGTCTTCATTTTGGCTCACACGTGGCACTATAGGGGCTATCTTACAGTTATCATTCTATAATATATAGTACAGAGAGAATTAAGCATTGGCATAATTGATCGCTATGCTTAATTTGCCTTCAGCATGATATTTATAGATTATATAATTACCCAGACATAATGAAGCTGGTTAATAATTACATTCAATGCAGTGCAGTCTGCCCTTGTAAAGTGAAAAAAAATGTGTTTGCTAAAGTACGTGGGAAACCATTCTACATATAACATACTCTCCTTTAATCTGATTCACTTATACTATACAAGCATATTGTAGTCATATTAAGCTTGTTCCATTATAAATTATGTATACCACATAAATAACCTACTCAGCAAGAAGCTCTTTTTTTTTTTTTAAAGAGCTGCAGATTTACAGGTTTTTTTTAGGGTGGCCAAACTATAGAGGCACTGCAGTTATTTGTATATATGCCAGCTCAAGCTGACAGCAAATTAGAATTGACATGAACTCAATGGTCTTGCCTTTAGGGATAATTAAGGGTCATTCCAAACTGTATCTCTAAGCACAAAACACCACCATTTATGTACACCGTTGAACAGTTACAAAGTTGTTCAAGCGAATTTCAGTTTTGAAATAGTTAATTAAGAACACACACTATGCCGTTTGTTAGTGGTCTTTAGAATATATAATTTGTGTCAAGAAGATAGTGAGGAAACAGCATGCAAAACAGATGTAAAGTGAAACTGGCAATTAGGGCATCTTTCAATAATCAACACCAATTGTGGCAAGAAATACAGCCAGCTACAAATCCACTTGACAGAAAATAGTCCTTCAGGCAAATTGTACCATTTACAGACAGTTGTACACAGAGGCTCTTTGTGGACAGGAAGTCTAGTGTGCATAAGGAAAAAGAAAAAAAAACACTTCAATCACCCAAACCATTTATCTATTATATATTCTACTATATTATATAGTCTATTATATATTATAAATTATATATTATAAAGTATTTTGAAATTGTCAAATATCTAGCAATCCATCAATTGACTGAGTGTCACTGTCCCCCCTCGCTTTTCTCCTCCCATCTCACATACCATCTCAGTCTCTCCCCATCTCCCAGTCTGATTTCTGTATGTATCATTTGATACTCTCTCTCTTCACCCTCCTTTTCTTAAAATTCCAATTGTCACTCTCTAATTTTGTTTTTTCTCTTTCCCTCCCACTTTTTTTCCCTCTACCTTTCCTTATTGACTCTTTCCCCGCTTGTTTCATTTATTGCCTGGGTGTGTATTTAGACTGATGTCCAGCATGAGCTATAGAACATGCTTAGGCAGAAATATACCTCTTTCGCACCACACCTCAATCCCGGGTTGCTGGGTGGAGTGTTGTTGTGACAGCACCAAACCTTATAACACGGGCCGACCAACCCGCCAATTCATATAATGGCCGACCCGGGTTTAATGTGAAAGTGCTGGACCGGGATCTCGATTCACAGCAATTCGATGTGAAAGAGGTATTAGGGACCAGTAGGCATTTTTCCCTGTGGTCAGCATTGACAGCATTGTATGTTGAGACTCGTAGTGAAAATGAGTTTCTTAATTGCACTCTCCCCACTCCATGACTGTGTCAACATGCCTGCTACCGAGCTTTGTGGTAGATGTATGAAGCAGTGATAAGACTGGAGAAGTATGCCAAGGCAACCAATCAGCGGCTACAAATAATTTGATAGAATGCACTTGATGAATGTTACTCCACAGTCATGGCACAATACTTATTCCTCCTTTGGTGCATGATCTCTTAGCTCCCGATTTCAGGTTGGGTGGGGGCATGGTGGTCAGGGTTGACATCCATCCCAGTGTCTTGAAGCATGTCTATTTTTTTAAGGGGTCTTTAGGGCATAATGCTTTTACGGAGGGCTGCTGGTGAACTGCGGAGATCAGAGGTTGTCCGGGCATCCTGTGAAAGGTGCAAAGAGAGGGAGGGAGGGGGCCAGGGTCTGGTTTTCTTGATCTTGACTTAATTTACACTAAACACACACATTTTTAAGTTTTTGGTGCAAAATGCTACATGAAAACATTTTTTTGGTGGATGTATCACTCTTTAGAGAGTGATCCCGTGTAGAAGTTACCCATAGCAACCAATCCGCTTTTATGGTTTCTATAGGTTATATACATACTCTTCTTTATGTTTAATTAAAAAAGCTGAAAGCACCTACAGTATCACATATAAACTTAGATTTTAGGCTTCCTTTCTATGAAATGTAAAAAGTATGAACAGAAAAGTTTACAGATATTCTAAGGGTATGATGGCGCACATATTCTAAGGGCAGTATTCAATGTCCCTAATCGCGATGTGCAGCGAATCCTGTTTAGGATTCGCTGCACATTCGCCGTGTTCCGGAGGGCTGGAGCCCTCGCTGCCAGCCCTCCCTTACACACTATTCAATGAGGCTTGGGCTCGCTGCCCCTGACGGCAAATGTGAACCCCTGCGGCGGACGCCACAGGGAGCCGGTGGACGATGGCAGGCAGGCTGCCCCCCCGAGAGAGCCAGCAGGGGACCGGGTATGCACTGCTCCCGATCGTGCATATGTAATGATCGGGAGCAGTGAATATATGAATATCTAATGAGCGGCTCTCGGCTCCCGGACCCCTGCTGGCTGCTATGTGTAAAAAAATATATATATTTTTTAAAATGAAATATATATTCATGTGCTGAAAACACATGAATAAAAATAGCATGCCCCTTCTCAGAATAAAATTCCTGATTTTTTTACACCGAATTAAAAAAAAAATCATTATTTTATAAGTTCACATTCCACTTCACCATGAAAAGATGGCGATTGCTACACGGTGACACACGGCAAAAATCACTTCAAAAGCAATTCGCCATCTTCTCATTGAATACACTCATGGCGAATCACATTGAAAAACCCATTGAAAAACCACAGCAAGTTGCGGAGAGTATCAGACGGTGAATTGTCCCTCATTCACTGTTCACCGTCGGCGAAAAGTGCACATTGAATAGGGTGATTCACTTTCTGACACAAAAAATCACCTTCCAAATGGAAAATAGCACAAATTCGCCATGAAAATGGCGAATTGGCCTCATTGAATACTGCCCTATGTGTCAAATACTGTAATGACTGATTGTGAGGATGTGGTAATACTTTAGAGTTTACATAAAAAAACCTAGAGCAAAATAGGAAGTTATACAAAATCATATATGCTTAATGTACTCAGCAATTATTGACCAAGCTCATTTAGGGGGGTATTCAATGTCAGGGGCACGGCTGTCGAGCTAGTGCGACAGCCGTGCCCCTGTCCCGTTCTCGGTCTGCTCGCCTGGAGCTCGGCAGTCGGGATTCAATGTCCCGGCCACCGAGCGGCGAGAAGGGGGCGTGGCTGCGAGTTGATGACGGAAATAGACGAGCTCCGGCCGGGAGCTCGCCTATTTCCGGCTTTTCTCGGCAGAACGAGCCCGACAGCTTGTGATGTCGGGCTCGTTCTGCACAAAACCCCTGTTCAATGCTGTCGGGGAAGACAGCATTGAATAGGGCCCCGCAGCCATCTCCCCCGTCGGGAGATGGCTGCGGGAGCTCGAATGACATTGCATACCCCCTTAAAGTAGAAAATGTATAACACACAAAATGATTATGAAAAGATTTAAACACAAAAATATATGACGAAATACACAACCATCTAAAACACAAGACATAGGCAAAATAATAGTACAGTAAAAAGAAATATCTTTATTATGAACATTTCAATTCCAGTTAAGATCCAAGGATCCTAAACCTGGACTTAATATCAGGACACCTACCAAATTTGCAGTTACACCAGCATTTGTAAAGCTAATGACCAATGATGAGCCAAAATCATAGATCGTGCAGCATCTCAATGGCGGTTGTATACTCACATGCCTACATTATGCAGCCATCTTAAAGTGGTAAACACTTTCTTGTAACAACCAATTGAACACTGTTTAACAGTGTACCAGGTGTAGCTATTAAATAACAAGGCCGATGCTATATAATTAATGTATAATTAAACCAAGTACACTTTAACTTTGTTCTTCTATGTACTCCCCTTCTGCATGCACACACTATTGCATTCTTACTTTTCATTGGTCAAAGCCATGCTGTAGCTCATTATCTGGTAGCAGTCTCAATAGCTGTCATTTTATTTTTACCACAGTAAATTGATGAAAAAGAGGTTCTCCTGAATACATATTTCACTTTAGAGAAAATAAGTGTTCTTTTATTTATTAACAGTTTCTTATATAGCGCACACATATTCCGCAGCGCTTTAAAGAGAATATTTGAACATTCACATCAGTCCCTGCCACAGTGGAGCTTACAATCTATTTTCCCTACCACATTCTAGGGTAAATTTGCTCGGAGCCAATTTGCCTACCAGTATATTTTTGGATTGTGGGAGGAAACCAGAGTACCCGGAGGAAACCCATGCAATTACGGGGAGAATATACAAACTCCGCACAGTTAGGCTGTGTACACACGGGGGCGATTTTGTCTAATATCGCGGACAATATGGTCACTGAGCGACCACATTGCCCGTGATGGGAGTGTGCTCCCGTTTTCTCCCCCTTAGTGATTGCTGGTCGCAGGAACATGCTCCTGCGACCAGCTGATTTCCACTGCCGGGCTCCTCCGGCACTTTCTTTTTCATCAGCGACCATCTCTGGTCGCTGATGCAAACGGGACACTGAGCAATATATCACTTGGTGATATATCCCCCCGTGTGTACGGGGCTTAAGGGCCATGGTGGGAATCAAACCCATGACCTCAATGCTGTGAGGCAGTAATGCTAACATTACACCATCCGTACTGCTTAGCACTGCAATCTGTTTCCTGACCAAAAACTGATTCAGAGAGAACCATGTGGGCTGGTGCATGGTCCTGATAAAGAATTATATATTTTTTTACAACCTTGGCCTTTCATTTGATTCTTTCCTACAAGTTTCTAAAAAGATTTTGTAATAATATGGAGTCACTTTTGCGCCAGAAGTATTGCCCACACCCCCTTGCCGCTATGCCATGCCCTGCTCAGTACACATTTGAACCTGCTGATACTAGATGCAATGACACCTCTTAATGGGCCAGATGCACTAAGCTTCAAAAATGATCAAATGGAGAGTGATAAACAGCCTGCCTGACATTTTTCAAACCCAGCCTGTAACACAGCAGGTAGGAGCAGATTGGCTGACTGTTCATCACTACCCATTTTATCTCTTTTGAAGATTAGGGGGGTATGCAATTTGCTGCCGTGATTTCCGATGGGGGAAATAGCGACGGCTCCCTATTCAATGCTGTCATTAACAACAGCATTGATGCGGGATCACGGCAGAATGGGCCCGATCCACGGCTGTCGGCGGGGATCGACAGCCATGATCCCACATTGAATACCCCCTTTGTGCATCTGGCGCTATGCATTAGACGCTGTGGGGGAAATTTACTAAGATGTGTATTCTACTTCACATGTGATGTTGCTATGGGCAACAAATCAGATCCTCTCTACTATCTTCTAGAACAGAACAGGCATGTCCAACGTTAGCCCTCCAGATGTTGTGAAACTACACATCCCAGCATTCTTTGCCAGTTTTGCTATTAGAGAATGCTAAAACTATTGCAAAGCATGCTGGGATGTGTAGTTTCACAACATCTGGAGGGCCAACGTTGGACATGCCTGTTCTAGAAGGTGCTAAATAAATAAGAAGTCGATTCTGATTGGTTACCCATAGCAACATCACATGTGAAGTAAAATACACATCTTAGTAAATTTCCCCCTGTGTCTCTTGTACTAAATGCAATGTATGTTCATCAAACAGGAAAAAAGTTAAACTCAGCACTAGGCCCAAAATGTACAGCATAGCACAGGATAGCAAACTCATTAGTAATGCTACAGCACATACTGTACAAAATATAACAGAATACAAAAAAAAAAAAAAAAGAATAATAGTAAAAATAATAAATTGCCTAGTGCCTAAGGAAACTAGCGTAATTACAGCTAAACTAAATAACCCCAAAGAATACATGAACGATTGTTGAACATGAGAGCTGGGTGCATTCCCATGCTTTCAGTCCCACTCTGCCTCCAGCTAGTTAGGAGCAAACTCTGGCAAGTTTTTACTTATATTGATAACTCCCAGTTCTCATTAATTTAAGAGGTATACTGCAGCTCTATTTCACATTCCTAAACACAAGGCATTGCAATCAAATGTGTTGTTAAAATACTAATCCAACTAAGTAGTGCCACTGTACAATCAAAAACCATTGGGGACCAGAGGTTAACTAGTGTCAACCATAAAGCCAAAAGTTAAGGCTTCAACAAGGGTGTAGTTCTAGAATTATACATGCAGCTCCTGTTTGGAAGTCTGTTTTGAAATTATAATAAGGTGATAGTCAGGCAGAACCAATTTCCATGCTAGAGCAGGTGCTCTATGGAGATTTTACCAAGCAAACAGCATAACCGATTATAGCATTGCAGAACATCTTTACAGAAAGGTATATAGAATATGTACTATGCAGCCATATTATACTTGTAAATAAAAAGACAACTTGAATGGTGATTATTGTAAAAATTCATTTGCAAAGCAATCTTAAAAGAAAAACAAAGGGAGCTGTTTTGTTGTTGCATTTTACCAACTATGTATATTTCTAGGCTTTTTGCTGCATTCATCTGTAGTAGTGTACCTTGGTGAAAGCATTCTAATTCGACAGAGTTCAGCCTTAAACATGCAACATCAGAGAAGTATACAACACTCCTCTGTTCCAAATGTTTGCAATGCCTTCTATCCACTGGCGGTTTTTACCTGTCACAGGTGGTGGATTAGATGGTATCGTGTGGTGCACAGGAATAGATGATTGACCAGAAGATGTAAGTTTAAAACGAGCAGGTTTAATGAAAGAACTCATATATAAATGATATGAGCTTGAATCAAATACTTCTTTGATAAGCAGTCACAAATCATAATAAGTCTTTGCAATAACCTTGGAAAGAACTGAGAAACAAGTCTTTGCATAAATATGGGAATTGTGTTTGAAGATTGGATGATTGAATGATTAGATGATTGAAGATTGGTCAATTGAATGATTGAAGATGGAATCCGGATCAGGAGGTAGAACCGGAGGGTACCATGATGGTCCAGTGGATCAATGGACTGGATACCAGGAAGAGGCTGAGAAGAGGTCAGAGGCCAACAGGGACTACTGACTGGCAGGATGCAGTGGGCAGAGGCACTAGCAGGAGTCAGGATCTTCCCAGAGCTGTGTACTGCAAAATAGACTCTTTGCACTGACTCAGGATAGCCTAGGCAGATCCCCTTTATGGCAAGAGGGTTGCTGCCATTGGCCACCTGGACAGAGGAGGAGGGAAAGACCCAGACCTGGCCAATCACTGTTTTGCCCTTTTCCAAGATGGTGGCGCCGGCCTCCCAGCACCTACCAACACACAATAAGAACTGCCACGCCTCCAACAAGCCTTTCAGAGCCAGCATCCTGAGCCGCCATGACCTTCTGCCGCCAGCCCGACCGAGGACTCCAGCAGACACAAGCCAGCCAGCGTCCGGCATGGACGGGTGAGTACTGTGCCCGCCGTGTCACATTACCTATGGGCTGCAGGACTGAAGACCCCCAGGTAAAACCATCACTGTGCTCAGCGTTAGTGAAACTAGATGCAGTCTGTGAGACTGCACTGGCTTCAGTGTGACTGGTAACTTCTTAATGGAAGTCTAATCTGCCAGTCACCCACAGTATGCGCAGTCCCATTAGAAGGTGTTCCTCAATCCCAGTTGCCTCTTTGGCTTCTATGGGCTGCAGCCAAAGCAGCCCATAGGGGGTTATTTTGGTTCACTCTTTCTGACAAATTCCTTCTTAGATGGACAAAACCATGTGCACTGCAGGTGGTGGGGCATATTTTATTTGTGCAGAGAGAATTAGATTTGGGTGGGGTTTTACTTCAAAGTGAGATCTATATTGCAGTGTAAAATAAAGCAGCCAGTATTTATCCTGCACAGAAACAAAAAAACTCACCAAAATCTAATTCTCTCTGAACATTTTACACCCTGCAGTGCACATGGTTTTGTCCATCTAAGAAGGAATTTGTCAGAAAGAGTGAATAGAATCGAATAGAATCCCTTTATTCGTCTCACAATGGAGAAATTTCATTGTGAGACGAATAAAGGGATTCTATTCGATTCAGAGTGAACCAAAATAACCCCCATAGTACCTGGGTTATGTGCATGCGCAGTTTTAAGGCAGATACTGAGCATGCACGTGCCGGTCATCTGCATTATACAGGAGAAGGAACACATCACGGACTGGGATCAGCAGATGGGTGGGGTGGAGGCAGCATCATGGCCAGCTTCTTCTACAAATGGGTAGGGACAAATATAATAGGATCCGAGGTTAGTGAGAGAGATAAAGGGCCTGATTCAGATCCGTTCGGTACTGTGTGCATTCTCGAACTGAGTGGGGAAGTGAGTTCCATAGAGTTGGAGAAACAGCGCTGAAATCTCGACCCCCAGATTAATTCAGGGAAATTCTGGGTACTGTTAGTAGTCCTTCATCAACCGATCGCAGAAATCAAGTGGGATAATAAGGGAACAGAAGCTGCTGCAGGTACCTTGGGCCCTGGTCATGTAGAGCTTTAAAAGTCAGTATGCCAATCTAGAAAATTATTCAACAATCTTATAGGCAGCCAGTGAAGGGAGTACAGAATGGGTGTTATGTGGCTCAAGCAGGGCTGATTGGTAAATAGCCTGGCAGCTGTATTTTGTACCATCTGGAAGCGGTGCAATTATTTTGCTAGGAGACTGAGGTAGAGGGCATTGTAGTAGTCCAGGTGCGATGATACAAATGCATGTATGAATTAAGTGCTTGATTCTGGCTATATTCCTTAGATGATAGGATGAGGATTTAATTGTGGCTGATACCTGATGTTTAAGTGTCAGGCCACTATCCAGGACCACAGCAAGATTCTGCACATGTTGCGTATTTGGAAGGTCTGCACAAACAAGCGCAAGTCCTGTTCTTGTCCTGTGACCTATCATAAGCACCTCTGTTTTATCAGGGTTCAGTCACAGCCAGCTGGCACTCATCCACTCCTGTATCTCAGCTAGACAGCCATTTAGGGTTGGTATTGGGTTTTCAATACCTGGAGCAAAGGACAGGTATAGTTGTGTATCATCTGCATAGCAGTGGTAAACCAGGCCATGATGTCTGATTATTTCACACAGTGGTAGCATGTAAACAGCAAAAAGCATGGGAGATAATGAGGAACCCTGCTGACCCTGTCGACCTAACCCATGTTGATCTTCCTGCATGTCGATCTAGTGGTGTCGACCTAATGCTTGTCAACATATTTGTTGGTGACCCAATGACCGGGGATCCTGTCTTCAACATACTTGGATAAAGGCCAACTCACCTGTCAGCTCCTGGGCGGCTGAACCACATACAATACACCATATGCGGTCCTTTAGTATACAATGTAACGCATCATGGCTGCAGAATCAGATAGATCCTTACCACAGAAAAGGACATGCGATGTGACGATCCATAACAACAATTCTTCGGGATCGCATGAGTGCTCATATCGCACTAGTGGATGGGGGCCTTTAGTCCACGTAAACAGAAAAGTTCTGATGTAGAGGGAGTGAGAGGAGTACACTTAACAAAAATGATCAGTCAGAAGGAACAATAATGCCCACAAATACATACTGAAGGGGCCTACACAGGAAGCAAATTTGCAGAGCGATCTGAGCAATGTAGATCTCTCAGCACACAGCCATGTGTCAGCGCTGTGTGCAGAGCAATCGGTCAGGTCCAGCATTCTCCAGCGAGAACACTGGCCCTGCCAAACGATTAACTATATATCTCCAGCATGATGCACATTAATCGTCCGGCGATAGTGACGCACAGGGCCATGCATCGCTATCGATATGGCCCCTACACGCAGAGCGATGTAGCGGTAAATCACTTTACTTATCATTAAGTGATTTATTCAGATGCTACATTATAATTGAGTGAATTAGCTACAGTATTACAATAGGCAGATTAGGTAAACAAAATCAGGAGCAGAAACACACTATATGTTTGACTGCAGTTATATCACACAGTAATCATGAAAGCCTGTACAGTACACATTTTGCAATATAAGCATCTTCAAGCAAACAAAACAAAAATTGGTTGTCAGAAAAATATTTCTAAAAAAATAATAATAATACATATATGTAGGATGGAAACTTTCACTGAGAGCTTCGCACCTGCAAATACCTGCAAGTAAAAGGCTGCCACCCTGAAACGATAAGAAACGTCCACCAATTGCAATTGTGTAGACATTTGCAGACTGTACATTAGAATAAGGAACATAGGGGTAAAGGGCATAAATCTGCAGTGGCACATTAAGATGTGGGGCTGCAGCCAAGTCTAAAGGTGGCCATACACACGCAGATTTATCTTCAGATCTGGCTGGTTGGAACAAAAACCTGGTTATGGATGAGAGCAAATGACAGTTGACCATTTGCTTGGAAATGCTGGAAACTGACAAACTGTCACTCATCCATAACCATGTTTTTGTTCCAACCGGCCAGACCTGCAGATAAATCTTACTAGTGTATGGGCACCTTAAGGGGGGTATTCAATGTCGGACACTATTTCCGCCAGTAGAAATCACGCCTGCCGCCAGGCAGCTGCCTAGGGTGCCGGGATCTGGAGGGGTGCCACCAAGTCTGATTATCAAAAAAATAAAGGATGTCTATGAGGACCCTTGTTGTACTTAATGCAGGTGGCCTCTATGGAACTTCTAAGACATCACCTCCATACTTTCCCTAATTTTCTGCCCCCTCCTCCTTTTAACTCTGTTGTGGGTGCACAGGGAGACCTCTAGGGAAAGCAGTGGACTTTCCCACCTTCCCAAGGGGCTGGGAGGAACACATGATATTTGGGAGCCTCCCTGCCATTCCAGCATGTTAGGCAAGTATGCATTAAGGGATTGGAAAATGGTTATTGGTGGCAGTAAGGGGGGCGGGGGTGAAGCAGTCGGTTGAAGTTTTGCCTAGTACTGCGGAGCCTTACACCGGCCCTGCACACCGCCTATTCAATGATGCCATTTCCGACAGCAGTGAAGGTGGATTTTGACAAAACATCCGACTTCAAAACAAGTCGGATCTGTTTTATCGGAAACGGCCGCGGTTGACGAATTTGCGGCTGTTTTTCGACAATCTGCGGCCGTTTGCACCCCTCTCACAGTCAGACCCATAGATCGATCATCCGCTCTACTTTCCATAGAAACCTATTGTCGCTTTCACACATGTCTTTAATGAAGTGTTCTGTTTATTGCTATGTCTATGGGGGTGGGTAACATTTATGAACGACTGGAAGGGCAAAAAAACCAAATCACATTCATAACAAACAAATAAGAGTATTTATTTTCTCAAGGAACGAATCTGTTCGGGGAGTGACCATGGAAAAATATAAAAGAGGAGACGAATTCAGGGCCCCTTAATCTGCAACACCTTCTCAGCAATCCTGCTATGTACACTACTCCACACAACCACAATGAGATTTAGCAGCCCACCCCCTCTCCTAGGTCAGAGCACGGCCAGATCACCACTAGGGAGCAGCTACCTTCCAGCCCCGGTGCACAACGGCACTCAACTGGTTAAGCGTCCTTTCCCTGCAATCCGCAGACATGGAACTCATTCCATACCAGGCACACACTTCTCAGAACTCATTTGCCATCATCATAATAGGGAAAGGCAAAGTGGTACTTTCGTGCCACTAAAAAAGGGCATCATTAAAACATCAAATCATCTAAGATTGCAATATGCTGAAGATACACATGAAAGCAATAATTACATAGTTAACACTTTAGGGGAAAAAAAAAACAGGTTCACAA
This sequence comes from Crinia signifera, assembly GCF_055691185.1. Classification (NCBI taxonomy): domain Eukaryota; kingdom Metazoa; phylum Chordata; class Amphibia; order Anura; family Myobatrachidae; genus Crinia; species Crinia signifera. Next base: position 167,429,282 of record NC_139217.1, read on the forward strand.
CAAGTGAGTGGTTCATATTACAAAAGTAAAGTTACATTGTGATTCCTTTTGCCAGAAGTAAATTATATATATATATATATATATCTCGTAACTTTAGCAACTGGGGTGAAGCATTACTGATCGCATGTGAGCCTACCTCTGGCAGCAGGGCTCTAGCACTGGTACATCAGACTCGCTGCTATTTTGCCCCTCTTGTAGTTATTCCCAGTCAGATCACCTCTTTGTAGAAGTTTTGGGGAATGAGATCAGGAGCCAGCGGGGGAAATATCCAGTATGGCAGCAGTAACATATAAGCATCTCCTGGTACAGACACGGCCAGGGGCCCTCCCCAGTCAGTCTGTGTGTATCCAGGGACTGGACCACATGCCAGTGTCACAAAGAAGCAAACTCCGTGCTCTCTATGTACAAACACACAGGTAGGAGACAACAGTGTAGCTCAGAGAGAGGGGGTGCCAAGTGTGTCCCGTGTGCTCTCCATGTCCTGCTGCAGTCCCCTCTTTGTTGTTGCGTTGCTACTTCTTGTGTGTGTGTTCCAGTGCAGGGCTGGATCTTGTAACCATTGTAACAGGGACGCACAGGCTGCCTATCACACTGGCTCTCCCTCTGTGACTCACCCCTCTCCTCCTCCTCCTCCCCCTACACTGCACCTCTCTCAGGCTCTCTGCTGCCACTTATGGACTACATTCACCTCCACTGAGCAGATTTAGGTTACAGTTCCTTACATTTCCAGTATATGCTATTTGTCATTTGTCAAACAATTAATATCATGCATCATTATTCAGTACTACATGTGTGGAATTTTTATACTTTGCCCACAGCTGGAGACAGTTCTAGCAGAGACGGATTTATACCTCATGGGGCCCTATACAAGGTATCGGTTTGGTGCCCTCCTTAAAAAATCTATAGCACTATATTTTTGCTGGTGATCACAGGCAGCATCGATAGAGTACCTTGGCGCGTGTACAGTCTACCGATGAATACTCAGCTGCGTGAACATCAGCATTGCGTATAAATCCGAACGATGAAACCATTTTATGTGTCTAAATTTTTTTTATCCTATCACAGAACATCAGAGGGACTTTGGGCGGGATGCTCTAAACTTGTTATCGGGTTTTTAACGCATTTTTATAAATATGGCTGTGCGCATGCATGGTCCTCCGATAATCGGCAGGGCTGCAAATTCGCTGTCCTGCATTCAGATCTGAATCAGCCTCAATATCCAGGCAGTTCATCAATTCTTAATATACGTGATCGTGGACATGGGTTGGCGTCGTGCTAAGTGCCGTGCCTGGAAAGCTGTGACAGTGGTTTTGAGGCCCACCACCACGCTTCATCCCAGGAAATTAACAACTTAATATACTTGATTGAGTGCTCTTACCTATGGACAATCAGCAATAGCCTAGGCTATGATTATGTCACATTTATCAGAGAACCTTGTTTGCTTCTGTTCCCTAATTTCTAGATGTGGTTTTACTTCAGATCTGTTGTGTCTTTATTAGCAGCACAATGCAGCCGGGACTCCCACTGTAGTTGGCCAGTCTGACAAGTAAGAGCAGCCACCAACTGCCGCACACGCATCGTTACTATTGCCTGGGAAACGCACCTCTCTAGCCACTGCCAGCTGCTTATGGGACTTAATTGGGCTTCCTTAATTCCCAGGGGTTGGGCCATGTTTAATCTATGTATATAAATTGGAAGTGACATGAATGTACATACCCTCCTCGAGTGTGGCCCACACACAGAAACTGATAATGCAGAAATGCCTCCTATATGAGGGTCCCTCCACTCAGCCAGCAGTGCAGTAAAGTTTGACAAGTGGGGGCACAGACTCTATTGCGCATGTGCAGAACCGCACAGTGGCGGATTCAGGGGGGGGGCACCCGGGCACGTGCCCCCCCTGTCATTTCCTTTTATAGCTGAGGACCAGGGCTTTCCAACGAGCCCAGCCCCGTGTCTCTAGCCCCCCGGGAACCAGAGATAACGCCTGGCAAAGCTGTAACGTTTTTTCCCCATAGGATAATATGGGACCGTCAATTCCGACCCCCACCCGGTTCCAATGGCTGCCAGTTCCCCCCCTGGCATCACAGAAGCTTGTGGTTGATTTCATTCAATTCCAAATCGCTGGGCCTTCAATATGATACCAGGCTGGTCCATATCGGTCAATCGGTTCCAGAGATATTACGTGTAAACTAATTTTTTTATTTTTGAAATGTAATTTCCTGGCTGTTCTTGTTCTTTGAGGGCAGATTACTCTGGAACCAAACGTTCCAGTTTCACTGGACCAAAATCATTCAAAGCTCACTCAAAAGTTCTTCAATATGATACTTGTCTCATGTAAATGGATCAGTTGGTTCCGAAGATATAGCCGGTTAAAGGGGGGGAGGGGTGGTTTTCTCTCCCCCTCACACCAGAAAATGCAGGGACTAGGCTGGTGTAAAAGGGGCCAACCTGGGAATGCATTTTCTCGTGTGAAAGGGGTATTATTTCAAATAGCCGGGACCTGCAGTGCTCTGAATACAGCCAGGCTCTGCCACTGTCAGTGGCTATCACTTCTGCCTGGCGGCTGTCCCCCATTTACCGCAAGCATGTGTTCCCCTTGGCAATGAGCATGTAATCCCACATGGCAATGAGCATGGAACCTCTGGCAATGAGCATGGAACCCTTGGCAATGAGCATGTAGATAAGCAGCACTTATGTAGCATAATTTTTAATAGGCATTATGGTGTTTGACATAATACATAATGGACATAATGGCGTGTAACTTAATGTGTAATGGACATTATGGTGTAAATGTTTAATGCGCGCCTTTGGTGGACAATGTTCCTGTTTATGAAACGTATCGTGAATTTTGGCTTAATCTGTGTGGCATTATGTGAATTCTGGCTCAATCCGTGTGGCATTATGTGAATTTTGGCTCAATCCATGTGGCATTATGTGAATTTTGTCACAATCCGTGTGGCATTATGTGAATTTTGGCTCAATATGTGTGGCATTATGTGAATTTTGTCTCAATCCGTGTGGCATTATGTGAATTTTGGCTCAATCCATGTGGCATTATGTGAATTTTGACACAATCCATATGGCATTATGTTTATTTTGGCACAATCCATTTGGCATTATGTGAATTTTGGCTCAATCCGTGTGTTATTATGTAAACTTTGGCTCAATCCGTGTGGCATTATGTGAATTTTGACACAATCCATGTGGCACTATTTGAATTTTGGCTCAATCCATGTGGCATTATGTGAATTTTGGCTCAATCCATTTGGCATCATGTGTAAGGGGCAAGTATAATGGGGTCTAGTATTTTGTTGCATAATGTGTAGAAGTTGTATATGGTGTTGTACACTACACTCAAGGACACGCCCCCTGTTGAGTGGCCACACCCCATTTTCCGGAGCGCGCCTTCGGCGTGCGCACAACTACATCCTTCACTTTTGTCACCATGGTGGGCCTGCGTACTTTAAATGCCAGGGCCTATTTTTAATCCCATTGCCACCCTCTCTCTGCCGCTCTCTTAGCATGTACACTGGCACCACTAACACCGCCCCTCCCCCACCTAAACCCTCTTTTATCATGGTGCCCCCCCTGTCATTTTATCCTGGATCCGCCCCTGGAACCGCAAGAAAATGTCCTCTGCACCATTTTCCCTGAGAACTGTGCAGCACTTCTGCAGCCGACGAGGGACTCTGAAGAGATGATTCTTGAAGCAATGGGTGCAGGATGTAGAGTGTGCCCCCCCCTGGACTCCGGGGCCTATGTGCATCGCACACACTACACACTTTATAACTATGCCAGCGGTATCCCAAGCCCACCCCTTACCCCAGGCAGGATTTAAGTATAACTACAACTATTCAGACATACCACAAAATGGGCCAGATGCATTAAGCTTCAAAAAGTGATCAAATGGAGAGTGATCAACAACCAACCAATCAGCTCCTGCCTGACATTTTTCTAAAACTGTCTGTGACATACAGTAGCAGGCAGGAGCTGATTGGCTGGCTGCTTATCACTCTCCATTTGATCACTTTTGAAGCTTAGTGCATCTGGCCCAATATCTTAACGTACTCATACCTCCCAACATGACCCTCTCCAGGAGGGACATAATGCTCTGTTCCTGGACTTTCCTCTTAATTAATGATTGCCATCACCTGTGTTGAACAGGATAAGTGATAAGAAATTTGTTTCACCACAGGTGATGACAATCATTAATTAAGAGGGAAGTCCAGGAATAGAGAATTGTGTCCCTCCTGGAGAGGGTCATGTTTGGAGGTATGCCTACTGAACAGTGTAGTACAATTACCATCACAAAATAAGGTATTTACAGACACGTAGGGGGAAATTTACTAAGATGTAAATGAGACTTCACTTGTGATGTTGCTATGGGCAACCAATCAGATCCTCTCTACTATCTTCTAGAGGGTGCTAAATAAATAAGAAGTAGATTCTGATTGGTTGTCCATAACAAAATCACATGTGAAATCTAATTCCCATCTTAGTACATTTCCCCCGTTGTTCTCTATTCACTTAGGCATAATGAGGCTAAATGCAAGTTTTGTCTCTTACAGAGGATGGAAGTTTAAGTGGGGATTTTATTATTACCAGACTGTAGAACAGATGCACTAAGCTTGAAAAGTGATAAAATGGAGAGTGATAAACAGCCAGCCAATCAGCTCCTACCTACTATAGCGGTGACTACTCTCTATTACCTGCCTCTCAGCTTCTCCTCCAGTCTCCAATGAGTCTTCTGTACTGCAAGGTGTCTCTTCCTGCTCCTGTCGTGGCTGACTACTGACAGCAGCCACAGCTTCCCACGGTAAGGGCACCGCTGTGCTGCCTGTGCTGTTAACTGCCGATGCCACTGCCTGTCATACATTTTGACAGGCACAGGCTGCGGGAGCCGGCAGCAGTGTCAGTGGAAGGTGAAGCGCCTCTTAGGACCTGGCTGTCATGCGGCAGGGAAGAGTCCCGCTTGCAGATTTCCACTTCTGCTGACTCCATCACCACTGACTGGGTGAAGCTGGGTGGGCGGGTGGACGTACAGGCTCCTCACATCCCAGGGATAAATTGCGCGGGTGTTCGGATGTCATCCGCACAATGCATCCCTGGGAACGCTAATTCGGTTAAGATAATCAGAAGAGTTGGTCGTGATCTACCGGCAACAGCTCAGCAATCTACCAGTAGATTGTGATCGATCTGGCTCACTTGGTCTCCGTCCCATGCAGATTGCTGTGTCATGGGCAGCAATGAATAGGCACGGGGGGGGGGGTCTGGGTACTCGGACCCCCCCCTGCATGCGCTACTGTATATCACAGACTGTGTTTGAAAAATGTCAGGCAGGAGCTGATTGGTTGGTAGTTTATCACTCTCCATTTTATCACTTTTGAAGCTTAGTGCATCTGGCCCAGATTGTAGTTTTTTGGACTTAATAATAATTTTCACAAAATATTTAAATTTTATAATACAGTATGAGCATATATGACTGATTGTTGTATTCAATGTTCAAAGTTGCAGCATTGATTCTTCATCGCAGCATCAGCCATCTAAGGGCAGGGTTTTGGTATTCAACTACAGGACTGACAATGAGATGCAGCAATTTCTACAGAATTCACTGCAGCTTTTTTTCACGCACCTCCATGGCGAGGCTGATTTTTCCTAAAATTGCTAAAATTTTAAGAAAAATCAGTGCATACCCCCTGATGACTGATTAAGCTATTGGAAGATTCCAATTAGCTTAATTATTCAATAATTACTCACCTACCGAAGAGGCATCTTCTGCATCCAACATCGAGTGCCGGGTCTTTTGCAGCAGCAGTGAGTATGTAGTGTATAAGTGTCTGTAAGTGTGTATGAGTGCTTTGAGTGTGTGTGTATGAGTGTGTGTCAATGACCCACAGTTTGTTTAAGTGACTCAAAATCCTTGGAGCTGGCCCCTGGGAGAACATTGGGCGGTATTCAATGTGAATACCGGCGACGTGCAGCGAATCCTGTTTAGGATTCGCTGCACATTCGCCACTGGTCGCCGCGTTCCGGAGCCTCGCCAGCTCCGGTATTCAACGAGTCAGGGGCTCGCTGCCCCTGGCCGGCGAATTTGAGCTCCTGTGGCGGACGCCGCAGGGAGCCTGAGGACGGCGGCAGGCAGGGAGATGGAAGCCTCCCTGCCTGCCCCAGAACGTTTGTGGGGGGGAGGTGGGCTCCCCGGGTGCCAGGCAGCACAGGCTGCCCCCCGGGGGTGCCAGCAGGGGACCGGGTATATTCACTACACTTGATCATGAATATGTAATGATCGGGTGAAGTGAATATATGAATATCTAATGAGCGGCTCGGCTCTGGCCCCCTGCTGGCTGCTCTGTGTAAAAAAAAATATATATATATATATATATATATATATATATATTTTTTTTTTTTATTAAATATATATTCATGTGCTTACAGCACATGAATAAAAATAACATGCCCCTCCTCAGAATAAAATTCCAGATTTTTTGACACCAATTGTAAAAAACAAAACACTTTATTTTAAAAGTTCACCTTCCACTTTACCATAAAAAGATAGCGATTGCTACTCGGTGAATCATGGCGAAAAAAACCTTGAAATGTATTCGCCATCTGGTCATTGAATAGGGTGATTCACCGTTTTAGTCAGAAATTTGCCGTACAGCACAAAATCGCCATAAAAACCTGGCGAATCAGCCTCATTGAATACCGCCCTATGTCTCCCAGCAATCTTTCATCTATCAGTACCCCCAGAGTCTCCCAGGTGCCTCATGACTCTCAGCAGCCTCCTCCCCTGTGTCAAGATGGAGGTGAGAGCACCAGAAGCCCAGTAGAGCACCGGGCAGGTATAATTAAAAAAAAAAAACACAACATAATTTCACTGGCGTTGCACTTTTTTTGCTGTTAGCCAAAATTTGTACACAAGGTTTTTTTTTTTTTTACCTTGCTATAATATTTGCCTTTCAATCATGTGGAGCTATGAACAGTACCCAAGCATTATTAAACCATTAATTTAATATACACAATTGATTTAAATGTAATATACACAATACAATATACACCACCTACCCACACCCAGAGCACATTGCTATGTAATGCACTATAGTGCACAGAGCACTATGTAATCCCATAGTGGGGGTGGGCAGGATAACAAGTGTGTTGACAAGGTATGGTGGTCCGGAGGAGTCAAAATAGCTGACTGGAAGGGACAGAGGGCAGAATTCATATATGAGTATTGAAATTATTTTTTTATATGGTGCCACAAAGTACATAAATGAGCAAAACAAGGAAAACTTGTAGGACAAGTACATGGTTTATAGCTGCATCAGTTTATAACAATAAGAGCAAGATATACTAAGCCAGCAAAGTGATAAAATGGAGAGTGAAAAGCCGCCAACCAATCAGCTTCTACCTGTCATTTATCAAACACAGCCTGTGACATGGCAGGTAGGTGCTTATTGGCTGGTGGTTTATCACTGTCCATTTTATCACTAAGCACATCTGGCCCTAAAACAAGTATCAGAGTGGCAGAAACCAAGAGTGATGTGACATTGTAGGGAGTATGGAGTAGAGAGAAGTAAAAGCACAAGGGGGAAGAGGGCCCTGCTCATGAGAGCTTACATTCTAAAGGGGAGGAGCAGACATGGGTAACACAGATGGGGTAGACAGTGAGCATGGAACAGAAAATTAGGATGAGAGTCCGCTTTAAGTTTTGTAGAGAGTCTGTGAGATGTACTAAGCCTTGAAAAGTGATAAAATAGAGAGTGATAAAGCACCAACCAGCTCCTTCCTGACATTTTTCACACACAGCCTGTGACATGGCAGTTACAAGCTGGAGCAAAGAGAGAGGGTGCTGGAGTCTACAGGGAGATAGGACTTTATTCAGGTCTGTTCAGATGTTTTCTAAATGCGCATGTGTTTTCTAAATGCGCCGGTGTGTGTGTCCACGGCGAACACATTGCGGACGGTGGGCAAGGGGTGGCGGGCCGGGGGACTCACTCATGGGAACGCCCAGCATTTCATGGGCGTTCCCATGGAAATCGTCCAGTGATGTGGGCGCCAGGGGCAGGTAGCTGACATCAATGGATAGACCCCAACATCACCACCTTAGCAACCTCCAGACCGGGAAGAGTGAGTGAATGTGAGACAATCTGCAGAAAGAGCAGCAGGAGAAGTGATATCAAAGATGGAATTACAGGTGTCTATAATGGCTAGGAGAATATGGGTGTTGGAGATGAAAAGTTCAATAATGGGTGCCAGTTTGTTATACACAGATCTGGGTTGTAGTGGGTGCCAGTTTGTTATACACAGATCTGGGTTGCATACCTCCCAACAGCCCCGATTTTAGAGGGACAGTCCTGATTATCAGGACTTGTCCCGCTGTCCCTCCCGCGGCCGGCAGTGTCCCGCAGTGAGGAGGGGGGGGCTGTTGGGAGTCCCCACCGTCGGCTGCTTAATAGCGGGGAATAAATGCTGTGCGCCTGCGCACAGCGTCTATTCCCGCAGCCAAGGGGCTGGGGGCATGGCTAGAGGCTCACAGAGCCTCTGGGTCATGCCCCCATAGCGGCAAAATGGGGGCGTGGCACCTCGCGGAAGAGCTCTGAGTATAGGCAACGCCCCCGGAATTAGGCCACGCCCCGAAAATTTTGTCGCACCTGCAGCGCGCATCGACAGTGTCCCGCATCCTACTCGGGCAAAGTTGGGAGGTATGGGGTTGTAGTCGGTGCCAGTTTGTTATACACTTACTTACATTTCATACCGAAAGCTAGCAAACAGTAATCAGGCCCAATGAGTGCTCGGGGAAGTTGGAGAAAAGTGGACATAGGGGGTTATTCTAGTTCATTCTTTCTGACAAAATCCTTCTTATACCCCGTTCTCATTGCCTAAAAAACCCGGGTATTTGGCAGGGCGAGCGGTAATTTCCCGTGTCGTGTCTCAGTGTGAACGCGTCCTTTTGAAATTCCCGGGTGTTATGCCCCGGGAATTACACACGGGTTTTTTGCAGGGTTTTTCCTGGGTAATACACGGGTGTACTTCAGTCTGAACAGCGCAGACACGGGTTTTTCAAACATGATGGAAAAAAAGAAGCTCATTGGCGGATGTGATCAGGTGACGTGACGTCCATTTCATGCTGCGTCTGACGTCCATATGCTGCGTCGAGGAGAGCAGACATGTCGCACTGGAGGGATGAGGAAGTGCTCGAGCTGCTAGCAGTGAGAGGAGAGGAGGAGATAAAAAAGCAAGTGACCGGCACAGTGAAGGACTCCGTTGTTTACTACAACATCGCCAAAATCCTGTCTGCCCGTGGCATCGTCAAAACGCAGCAACAGGTAGTGAATAAACTCAAAGCCCTGCGGAAGCAGTATGCTAAGGTCCATGACCTAAACAGGAGGAAGAGTGGTGGTGCCCGTATGGACTGGCCATTTTATGACCAGTGTAATGTCATCTTTGGGAACTCTGCACTGGCTAATCCCATATCACTGTCCTCCTCCAGCAGTTTTGCTGGCAGTGCAGCAAGTGTCTGTGAAGAAAACGCAGTAGCAGCAGCAGCGTCACCCATTGACCTTGAGGCCACAGACAGTGAAATGGATTCCCGCTCTGTTCATGGTGAAGCCCAATGTGAAGTTCTGGATTCATCATTTAACTCCCAGAATTCCGCTGTAGGTCCCACGGCATTCTCTTCACCTGTGCAGCATCCGCCATCACCTTTGCAGCGACCACCATCAACGCCTGCATCATCACTACCTGCTGAAGGAAGTCCAGCCTTTGAAGCATTGCCACAGAGTGCACGTCCAAAGTTGCGGACCAACAGTAAGTTTATAACTTTTACACACACCATTATTACACAGTACTATATTTTTGTTTATTAAAGAAATATGTCGCAGCATGTAGCAAGAGTGCAGGAGGGAAAAGGCCTCAAGCATGCATGTGCCAACACTGCTTTTTTATTTAAGTATTTTTGAAATTTAACATCCACATGCATCTGTGCAGAGGGGATCTGATTCAGGCCTGTCAGCAACATTGCTAACACGTCTGAATGAGAAGTTAAGGTTTTACTGATATCTAGCCTTCAGCACAGATGGTTTTCCAAGTGCATGGGCACCAAAAATGTCTTTTGGGTAGAAGGAGAAGTAACATTATTATAGTCTTGTATAGTAATGTGTTGTTTGTTTTTCCCATAGTTTATAATGTGCCACTGAGAAGAAAGAGGTCCACTAAGATGGAACAAGCCACAAAAGCAATGACCACCGTAATGCTTGAACACCTGAAGGAAATGGATAATTCGATGCAAGTTCATGAAGATGCTCGTCTGCAGCGATTTATGGACAATGAGCGTGACCTACAGAACACGTTCATTACTGCCATTGTTGGTATGCATGAGCGTATCAATCGAGAGAACCGAGATACGCAGATGGAGTTCCTTAATAGTCTATTTAGGGCACAAGGCCATGCACTGCCCCAGCCACCACACAATAATTTTCAGTATGGTTATCCAATGTATAGCGCAGGCCAACCAAATTTTGTAGGCCCAAACCAGGGGAACATGTTGCCATACAGCACACCTCACCCACCACCAATGTCACACCTTTTCCCTGAGTATGCTGCTGGGACTCCTCAGCCTCAAGCAAATGACCTCCATTTCCCTGAGCGTACAGCAGGTCCACCTCAGCCTCCCCCAGTTCCACCGCACTCCTCAGAGTATGCGTCTGGGACACCACAGCCTCCAGCAAATCCTCGACATTTCCAAGAGCGTACAGCTGGTGCACCTCAGCCTCCACCAGTTCCTCCGCAGTGCCCCGAGTATGCTGCTGGGACACCTCAGCCTCCAGCAAATCACTGCCATTTCCCTGAGCGTACACCGGGTGCAACTCAGCCTCCCACAGTTCCACCACACTGCCTTGATTATGCGGCTGGTCCACATAGTCATGCGGAGAATCGAACGGCTCCAAGAAAGGAAAACCCCCGCTACCATGTGCTGTAGAGGTGTTTATTGACTTTTTGTTTATTTGTCTGCCCACCCGGCCTGTACAGAAGTTATGTAAGGCATTTGGGTATTGTCATTACAGTTTTATTATATTTTTCTATGTGCATTTTTGGTACACTTTATGCTATTTAACTAAAAAAATATATGTTGTACATATGAATAAAATATGTACAAACAAACAGAAATGTTTTTGAAGTTTATTGAAAATTAAAAACTATAGTACACTAGTGGGTTAAAGCAAATATGTTATTGGTAATGGTGTTGCGAATGTCTTCTGCACATGTGTTTGTCCCCTCATACATCTCAGAATCTGCAGAGTGATCTGATTCCTCAGGCTCCAGTACGGTCCATTCTGGTAGAAACTGTTCTTTCTTAAACTCACATATGTTGTGCAACACACAGCAGGCAGCAACTACATGAGGCATGAAGCTGGTATCAATGTCATTGCGCTTCATTAAACAACGCCAACGGCCTTTTAGACGGCCAAAGGCATTTTCTACCACCATTCGTGCAGAACTGAGGGTGTGGGTGAAATCAATTTGTTCCGGGGTAAGTTGATGGCGCTGGGTGAACCCCTTCATTAACCATCGTCGTAATGGGTATGCTGCATCCCCGATTATATGTACTGGGATCTCCACCCCATCGATGATCTTCGATTTCTGCAAAGTAAAATAAGAGTTAAATATGGAATTCTTGGAGTACAAGTATGCTATTCAGAATGCCACTTTTCTCTACCGGTGTAAAGAGAGACATTGAAAAACAACAATACATGTGGTACGTTGGTTATACATACATGCATACATAACACTAAAAATATCCCAACTGCAACATGCAAAAACATATCTTTACCTCTCTAGGGAACAACCAGCCATCCTGCTTCTCCTCAGCAATAAGGTATAGGTCCGAATTTGCTAGAACCCTTGCATCATGGGAACGGCCAGGCCAGCCAATGAAGACATCGGTGAAGCTGAAAATATAAAGTGTTAAGATTTCTGTTTAGTTACCCTAGCAATACGCAAAGTACAGTTTAATATTATCATAAAAAAATGTACTTACCAATATTTGTGGTCCACTACAGCCTGTAGAATTATGGAGTGCCAGCCTTTGCGATTAAAGTAATCTGCATGGTTTTCTGTGGGGGCAATAATAGGAATGTGTGTACCGTCTATAGCTCCAGCACACTGTGGATATCCACGATGCAGGAAACCAGCGATGATGTCGTCCAACCTTTGTCCTTGAGGTAAGGTGATGAAACGACGGTAAAGTCCTTCCAGCAAAGCCTGCGTCACCTCATAGACTATAGTGCATACAGTGGATCTCCCCACTCCAAACAAGCAGGCGACTGTGCGGTATTCTCCCGGTGTAGCATACCACCATAGCGCTATCGCTAGTCTCTTTCTAGGTGAGATGGGTATTCTGCAGTTTGTGGTCTGTCTGGAAAGTGCAGGGGTTAGAAGGTCCAGCACATACTGAAAGGTCCCACGTGACATGCGAAAATGCTCCATCCACTGGTCATCCTCATAACCCTCCACTGTAGACCAAAATACCTCGCCATGAGAGCAGTCTCTGGTCCACATTCGCCGGGTACTGGATGTGCTGAACCTCAATATGGAGGTAACGCTGGAGGTGATGAAAGCTCTTCTCCTTCGCACATAATGAAGGCGAGCACTGTCTCTCTCAGCAAGAAATTGCGCTCTCCTCCTCTTCAAAGTGCATTGTGCAAGGTAGCACAATGTAAGCAGCTGCAGCAAGCTCTCATTTGCTGCATGAAACAGCAAAATGGTGCAAAACAAAAGCATCTCATCAGCCATGATTCCAGCAATGCAGTGTGCTTGGAAAAAACAGGCCACTTTATATGACATCATCCTCAGCCAGCCAATAACAGCTGCTTTCTAAAACAGCCAATCACAGCTACTTTTTCAACAGCCAATCAAAGCTGCTTTTATATTCACACACTTGTTGGCAGGGCAGACCAGGGGAAGCAGTGTGAACGCGTCATACACGGGAATTTCCCGGGTTTAAGGTGCTGTATAACGGGGTAGAAAAGTATCCATTCTCTGTGCCCCGCCAAAAACCCGGCAAGAAAAACCCGGGATTTTGCAGGGGCGGCAATGAGAACATGGTATAAGATGGACAAAACCATGTGCACTGCGGGTGGGGCAGATGTAACTTGTGCAGAGAGAATTAGATTTGGGTGGGGTTTTTCTTCAAAGTGAGATCTATATTGCAGTGTAAAATCATGCAGTCAGTATTTACCCTGCACAGAAACAAAAAAACTCACCCAAATCTAATTCTCTCTGCACATGTTACATCTGCCCCCCTGCAGTGCACATGGTTTTGTCCATCTAAGAAGGATTTTGTCAGAAAGAATGAACCAAAATAAGGCCCTTAGTTACAAGCAAAATAATTAAAAGATTATAAGGTTGCAGAAATTTAAAGTAAACTATATGTTAGAAATGAGAGAGTAGGCAAATAACCAATGGTAATTCAGACTGGTTTTTCAAGTGTATAAAAGCAAAATGACATTGCTACAGCTGGACATTCAGATGATTTTGAAAAACTGAAAGTATAATACAGGTTATTACAGGTGAAGAGGGAAGGTCTGGCAATATCATAAACAGAGAGGTCTCAGAATTACTAGGAATTGTGTATTGCTGCCTCTTACATATTTATTTCATCTTTATCACACAGCAGACAAATTATAATTTTTTATATTTAAAACAGTATTATAAATATGAGTTTATATTTTTTGTATAAGCCTTCAGTCTTGTACCATGTTGCTTCAGCGGAATTGCCAAACTTTCAGGAGGAAGCAATTTGTAATGAGCCCTTTCCTTAGACTGCTGAAAGCAGCAATAAGAGTTGGCAAAGCAATGAAATTGTAAAGGCAGTATGTGATCAAATGGACAATGGTTACTGTATTTGCCCAAATAGTACAGAATGCTGAGCTCCCAAGAACCTTGTGTTTTAGGAAACACATTTACTCGGTTAAAACTAATTTCTAATTTTTATATGCATTTATATAACATTGTTATATAAAATGTAACAATATGAGGTTAGATTCCGAGCTGTACGCAGAGAACTACCATAGGTGCAGCAGGTACAATGCACTGGGGCCCCTGAGGACAGTGGCGTAACTAAGTTTTGGGCGCCCCCCCCAGCCGCCCCGCCAAGCACCCCCAATCCCCCGCCGCCCATGCAAACCACCCCCCCCCCCAATCCCCTGCAGCCTTACCTATCGCGCTGGTCCCGGCGGCTCTGTTCTTCTTCTGCTGAGGACCACCACAAAATGGCCGCCCCCATACAGCAGACAGTTTCAGAGAACTGTGTGCTATATGGGGGCGGCCATTTTATGGTGGTGCTCAGCAGAAGAACGGAGCTGCCGGGACCAGCGAGATAGGTAAGTCTGCGGGGGATTGGGGGGGTGTAACTATAGCACCGCAGCCCCCGGCGCCCCCACATGCACAGCGCCCCCCCGCGGTGGCGGGGGCTGCGGTGCTATAGTTACGCCGCTGCCTGAGGACCTACTGCTGCCCCTTTCACCCTCTTCCTGTCACCCATTGTTTTTCCCTGTTACATTCTGCCTCCACTTCCTCTCCTTGTCACCCTTTATCTCTCCCTCTCACCCACTTATTGTGAACTTGGGTTGGAGTGGAGAAGCGGGACTGAAATTATAATTTTGTACATAAACTCACCACCCACAAGTTCCGCCCACTAAACCGCAGCATGATTCATGTGCTGTGGCAGTTTGGGGAAAGTGACGTGTAGCATTTCTTGGCATACCTAGGCCAGTGACTGTGTTCTTCACTGTCCCTGGAAGCAGGAAAACACCAGCCATTCTCAGTAATTTCAGGGTTACTAAAAGGACTGATGTTCACACACAGTCTTTGTACCCGGAAGGCATCTATTCTATGCACATCAGTTACTTCTCGTGGCATTAGCATATTTTAGCACAGCCATTGTATATAAAAATCATAATTTGTCTTTCTACACATGTGCAGAGAGAGTCAGATTTGGGTGCTATTTTGTTTCTGTGCAGAGTAAATACTGGCTGCTTTATTTTTACACTGCAATATACGGTAGATATCAGTTTAAAGTGCAAACTCCACCCAAATTTAACTCTCTCTGCACATGTTACATCTGCCCCCCTGCAGTGCACATGGTTTTGTCCATTAGAGAGAGGATATGCTTTTGTGAGTGAACTAGAATCTGGTCCTCCCTTCCAGGTCTATGATGTGATATATCAATCGAAGACCTCCCTTATGTATGGTTTCAATATGTCTATTATGCGTCAACGGGAGAAACAAAGAAATATTGGGTGAAATTTAATAGGATGAGAGATTCAGAAAGGGAGAGATTTGGTAAGAAATATTTTTTAAAGCGGTAATTATTTACACTTCAAAGTCAAACTGATTTTTGCAGTGTAAAAGTTTAAAAAATTGAGATTTCTTACCAAATCTCTAACTTTCTGAATCTCTCATCCTATTAAATTTCACCCATCACCCATGAGCCGAGACACCCATCTGGGAATGGGATAGTCCCCATGCCTCCCAGGTATCTGGGTCAGGAAATTAGTAGGTCTCATGTGGAGTAGATGTAGGGCAATGGAACTGAAGGTCAAAATGCTTGTTCTAATACAGTATTAGCATAATCCTATGATCCTTGTGTCCAATCTACTGCGTATCGATATTGAGTAGCTCCCCAATTCTCCGTGGCCACCGTATGTAATATGAAGGCTACTGTTTTCATTGAACTTGAATCCTGAGATAGACTTGAGAAGCTGCAAAAGGCGGGGAAAAGCCTCATGTGGATGGGTAAAATACAGTAGCAAGTCATCAGCATAAGCAGAGACTTTAATGACGGGTGTGGTACAGGGGTCCGACAGTCGGGAAGTAATTTTGGGAGTATTGTCTGTAAATGTTGGGCTATTAAAGTTGTAAATATCTTGAAATCTCGATTTAATAGTGAGATAGGGCGATACGAATGTATTAAGAGAGGTCTTTGTCTGGTTTAGGCAGCTAGATAATTCTAGCCTGGCTGAAGTCAGTGGGAGGTTTAGAGCCGGACAGTATAGAATTTAATAAACATATATAAAGGAGGATTTCCAACAATCTGCAGGACACTCTGGACACTCTGGACCCCAGATCCATTAAAGGCGGATGGTAACTATACTGTCCAGGAACTGTCCATTTATACCCAGGTATATCTAGGAACGGACTGTGTCATCATATGCTGCTATTTACTACTCTTACTATTTAGTGTGGTTTTTATTGCATTTATTTTTATCTTTTAATTGATTAAAATGTGCTAATAACATTCTAATATGCTAATAACTATGCCTATATAAAATTCATATGTAAAGTCAATCCAATTTGCATTTAGTGTTTTTTAACCCCGGCACTGCATATCTCTTATAATTGAATAAAGTCACCAGATGTAAAGGGAGATGTAGGGACAATAGTTTATAAGGTACTTATGTATTATCCGGACTCCCATGTTAAATGCACCCCATTTTTTCATACCCCTACTATCCAACTACGCATGGAGTTGATTTTATATAGTGTGGCGAGCGCAGCGAGCCAACGTGCCCGAAGCGTGGTGAGCGCAGCGAGCCCCGCGAGGGGACGCGGTCTCATAAGAAAAACGGGAGTCCAGATATTACATAAGTACCGTTTATAATATTCTGCTGATATCCTGTCTGGACCTGGGGTTTTACCATTCGCTAAATGATTTTTTTGGGCGTATTTGTATTTTTGGCATCGCCAAAAATACGATTATTCCTATTCGTATTTTTGGCACATTCGTATTTACAAATACGAATGTTTACGCCATCGGAAAATACGAACAGGAAACACTATTCAAAAGATTGGTGATTCCTAATTTACTAAGTGGCGGTATTGAAAATACGGCCGCTAATAAGCGTATTTCGGCCGTAGTGGCCGGCCAAATACGCCAGGAAAATAGACTTCAATTTCCTGGTGTATTTGGATCTATGGAATTAGCCAATACCATGGTTTAAAAAGATAAGTATGGCAAATATGTTCTGAGTGATAGACCCTTGTGTCCCAGCCAACAAAGGGGCTATTGCATGTAGAGGCGTGTGACCCCCTGTATCCAACCATAACATATAACAATAAAAAAAATACAGTAAACTTTGCAACTTCTCCATTTTGTGACATTTCGTGAACCAACTTTATGAACTGGTACAGTTCAATCATGAACAATATTCTAACATGGCATCGAATAGCATAGAAAGTAAAAAATAAAAATAAAACAGAAAAAAGAGAGAAAGAAGAAAACAAAAATAAACAAGTAGAACGTGTAAATAAGCATTGTGATAAACAAATCTAAAGCTGCCCATACATCTACATATTGATTGTCAGATCTGGCTGATTGTAACAAAAACCTGGTAATATCTGAGTTACAGTTTTGGCAGTTTTCCAGCATTTCAAAACAAATGGTCAACAGTCATTTGCTCTCATCCAATACCAGGTTTTGTTCCAACCAGCCAGATCAGACAATAAATCTGTAGCTGTATGGCCAACTTAAGAAAATCGGATTGGCTTCTAACCAGCAACAAAAATGTTCTTATGTAGTAAGTACCTCAAGGGAATGATATCTCCTAAATACAATAAAAATCTAAAGGAAATTAATATATGTGTGTACTTGAAAAAAACTAAAATACATGCAAGTTTAGTGGACAGTCACTTTGTAGTGACAGGGGCATTAAGAGATGATAATTGAAGAGTGGCAAGGAAGGTTTTAGCAGGTTCCACGGTTGCAAAGAAGAATTGCCAGCCTTTATTTTGCATTAGGTGCTCAGTGGGGGAATTAAGTGCAAAACAGACTCCAGCTTCAAATAAGGCCTTGCAACAGGGGAGAATTTGCGACATTTTGTAGCCACTTGATTGGAGAAGTCCTGGGTCTTACAATAAGCCTCAATAACACAAACTTTGTCTATGTAATTAAGAAACTTAAAAATCACTGGCCAAGGTCTGCGTTGGTCTTGTTGATGGTCTGGGCCTA
This sequence comes from Crinia signifera, assembly GCF_055691185.1. Taxonomy (NCBI): domain Eukaryota; kingdom Metazoa; phylum Chordata; class Amphibia; order Anura; family Myobatrachidae; genus Crinia; species Crinia signifera. The sequence goes on from NC_139217.1 coordinate 167,447,289, forward strand.
TGCGATGGGCCTATTCAATTAGCATGGGACCAGAGGATAGTGCACAATTTAATACTTGCAGCAGCCAGTTAGACATTAGGTGCAGGAGATCTTTTTGGTGAACAGTCTTGGGTAGGCCAATTATGTGAAGATTATTCCAACAATTGCGGTTCTCGAGATCTCCGAGTTTATCGTGCACGGCCGAAAGAGATGTTTTGTGTGAATCAATCAGTGTTTTGGCTATGGTTAACTCATCCTTGAGATCATATATACGCTGTTCCACTTCCTCAGACCGTGGGCCTGAAGCTAAGCCATAGCCAAATCTATTGCCACCTTTAAACCCACCAATTTCTTATCTAAAAGTGGGGAGAAGAGGTCAGATATTTCTTGTGCCTTGGCAACTGAATCTAGAGGAATCCAAGAATATCCTCTCTAGCAGGTGAAGCGGGGCAGCACGAGGGTAATGATGCTGGTGTCTAATTTTTTTTTTGGCAGTCTGACTGCCCTTATTACTTCTCTGTGGGCGTGCTATGAACTTCTCCATGAATAAGTGATATAAGGTGCACAACTTTATAATGAAGTGAATAATGCATGTTATAATTAGTCGCGACCAGCAGGGGGAGTTTTGAACACAGAAATCACTCTATGGAGAGGAGGATTATACATTTTGAAAAAATTTTTTTATCCACGGCAAGCATAGAACGGGACCAGAACAGGACCAGTATAGTAGGAAAAACGAAATGGATTAGAAGGGGCAAAAAAAAAAATAGTGCAGCAAGGTTGTGCAAGGAACTGTCATTTGTAGGCACTTAAAGGGTTGCAGTACAGCAATTTCCCTCCCTATTGCCTTTTACAAGATCTAATGTCCCACACTGTGCTCTGCAAGTCAATTGATGATATAATGTGAGGTGGGTGTGGTGAGGCGATTTAGTTAGCAGAATGCAGGTCTTGTGCATATAATTACAGCCAAAATGGAGGCCGTCACTTGTAGAAATAAAGGCACTCACACAATGATCTAGAGCAGGGGTGTCAAACTCAAATTCATCGGGGGCCGCATCAGCAGTTTGGTCACCCTCAAAGGGCCGGTTGTATCTGTAGGTCCCCATATATAATTATAATGCCATGACACCACATGCTGCTCCCCCTGTATAATATAAAATGAATGCCATGACACCACAGGCTGCTCCCCCTGTATAATATAAAATGAATGCCATGACACCACAGGCTGCTCCCCCTGTATAATAATAATGCCATGACACCACAGACTGCTCCCCCTGTATAATATAATACAAGTAATGCCATGACACATAAATGATTATACAGGAGGAGCAGCCTGTGGTGTCATGGCATTATTATTATTATACACGGGGACACCTCAGGAAACAGCAGATATATATTTTTTTTTATTGTAAGTGTGATCCTCATCCTCACTTACTGTTTCTCCGTCTGTCCTGCAGCTGCTGCGGATTCCAGCTTTTCTTCACTGCTTGCTGCGGCCACACTGTCCCCGATCCCGGTCCAGCTTCCCTGCCTGCTCCTACTTCTCTACAGACGCATGGGCGGGCGGCGTCATCGTCATGACGTCCCCACCCAGTGTCTGTCACTGCCGGGCATCAGAGGGAACAGGCGGCCGGGCCCTCCTCCACGTAGCCGTGAAGGCAGGCGGCCATGTTTCTGTAGCTTCATACATATGTGCCTACAAGAACATGGCCACCGACAGTGGAGGAACAGGTAAGGCGGCCGCGGTGGGGTGGGTGAGAGGAGGTGGCCTAGGCAGGAGTTTGGACACACTGCCCTGCGTGCTATCTCCTCGCGCGGGCCACATGACGAGGTCTGGCGGGCCGGATTTGGCCCGCGGGCCTTGTGTTTGACACCCGTGATCTAGAGCATGGGTCTTCAAACTGTGGCCCTCCAGATGTTGTGAAACTACATGTTCCAACATTCATTGCCACATTTTTTCCTATAAGAGCATGCCAAAACTGTCAGGGCATGCTGGGACATGTAGTTCCACAATCTGGAGGGCCACAGTTTGAAGACCCATAATCTAGAGCATCAAACGGCCCAGGCGCTGAACCTCCACAACATCCACCCCCAGCCTCTGCCAGCATCCTACGGTCCACTGCGCCGCCACCACACACACAGTCCCTGGGGAGCAGAGGGGGTATGAGCGCTCGGCTGACGCCAAAATGGAGGCCGTGGTCTGCAGCATTTTACCAAATGCTTGGACTCCGGCATTGCAGGTCGGTGTGGAGCCGGGAAGCGGTGCCCTTTTGCCCACCACTATCTCCTTCAACCGCTGGGATAGTATCAGGGTGCTGCTCCTGGTGCTGATGATATGGTAGGCGCCGTTTGCAGAGGTAGCAGGACAACTCACTAAAATTCAGGCTGTCAGCAGGTCCCACCGGAAGCCCTCCCCTCGTCCTCACTTTCAAAGCATACCACTGTAGATTCTGCCAATAAATATTGCTATTATCTTGTGATAGCCCAATCAGAGCAAAGAAAACAGAAGCGTAAAGAAAAAATATATAATAATTTATGTAGTATATATTTTCCATGTATAACATGTTTTGAAATATGGTCTAGTATAAGGTACTGCTTATTGTGCTAAAATGAACCATTATGGTTCATTTTTTTTAGGGGGGGATTACTTGGCATTCTACACTTTAAAGTAGTCTTCCGTTAACTCATGTTACCAGTAATCTCTCTTGGTTGCCCTTAAAAGACAGAAATTAATAAGAATTGATTGATAATAACATAGAATTGCATGCTTGGAACTATTCACTGTCATAGAAATGAATCTAGGCGGATCTCTGGAAATAGGGTATGTATCAAATCTCAGTAATGAATCATATGAAATGGAAAAAAAAACATCTGCTAAGTTTATTGTGTTTCTTCCAAAATTAGTTAATAGGTCCTAAACCACTGAAAATGATCTTCTGTCTGCAACAATTTGGCAGAAAATGAATACAGTGTAACCCTGTATTTTTATGGTTGGGAAATTTAAAACAATAATAAAAAAAATGGAATATTATTTTTCATAAAAATGCCAACTGACTTGTTCATATTCAGGGCACTCTAATGATTAGGATGAAACAATGGCCTTTATTCAGATCTGATCGCAGTACAAATTTGTTTGGAAAATGGGCAAAACCATGTGCACTGCAGGTGAGGCAGATGTAACATACAGTAGGGCACTAAGGAACTTTGGGCTGATTCTGGTTCACTCGTAAAAACAAATTCTCTCTCTAATGGACAAAACCATATGCACTGCAGGGGGGGGGGGGGCAGATGTACTTTAGCATGTGCAGAGAGAGTTGGATTTGGGAGTTATTTTGTTTCTGTGCAGGGTAAATACTGGTTGCTTTATTTTTACACTGCAATATAGATACCAGTTTGAAGTACAAACCCCACCCAAATGTAACTCTGCACACGGTACATCTGCCCCGCCTGCAGTGCACATGGTCCATTAGAGAGAGAATTTGCTTTTGCAAGTGAACCAGAATCAGGCCCTTTATTTCTCGTACTTAAATAACATATTAAAACAAAAGCGCTAAGTAACTTACAGGAGTGCCAATTGGACAACCATTACATACCATAATATAACCGGGATAACCATGCAGAATTCACCAGTCTTCAGTAAAAAAAAAAAATAAAGTGAATTATCACTTATTCTAGTAGAAGATACCCTATGTCCACCCCCTAGAAAGAAGCAATAAGTAATCTGCCCTTAGACTTCCATGGTAACATGTTTTAATATAGATCAAATTAAATTTTTATGATTACAGATCTAGGGGCCCATTTGACAACAAAACATAACCTATTTAGCCTTCCTTCCAGTATTCAACAGTTTATCACTGTATCACTAATGAAGGAGCTGGACTGGAGGCAAAGCCTGGGGGTAGGCTCCCCTGACAGGGTTTGTAGGGAGCTGACTAGCTGGACAGTCATAGAAGGGGTGTCTAAGGAGAGGGTCATAAGGGGGAGGGGCTTAACGGGGTGTTGTAAGGGTATATAAGCAGGGTGCAGACAGGAAATAGGGGTCACTGGGAGATTTTTCTTAACAGCTAAGCAGCACTGCATCTCCCATGGCTTCCCCAAACGCTGATGCTGAGGTATCTGCAGCGCTGGCTGCCCTCAGGGAGGAAGCAGGCACCAGAGGGGCTGAGTGGCTGCAGCAGCAGATGTCAGGTCTGCTGGGGGGACTGGGAGCAGCAACGCAGGAGGCTGCTCCAGCGGGCGCACGGCCTCGGAGGTCCAGGCCTCCGGAGCGCTTCAGCCCATCTGTGTCCCCCAGGGTTCAGTGCCGTTCAAGGAGCCCCGTCAGGGACCCTCCAGGCCAGGCGGCGGGCCGGGCACCTTCCGCCCGCAGGACCAGGTCTGGGAGGAATCCAACCAGCAGGCGGAACCCTCCGCGCGGGGGGGACCCCCCCCACGTGCAAGAAGATCCGGCGGTGCGTGGTACTGGACCTGGAGCGGCGGGGCATGCGGGGCATGCTGCTGCCCAGCGCGGGGTGAGTCGTGCCAGGGGGGCAGAAGTACAGGCTGAGGACCGCAGGCCTGGTACACGGAGCGAGAGACGCACAGCTGGCTCCGCCTCCAACGAGGTCACGCCGGCTGGTGCTATACCTGAGGGTCGGGATGACAGGAGAAGAGAGATGGCAGCGTCTGCAGATGATGGAGAAATACCTGGTCCCTCTTCATTGGCTGGGTCTCGTCAGGACACTGGACCTGCGGCTGCTGGGTTCACAGCCCCCAGGCAGCCTGGTGAGTCTGTCTCTATGTCTGTTAATGCTTTAGCACAGAGTCAGGGGGGGGGAGGGTTAGCCCTCCAAGGGGAAATGAGTAGGGGCTTTACTGAATTATTGAGTGGTTTTGCTGATTGGTTGGTGGGTTTGCGGCAGGGGGCGGGGCCGTCCCCGGCGGCAGCATGGGCGCCGCAGAATTCGGGCACACCAGCTACCATTAGTGTGCCAGTCAGTAATAGTGTGCCGGTTAGCAGTGGGGTGCCGGTTAGCAGTGGGGTGCCGGTTAGCAGTGGGGTGCCGGTTAGCAGTGGGGTGCCGGTTAGCATTGGGGTGCCGGGGAGCAGCGGGGTGCCGGTATCCGGCGGTGAGCAAAGTAACAGTAGTGCGGGGGCTGATGGGGGCGGTGTGGGAACGCAGGAGGAGAGTGGGAGGCTTAGTGACACCGCAAAAGGGGAGGTGTACGTATGTTTTGAGGGGCCATTGGGGGCCCACCTGAAGCAGGAGGTGAGGGAGAAGATTTGGAAAGGGGAATACGTGGATATATTTTCATTGCTCCCTTTAGAGCGTTTTAATCTGGATAGGCCCCGTAAGGAGGAGAAGGAGGAGGAGGAACGGCGGCGGTATCGGTTGATACCGCGGTCATTCACGAACTGGTTGCAAGCATTTGCTATTTTAGCTAGTGTGATTGGGGAGAAGGCACCTGACAATTGTTCAGGCTTATTTTGTTACATGGATGCGATAGGAGAGGCGTACCGGGTGTATGGGGGTTTGGCTTGGCTCCGGTACGACGAGCAATTTAGACAGAGGAAGGCGGTGCGCCCCAACATTCGTTGGGACCATAAAGATATTGCTTTATGGTTAAAGGTGACGGCCCCCATAAAAAGTGGGCAGCCCTTTCGTGGGGACGGGGGGGGGGCGAGGGAGGCCACAAGCGGGACGGCCATGCAGAAGGGACTCTGCTTTGCCTTTAATGACGGGTCATGCCGGTTTGGGGCAAAATGCAAATTCAAGCATGAATGTTCCTCATGTGGAGGGAACCACGGTGCAAATAAATGCTTCAGAGGGAAGTCACGAGACGGTAGTTCAAAAGGGAGTGACACCAGTTCGGCTGGAAAGGATGCTGGGCTATCTGCGTAGGTATCCTGATCAGCAGACAGCCGCCGTGTTGGAGGAGGGGTTTAAGGAAGGTTTTAAGATACCTTCTGACGTGCAGGTGTCAGGGAGTTTTAGGAGGAATTTGAAGTCTAGAGAGCATCCAGAAGTGGTGCAGGAAAAACTGGTTAAGGAGGTGCAACTGGGTCGTATGGCTGGACCTTTTAGGGCGGCACCATGGCCAGATTTGATAGTCTCTCCTTTGGGGGTGGTGCCAAAAAAGGAGGCGAACAAGTTTCGGCTTATACACCATTTGTCCTTTCCAAAAGGGGCGTCGGTCAATGATGGCATTGACCCCGACATCTGCTCGGTGGTTTATACATCGTTCGACGCGGCTGTTCAGTGGGTAAAGCGGTTTGGGAATGGGGCCATGTTGGCAAAGACTGATATTGAATCGGCATTTCGATTGCTGCCAGTTCACCCAACCAGTTTGCGTTTGTTGGGTTGTTATTGGGATGGGGAGTTTTTTGTTGATCGATGTTTACCGATGGGTTGCTCCTTGTCGTGTGCTTATTTTGAGGCCTTTAGTTCTTTTTTGGAGTGGGTGGTTAAGGATGTCTCTGGGTGCAATTCAGTTATTCATTACCTAGATGACTTCTTATGTATTGGTCCTGGGGGGACCGGTGTATGTGACTTATTGTTGAGGACTGTTGAAAGGGTGTCGGCAGAATTTGGAGTCCCGCTTGCTCCAGGTAAGACGGAGGGCCCTGCGACTGTGATCAGTTTTTTGGGTATTGTCATTGATACTGTGAATATGGAGTGCCGTTTGCCCGAGGAAAAATTGCTGGGTTTGAAGGCCGAGGTGGGGAGGGCGTTGCAGTTGAAAAAAATTAGATTGCGGGAATTACAGTCTTTGCTGGGTAGGTTGAATTTTGCGTGTCGCATTATGCCAATGGGCCGCATTTTCAGCAGGAGACTGGCAGCAGCGACAGCAGGGGTGGTTCTTCCTCATCATTTTGTCAGATTAGGTAGTGAGTTGAAAGGGGACTTGCGGGTGTGGGCAACTTTTCTGGAAACTTTCAACGGCAGGGCGTTGTGGATGTCAGACACGTGCGTGGCTACAGAGCTAGACCTTTTCACAGACGCGGCTGGGAGTGGCGGTTTTGGGGCTTATTGCCAGGGACATTGGTGTGTGGGCAGGTGGCCGGAGTCTTGGGTGCAGAGAGGCTTGGTAAAAAACTTAGCATTGTTGGAATTATTTCCTATTTTGGTTGCAGTGGTTGTTTGGGGTGAGCTATTCCGCGACAGGAAGATTTGTTTTCACTGCGATAATCTGGGGGTTGTCATGGCTATTAACCAATTGTCGGCATCTTCACCGCCAGTGGTCATCATTTTGCAGCAGTTGGTATTGGAATGTCTGGCTTTGAATTTGTGGGTTGTGGCTAGGCACGTCCCCGGTGTCTCTAACGGCATTGCGGATTCTTTATCTCGTTCACAGTGGGAACGTTTCCGGGAGTTGGCACCAGAGGTGGACAGGGAGGGGACCGGGTTCCCGAGTCGGCTCTGGGCTCTGCTGGACGGGTAGTCGATCAGCTCATCAGGGAATCCTTGGCCCCGAATACATGGTCGGCATACAATCAGGAATGGCGGAGCTGGCTAGAATGGCGTGAGGTAGTAGGTTTGAAGGAGGATGATGACGAGTTGGCTGTCTTGCTATATATAGGCCATTGTAAGGAGATTGGTTGGTCAGTGGCAAAAATCACGCGCTGCATGGCGGGCTTGGCTTTTGGGTTTCGTGCAGGTGGGAGGCCTGACGTCACCAAGAATTTCCTGATTGCGCAAGCTTTGAAAGGTTGGAAGAGAGGACATGTAGTACAGGATCAGAGAAGGCCAGTGTCCTTCCAGCTGTTGCAGAATATGGGTAGAAAGTTAGGGGAGGTCTGTAGTTCCAATTTCGAGGAGAAGTTGTTCGGGGTAGCTTTTTCGCTTGCCTTCTTCGGGGCACTGCGGATTGGCGAGCTTGTAAGTCCAAGCGTCTCCAGGCCGGGAGGTTTGTTAGGAGAGGATGTGGATTTATACTCAGATAGGGTGGAGCTAGTGGTGAGGAGGTCGAAGACGGATCAATTAGGGAGGGGGAAGAAGGTAGTTCTCTTCTCCGTACCTGGCTCGGATATGTGCCCGGTAGCACGGCTAAGGATATTTAAGGAGGTCAGAGTGGGCAGGGAAAGGGATCCGTTGCTGATGCATGCGAATGGATCCTTTTTATCACGGTTCCAGTTCACAAGTGTGTTTAGAGCAGTTCTGCGGACGTTGGGCCTCAAGGGGGAGGAATACGCGGGTCACTCTTTCCGCATTGGGGCCGCAACTGAGGCTGCTAGGATGGGATTTGGAGATGAGTTAATTAAGCGTATTGGGCGGTGGGAATCGTCTCGTTTTCGCTCCTATGTTCGTTTAGGGGAATTTTGAGACTGACTGTGTTCTTTCTATTTTAGGGCAGTCCCCGTGCCTGATTTGGATTTTAGGACATTCATATGTCTTTTGGGGAGCTTTGCGGGCTGATGTCAGACCGAACGGCCGCCAGCTAGGTTTGGATAGAGAAGAGGCATGGGTTCGCTGGCTGGGGAAGCGCGGTATGGTATGGAGTGGAGTGTTACAGGAATTTCACCGTTTTGTTCGGCTCGATAGGGCTCCCGACATATTAGTGTTGCATGTGGGAGGGAATGACCTCGGGAGCAGACCATTTAGGGAGTTGATACGGGATATCAAGTTTGATCTCCTACGTTATGGGCAATGTTTCCGGAGGTAATCACGGTTTGGTCGGATATTGTGCCGCGCCGTTATTGGAGGGATGCAAGGTCGGCTGACAAGATCAATAAGGCTGTTAGGATCCGCCTCCAGCGGATCTGTGTTATGCGCAGATTCACATATTCTGTGGGTAGTTTCATGTTCTCCCTGGGTTTATCTCAGCCTGTGTGTGTGTGTACTCGCTAGTGGCATCCAGTGGTCAGCCTGGGCCATTGCAGGTTACTTTCAGTACTGTGTGTTCTGGACTCAGGTGTCTTGATTAGGCTCCTAGCCTGCAGTGCACACCTTTAGGCAATGTGTAATCAGCACCACATTGTGCTCTCTATATAAACCCTCTGGTTATTCAGTCCCATGCCGGTTATAGCTTTTGTACCTCAGGGTCTCTAGTGTTCCTGGTTCCCAGTCTCCGTCATTCCTGGTTCCTGTTCCCAGTCATCCTGCATCCTGTCGTTGTTTCCCAGCTGTGTCCTCCGTTCAGTCTCCTGTCCTCCCGGTGTCCGTGTGTCGTCCTTTATCCGTCTCCCGGTCCCTGCAGCTTCTGTTGGTCTGTGTGGGATCCCTTCTCCAGCGTGGTGCTTCCTTCGGCTGGTTCCCTGCCTTGTCCGCAGCATCTCAGCTCCAGCTAAGTTGACTAATCATTTGCTTATTGTGTCAGCGTATAGTGTATTGTTACACCTGTCAGCAGTTCTTAGTGTGTCAGCATATTGTGTATTGTTACACCCGTCAGCAGTTCTTAGTGTGTCAGCATACTGTGTATGGTTACACCTGTTAAGCATTAGCACAGCGGGTTCCTGTTGAGAGTGCTATCCACTGGCACCCCTCTCCACAGGGCAGGGTGGTCCTCGCCTCTTTGTTTATAGATAGGTTTCCCCTTGTTCATCACTGGCCTTGGCGTGTGTGTTGTCCGTAACATAAGACCAGGTGGCATCGAGGTGGGAGCCTGACTAACGGGCTCCCACGAACGCGGCTATTATTGGTGAAGCCTAGCACCCCGCACACACACATCAACTCCATCTGAGTACAACGGAGTCAGGTTGGCGAGGCTGCCCTGGTCCTGTCACTATCTCCTTCCAGCCAGTGTCACGTGGTGTCTCGCCAGACAGCGTGGCACAGGAGATCCTAACATTATAACCGGCCATACAGCACTCTGGAGCTGAGTTCTGCCCTCTCAGTCCAGAGATTTCCACCCGTGTCAGTTTTTTGCCCGTGTCAGTTTTTTGCCCGTGTCAGTTTTTTGCCCGTGTCAGTTTTTTGCCCGTGTCAGTTTTTTGCCCGTGTCAGTTTATTCTTGTATCCGTTTTTTCTTGCTGGTGTATAAACTTGCATGGCCATATCATGCAGGCCATGCAAGAGTCATTAGCGGCTCTAAATTTGGCATTCAATGCCGTAAAACCTGGGCAGTGGGAGATTTTGCAGCAGTCTCTTCTGCAGCTGCAAAGACTCATCACTGATATTTTTCTGATCCTCCCAGAGGTCACTGGGGTTCGTTCAGCCCCTAATGAGGCCCTGCCTAGGGAAGTATTAGGCAGCAAGTCCTCAGACCCAGAGGGTCAGGTAAAGCATAGAAGTTATCTACGGCCGAAGCTTCCGTTAGAGGAGCGTCAGCGGCGTAGAAACCTTAATCTATGCTTATACTGTGGAGATTCTGGCCACTTCTTGCAGACGTGTGGCTTGCGTAATTCCGGTGGTGCCGACAGGGTATCTCCTCTGGCCAGGTCTGAGCAGGTTGTCAGATCTAAGCCTGTCTCCACTGTGGCAGAGGAGCTCTCTGCCGAGTCTCCCAGTAAAAGCACTCTGCCTTTTTCTACTGGTTCCAGTGCTGATGTTTTAATGACCAGGGAGTCAGAGTTGCAAACCCTTGAAGGGAAAACCCAGGTGATTGACTCAGATATCGGGGGCCCGCCGAGTCAGTCAGATGCCGGGGGCCCGCCGAGTCAGTCAGATGCCGGGGGCCCGCCGAGCTGGTCTGACGCCGGGGGCCCGGAGAGCCGGTCAGACGCCGGGGGCCCGGAGGCCGCAGCCCCGAGTGGGGGCCCGGAGGCCGCAGCCCCGAGTGGGGGCCCGGAGGCCGCAGCCCCGAGTGGGGTTCCGAAGTGCGCAGCCCCGAGTGGGGTTCCGAAGTGCGCAGCCCCGAGTGGGGTTCCGAAGTGCGCAGCCCCGAGTGGGGTTCCGAAGTGCGCAGCCCCGAGTGGGGTTCCGAAGTGCGCAGCCCCGAGTGGGGTTCCGAAGTGCGCAGCCCCGAGTGGGGTTCCGAAGTGCGCAGCCCCGAGTGGGGTTCCGAAGTGCGCAGCCCCGAGTGGGGTTCCGAAGTGCGCAGCCCCAGAAGGGGTTCCGAAGTGCGCAGCCCCAGAAGGGGTTCAAGTTGGTGTTGCCCCAGAAGGGGTTCAAGTTGGTGTTGCCCCAGAGGGGGTTCAAGCCGGTGTCGCCCCAGAGGGGGTTCAAGCCGGTGTCGCCCCAGAGGGGGTTCAAGCCGGTGTCGCCCCAGAGGGGGTTCAAGCCGGTGTCGCCCCAGAGGGGGTTCAAGCCGGTGTCGCCCCAGAGGGGGTTCAAGCCGGTGTCGCCCCAGAGGGGGTTCAAGCCGGTGTCGCCCCAGAGGGGGTTCAAGCCGGTGTCGCCCCAGAGGGGGTTCAAGACTGTGTCGCCCCAGAGGGGGTGCAAGCCTGTGTCGCCCCAGATGGGGACTCTGTCCATCTAGTCCCTAAGAGGGATTCTGATTATCCTGTCTCTGAGCAGAGTTCCAGCCATGTCGGTAACATGGAGGGACCATCTGTTGGTCTTTTTGTTGCTGCCCAGCCAGAGTTTCACTATAGTGCTGCCCACTTAGAAGTATGTCACAGTGCTGATCAGCCAGAGACTCATCATAGTGCTGCCCAACCAGAAAGACCATCAGACTTGGAAGAGGTCATAACCTCTAAGGGGGTCCCTAAAGTCTCAGCCTCAAGGGCCATAATTCCAGCTATACAGTCCAGTCAGTTAGCTGATAATGAAGTTACTGTTGATTCTTTGAACGATATCTCTACATCTATAGTTTTTGATGGGGACCTAACCCAATTTGTTGCGCTCACTAACCATTTTCTCACTATTTTGGAGTCCAGACCATTTTTAGGTATCACTTCAGATAATGTGGTGCTCTATTTAATTTACTGCTTCAGAGGTGAACCTTTCGAATGGGCATGCAAATTTTTTGAATCTGAGGATCCCATTCTTAAGAATCTCCCAGCATTCAGTGATGCTGTAGTGAAAAAATTTGGTCCCAATAAAAGTGGTTCAGATGCCTCTGGGCCGACCATCTTGTCTGCAGAGACTCCATGTTTAGGAGAGTCAATACAAAGGGCCCAGCCCATAGCTATTACCACTGGGTGTGCCTTTTTGTCTCCCTCTTACAGAGATCTTCCTGAATTATTACCACCTAGAGCGCTGGTATCCAGGTTTGATGCTTTCTCAGATTCAGACTCAGAATTTGTGTCTGAGATTGATGGGTATCCGTTGTATACAGGCCCTATGGTTTATGAAGAAGCCTGTTTAAAACCAGGGACATCTTCTCGTACCAAACATTCTAAGAGAAGGAAAAAGAAGTATATGCACTGACCTTTTGTTTTGTCCTGTTTGTCATATTTGTTGTCTGGTCATGTTGTGTCCGAAGGCCACCTTTAAGAGGGGGGCACTGTTACAAGCTGCAGCCACAGCTTGTTCCTGTTTGTTTTTACCCGCTTGCCAGGGTTTTGGAGAACCTGGTATCGGGGTCCCTTGACCCCTCTTCAAGGGGGGGGTACTGTTAGGATCCGCCTCCAGCGGATCTGTGTTATGCGCAGATTCACATATTCTGTGGGTAGTTTCATGTTCTCCCTGGGTTTATCTCAGCCTGTGTGTGTGTGTACTCGCTAGTGGCATCCAGTGGTCAGCCTGGGCCATTGCAGGTTACTTTCAGTACTGTGTGTTCTGGACTCAGGTGTCTTGATTAGGCTCCTAGCCTGCAGTGCACACCTTTAGGCAATGTGTAATCAGCACCACATTGTGCTCTCTATATAAACCCTCTGGTTATTCAGTCCCATGCCGGTTATAGCTTTTGTACCTCAGGGTCTCTAGTGTTCCTGGTTCCCAGTCTCCGTCATTCCTGGTTCCTGTTCCCAGTCATCCTGCATCCTGTCGTTGTTTCCCAGCTGTGTCCTCCGTTCAGTCTCCTGTCCTCCCGGTGTCCGTGTGTCGTCCTTTATCCGTCTCCCGGTCCCTGCAGCTTCTGTTGGTCTGTGTGGGATCCCTTCTCCAGCGTGGTGCTTCCTTCGGCTGGTTCCCTGCCTTGTCCGCAGCATCTCAGCTCCAGCTAAGTTGACTAATCATTTGCTTATTGTGTCAGCGTATAGTGTATTGTTACACCTGTCAGCAGTTCTTAGTGTGTCAGCATATTGTGTATTGTTACACCCGTCAGCAGTTCTTAGTGTGTCAGCATACTGTGTATGGTTACACCTGTTAAGCATTAGCACAGCGGGTTCCTGTTGAGAGTGCTATCCACTGGCACCCCTCTTCACAGGGCAGGGTGGTCCTCGCCTCTTTGTTTATAGATAGGTTTCCCCTTGTTCATCACTGGCCTTGGCGTGTGTGTTGTCCGTAACATAAGACCAGGTGGCATCGAGGTGGGAGCCTGACTAACGGGCTCCCACGAACGCGGCTATTATTGGTGAAGCCTAGCACCCCACACACACACTTCAACTCCATCTGAGTACAACGGAGTCAGGTTGGCGAGGCTGCCCTGGTCCTGTCACTATCTCCTTCCAGCCAGTGTCACGTGGTGTCTCGCCAGACAGCGTGGCACAGGAGATCCTAACAAAGGCAAGGATAAAAGTTAACAGGGCAATTGGGCGTTTTATGGCTAGAAACGGCGCGGTAGTGGTGAGGCACAGGGAACTCGAGTCTGGTGCCGGTGCTTTTTGGAGAGGTGACGGTGTGCACTTGAACGCTGTAGGGATAGATGTGTGGTCTTTGGGACTACAAGAGGGGATAGAAACAGCGTTCCGGATGTGGGGGGGTCGCTCAGGGTCAAGGGTTTAACCCCGTGCTTGGTGGCGGAGGGGGGTCCTCGAGGTTAGTGGCATTGAGGCTTAATTATGCGGCGGGGAGGGCCCCATGAGGGGGCTGGACTCCCCTGGGTGAGGTTTAATTAATGAGCACTGGGTGTTGACAATTGGTGCCCTCGAGCCAATCGCTATCGGCTGGGGGTAACAACTCCTGGAAGTGCTTAGAGGTGTGGATAGATTTATTGAGGGCCTCGGGGACCACCTTCCGTGGGAAATGTTTTTGATTATTGTTAAACTTGTATTGTTTTAATAAAGATGGCTGCTGTGGCCAATTTTATCCAACAAGAGAGTTATGTCATTTTTGGGGGGATTAATTGGGCACAGCGATTAGACAATACCCTGTCATGAAGGAGCTGGACTGGAGGCAAAGCCTGGGGGTAGGCTCCCCTGACAGGGTTTGTAGGGAGCTGACTAGCTGGACAGTCATAGAAGGGGTGTCTAAGGAGAGGGTCATAAGGGGGAGGGGCTTAACGGGGTGTTGTAAGGGTATATAAGCAGGGTGCAGACAGGAAATAGGGGTCACTGGGAGATTTTTCTTAACAGCTCCCACCCACCCTCCCTAATTTTATAGTTTTTAGGTAGACTTATTTGTTAGGTTGTCTTTTGTCACAGTGGCCTGTGCGGAGGGGGGTCCTCGAGGTTAGTGGCATTGAGGCTTAATTATGCGGCGGGGAGGGCCCCATGAGGGGGCTGGACTCCCCTGGGTGAGGTTTAATTAATGAGCACTGGGTGTTGACAATTGGTGCCCTCGAGCCAATCGCTATCGGCTGGGGGTAACAACTCCTGGAAGTGCTTAGAGGTGTGGATAGATTTATTGAGGGCCTCGGGGACCACCTTCCGTGGGAAATGTTTTTGATTATTGTTAAACTTGTATTGTTTTAATAAAGATGGCTGCTGTGGCCAATTTTATCCAACAAGAGAGTTATGTCATTTTTGGGGGGATTAATTGGGCACAGCGATTAGACAATACCCTGTCATGTCTTTCCAGCGTCAACAAAGCAATGCTGATGCCACGCCAGGTGAAAGTGCCAGCCACATGAGCATACTGGTTGTCATGCATGTACCTGAGAGAACAGCCCATAGGCTGCCAGCAACAGCACAGAGGATGCCACCAAGAAGGGGTAAGGGTGCTGTACCTCGCAGGAGGTGAAAGTAATATGAGATACCAATGACATATTCGCTAAATGAAATGTGCTGCTGGTAATAAGTATTGCTGTTAAATTACCCTTATTCATTGACCAAAACAACAAATCATAGGCTCAATCCAATTGCTTGCGAAGGGTGTGATGTGCCGTATGGCAATGGCACCTGACCTTGCACCCCAAAATTTATCGGAGCCCTATTGGGCTGCAAGCACTTTTGCATGAGTTCAGATCACTATAAAGTGTGGCCTCTGGCGCGATGGCTCACACCGGCCTAGATCATAGCGGCTAATTGGATTGAGCCCCATGTCTGTATATCAGCCTGACTGTAAACTCTTAACATGGGCATCCAGGGTGGGAACCGCCTTAGGAGCCCATGTTAACTTCCTAACATGGGCTCCTCAGGAGATTGGCACTGATTGGCTAAGAGGAGTCCCACTGACTGACGTCAATGTGATTCCCTTCATTCTCAGGGAGGAGCTGCATGTGTAAACACACATGAGGCTCCTCAGTCCATTGGTTCAGGTTCTTTGTTTTTTTTTGTATTTTAACACTTGGATTGCCTACATGGACCAAACAGGACTCGATCTACGCTGGAGTTGGTGAGTATAAATAATTTTTGTTCACAGGTCCATATGGTGAAGGTGACCGATCTATGTGTCAAGATAGGTATGTATGTATCTATCTATCTTGTGTGCATGTATGTAATTAAAGTTATACTATGTATGGAGTCTGCTTGTTTTTTTGAGTATTGCTCGTGCTGTGATTGACAGGAAGTTACCATTTATGGGTAGTAACCGGACAGTTTCGTGGAGTATCAGGAAAAAACCGAGGCATGCCCAGGCTTTTTTAAGAGGGGGGGCTCGGGCTTTGATCAACCTGTGTCTGTTGCAGAGTTGTGGAAGGGTCAAGGTTATGCACAGACTGCATAAAGTGGAAAAATCATTAGATAGTGGGTAGGGATGCCAATCTTGGGGCAGTTTTTCATTCCCAGGATTCGTGATTGAAAATGCTTAATCCCTGGGGTTGGCCTCCCTAATAAAAAAATCACCATCCCCACCCCCCAAAACTGTCTGACCCACACATTTACTCACATGGCAAGCAGTGTGTCCGGGAGCGGTGCAGTGCGGAAGTGTGGCCTGGGAGAGCGGTGGTGCGGCCGGTGGGCCGTTTCCACTCCCGAAATCCCGGGATTGCAAACTTCAATCCCAGGATTCAAATTCCGATAATTTTAGGGTCATATCCCGGCATTCTGTTTATCCCAATCCCAGGATTGGCCACCCCAATGGTGAGAATGGGTCTGCAGCTGTGCGACAATTGGTGCATGGGCAGGATTACACTCTGGTGGGGCAGAGGCTATATGATTGCCGGATGCTGCAATATCGCACAGCAGTGAGCAGGTCTGAATAACCCCCATTAATAAAACCTGCAGTGTAATTGTGTAATTTGGCAAACTCTGTGTATGTAATAACAGGAGTAAACTGTGTGGGTGCTGTTGGTGTTAGAGAAGTATTATATTTCTACTTATAGGTGGCAAGGATCAGGACTGCTATCAGAAATTGTGGGGCCCAGGACGTAGAATATAAGCAGGGTCCTCCCTTCCCCTTCTCGCACCCCTGGCCTGCCTGAGACCTCCAGGGGTTGCAGCAGTGCTCTCACTACAAGGGGAATGTGAACTTTGGCCCTTACTGGTTCACTCAAAAAGGCAAATTCCTTCTCAAATGGACAAAACCATGTGCACTGCAGGTGGGGCAGATGCAACATGTGTAAAGAGAGTTAGATTTGAGTGAGTTATTTTGTTTCTGTGCAGGAAAAATACTGATTTCTTTTTACACTGCAATATAGATCTCAATTTGAAGTAAAACCCCACCCAAATCTAACTCTCTCTGCACATGTTACATCTGCTCAGTGGTGTGTCTAGGTGCCACAGTGCCTGGAGCAAGGGCATGTTTCGCGCCCCCCCCCCCCCCCCCCGATTTGTAGTAGGCGGGGCTCTTGCGCAGCAAAAAGGGGGCGCGGCCTAACATACCACACTCCGTAATGCCCATGAACATTTTAGCGAGCTTTGTAATACCCATTACACATAAAGCCACAAACTGTAATACCAATTACACATAAGGCCACACATGATGCCCATTACATACTATACAACAAATTGTAATGCCCATTACACATCTGACGGATAAGTGCCACTTGCCCACATGCTCATTGCTAGGAACTTCATGCTCGATGCCAGGGGCTTCATGATCAATGCCAAGGGGCTTCATGCTCGATGCCAAAGGGGACTGAAGTAGCTCGTTGCCAAGGGGGACTGAAATAGCTTGTTGCCAAGGGGCACTGAAATTGCTAGTTGCCAAGGGGGACTAATATTGCTCGTTGAAATGGGGGACGAATCTTGCTTGTTGCCAAGGGGGACTATTATTGCTCGTTGCCAAGGGGGACTCCCTTTCCCCTAAACCACCCGCCCACCCGCTCCCTGCTCTGCCCGGCTGAGCTCCCCACCCTGTCCGCAGCTATTTTCACTTAAGTCTGCCGCTGGACCGCTGGACAATGCTGCTTCTGATTGGCTGCTGGACCGCAAGCGCCTATTGGCTTGCGGTCCAGCGGCAGAGTTTATAGCGGCGGACAGGGCTCAGTGAAACAGGGCTCACCAAAACAGGGCAGAGCAGGGAGCGGGCGGGGAGGGAGTGGGGTAGCAGGCTGCATGGCTCGCTGTGCTCACCATGCTTTGAGCACACTATTTTATTCTCCCACCATGCCCTAGTGGATGGTACGGTATGAAATACCACCTGTCGGCACATGTCAGCTAAAAAAAAGGTGAAAAACCCCAGGTCGACCTTTTGACTGTCGACCAGTGGCGTTTTTTACCTATGGGCTGCAGAGCTGCAGCCCACCCAGGTAAAGTCTGCCACTGTCTCTGCCTAAAGTGAAGCCAGATTCAGTCTGTGAGACTGCTCTGACTTCACTGTGACTGGCAGTGACTTCCTATGGGAAGTCCGACCTGCCAGTCACTCCAGGCAGTCCCATTGGGAGGTGTTCCCTCCCTCCGGGATGCCTCTCTGTGCGCAAATGCGCGGCAGCCCCCAAAACGGGCTCTGCACATGTGCAGTACCATGGACCATACTGAGCATGCGCCGAACCCGGGAACCTGATTAAGCCTCCGGAGGCTGCTCCAAAGGCAGCCTATGGGGGCTTGGGCCAGCGCATGCACAGTATGTATGAAGTTACTGCACATGCACTGGCCCCGTGCAGGGGACCGGAGGGCGGGGAGCGTAGCGTACAGGGGGCATGGCGGTGGTGGGGGAGCGCATTGTGGCAGCCCCCCGCCTCCAAAACGGTAAGAGCCGCCACTGCTGTCAACCTAGCACGTCCCCCTAATGCTTATGTCAACCTAATGACATGTCGACATAAGCCCATATCGACCTTCCCATGTGTTGTAGACCTTGGCTCATGACAACATTCAGTGGTCGAGGCATATTGACCTTAATTCTGTTGACGTAACGACCGTATACCCACACCAACAGATGATAATCTTGGTTCAGGAATGCTACACGTTTTCTATATAGGAACATATTAATTATTGGGACCCGCTCTTGCTCATTATGTCTTCTTATCACTTTTGCAGCAATAAGAAATGTAGGCTCATCGGGATGTATAAATAATCACATTCAGGGTCAGGGGCTCTGAAACATACCTCCCAACTGTCACGATTACAGTTCGGGTCCTGTCCCGCTGTCCCTCCCGCGGCAGGCATTGTCCCGCTGCGGGGGGTGGCAGTTGGGAGACCCCCCAATCTAATAGAATAGACACTGTGCGCATGCGCACAGCGTCTGTTCTCGTATGAAAATGAGGTCCCGGCTAATTAGCATAAGCTGCGCCCTCATTTGCATGAGGCCCGCCATAAGGAGGGGTCTGTCAGGTCTAGAGTCCTGTCCTTGAAAGAGAAAAGTAGGCCCGGCATCAGACCTACAACTTAAAGAGTGAAAAACAATAGCCTCATGTATTTCCTCCATTTACCAGACTTCAGAGGTAGAAGCTGTGCCCTGATATCTGGCCCCTTGCTGTGTGAGGACAGAAACTCCTTAAGACTACACATCCCAGCAGCTCCTGCTCTGTCTGGCACCAGACTAGATTAAACGAGAGAGATGGAGGCAGAGACAGTGTAAGGCAGAGAGAGTGACAGTGTTAAGGATAGAGACAGTATCAATAAGAGAGATAGATAGAGTGTCAGCATCTAGATACACATCTTTGCAGAACTCCCCTTAGTGTGTATGACTAGTGCTGCCCAAGCTATGCGGCTACTGCTGCCTGTCATTTTCAGTGTGTTGCAAGTCTGTGTCATGCCACATGTGGCAGCATAGACGGTGTAATGGTTAGCACCTCACAGCGCTGAGGTCATGGGCTCAATTCCCACCATTCCCTTAATTGTGTGGAGTTTGTATATTCTATACTGGTAGGTTAATTGACTCCTAACAAAATTAACTCTACAATGTCTGTGTGTTCATGTACATGTGGTAGGGAATATAGATTGTAAGCTCCACTGGGGCAGAAACTGATATGAATGGTCAAATATTCTCTGTAAAACGCTGCGGTGCGGAATATGTGTGCGCTATATAAATAACTGGCAATAAAATAAATAAATAAGGCTTTGTGATATGATTTGAGGATAAGGTTTGTGGATATATCTGTACATTATGAAAAATATTTTAAAGCTGATGTTTGCTAGTAAATGAGTGTATTGGTGCTTCATGTCTAAATGTCTAAATTCTTATAATTGTAGTAATGGCTCCCCCTAGTGCTAAAAGTTGAAAATACTTTGTAATAGTAAATACAAAATGCTTCGTATAAATAGATGATTCTGTGATATTTGGGAATACATTTTAGTCTTTGACTTAACCTGTTTATTCACTCTTTATGGGGTTTATTCTAGTTCATTCTTTCTGACAAAATCCTTCTTAGATGGACAAAACCATGTGCACTGCAGGGGGGCAGATGTAACATGTGCAGAGAGAATTAGATTTGGGTAAGTTATTTTGTTTCTGTGCAGGGAAAATACTGACTGCATGATTTTACACTTCAATATAGATCTCACTTTGAAGAAAAACCCCACCCAAATCTAATTCTCTCTGCACAAGTTACATCTGCCCCACCCACAGTGCACATGGTTTTGTCCATCTAAGAAGGATTTTGTCAGAAAGAATGGACTAGAATAACCCCCTATGTGACAAAATGAGAAACCAAAAGTCAGATACTATTTATTATAAAACAAAATATATTACTTGGCAATGGTAGGCTTCCATCTTAGCATTTTTTTTCATGATTAGTTATCACTTACTGTTATTTAAATACATTTGACGTTTCTAGAATTGTCACTGTTTGGAATTCTGTTATTATAAATTACTTTAAACTCAAAGGCAATTTTTGTATATTTTTTGTTATACTTTGTTCAGACTGAAAAGTCTACATTACCCATCCTGGGTCTTTGGCCGGCTCCCCCCGACCCATCCCCCCCCCCCCTCCATTTACACTACACAGCAACTTACCGGGTCAAGCATTTCAACCCGGTAATTTGCCTTTTAAAGCGGTTCTTTTTCTAGTGGGAATGGGACAACCTGTGTCGACATTCCCGGGTCTTCAACCCTGCTTTATTCCTGGGTCGAGGACCTGGCATTGTCTAAACACTTAAAAAAGACCTGTGTTGAAAGGCAAATTACCAGGTTGAAATGCTTGACCCGGTAAGTTGCTGTGTAGTGTAGTTAAACAGAAATGTTACCTTAATATCAGCAATAGTCCCAAGAACCCAATTATGGGCCTGATGCAGAGATGTGATGTACACAAATGTCTTTATAGTTGTCAACTTGCACACAGCGCTGTGCGAAAATATGTAAATGTCACAACCACCAGGATTTATACTGGGACACCCATTGGAGACATCTCAGATCATACGCTTGTCTACAAAGACACATCCATCATATGCACATCAGTCGACCTTGCGTGTAACCCTGGTGTTACAGACGGCTTTCAGGGAACTTCAGTTGGAGTACCTCAGGGTTCAGTTTTAGGTCCTCTGCTTTTCTCAATCTATACCTCATCTCTTGGCAAACTAATCAGCTCCTTTGGATTTCAGTATCATCTGTATGCGGATGATACTCAGCTCTACCTATCCTCCCCGGACCTGTCCCCATCTGTATTGAGCCGTGTCTCTGAATGCCTTTCTGCTGTTTCATCCTGGATGTCATCTCGCCACCTCAAACTTAATATCTCAAAAACAGAATTAATTATATTTCCGCCAATAAATAGTAGTTACCAACCTGATATCTCTATCGCTGTTGAGAAGATGACAATCACTCCTACCTCTCAAGCTCGCTGCCTAGGTGTTATCCTTGACTCAGAACTTTCCTTTGTACCCCACATTCAATCTGTCTCAAAATCATGCCACATGCACCTAAAAAACATATTTAAAATTTGCCCTGACCTTACACAAGACACTGCAAAAACTCTAATCCATGCTCTCATCATCTCACGCATTGATTATTGCAATAGTCTCCTTATTGGCCTTCCCCAATACAGACTCTCACCACTACAGTCCATTATGAATGCAGCTGCAAGGCTAATCTTCCTAGCCAGACGTTCATCGTCTGCAAAGCTACTCTGTCAGTCACTTCATTGGTTACCTGTATTCTACCGTATTCAATACAAAATTATTTTACTTACACACAAAGCCATAAACCAAACTAAACCAACATACATATCTTCTCTTATCTCAAAATATCATCCAACACGACCTCTACGCTCCTCCCAAGATCTGCGTCTCTCATCCACACTCATTACTCGCTCCCATTCCCGACTGCAGGACTTTCTTCGGGCTGCACCCACTCTGTGGAATGCCCTCCCAAGCACAATAAGACTCTCCTCCAGTCTCCAAACCTATAAGCGTTCCCTAAAAACTCATCTCTTCAGGCAAGCTTATCAAATTCCAGAGCCAGTCATAGAACCTTGCGTTCTGGTGGAATCGATGCAATAAAGAATACAGTATATATCCTTATGTATCAATGCCTATTTCCCTATAGATTGTAAGCTTGCGAGCAGGGCCCTCCTACCTTGTGACTGTCTGTAAATACCCTGTTTGTTGTATCACTGTCCCCTATGTAAAGCGCAACGGAATATGCTGTGCAATATAAGAAACTGTTAATAAATAAATAATAAATAAACTGAAATCCTTAAACCATTTTGACTGCATATATGATCACAGCGGCAGGCAGTTACATGCCCCCAAAATGACTCCTCCAGTTATGGTATATTAGATCTACAGTGTCTAGGTCTACAATCATATGGTCAACCACTAATGGTCGACAGTCAAGAGGTCGTCAGGGTCCAAAGGTCGACAGTCAAAACATTGCAGGGTCCAAAGGTCGACAGGGTCTAAAGGTTGACAGTTAGAGGTCGACATGGGTTTTCCGTAGGTTTTTTGGTGACCATGTCGATATAGGTTGTCATGAACACTGTCTAAGTGTACTGCGTCCCCTCGCATGGCTCACTATGCTTCGGGCTCGGTGCCTCACTGCGCTCGGCACACTATTATATTCTCCCTGCACGTCGTAGTGGATGGAAGGGTATGAAATACCGCCTCTCCGCACATGTCAGCTCAAAATTGTCAAAATACAAAAAATTTCATGTCAACCTTATTCATTTGGATCATTTCCAGGTCGACCTTTTAACCACGTCGACCTTTTGCATGTCGACCTTTTTGACTGTCGACCTTTGGACCCTGTCAACCTTTTGACTGTCAACCTTTTGACCCTGTCAACCTTTTCATTATCTACCTTTGGACCCTGTTCACCTTTTGACTGTCGACCAATAGTGGTCATCCTTATGACTGTCGACCTAAAGTCAATCTATGATGAGTCCAGATACCGACTCCTCCGGCTCCAGAGGTGGAGCTGCAGTGCAGTCCAAAATTCAACTGCCAGTGAGTCCTGGATGGATATTTTTTCCATTGTTTGGTGTAGCAGTTGGTTAGTCTAGTAGCATCCCACCATTACTATACAAAAAATGGTTGGAACCCGCACTTCCTAGTCCAATCTAGGGTAATTTAGATATGATGGACTTATGTAGAGAGTAAATTACTCTTAAGGCGCCCATACACGGTGCGATAGCACCGTGTAATGCGATGCTCGCTCCCGCTGGCATCGCATCACACAGTACAAAAATAATGTGCTACACATACTTTTTGTACTGCCCTCGGATCGCATCGTGTGCAAATCGCATGCGTTGCGATGTGATCCAGCCCATAACAGGTGCAATCACCGCACTGTGTTTGGGCACCTTAAGCTTTGTTTTCTTAAGCCAAAAATACCCATAAAGACACAAGTAAACAAATTTCATAGTGCAGACTTCGGGCCCAATCAGACGAACACGCAGCCCTGTTGATTATCAGAGGACCACGCATTCATACGGTCCGCAGCACGTATGCGGAGCCCTCCGTGCGATGACAGCCTGTAATGGATAGACATTGCAGGCTGCCCACATTTGTGGACAGAAACGTGTCCCGGAAAATGCAGGTGTTCCCTGGCCGTTAGGAAAGAGGGCCACTCCCCTTCTCCCCATGGCTATCGCAGCATGGAATACTTCTAGACTTACTCGGCACTGCGACGAGAGTGGAAAACCACTTGATGGTGAATAGATTTGAATGTTTTTTATCTCATGTACATGGCTGCAATCGCATTTGCAGCCGTGCACATGGGCTGGGGTAATGCAGTTGCAGCAGTGGTGGGGTGGCATTTACCTGATTGCTGGGTTTTGAGATCTTGCAGCCCAGCAATCAGGGCTGAATCTGGCCCTTAGGCACTCTACACAGAAAACATAATAATGATCACAGTGATCGGTCCTTCGTACCCTTTTTTGGCCCCACTTAGGCCATATCTAACAGCTTGATAAGGAGTCAAGCCCCAATTTTTCCACTTCCGCCTCAGATGTACCTC
The DNA here is from genome assembly GCF_055691185.1 of Crinia signifera. NCBI lineage: Eukaryota > Metazoa > Chordata > Amphibia > Anura > Myobatrachidae > Crinia > Crinia signifera. The sequence goes on from NC_139217.1 coordinate 167,471,105, forward strand.
AGAAGTGCAAAATAGAAATGGAGACCTTCCATAGTATACAATTGTTACATTTATTCTAAATTAAAATACATATAAAACACAAATTCTTATTCGTATTCTTAATATGAATGAATATGACTGTCTACGGCCGTATTTGTAATGAAATACGATTCGTAAATAGGGCAGATTTACTAAGCTGCCCTGTTTACGACTTCGAAATCGACCGATGGCGTAGCCAGTCGTTTTCTACTGATACGAATTCATATTTAGCGGCAGTATATATGGCCGCTAAATACAAATACGGATCAACAGCCTGCATGGATCTGTCTATCCCTGGACTGGCCTATACAGCAAGATCACTGGACTGGACTATAGAGCACTATCTGGACTGGACTATAGAGCACTATCTGGACTGGACTATAGTCAGCACTATCACTGGTCTGGCATAGCCCTACAGCACTATCACTCGACTGGACAAACAGCAGTGTATATACTAGTAGTGAAAACTTCAAGTATATATTGGCACAGCGGGTGGGTGAGCAGACAGGCGGGCAATCAGGCGGGCGGGTGAGCAAGCGAACGGGCAGGCTGCCTCTTCACTCTCCGTGTCTGTAGAGAAGATGTCATCTGGCTGGCTGCCCCTTTATAGGATTCCGCCGGCAGATATCGCGAGGTCCAGGGAACCGCGCTCCGAGTCTGAGAAGGAAAACCTGAACAGGCTCGGACAGCGAGTTTGTATTGGGGTGTTCGGATTCCCCCAATCCAAACTCGCACATCCCTAATATACTGTATATATTGAGCTTGAAAAAGGTCATTAAAAGACCAAAAATTTGCCCCAGACCATGGCCCTTATTCTGATTCGGTCGGTACGGCCCGCGTGCGGCCGTACCGCCGATGTTTGGACTCTGCACATGCGCAGAGGTCAATCTGCGCATGTGCAGCCCCCTTCGCCGCAGACGTATTTCGTCCGCCGCAAAGGGGGCGTATAGGGGCGTGAGAGGCTTCATGCCCTCATTTCCCTATGTGTACGCCCCGCGTTTTATGGGCGTTCCCATGCAAACGCGGGGCGTATGCATGGTAATGAGGGCATGACGCCCTCATTACCATGACATGGGGGCGGAAAGCTGACGTCGCCGGATGTCAGCTTTCAGCCCCCATACAAGCTACCACACGGACGATTGTCCGTGTGGTCTTAGCTTGCGGGAGCTGCCGCGGCGTGCGGGCCTGCCTTCGATGGTCGACGACCATCGAATGCAGGGGGCAGCTCCCACCATGGTGGAGGCGTAGCCTCCACCATTTTAATGCGGATCGCCAGCCGTCCGTGTACGGACGGCCGTGGCGATCCGTCTGGTGGGCGGCCCTTGGTTTGTGCGGTCGGAGCCCCGTGTGCGGCTCTGACCGCACCAACCAGAATAAGGGCCCATGTCGTCTGTCTTCATTTATTATTGCTATAAGTCCCAGGAGTGCCTCCAGTCTTTGTTCTATATGCTGTGCCAATCCATCCACAGACTGTATATATATATATATATATATATATATATATATATATATATATATATATATATACACACACACAAAAGGATTGGGTGCGCTGACACCTGCTGTAATTACTACAGAGACTCTCAAGTCCTCTGTGATAGTCTCTTAGATCTTTCCAGCTAGCACTTGTCCGTGAACTTTGGACCGCTGCTCCCTTGCTATTACCCCAATTCCCGCGGGGTCACCAGGACAGATCTGCAACAAATGTAAGACAAGGGGCGCCCAATAGTGCAGTATCTCAAGTAAAAAAAATTTAATGAATAAAAGCATATATAGAAATGTACGGCACTAGTACCATAAAATTCATCAGTGGTGGACTATATACCACATGACATAAAATAGTTTTCCACACTGGCAATGCTGGAACAGAAGCTGGGGCTGCAAGCAGCACTCACGAGTACTTTGGCATGGCCGTCTGGCTTGTATCAGCGTCTCCTAGCAGTCGTGCTCCGTCCGTCGCCCAGTCCTGCAGCTACTGTTAGTTGAGTCAGTTAGGCCACGCTCCTACGCGTTTCGTTAGAGACTTTGTCAGTGGGGTATTTCTGCTATAAGTCCCTGGAGTGCCTCCAGTCTTTGTTCTATATGCTGTGCTGATCCATCCACAAAATGTATGTGTATATATATATTATTTCATACATAGGGGGGCACCCAGAGCCTGAGTTTATTTGAAGGGAGTGCCGATAGTTGAAAAAAGGAAGTAAATATCTTCCAAAACGTTGACTACCCAACTGCGTTGTGTCAATTCTTATTCAAGTCTGGAGGAGTGCCATTGGTTTCTGCTGTATACATCCATGTATTGGTACCCCGGCACTATGCATTTGTAAATTAATTGAGTGCCTACAATCAGGATTCATATATATATATATATATATATATATATATATATATATATATATATATATACTGCATATGAGTGCCACCCCATTGGTACTTACCAGCATATATATATATATATCTATATATCTATATATATATAGAGATATATATATTGTACATATGTGGCGGCATTCGAAAACTTGTACAAATGCTATTAAAAAGCCTTTATTACAGTGATATTTCGGGTTTTACTCTGTCATCAGAATAAATTGGCTAGACATATGTGATGCCACAGATCATTCACGTAGACAGTATAGGGGGTAATACAGTCCTGATGGCACAACCGCAAATTTACAGCAGTCCGCATTCAGGTAGATGCCGCCCTGCTAGAGTGAAATCTTACCTTGTGAATTTATGTGAGTAGCCAGGGACTCAACCGGAAGCTGCTTTGAAAACAGACATATCCGGCCTGTTGCTAACATCACACACTCTCCCCTAAAATGCATGGGCATGCCTTTGTTTGCCCTATCACTCACAACTTTTATTCAGGAACGTCTAGCGTTTTTCTTGGCCCTCCCATGAAACAACCGGTTGCCACCCCCGGACACCTACAGTACTTCCTGTTAATCACCTTGCGATTGTCCAGCGATCAAAACAAGTACAGTAGCAGGATTTTATCACAGGACGGCACCCGCATGTAGACTACAGGCCGCACGCAAGCGCAGTCTACCAATAATCGCCCTCGTCCGACATGAGAAATCATGTCCATGTGATCAAGACTGAATTTCCCCTCCAGTTCTGGCAAAGTCAATACCTTTCAAAGATAATGTGGTGTTACCACAGTGTTATTGCTGGTGGTAATCCTTTGTTGCTGTTGACAGTAGGGCTTTTAACACTTTGAGAAATCATTCCCCAAAGGAGCTACAATAGAACATGTAACTTACTGTGAAAACAGAATGTCATTGTCTCAGAAAATTTGTTTTTCTTGTCAGTTGTACTGTTGCTGAAAATAAATAAGAAAGCTAAAAAAAAGGGGTAATTTTACACTATTTATGGTAAATATTGCCCTATCAGAATCATTTTCCCCAGTAAATTGAAAAAACATAAAATGGAAGTGGAAACATTGACCTACAGATGGAGCCCCTCTCATCATTGGCCGGCTCTCACCAGACCATAGGAGAGGGACTCCATTAAACTGGGATGCACATGCGTCTCTCTGCGGCCGGGTGACAGGACCCTGCCCATCTCCGCTTCAGGGAGATGGGCAGGGTTAGGGAGGGGATCGGGGTGGCGGGGGGAACCGTCAGCGGGGGAGGCGGCAGGGACCTGGGAAGGAGCTCCGTTGCCACAGGACGCGCGAGTGTCTCGCGATAGAGTCGCCAGCCCCTGCAAAGACAGGTTACATCTGTAACACTAAGGTGCATTGTGACATCATAGACCTGACACTAAGGTGTATTGTGATATCATAGACCTCTGCTGTACCCTATAAATACATTTTATGCATCAGCCTTCATCTTACCTTTTGTCAACCAGGACTATAAGTAGAGGATCCAAAAGAAATTGGAAAAGCTCCACATCATTCAACCAGACAAGTTTGAGATTCTCCTTAATTATCTCATTGACTTTGTTGGAAGATTGGAGTCTGGCCACAACCATCAGCTCAGGAAGGAATTTACATGGTACTTTTTTAGTTTCACGGCGGCAGCGTGTGCTGCTCTAGCTATGAATCTTGGCAGCTTGCCAAACTGCCTTAATTCTCTAAGCTACGTTATCAGCATAGCGCCTGTTTGAATCCTGGCAGCTCGCCAGCCGCCTTACTTCTGTAATCTACGTTTTCAGCGTCCAACGCTGACTCTGCGGCAGCCCAGCATTGCTACTTCTAAGCTCATGCAGGGCCGGTGCTAGGCAGGGAGGGGGGGGGGGGCACCCCGGTGCTCAATCACTTACCCGTGCGATGCTGGCCGCCGCTACACTGCTCCCCAGGGAGGGGGGGGGCTTGCCGGGTCCAGTGATGCGGCGCCGTGGCGTTCCGGGGGGCGCTTGCCGTGCAATGTGGCGCTAGCCACCGCAACGCTCCCCAGGGAGGGGAGGGGGGCTTGCTGGGTCCGGTGCCGTGACTTTCCAGGGGGGGGGGGAGCTTGCCGGGTGATGCAGGTCGCCACGACGCTCCCTGGGGATGGGACTGCTTGCTGGGTGATGGGGTGGGGGGGACCAGCTCCAAACTGCTGCCCTCCAGCTGCCTAGTGGTTGGCGCCTAGTGGCCTAGTGGCCTAAGGCTGCCTAGTGGTGGCGCCGGCCCTGAGCTTATGTCAAGCCCTCATTGTCAAGCATCTCATTGCCGGAGCGTCTGAGACACTCCTACGTATCACACAGATGGAGCGCCTCTCCGCCGGCGCCCGCATGATTCCCTCTCCACAGAAGAGAGGATATCATGCAGGCGCCAGCGCTGTGTGAGAGGCGCTCACTAAGCTTTACAGGAGCTTAGGAGTAGCAGTCCTGGGCTGCCGCGGAGTCAGCGTAGGACGCTGAAAACGTAGATTACAGATGTAAGACAGCTGGCGAGCTGCCAGGAATCAAACAGGTGCTACGCTGATAACGTAGCTTAGAGAAGTAAGGCAGTTTGGCAAGCTGCCAATATTCATAGCTAGAGCGGCACACGCTGCCGCCGTGAAACTCAACAAGTACCATTTACAGTAATATGTGTAAATGCCATTTCCATTGGATATTTGTCAGGAGACAGGACCCTGTACTGGTGGAGATCCTACTTTGTAATACCAGATACCATCTGCAGGACAAGATTGATCTTCTGAACTTTGCTTTCAGACCTTTCTCAGATGTGTATAATGAGAACAACAGAGAGGGGACCACCACCCCATTAGAGTACGTGTCAAAAACAAGAAACACAGAAGTACTAAAGATCTTACTACAGTACGGCGTGCTAGAACAGGAGGCAGACCCATCACATACCATACTGACCATCCTTTTCCACCATTGGAGACACAGGTTTAGGCTAGATGGGTCTGTTATAGAGATTTCCACGGAGGCTAAAAGGTGTCTGGAGCATTGTGCAAAGAATCTACCCTCTATGCCAGTGACCCAAATAGAGGAGCACATGTGTGTGCGGCATAAAATACCTCCAATAATACCCAACTGGCGAGAGGTAAATCCAGACCCAAGTGACCTCACCAGTGAGTCATCCGTGCAGGCTGGTAATTAGAAAACAACTGTACATTGCCAACCAGCTGCCACACGGGATACATGATATGGAAATACCAAGATCTTTTATGACTTATCTGAATTTGAATGATTAATTCTTCTTTAGAAGATGGTGTCAGCATAAGCATTAGCACGCTAAGATTTGGAGAGGATCCTCTGCAATCAGCCATCTCCATGGATTATAGATGGCCGTGACATTCACACCTGGAGCGAGATGTACTAAGCTAAGAAAGTGATAAAATGGAGAGTGATAAACCACCAACCAATCAGCTCCTATCTGTCATTTTACAAACACAGCCTGTGACATGGCAGTTAGGGGCTAATTGGCTGGAGGTTTATCACTCTACATTCTATCACTTTTCAAGCTTAGTACATCTGGCCCCTGATCATTATTAAATAAATATTAATGCCCGCATGTAAACAGCGCTTCCATTATTATTCCTTTTATTTATTATTTCACTTGACTGGTTTCAATGTAGGCATTTAATTTACTGAAATAACACGTAACTGACTTATAATGCATACAGTATATAAGTCATGCTGGTGGCAAGAACAATGCCAGCTGGCCTTACAGGTAAGCAGCTGGTTTCTAGGTTTTGCTTCAGAATTACGGGCACAAGAGAATGTGCCTGTATCTAATTCCTTTAAAAGTTCTCAAGTCTGTTGGATTCAAATCCTCTGACTAATGATGTCTTATTTGTAGTCACACTGCCCCTTCACAGCTTCCTGTAGCAAAAATAACACACATGAATTAACTCAATTCTCAAAGCTTGAAAATGAAGTCACTGGCCAACCTGTTAGAACTCAATTCATCTTACCTCACATAGATAATTGTCTATAAATATTGAAATAATGATACTGTCAATAAATGAATGCTACATTGGTTGACATTTACTGATGAATCATATTATGAAATGATGCATTACAATCTCATGGTGGAGCTTTTATAAATAATAATGGCATTCAGCCAGGAGAATGGTGATGTAAAAAGTGATAGATCAATTGGCTGTTTGTGTGTTCTATCATAAGGACACGAACATTTAAATATTATCAGTAAAGTAATTTAATTTAAATATCTCATAAAAGAAAGCCTATGATGACTTTGCAGGGATGAATTAATAATGCAAGTATAAAAAAGAGTATTCGGAAATCGCAGCAATTACTGAGGCTAGTCATGTGAAACAGGCATGGGATGGAGTTAGGATGAGTTTCAAGGTTCATTAGTGAGAGATCCTGAAAATAATTTCCAGTTGTTTGCTCTGGCTTATTTCAGTGCTTATTACTTGCTGCTCTGCTCAACAACTATTAGCTAAAATTGAAAAATTTCTAAATAATACACGATGGGGGAAATTTACTAACATCCCCAAATATGACCGATGCTGGGTACAAATTCATGCAACTGGTATCGGTTGTATTTTCGGGAAAATACAATTCGTAAATAGTGCAAATTTACTAATCTGATGTATTTAACAATTTATATTCTCCCGATGGCGTAGGTGGCTGTATGCCGCCGTATTTGTATTTAGCGGCCATGTATATGGCCGCTAAATACAAATATGAGTTGGCAGCCTGCACAGATCAGTCAGATCTGTGCAGGCTGTAGTGTAACAATTTATAAATAAAAAACAGCGTGGGTCCCCCCCAAAGCCGTAACCAGCAGGTCCTGGTTTTAAAAATTCAGGAAACAAATGACATAGAGGTACCATCATGTTTAAAACCAGCACCAGGCTCAAAGGCCAGTACTGGTTCCCAAAATACAGGGGACAAAATGAGTAGGGGTCCCCCCCCATATTTTGAGAACCAGCACCAGGCCCAACCAGCCAGCAGTGTAACGCCACAGTCGGGGGAAACTATTTATATTAGTTCCTCTGGCCAAAGCATTTACCCCCTGACTGGTCAGCCCAGGCAGGGACACTGCCCGGGCTGATGGAAATGGTGTAAAAAATCATTAAAAACTATTATGTATTTTTGTGGAAGTATGAGTCCCAGCAAGCCTGCACCACATGCAGGAACATGGAGAACCAGCATGCAGGGCATGAAAGGGCCCACTGGAACTTGTAGTTTCACAACAGTACAAATAGCTAAATAAACACACACTGACACCCCAGAAATGTATAACTTTATTACATACACCACATACATACTGATACTTACCAACCTTGACATGAAGGTATCGGTCCCTTTTCCAGTAGGCGTTCCAAAAGTAGGCACCTGATTGGCCGATAGGCGCCCAATAGCGCGTATCGGAGTGAGAAGCGCTAAATGTAAACAATAAATTCAGTGATTGTCACTGTTAGGCATGTTCAGGTGCTCAGTTCTGGATCCTACAGGGAATGAAGAGGACGGGATTCACACCTATGAGCTGGTAAGTATAATTTTCTTCAACGGGTACCCATATGGAATAAATACTGGCGAAGGGGACTAATACCTATGTGTCAAGGTAGGTAAGTATCAGTATGTATGGGGTGTATTTAATAAAGTTATATATTTCTGGGGTGTCGGTGTGTGTTTATTTAACTATTTGTACTGTTGTGGAACTACAAGTTCCAGTGGGCCCTTTAATGCCTTGCATGCATGGGACTTGTGGTTCTCCAAGACCCTGCATGTGGTGCAGTCAGGGCCGGCGCCACCACTAGGCAAGGTTAGGCATTTGCCTAGGGCGCCGGCCACTGGAGGGCGGTAGTGAGCTGGCCTGGCCAGCAGCAGCAGCAGGAGGAAGCTGCTACGCACGTCACTACCGCAGACGCAGTCCGCAGAGGAGAGAGGAGGAACTAGAAGGCGAAGGCTGCAGACTCCACACAGCAACAAGTGCAGCTTGTGAGTAATATTTCGGACCCCTGTCCCCCCGTCCCCCCCGCCCCCGCCGGAGCCCGCCTGTGTACATGGCTGCCGCCTGCGCTGACAGACAGTAGTCAGTCAGTCGCCTGGACCGGTCATCAGGCCTACTACAGCAGCCAGCGGGAAACTTTGGCGGCGGGCGGCGGCAGCCCCTGCCCCCGCTGGCAAGACAGCGTAAATCCACTGCCCCCCCACCCGGTGCCTGTGCGCTTAGACACCGACACTGCAGGCCTGCAAATCTCCGGCGGGTGGAGGAGCCGCCGCCGCCCGCCCCCTCCCCCCTCCTACCCACCCAGCTACTCAGTGTCATAATCTGATCTGCCACTGCCATTCAACAATACATAATAGTTTTTATCTATTTTATACACTACTTCCATCAGCCCGGTGCCCAGCGCCCTTGGGCACCTGGGACAGCCATGGGTAGCCGGTTAGGATTAATCCTGGAGGAGGGATCCCTTCATTGGGGGGGGGGGGGGGTCCCCACTCCCCCAAGGTCTCTGTCCAGGCTGACTGGTCAGGGGGCAAAAGCTTTGGCTGGCTGAACTAATATAAATAGTTTCTCCCGACGGTGGCATTACCCTGTTGGCTGGTTGGTCCCAGTGCTGGTTCCCCCACTCATTTTGTCCCCCCGTATTTTGGAAACCAGGACTGACCCTTGAGCCTGGTGCTGGTTTTATGGGGAACTAACGGGGAACACCTATGTCATTGGTTTTGCTGAATTTTTTAAACCAGGCCAGTCATGTGGTCGACCACTAGTGGTCGACAGTCAAAAGATCCACAGGGTCAAAAGGTTGACGGTCAAAAGGTCAACAGAGTATAAAGGTTGACACACAATAGGGTGACAGGGTTTAAAGGTTAACATGGAATAGGTCAATGCATTTTTTGACTAAATTTTCAGCCGACATGTGCCAACAGGCGGTATTTCATGCCCTACCATCTATTAGGGCGCGGAGGAAGAATAAAATAGTGTCCCGAGTGCATCGAGGCACCAAGCTTGAGCATGGCGAGCGTAGTGAGCCATGCGAGGGGACGCGGTACACTTAGACAGTGTCCATGTCGACCTTTGTCGACATAGACACCCTAAAAACTCACGTCAACCGTTTTCCATGTCAACGTTTTGGCTGTCAACCTTTTGACGATGTTGACCTTTTAACCATGTCGACATTTTACCTGTCGACCTGTCGATGGTGTAAAATCTTTCAATCCTAACATTGCTTTATACAGGAGAACTACAAGTCCCAGCAGACCTCCCCCGCAGGCTGGGACTTGGAGAACCACAAGTCCCAGCATGCGGGGCATTAATGGGCCAGCTGGGACTTATAGTCCATCTGTAAAAAGAATGTTAAAAGAAAACACACACACAGAAAAGTGCAACTTTATTACATACACACACACATATCTCACTTTTACACCCACATACTCACCGATCCAGGATCCAGCGCTGGTCTCCCTTCTGCTGCAGAGCCGGTCAGCCCGCACTATCAGCGGGCTGAACCGGCTTTCTCCGATGGAGCTAATAGCTTCTGTCGCACTGTCCCAGCGCAACAGAGGCTGAGAGCATCTTCGGCTTTTGCATCTCCATGGAGACGCATAGCTCAGCCAATCAGGGCTGAGCTATGCGTCTCCATGGAGACGCATCGCCCAATTACGCTCTCAGCCTGTGTCGCACTGGGACAACGCGACAGAAGCTGTTAGCTGCATCGGAGAAAGCCGGTTGTCCCCGCTGTCAGTGCGGGGGTAGCCGGCTCTGCTGCAGAAGGGAGACCAGCGCTGGATCCTGGATCTGTGAGTATATTTGTGTAAAAGTGAGGTGTGTGGATGTGTATGTAATAAAGTTTTACTTTTCTGTGTGTGTTTTTTTAACATTCTTTTTACAGGTGGACTACAAGTCCCAGAGGGGCCCATTAATGCCCCGCATGCTGGGACTTGTGGTTCTCCAAGTCCCAGCCTGCAGGGAAGGTCTGCTGGGACTTGTAGTTCTCCTGTATAAAGCAATGTTAGGATTGAAAGATTTTACACCATCAGGCCGGCGTCCACTGGCAAGGGACGCCGGTGACAGCCCCGGGCTTCTGCCCTGGACGGGTGAAGCCTTGGGGGGGGGACCCCTTTATTGGGGGGGTCCCCACTCCTCCAGGTACCCCGTCCATGGCTGACCAGCCACGGTGCTCATGGTACGGCCGGGGGACCTTATGTAAAAATTGTCCCCTGGCTGTGGCATGACACTGCGGGCTGTTGGAGCCCGGTGCTGGTTTCAAAATACGGGGGACCCCCAGATTTTTTGTCCCCTGTATTTTTGGAACCAGGACCGGTCCGAGAGTCCGGGGATGGTTTCAGAAATACGGGGGACCCCTACGCTTTTTGTCCCCCGTACTTTTGGAACCAGGTCCGGCTCAATGAGCCCGGGGCTGGTTATGCTCAGGAGGGGGGACCCCACGCAATTTTTTTTCAAGAAAAAAAAATAAAACACATTTTTTACCACAGAACCATGCAAAGATCTCAATGATCTGTGCAGGGTTCTGGCCAACTCACAAATCAGAACCTGGTCTGATTTTTTGGCGAATTTAAGACACATTTTCCAAATTCGCATCTCATTAAATATGCGCATTATATACTTTTCAATGGGAAAACATCTGGATGCGAGTTAAAATCGCCCTTTGTAAAAGTGCGATTTCGCGGCAAAATCAGTGATTTTTGCCGTTTTCGCATCTCATTAAATATGTGAAAACGGGATTTAGACCGTTTTTTGAGCAAATTTTGCCAAAAAACACAACTCTCATTCCATAGTATGTCACCCTTTGTGTAGGATTTTTTTATAATAGCAGGAGCCGAGTGAGGAGGAGCGCCGGGACCGCAGAGTAGATATGCGTGTCCCGGTTACATAGGCAGTGTCGGCAAGCGGCAGCGGGTAAGGGGGGCGCAATTTTCGTAGCTATGCCACTGTGCCCAACGCAAGAGTTTGTACTGGTATCTACTGCATTAGATTGATCATAAAAATTCTGATTGACTCGCAAGGCTGTGAAATTCGCAGCCTTGCAAGTCCATCAGACGCTGCCCTCCGCCAGCAGTGCCAGCCGCCCCCCGCCCCCGCGCACACCATGCCCCCCCCCCCGCACAGCTGTGAATGGATGATTTACATAATCATCCATTCGCAGGCAGGGAGAAACCATTTGATGGTCGCTGACCATCTAATGATTTCTCCCGTACACGTATTTTAGAGACACCTATATAGTCACTCTAAACTGCTGGCGCCCTGTGCAAGGTGATGTCAGCTGCCCGACCCCCGCATGTCCGTCTCAGCCTCATTAGCTTGGGAACATCCGGTGTTCTCATGGGAACGTCCATGGAAAGCTGGGCGTTCCCATATGCTAATGGGGCTGCGCGGCGCCCCCACTCTTCTCCTCAGCGTGTAGGGTGCGTGCACCCGGCGAACCAAAAGTTTGCCGTGGGTGCATGCACCCTGTGTCTGCACATGCGCAGAAATGCGCATGCGCAGACACTACACATTGATAAGGCCCTATATTAAGCTTCTTAAACCTTCTTGTTCATCTTTAACTATAAGGATCGGCTTTAAACATATTGGGGTGGATGTTATTTGGTGTTGGAATTTCTGTATGAATTTCTGTTGTGCATATACCCCATGCAGATTTCGGCTGTTCTGCATTTTTGTTTATCTGTGGTTTAAGAGGCAGAATTGGATTATTGTAATTTATGAAGATAAGTCTGGGTTATTTTTTCCCAGGATCCAGGTTTGAGTTGGTGGCCTCGGTGACTACACTCCATCCTCTTCCTGTCCCTCAGTCCTTATCTCCCCCCTTTGACCCTTAAGGGGTATACACATGGGCTGTAGGATAGGTGATTTTGACTAAGATATTTTGCTTAGTCAAAATTGCCCAGTCGCTGCCGGAGATAACCCAGCGGCCATCCCTAGCAGCAGCCTGATAGACACTGCAGGTCTAGTAAAAATATTCTTGCCTACAGTGTCTATTTGGCTATGCGATAACGACACTGTTATCGCTATCACCCGCAGTGCACACACAGGGCTAATCAGAGAGCCCTTGTAAGTGATTTTGATGATGTTGTAATCGCTTTAAGGATTCTATCATACTATACGTACATCAGTTGTATAATGGCAGTTGAAATTAATCTCCAACTTGTCAAGGTGTATGGCAATAACCTCATGGGGCAGTGAACACTTTTTATGTGAACTGCCGCTGCCATAAAGTGAATTCACCAGCAATTGATTTCCCCCACTAACTCTTCTGTGACTCTAAATCAGCAGCTTTCAGACACACTTCCCAGACAGTTAACAAACATAAAAGCATTTCCTTAAATCTCTTTAATTGTGTCAAATTCAGCTGAGTAGTAAGCTATTGGTCTTTGCTTAGTTCTTTGCTTCTGGGTTAGCACTCTTTTTTTTCCTTCTGGGTTACCACTACTTTTGGTAGTTTATTTCCCTGTGCTTGTATAACCAGTACACTGGCCACATGAAAATCTAGATACTTGATCTACCATTTAGAAAGTTTATGATACCCTTGTACCCCCGATGTACATTCACAAAATATACAGAATAATGGACAGATTTAAATTTCTAACACTACTATAACAATAATTGTTGAGAATTCAACCATCTGTTTTTAATGGATTTGCAATCTTCTGGATAGAGGTATTAGTATCCTGCCCAAACGGAACTAGCTTTGGAAGCATTTCTGTAGAATTCACAACATAAACGGGTTGTAGCTGTGAGTCTGTCTGATTACTTAATCTGTTTGTTTCTTTCTTACCATTATTATAAGTCTGACAATCTCTGTTGCTTTTGTATAAACCAGGGAACAATGTGGACCCCCTGTTTTTGTTCGTGACATGAAAATAATTATGAAATTAGGTACAACTGAACCTTTCTCAACACTTAAGTGATATCAATGTTTAGGCAAAATAGCAATAAACAGGACCCAAAACACCATAAGATATGCAACTGTGAAATGTATTGAAAATAAACACATTTTCTTCTGTGTTTTTTTTTGTAAGTCGTATTCAATATTACTATACATTTACATCCATCATAATCTACTCTATCCCTTTGTATACCTTAAAGAAAATATCTCCTGACTAGATATCAGGTTATTTGGATACTTTCTGATCACCACAACTGACTTTCCACAATTACTCAAAGAAGAACTGAACACAGAGTAAGCAAAGAACTCTAGACAAAGTCTTACTCACCAGATTTGAGTTCAGTACGTCTCAGAGCATCAACAGATTCTGTCGTCAGGTTTAAAGATCCTTGAGCATCCCGGACGAGCCCCCATAAAATGTCCAGGTAACTGGGACTACCCAGCAATTCTTTATCATTCACCTTCGATATCGGTCAGTAACTTTAGAAATGCATGCTTTATCAATCGATCGGAGAACAGATCACTTATTAAGACAATGGGATAAAAAAATAACAGTGCCTTAAGTATTCTCTCTTGAGTACTGTATGCCTTGGATCTGCTCTAAGCTGTTCCATCTCTCTGCAGTTTATTTGTATAAAACAGGTAAGGAGTATGGTAGGCTTAACATTCAATTTTAAACAATGCACGTACAAAGAAATTTTTTATTTATAAAAACAGAATATAGGGGTTTCCATTAAAAAGCTAAATATTGCTGGCATATATGGTAATTTAAGGTGTTTCTAAGAATTTGCACATACAGTATCAACTTGGTACTTTTTCTGTGGTTTTGTGTCATATTATTGTTTTTTTTTATTGTTTTTTAGGTCAAGCATTAATTCTTCTTGTAAAAGCATTCACCAAGTGTCAGTGTCGTTAGAAGAGCTGTCTTTAGTGTAATCTGGAAAGTTTTACCCTCACCAAAGTATAGCCAACTATGTGAAATTAAAGACTAAATTATTGTTTTTTTTAGGTCAAGCATTAATTCTTCTTGGAAAAGCATTCACCAAGTGTCAGTGTGGTTAGAAGAGCATCCTGTCTTTAGCGTACTCTGGAAAAGTTTTACCCTTACAAAAGTATAGCCAATTGTGTGAAATGAAGGACTAACTTATTTAGTTTGCATCTTGTGGTGTTTTAAATATTTGATTTACAGTGGGACTACAGGTGCCCGCAATACCTTACTGCAGTCATGCTGGTGCTTGTGGTTTTTCAACTAGCATGTGTGGAAGGTTTGCTGGGACCTGTAGTCCCACTGTAATGAACAATATTCTCCTTTTATTAAACAATTAATTTAATGATAAACACACTGCTGCCAGTGGTGCTGTGGAGCTGCCAGTGGTGCTGCCCTGGCTGTAGCCCATGACTGGTTATTCTAAAGAGGGGAGATCTATTTATTGGGGGATCCCCACTTCCCAAGGAATCCCCGGCCTGGAATGATTAGTTGAAGGCATGTTAATGTTTTGGCCAGTGCACTTTGTGCAATGTGTCCCCCTGCTCCCTTATTACCTTCCAACCTCCCATGCTGGTTGAACCCATAGCTGGTTTTCAGAAACTCTTGGAACCCATTCAGTTTTTCCAGTACCAGAACCAGCTGATTCAGGGCTAGTTACATTTTTGGGGTGACCTATAAATTTATTTTTTCAAATTTCTAACCATTTCTTTACACTGTAACGTATATAAGCACTGCACAGCGCACACTGATATGTGAAGGCTTCTGCAGCACACACATGACAATTGGCTATGGGCCAGTATGACTGAACTTGCCCACAGGTTTAGGTTGTTTGGTCTTGACAATCAATAGATTGACCACTATTGGTTGACAGGCAATATGTCAGCATGCACTAGGTCAACATTAACAACACTAATGCTGTGTACACATGGTGCAATATGATTGCTAGCGATATATTGCTAGCAATCATATTGCTCAGTGTCTCCTTTTCATCAGCGATGAAAAGGAGACACTGCTACGGGGTGGAGGGGGAGTGCAGAAGCAGTAGACGCTGCTGCTGTCACTTTGAAGGGAGGAGGGAGTGAGCAGCGGCACGGGGCTGGGGAGATCAATGCTGATCTCCCCGGCGCTGACCTCCGTGAAGGGAGGAGGGAGGGAGCAGCGGCACGGCGCTGGGGAGATCAATGCTGATCTCCCCGGCACTGACCTCCATGAAGGGAGGAGGGAGGGAGCAGCGGCACTGGGCTGGGGAGATCAATGCTGATCTCCCCGGCGCTGACCTCCCGGCACAGCGATCGCCGGGGAAAGCCGCTGGTCGCAGGAGCATGCTCCAGCGACCAGCAGGGAGTGCACACGGGAGCGCGCAGCTGGCGATTTATCGCCAGCTGCGCTCCAAATCTCTGGCAATATGGTCGCTCAGCGACCATATTCCCAGCGATTTTACCTAATATTGCTCCCGTGTGTACACACCATAACACATGCAATAGCCGATATGGCAATGGTTGACACATAAAAAGGTCAACTTGAGTTTTTCACAATTTTTTAATTCAGAGAACTTGTTCAGAATTTATGATCCACACAGACAACAATTGGGAATAGTAAAGTGTGCCAAGTGAATTGAGGCACCTTGTCCGAAGCATGTTGAGTGAAGCAAACATGTGATGTGATGGACATTGTGTCCATGTCAACAGATATCGACATAGATTTCAAAACCATAAAAAACTCATGTTGACCTTTTAATGACCATTTGTCCATGACGACCTAGTACATGTCAACCTTTTCACTGTCGACCATTAGTGGTTAACCTAATGACTGTTAATCCACACCCCATGTTATTAGGATATATACCAGGGATGTGCAGTCAGGGGAGACAGGAGAGCAGGCTTTAAAAGCCTATTAAAATCTGTATACACTAAGTGGCACCTATAGAAGTGCCTCAGTGACTGGGATGCACTTTCTGCCTATATGAAAGCATTCCCCTGTCACTGAGGCAGATGTCATTGGGTACAGTGGCATAACAATGGACAGAATGGCTTGGGGAAAATTCAAAAGAAAGGCCGGTAGCTGATTGGCACTCTCAGCCAATCAGCGGCCAGCCTATCTTTTGCATTTTCAAATTCTGCCACCTCTTTCCACAGTATCCTCTTACTCAGCTCTTCACTGACACTGCGGAGTGCCTGCTCTGCCGCTGCACCCACACGCTGCCCAGGTATTGTTTTTCTCCCACAGCTCCCCGGGAATTTTACATGGGATCAATTGCATGTGATCTTAAGCCTTGCCAGATAGAACTGTACACTCTCTGCAGGGCGGTTACGTTGTAGATGATAGACAATGTCTATGTCGACAGTCACTAAGTCGACCACTAATGGTCAACAGTGACTAGGTCAACACCGAAAAAGTTCTACATATCTTAGGTCAACACTGCCAAACTCCAGAAGCAGCAGAGAACTCTGATGGGGGCTGGCATTAGGCCCCACCCCCTAACTACCCACAATTTCTGGTACCCAGTGGGAAAGCCCCCACTGCAGCCTTGGAGGAATAGTGGTAAAGCCCTGGAGGAGGCTCATGGTGCATGCAGACATGTTGCCGCTGCTGCTACTGGCAAAGAGGCTCCATAGCGCCGCTGGCGGGGTTGCTGCTAGTGAGGGATTCCAGCTTGTCTTGATTCCTCCTTCCATCTCCCAGAAACCATGCAGCACTAGGATAATAGTAGTCCGCTCATGGTGAACGCTGCTTCATTTAAATGTTGGACTGAACAAGGGGCTCCCTCCAGTGGCCAATGCCCATAGGCACTTGCCTAAAGCTGCCTAATGGCACTGACCCTGGGTATAAAGAAGTGTACTGACTGTAAATGATGCATACATGTATGTATATGATGATATACATACAAAAGTGGCCATTTTCTACCCATTTAATGGAATAGAAAGAGGAAATATATATTACGATGAATAGAAAACTTAAAACAATAATTTCCCTTTCTTTTTTATCTTCGGAGAGTGTTGTCCTTTGTTGATCATCTAATTACATTTTTTTTTTTAATGTAATCTCATTCTGTCCCTTGGCTGTAAGACAACATAATAGTATATTTGCAGCATACCTAATTATAGCATACATTTATTACTCATACTGATAATATACATCAGTCAGAATAATATAAACTCCCTGCTCCTAAACATCAGTAAAATAAATGGCTTTGCGATCCCTCCAGAAATAATTACCCTGGCATATAAAAGCCGGCAGTGGACTCAGTCCTTGATGCTTGTAAATAATTTATGTTTTGGAAAGTCTTTGTATTTCCATAAAAAAAATGTCTCATGTTACTGCTGCTCATCTGCCTGTCAGTGTCTTAGGGGCATCTTTCAGGAGTAATGTATTTTAATGGATATGTCCTTGTGTGTAGGGAGACACATTTCTTATAATGCTTAGTATTAGATGTACTGAAGTACACAGATCAACAAATCAGATGAAGCTTCTTTTCTTCAGGCCACGCTTACAAACATGGGGTACATATTACTCGTTTTAGATATTGTCAAAATAAAAGCCTCATATACTGTAAGCTCCAAATAATTACCTATTTGAAACATGACAGGTAGGAACTGATTGTCGTTATCACTCTCCATTTTATCACTTTCAAGCTTATTACATCTGGCCCATATAATTTACTAGTTCATGTGATATACCACCTGGTATACTAGCTACAATGCAAACACTATGCATTATTGGGGAGCCTTGGACCCAGAGGTAAGTGTTGTAAGTGTTTGCCTTAAGAGGCCACCGATTTAGAAAAGGGAAAAAAGCAAATATGTTCCAGAAGCATGTGTTTCATTATAAGAGATGACATAGCTTAGGCATTGCTGGGAGATTTAGTTATTTCTCCAAATAATCAATTAAGGTCCTGACTGCAGGCAATGTTAGAACCTGGGATTCTCAAAACCAACCCTCAAGGACCACCATCAAGTAGCAGTGGTCATGTTTTGTTGAAGTCTTTACACATGTACATGTCAGTTATTCCATTATGCTGGGTCAGTAATTATCCCACCTGATTCCACAGACAGAAATCCTCAACATGACCTGTTGGGAAGGGATCAGTATAAAATCCCAGTGGTCGGGATCCCGGCGGTCGAAATACCGACGCCGGAATCCCGACCACCCATAGAGGGACAAAGTGCCGGCATTGTGGCGGTCGGGATTCCGGCGTCGGTATTTCCACAGTCGGGATTCCGACCACCGGGATTTTGAACGCATCCCGTTGGGAAAGCAGAGGGTAGATGCTGAGAATTACTGCTCTAGACAGTGAGTTGATGATGCAGGATACATACGGATGACCGGCAGTCAGGATACAGGCAATCAGAATACCGATGCCAGCATCCCAACGGAGGAAATACCGATAGGGGTCAGGTAAGTATACTTACCCTCACCCTGCCCCACCAACCCTCCCATCGATTTGACTAATCCCCCTGTAGCCTGACCCTAACCCTCCCTGCTAGTGCCTATACCTAGTCCCCATACCCAACCTCCTAAACATACCCCCCTTAGCCTGACATTAAGCCGCCTTCTAAGTGCCTAAACCTAACACCCTCACACAGTCTAAAACTCATCCCCCCCTTCCCACAGCCTAATCCTAAATCCTACCACTAATGCCTTAACCTAACCCCCTCTTCTGGCCCCCCATACTTACCGATCGGGTCACCAGCTGACAGTATTCCAACATCAGCAACCTGATTCTTTCATCGTTCTGGTGCCAGTGATTTGAGGGCAATCGGGATGCTGGCATAGATATACCGAAAGTCATCATCCTGACCACGAGGATGCACATCCTGATGCTGCATACTTCACTGGTGCGTGAAGCAATGCGCAAGGGTGTTGTGAGGGACTGGTGGGTGTTGAGGTCTTGCTCTTTAAAGGGACTAGCTAATCCACACGTCAGAATGACCATGCCCTTTTAGTGAACCCACAATAACTACTCAAATGTACAATATACTGATATTAACAAATATTAAAAATAAGCATTATGCATGCAACCTGCTGCAGTTTCCAAGTCCATGTAAGAGTTAACAGAAAGCAAATAATAAACAATAAATGTGAACCTCCTATACTAAGCCTTAAGATGTTTTTGAAAAACAGTAAACTTGTATTTATGTTGGAGTCCAAGGGCCCGATTCAGATCTTACGGCCATGAATTTGCATGGTAGATGATTACTAATGGACTGTGCATGCGTACGGCTAGTAGTACACATGCGCAAGGCCATCCTGTGATGAAAACCTGCTACTTGTTTTGATTGCTGGCCGTCGCATGGTGACTGACAGGAAGTAGGTGTCTGGAGGTGGTAACCGGTCATTTCATGCGAGTGTCAAGAAAAAGCTAGGCTTGCCGGAACAAATTCTGGAGTGTCAGGAAAACGCAGGTGTGTCCAAGCATTTTATGGGAGGGTGTGTGACATCAGCTCCACGCCAGACATGCCTGTGTTCATTGCAGCCACAGAGTACGTCTCTTGCTCCTCTGAGCCTGCAATGACTGGTGCACAGTGGAAAAATCATTAGATGGTGAGCGGCTTATGAATGGTTTTGAACATATTTGCATGGCTGGTAATACATTTGCAGCCATAGACATCTTTTCGCATAGGAATCACATTTATTCACAGGGCAGGGTTTTACTCAAGCAGGGTGGTGTCTACCTGAACGCTGGCCGCTGCAAATTCGCAGTCGTGCAATCAGGTCTGAATAACCCCCCCCAAATTGTTTAGGATTACACTGCTCAGAAGATTTTGTATCCTGCTGATGGGCTGATTAAGCTTTGTGAGGCAACTCATACTTACCTATCCTCCCAGAATGGGTGGGAGGCTCCCAAAAATTGGGCTCCCTTCTCGCATGCTCTCCAAAGCCCCCATACTCCCCAGAGCTGCTGAAACGAAATCCAGAACTCGTGGGTCTGCAGGATGCGGCGGGGGGATGGGGGGGGGGGGCTAAAATTACACAAATCGCATAATTTCACCTAATTTTAGCTCAGTGGGTGGGGTTTTGAGACATCAGCCTTGTCCATACGCCCCCCCCCCCAGCCTGTGCGGGAAGAGGGCGGGCAGCTGACATTCGGTCAGAAATTAGGCGTCACTGCCTAATTTCCATGGGAACACCCAGCATTTTCATGGGAACATCTGAAACGCTGGGTGTTCCCATGGGCGCAACCTGTCGCCGCTGCCCCTGCTAGGTGTAAACAGGACAATGAAATAGCAGTTCTCCTTGCCTGCTCACACCGAAGGTACTGGATGCACATGCACATCAAATGCGCATGTGCAGCCGTAAAACATCGCTCCTCACGTGCGGGGCCCTTAATCAGACACATTTTTAAGTTGCAATTATGAATTATTCACCATTTATTAAAGTCCAATAACTAATGCTAATACTGCTAGACTTTGATCTTTAATTCCATATGCACAAGGTCCACAATATTGAGACTCTGCATAGAAGTAGTCTTTTGAAACCTTCCCCTATATAGCAGGTTGCCAACCCCTCAACATATGAGAGGCACCAGCCAATGTACTGGGCCATGGTGCATAGTGTAACGGCCTTGTAGGCATACTGTAATGGTATGCCCCGGTGCTGGGACAGCTCCCCTGCTCCCAGCACCGGAGCAGCAGCAGCAGGGACGAGGAGAGGGAGGGCTGGGTCCCCCACGGGACACCACCTCCCCCGGCGCAGGGATCAGCTGTCTGATCCCTGTGCCAATAGTGCAGGCAGCGGCGGAGAGGAACAGCGCTGGGATCAACGCATCGATCCCAGCGCTGACAGTGCAGGCGGCGAAGCGACGGTGGACGGAGTGGGGCTTTGGATCCGGCGCCGCTGCGGCCGCCGATCCAAAGCGCCGCTCGCGGCAGTTAAAATCTCCCGCCGTTCGGGAGCCAATCATGGCTCCCTATTCGGCGGCCAATGGCAGACGGCCGCGGCGAGCCAATCAGCGCTCGCCGCGCCGTCCTAAAGCCCGCCCCCGGCGTCTGACGTCAGACGCCGCCGGGAGGCGAAGGAGGAGGAGGTCCCCACGCCGGCGGAGCGCCCCGGCTGAAGAGAGAAGACGTCGGAGGGGAAAGGAGACAGCGGCGACGGACGGAAGAGTTCCGGGGGCCGCTGAAGAGGCCAGAAGAAGCCGGGATCAAGAAGGAAGATCTCCGGCGCCTCCTAGAAGAGGAAAGGAAGCGACGCCGCCGCTGGCCAGGACTGGCCAGTGGCAGAAGGGAGAAGATGGCGGCCATCACCGGAGAGGCCAGCAAGGGTGGGAAGCAAAAGAGCTGACGAAGCTCCCCCTGCGGCCTCGCCCAACCCCAGGTAGGCGGCCCTTGGGCCACCTACCCCTACCCTTGACCACCGGGAGTCGGCACTAGGCCCGTGGGTACTTTCAGGCCCCTCTGGCCTGTGGGAATTGTAGTCGGGCCCTCTTGGCCCATGGTCCACATGATTGTTGGGCCCTCCTGGCCCTTGTGTATTTCGCCAGGCCCGAGACCCAGATAGCCGGGCACTAGGCCCGTTGCACAGTAGCCGGGCGTAAGGCCCGAGGCCCCCATAGTTCGGGGGGCTAATTGAATCAGGCCCCTAGGCCTGTGCCCCAGTCAGGCACTAGGCCTGTGGACCCAGACAGGCACTAGGCCTGAGCCGCCAGTTAGGAGTGATTGTAGTAGCTAACTGGTACTGTTTTAGAGTGAGCTTACGCTGGCCAGCTCTAGCCAGGAAGGGAGTACATCTGAATACAGGCAGAGGTTAAAGGAGCAGTTGGTTGGTAAGGTCTTGTACTGTATTGTATGTTGTCCGTGCAGAGCAAAGTTGTTTAGATTTTCGTAGTTGTGTTGCACCACACACACTTAGTCAGTTCTAGGGCTTTGTGTTGTAGTTAGGTAGTCGTGCCACGTTTAGGTTCGTTAGGCTCTGCACGGGTCTGGTGTTTGTCTCCTTATAGGGATCTGTGAGGAGAACCGAGGGTTAGAGTACAAGAGTGCGGACGCAGTACAAGAGTGAGGACGGTGAGTGTCGTCTTGTTTGTCCGTGTGTGTTCCTGTCTCCCTTTCTTCCTCCATCCAGGGCGTACGCGGACCTTGTACCCCGTGCAAGGTCAAGGCCTCACCTAGGTGCGCAAGTACCAATAGGTGACACTCCGGGCTCTGAGGCAGTGCGCCGATGATGATGTTTCCCGGAGCCCGGAGGGTGCCTCTGTAGAGACGTCGCGGGACGTAGGGCGCATCGGTCTTCATCCAGGAGGAACAGTTCTCACCTACTCTCCTTCCTCCTAGGTGTTCGCGTCCGGGTGCCGGAGAATTCCAGGACCGTGATTTGGCACGGCCTGAAGGTGAGAGGGTGCGGCGCCAGGTAAGTGGTCCGACGACACCTGCACGGCAGCAGGCACCACACCGCACCGCCCCTACACCCATCTCACATTTGGCGTAGTCGGCAGGATATGCACCGTGGACACGATGTGGAACGTCCCCAGGAAGACCCCCCAGCGGATCGCGTCGGAACCGATCCACACCCCTGTGGTTGACTACGACGGATGGGCGACTGTGACAGGAGAAGAATTTAGGATGATGGTGGAATGGTCGATACAGAGAGCCAAAGAAGAGCGCCGGGAGAAGGGGTGCAAGAAGGCTGCCGTAACCCCCTGTAGGACGTGCCAACAGGTCGGACACTTCGTCAGTGATTGTCCCTGGAGTGAAACTGCGATAGAAGGAGCCCGCCGGACGCCTCCGAGGAAGACGACCCAGATGGTCCAGGTTGTCGTTCCAAGGCGTCGACAGAAGGTCCCGGTGAAGAAACAGCCCCGTTGTAAGCTTTGTGGGGAGTATGGAAACAAGGATAATAGCTGCCCATGGGAGGAGCCGTATAGTGAGGACGACATTGGCCGGTGTGAGTTATGTGAAGATCCGAGACATCTGCGACCGGACTGTCCTTTTGGGGACTGGCCGCCGAAGACCAAGTGGACAGAGAGGCCACAGACTAAACCACGACGGAAACACGGGGACTCAGACCTGATGGCTGAAGAGTGGATGATCCCCGATGGCGGGGTCCAGAAACGGCAGGAAGAAGCCAGAGAAATGGAGCGGTGGAGCTGCTTGAGGTGAGTTCGCAGGTGCCCATTTTCTCTGTGCCAGCGCCGAGGAAGAGATACCCTTGTGTGGAAGAGGTGGCCGCTGTGATTCCGAAGAAGACTGCGTCGATGCCCCCCTGTTGGAAATGTCGGCGACAGGGACATTTGGCCCACGAGTGTCCCTGGGAAGATGCCATGGCAATGTTGTGCCCAGAAAAAGAGACCTCTGGAAAAGATCCTTTCCCGTTGAAGGCCGACGTGAATGACCGGGAGGTGAAGAAACCACGCATTGAGGAAGAGCGTGAAGACCCACTGCCAAAGAAGCGCAGAAGTTCCCGAGGTTGGCAGAGTCCTCAACCTAGACGGTTGGAACAGGAGTGCCCTGGGTATCGTGAAGTGCCAGCGGAAAAGAGGGATTACGCTGAGGAAGAAAGTCGGCATCTGGCGCCAGAGTCTGTGGAGAAGAGTCCAGACTCTGAAGTGTTAGCCATGCCTGAAGAACCGGATTTGCAGGACGTGGAGCAGTGTTCGCAGTCGATCGCCCTCGGGGAAGAAGAAGAGAAGATCCTGGCGCAAGACCCCATGCTGAAAGGATGGACTTCGATGGAGGAAGGGGAAGGAGAGGATGGTGATGCCATGGGAGGGACCGTTCCCAGAGATATGGAACCATTGGAAGTGCCCCATGAAGAAGCTTGTCCGATGGTGACGATTGCCCGGGAGGAAAGAGATGCCCCGGAGGAATTTGCCATAGGTTGGTGGTCAGCTCCACCCCATGGAGCCTGCGATGACGACCCAGACCAGGTGGAGGAAGAAGCATGGGTGAACGCTGCACCCATTGAAGAGGATTCTCCCTGGTGGCCTATGGTGAATGGCCATAACAAGCAGCCACTTCCCCAGAGGATCCGGAGAGTAGTGTCAGGAGGGACGGAGATTAGTCCGGAGCCAGTGGAAGGAAGTGGGGCCACAGTCAGTCCAGGCTGGGCTCCCGAAGACTACTTCCCTGAGAGGACCTCAGAATGCCCTGACTCCCGGATATTGGTGAGTGAGAACTTTATAGGGACTACAAAGGAAAAAGGGGGGGGAAATGTAATGGTATTCCCCGATGCTGGGACAGCTCCCCTGCTCCCAGCACCGGAGCAGCAGCAGCAGGGACGAGGAGAGGGAGGGCTGGGTCTCCCACGGGACACCACCTCCCCCGGCGCAGGGATCAGCTGTCTGATCCCTGTGCCAATAGTGCAGGCAGCGGTGGAGAGGAACATCGCTGGGATCAACGCACCCATCCCAGCGCTGACAGTGCAGGCGGCGAAGCGATGGTGGACGGAGTGGGGCTTTGGATCCGGCGCCGCTGCGGCCGCCGGTCCAAAGCGCCGCTCGCGGCAGTTAAAATCTCCCGCCGTTCGGGAGCCAATCATGGCTCCCTATTCGGCGGCCAATGGCAGACGGCCGAGGCGAGCCAATCAGCGCTCGCCGCGCCGTCCTAAAGCCCGCCCCCGGCGTCTGACGTCAGATGCCGCCGGGAGGCGAAGGAGGAGGAGGTCCCCACGCCGGCGGAGCGCAGGAGCGCCCCGGCTAAAGAGAGAAGACATCGGAGGGGAAAGGAGACAGCGGCGACGGACGGAAGAGTTCCGGGGGCCGCTGAAGAGGCCAGAAGACGCCGGGATCAAGAAGGAAGATCTCCGGCGCCTCCTAGAAGAGGAAAGGACTGGCCAGTGGCAGAAGGAAGAAGATGGCGGCCATCACCGGAGAGGCCAGCAAGGGTGGGAAGCAAAAGAGCTGACAAAGCTCCCCCCTGCGGCCTCTCCCAACCCCAGGTAGGCGGCCCTTGGGCCACCTACCCCTACCCTTGACCACCGGGAGTCGGGCACTAGGCCCGTGGGTACTTTCAGGCCCCTCCGGCCTGTGGGAATTGTAGTCGGGCCCTCTTGGCCCGTGGTCCACATGATTGTTGGGCCCTCCTGGCCCTTGTGTATTTCGCCAGGCCCGAGACCCAGATAGCCGGGCACTAGGCCCGTTGCACAGTAGCCGGGCGTAAGGCCCGAGGCCCCCATAGTTCGGGGGGCTAATTGAATCAGGCCCCTAGGCCTGTGCCCCAGTCAGGCACTAGGCCTGTGGACCCAGACAGGCACTAGGCCTGAGCCGCCAGTTAGGAGTGATTGTAGTAGCTAACTGGTACTGTTTTAGAGTGAGCATACACTGGCCAGCTCTAGCCAGGAAGGGAGTACATCTGAATACAGGCAGAGGTTAAAGTAACAGTTGGTTGGTAAGGTCTTGTTTTGTATTGTATGTTGTCCGTGCAGAGCAAAGTTGTTTAGATTTTCGTAGTTGTGTTGCACCACACACACTTAGTCAGTTCTAGGGCTTTGTGTTGTAGTTAGGTAGTCGTGCCACGTTTAGGTTCGTTAGGCTCTGCACGGGTCTGGTGTTTGTCTCCTTATAGGGATCTGTGAGGAGAACCGAGGGTTAGAGTACAAGAGTGCGGACGCAGTACAAGAGTGAGGACGGTGAGTGTCGTCTTGTTTGTCCGTGTGTGTTCCTGTCTCCCTTCCTTCCTCCATCCAGGGCGTACGCGGACCTTGTACCCCGTGCAAGGTCAAGGCCTCACCTAGGTGCGCAAGTACCAATAGGTGACACTCCGGGCTCTGAGGCAGTGCGCCGATGATGATGTTTCCCGGAGCCCGGAGGGTGCCTCTGTAGAGACGTCGCGGGACGTAGGGCGCATCGGTCTTCATCCAGGAGGAACAGTTCTCACCAACTCTCCTTCCTCCTAGGTGTTCGCGTCCGGGTGTCGGAGAATTCCAGGACCGTGATTTGGCACGGCCTGAAGGTGAGAGGGTGCGGCGCCAGGTAAGTGGTCCGACGACACCTGCACGGCAGCAGGCACCACACCGCACCGCCCCTACACCCATCTCACATTTGGCGTAGTCGGCAGGATATGCACCGTGGACACGATGTGGAACGTCCCCAGGAAGACCCCCCAGCGGATCGCGTCGGAACCGATCCACGCCCCTGTGGTTGACTACGACGGATGGGCGACTGTGACAGGAGAAGAATTTAGGATGATGGTGGAATGGTCGATACAGAGAGCCAAAGAAGAGCGCCGGGAGAAGGGGCGCAAGAAGGCTGCCGTAACCCCCTGTAGGACGTGCCAACAGGTCGGACACTTCGTCAGTGATTGTCCCTGGAGTGAAACTGCGATAGAAGGAGCCCGCCGGACGCCTCCGAGGAAGACGACCCAGATGGTCCAGGTTGTCGTTCCAAGGCGTCGACAGAAGGTCCCGGTGAAGAAACAGCCCCGTTGTAAGCTTTGTGGGGAGTATGGAAACAAGGATAATAGCTGCCCATGGGAGGAGCCGTATAGTGAGGACGACATTGGCCGGTGTGAGTTATGTGAAGATCCGAGACATCTGCGACCGGACTGTCCTTTTGGGGACTGGCCGCCGAAGACCAAGTGGACAGAGAGGCCACAGACTAAACCACGACGGAAACACGGGGACTCAGACCTGATGGCTGAAGAGTGGATGATCCCCGATGGCGGGGTCCAGAAACGGCAGGAAGAAGCCAGAGAAATGGAGCGGTGGAGCTGCTTGAGGTGAGTTCGCAGGTGCCCATTTTCTCTGTGCCAGCGCCGAGGAAGAGATACCCTTGTGTGGAAGAGGTGGCCGCTGTGATTCCGAAGAAGACCGCGTCGATGCCCCCCTGTTGGAAATGTCGGCGACAGGGACATTTGGCCCACGAGTGTCCCTGGGAAGATGCCATGGCAATGTTGTGCCCAGAAAAAGAGACCTCTGGAAAAGATCCTTTCCCGTTGAAGGCCGACGTGAATGACCGGGAGGTGAAGAAACCACGCATTGAGGAAGAGCGTGAAGACCCACTGCCAAAGAAGCCCAGAAGTTCCCGAGGTTGGCAGAGTCCTCAACCTAGACGGTTGGAACAGGAGTGCCCTGGGTATCGTGAAGTGCCAGCGGAAAAGAGGGATTACGCTGAGGAAGAAAGTCGGCATCTGGCGCCAGAGTCTGTGGAGAAGAGTCCAGACTCTGAAGTGTTAGCCATGCCTGAAGAACCGGATTTGCAGGACGTGGAGCAGTGTTCGCAGTCGATCGCCCTCGGGGAAGAAGAAGAGAAGATCCTGGCGCAAGACCCCATGCTGAAAGGATGGACTTCGATGGAGGAAGGGGAAGGAGAGGATGGTGATGCCATGGGAGGGACCGTTCCCAGAGATATGGAACCGTTGGAAGTGCCCCATGAAGAAGCTTGTCCGATGGTGACGATTGCCCGGGAGGAAAGAGATGCCCCGGAGGAATTTGCCATAGGTTGGTGGTCAGCTCCATCCCATGGAGCCCGCGATGACGACCCAGACCAGGTGGAGGAAGAAGCATGGGTGAACGCTGCACCCATTGAAGAGGATTCTCCCTGGTGGCCTATGGTGAATGGCCATAACAAGCAGCCACTTCCCCAGAGGATCCGGAGAGTAGTGTCAGGAGGGACGGAGATTAGTCCGGAGCCAGTGGAAGGAAGTGGGGCCACAGTCGGTCCAGGCTGGGCTCCCGAAGACTACTTCCCTGAGAGGACCTCAGAATGCCCTGACTCCCGGATATTGGTGAGTGAGAACTTTATAGGGACTACAAAGGAAAAAGGGGGGGGGAAATGTAATGGTATTCCCCGATGCTGGGACAGCTCCCCTGCTCCCAGCACCGGAGCAGCAGCAGCAGGGACGAGGAGAGGGAGGGCTGGGTCTCCCACGGGACACCACCTCCCCCGGCGCAGGGATCAGCTGTCTGATCCCTGTGCCAATAGTGCAGGCAGCGGCGGAGAGGAACATCGCTGGGATCAATGCACCCATCCCATCGCTGACAGTGCAGGCGGTGAAGCGATGGTGGACGGAGTGGGGCTTTGGATCCGGCGCCGCTGCGGCCGCCGGTCCAAAGCGCCGCTCGCGGCAGTTAAAATCTCCCGCCGTTCGGGAGCCAATCATGGCTCCCTATTCGGCGGCCAATGGCAGACGGCCGAGGCGAGCCAATCAGCGCTCGTCGCGCCGTCCTAAAGCCCGCCCCCGGCGTCTGACGTCAGATGCCGCCGGGAGGCGAAGGAGGAGGAGGTCCCCACGCCGGCGGAGCGCAGGAGCGCCCCGGCTGAAGAGAGAAGACATCGGAGGGGAAAGGAGACAGCGGCGACGGACGGAAGAGTTCCGGGGGACGCTGAAGAGGCCAGAAGACGCCGGGATCAAGAAGGAAGATCTCCGGCGCCTCCTAGAAGAGGAAAGGACTGGCCAGTGGCAGAAGGAAGAAGATGGCGGCCATCACCGGAGAGGCCAGCAAGGGTGGAAAGCAAAAGAGCTGACAAAGCTCCCCCCTGCGGCCTCTCCCAACCCCAGGTAGGCGGCCCTTGGGCCACCTACCCCTACCCTTGACCACCGGGAGTCAGGCACTAGGCCCGTGGGTACTTTCAGGCCCCTCCGGCCTGTGGGAATTGTAGTCGGGCCCTCTTGGCCCGTGGTCCACATGATTGTTGGGCCCTCCTGGCCCTTGTGTATTTCGCCAGGCCCGAGACCCAGATAGCCGGGCACTAGGCCCGTTGCACAGTAGCCGGGCGTAAGGCCCGAGGCCCCCATAGTTCGGGGGGCTAATTGAATCAGGCCCCTAGGCCTGTGCCCCAGTCAGGCACTAGGCCTGTGGACACAGACAGGCACTAGGCCTGAGCCGCCAGTTAGGAGTGATTGTAGTAGCTAACTGGTACTGTTTTAGAATGAGCATACACTGGCCAGCTCTAGCCAGGAAGGGAGTACATCTGAATACAGGCAGAGGTTAAAGGAGCAGTTGGTTGGTAAGGTCTTGTACTGTATTGTATGTTGTCCGTGCAGAGCAAAGTTGTTTAGATTTTCGTAGTTGTGTTGCACCACACACACTTAGTCAGTTCTAGGGCTTTGTGTTGTAGTTAGGTAGTCGTGCCACGTTTAGGTTCGTTAGGCTCTGCACGGGTCTGGTGTTTGTCTCCTTACAGGGATCTGTGAGGAGAACCGAGGGTTAGAGTACAAGAGTGCGGACGCAGTACAAGAGTGAGGACGGTGAGTGTCGTCTTGTTTGTCCGTGTGTGTTCCTGCCTATCTCGCTTTCTTCCTCCATCCAGGGCGTACGCGGACCTTGTACCCCGTGCAAGGTCAAGGCCTCACCTAGGTGCGCAAGTACCAATAGGTGACACTCCGGGCTCTGAGGCAGTGCGCCGATGATGATGTTTCCCGGAGCCCGGAGGGTGCCTCTGTAGAGACGTCGCGGGACGTAGGGCGCATCGGTCTTCATCCAGGAGGAACAGTTCTCACCTACTCTCCTTCCTCCTAGGTGTTCGCGTCCGGGTGCCGGAGAATTCCAGGACCGTGATTTGGCACGGCCTGAAGGTGAGAGGGTGCGGCGCCAGGTAAGTGGTCCGACGACACCTGCACGGCAGCAGGCACCACACCGCACCGCCCCTACACCCATCTCACATTACCACAGGCAGTATTAGGGTGGAGACAATCCCCTTTCTGTTTGCTTCACCCCCTCCCTCCCCAAACCTCTTTTACATTTGCCTCCATGGCCCTCTACTAACCCCCCCCCCCCCCCCTTGCACCAAGCTCAAACCCCCTTTAGTGTGTGGTTAGTCTCTCCATGTCGACATTAAGCATGCCGTCCTACTTCAGGTGTCAACCCAATGTCAACCTTTTGTGTGTTGACCTAACAACCATATATCAGTTATTATTTCTACTGGTGTATAGACTCGGACACGACCTCATTCACACACAAAGCACCAAAATGTTATTTGTAATTACTATGTTTCTTTCTTTAATAGGTTCAGAAAAACTTCAGACATTAGCATCTCCCTTCGCACACTGCAGCCAAGTAACCAGAATGTGACTTGCAGTGCACAGTATTATTGGGCTGTGACATGACATCATTAGGCACGATCTGCAGAGCATGCTCTAAATGATGACAGTCTCCAGGCACAGACGAGATACACACAATTACCCAAATCTTCCTTAATGGCATATTATTTTAGTATCACTTAAGTGCATCAAAAGGATTTTCGATGATTTTTCGTAAAATAAATAAATATAGCAAACTCTTACAATCCCTAAATTTACATTATTTTGATAGGCAAATCACATTTCACATACTTGCAATGGGAGTAATAATAATAATAATAATAATTGCTGTTAGCTCTTGATAGACAATGTTACCCATTCACTAAAAAATATAGAACACAATTACAAATGGTTGGCAAGTCCCCGGAATCCCCCCAGTCTCCACAATCCCCCCTCGGGGGGGGGGGGGGGGCAGCGGGGACCGGATGACGTGAATTACATCATCATGGCCCCGCCCCCACTGTGAAATGCCTGTAATACATGGCCACGATGATGATCACAATGACCATACCCACAAACAGGTTTAATTGTGTTAGCCCCACCTCTGGTCCTGCCCCTTTCTTGGCACAGCCACCGGCTCTGCCTCCTCCTTCTTCTAGCTGGCTGTCCTCTCCCAGAGGACAGCCCAAAAGTAGGCAACCCTGCCTTTATCTATAATCTCAGAATTTGCGTGAAGCAAAAATAACTTTCAGTAAATGTTATGTACTCCTTAAATTGCATGGATATTTTTTGGAATATAATTGATGATTCTGTATGTCTAAGGAGAAAATGACTTTTCCATATGTAAACAGATCACTATATAAATAATAATGTATTTTATTACTGTTTCCTTCTGCGTACCTGTTCATTTAAGTGTAGAGATAGATGTTATGGGTCATACTGCACCATACCTGATAGGTACTACTAGAGAACCTACAGTATGGTGCCTTTCCCAGTAATACAGCATGTACTAATACAAATGCCCTGGATGTCATTCCAAGAGTATAAAATCACTTGCAGCACCAATGCAGACAGTAGCAGGAGATGGAACACAAAATGGAAACATACAGATTGAAGACAGAAACACCCCCCCACCCCACAATGTGAATAGTCAGAAACAGACTGAGGTCAGGTTGAGGCATACTTGCCTACCCTCCCGGAATGGCCGGGAGGGTCCCGCAAATCTAGGGTGACCAACTCATCCCTTTAATCCGGGACACATATTAATTACACAGGTTCTGTGGCTGGCTTTCACCTGGTTTTAAACTGCCACACCTCAAGACTCCATTTCACCTGGTTTTAAACTGCCACAGAACCTGTGTAATTAATATGTGTCCCGGATTAAAGGGATGAGTTGGTCACCCTACGCAAATCAGGTCCCCCTCCCGGTCCCCCGGGTAGGGGGGCAAGTCTCCCGCATTTCCCTACAGCCCCGGCTCCCCCTCTCCCCGCGGTCTAAAAACTATGACTTTCGTGGGTCTGCGGGGAGGGGGCGGGGCTAAATTACGCAATTCGCTGCATTCGCATAATTTTTAGCCCCTCCCCCCATCCACGGACCCGCAAATTGAGTCTTCAGCCCGTCATGGGGGCGGGGCTTGATGACATCACCCGTGCCCCCGCCCCCCAAAACGAAGCCTCTACCCACCCCCTTTCACTCCTCTCCGGGCTTCTCCCGGAAAGGAGTATGCCAAAGTCGGCAAGTATGGGTTGAGGACTAGAGAATGGTCAGACAGGTTCATAACAGAACGCAGCAGTGAAATGGTTATTGCAAAACACAGACAAAGGCCATACACAGAGGGTCCAGAAATAGAATTCCAGAACACAGGTACTAAACACTAGACTGGCTAGGAACACCTAACACCAGCAAGGCAGAAACTCACTGAACATATGTATGTGAGCACTGGCTAATCAGCTGCCATGTTAGCAACACATGACTGAAGGTGCTGCTAATCAGCTGTAAATGATGAGCAGTAAAGAGCTTAGCCAGAGCTAATGAATTTCTATAAACTCAGGAAAGGCAATATGAAATATAATTGCCTAGCAACCTTAGAATACAAAACCATGGGCCCTATTTAAAAAAAGAACCTTAATACCAGCTGCATTTTGTGTTGAGTATCACAGTGACACCAACGAACACACTTTCTTTTTAACATTACTTACCCATCAGCTGAGCATACCTCCCAACATGACCCTTTCCAGGAGGGACACTCTGCTCTGCACCTGGACTTCTTTCTTAATTTATGATTGCTGTCACCTGTTTGAACAGGTTAACTATTATTTATTATTATTATTTAAAAACAGTTTCTTATATAGGGCACACATATACCGCAGCGCTTTACAGAGAATATTTGAACATTCACATCAGTCCCTGCCCCAGTGGAGCTTACAATCTATGTTCCCTACCACATGTACGCGCACACACAGACATTTGTTTTGTACTGTGCGATGAGGTGCCGCGGGAGCAGCGTGAATGGGCTGCTTTAGTGCTGCACATACTTTTTGTACTAGATCTCATCTCATCTCATTGCAAAACCGAGATGCGATGAGATGCGATATTGTATACAATATTGTATACAATAATTGTAACGTGTATGGGCACCTTTAGACTTCACTTGAATCATCCAGTGTATGTGATATATATATATATATATATATATATATATATATATATATAAATAAGAGAGAGAGAGAGAGAGAGAGAGAGAGAGAGAGAGAGAGAGAGAGAGAGAGAGAGAGAGACATTGTAGGGGCTCTGCACACACTAAATTAACTGATAATAAATAGTGGAGATTTGGATCATGAATTGATCAACGCATTTAAGCCTGCAGCCCCCTTCACGGGACCCCACTGTTCTGCAGGTCCTATCACTATCGCTGAAAATGGCTACAATACACATAGCTATCACATCAATGTTTGATTCCAGGCATGCTATCCGGTCTGAAGCTCACAGCACACTTTGCTTTTATAGGTGAGCAGCTACCAACACACCTGTAACTAATCATCTAGGGAAATGGTTAACATAAGCTATGAAATCTTAGTTAAAAACAGGGTGCATGAGAGAATGTGAGAATGTGACCACAATAAGACTAATTAAAAAAATTAATCTAATAAACATTTTGGGAAGATAATCTATCTCAAACCGACCAGAATATGATTTCAATAACACAAATTGC
This sequence comes from Crinia signifera, assembly GCF_055691185.1. Lineage (NCBI taxonomy): Eukaryota > Metazoa > Chordata > Amphibia > Anura > Myobatrachidae > Crinia > Crinia signifera. The sequence continues at coordinate 167,504,478 of NC_139217.1, forward strand.
TCTTGCTTCCTCTGTTCAAAGAAATCTGCAGCATCAATCTGCACCAAGATAGGTTAGGAACCATGGAGAGTGGTTACTTGGTATGTTGGGCCAGTCAAACAGTGCAGGGTGCAAAGGCAAATGAACCTGATCCATGTTAGCAGCCATTAAGGGCCAAACAATGGCATTCTTAGCCCGTCGTATGGTAGCATCACATGTTATGTGGGCCTGAACAGTATGACAAGGTTCTTACTGTAATTACTTTTATTAAATGCTTGCAATAGAGGATTCACAATTATTATCCAGCAAAAGTAAAATATATGATCTAACAAATATCCATCATATTATTCCAGAGTAATTTACAGCGTGCAGTGTAAATTTGCCTGCATGCTTCACTAAAAATCCCTCACATAATAATTTCCTGTTACGCTCCAAAAATTCCCTCTCATTTCTTGCCACAGAATATTGTGAAACTCATTGAATGCTGAGTCTTTTCTTAGATGTCAGCAATATTCACTCTGCTAGCTGTACAAACATGCTTAAAAAGCTATATATAGCTGCATCCAATATTGATAGTATTTAATACAATCGTTGCTTTTTCAGTGTATTGTCATCAGCAGAAAATACAAGGTATCATTTTTCAATAAACAATCTTCACTGTTTATAATATTAGTTTGTTGTATTGATTTCTCTTTTGATGAGTTTTGTTCCAGAGACAAGTTGTACTTGGGGGAATCTTACTAAGCAGTGATCCTGAAGTCCCACCAGTGGTGCTGCATTCTACTGGCGGTATTGAATCCCATAGATTTAATTAGCAGAAGTCTGCATAAAACCACAGAGATAATACATTTAAAAAACAATTAAAAATCAAATGAACAGCTTAATTTACTACACTGCTGCAAACCTGCCTAATTAGCTGTCCCAACCAGGGCTGGAATCAGGGCAGGCGACAGGGGGGGTTAAGGGGAACAAGTGTGACGGGCCCCAGAGCTTCCATGCCTGGACACGGCCACTGCCTGTACTAATTGGCCTGTCAGTGACCCTTGGGGGCTGGCCGTCTACTGTGCACCATCTGTTTTGGCTGAGTCTGACTGACTCACTGTGTACCACTGCCGTCAAATGTGTGTGTGCCCTGCCACTTGGCACTCAGAGCCATCTACTCTGTGTGTGTGCACGGCCTGGTGGCGCAGGCGCACAGCCTTATCCACCACTGGTGCTGTGGCCTCAGTCTCTGGCTCCTGTACTTTTAATGCGCGGGTAGTCTGTTCCGCACTCTGTGAAAGACCTGCCTGCTCATAGTGCTCAGCATTCTTTTGTGAAAGTGACAGGTCAGCAGCAGTCGGGAGCCAGCAGGAAGCAGCAGCCAGGAGCCAGGTCAGCAGGACTGAGAATGAGAGAAGTCCACACCTGAAAGCAGGATCTGGAGCAGTGAAAGGTTAGAGAAGAGCGTTGTCTGGATTTGGGATTAGGTGGGGGGCCCCAGAAATATCATTGTACAGGGCCCCAAGATTTCTGTTTCCGGCCCTGGCTGGAATCCTTAGTGGAGCCACCCCAAAATATGTGACCCCCCCCTTAAAGATGCACTACAGGTCCCAATATGCCAGCCAATGCATCATGGCACTTAGAGAACCACAGCCAGGAATGTGCCAGGTAAACAAAGAGGAAAGGTGAGAATGAGCACACACACCTGTATAGTAGTAGGCAATGAGCTGGGAGCAATACCCCTGAAAACAAGAACTAGTCACTTGCAGTTGTGCAAAAATAACTATGGCCAGTTATAGTGCACTACTTTTACCACTTACCATATTGCCCAAAGAATGGAGTAAAACAAGGATCTAAGGACTTCACGCAACCATAAGGAAGGTACTTTGGTTTTATTAAATTGTCTGCTGCACACTTGTCACATTTTTCTTTCTACAACCAGCTGCAGCTCCAAAATTGGTGGAAGAGGGGGGTTGCCATTGGTCTTGATGCCTGTCCCTGTCATCTTAACCCCACCACCTGGTCCTTTCTGCCAGCTGGGTCCCAACACCTACTCAATGCCCAATGGGTCATAGGAGACAGGCCCCAGAGTGTAAATAATAAGCTGGACCCTTTCTTTGAAGCACCCAGATCCCCAAACAATACATCTTATTAGATGCATATAGATGAGCTGACCAGTAAGATTGTACAATGCTGCAAAATGAAACAGACTTTGAAGACTGATTGATGGATAGGGGTCTGTGAGGACTTGCACAGGTACGAAATTTACTGGTTGTCTATGTAATTAGTGGCTTGTCTAGCTTGCTGCATTGAGGTGCAGCTGGCTGTCCTGTCTGAAGTAACAAAATGATAGGTTGGCTTGTCCAAATTGCCTTCTGGCAATTGGGATGAACTTACATCTCTGGTTCCATTAGCTTCATTTCTTGTGAAATCCTTATTCAGCCTGCCAGACCAGCTTTACATTTATTTATTTATTACCAGTTCCTTATATAGTGCACACATATTACACAGCGTTTACAGAGAATATTTGAACATTCACATCAGTCCCTGCCCCAGTGGAGCTTACAATCTATATTCCCTACCACATATACACGCACACACAGACATCCTAGGGTTAATTTGTTGGGAGCCAATTAGCCTACCAGTATATTTTTGGCTTGTGGGAGGAAACCCACACAAGTACAGGGAGAATATACAAACTCCACACAGTTAGGGCCATGGTGGGATTAAAAATGCTAACCATTACACCATCTGTACATACAATTCAAGCACCCAAAACGTGTGTGGTGCTCCCAGCCACCCAGAAAAGTCTCCAAGAACTAGCCTGCTGCCTTATATTCAGCCATCCACTTGCAAGTAGGGATGCCAATCCTGGGGCATTTTTTCAGAATTGAAAAATGCTCAATCCCGGGATTCCCGGGATTCCCGAGATCCCGGGATTGGCCTCCCTAATAAAAAAAAAAAAAGATCTGCCCCCAAATGTCACTATAAAGGCCCTCTATCCTCACCCCCCAAATGTCACTCTATCCTCTCCACCGCCGCCGCTGCCAATCCTCCCTGACCTTTCCTATTACTTATGGCCGGTGGAGCTGACAGCCAGCAGGACGTCCGACCATCTCAAGTGGGCAAGTAGGCGAGTGTCTGGGAGAGGAGCAGCACAGCGTGCATGCGTGAGGCCAGGTGTCTGGGTTTGTGACAGATTGTGCTCTGCTGACAGGCATGGTGGTGACCTGACTGTGCAGTGTGACGTGATGTCAGGGGTCACGCTGCGCAGCCTGGGCGCCGCCATGTCTGTCAGCAGAGCACAGTACTGAGTAGTGCACTGTGCCAAACAGCGGCGGTACTTAGGTACTGTATATACTCAGCGCTGCCCAACTTTAGAAAAAAATTGGCACTGGGGTACTAATCCCAGAATCTGGAGATTGGAAGCTTCAATCCCGGGATTCAAATCCCGTTGATTTTAGGACAAAATCCCGGGATCCCGATCCCGGGATTTTCCTCCCTACTTGCAAGTGAAGTGACCAGACTTAGTGACCAATAACGTGATTCATGTAAACAAAAGATTGTGTGTGATACATTTGAATTGACATCAGGCATCAGAACATCGCACTGATGAGGCTGCATCACCCACTAAGGAGCCAGTAATAGTTGGTATTCCAAATGCAAATATATCTACCACTTTTGATGCCAAATGTGGATTTTGATGCCAAATGTGGATTTTGACCGAGCAAACAACTGGTTGGGAGGCACGCCACCTCCCTAAGGACCCGGTGACAATTTTCCAAATACCAGGAAGAAAACCTCTCCTCTTTACTCACTGGACACCAGTCCTTCACCAAAACAAATTGGACTTCCCCAGTACTGGCGGACATATAAAGGGTGACTATTTGTACGCTCATGTCAGTGTACTGAGCACACACAATTTTATGAATTCTTTATTCCCCCCTCATAAAAGGCCATTAAGCACAGAAATACCTTTCTCTTGCCTTACACAGCCATCGCAGCTTTTCACAGCCAGGACATTTTGGCATTTGGGGCTGTGACATACCTGATGCACTGTCAACAGTGCAGAAGAAAACAATGGCAGGGTCATGAAAATGAGCATGATCAGCAGGTTTGCCAGGGGATACGGTCACTAGGTCAACAAGGGGAGGGTCAACCACTGAAGGTCGACATGCATGAAGGTTGACAAGTCTGAAGGTCGACAGGGACATTAGGTTGACACAAGCATTAGGTCAACATGGACTAGGTTGACAGTCAAAAGGTTGACATTGGGTTTTTCACTTTGTTTAGCTGACATATGCCGACATATTTCCCCCTTCTGACTATGAGGAATTCCAGCCCTGGGATGACCTGTTTGGGTGGGGTTGCCATTATGGTAAGGGGTCCCCACACTGCATCTATAGTGAAGTCCCCGAGCCTGTCAAAGAAGAAGAGGATGGGGTGTAAGTTCGTGGGTGGGCGTAGAAGCTGGGTAATCCATAGAAAAACCATGACAGCTTGGACATAACCAATATCCCCAATATAGGTAATATATCAGCCAAAAATCTACTGTACAGTTCTAGCACACCTTATCTTAACAATTCAACTTACCACACAGTAGATAAATGATTTCCTTAGTTCAACAAAGCTTCCAAAATTATCCTTGCATAATTAACCAACTAAATGTCCCGGATTTAGATTGTGATGATTTAGCAGTATTTTAATACCTACTGACAGCCAATGCAGCAAACATCTTTATTAAGACTTCATTCAAGGCCCAGAGAGCAAAACACATGTTTCTGTGTTGTCTGAAAGCCCCCTACCCGTGTTATCCGACACTGCTTTCATTAAACGCAGCTATTGGCAGATTCTCTGTCTCCTTTCATGAGGTCAGCAGTCAGAGCCCGGAAAAATGAGCACCAGGCTGCAGCTGCAGAGCACAGGTCGGAGGTAGAATTCCAGCCTGCATTCCAGCATTCTGGGCTGCATTCCTGCAGCATGTCCACAATCTGGTCAGACGAGGAGGTAAGGGAATTGATAAATATAAGGGGCGAGGAGGAAATCTGCAGACAAAGGACAGGAACCGTAAAGGACGCTGTGGTATACAAAAATATGGTGAAGATATTTGAATCCCATGGCTACCAAAGGACACAGCAACAGGTGGTTAATAAACTGAAGGTGCTGCGGAAACAGTTTATGAAAGTCCATGGCCACAACTGAAACAAAAGTGGCGCCTGGATTGTAAACACCAGGGCTATTTTTGTGCAGGCTCTAGCAGGAACTGTGGCCCTTATTCTAGTTCACTCTTTCTGACAAAATATTTCTTAGATGGACAAAACCATGTGCACTGCAGGTGAGGCAGGTGTAAAACCCCACCCAAATCTATTTATCTCTGCACAAGTAACACCTGCCTCACCTGCAGTGCACATGGTTTTGTCCTTCTAAGAAATATTTTGTCATAAAGAGTGAACTAGAATAAGGGCCACAGTTCCTGCTGGAGCCTGCACAAAAAATAGCCCTGGTAAACACTATGACCAGTGTGCCAGTGTTTTTTGATTCACAGCATTAGCCACAGCTGTCAGACTGTCATCCAATTGATCAGCTGGGCAAAGCAGTCAGGCTTGTGAGAAGGAACATGCCAGCAGCGTTGCAGACTCTGAACCTTGTCTATCGTTACCATTGTTAATAGAGGAAGAGCCGGCAGGTTATACCAGCAAATGAGCGGTATATCTTCTTTATACATTTGTATGTCGGGGACACATTTCAGCGAGATATCAGATGACAGATCAACCGATGCAGGTAAGCATATACACTTACTGATCGGCCGGGTGATGTGTCGGGCTTACATAACAGCCAGATGGGCATATGAAGTTGCCCACCTAGCTGTGTCCTTGCAGCAAGTATATGGATCGACGGACCAACCATACACACAGCCAGATGCACCAATATATGAGCATATACAGTATGTTGGCCATTGGCTGTGCTGCGCAGCTGATGCAACATGTCTGTAAAAGCCGTCGCTCACAGACATACTGTATGGTTTGTATACGCCTGCTGACCCAATAGTTATATAGTGGCTATTCGAGGATGATATAGTGTGTATTGTTGTAACCAGCTTTACAGTAGATAGGTTTGCAAGAAATAGTCACATTATTTTCCTAGCCATAGAAACTGTTGTGGCATCAACAGCCAACATGATGTCATTTTAATATGATGAGTACTCCTTGCCGTCTATAAGATTACTGATCCCAATGCAAACCATTTGCATATCTTTTATCCCCAGCCACCGGGGCTTTAATTAACAACACAGTTGATTCATTAAGCAGCCAAGCTCTGCTTTTCAGTAATGGACATTTGTAAATATGAATAAATGTGTAGACACAGCATAAAAGTGGTTTATTTTTATTTAGTAACATTATTTGCCTATATTTGTAACAAAAAATGTATACAACAACTGAAAATGTTATTTATTGGAAAAGGAGCCACATGTACTGTAGCAGGCAGTCATGGACATACTGGGAGTCTTTACAGACACTGCTTGCTCTTTGCTGGCGGTTCTTACCTATTGGCTGCAGCCCCTTTCAGGTAAAATTTGCCACTGTGTGAAGCCAGATGCAGTCGGTGAGACTGCACTGGCTTCACTGTAACTGGCAGTGACTTCCTATTATGAGCACCATAAAAACCAGGTTCTGCACACTTGCAGTACGAGGACGATACTGCGAATGCGCCGGACCTGGGACCCTGGATATGCCTCTTTGGGCTACTCAGAGGCATATTCAGCCCATAGAGCAGGGGTGGGGAACCTCAGGTCCGGGGGCTGTGTGCGGCCCCCGTAGCCGGTCTGAGTGGCCCGCCCGGGGCTTTGCCGGGAGTAAAGTACAGGGGAATTCTCACAAGAGGTCGGTAGTTCTCGTGAGATTCATCTTAATCAACAGCAGCCGGAGACTGTCAGTCCTATTCAGGGGCAGCCACCGGAGCTGCAGCAGGGCAATTTGTAAGAGAAATTCTTACATATGGCCCCCAAAGGATTTTTTCCCCCATACAAATGGCCCTTGGTACAAAAAGGTTCCCCACCCCTGCCATAGAGGCTGGGGACCAGCGCATGCGCAGCACCGAAGAAGCTACTGCACATGCGGCGGCTCCGCGGTGGGGACCAAGACCAGTGGTCGGGAGCAGCCAGTAGTGCATGCAGGGGGGGTTTCTGAGTACCTAGAAACCCCGCCAGAAGTCTAAGGGCCCTAGTCTGAAAGCTGAGGGTCCTCTCTTTCCATGGGTATAAGAATTTTTAAAATCGGCCCTTGGGAACCGGAGATATCTGACTTCAAAGCAGTGGTCCCCATCCAAGCCTGTTAATTGCTCTTCCCAGTCAGATATTTCAGGTTCTGTCTGACTTAGAGATTTTCTGAGGGTATATTCCAAAAGCCGGGACTCTCCCCCTTTGAAGGACACTAGAAGCTTGTCTCTACTGTTCCCAGAACTAGACATATCAGTCTTCCAGCAGCTGGTTACTGCTCCAGCTCCACACACCTGGTATGTAGTTTTATATACTCGTTGGCAGATTGCTCTGCCTCCTGAAATCTGATCCCCTAGTCCCCAGTACCATTTGGTAGGTGGGATTCTCTAGTTTTTTAATTCCATTAAAATCTAAGAAATCTATTTCCGGGAACTGGAGATATCCGCAGTCAAACAAGCTGTCCTCCCACCAGAAAATGATGAACAATAAGCCCACTCCACTATACACCCCTCCTCTGCATATTTAACATCCTCTACCACCCTGGAAGTTATGTATCAGGGCCCCTTCATTCAGCCCAATGCCCCCTTCTCCTACCCCATCTTCCACCGCTGGAGGATCGGTAGGGGCCCCAATACATTGCTATGCCCAGGGGTCTACACTGCTGTATATGTACTGTATGTATATATATATATATATACAATCCAAAGAATCCCAAGCAATGGGATAAAAACGGCACTCGGAGATATTCAACTTTTGAAAAAAGTGTATTCACAGCATCACAGGTACAGGTACAGGTAACGTTTCGGGGGACAAACCCCTTCCTCAGACCCTCCTACAGCAAGTTATACACATGAAAGATACAGACTTTATACCTTACCTACAGCTGCCGCGCTCCCCAGCGTGTCCTCGCCGCGTCAGACGCTCCCGGAAGTGGTCACAACACACTTCCGCCTCAGGACGCCCTGGGCGTTGCTCAGCAACGCTCAGTATGCGTTCCACTGGGCAGGAAGTGTGCGCTCCATCTTCGCAGGCAGCAACCTGATAGGCCCAGACACAGCATGGGAAAACGCTGACAGCCAGAAGAAAGCATAAGCAAATACAAACGGCCAGCATCCATAAGACAAGGGAAACTGCTGGTTACCTTACATTGCGGCACCATCATAGACCAGTGTTTGGTACTCACCACATGGGGACAACCAACCCCTGATCAAGATATGCCGCTCTGTTAGTCCCCGCAGATCCCATTCATCATGGGTGATATGACCTAAAAAAATAAAAAAAGAGATAATTAAAAGAAAAATAGGAGTAAAAAAATTATACAATACACAGCAAAACAGAAAAGACAAGGCATAATGTAATACATCTAAGCAATCATGAAAAACACTGAAAACAATCATATAAGACTGTTCAGGTTGATCTTCTCGTTGAGACCACCAGGCTGAATGGTACCCAACCTGAAGATCCACTTAGATTCAAGTAACAATAACTTTTTGGCTCTATTACCGCCACGCAATGACTCAGGGACATGGTCAATCATGAAATACTTCAAGGAACTCAAAGGATGACCCATGCTTTTGAAATGGCGGGCCACCGGCTGATCCACTTCTTTACCCGCAATGGATAAACCAATGGCAGACCGGTGTAAGCCCATCCTTTCACGAAAGCTCCTGGTCGTTTGCCCTACATAATGCAAATTGCATGGGCAAAGGATGATATAAACCACATAGCTAGATTTACAATGAAGCACGTGCCTAATTTCAAACTGTTTGTTTGAATGTGGATGTTTGAAGGTACGGCACTTAATGAGGTGGTTACAGGTGGTACAGGAGAGACAGCTATAGCAGCCAGGGGGTTTAAAAGAGATATTAGTAGGTTTAGGTAAGCCTCGACCGGTAATATCCGTATGCATGAGGCGGTCTTTTAAATTTGCACCCCTTTTGAATGCTGCTAGTGGCCTAAGTGATCGAAGACCAGGTAAATCCTGGTCAGTCTTAACTATAGGCCACAATGCGTTAGTAGCATGTCTAATGACAGGACTGGCAGTAGAAAAGGTACTAGTCCATGGCAGGACAGATGATGTACCTCTATCTTTGGGGACAAACAGCTGGGTTCTTGGAAGGTGAAGAACCTTTTGCTTCTGCTCCTCTAGAGTGGTGGGGTCATATCCTCGCTGAATAAATTTGAGGATAAGTACATCCAATCTATTTTCCAGGTTATCTCTATCGCTCATGATACGCGATATGCGCATCATTTGAGACAGAGGCAAACCACGCTTGAGGGCAGCAGGATGATGGCTAGAAGCCATCAAAAATGTATTTTTCTCGACATCCTTGGAGTAAACATCTGTACTAATCACCCCACCATCAATTCTGACAGTGACATCAAGGTAGTTAGCCTCAGAAGAACTCCATGTGGCAGTATATCGGATAGTCGACACCAAAGAGTTGACATGATCAACAAGCTCCTGTAATTTCTCTTCCCCACCGGTCCACATAATGAAAATATCATCAATATAGCGAGTATATAATAAAAGATACTCGCTAATACCAGGACAATTAAGGAAACATTTCTCCTCCTCGACGAACATAAAAACATTTGCAAACGAGGGGGCCACGGCAGAGCCCATGGCACACCCCCGTAATTGCAAGTAGTATGCTCCGTCGAAGAGGAAATAGTTCCGCTTAAGAGTTAAACTAAGCAGTTGAATAAACAAAGCATGGTCAAACAATTGAGAGTCCAGGTGTGAGTCAATGAAGTTAGATGCAGCCTCCAGTCCCCCCTCGTGAGGAATGGAGGTATAGAGGCTGCATACGTCCAAGCAAACCAACAAAGTCCCAGGCGGGACAGTACCAATGTCCTGCAGTAATAGCAAGAAACTGGTTGTGTCCTTAAGGAACGATTTTTTGAGGGGCAAAAGTGGTTGAAGTAAAGAGTCAAGCAGTTGGGCCACTGGTTGATACAGGGAGTCACAGGCCGCAATAATAGGCCTCCCAGGTGGTTTCTCACGGCTCTTGTGCACCTTAGGTAAGGAGTACAGTGCCGGCACTTTAGGCCATTCAGACAACATAGCATTAGACACCTTAGTAGATAGTATACCACTTTTAACCGCTTCAGATAAGATATTTTTAAGTTCCAATTGGTACTGCTTGGTTGGATTATAGCTCAACTTACGGTATACCTCGGTATCAGACAATTGAGCATAAAGTTCCTGTCGGTAATCCACGATGTCCATGACAACAATGGCCCCGCCCTTGTCGGCGGGCCTGATGACAATATCCTCATAACTGCTGAGGGATTTCAATGCTTGTATCTCAGCAGGCGTAAGGTTCTTCCTTAATTTTGCTGGTGCCATAGAGAATTTTTTGACGGACTCATCCAGGAGACGACCAAAAGTCCGAATTGAAGGATTCTGGGATGGAGGATCAAAGGTGGATGTGGATCGACTCATGAGAAATTTATCAAGCGGACCATCTCGATCCTGTTGCGGGTGTGTTTGGAAAAACTCCTTAAGTCTCATTTTACGGAGTAACTTATGATGATCTAATTTCCAAAGGAATGGATCATGGGAATTGGTCGGGACATATGACAAGCCCCTATTAAGGACTTGGATCTCAGTAGTGGTCAAAGATCTTTTCGATAGATTCATCACAACATCCTCCGATTGTCCACCCGGCGTCCTGGATTTCGCCTGATGGCGGAGGTTTTGTTTGCCCCGGCGGGTGGGCGGCCTCTGCCAGCTCCACGGGGTCGAGCGGCGGCCTGGTCTAAAGGGGCATCTTGGGAACTTGAGGGGTCATCAGACTCTGAAATTGCAAATTTCGCTGTCACTAGTCATCACAGTCGACTCATTGCGATTACGGCTTTTATTCCCTCGAGGTTGCCAAGGGCGCCTCCTTACATCACCAGACTCAGGTCGCTGTTGCTTAGTCCCAGATATCCATCCATACACTCGATTCTCTTCATAATCAAGGTCGACGGTTCTACGCTTGTTTCTCTTAAACTTCACCAGATCTTCCTTATAGGCTTTACATTGAAGTTCTAATTTCTCGAGCCATTGAGCATTGGAGGCATCATTCAGTGTGATGTTATTTTCATTGACAATTTGCATTATGTAGGGCAAACGACCAGGAGCTTTCGTGAAAGGATGGGCTTACACCGGTCTGCCATTGGTTTATCCATTGCGGGTAAAGAAGTGGATCAGCCGGTGGCCCGCCATTTCAAAAGCATGGGTCATCCTTTGAGTTCCTTGAAGTATTTCATGATTGACCATGTCCCTGAGTCATTGCGTGGCGGTAATAGAGCCAAAAAGTTATTGTTACTTGAATCTAAGTGGATCTTCAGGTTGGGTACCATTCAGCCTGGTGGTCTCAACGAGAAGATCAACCTGAACAGTCTTATATGATTGTTTTCAGTGTTTTTCATGATTGCTTAGATGTATTACATTATGCCTTGTCTTTTCTGTTTTGCTGTGTATTGTATAATTTTTTTACTCCTATTTTTCTTTTAATTATCTCTTTTTTTATTTTTTTAGGTCATATCACCCATGATGAATGGGATCTGCGGGGACTAACAGAGCGGCATATCTTGATCAGGGGTTGGTTGTCCCCATGTGGTGAGTACCAAACACTGGTCTATGATGGTGCCGCAATGTAAGGTAACCAGCAGTTTCCCTTGTCTTATGGATGCTGGCCGTTTGTATTTGCTTATGCTTTCTTCTGGCTGTCAGCGTTTTCCCATGCTGTGTCTGGGCCTATCAGGTTGCTGCCTGCGAAGATGGAGCGCACACTTCCTGCCCAGTGGAACGCATACTGAGCGTTGCTGAGCAACGCCCAGGGCGTCCTGAGGCGGAAGTGTGTTGTGACCACTTCCGGGAGCGTCTGACGCGGCGAGGACACGCTGGGGAGCGCGGCAGCTGTAGGTAAGGTATAAAGTCTGTATCTTTCATGTGTATAACTTGCTGTAGGAGGGTCTGAGGAAGGGGTTTGTCCCCCGAAACGTTACCTGTACCTGTACCTGTGATGCTGTGAATACACTTTTTTCAAAAGTTGAATATCTCCGAGTGCCGTTTTTATCCCATTGCTTGGGATTCTTTGGATTGTATAGTACCTCTTTCTGGCACCGGGGCACGTTGATTTATCGAAGTTGGAGTGCCGGCAGTATTGTATCCCTATATATATATATATATATATAAATATATATATATATATATATATATATATATATAAATATATTCCCAGGGTGGCCTAGCACAGCCTCCTATATAGTTGCTGGTGGGGTGCCCGCACGGTCAAACGATAAATATTCCCAGCGTATGTGCCGCACTCCAAAATACGTCTCTTAGTCAAGTTAAATAGAAACTTTAATGGGCAACGTTTCAATGTCTATGTGACATCGTCATCAGACTTCAACCTCAGGTTGAAGCCTGATGACGATGTCACATAGACATAGACATTGAAATGTTGCCCATTAAAGTTTCTATTTAACTTGACTAAAAGACGTATTTTGGAGTGCGGCACATACGCTGGGAATATATATAAATATATATATATGTGTGTGTGTGTGGGTATATGTATATATATATTTTATTATTGTTATTATTTATATACATTTGGTTTGTCTATAATACTTTAACTGACCCGACCTAAGTGTCCATCTCCGTGCTTTGCTCTGCCCCCCTGGAAACCCCCTTCTGAAAATCCTGCGTTTGCCCCTGGCAGCAGCAGTAGGGACCGGGATTAGGAGCATGGCAGCAGTGGTAGCAGAGAGGGGAGGGGGGCTGCAACATGGCAGCCCCCCTCCTTCGCTGAGGTAGGAGCTGCTGCTGTGTTCTGATGAACTCAATCCATGCGGCATTCTTGTTTTATTGGGTGCCTGCAACATATTTAACATAATTAACAGAATATGACATTTTGGAGACCATTAGGCTAAATTGGGACTTTTATTGTTAGATCATGGCGAAGGCGGTGACAGGAGAGTTAGTAAAGCTGGTATAGGCTGCAAGGTCTGTGATGTTTGGCAGCAGAGATTAGTACCACCACAGAATGATATAATGAATATAATTTAATAGCTCTAGTCCCCCTAAAAGATAACCTACATATTATATTTAGTAAAAAAAGAGCCAAAATTTCAGATAAAAAGTGACCACAATTTTATATATTACAAGCATGTTCCGTATTATTGTGTATACGAGGGCAAAGTTAATAGCTATTGATGTGCCACAGATATAATGTTTTGCTCACTATATTCAGATGTAATTGATGAAAACATTGAGAGGTGACTATTTCTTATCACTGTTCTAATGTGGGTGGCATGTTTCTTCTTTCTAAAATGCCAGACAAAAATGAGTCAGGGTGATCAAAGAAACTGATGCCACCTACGACTGGAAGTTAATGGTTGAGATCACAGAATTATAAATGAGGTTAAGTGTGAGGGTACGAGTTCCTCAATCACTCAGACACCGAGCAGATGAAACCAAAATATGGTTTATTTTTATCACAGCACACAAAAGTAGATGAAGACAGGAAAAGGATTCAAATGGTAGCATAAAAACATCCGGGTAGCAAAGTCCTCGTAGCATCAAGGTAAATTGCAGAGTAGAAAGATATTCAGGTAGCAGGCCCAAACAGACAGTCCTTGTATAGTCACAGTCCCAGATCAGTTCCACAGGGCAAACTATCACTTAGCCCACACAGCAGTGATAGCATATAAGTCCACACGATACCTAGACAGAGCATAACCTCTTAGTCCAGGACAGTCCATCAAAAATCTCCCTCCTGGCTTGTGTGCCAGTCATTTTAAAAACTTCCAATTTCCCACGCTTCTCCATACCATCAGTGGGCTTGCACTCAATCCCTATTGGTGGATTCAAGTCAGGTTTATCCCCCCTCCCAGGTACTGCTGCTGCCCATCTGCTTCTGCCCCCTGCTGGGGTCGGTTCCAGAAAGTCTGGAAGTGGTCAAGATATGCATAGCAAGATACAATACAACACAAGATTACGTTATGGGCTGATCACCCCCTGTGGTGCCGGGTTCCACTAAATCTGGTATTGACACAAAGGAGCTGAAGGTAGAGACACAATCATAGTCTGATTACATTATGTCCTGATTACCCCCTGTGAACATTTCCTGTTGGTAGCAGGGGAATTGGATCACCCCCTGTGAAGATTGTCCCTCAGCTAACACCCTCCTGTGATAGCAGGAACAAAAGTATGGTAATGGGACATAACCTTTTGGTGAATTATTTCCTGGGTATTTCCTGGCAGACCATATTAGGGCAAGAGCGATCTGATCTGGAAATACACACAGATTTGGGGGATAGAAACATCTATGGAGAATAAGAGGGTACCGACGGACTAAAATAGTACATTAATTACTACACCTAATAAAATATAGTAATTACAGATTTACAGTAAATCTGATAACCTCACATTCCTTCCCCTACTATTGTAGTCCCGGTACCAAGCTGTTCTGGAACCAATAACAACCTGGAATAGCGGGATGCAGAGCCGAGAATCTGGGGTTTGGATATACCACCTGAGTCCCACAGGGTGACATCATACCAAACCCATCTTGTAAAAGGCGGCTGGTTTGCAGAACCAGCAAGGGCATGATTACAGTCTAAGTCATACATTGGAACTAACAAGGGCTGTAGCAATTCCTCTTCTTCGGATTCTGGGTACCCCCCCTCTGCAACATTGTAACCTACTAATACTTTTGCCTCGGGCACAATGGGGCAGGGACCACTTTCCACCTCCCCCTCTTGCCCAAGGAACAGGGGCCAAACAGCAGGCCAATATAGGGGCTCTGGCCCTGGCACTTCCACCACCCCGTCATGTCCTTCCTCCCCCACACCCAAACTAGGGGCATGGCAAATTTCAGTCCAGCATTTGGTCTCAATGTCCAGGGCTGAGGAGGGACCCTCCATCACAAACAATTCCGCTGGTGGCTGCAGGACAGGCTGTGTCAGCTCTGTCCCCTTAAAAGCCAGATGCTCACCTGCAGCTACTTCTGCGCACAGCTCCTTCTCCGCGATAGCCTCCTTCCCCAGCTGAGTATGCTGGGCAGCCCGAAACACGACGTCATCTGTGACTGGTGGGCTGGTGGCCTGGATGTTGTCGGATACTCCTCTAACCACGGCGATCTCTTCTTGGACGCAGTCCTCATAGATCCCCTGGCAGCAGGATAATAGCTCTGCATCTCCCACCTCAGCAAAAGGGAAGCAGTAGTGCAGCTCCTCCCGGGGTGCCTGGCTCAGAGGCCTCACTTCCTTCACGTTGGGGCTAACCTCCCCCTGCAGAGAACACTGAGCAGCTTCCTCCCTAGGATGGGGGAGAAGCAATTGCAAACGGTGCCTTTCATCACGCCCCCTGCGACACTGATCTTGCCATGCTGGGGTATCCAGGAGCCCCCGATCAATCGCCTCTTCCTCTGCCACCACGAAGCACTCCTCCAGACACTGCAATTGTTCCCACACACTCAACTGTGCACCGAAATGGAGGATCCAGGCTCGATAATCAGCAAATGCATTTGTAGGATCTCCCTGATCGTGAAGGATCTGCTGAAGGATTTCCCCGCGAGTGCAGGATTGGATGGGTATACCTCGCAGCTGACCTTCTGCTATCAGCTCCTCCATACTCATTTCTTCAAGGGCAGTTAGGGGCCCCCCTGACAACGACCCTTCTCTTGCGGTAACAATTAATTCTGTGGCAGACCCCTCGGTTGTCTGCCCAGATTGCAGTAGCCCCCTTCTAGACCTTTCCTCTGGTTCTATCTGGGGCATCAATTTATTCTGGACTTGTCCTTCAGCCTCAGAATATTGTCCTCTTTGTAGCATCTGGGTAACTGTAGCAATCACTTCCTCTGTAAATTCTACAAACTCTGGCTCTCCTAGCAGATTCCAAGAAGTGGCCTCACCTTTACAGTGCAGGAATGCATCCCCCAGGTAACACACTTTGTCCTGTATGCTGGATACTCTCCACCCGCTGACCATCTGCTGAGCATCTTCCCAGTACTTCCAGATATACTGCATTTTCCTGACAATAAATAACAGATCCGGCTTCCCAGCCTGCCGATACACTGAAGAACCTCCATCCCTGAGCTCCTCTGCTACAGGGGTCTTGAGGCATCGATTTTCTTTCCTTGGAAACATTTTCCCTTTCACAGGACTGACACCTGCTCACTTGCTGAACATCACCTTATTGCATTTTCCGTTTCCTTACATATGGTCTGATCCTCTGTTCTCTGTGCTTTCTGTGCTCGATGGTTGGTGTCTGAATGATCCCACTGTCGCTGCCGCCAAATGTGAGGGTACGAGTTCCTCAATCACTCAGACACCGAGCAGATGAAACCAAAATATGGTTTATTTTTATCACAGCACACAAAAGTAGATGAAGACAGGAAAAGGATTCAAATGGTAGCATAAAAACATCCGGGTAGCAAAGTCCTCGTAGCATCAAGGTAAATTGCAGAGTAGAAAGATATTCAGGTAGCAGGCCCAAACAGACAGTCCTTGTATAGTCACAGTCCCAGATCAGTTCCACAGGGCAAACTATCACTTAGCCCACACAGCAGTGATAGCATATAAGTCCACACGATACCTAGACAGAGCATAACCTCTTAGTCCAGGACAGTCCATCAAA
Organism: Crinia signifera; assembly: GCF_055691185.1. Taxonomy (NCBI): domain Eukaryota; kingdom Metazoa; phylum Chordata; class Amphibia; order Anura; family Myobatrachidae; genus Crinia; species Crinia signifera. Next base: position 167,521,292 of record NC_139217.1, read on the forward strand.
AATCTCCCTCCTGGCTTGTGTGCCAGTCATTTTAAAAACTTCCAATTTCCCACGCTTCTCCATACCATCAGTGGGCTTGCACTCAATCCCTATTGGTGGATTCAAGTCAGGTTTATCCCCCCTCCCAGGTACTGCTGCTGCCCATCTGCTTCTGCCCCCTGCTGGGGTCGGTTCCAGAAAGTCTGGAAGTGGTCAAGATATGCATAGCAAGATACAATACAACACAAGATTACGTTATGGGCTGATCACCCCCTGTGGTGCCGGGTTCCACTAAATCTGGTATTGACACAAAGGAGCTGAAGGTAGAGACACAATCATAGTCTGATTACATTATGTCCTGATTACCCCCTGTGAACATTTCCTGTTGGTAGCAGGGGAATTGGATCACCCCCTGTGAAGATTGTCCCTCAGCTAACACCCTCCTGTGATAGCAGGAACAAAAGTATGGTAATGGGACATAACCTTTTGGTGAATTATTTCCTGGGTATTTCCTGGCAGACCATATTAGGGCAAGAGCGATCTGATCTGGAAATACACACAGATTTGGGGGATAGAAACATCTATGGAGAATAAGAGGGTACCGACGGACTAAAATAGTACATTAATTACTACACCTAATAAAATATAGTAATTACAGATTTACAGTAAATCTGATAACCTCACATTAAGTATTTGTCATTCTCCCTAGATGCTACTCATGTCAACACGTGATTCATTGAACAAAACTAGCAAGAAGGGGGGTTGCCACTGAAGACCAGGAAGAAAGGCAGTGGCTTGTTCTGATTTACAGTATTTATTGTATCATAACTGACACCATGTTTATTTATTGTTCCATTGTTAAAATTGTAAAATAAAATTATTTGATTCCATTCACTTTCTCAAGACAAAGTTCTGCTCATGTCCATGCAGTCTTGTTCTCACTAAAAAGAAATACTGCACCAACCAATCAGCTCCTGTTATGTTATGGGCTGTGTTTGAAAAATGGCAGGAGCTGATTGTTTGGTTCTAGAGTGGCCAATTCCAGGATCGGGATCATCGGGATCCTGGGTAATGTCCCGGATTTCAATCCTGGGATTTTGAGATTAGACTGCACATGTGCAGTCTAATGCCAGGCAGCATCTGAGCAGCCAACCAAGTCACGCTGCGCAAGCCAAACCACTGCGCGTCTGCTGCCGGAACCCTCCACCATACAAACTTTCCTGGCCGCACACAAGCGTCTCCAGCATCACACCTGCCGCCTTCCTCCACTCCACTGCCACCTGCCCGGCTCCATCGCTCCCCCAAGTAAGTCAATGTGGGGGACAGGGGGCGGTATTCTTTTAGGGATGCCAATCCATGAATCCTGGGAATCCCAGGATTGAGCATTTTTTAATCCAGATTCCCGGGATTAAAAACATGCCCTGGGATTGGCATCCCTAGTTGGTTACTTTACTTCTTTAATTCACTTTATCTCTTTCCAAGGTTTGATATTTCTCCCCCGGAATTGTACAGTCTCATGCTCCAAATATTATTATTTTTTTTAACTCTTTTGAATTTCAGTTAAAATTTTCCAAATCCTGGTTGGCGAATGTGTTATGGAAAGACTTTTTGCTGAAATGACAGAGCAGTCTGATGCTGCACATTGAGGAGGACCTGCAATGCACAGTGATTGGGAGGGAAAGCTGGGTCATTCAGACAAACTGGTTTAATCTATCTGATGAAATGTATCCCAGCAATCATTTTTGTCTATGTTTCTGCATTTGGGAGCAAATTATTGATTGCCATTTGCTCAGATACATTAACAGATTTTGTTCCCACCAGACAGATTGGACAGATAAATCTTTATGTGTATACCTAGCTGGGTAAAAGGGCCTTACATCCATTAGAAAAAAACAAACACATATGCCCCCACATAAAAAAAAACCAATACCCAGCACATCAGGCTCAACCCTTCACCACCCCAGTAGGATGGGGATAGAGAGTTGCAGGGCAGTAGGAATGGGATAAAGAAACGCAGAACGGTAGGGAGAGGATAGAGAGATGCAGAATGGTAGAGTGAGGATAGAGAGATGCAGAAAGGTAGAGAGAGAATAAAGAGACGCAGAATGGCAGAGAGAGGTCAGAGATCAGTGGCGTAGCTTGTATAAGGCAGCCCCCGCCACTGCTTGGAGGAGCAGGGGCAGCATGGGCGCCGGAAGCCTCTCACTCTAGCAAACAGGGAATTTTTCAAAGATAGAAAAAAAGGAAGTATGTCTCTTTGCGGTGCACCAAATTAAAGATACATAAGATATAACTTTTATTTAATTCATAGTAAAATTAGGCGAAATAAAAACAGACACAATACATATACAGACAGACATATACAGATATGTAAAAAGGATAATAAAATCCTCACAACGTGGGACCCCCTGTCCGAAAATAGTTACAATGAACTTTATTGGTACACATTAAATTGCTTTGATCAGTGAGTTTTGACTTGTGATAACCCTTTATTAGTAAGTTCCTCAGATACGCGGCAGAGAGGTGAGAATCCCTTAATTAGTATAAAAGGGAAAATAGTTTAATTGTGGAACTGTGCTGTCTCCGTGGTATCCAGAAATATATGAATTCGTGCATCTACAAATAACTAGCACACCTATCTCTGGAGTACACACCTATAATTTTGCATGCATATATGACCTAATCATAAAGCAGAATATAATTGCTATTGGTATTCATAGATAGTTAGCGGCATTCAGGATTGTGCCGTAGTCACCGTGTATACAACACTGGTGATTTCTAGTCGGTCTGTCAGGCTCTCCTGGGCATTCAGTGTATAGTTACAGGCTGCTCTCTATATCATGGAGCAGTCTGAACATTTAAATTGTAGCGTTCTCAACGTGCAAATGATTATTAATTAGCACACATATACAATGGAGAAATGCACCTAAAATTAGTGTGCATCAATATTAATATAGGACCGATCTAGGAGCAGGATGTAATTGCTGTTGATTGTACTTAAAAAAATAGACGGCACAAGAAGATATTACCGCGCTCACCACATATACAATGATGTGGTTTCTCTAGGTCTATGCAGCGGTGGTGTTGGTGGTCGTTATCGTATAGTTACAGATTGCCTCATGTGTAGAGGGGCAAACCGATTGCTATACTTTTATGCTTACGGACAGCACACTTTAGGGCAACAGGGTGCCGTGTCATATACCGGCTCAACTGGGAATAGAAATACGTGGTGCAGATGTCATGTAACACGCGTCTATGCCGGGTAAACCCGCAAGTTCGGGGAGCCGCTCACTATGCCGCTGAGGAAAAAATTGGTTAGTTTTACAGATCAAAATGCATTGTATGTGGGGAAGGGGATCAGGGGGTGAAGCCACGAAGTGTACGGTCGGCGTACGCTTCGCCAAGGAGCTTCGTCAGGCCTCTCACTCTAACCTGCATAGCTGAGAGCTGACAGCTAAGGTCTGTCCTGTCTCTACCTCCCTTCCTACCAGCAGCAGCACACAGGCAGGAAGTTTGGAACTGTTTTTGTGTACACAGTACACACAACCTCCGTCCGTCCGCGCAGGCTGGGCAGCTGCAGCATTGTCCCTCTCCCTGCTTTCTGTTCTATCTTGACTGTCCTGCTCCAGCGGCTGCCTTCTCTTCCCCTGCACTCTGCACTCCGGTTACAGAGCCCTCCCCTTCTACAGGCTTCTGCACAGGAGCTGAACACAACAATAAGGTTAACCCTTTCAAACCCTGGTTTTCTACAGTGGGATGCAAAACAGTCTGTGTCATCACATGTCAGCATATTTGTGTCAGTGTCTGTGTTATGTCTCTAGATGTCAGCGTCTCTCAGCATCAGTGTCTGTATGTGCAGTCCATGTGTCAGCGTATCCCTGTGTATAGGAGTCTGTCAGCGTCCATGTATCAACTTGTCAGCGCCCGTGTTTTAGGATCTGCCCATTTGTCATCTTCGGTCCATGCATTAGCATCTGTCAGCATACAGTACTTCATACCTGTACAGAGTTTTTGTGACTGTCCCTCTGTCCCACCCAAGGGCAGCAATGTCCAGAGCAGGGGTGAATATACATTTTGTATCTACACAGAGCATCTATTCATGGGAGACAGAGGGGCTTAGCATGCCTCCATAGTGATGAAAACGGGAGACATGGTTTGTGGGAGCATTATTCCCAATAAGCCTTTCCCCCTCTCAGTGAGGTCACACCCTTTTTCTGGCGGCAGTGTGACTTCGTCGCACAGAAGTCTTAATTTGTGCAGTGTAAAGGGCAGTATATGATGTGTGGTATAGAGTAAGGAGCATAAGGGTGTGTGACATACAGTATAGGGTGGAATTTATTGCCGCCCGAGTTCAGTGCAGTGCGAGATGTCCGCTGAATTCTGACATTTTTAAAGGGGAATTAACTTACAAGGCAAAACCATGCCTTGTAATTTAATTCCCCCTTATAAAAAACGTCAGAATTCAGCGGACATCTCGCACTGCACTGAACTCGGGCGGCATTAAATTTCGGCCATAATGTAAGGTGCATTTAGGTGTGTGGAGTGTAAGGTTAATGACGGCATGTGGCATATAGTGCAAGGGGCATTATGATGTGTGACGTAATGTTTAAGGAGCATGGGGGGGGGGGGTGCGCCAGAAACTTTTTTGGCTGGGGGGAGCAAAATTTATAGATACGCCACTGTCAGAGATGCAGAATTGTAGAGAGAGAATAAAGAGGGGTAAGGACATTGGGTGGTAGGGAGTGGATACAGAAAATCAGGAAGGTAAGGAGGGGATAGAGAGAAGCTGGGCAGTAGGAGGGGAGAAAAGCCTACATACACTGCCTCCCTCATACCTACACTGCCTCCATACACTGCCTCCCTCATTCATACACACACATACAGTACATACATCAATACATATACTACACACATACATAAATAGCCTCCATATATATACACACATACAGTACATACATCAATACATATACTGCCTCAATACATACACACACATACATACAGTACATATATCAATACATACACTGTCCACATACATACATTACAATTCCTCCCTCATACATACACAACCATAGACTGCATCCATTCATACAAATAACCATCACCCCTCCTCCCCAGCCTGGGCACACTGCAACAACTATTATTTCCTAGTGTAGTGATTCCAAGTAGCCACTACTACTAGTGCTGCACCACAAAAATTTTTTTTACCACTGGCTGGCACGGCGTGGGAGGTTACTGCACCCCGCTGCTGACAACATCTCCTGGCTCCCGGTTACTGCACAGCCTCTCCTGCTGATGATGGGGGAAGCACTGATCTCTGATGCTGCTACCTGGGGATACAGCACAGTCGCTGGGGGGGTACTGCACAGCCATTGCTTCTGCTGCTGGTGGGGAAGCCCTGGTCAGTTCCAGATGTTGCCGCCGGCTCCATAGCGCAATCACTGGTGAGGGCCTGGCAGCTGCCAGATTGCTGGAGCACTTCCCCACCACGAGAAACCACTAAAATTACTTAAAAAATGTGGTGGGTGCTCAGCTACAGAGAAATACAGTTATAGTTAATTTACATGTTGCGCTGAAAGGCAAGGCTGCCTGTCACAGGCCCACTACTGGGCCCACCTCAAGAAGTGATTGAGTATGATTACATCTTTACTTACTTCCCAACAAAGTAAATCTATCCAGGTGCTGTGGAACTACACATCCCATCAAGTCCTGCCAGTTTTAGCATGCCCTAATAGCAAAACTGTGGCAGGACATGCTGCACTAAGTGGAAGAGGGTGTGCTTTGCCCAGTGCACCATCAAGACACAGCCACAAGTTGTCATTGGACCACAGGTTGCTTTGAGTGTGTTGCTTGACTGTGATATGATTGCCCTGTGCAACAACTCCAGTCAACAAACATAGAGGGATAAATGTAATAGGGTGCAATAGTTTAGGCATCTAAAAAATTGCATCAAATCACATCAAGTGCAAAATCACAAATGTAATAGGATCTGATTTTTAGCAGAAAGTGGAAATCGATTGGGATTTCTGGGGATTTTTTAGTAACGGGAATGTGCAATTTTTGTGTGCAAAAGTGTGATTTTTAGTAACAGGAATGTGCAATTTGATTGGACAATGTTAAAAAAAGAAAGGTGTGGGGTCTTTCATCCCAGGCATAACCAGCCCCGGACAGTTCCTGGTTTCATAACTTCGAGGGACAATGAAGTAGTGATCCCCTATATATTTGCAACCAGCACCATGCTCCAACAGTAGGATAAAACTATAAATCCCAGCAGCGGCGTAGCTTTGTTTGGGGCGCCCCCCCGCCATTAACCACTTAGAGTCAGAAGTGTGGTCTGACTAAAACAGGGGTGGGGAACCTCCGGCCCGCGGGACGTAAACGGCTACCGTAGCCAGTTTGTGTGGCCTGCCCACCCACCCCTGTGGCTCCCCTCCTGGCAGTAGGTAGGTACACACTGAGTGGAATTATACATCAGTAAGCTAGGTAGGCACCAGCAGACTGGAATTATATATACGTCAGTAGGTCTGCACCAGCAGACAGGTATTATATACAGATGTCAGTACTAGGCACCAGCAGACAGGTATTATATATATAATTGAAATCGTTACTATGACTGAACTAGCACAGGTGCACTCAGTTTACTCAAGCGTTTCCTTCAGTCCCTTAAGTATTGTTTATGAAAAGCTTTTCTGTACTGTATTACATTCATTCTATCTGTTAAGCGCCTTGAGTCCTATTGGAGAAAGAGCGCTATATAAATAAAATTATTATTATTATTATGAGAAGGGTATATAAACCCCCAACAACTGCCTAGCAATATCCTTTGATAAAGCTGCATTTGGATGAAGCGAAAAGCGTCAGAAACCACTGCCACCTCCCTGCTACCAACCTGCCGAATCGGATCCAGACCTGCCGCTACCGGAGTGCTTTTTCCATCTTTGTCACCGCATACGGAAACTTTGGGGAATCTCCTCACTGCCATTTGATGGACTCTGCTGAGATGCAATCCTAACGGAATAATCCACATTTGGACTACCACTGCGGTAACTATTTACACCTCCATAATATCAAGGAGACTTTGTTGCCTTTCCGGATAAGTAAGCGGTATAATAGGAATGGACCCCTCATTGTAGGCAGTCAATCAATTGCAGGTGCTGGTGCATATGTTTGTTTTAATTTGTATGTGTACCACTTGTCTTTATTAAATTTGAATCATTTTAATATTGTCTAGAGCTACTATATCTTTTTTTCTTTTTGTCAATCCCTTGTCTAGTAGCAGCTTCACACTACATCCCACCACACCACCTATTTGTGTTGTTTTACAACCATTTCTTCCAGGTATTATATATATGTCAGTAGGTAGGCACCAGCAGACAGGTATTATATATACGTCAGTAGGTGGGCACCAACTAAGTGGAATTATACGTCAGTAAGCTAGGTAGGCACCAGCAGACTGAAATTTATATATACGGCAGTAGGTAGACACCAGCAAACAGGTTTTATATACATCAGACCATAGTGAGTCGTGAAAAGAAGAAAAATAAATAAACAATGATTAAAATTCAAATACTGTGTATGTGTCTCTTATTATAAACCCCCTACTGGGTGGTATATTCAAATGTGAGGATGAATTTGGTTCCACAAGGCGTACCGAGACTCACGTTGGATTTAGATGGTATTCCTCTTATAAAGGTCTCTTTGGTATGGCCTCAGGGAACTCAATTTCTAAACACAGGTGGACGCTTTCTTATGTGTTTAGAGACGAAGTGTTTTCACAAGTGCTCAGAAAGAAGAAAAAACAATGTCTAAGACTGTGATGTGACCTTATATTCTTTTTTTAGGAAAGTGGGCAGCTGAGCAAAAATGATGGGTTTTGACAGCGTACCTCACTTTAAATTAGGCGAAGAACATATATAAAGGTTTTCTTTTTTTGATGAAAAGAAGGGCGTACCCCTACTCACGATGTTATCTGGGGTTTTCAAACCTATCAAGGTTTCTTTATACAGGTCGAGTATCCCGTATCCGAATATCCGTTATCCGAATTATTCCGAAATACGGACATTCCAGAAAGTTAAATTTTTTTTTTTTTTTGCTAAAAACTCACTGGGGACATATGTAACAGCATCACTGGGGACATGATATGTAACTGGCACTATATATGTGCAAGACAATGATTGCTTGGCATTCAAATTCAGTGCTGAGATAGTACACACATTTTGTTTCACGTTTTGAAACCTTGTTTTTTGAACAATTAAAATATGTTTGTGTGTATTTTATGTGGTAATAAAATATATTTGTGTGTATATTATGTGTTTATACAGCATAAATGCAAGATACTTTAACCCCTTCCTGACAGAGCCAGTTTTTGCGTTCCTGACAGAGCCCTTTTTTTCAAATCTGACATGTATCACTTAAGTGGGGATAACTTTTTTTTGCTTTTACTTATCCCAGTGATTTTGAGATTGTTTTTTCGTGACACATTGTACTTCAAATTAGTGGTAAATTTGGGTCGATACAGTCTGTGTTTTTTTGTGAAAAATACCAAAATGTCGTAAAAAAATGGAAAATTTAGCAATTTGCAAAATGTTAAATTTTCTGCTTGTGAGACAAATAATCATACCACTCAAAATAGTTAATAACTAACATAGACCATATGTCTACTTTATGTTTCCATCATTATTTCAACTTCCTTTTAATTTTTTTGGACACTAGGAGGCTTACAATATGAATAGCAAATTCTCAAATTTTCAAGAAAATTTCAAACACTGATTTTTTTAGGGACCAGTTCAGTTCTGATGTGACTTTGAGGGACTTGTATGTGAGACACCCCCATAAATGATACCATTTCAAAAACTGCACCCCTCACAGTATTCAAAACAGCATTTTGGAAGTTTGTTAACCCTTTAGGTGTTTCACAGGAATTAAAACAAAGTGTAGGTGAAATTTCAAAATTTCATTTTTTTTGCAGATTTTCTATTTTAATACATTTTTCTAAGGAACACAGTACATTTTACTAGAGAAATGTGACTAAAAATTGATTCCCCCAATTCTTTTGTTTTCATAAATATCCTATATGTGGCCCTAGTGTGCACGTTGACCAAACCACAGGCTTCATAATAGAAGGAGCACCTACTTGATTTTGGAGCCTCCTTTTTATGAGATTATTTTTTAGGCACCATGTAGGTTTCTAGGCACCATAAGATGCTAAAATTTAGGAACCCCCCCACAAGTGACCCCATTTTGCAAACTACACCCCTCAGGGAATTCATCTAGGGGTATAGTGTACATTTCAAACCCCCAGGGGTTTCACCAATTGTGGTACAACTGGGCAGTGAAAATGAAAAATTACATTTTTTACACAAAAATGCAGTTCTGGCTCAAAATTTTTCATTTTCAGAAGGTATGAAGGAGAAAAAGCACCCCAAAATCTGTGCCCCAATTTCTCCCGAGTACGGCAATGCCTCACATGTGACCAAAAAATACCATTTGGGTGCATGGCAGGACTCAGAAAGGAAGGAGTGATTTTTGGATTTTGCAGCTCAGATTCTGGTGGAATGTTGGTGGGTGCTATGTTGCATTAGCAAGACCCCCCAAGCACCAATACAGTGGAACCCCCCCACAAGTGACCCCATTTTGCAAACTACACCCCTCAGGGAATTCATCTAGGGGTATAGTGTACATTTCAAACCCCCAGGGGTTTCACCAATGTTGATACAACTGGGCAGTGAAAATGAAAAATTACATTTTTTTACACAAAAATGCAGTTCTGGCTCAAAATGTTTCATTTTCAGAAGGTATGAAGGAGAAAAAGCACCCCAAAATCTGTGCCCCAATTTCTCCCGAGTATGGCAATGCCTCATATGTGACCAAAAAATACCAGTTGGGTGCATGGCAGGACTCAGAAGGGAAGGAGTGATTTTTGGTGGTGGAATGTTGGTGGGTGCTATGTCGCATTAGCAAGACCCCCAAAGCACCAATACAGTGGAACCCCCCCACAAGTGACCCCATTTTGCAAACTACACCCCTCAGGGAATTCATCTAGGGGTATAGTGTACATTTCAAACCCCCAGGGGTTTCACCAATTTTGATACAACTGGGCAGTGAAAATGCAAAATTACATTTTTTTACACAAAAATGCAGTTCTGGCTCAAAATTTTTCATTTTCAGAAGGTATGAAGGAGAAAAAGCACCCCAAAATCTGTGCCCCAATTTCTCCCGAGTACGGCAATGCCTCACATGTGACCAAAAAATACCATTTGGGTGCATGGCAGGACTCAGAAGGGAAGGAGTGATTTTTGGATTTTGCAGCTCAGATTCTGGTGGAATTTTGGTGGGTGCTATGTCGCATTAGCAAGACCCCCCAAGCACCAATACAGTGGAACCCCCCCACAAGTGACCCCATTTTGCAAACTACACCCCTCAGGGAATTCATCTAGGGGTATAGTGTACATTTCAAACCCCCAGGGGTTTCACCAATTTTGATACAACTGGGCAGTGAAAATGAAAAATTACATTTTTTACACAAAAATGCAGTTCTGGCTCAAAATTTTTCATTTTCAGAAGGTATGAAGGAGAAAAAGCACCCCAAAATCTGTGCCCCAATTTCTCCCGAGTACGGCAATGCCTCACATGTGACCAAAAAATACCATTTGGGTGCATGGCAGGACTCAGAAAGGAAGGAGTGATTTTTGGATTTTGCAGCTCAGATTCTGGTGGAATGTTGGTGGGTGCTATGTTGCATTAGCAAGACCCCCCAAGCACCAATACAGTGGAACCCCCCCACAAGTGACCCCATTTTGCAAACTACACCCCTCAGGGAATTCATCTAGGGGTATAGTGTACATTTCAAACCCCCAGGGGTTTCACCAATTTTGATACAACTGGGCAGTGAAAATGAAAAATTACATTTTTTTACACAAAAATGCAGTTCTGGCTCAAAATTTTTCATTTTCAGAAGGTATGAAGGAGAAAAAGCACCCCAAAATCTGTGCCCCAATTTCTCCCGAGTATGGCAATGCCTCATATGTGACCAAAAAATACCAGTTGGGTGCATGGCAGGACTCAGAAGGGAAGGAGTGATTTTTGGTGGTGGAATGTTGGTGGGTGCTATGTCGCATTAGCAAGACCCCCAAAGCACCAATACAGTGGAACCCCCCCACAAGTGACCCCATTTTGCAAACTACACCCCTCAGGGAATTCATCTAGGGGTATAGTGTACATTTCAAACCCCCAGGGGTTTCACCAATTTTGATACAACTGGGCAGTGAAAATGCAAAATTACATTTTTTTACACAAAAATGCAGTTCTGGCTCAAAATATTTCATTTTCAGAAGGTATGAAGGAGAAAAAGCACCCCAAAATCTGTGCCCCAATTTCTCCCGAGTACGGCAATGCCTCACATGTGACCAAAAAATACCATTTGGGTGCATGGCAGGACTCAGAAGGGAAGGAGTGATTTTTGGATTTTGCAGCTCAGATTCTGGTGGAATTTTGGTGGGTGCTATGTCGCATTAGCAAGACCCCCCAAGCACCAATACAGTGGAACCCCCCCACAAGTGACCCCATTTTGCAAACTACACCCCTCAGGGAATTCATCTAGGGGTATAGTGTACATTTCAAACCCCCAGGGGTTTCACCAATTTTGATACAACTGGGCTGTGCAAATGCAAAATTACATTTTTTACACAAAAATGCAGTTCTGGCTCAAAATTTTTCATTTTCACAAGGAATGAAGGAGACAAAGCACCCCAAAATCTGTGCCCCAATTTCTCCCGAGTACGGCAATGCCTCACATGTGACCATAAATACCATTTGGGTGCATGGCAGGACTCAGAAAGGAAGGAGTGATTTTTTGATTTTGCAGCTCAGATTCTGGTGGAATTTTGGTGGGTGCTATGTCGCATTAGCAAGACCCCCCAAGCACCAATACAGTGGAACCCCCCCACAAGTGACCCCATTTAGCAAACTACACCCCTCAGGGAATTCATCTAGGGGTATAGTGTACATTTCAAACCCCCAGGGGTTTCACCAATTTTGATACAACTGGGCAGTGAAAATGAAAAATTACATTTTTTTACACAAAAATGCAGTTCTGGCTCAAAATTTTTCATTTTCAGAAGGTATGAAGGAGAAAAAGCACCCCAAAATCTGTGCCCCAATTTCTCCCGAGTACGGCAATGCCTCACATGTGACCAAAAAATACCAGTTGGGTGCATGGCAGGACTCAGAAGGGAAGGAGTGATTTTTGGTGGTGGAATGTTGGTGGGTGCTATGTCGCATTAGCAAGACCCCCAAAGCACCAATACAGTGGAACCCCCCCACAAGTGACCCCATTTTGCAAACTACACCCCTCAGGGAATTCATCTAGGGGTATAGTGTACATTTCAAACCCCCAGGGGTTTCACCAATTTTGATACAACTGGGCAGTGAAAATGAAAAATTACATTTTTTTACACAAAAATGCAGTTCTGGCTCAAAATTTTTCATTTTCAGAAGGTATGAAGGAGAAAAAGCACCCCAAAATCTGTGCCCCAATTTCTCCCGAGTACGGCAATGCCTCATGTGTGACCAAAAAGTGGCAGGACTCAGAAGGGAAGGAGTGATATTTGGATTTTGCAGCACAAATTCTGGTGGAATGTTGGTGGGTGCTATGTCGCATTAGCAAGACCCCCAAAGCACCAATACAGTGGAACCCCCCCACAAGTGACCCCATTTTGCAAACTACACCCCTCAGGGAATTCATCTAGGGGTATAGTGTACATTTCAAACCCCCAGGGGTTTCACCAATTGTGGTACAACTGGGCAGTGAAAATGAAAAATTACATTTTTTTACACAAAAATGCAGTTCTGGCTCAAAATTTTTCATTTTCAGAAGGTATGAAGGAAAAAAAGCACCCCAAAATCTGTGCCCCAATTTCTCCCGAGTACGGCAATGCCTCACATGTGACCAAAAATACCAGTTGGGTGCATGGCAGGACTCAGAAGGGAAGGAGTGATTTTGGGATTTTGCGGCTCTGATTCTGGTGAAATGAATGGTGGGTGCTATGTGGCATTAGCAAGACCCCCGAAGCACGGTGAAATTATGAACCTAATAATCCATAGATGTGTGGTATAATTTAAAACACTCCTTTATACATAGGCCGGGTTTGTCGGGGCAAGTGTCACACTGGAAAATAGTTTGCTTTCTTATTCCCTTTTTATAGCGAAATTTGCACCTTTTTTGTGTCCTGCCCTTTTTTCCAGTGGAGGGGATTTCATCAGGAAAATGCTGCCCTGGTACAATACGGGGGCCAGTACTAGAAGTACTGGGGCCCTCTGCCTGCTGGTTCCCAAATATTAGGCCCTTTATGACTTCCTCTTGAAAGTGCATAAATGTCCCCCTCTGGCCGGTAGAACGGAATAGCACGTAAGCGTTATACAGTGCCATCTGGATGATATACACGGCCAGCTTCTTGTACCAGATTTTTGTTTTCCGCAGGGCACTGTACGGCTTCAGTACCTGATCTGAAAGATCCACTCCGCCCATGTACCTATTGTAATCCAGGATACAATTAGGTTTTGAGGTGTGGGTACTGGTACCTCGTACAGGGACGGAGGTGGTACTGTCTCCGTGAATTGTTGTCAGTATAAGGACATCCCTCTTGTCCTTATATTTGACCAACAACATATTTTCGGTGCATATTCCCCTGCTTTCACCCCTTCTCATTACTTGGGCAATGTGCGTTTTTGGGAGGCCTCTTTGGTTCTTGCGCACAGTACCACAAGCTGCTGTACCTCTTGAACCAAGGGCCTTAAACAGGGGGATGCTAGTGTAAAAGTTATCCACATAGAGGTGATAACCTTTATCCAGGAAGGGGTGCACTAAATCCCAGACAATTTTTCCACTAACACCTACGAGGGAGGGGGGGCATTCTGGCGGTTCAATTCTTGAATCCTTCCCTTCATATACCCTAAACCTGTGAGTGTACCCTGAGGTGCTTTCACACAGCTTATACATTTTTATGCCATACCTTGCCCTCTTACTGAGAAGGTACTGGCGGAATTTAACCCTTCCTTTAAAATGTATAAGGGACTCGTCTATGCAAATGAATTTATCTGGGATGTACATCTCTTCAAATTTGGCACTGAAATGATCAATGACCGGCCTGACTTTGAATAGCCGGTCAAAGGTGGGATCATCTCTGGGTGGGCACTGTGCATTATCGTTGTAATGCAAAAATTTAAGGATCGTCTCAAATCGAGCCCGGGGCATGGCCATACGGTAAAATGGGGTGCTGTACAGAACATCTGTACTCCAATATTGCCTAATTTCTGGCTTTTTTACTATGCCCATATGAAACACCAGACCCCAAAACGTCATCATCTCTACTGCATCTACAGGGGTCCACCTAGCAAATGATGACATGGGGTTTTGAGCAATAAACTGCTGGGCATATAAATTAGTTTGGTCCACCATTAAATTTATAAAATCATCAGAGAAAAATAATTTGAAAAAGTCAATTTCTCTGAGACCTGTGGAATCAAATTGGATTCCTGGCATGGCCAAAAACTCAGGAACCTGGGGCTCAAAATTGTCTGGTGGTGGGGTCCATACGAGATCAATTATTGGGGGGGGGTCTCAGCTGCTCTACGGGGGCGTCTTTGAGGGGGTCCCTCATCACCAGAGGAGGAAGAGGAGCTTAAGACAAATCCTTCAAATTCCCCGCTTGCCTCACTGGCTGTGTCAGAGTCAGAGGCAAGCATGGCATATGCCTCCTCCGCTGAATACATTCTTCTGGATGACTGGGATGACATTTGGGATGACATTTGGGATGCCATTTTTATTTTTGTGTTACTGGTAGTGAAATGTTTCAACACGTGTATAGTGTAGGGGGGGGTACAAACTTTATTTCAACCCGGGGGGTATGTAGTGTGTAGTGTGTATGTAGTGCAGAAAAAAAAAATACTTTATACAAAAAAAAAAAATTGAAGGGGTTAAAAAAAAAAAAAATTGAAGGGGTTAAAAAAAAAAATTGAAGGGGTTAAAAAAAAAAAAAAAAAAAGGTCCTGCGCCAAAAATTGAGCACAGATGTTGGTCAGTAACGTCCGTCACTGAACAGCTCTCAAAGGCAACAGGAATTTGATCAAAAAAAAAAAATAGATCAACCCTGTGCCGAAAAAGATGATCAGTGATGTACGTCACTGATCAGCGCACAGTGGCCACAGGACACCCACAAAATCACAGTGTGTGTAAAAAAAAAATTAAAAAAAGACCCCACAGCACAGTGAGGGGCAGCAGGTGCACAACCTTTGGTGCAACTGACAGTGCAACTGGCAGCAACTGACAGGTATATATATAAAAAAAAAAAAAAAACTCTGCACCCCCAAAAAGTTGCTGATCACCTCAGATATAGTGATCAGCACAAAAGGCGGGGGCAGCAGACACAAAATTTAGCACTCTCTATCACTCTCTGTCACTATCTCTCTCTATCTCTCACTATCTATCACTCTATGACACTGCAGCAGCAGCACTGACGGTTATATATAGGAAAAATAACCCCTGCACCCCCAAAAAGTTGCTGGGGGTGCACAAAAGGGGGGCAGCAGACACAAAATATAGCAGTCTCTATCACTCTCTGTCACTATCTCTCTCTATCTCTCTATCTCTCACTATCTATCACTCTATGACACTGCAGCAGCAGCACTGACAGGTATATATATATATATATATATATAAAAAAACCTGCGCCCCCAAAAAGTTGCTGATCAGTTAATTTATACTGATCAGCACAAAAGGGGGGCAGCAGTCAGTTATATAAAAAATATATAGCACAATCTGTCACTATCTCTCTCTCTCTATCTCTCTATCTATAACTATATCACACTGCAGCAGCACAAAATATAGCACTCTCTGACACTATCTCTCTCTATCTCTCTATCTCTCTCTATCTATCTCTCTCTATCTAACGCTATTACACTGCAGCAGCACAAGTTCACAACACAGGAAGTCACAAGTAACAGGATCCAGGAAGCATCCAGCACACTACAAGCAGTGATGAAGCAGTGATCAGGTAAGTATTTTGCTCGGTTCAGGTCAGTAAATGGCGGCAGCTGGGCACGGTGACCGCACTGCACGCAATTCCAGACCGGAATGGCGTCTGCAGTGCAGTCACCGTTAGTTTAAATCCCCCTCCTTGGCTGTGATTGGTCCGTCGAACCAATCACGGCCTTTGGGGGCGGGCGGGGTGAGGTGGGGTGACACCAGTGTCACCCTTACACCCCGCGGTGATTGGTGCTGTACTTTACAGCACCAATCACCTCCGATCGCGTGTCACCGGCGAACGTTATTCGCCGGTGACACAGAAAACGCTGTGAATGGCTGTTCACACTGAACAGCCAATCACAGCGATCGCCGACGGGGGGGCGGCATCGCCGCCCCCCCTGGGCATGCAGGGACATGTCTGCTGTCAGGGACAGCAGACATGTTGAAACTGTCACCGCGTCTATAGACGCGGTGACAGTTACAAGCCATGACGTACATTTACGCCATGTGTCGAGAAGTACTTCCCGACCATGACGTAAATGTACGTCAAATGTCGGGAAGGGGTTAAAATACATCATTGAAATATTAAAATATTCCGAAATACGGAATAATCCGTTATCCAAAATTCTCCTGGTCCCGAGCATTTTGGATACGGGATACTCAACCTGTATATGTTTCTCCTTGGTGCAGATAGGATAATTAGGTGATTCTATACATCGGCTGTGCCCCTATAGACCCGATAGCTCCAATAATCCGGGGTACATAAAACATAAGAGATTTCCCAATTTAATTAGAAAAAGTAGGATTATGATTTCCACAGGGGGTTAAACCACCATATGAAATGGCGTACCTTACTCACCCCTTTTAGTATGGGGAAAATGCCCGTAAAGATTTATTTTCCAATACTGAGTAGTATCACCACATAGAGTCGGGGAACCAGTTTGATAAAAAGGTATTTCCACAAAGTTTAATCCATAAAAGATTCTTTACACATATCCCATAGACAAATTATGGGGGCAAGAACCACAGAGTCCAAAAAATATTTTCCAACAAAAAACAAAAAATATTTAAAACATGAATAAAAACCATACATCCAAAAGGTGTGGCTGTTCACTCTCCTCTGACAGGATCTACGCGTTTCGGTCAGGATGACCTTTATCAAGAAGACATCTTGATAAAGGTCATCCTGACCGAAATGCGTAGAACCAAATTCATCCTCACATTTGAATATACCACCCAGTAAGGGGTTTATAATAAGAAACACACACAGTATTTGTATTTTAATCATTGTTTATTTATTTTTCTTCTTTTCACGACTCACTATGATCTGATAACCAATATCCGCCTGAGAGAAATTCCGTATCGTAGAAGGAGGAGTTTGAACATAAAACATAAAAAGTATTTCATTGCGCCAGTTTGTCTATATCCCAATTTTTCCAATTACCGGTTTTGAAGTAAAGGTGTATCTTCAGGGATTGTGATTTGAGGCAGAATTGCGCCACGTATTACCTGTCAATTTTTTCTGTACATTATATACATCAGACTGGAATTATATATATATACTGTGGTAGGTACAGTACTAGGGCACCAGCAGTGTATGTGTAGGCAGTGGCACCAGCCGAGTGTATACAATGGTCAGGGCCAGTGTAAGGTACCCTAGGCAAAACATCAACCTACTGTACTCCCCCCCCCCTTCCTTCTATACTGCCAATAACCACTTTTCAACCCTTTAAGGCATACTTGCTTAACAATCCAATATAGATGCTCCCAAAAATCAGATGGTTCTCCCAGCCCCCTGGGAAGGTGGGCACGTTCCCTGAAGGCCCCCAGGAGAGGGCAGCAAAATAAGAAAGTATGACCCATGGGAAAGTATGGAGGCTAGGCCTTAGAAGTTCCACAGCCATCACCTGAATTAAGTACAACAAGGATCCTCATAGACATCCTTGATTTTATGATAGGCAGAATTGGTGGCGCCCCCCCAGATCTTAGCGCCCTAGGCAGCTGCCTAAAGCTGCCTAATGGTAGAGCCGGCCCTGACTATGGTAGCCCAGTGACAGCAGTAGTAGGCACTAGGCAGGTACTGGCAGCCACCAGAAGAGTGGAATATGCAGTGGCAGTGTGGCTCTAGCAGACTAAATAATTAGGCCCCAGCAGATGAGGAGAGGCAGACAACTAACCTAACCAACCCTCCAAGACAGAGTGAAGATGGCAGCGCGGGAGTCGGAATTTATGCGAGTCTGGATCTCACGAGAATCTGGTGCCGGGCAATGACGTTTTGCCCGCGCTGCCCGGATCCGAGTCAGGTGGGAACAGTGAACACTGCTCGGATACAGACTTGGATCCCTGGCGTTTGGGCGTGCTTGGATCTGGGAAATTCAAGCCCGCACATCCCTAGTTAAGATGGCGCTGCCCAGGGTCTACTCCACCACTGGTAGTTCGGCTCCTTAAGAATGCAATGGTACCAGTACCTTAATAAACTATGGGATCATTGAACTAGAATAATATTAATAATAATAGTAATAATAATAATAATAATAATAATAAAAAAAATGGTAGAATTTGATTTTTTTAAATAGTCCAGAAATGCAGGGCAAGGGTTCCACAGTTATCCATATTATTTTGACACCCAGCTGATAACTTTAACATCATCAAAAATATCATAATACATTTCTACAGTTATTGGTCTCCAGAGGCCACACTAGGCTGGAGATGATCCCCAGTAGATATACCTGCTGCAGAGATGACACAGGGGATGTGATCTGTTCCTGGGTAGTCGCGAATGCCAGCCTGCACTAACCATGCTGCAGAGGGGGGATCAGCCAACACACAGTACAGGTGCTACAGAGAAATAAAGAAGTCTTTACATGAATAATATTCCAATATTATCCACATACATGTGTCTGTATATACCCGCACAGGGCACGGACATTTGTAAAGGCAGCATGACAATTACTGGGCTTGGAGATGGTTTGGAGGATGCCAGGGCTAGTAATGCAGCAGGAGCAGATCTAGCATGCAATGCAGGGTATTCCTGCGATGCTCGAGAGGCTGCTGCTGCTGGTGGTTATTGTGTGATGTCCTCTGGTGCTGCTGTGGCTGCAGATTACTCTTTACTTCCCTCCCCCTATACTCACCCACCCAGCTCACCCCCTGAGACCTCCATGTCTCTGACGTCATGTGTGCTCCTTCCAGTTGCTATAGCGACTCCATTCCCAAACCCCATCGCCTGTCTCCTCTCGCAGCCTCCACAATGGTACAGCCAGCATCATCATCATCATCATCACCATCACGCCGCACAGCGCTGCCAGTGCTAGCTCCCCGGCAGCAGTGACTGACAGCGGTGATTCAGCAGCAGCATCCCTCCTCCTGTGCATGTGTCCGGCTACCTCCCGCTTCCCCTGTCTGTTACCATAGAGAGAAAGAGGGCTGCCATTACACCAGCCGTACACCCCAACCCCGATCCGGGGTCCCGCTATATCACCTGGCTATCACTCACTGCTCACCCCCTACCCGCCATTGGCGTCTGGAATGTGCTGTAAGACAGGAGACACATAGAGGAGCAGCATCTGGAGGCGCAGCTCTTAACCGGGATCCAAGCATTGCAGGCACGGAATGGTGAGTAGTAACCCGGGCAGTACTGCTGCTGGGATGGGGCAGGGTGGGGGCTCAGGGTGGGTGGGGTGCTGCTGTTATATCACACTGGCCACAGTATGTCATTGCTGACATGTACCGTGTAGCACTGTGACACAATTATATATATATATATATATATATATATGTATATATATCAGCAGACACACGTACACATACATATAGGTAGGTAGTTGATGGAAATGCTGGAGGCTGTGCACATTAGTACTGATGCACAGACTGAAGCCCTGCCTATAATTGCTGTGTCTTTCATGCAATCGACCTCACTGTTGTTTTTTTTGGGTGGCTTTTTATTTCTTAAATTCATTATGCTGAAAAAAAAGTCCCTTATCCACTCACACGCTAATGGCTATGATGACAGGAACACCCCCCACTGTGGATTATTGTTTTAAGAAGCAAATTGATGATCTCTATGTACACCTACCTGTCTGTGGCTTTCTTCCAATCACTTACCTATTGCAGTAGTGATATGCATGCTCATCTATGTCACGCAGCACTACGTCTGGCTATGTTTACCACGAAGCACCACGTCTGGGTATATTTACAGAATTGTGGGAATTATGCCAAATAAAAAAAATGGACAATCGTTAATATTACACGATGAATACATATATATGGTACTCCCCAGAAATGGCATGACAATATATATATATATATATATATATATATATATATATATATATATATATATATATATATATATATATTTACGGTACACCCCAGAAATGGCATGACAGAACTGTTTTTTTCTATTTTGGTTTGCTGCATTGCCACATCATCATCATCTGCAATTTCTACTCTCTTCTATTGATTAACAATAATTCATAAGGAGGTTTAATAATCAGGGTGGTAGACTTAATGGCATGTCTCGTAGAATCCTTCTTAAAAATGAACTGACATGTTTTTGTCATTAGGAAGCACGCTGCTAATGCATTTGATGGTACACTCGACAAGGCCGAAGCCATATAGCATTAAAGCTGAAGGTGGATATTGAGCGATGTGGTTAACCTGCCAGTATAGCAGACTGGTAGATGCCATAGACACTGTATGATATGCTGCAGGCCTCTCTCCAGCATAGACAGTGTAAGGAGACTGTGCTGGCTGCT
This sequence comes from Crinia signifera, assembly GCF_055691185.1. Lineage (NCBI taxonomy): Eukaryota > Metazoa > Chordata > Amphibia > Anura > Myobatrachidae > Crinia > Crinia signifera. The sequence goes on from NC_139217.1 coordinate 167,542,046, forward strand.
GCATTGTGACAGGTTGCTTTTCTTAGCTCTGTTCCAAGAGTGCAGTATAAACACCCTCTTGCTTTATCACTAGCACAGTGCAAAGCCACCAAAAGGTGCTGACCCTAGTAAACCTTTAAGCCAATTACATTTTGTTCCTGGAAGTAAATTTTGCTGTTTTGTCACCTTCTGTTGCCTTCCATTGCTGCAGGAAAAGTGCTGTTATTTTACATTGGTCAATGTTTTGTAGGAAGACTTTTATATACCGTTATACAATACGGTTTGTCTTGAACAAGGTTTTAGACATATTTGCCCGTGTTATTAAAGTGGGGTTTTTTCTGCTTATTAAAACTATTGCATGATATATTTTGTTACTGTTCTGTTTTTGTTTTGTCAGATCTAAACACGCTGTCAGCACCCATACTTCATGTGTCCAAATCAGATTATATCATGTCTAGAATATTTTAATAGTGTCTTTATTTCATTTTGCACACCGTTTGAAGTAAAGCTGTAAGACCGTAGAGGTTAATGGCATTGGCACATACTGTAGCTAATCAGAACGAGTTCTAGGATTAAAGAAAGTAGAACTACTTCAATATGACGGTTGTCAGATTGCTCTAGGGCTATGCAGTGCTAATGGACTACTCTTCCTGCTGGAATCGGAAGCATTAATTATGCTAATGTTGGTTCCAAGCCAAATCAGTAGGTTTTTGTTATGCTGTTTTATCTAGACAGCCTAATTTAGTGATAAACCTTCATTGCATCCCTTCCCCCATTAAAATGCTAATGCATAGACCCCCCCCCCCCCCCCCCCGTGTAATTGACAGCTGTCAAATTGCAGAGTGATGCTGCCATTGTTCCTGTGCCCATACTAGGATTCTGCTGCAGTTTATGGAAAAAAGGCACACAAAAAACAAATGGAGTTGAGTATTAAAAATGAAGAGACTACATGAGCATGTACACTAGGGTGAGCTATTCCTTGAAGAATCCTCTCCCTTTGTTGCCTTGTGTTGACAAAGGTTTATTTACATGGGATTATCCTATTATCCAGTCATCAAGTTTTGAAATAGGAGATATATTTTCCCAATTGCGACTCTTTTATAAATGCATTTGATGATAACCCGTTATCAGATCTTGCAGCCTTCCTTTTGTTTGGTCTTCGCTTCCCGAATGAGGTGCATAGAGATGAAAGGGGGACAATAATAACCATAAATGCTAATTTCTGGACACATTTTCCATTCACTATTGCAGCCTGGCCGGCAGCTAAAAGGATTGTTGGATTTTACATCTTAATTTAGAACCACCAATATTCCTCATTATAGTTATTATTACGTAAACACTTTCCTATTTACACCAGGTCCATAAATAATAATTATGCTGTATGTATATTTAGTTCACAAAGCAGCTAAGTTGTTTTGGTATTTCAATACAGTAAATCTTGTCAATTTACTGTAAATTAGCCTACTGGTCTTTGTTCTTGTTACGATATGGGTGATTACAGTGTAGGTTGGTGTGTGCACTAGTGGGCGGGTTTGGAAGCTGATGACATACTGTATTTGTATTACTTGTATTATTATTATGTTAATATCAGTTGTGTATATATAGCACTTTACAGGTGCATTTATTTTTATAATAATAAAACACACGCACACACATATGCATATTTAAAGCATTTTGCAACCCCACCTTTCTCAGATTGTAAACAAGTACATCATATTTCACTCATTCGTAGATGTAGAGAAAAAAGCAACGGCTTGAAACTTTACCCAATGGAGATCATCCATCCCTATAGTAACTAGGACTGCTATTGGCAGCTGCAGATAGAACATACTGTATCAGTGCTTTTGGCACTTTTGTTTGTACATAAAGCTGGGTTGTATTTGGGGTCACCTGGGAACATACACAACAGGGAGCAAATCAACTTATTGACCACTCATTATTCAAGACCCACCATCTATATCATGGCATGGCAGTATGCATTCCCACCTTAACCATGCACCTTACCAAGCTTGCATGTTATCAGTACATTGCCATGCAATCCGGTCCTGAGTGGTTACAGGGGACAAGTTTACAATAGATGCACTTTTACATACCTCCCAACTTTTAGTTAAGGCGAGGAGGGACACAGACACACCTGTTTTACGCTGTGGGGGCATGGCCCAGAGGCTCTGTGAGCCTCTTGCCAAGCCCCTAGCCCCTCTGGCTGTGGGTATAGATGCTGTGCGCATGCGCACAGCGTCTATTTACCTCTGACCAGCAAATAATACACCTTTCACAACACACTTTTATTGGCAAGCTGCTCAATCAGAGGTAATGTCACCTTTCACACCAGCCTAAATTCCCGGGTTGGTCCAGGAACAACCCGGGACTAGCTCTTGCGTGAAAGGTTCCTGGGACAAATTCCCGGGTTAATTTGCCGGCAATTCAACCCTGCAGGGTTTTTCCCGAGTCCTTCCAGGGTTACTGGCTGGTGTGAAAGGTGCAGGGACATGTCCCTGCTTCCCGTGTTGCCTCTGCTAGTGCTGATTTGCTAGCAGGGCAACTTCCCGTTGTGGTGGACACTCACAGACATGCCCAGAGACAGCATACAGCGTGCAGGGAGACAGTGTGCATGTTCTGTGGCACCACAGACCTCAGAAGTTCATTTTAACCCCTGAAAGCCTGCAATGTGTGCCATGTCTTTGACAAATGAGGAGGTGAGAGAGCTATTAATCATTAGAGGGGAAGATGCTTTCATATGCCTTTTCATTTGTTTTATACAAGTAAACAAAGGCTGAAACACTACAAATGTTTTGTGTCTTAATTATTTATAATCAATAATCTAGCGTGAGCCTAAAAAAGGCCATTTTCAATGCTATTCTCATAGAAATGCAGGGTTATTCCGGGTTCAGTGTGAAAGGCACCAACTCAGGTTGTCCCTGCTTCAAAAGCATGTATGAATGGGTCCCAACCCGGGAATGTCTCTGCTTGTCCCTGGAATTTCATTCCCGGGTTTGTCTCTGCATTTCTGGTGTGAAAGGGGTATAAGGGATAAGGGGGGACTCTCAACTGCCCCCCCCCCCCCCCCCCGGGACGTTCCCACGGTTATCGGGACGGTTGGTAGGTATATGGAAGGAAGCTACAGCAACTTTAGACACTGTACAATGCCTGTACAAGTTCTTAAGGTTTGAAAATTTGTAGCGTGTGAATACATCTTGGAACGTCCATTCAAATAACACATTTGGAAAAGGCTACATTTTTTCACTGTTTTTCTTGGCTTCCTGCCAGTACATGATGAAGTTCCGTACAATTAGCTTTTCTTGGTCATAGTAATAAAAATTGTAAATAAAATGTCCATAATCTAATTATTTGTCAAGGTATGTAGAATACATCTGAACAGAGTACTGGTAATGTAATCCTCAGATTGTGTTATTACTTCCCCATATCAGGGTATGCTCCTTCCGCAGCATATGTCTAAATTCTGCCTTTTGTGGCATTTTTTGTATTTTCTTCTTATTTTTGAACTTTGTTATGCGTTACCATCCACGTGGACTCTGACTGGGAACTGTAAAACCTTGTGGGAAGCAAACCATGGGAACGGTGTGTCAACCTCTTCCATGTGTCGACCACTTGTCTATGTCGACCTTGTGTTTGTTTCATTAATTACTGTTGATCCCATGATCCACACCCACCTACAGCAGGTCTGTGAGCTAGTTATGAACACTGGGCCGATTCAGACTCACTCGTAGCAGGCCAAATTCGGCCTATTCCCCCATGTTTGGGGTTTGTGTATGCGCATGTGAGTTTATGCGCATGTGTAAACCCCGGGAGCGAACGGCTTTGGCGGGGTTTCACATCCACATGAAAACGCTGAGCTTTCCCCTGGGAATGCAGGCAGGCCAATGCCTATTTGGGGCGGGCTGCTGACATCACATGGCCTCAGCACCCGCCCCCTATTTACAAAGAGGAGAGAAATCGTCGGCAGCCATCCAATGATTTCCCTCCGCTTCGGCTGCATGCGAAGGGATGTGTTCTCATGCTATGCATGGCATGCTAGTGAGGGGATGCAGGTGGCACCTATCAAACAGATCTGTATCAGGCCCACTGTGCCTATGTGCTAGATTTTGAAAACTACGGTATATCACTTTACTGTTGGGCAGGTGTTTGTTGTACATGGTATATATTTTTGAAGCATTGAATTCCACAGCTCTCATTCAGGGCACGACCACTGGACATATTCATAATAGGATTTCATTATCTTGAGAAGTGTGAAGATTCCCACTTTCCAGTACAGCCACAGATGTCAAACGATGTGTGCGTGTAGGTGACATTGTTGAAATGTCAGCACTATCTTTTTTGATTGGGTTTTTTTTTTTATCTCTGCCCCTAACCTTAATGCTAGGGAATATCAACATTCTGACATTTTGCCATTTAGACATTGTAACCTTGTTGACATCAAGAGTGTTGACTTTATGCTGGTGACATTATGAATGGTAACATTCTGACTGTAAACCAAAGAAGCTCATTCTGTTGACATCTATAAAATACATTGTTTCTTACCCATCCCAGCAATACGCACTGTAATAATGTAATATCAGAAGCTTAAAAGTTTTTTATATCATCTATATTTATATATATATGTCTAGGGTCCGTTTGTGCGTCTCCGAAACACTGCCATCTGTTGGCAGCTTGCACAAACACAGAGGCAATCACAAGGTAGCAGACTAGCTTTCAAAGCATTTGCTTCGAGCGGTCTTACTAGTACAGTAATATGTATAGAAATGTTAATTTGTTGTGAAATTTCTACAATAATACACAAGGTTCAACCAGTATTTCAGCAGCATTATGTCTGTAGTAATACTTAGTGATATGCCAACAATAATGCCCAGTAATATTCCAGCTAATAAAGCTAAAATGAATGCTGAGCTTTATTTCTGCAGTAATATTATTCAGTAACAAGGGCATAGCCAGCACAGGTGCAGGGAGCGAAGCCGCTATGGTACCCAGAGCTGAGAGAAACCAACTTCTCCCTCAATTGCATGTGTTAGATACATTTTTTACCATTCGTAGAGATACATAGAGACTTTACAAACTTTTGCTGTGGGGCCTGCAATATACCTAGCTATACCCGTGGACCTGCTCATTGTATTGTGGTATAAAATGAACTTTAGGGCATTATAATACTACATAACATGAACTAAAGTGTAGTGTAGTGTGGCACAATATGAAGTGAAAGCTTTATAGAGTGGCATAATAAGAACTGGGGGCACTGTATATAACCAAAAACAAATTCCTAGTATACGCAAGTATACCTGGCCACAGGGCCGCCGACAGGGGGGTGCCCTGGGTACAGCTGTCCTGGGCCCCGGGATCGGGAGGGGCCCGGGCAGCTGCCCACAGCCACCCCCCCTCCCGCACCCGCACCCAGCCTCCCTCACCCAGCGGCCAGGCACGCACAATACACAGTGCAGCCTGCAGAGCCTAGGACACAGAGGGGCTCGGCGCTCTGCAGGCTGCACTGGGCAGTGTGCGCACTGGACCTGACAGGGGAAACTGAAGGAGCCGGAGGACATTGCAGCAACGTGATGGTAAGTAATGGGGTAGGTGTAGGGGGAGGCGGGGTGCTGGCAGGTGGGGGCGGGCACGCGCGGGGTCTGTGGCCGGAGGTATGGTCAGTCCCGGGCCCCAATATTTCTAATGGTGACCCTGCCTGGCCAATAAAGCTGATTCTGATTCTGTATAATAAGACATAAAGGCATATATCTACTAAGCCTTGGAGAGTGATAAAGTAAAAACAGATAAACATTTTCTGTCATTTTTTTTAATACAGCCTGTATGTCAGCTGCAGATATGTTGAATATTATACCATCTGCTGTAATGTCAAGTAGTATGCCAATGATATGCCAACAACAGCATGCCCTGTAATATGTTATATGGTAACAATAATGCCCAGAAATCTTATGGGCAATTTAGCAGAGCTCTGCTATAGATAGCCGCCGCCCAGAGAGAGTGAAAACCCGCCCTGTGCAAGTCTGCGAATGGCTTACAAAGATCACACCGATCGGCGCTAGCTGCAAATCCATACGCAACTCACTCACCATCGAATGATTCTCCCAGTATGTGCAGTCTATGCGTAACCTAGAACCAACCTGGCCGCTGTGATAGAAACAGGCAGATTGTGGCTGGAGCTGACATCACACACCGCCCTGACAATGCCTGGGCACACCAGCGTTTTCCCTGACACTCCCAGAAAACGGAATGGCGGCTTCCTGTCAGTCAGCTTGTGAACGACTAGCGATCAGAATAGACGCTGGATTTTGTCGCTGTTTGGGCCCACGCATGTGCGCTACGATCCGTACGCGTGTGTTGGTCAATAATCCCCTACCGTAAAAATTTGCATAGCAGCGATCAGATCTGAATCAGACCCTAGGCACAGTAGATTAGTACTTTTGGTATAAAGTCACAGGTTATAAAGTCACAGGTTATAAAGTCACAGGTTAAGCAAACTGATAAGTTGCACAAAGCATGCTGTGGGTCACTTGTATTGGATATCTGCTGTTTAGCTTTTTAACTAGATTAGTAACTGGGTCGCACAGAGAATCTACATGCAATGCAGGCATCAGAGTCCTATCCTGATACTCAGCCCAGGCGCTTACAATTTCATAAATTGCAGCCTATGACCCCATCTGTAATTGGATGACAGTGAATGTCTGACAAGGCTTAGATGCTCCTCCATAGGTAATGAGTGATTCCTGTATTTGGGGCTTAATTCATTTATAGTGTACTGTATACAAGTGCCACACATCAGTACACTTAGGCCCTTACTGAAATCTGATCGAAGTACAAAATTGTTCTCAAAATGGGCAAAACCATGTGCACTGCAGTTGGTAACATGTAAAGAGAGAGTTCGATTTGTGTGAGTTATTTTGTTTCTGTGCAGGGTAAACACTGGCTGCATTATTTTTACACTGAAATTTAGATTTCCGTTTCAACACACCCCACCCAAATTTAACTCTCTCTGCACCTGTTACATCTGCCCCACCTGCAGTGCACATGGTTTTGCCCATTTTGAGAACAAATTTGTACTGCAATCAGATCTGAATAAGGGCCATAACCTGCTAATTTTTACCAATTCCTTTGCGACAAAAATAAATTAATCTTTAAAAGAGTACCATTAGCAACATGGCTTGAATTAGAATGGGTGCAGAACACATTGTGCAGCAGCAATGTGTAACAAATGCAAATCCTTGAAGAGGCGTCTGTAGGAAAAAGATGCCTCATGCCAACATCTGCAATATGAGTGCCGCAACTGAAAACGCAGCATCAGATTACCATTGCGACAATCTTTAACAATGCTGGCAGTCAAAACTGCTCAGCAGAGGCCAGGAAAGCTGCATCAGAAGAAACAGGGAAAATGGGAGCAACACCCATTTTTGGGAACGCTGGCCAGCTCTGCCCTGCCCCCATACACTGTCAGTCTGTCAGTCAGACTGTGGCTTACAGAACAATGTGTGTGATTACGCAGCACACATTGGGGGGAAATTCTGGTTGGGTTGCAAAAGCAAACTTTCATGGACAAAACCATGTGCACTGCAGGTGGGGCAGATGTAACTTGTGCAGAGTTAGATTTGTGTGAGTTATTTTCTTTCTGTGCAGAGTAAATACTGGCTGCTTTATTCTTACACTGCAATTTAGATTTCACTTTGAACACACCCCATCCAAATGTAATGCTGGGTACACACCAGGACGACTAGGGCCCGATCCCCACAATCTAGATCCAATTCCGATCAATTGGATGTAGATTGTGTGCTGATTGGGCCCTTTTCTGTCCTGGTGTGGACCGATACCGATCCGATGCGCGGTCCCGCGGGTCGGTCGTTATTGAGATCCTACCTGCTGCAGGTAGGATCTCAATGACGACCATACACCCGGGTGCGGGTCGCCATCGGATCGGACCCGCTCACGGTGCACATCGTGAGCGGGTCGTGCCCCCCCGCGTCACCGTGAGCGGGTCGGACGAGACACTGACGACCTGCTCACGATATGCATCGTGAGCGGGTCGTCCTGGTGTGTACCCTACATAACTCTCTCTGCACATGTTACATCAACCACACCAGCATGGTGCATGGTGTTGTCCATTAAAAAAGGAGTTTGCTTTTGAAAACCAACCAGAATCACCCCCATTGTACAAATATGCAGAATGGCTCTTGCACTTTGGAAGTCCACCCATCATGTACATCATGTACTCAAACCATCATATTAGTGAATTAAGATACAAAGTTCAGGATAAAGGGCTTAATTCATGTTTGTATGCAACAAAACAATTATCTACAGATGGCGCATGTACCACAATCGCACAGCGCACGTGCCAAGGTACCTTTACGGTCACGCTTGCAGTAACATGTTTTCGCAAAATGATTGACAGGAAAACACCCTTTTAAGGTAGTGGTGGCAAAAATGTAGGCGTGTCATGGGGGCCAGATGCATTAAGCATCAAAAGTGATAAAATGGAGAGTGATAAACAGCCTGCCATGTCACACACTGTGTTTGAAAAATGTAAGGCAGGAGCTGATTTATTGGTTGTTTATCACTCTCCATTTTATCACTTCTGAAGCTTAGTGCAACAAACATGAATTAGGCCCAAATGAGGTGATTCTGGTTGGTTTGCAAAAGCAAACTTCTTCTTTAATGGAAAAACCACGTGCACTGCAAGTGGGGCAGATGTAATATGTGCAGAGACAATTACATTTGGGTGGGCTGTGTTCAAACTGAAATCTAAATTTCAGTGTAAGAATAAAGCAACCAATATTAACTCTGCACAGAAACAAAATAACATCCACATCTAACTCTCTATGCACATGTTACATCTGCCCCACCTGCAGTGCACATGGTTTTGTCCATTAAAGAAGGAGTTTGCTTTTGCAAACCAACCTGAATCACCCCAAAGTACTTAATCTGGGTAAGAAGACAAACAACACATCCTATACTGTAGGACCTCTGCTTTTTTTTTTTTAAATCCAGATGATGTACTTTTTCCTCAGTTTTGCATCTTAATTCACTATTAGTCTACTGATGACCTTAGTCATAGGACGGATGCAGCAATGATGTTATCGCAGTTGTCAGATGTTCATAAAACTGCACATGTGCGGAACTCCATGCTCTCCTTGTGCAATTTGGATTCTGCGTCCTTGCATGCAGTGCAGCTCCAAAAGTCAGGCAAGTGACAGTCTGCAAATGTTTGCAGGCGGAATGTCGCTTTCATTTTGTGGGAGTGCCAAGGCTACTCAGACATAGCAGCGGATCACAGAAGCACCCAAGACATATCTATTTACAACCCGCCTCCTGCAGCATTAGCGTAATTTATGTGAGTTGTTTGATAAGTGTGGTAAAAAAGCCAGTAAAATCCAAGTTTTTTGTTAAAAAACAACAACAACAAAAAAACCCACTTAATTTCTCATAGACAAGTGGTTCCCAACCTCGGTCATCAATTACCCCTAACAGTTTAGGTTTTCCAAGTCACCCAGGCGATGCACTGTGTAGCACCAACTGTCACATTTTACAAATCCACAGGTGGCCTGGAAAATATGAACTGTTGGGGCATTTGAGGACCAGAGGTGGGAACCACTGGCATAGATGCTATAACTTGGTCCAGTGACCCTCATAAAAGTACGTTAGGGTGTCTCTCTCAACTCTTTGATGGCAGCAATGACATCTTCATTAAACGAGAATTTCTTCTCACTGATCCAGATTTTCAAAATTGGAAACAATTACGGCAAGTGAACATTGCTTCAATTCTGGATGCAATTTAAGGTGGGGGGGAGTTAGAAGAGTGGAAATTTCCAGACATTACATCACCAAAATGGATTCCTCATAGAAATTTACCACATTTATTAAAGATCCTTGCAATGTTGTGTCTGCATGTAAAGGCGCAGTCACTGTGCTACTACTGCGTCCATTCATGAATAAAGCCCTTAGTTACAAATAGTACATTAAGTACTTAGAATTAGTAAAGGACATTAAGAAGTTGAAAGGATCAGCTAAGTCGCAAAGTCTGTTCTGCACCAAATGGAGCTACAATATTTGCAGCATCTGTATACTGCATACAGGATAACAAAAGTTATTTTGAGCGCAACCAAAAATGTTTTGGCCAAGTGGCCAAACCTCAAATCAAGGATACAGTATTATCATTTACATATGTCAATTGTGGAGCAGATCCGAGCTGTATGCAAATCCATTTTGCGTTTCTTGGCACTTAGTATGCTCACCCTTACTTTTAACAGAAGTCAACAGAACATTTAAAAATGATAATAGTGATAATCGTGTAATTAGCAAATAAATTTGAAAGCAATTTGCGGTATAAAATTTGGGAGTGACCTTTTTTTGATAGTAACTATGGTTTTAGCAAAAAAGGCATTATTTATCTGTTCCGAGACTTTTGACAACCTTGTGACTACATCCCGTATGATTTACAGTCATAATGTTCACATTAGAATCAGCCTAGGCTTCCCATATACTGTAACAGATTTGATGGATATATAATATTAATTACATAAATAATAGGAATTAAAAAAGCAGCTAAGCACAGTGCGTTAAGCAGATCTATTTTTTTAAATTAATAGTCTGTTGTATTTTAATACAATGAAGATAATTTAAACTATAGCTACAGTAATAAAAAGATCAAAATCAAGATTGGATTTGTTTACTTACTCGACTTAGTACATTTTAATTTAAGATAACAAGACTTGGACATAGATGTTGATTAAAAAGTAATATTAACATGTAGTTGAGTGCAAACATTCATTTAGATGTTCATTTGACATAATTTATCAATGCCTCTACCAGGTTTGGTGTGATCCTACTCATCTGCACTTGGGATATAGTTCCCCATATAAATGTCTAAGATATCATTACAATTTATAAGTTGGAAAATCATACTGTATATAAGCAAGGTACTGTACCAGCAAGTCACAACACCAGTGACTTGACAGTGGTAAATGATGTAAAAGGAAAAAGGCTTTCAGTGACCATGGGCCCTTTTGTTATATAAATAGCGGTAATTGTTCGTAGTAAAGATCCTCGTGGTTTACAGGTTGTAACAGCTCAGCATTCCTATCCCAATACCCTTCTGGATCAGAACCAAACGGAAGGATTCATTACTAAATTCTGAGTGGTACAGACAAGTGAGCTTTACTGCAGGGAACTGGATATATTAATGCAGTACCAAGGCAATCGCATAGACAATTCAGCATTGTAAAAAGAATCTTTGGGAATTGTAGTAATTCCCATGACATAATGATAGTTCTTAATTTTGTTATATTTACTGTATAGAGCATGCTGCTTCAGCAACACCAAATGGAAAAAAAGAAATTGAATTAGGAATCTAGTGGCCCTGGAGGTGTAGTGGTGGTGGAGGTACAGAACCAAGGACAGTGGAGTGACTAAGTTTTTTCTAACCCAATGCACATAGTATCCAACCTCTAAACCACCATACATACAGAATTTGTAAGTAATCATCTTGTTCTTAGTATAGCAGTTCTGAACCGGTTGTGGGACATGCATTTCTGCTTGTTTTAATGACCTTAAATTAACCTTACAATCAATGGGAAAGCAGAAAATACTCAACGATGGAGATCAGGTGCAAAATTCACATTAATTCTTGGTTTTGCTAATACCCTGAAGCACATAAAATGTGATTGTATTCAGTAGGGGATTTCAAGCCTAGCTATTACGTTGATAGCCACCTCCACTATGTACCCCATGGTTGGTCTAAGCTAAAACTGATATGCAGTTTAGGAGAGATTTTATGTTACATATCTCTCATATCTAAGATGAAACCTAAAATGCATCCTGCTAGCCTTGGAATACTTGATGTATGTAGCTCTTAAACTTAAATCTTAAAGTGGTTAAAAATATATAAGAAATGCAGAGGTACTTATGGTGGGATCTGCTTAGATCACAGGGTTTTGCCTATTAGCGTAGGCATAACCCTGCTCTGCACAGATCGCTGAGCACACATCACTGGTGCATCACATGTGTGCCGAGATGTGAGCTGAGCGTTCCGTGCTTAAGCACCTCGCTCAGCTCCATCGCCCGTGTGTACGGCGCATAAAAGTCACCTGGGCTTGTTTGATAACAGTGCATAGAAACAGATAGAAACTGATCAGTAATTACATTTAACCAAGCAAGTGCATATTGAGACAATAATGCAAATATGTTATATGTTCTACCAATTCCTGATATTCAGATGTGTGAAATGGGGGAGAGGGCAGATGCCAAGAACCCTGTCCTGCCGTGGAGGTGTAGTCATGTCCCAACATGGGCCCTTATTCTGCATCGTGCGGTACGGCCCGCGTGCGGCCGTACCGCCGATGTTTTTAGTCTGCACATGCGCAGAGGTCAATCTGCGCATGTGCAGCCCCATTCGCCGCAGACGTATTTCGTCCGCCGCAAAGGGGGCGTATAGGGGCGTGAGGGGCTTCATACCCTCATTTCCCTATGTATACGCCCCGCGTTTCATGGGCGTTCCCATGCAAACGCGGGGCGTATGCATGCAAATGAGGGTATGACGCCACTGATGGGGGCGGAAAGCTGACGTCGCCGGATGTCAGCTCTCAGCCCCCATACAAGCTAACACACGGACGATTGTCCGTGTGGTCTCAGCTTGCGGGAGCTGCTGTGGCGTGCGGCCCTGCCTTCGATGGTCGACGACCATCGAATGCAGGGGGCAGCTCCCACCATGGTGGAGGCGTACGCCCCACCATTTTTATGCGGATCGCCAGCCGTCCGTGTACGGACGGCCGTGGCGATCTGTCTCGTGGGCGGGGATTGGTTTGTGCGGCCAGAGCACTGTGTGCGGCTCTGGCCGCACCAACCAGAATAAGGGCCATGGTGTGGACAAGCCCATTACTGTACTCGGCCACCTCATGCTGGAGTGCAACTTCTACAGAAGGCCCCCAGCATGGTGCTTCCCATATGACACACTTGGCCTGTTACCCTCCAGAAATTTCAATCAGGCTTTCACCTTTTTTAATGTTATTCCAAGTTAAATATAATGTTGGTTAAATATAGCATTTTGTTATGATCTTTCCCAGTACACAGGGCATAATGTAAACCATTTGTACATGGTAGGCTAATGATGGACGGCCATGTTACCCCAATGTCACATCTCAAAATGCCACACACGCCCCTTACTGGCTATAGAAGTTCACCATACGCTACACAAACCTTCCAGTTGTTCCCAAATTTACCAATTCCACAGGTCGTTTTGTGTCTTAAATAGCCTTCATATACATGAACAGACCATCACATACCTACTCCAAAACCTCCCTATGTGCCTCCCAGACCTACCTGCATGCTTCTCAGACCATAGCAATGCCTCTCAGAAGTTTCTACTTGCTATCCACACATGGCCACATGGCATTCAGATCTCCTATCTATGCTTCTCACTACTCTACACGTGTGGCATACACCTTACATGCTCACTGTCAAATATACAGATTCAAAATACTAAACTCCTTTTGATGTTTTTCTTTATTGTTTATTGTTATTAGATACATTGAAGATCACATTCCGGCATTGACTTAATAGAGGTTGTTTTTTACCTATAATGTATACTTTGAATGCCAATAAACATTGATTATACAAAAAGCACATAATGCAGAATGCACTTAATTCTCCTGTGATGTGCTGCATTCTCCTGTGATGTGTAGCATTATCCTGTGATGTGCTGCATTCTCCTGTGATGTGCTTCATTATCCTGTGATGTGCTGCATTCTCCTGTGATGTGCCTCATTATCCTGTGATGTGCTTCATTATCCTGTGATGTGCTGCATTCTCCTGTGATGTGCTGCATGACTTTAACTTTACATAGGAGTGCATGTGATGTGGAACTCAGCTGTACCTGTTTAATCTTATTCTTTATTACATATGGAGGAGAAGTCAGACTTTTAGTGCAAGCTCCCCAGGCAGCTGGCGTCCAGGCGTCCGTCTATTGACCTGTGCTGCTGTAGGCAGTATTGCTTGTTGCTGTATAGCTGGCTGTGTGTTATTAGGGATATAGATAGATGCTAGTGTTTATAGTATGTGGTATTGTGCTTTATAACTCTATTGATCTATATTGACTGGAGACTATTTTGTAGATCAATATTCTTCAGTGCTACACTTTCAAACATTCACTTAATAAGGTGAAGACATCCAGGTATCTATTGACACAAGAGCATATGTACTATATCTGACTGATGGAATACTATGTGTTTTTTTTTAATCACTGTTTGTCAATATGTTTGGCCAGTTAAATATTTTTCAAAGGTTTTATCATAAAAGAAACAAGAGTTAAGCTTGACTGTAGTCACACTGTTTTGCAAAGCTTTACTATAGTTTGTTTATTACATGCAATCATTTGAAGAGTCAATATCCAGTTATTAAAATATCTGGTAATAGTGCACCAAATATGCGCTGTAAACCATAATTTGTATTATGGTTCTTCTACTGCATTTAATATACTAACATAAAAATACTTTGCAATATACTCAAAGAACATTGGTTAAATAAGAATGAAAAGCAACTTAAATACAACACACTACAAATAGAGGTATGGACAATTGCTTATACAAATGCATAAAAACATCATCTGTGCCTGAGCATCAAATAAAGGAACCAGTGGAATTACCAGTGAATGTCATCATCAATGTCATCTCAATCATGCCTGATTCATGTTTAATTGCAGTTTTGCAATTTCGTCCGCATGTTGGGGGCTGCCCAGCACAGGCCAAGGTAAAAAAGTCCTGCCCTGGATGCAATCACAGTTTAGCACTTTGCACACGCATGCTACTGCCGCTGAGCATGTGCAAAAATCACATGACCACAGGCCCTTTATCTGCTATCTGCCCCTCAGCACCTGCAAATATTAAGGATGTCCCAGACATATATGCATTTTCCCCTACAGCCAGTGTTTGCAAATATGTGAACACGTTCTTACGGTACGTGGCCAACGTAACTGTCCACCCCACTCATTAAAGTGCAGGAAGCTTTATGTGGCAGAAACACACAAATCTGTATGGTACGCACTGCTCTGCTACAGTAATACACAAAAGAGACACCAACGGGCTAAGTACTTAGCCTGCATCAGCCAAAAGGCCCCCATCCACTAGTCAGATTTGGCCTGTTTTCTTCAGATTCAGATGGATCTGACAGACCAATCTGAAGAAAAAAGGCCAAATCTAAACTTCATCAGATGTGTGGCTGAGTCTAAAGGTGGCCATACACACGCAGATTTATCTTCAGATCTGACTGGTTGGAACAAAAACATGGTTATGGATGAGAGAAATGACAGTTGACCGTTTTCTTGGAAATGCTGGAAAACTGACAAACTGTCATTCAGATATTACCAGGTGTTTGTTCCAACCAGCCAGATCTGAAGATAAATCTTACTAGTGTATGGGCACCTTTAGATTCATCTGCCAAAATAATCTTTAACATTCTACATTTAGGACTATGATGAATGTACATACATAGAGCATCAATATTTTGGTTAATGACTATCTTATACTTGCATTTGTCATGTATATTTTAGGTAAGAAATGTATTGCAACATCCTACAAATGAGAGCCTGCCTTCTAAAATTCTAGAGTAAAGATTAAAATGAGGAATGGTTTAGTGTAATATTTATATTCTCTACATTATTTGATAATTCCTTTCAATACATCAAACTGGGAGGCAAAGATAATAACTATATATGTGATTGATACACGGTATAATGGTATGACAGCAATAGCACAGTTACAAAATGCTGCTGTCTGTTCAAGAACCACCAGTTTTTGCATGATGTAGGCTGCAAGCCGTCTGACCTATTTCTAGAAACACTTGCATTACATGAATGAATCCCAGTGTATCCATGCTGTCTGTGGTAGCTATGGAGACTTACAGGTTGTCTAAGCAATGGTGGCAACCGAATCCCAGACCACACAAATCCTAATTTCTTTTTTTATTTTATTTAAAGCATTTAAAATCCTGTTGTTTTTTTTTTATAAAAAATGTTTCGGCCCTTTATTACAAAACAGGCATACAAGACAATATATTAACTAATAATCTAATAATTCATATAAAATGACTTATTTTGGTGCACACCTATGTTAAATGTTAAATAATTCCACAAACATACATCCATTAAATTAAATAATAACAAAATAATGAAAAAACTAAATAACTATTGGCCGTCATCAATGATACACCAATCATATTGGTGCAATTTCTGCTCCTATTTGAGGTCAGGACTGTCCTGCCAAACCCAGACAGTTGGGAATCACACATGGACTGGACATGAAATAGGATGATCAGTAATCAAATCAGTTTTGCATATTTGGGGCACCCAAATTACTGCTTGATCCCCCTGTAGTTGATGAGCAGAAATCAGTTTTGGGTGCTCAAACAATAGTTTGGACACGTTAACCAGTACTTTAGAACGGTTTAAAACCTTTACATGGACAAACCCAGTGCTTTTAGGTGCGACAGGCCGACGCTCGATATATCTAAACATATATCGGCGCATCGTGCTGTTTGTATGGGAGATGCGCCAACTGCCGGGCTGGAGCTGCCGGTGATTGACAGTTCAATGTGCGGGTGCATTCAAATGCACTCACCTGTTTGGGATGTCAGTGCCGACAGATCTGTCTGTAGATAGTGTGTACCCAGCTTAAGACGGGATAAATCCCAAGAACAAAATGTAGTCAATTTGCCAACTATCAGTACAAATTTGTACTGATTGGACCGATGATGCCAATGTGCCTGACAATGAAACTGTCAGAAGTATAGCTTGTGTGTAAAATCACAGTCAGCATCTGTGCAGCGACTCGCGAGCATATCGAACGATTCGATTGGCCACCGGACACTTAGTGTCCAGAACTAGAGTCTAGATCTTGACGCTTAAAAAATAAATCTGTGTCAACCTTCTGCATTGTCAACCTTACGCTGGTCGACCTAAGGACCCTGGTGACCTTTAGTCCCTGTCGACCTTTTGGGTCGATCAAATGATCCATAACCCCTGAATATGCCATGCAGCATTATAGTGAGGTGTTTCATTTACATTTCCCAGATGAGTGCTCATCTTCAGCAAACTATGGGGGAGATTGCAGGGATGCAGACGGGCCGGTAACATCCTCTGTGATTGGCAGCTGCTAGAAGATTACCTTCTGCCAGTCACCCAATTAGCAATTCTGACTGCTTGTATTGTTTGCGACCAGGTCAGTTAAAACACAGCCTAATGTGGTCGCAATGATGTGACTAGCCATTCAAGTGGTTAATTGTTTATAAATAAGCTTGTATTTTAAGTATTTCTTCTTCTTTACATAGCTAACAATAATCTAACAAACAATGGCAATAAGGCACTATTGAAATTTTTCTGTAAAGTAATATTGACAATATCATAACACAACCCCCATACACACTTGGCGATTTTCAGCTGGAAAGCTGCCCAGGGTGTACAGGGGAGTGATGAGCAGTGAGCGTTGATGCATACTCCCGCATCATCGCTGCCTGCTGCCGCTCATCTGCTGGTATTACCAGCAGTTGAGCGGCGGAGTGGACGGCTTTCTATAGCGCCTTGCTATGGAAAGTCATCCACTCCGGGGAAAATTGTGGGGAAGGTCAAAAAATGCTCAGTGTGTATGCACTGAGCATTTTTCAGCCCAGCAATTTTCCCCATCATCATTATCCATACACACTGGGCCAGTGTCTATGGACCGTTAATGTCATTTCTTGGATTAAACACAAATATGCTATCTCTTTGAGTACATTTAATTTCAGCATACTTTAGAAAACAATAATTAATTAAAAATGTTACTAAAATATTGCCAAATTATATTTTAGTATGTGACATTGCATATTGATTCCCATGGGTGTGACCTGTGCCCCCCCCACCCCACGCCCCCCACCCACACTGCTCTGTACGAATGGGCCAGCGACTATACAAGTCGCTGCGTCCATTTGCAAAAGGAGCCTGCACATGCGCATAAATGCTTATGCACAAGCGCAGAAGCTAAACATCGGTCCCGTTACAATTACCTCCTTACTGTATACCTGCAGAAACAATGCTATTAATTTTTTTGCAGGGAAATACTGTCCATGTTTACATTTACAACAAAAATACTGTTTAACTCGTTTTCCACTGTGATTTAGAATTCAGCTCTACCTCTGTAGTATACTGTAACATGGTTTTGACAAGATGGAGTACAGTAGTAGACCTATAAACTCACCATCGGTAACCTTTATGCTTATACTTTAAACAAACTTATTTAAACCTTAAACATAACTTATCACTAAAATAACAAGACAGACAGTGTGTGGCGTTTCAAACAGAATGTCAAATTTATTAATTGACAGCTATATCTGACTATAAATGGTGGTGGCACTAAAGAACGGTCATAGAAAAGAGGGGGTAAAGATCACACACACCATTCAAACATCGTTAGTGTTCAATTATCCCATCACAACCCACCTGTGCGGATGGTGCAGCCCATCCCCTGTCCAGGGACATGGGCTAACCACATATCGATGATGGGAGAGTGCACCCCACTATCTACATACTATTTCCATATAGACAAGACCGTTCTTTACCGCTGCCTAGAAATAGAAAAATAGGGTTGGGAGGGTGGGGAAAGCTGATCCAAAGAGGAAGTTCACCTGACTTCCTGCCTATTCCAAGCGCACAATAGCTCATCCCCTGATCCCTAATTGGCTATCCTATTCTTGTCAGAACACCCTAGCAACTTGCTACTTAGATTGCCAGCAGCTCAGATCCCTCTTGCTTAAACAGCCCTCGGTTTTCTGGAGATTGCTATACCCCATATCTAAAAAGAGTTCCAGGATGCTAACAATCTACATAGCATTGAAAAATAATCATAAAAAGAGAATATATAGTACTTTAAAATCAACAATGGTAAACCTTTTTTTTTTTCCATAATTCAGAACCCCTTGAATACCACCCTAATGACAGTTTAGGCCTTTGGAAGTTTTCAAATAGCTTAACTGGGCCAATAATTATTTGTCATTATTTAGGTTAAATAATAATGGCCTAATATTAACACAAAATCAACTTTTTTAGTTTTTTCTAAAGTGGCCTCAAATTACCCCAAATCAGCTTTTTTTGTAAATAAATAAAACTCAAACGCTTTATTTACATTATTTTTTTTTAACGAAGAAAAAAAACAGACAGTTGACAACTTTCAAAATCGTCCAATACTTTCCTTATACCCACTAACGGCCTTCTATATGGTCCTGCCAACAAAGTTGTTGCTTTTTGAGATCCAGAAAAGTGTCCAAAATTTTTATGCTTTTCTTTAGGTCGGTTTTTGGACAGAATTCGTGTAACCATGCTGCAAGTAGTGTGGCTTAGCATTTCTAATTGAATTGTAAGAATCTCGGGTGTGCATATTAAGGCAAAGTGTATGAGTTTAACAAGGTGAGTTTGCCTTTTACAGATTTAAACCTAATTGAATCCCCCCCTTAAAGTTGCTGAAATGTATATTTGTGAATGTTATTAAGTTACATATAATGGGTTATTCTGATTCACTCGGAAAGGCACAATCACTTTCTAATGGACAAAACCATGTGCACTGCAGGTGGGGCTGATGTAACATGTGCAGAGAGAGTTAGATTTGGGTGTTTTATTGTTTCTGTGCAGGGTAAATACTGGCTGCTTTTTTCCCACTGCCCTATAGATATCAGTTTAAAGTACACCCCCCACCCAAATCTAACTCTCTCTGCACATGTCAGCCCCACCTGCAGTGCATATGGTTTTGTCCATTTGAGAGTGATTGTGCCTTTCCGAGTGAATCAGAATAATCCCCATAGTGTATGAAATGACATTACCATGACAAAGCTACAAAATAACATTAAAACTGATGACATGAAGCACTGTGCTACATTTTAATGGAAAATAATACATACAAAAATGTAACAGCACTGTCTGAAAGAACAGAACTGTCTAGAAAGACCTACCATGATACCTTTCCTAAGCAAGATTAACCTCCTGGTACAGTAATAGGTTACATCATATTTAATTTTCATCATGACTTCGCCGGTTTTATGAGTTAATAAAATCATCTGGTCTGAATGGCCTCCACTTTGTCTGCTTGTCTGGTTGCATTACATTGGATAGGTGTTTTGTTCATCTGATATTGATGTGAGTTGACTAGATTTAATATACTGTAGTTTTAATAGAGCTATAGTTAGTGTACTTGTGCTTATGGTCTTCATCCTTGCTTCTGTCGCAGGCCATTGGTAATGAGGTAATTAAAAAGGATGAACACAGTAAACAAAGCATTATAATGAATAATAAACCACACATCATTTAAATCATATGAATAATTGGGCAATTACTGGTAACCAATGCCCTCTGTACACAAGATGCCTGTAACCCAGTAAGGGTATTATCAGTATAATAATAAACTCTGATATGATTCATACTAAATAAAATCACACATAAATAATACATGTAAGACAAATACTCTTTCTTCATAAGGCCACGGTACAAAGTTGAGGACTTATTTATAGTTCGGTACCGTACAAATGAAATTAAAATGTAGCTGGAGGCGTCTGTATGAAATATAAGCCTCCTGCATACAATTGCAACTGACACAACATTGGATCGCCATCATGACCATCGGTCGTGGTATGGGATGGTCACAGCACCTGATGTGTCTACATAAGCCATAGCATACTCATACTGACCATCAGATCCGGTCAGCCCTGTCCACAGAATCTTTGACTACACAGACCCTAGGCCGGACATGACTGAGAGTGTGTGGGTGTGAGGGTGTCATTGCGATAGGGAGGGGGTGCCCATGGCGGTGGTAGTGGGCAGTGGCAAATGCGCAACTCATAGTTGGGGTATTTTTAGGGACAGAGCTTTTTTGCAAGCTCTGCATCAGCAGGCGATAATTCATACATCCATGCGTTGTAATCAATTATTGCATTGCAAAGTGGGCCAGTATTATCAAATGTGCCGCTTAGTGTAAGGCTGCAGTCAGGGGTAGATAGCATGCTGACCATGTAGCCGTGTATGCCTAGTGCTGACATAGTGAAGGTCTATATGTCAAATGTTGACTATTAGACACTGTCAACGTTCACAGTGTCAACATGCAATGATTTGAGTTTCGAACTGGCTAATGACACATTAGGGTAAATATACTAAGATGGGTGTTCTATTGAAGATGGGATGTTGACCATTGCAACCAATCATATTTGACTTCTTATTTGTTGAGCACCTTCTAGAAAATAATAGATAGAATCTGATTGGTTGCTGTGGAAAACATCCCATCTTCAATAGAACTCC
Organism: Crinia signifera; assembly: GCF_055691185.1. Taxonomy (NCBI): domain Eukaryota; kingdom Metazoa; phylum Chordata; class Amphibia; order Anura; family Myobatrachidae; genus Crinia; species Crinia signifera. The sequence goes on from NC_139217.1 coordinate 167,563,332, forward strand.
CACATTAGTAAATTTACTCCATTATATTAAGATAAATCAGACAGGACATTGGAATAATCTTTATTATGATTTATTTTTTACCTATTAAACCAATATTACAGCTATTTAGAACTCAAAAATAAACAGAGGCAGCCTATTTGGCACTACGTATGTATACCAGCTGTGAAATGATATAATCATTGCTGCAAACAATCCAAGAAAGGATCACAGTCTCAGCACAAATGGGCATGGCATGGATGCTTTAGGGCTGGGGAAAAACTATTTTAGCCCTGAAGAGGTAATCTCTCCTCCATTGTCCCGGCCAGCTTCTAGCCGACATCACCTGCAGCAGGCTAATAGTCTGGAAAAATGGATAATGCGAAATAGGGTTGTGCTCCAATGCAGTGCTGCCAAACTGTATGCTCTGGGGTGTTCTCAGCACCCGGTAAGTAGCTACATTTTTTGGGTAAGTAGCACAAAAACTTAAGGCGCACTGTGTTCCTTGACTTAATAAAATGGAAATTTATTCACAAAAGACATAAAAAACATAGGTACTTGTTTCCTAGAACGGCGCCCATCGCGGGCATCGCATGTACATCGCATGCCATTATAATGGCATGCGATGCGACCGATGCGATGCCCGCGATTTTACATAGAAATGCATGGTAAAAAGTAAATTGCGTCGGTCGCATCGCATGCGGCCAAAAAATCGCATGTGATGCGACCGACGCGATTACCGATTTTACATAGGGAACAATGTTAAATGGCCCAATTGACCCGATTTCACATAGGGAACAATGTTAAATGGCCCACAGACCCCAAATAGCCACCCTGAAGTGTGAAATGGCCCCCCCAATTGTTAACGCCACCCCACGATCAACTTCAATCCGAAGCGTGGGGAGCGCAGCGAGCCCGCGAGGGGCGGCGGTACGTATCCTCCGACCTTTTCATACCCCCACTATCCACATCAGCGTGGAGTTGAGAATAGAAAGTGTGGCGAGCACAGCGAGCCACCGAGCCCGAAGCGAGGCGAGCGCTTCGGGCTCGGTGGCTCGCTGCGCTCGCCACACTTTCTATTCTCAACTCCACGCCGACGTGGATAGTGGGGGTATGAAAAGGTTGGAGGACGCGTACCGCCGCCCCTCGTGGGCTCGCTGCGCTCGCCACGCGTCGGGTTCCGGTTGATCGTGGGGTGGTGTTAACAATTAGGGGGGCCATTTCACACTTCAGGGTGGCTATTTGGGGTCTGTGGGCCATTTAACATTGTTCCCTATGTGAAATCGGGTCAATTGGGCCATTTAACATTGTGCCCTATGTAAAATCGCGGTAATCACGTCGGTCGCATCGCATGCGATTTTTTGGCCGCATGCGATGCGATTGACGTGATTTTTTTCCTTGCGATGCCTAAGATCAATATTGTGGGCGCCGTTCTAGGAAACAAGTACCAAAACATATAATAATATCTATAATTTGATTTAATAATTTTAGTTTATTTAATAATATCTTTATTTCTCATCAAATGCACACTTCACGTGTTAAACAGTACAGCATAGACCAAAACAGAAAGAAAAACATTACATACAAGACTCCCACTAATTAAAGTATAAATTGCCTCTGGAAAGTAACTCTGAAACATCTAGTCCTACACAAAATCGAGCAATATCTCATAGGGCGCCGGGCAACGCAAACGGCATCCTGCCCTGCTGTATGCTGCCTCGCCACCTTCTCCGACTGCTGTGCCGCCCAGGTGTGTCACACAATATCAGCTATGAGCCACAGCTGGGGGGATAATTGGATAGACAGTAACTAGGTCTACAAGCATTAGGTCAACACTACTAGGCCAACATGCATGAAGGTCGACTTGACTGAAGGTCGACAGGGTCATTAGAGTCAACATGGACACTGAAATGTAGCACCATGGTTTTGTAAGGTCAATGCAAACTAATTGAAAATTATTGAAAACAACATATGTGAATGCTCATTTCACGCCTAATACATATGTAACATCACTAGTCATGTTGGAGAAACATGACTATATTTACTGTACATACTACAGTACATGGCAAAAAGTATCTGTGTAATTCTAATTATTAGCTAATTTTTGTTTTAAGCCTTGTGAAAGTTTTGTTTTGTATTTTCCTGTGTAGCAATGTGAACAACGTTGTTATATAGTTATTCTGGTCAATAGATCCAGTTCCTTTAGGGAGATTTTGTTCCATCGCTGACAACACTCATCCCCAAACAGCCACCTCTCACTGATAGGCTAGTATTATTCTGAGTATAAAAAGCAGTATGACAATTCCGTGGACGCAGTGGCATTCGGCTGGAATAAAATCTCCCTGACTGAATCAGGTTAGTTATTATTTTTTACAGTCCTAAAAATATGTGTTCGGAAATAATATGAATTTACTTTGCACATTTGTTTGAAATAAATTAAATCAGAGAAAACTGTGCAATTTAAAGTCTGATTTTTTTTTAAAATAAATAAAAGTGACCTGTTTTGTTCTAACATGATTTCAAGAGGTGAACCGCTCTAGATATACACTTGTGTATTATAATGTAGTAAAGACCATGAACCCTTTGCGTGCTAACGTTGCTGTGAGTGATCCTCAAAATATCCAATAAAAATGCCAGTGCCACTCACAGCGACTGTTCTTTTTATGGTTCAATATTTAACCAAACTTCAAATAATTGACTTGGCTGTATTTGTATTTATACTAAAAGAACATTCGCTTTGAGCGATGCTGGCATTTTTAGTGGATATTTTGAGGTTCGCTCTCAGCAACTTTGCCAGTCAAAAGGTTAAGGAATATTGGGCCGAATTCAGCTTTGTTAAAAAAAAAAAATACAACTGGGAAAAACCATGTTGCACTGCAGGTGGGGCAGAGTTATTTAGATTTGGCAACAAATTATGAAACACAATTAGAATCATAAATAAAATTAGAAATGACAATTCATTTTTGAGCCAGTAGTTGCTAGGACAGTGATGTAGAATTGTATACACTGCAATTGTAGATGCTAAGTATTTTTAGAAAGTATTTCGTTTGGGTAAACTCTACTATTTTTTATTTCATTGACCTGTCGAAAACTAAATTTAGAAAATGCTACCATATTTCTATGAGATGCTGTCATACATGTCTTGGTAATTCCTGTACACACAATAAGTATTGTTTTGGTCTCTTTTGCCTAACATCCATTTTGAACTTGGGGTGTTAAAGTTAATGATGCCAATGCAGTTGAGGTCTCATGTCCCTATTTTTATAACAAAGCATCAAAATAGTGTATCTATCTGTACATCTTATATATAAGAAATTCTGTGAGTTTGTCTGTCTGATTGCGATAAACTGTGAAACAACTGAACTGATTCTGATGCAGTTTTCACCATTTTGTAGGTTATTTTCCCAGGCAGGTTTTAGATTAAGGGGGATATTCAATCCCTACTGATCTTTCTGAAAGTTGGAAATATTGGCATTTTTTTTTGCCTATATGACCAATTTCAGTGATTTTGCAATCGGCGAAGCCACGTCTTTTTTAAATGGAAACGGACACTCATTCCACAATTTACAGTCTGTTTTTGCCGTTTCAGTGCAGATTTGGCTTTTTAAAGAGTTGAATCTATAGCGGCGAGTCCTGGCCAGAAACTACCAGGATTGAATAGGTCCTTCTGGGTATTTACGACTGTTGAAAATATTGGGCAGGATTGAATATCCTAAGTATCTTCAATATTAGTCATTATTGGGTTACCCAACTCTGGGCAAGACAGCAACAATAGGCACGTACCGTGCCACAATAGCAACCAATCGCTCCTCAGGGGCTGTGGCTCGCCTGGAATGTGTCCTGTTCTCAGCAAATCAGCAATGTCAGGCGTATATGTGCCTCAATAGCAACTGATTAGAACATATTTGCGATGACACTTATCCAAGTGGCAAAGAATTTTAACGCTTTATATTCCGTATCTAACAGACACTCTATCCAATCCATTTGGAAAATAAATTTTAATCTTGGGAGCATAAGTTGTAGAGAAATAGTGTCAGAGTGGATCCATTGGGAGAGAATAGTTTTTTTGGTGGCTGCAATTTTGGCTAGGAGGCACTTAATGCCTCGAGTGAAGGGTGTGTGAGTGTCATGTGAGTGGATTTGGGATTGCTTTTAAGCTTGTACAGGCAAGAGTAATATTCAGCGAAGGCATTGGCTATGTCTACTTTATCAGAAACCTTAGCACCCCTAGAATTATAAACAACGTGGATTCTATCCTGGGGCCTCTCAATTTCTGAGCCAAGAGGCGACCGGCCCTATAAAACCTCTGATTAAGGCGGGACAAGTTAGGTTGTACCTCACTCACTGAGAAAAGGTTGACCTCTTCTCTAGCCTTAATCAAAAGCCCATATAAAGGTCTGTTTTTAGGGTCTGCTTTGTGTGCACTCTCAGCCTCAAGTTCGGCCAGTTCAAAGTACTTTTATACTTTTTTTTAAGTCTGGCTGCTGCCTGAATGGCCAAGCCACGAACGACAGCTTTGAGTGAACACCAGTGGGTAAAAACTGAAGTCTCCTCAGGAGTATTGGTGGACAAATAGGATGAAAGATATTGTAGTATGGCATTTGATGTCTCTAGCTGGTTAAGGGTATGTGTGCCTAATCTCCAGGAACCAGAGGGGAGTCTCCACTCCCCTACATCCTATATGAGAAAAAAGGGTGAGTGATCCGACCACAACATAGGCAATATGTCGGCTTTACGGATAGATGCCAATGTCCATTTATCTGCTAGAATCAAATCAATTCTGAAATATGACCGGTGTACTGTACATGGGAATAAAATGAGTAGTCCCTAACTGTTGGATGTCTATTCTGCCAGCAAACCACGGAAGCCTTTAGCAGGGTCATGTGGCTTATTTGCAGACATAGCAATCGCACTAGATCTATCTATGGATGGATCCAGACTCATGTTAAAGTCACCAAGTACTAAGATAGCACCTTTTGCATGTGGTTCCAGAATCTTACAAAACTTTTTACAAAACGCTAGTTGTTTGGTGTTAGGGACATAACAAGATGCAAGAGTAACTTCTATGTTATTCAGACTGCCCACTAGGATTAAATATCGCCCACTTGGGTCTGACCACTTTGTCGACAGAATAAAGGGACAGTGTTGTGAGGTAAGGATAACAACACCGGCTTTTTTTTTGGGCCATTGGCCGTATAACAGTGGAGGTATCTTGTATTGTAAAATCGAGGCGGGGCAGCTTGATGAGGCTGATGATATGAGGCTTAAGTCTGTGAAAGTGGTTTAGTGCTAACTTCCTCTTTGAAGGGGAGTTAAGTCCCTTAGCATTAATAGATACTACTTTTACCATGTTCTCAATTGGGATGGTGAGTTTTTAACATAGCAATTAGTCGAAAAAAACAGTAAACAAGACAATATATCTAGCAATATAAGGGGAAGTAGATAACAAAACAAAACAACAAACAGACAAAAAAAAAGAAAAAAACATATATAATGTAAACTCAAATAACCCCACTGGGGGTAAAGTCAGATGCCACACCATGGGCACCTCTCTGGGAAGGAAAACGGGGGTAGTGAACATATCCCCCGTTGACTACAAGAGCAAAACAAAGCAACTTTAAGGTATGACCCCGGGCCACCCTGTGCCCAACCGACCCCGCTAGACACTAAGAATGTGCCAACAGTGAAACTATAAATGGTCAGAGGGGAGTTGGTACAGACACAATGCAGCCCGCCCACCGGCAAAACCCAAATAACAATATTAAAAGTGAAAAAGAAAAAAAAAGAACATTTGACATTGTAGGCAGTGTTAGCATTAGAAAATGGAGGAGGGTTATACTAAAGTGAGAACATACACATTACAAATCCATGTTATTTTGACCCCGCCATCGACCAGTCCTGCTGGAGTCGACATTCAGGGGAGGTGCTGAACATGGCACTGGCAATGTTCCATTTAGCTAGCAGTTTCATGCCCTCCTCCAAGGAAGATACAGCAATAGTGGAGCCGTCACGTGAAATCAGAAGTTTTGTGGGAAAACCCCATCTGTAGAGGATCTCGGCCTTCCTGAGAGTCATAGTAAAAGATTGGAAAGAACGTCTCTTAAGCAATGTAGCCGGAGAAAGGTCGCCAAATAGTTGTAATGAGTTCAGGATCTCAGACGATTCAGAGTAAGATCTGGCCACGTTCAATAATGCCTCTTTAATGTGAAAAAAGTGAATTCTCATCAGGACATCCCTGGGGACTCCGGCAGGGGCGTTGCGTGCTTTTGGGAGTCTGTGAATTTGGTCAATAAGCAAGTCAGCTGATAAAGCGGTAGGCAGAAGTTTTTTGAATAGGGTAATGGCAAAGTCATGAAGACTACTATTCGAAACATACTCCGGAACTCCCAGCAGCTTGAAGTTGTTTCCCTGCGATCGGTCCTCCATATCCGCCATTTTATCTCTGAGAGCCGTGACTTCCGCCTCCAAAGCTTCATGAGATTCCACCAACTCATTATGGGAGCTGACGACTTCGCCCATTTTTGTTTCAAAGTGGTCAGTACGCCCTCCAAATCGTCAATCATATGCTGACACTCATGAAGGGTGGACCGGAATTCAGCCGCCACTTCATCTTTGAATTGCCTCAGTAGAATTTTCATGTTGCCAACTGTGAGGACATCGTTATTACTAATACTTTCCTGGTCAGTCGCATTGTCCCGAAGCTCGAGAGAATGTGGGGGGGATGGGGAGGCCGAGTGTCCCGACCTGTTGGCGACTTCTCAGAATCTTTAGATTTAGATGAGTGAGGCGATGGTTTGAAGAAGGTAACCTGCGATACGGACTGGGAAGCTTTTGGTCTTTTAGGGGCCATGTCCTGAATAGCAGAAAAAAAACAGCAAAAAAAGCAAAAGTGTAAAGCAGTGAGAATGTTAAGGCTCCACCATGTATTAGTTGCTAACTATACCATGGCACTTTAAGGGCAGGCAATGGGGAACATAAGCCTGGTCAAATCATCTGAAGAGGAGACATCCGTATGGTAGGGATAACCAGTGTTATAAGCAGGTGAGACATAGTTCAGTCACTGGCAGCACAGAGGCGTCCCCCTTGTGCACCAGTTGCTAAATTTTACCCAGGGGGAGATGTCATAAGATCCCAGCAGCCTAGAGGCCACACAGCAGGTCAGACAGCTCTCTACCACCCTAGCACCCCAGCAGGAGGTCCAGCCCCAAATACTGCAGATTTATAAGCAATCTGTGCCTATGCACTTGTTAGGATTCACATTATGTTTGTCTTATTATAATTAGGTGCAAGTACTTAATAATGTTAAATGTCATGTGCATTTTCTGCATCTTTAGATACATACAGCTCTGCATACAGTATATGGGAAATATGCTGTTTTCTGTGCTCGTTTTTTGTGAGTAATATTGCTAAATCTTGACTAATATAATAACAGTAGTGGAAATACGTTCCCTTGATTAACATATGGTCTTACAGTAACATTAAAAATATATTCTTTAAAATGCATAAATAAGTACATAAATAAAAGACAGGAATTGTACATTTATTGTAACTTCAACATAATAAGGCTCATCCAGGTGTGTCTGCAAAGCTGCTATTGCACGCATATCAGTGAATGTTTCCTTACTGTGTATACATCTGATCCGCAGTGCATCAGAGAAATCAGCATTCTTGGCAATAACGGGGAGTAGTTGGCCAAATATGTTTCATGGCCCTACAGACATCATTTTCTGGGTGTGCTTAATAGCAGGTGTGATCTTACTTGCTACCAGAGAGCTCTCTGCATCCTAGGGGAATAGCTCAATCTTTGCGACAAAAGATTTATAAGCAATTATATGGTGTTGTACAGAAATAAAGTGACAGCAGTGAGCGTCCCTATTCTTAGGTTAGCTTCTGCTCATATTAGCATAAAAAAAGATAGCGATGGCAGCAGCAGCAAGAACAACCTCACCTGAATGAGCCTCAATATGTAGCCTCTTGTTCTTGTTTAAAATACATAATATACTTGTGTAAGAGAACTGTCTAATGACTGCGATGTAATACTTGCCATACCATGGCCCTTATTCTGGTTCACTCTCAGAGGCAAATTTCTTTTCAAATGGACAAAACCATGTGCACTGCAGCTGGGGCAGATGTAACATGTGCAGAGAGAGTTAGATTTGGGTGACTTATTTTGTTTCTGTGCAGGGAAAATACTGACTGATTTATTATTACACTGCAATATAGATCTCACTTTGAAGTAAAACCCCACCCAAATCTAATTCTCTCTGCACATGTTACATCTGCGCCCCCTGCAGTGCACATGGTTTTGTCCATTTGAGAAGGAATTTGCCTCTGAGAGTGAACCAGAATAAGGCCCCATGTGCTAAGGTATTGCCAGGTCTACTTTATTCACCATCCTTATAAATTGAAACAATGCAGTTTCACAATAAGTTTTATAGATTTTTATGACACTTGTTATTTATGAACAGTATATTACAACTATTTGTTGAGGAGAATTACTTCTGTTTTTGTGACATCTGAGGGAAATTCTTGGAAAGTCAATTTCCTGCTACTTCCCGAGAACTGAAGATATAATATCATTAAAATTATCAGCCATTCATTTAAGAAGATTATGTTAAGATTTGGGTCGTTCGGGTGGCTTGTCACAGATAAGCAGACTTTAAAAATAAATGCTTTATTATATATAGAAAATGTTAAAAGCTTTGTGTGCAGACTTTTAAGAGGCCGTTATATAAATCATGTGGATTAAACATTATATTATCATTTTGAAAAGATAGCAACCTAGTATTTGGCCTTTATCTTGTGATAAGAGCATTTGAGCTATACCAGGAATAGTTATTTTTAGTATTCTATACCAGTGACTCAGCATCACTCTAACTGGAGCATAATGTAGGGCAGCACTGTGGTGTAGTGGCTAGTATTACTGCTTCACAGCACTGAGGCACCAAGGCAGTAAACGTATGGATACCCCCATGTTTGTGAGGGTTTGTGTATATGTATATATATACACACACACACACACACACACACACACACACACACACACACACACACACACACACACACACACACACACACACACAACACATTTTAATAAATACAGGTGTAAAACAAACTTATTTAAATGAATGAATACAGTTGAACAGATCTATCATTTAAAATGTGAAATATTTATAGTGCTGTGGTGAGTTTACATATACCTTGTGAAGAAGCACATATGCACATCCCACGTACACAATTTTAGATGGTTAAAAGGCTTGGCAGGCACAGATGGGGAGATTATAGCTGTCAGGAACGGAAATATATTGAGCTAATAGTTTGCAGAGCCTCAGTGTAGCAGTTAATCGCAATGCAGCATTTTCTTGTGTACTGACATGTGATACAGGCATATTTATATATATATATATATATATATATATATATATATATATATATATATATATATATATATATACACATATACCGTATCTACATGTTCCACTCTTTTGGTACACACCTGTGGGGTGAAACCATGTACAAGTGATGTAAGATTGACCCCATAGACTTTGAAATACACCCCATCACCTGCAATTGCAATAAGACATTAATACAATTCAAGATAGAATAATATCAGCAATTTCTAATTTTTCCCAATGTTTAACCGATGTTTTTTATAGGGGTATTCAAAAAGGATCACACAATAATAAAGCACAAGATCTCCTGAAAACATACAGGTTATGCTCAGTTTTCTCTGGAAAACAGGGTTGCTTTCGGGGATGCTCAGCTATGGAGGAAAACAACATTTTCTGATAAACCGTGACATGCCCCAGCTTATCCGGTCTAATTAAACAGCCTCCGTTGAACCTTTTACATGCGATCAACGGCTGCAGGTAATAGGATACCGCCAATAATATGAGTTTTTAACCTACATTTTCACAAAATAACAGACAAAACCATTATGTATGATATAGAAGGACAAAATCGAAGAACTAGCAGCAATAGTAGAAGGAATCTCTGCAATAATCCATACACTATTTACTCCAATCAATCTCATGACTCTTGGGACCACAATACAATCCTCTAAGACCAAATGACTAACAATACAGTAATTATTTTACTTATATGATGCTGCACTTTCCACTTAAACCTCCTAAAGCTCCAGTCGCCGCTCTGTCCTGTAAGCCACGACCATACAAAGGGCCTTATTTTGGTTCATTCTTTCTGACAAAATCCTTCTTAGATGGACAAAACCATGTGCACTGCAGGGGGGGCAGATGTAACATGTGCAGAGAGAATTAGATTTGGGTGAGTAATTTTGTTTCTGTGCAGGTAAAATACTGACTGCTTTATTTTTACACTGCAATATAGATCTCACTTTGAAGTAAAACCCCACCCAAATCTAATTCTCTCTGCACAAGTAACACCTGCCCCACCTGCAGTGCACATGGTTTTGCCCATCTTAGAAGGATTTTGTCAGAAAGAATGAACCAAAATAAGGCCCAAACTCTTGCACACTAAAAATTATACTGTACAATAGAAATAAAAAGTGCAATATAAAATTGTTGCAAGCTCGATCTGTCGGTGGGTACCATAGGCTTTGGCGCACATTCAATATGGAAGTTTGTTGTTATATGGATGTGTGCCAACAATCTTGAGTAAAGTAGAATGTTGCTTGAATACTCTGAATGCACTTTGACAATCTAATAATTGCTTTTGTGTCTTTTAAAATATTTCTGCTAGTCACTTTCACAATTCTGTGCTCAGGTACTAGAGATAGCTCACACCGGAGAGCAGGGCTGAAAGTGGTCCAGGTTTTGTGGTTTAACTCATTTCTCCTACCACTGCCTCTCCACCCCCTTTCTCCCATTAGACAGAGCCCAGGCCATTGCCAAGGTTTTTGACGTCCCTGAAAACTACTTAATTTGTTCCCTACTTCCCTCACTTTAAAAAGGGACAGTGTCTCACAAGGAAGGTGTGTGGTCACACAGTAGTACCTCAAATTCAAATCACAGTAGCACATTCATATTCACATTACACTGCAAGTAGTGCCCCTAATCCATATTACTATAAACTAATATACTAATATTATTATTCAAGTTATGCTACATAGTATTTCACCTTATACATGTATGCCACATAGTAGTGTCGCTTACACACACGAATACCCACAGTAGCATTGATTATACACATAATGCCCACAGCAGTAGTACCCCTTACATAAAATCTCCACAGTAAGTGCCCTTTATACACATATCTGTATTTGTCCCTCCAGCAGCTTCCTTCCCTCACATTTTCATTTCAGCTGTGGTGATGGCATGACATCACATATGCTGTGCCAGGAAAGGAAGATGCTGGGACAGGCTTTTCTGTTTGAATTACTGTGCAGGGCTGTGGTGGCGGCGGAACTGAGTTCCCCCTGCCATTACAAGTGGTGAAACTCAGTTCGACTCCCCCCCCCCCCCCCCCCCCCCACACACACACTTTAACCCCTGTTGGGGAGATGTAAGTACTTATATACTGTATGTATATATATATATATATATATATATATATATGTATGTCCGAGGTAGGCGGCACTCAGAGACGGTGTGAACAGTTTAAACCATAAGCAGGTTTATTGTGCAAGATGAGGCAACGTTTCAGGGATGACCCCCTTTCTCAAGCCAAAACAAACAAGTCTATATATATATATATATATATATATATATTTTTTTTTTTTTAAACAATGAATAAGGATGTGGCGACTAATTGTATAATTTGCATAAAAGCCGGACTTGATGAAATATAATAATTTTAAGATATGTACACAAAAGTAGGTATAACAGGGAGTAACATTTATTTATACAGTATAAAAACAAGGACATTTATAGCAGTAATGTTAAAAAACAATCGGATAAAATTAGAAAAAAAGATAAAAAGGAGAGAGATAAAGCTATTTGTTTATCTTTTAAGGTAGACAGGAGGCTGTAGATTCCCCAACACGTTTTGTCTAGCGGACTTCTTCAAGGGGTGAAAGTGAAGTGTGACCAGGCCTGTATTTATACCAATGATATAAATGGTATATACCAATGGTATAAATGGTATAAATACAGGCCAGGTCACACTACACTTGCACCCCTTGAAGAAGTCTTGGGAAATCTACAGCCTCCTGCCTACCTTAAAAGATAAGCATATAGCTTTATCTCTCTCCTTTTTATCTTTATTATTTTATCCGATTAATTGTTTTTTTACATTACTGCTATAAATGTCCTTGTTTTTATACTGTATAAATAAATGTTACTCCCTTTTATACCTACTTTTGTGTACATATCTTAAAATTATTATATATCATCCAGTCGCAAATTCTACAATTAGTCGCCGCATCCTTATTCATTGTTCACATTTTTTTTATTGAAAGTACCTTACCACTACTTTGTATTTAAGGATTGGCTGACACCCTATATCAAATAAGGGAATATTGGTAATTTTTTATTTCTTTTAATATTCACTAAAGACTTACAAGTGGCGCTACCCATCTATTTATCTATCTATCTATCTATCTATCTATCTATATATATATATATATACATATATATAGACATATATGCAGATTATCTTTATATATATTATGACATAGCAAATGTATCTTAAAGCCACTACTTTAATATTGTATTCAATCACATATATATCACATGTATATGATATGTAGAACACATTATGATACAAGCTTAATAAGTAACACCTAGAAATAATTGTGTTTATGACAACATTAGTTAGTACAATCTATTAGACCAGCAATGAAATTCTGTAAGTCCCTGGAGTGTACCAGCTCGCGGACATTACATAAAGTACTTGCTCTCAAGTGCTGCAAATGTGCCCTATCAATAAAATCTGCTGTGCCCAGCAGGGTCTTGTTAAATGTTTAAGCGTTAAAAGCTTCTGCACTCATGTTGTCTTTTTAGAAAAAAAATATTTGATGCTGGTAAGTATACAATAAATACATCATTGGCAGCACTGATTTTATACCTTTTGGAGAGTCCTGGCTGGCCCCATTAGCCTGCTTAGATTTTTATTTTGTAGAAAACAAATATTCATAATAGTTATATGTAATGTCAAGCACACTTAACCCCTTTATAAGTGAGGGCATTTCATTCCTTAATGGTCTGACTGAATTTTCAATTTTTCCATAGTTTAACCTAATGAATGTCATATTTATTTGCTGCAGACAGATGGGTCCTTCTATTTGTAGCTTCAGGATCGTTGAATTGTGCAGTGAAAAGATTGGTGAAGAGAGTCAGTGGAGAAGTTGCCCATAGTGACCAATCAGCTTTTAGGTAGCATTACTCAAGTACATTCTTTAAATGAATAGGTAGAAGCTGATTGGAGGAGGGAACAATGAGGTTCTTCTGGAATTGATGACTGCTGGAAAATTATCTTCCAGCAGCCGTGTAGAGGGTGATTCTGCTTGGTCGCATTAAGGGGGTGATTCAGGTTGGTTTACAAATGACATTTGGTTTGCTAATGGACAAAACCATATGCACTGCAGGTGGGGATAATGTAACATGTGCAGAGAAAGTTAGATTTGGGTGGGGTTTGTACTTCAAACTGATATCTATATAGAAGTGTAGAAATAAAGCAGCCAGTATTTACCCTGCACAGAAACAAAAAAACTTACCAAAATCTAATTCTCTTTGCACATGTTACATCTGCCCTACCTGAGTGCATATGGTTTTGTATATTAGAAATCCAAGGTGGTGATTTTGGTTGGTTTGCAAAAGCAAAGTCCTTCTTTAATGTACAAAACCATGTGCACTGCAGGTGGGGCAGATGTAACATGTGCAGAGCGAGTTACATTTGAGTAAGTTATTTTGTTTCTGTTCAGAGTAAATACTAGCTGCTTTATTCTGCAATTTAGATTTCACACTGCAATTTAGATTTTAGTTTGAACACCCCCCACTCAAATGTAACTCTCTCTGCACATTACATCAGCCCTACCTGCAGTGCATATGGTTTTGTCCATTAAAGAAGGAGTTTTCTTTTGCAAATCAAGCACAATCAACCCCCCCCCCAAAGTGCTTTGCGAGCCAACCCGAATCACCTAAATGCGTAATTGTCAGGGAAAGTCCAGCCTGGCATGGTTGTATCTGAGTACCACAGAGCTTTCTATCTATCTTCTCTTCCATCTCATGACTTCTTCAAACTTTAGCTATGATTATAAGGTTGGGTAGGGCAATTGTTACAATTGTATCTATTGTTTAATGTATATAATCATAATTTTTTTTATGCAGTTTAATGTTTAGTTATTCTTTTAGATATAAGCTCTAAATCTTGTTGCTGTAAAATCATTTGTAATATAGTTACATGGCAAACAAGCACTATTATCTCCTCACTACTAGTGATCTACCATTGTTGAGGTCAACTAAACTGAAACTCATTTTATTCAGAAATAGCAGAGTCTGAGGATAATTGCTCGACATGATAATGTGATACAGTACAGTATATTCATATTATAAGCAGTGCTGTCCCACCAGTGTGCTTTTGCTGGCCATACACTAGACCAACTTTTATCCAACCATGGACTGAAAATCTGGTACTGTATGGGGGCAAATGCCAATACGCAATTTGCTCACAAATTCAGGAGAATGGACAACAATATTCAGTGAAATTGTTTAAATCAAATAGGTCCAACTACAGTACGTTATCTGAGGGACAGTTGTTGTTCATTTTCAGATTTGGGAAACAAATTACTTATTTACTAATTACATTTGCTACTATCCAGTACCATATTCTTATTCCATCCAACCAACTAGTTGTATGGTTGCAGGAAAGTCAGTCTGTTGTATGGCCAGCATTTTGCTGTAGTTAGGCTGTAGTTACACTGCCATCTAATATTTTTGCTACAGTGTATACTATGTATAGTTATAGAACTCCTATGCTGCTTTCAGACCGCAAAACTGTCTTTGACCAGGTATTTTAAAACGGGTCTGCCAGCTAAAACCCCTTTCACATCACATGTCTTAAAATGGTATTTCAGTGCAGTTTTTGTCCTTAAACGGTATTGCAATGCAGTTTTTGTTCCTTCACAACACTGCACCCGTTTTTACCCATAGAAAACAGTGGATAAAAAAAAGGGTCTGAAACGGGTAGGCCCCTGCTTTATTACCGTTTAGAAATACCAGTTCAATAGAACCGGTAAATTCACTCTGCACCTTTCAGACTGCACAAATTACCGTTTTAAAACGGTAAAAAAAACGGCAAAATAACGGGTAAAAAGTGCGGTCTGAAAGGGGCACTAGACTTTTTTTTTTCCTCCTGCTGATACGGACTTAACACCCACCGCAAGTGAACTGTTGCACATAATCAATTACAGGTGTATAACAGCTGGTGGCTAGAAGTGATATGTGAAGTTTTCAGCTATCTGTGCTACAGGACTAAACTTTAATCGATAAGAATACTTATTCATGTGTTAATAGTACAAAGTGTCAATAACATGAAAGTGCTATGGGAATTATTTCATCCCGAAAGTATCACTGTTTCTGTTTGCATAGGTTCAGGCTGCATCCACTGAAAATCAATTCTTTGTCCCCTTCTGATATCCGTAAGGCATCCAGGGATCAGATTCAATACACTAGATGATGTTTGCACAAGTGAAAGTATTTGCTTAGAATTGCAAAAGTCAACCTTCAGTTTAAAGGTCATCTGCAAGTACTTTTTATTATTGCACATGGATTAAATCTTTACTTGATATTTCTAAATAAGACAATTTAGATCTGGTGTAAAATTATCCAGATCCAGATTAGGTCAAAATGAAAAATACAACTACTATAAACAAAGAATTCTACCTGATACAAGTATGTATTTCCAGTGTTTGGGAGAGATTGGTCCTGGCTAATGAATGAATGACGTCCCTTCCCGCTAGCTATTTTAACTGGCTTATTTCAACATCCCCATTGTGATCTATAGCAGACAGTGGCCCTTTCTCTGGTGAAATTTGCAATAGTTTGGGTTTAATAAAACAAAAGTGAAACTATTACACAAATTAGGGGGTCTCTACATTTACATTAAACCCTACAGTATGTTGCCTATCAGTTTGCAACGATCCTGTGACATCGTTGAGGCACTAACAGACTAATAATGAAACCTGTACTGATATATTTTAGTTTTTTATCCATTGTAAAAAAATGACTTCTGTAAATATACTGTATGTATGACTCAGGGGCGTAACTCCCAGAGGCAATGGAGTCCTCTGCCTTCAGGCTCCAAGTCCTGAAGGGGCACCTGCATGTATAAGAGCACCTGTGTGGTTCACAGGAGGGATCCAAGTGTTACCACTGCTCTTCCAAAAGAGCTCTGTAGTACACCCACATATAGGATGGCCAAACCTGGGATGGGGATCGGAGCAGTGTTCCCTCTAAGCTGTGCGCATGTGCGCGCGCACACAACTCGCCGAGCCCACACACAGACATTACAGCTAAGCGCACAAAGGTTAAAATCTTGTTTAGTGTGCCACGAGTTTAATAAGGTTGAAAATCACTGCTATAGCCTATATGTGTGGTGTGTGAAGTCTGTAAACATTCAAATTGCTTTATTAACTCAACAGAACTCGAAACCTAGGCCTGTATTTGTTATGTGACGCACAAAAATGTACATTTCCTTCCAAAGTTGCACAGCCAACATCTTTTGCCGCACAAAGCCTTGGTAAAATTAGAGGGAACATTGGATTGGAGGCCCTTAAAATTGTTGGGATTTTAATCCCAGGATTGTAGTTTAGATTAGACTGGCCATGCTGTTCCTGACCCCGGCGTGCGGCCCTGCACAGTGTGATTTGCACCATGCAAATCCACCGCCAGATCGACTGCTCCCGATGGCACACCAGCACCTCCGCACTGCTGCCGACCGGCTGCACCAACGCACCGCTACTGCCTAAACAACCATTCCTGTGGCACACCCGCACCTCTGTACTGCTGCCTCGCTTTTGGACGCCCCGCCTCTCACCTAAGTAAGTTAATGAGGGGGACGGGGGCGTTTTTCGTTAAGAGATGCCAATCTGGGGATTGACCATTTTTTTTTATCCCCATTGAAAAATGTCCCAGGCAGCTCCCTCCTGGTACCACTCATACTGTGCTGCAGAAAGCTACGGTGCACTCGCCGCTGCTGCTGTACAGTGAGATGGGACCTATCAGTGAATGCTGATTCTGCATGTTGCAGACTGCTGAATCTTGTGAGTCTGACCATGACCTATCTGGCTGTTGTCACACAGAGGAGCTGGAGCCCTGCCAATTCACTGTGGGCTCTGATCCCTGTAGACAGTCTGAGTTCTATCAAAAGGATGATTCTTTAAGTTGTGTGTGTATAACACACACATGCAAAATTTGTTTTCCTTCTTTTTTTTTAAAGGGGGAGACTAAACTACAACTCTTTAAATTGAACTCTCTCTCTTTCTCTCTCTCTCTATAGTGACTATCAATGATGGGCCTTTGTTATATAAGGAGAAAAAAGAACACTATGGGAAATTAGATGTTGCAATACAAAAGATACAGACATTGTGTAAAAAAGTCCTGGTCAAGCTTTTCTTACACAATATTACTTTTACACGTTTTAAGATTCATGATTGTCTAAATGACTAGTCCTCTTTTTGCAGAACCTAATGGCTTTTTGAAGAGAATCTAGCTTCAAATCAATAAAAGGGTGCTTCGTACATTGCTGAGGCATACCCTGTTTGTTTATAAGGAATTATTGTTACTATCTAGCAGGAGCACAGGAAGAAAAGCAGATACAGTAAATTGGATTTACTAGCACCAGAAATGGGCAAATAAAGCCAGTGTTCTACAGCAACCATTATGTGTAAGATTGCAAGGCTACATTTATTACCTGATTTTAATTAGTCCTTTAGATTGATTTATTTGCTATTTAAGCCCTGAAGCGTTTGCAAGTGAACATACTTTTTGCTCAGTGGCAAGCTGGATACTCTTAAAAATTATAAAATGATATTATGAACTTCCTTAAGATCCATAAAACTAAATAATAGAAAACAAAATAGCAAGAACACAACAATAACAACAGTTTGTAATGTTTTATTCAGTATCTTCAGAATGGCAGCACAATAATGACTGGGCTACATTTATCTATGAGACAAAGGACCTTATTCTGGTTGACACGCAGCGTTGCAAAGTTTGCAGCTTTTTAAGCCTGCCCCTTGTTCATACTGACCCCCCCTTCGCAGGGTGAATTCACCCACACGGCTGCGAATGGATGATTTGCATAAACATCCATTCGCAGCCTACGGGCCAAACCCACATCATTTGATAGTCGCCGTCCATCGAATGATGTGGAGCACACACGCAAAACTAAGATACTCTCAGGTGTCTTATGGAGCCCACACACGCACCGATTCCGGCGTGCGTTGTGGGCTTAACTAGCACACATAGCATCGCATCGTATGCCTTGTGCATACGATGTGCATGCGATGCGATGCTATGCTAGAAAAGGCTAGTACAAAAAGTATGTGCAGCACATACTTTTTGTACTGTACGATGAGGTGCCGTGGGAGCGCGCACCCCATCGTACAGCATCGCACCGCCGGCATCGGTGCGTGTGCGGGCAACTTAAGGTTTGCATGTGTCCTGTATGAGGACAGGGCTGGCAGCTGACATCCAGTGACGGCATCTGCGTCATCGGGGCATTATCATGGGAACACACAACATATATTTATGAAAAACTGGGCGTTTCCATTGCCGCATCCCCTGGCCTGCGGCCGCACTCCCCTCGCCAGCACTGTTGTGTGCGAGCGCCTGGCGAACCGTGGCCACTCGCAGATGGCGCATGCACAAAACAAAAACAATGTTCCCCTGTGCGAATTCGCATGGGAGCACATGGACCAGAATAAGGTCCAATATGTACGTATTCTCCATATTCACCAATCCTTGGAGTCTGCAATGGCCAATATTGAAGATCATCTATTGGTTTGGACACTAGGGAGATGAATGATCTCGTTAGAAAGAGTCATTTTAAAATCTAAAGCAGTGTTATACCGGCGTTTTATTAGTTATAACTTCATTGGATATTGATTGTAAATTGACTCCTCCTCTCTTCATTAAATAACTGGTTACTCTATTGATAACACTACTGCAGACTTTTGCAACCATTTTTAAAAAAAATTGCTTTTTATTAAAGAAAAATCACAAAAAATGTGGTACAGAAAGAAGAAAAGGGGGAAACATTGGGGAGTCAGGTACAATAGATAAATAAGGTCCAGTTGGCCTATTACTGAAATAAACAAAATCAAAATAGAGGCGGGGATTTAATACAGACAGGTCAGTGGGAGAACTGTAAATAGTCAATTGACCCATTCTTTCTCTATAGAGATTCCAGCAAAACCATTTCATTAGAATAGAAGATATATATATATATATATATATATATATATATATATATATATATATATATATATATAATATACATAGTAGCCATTTCAATATACTATTAAGCTACATGATGCACTGTTACTAAATATTCAGATTTCGGGTGGGATGTTCTAACATCCGCAGCCCCTCTCCGCCGGGCTTCAAAAACTGGATTTTTACTGCATTTCTGGGTTAGAGCATCACGCCCTTCTTCTGCATTCTAAGACCATTAGTCACAGGGTAAAACCAACATTAGTAACAAAGGAGTCTTTTTAGCACTTTAATGGTTAAGTTAGATACCATACTATACTTGCATAAGACAGGTAGGGATGTTTCCATCCAACAACTACATACCCGTATGGTGAGTCCCTCAAACCACACCAGATGGTGCCTAATAATCCCCAAAATGAACAATAAACTTAATCAATCTTTCCAAGATGGCACAATATCACATCCTTCATACAAGCCATTTGTTACCAAGGGATTTAATAGATGAATCCACCAAGTTTCCCTCCTTGATAGTTTATTTAACAGATTACCTTTCAATCTTATATGTTTAATACCCTCAAATATTAAATTATTTAGGCTTGAATCCAATGTAGCAAAGTGCCATGCTACACTAAGATTAAGATCTTTAATATTCTTCTTTTATGCTCCAAAATACACAATTTTAAATTCCTTTCAGTTTTTCCAATATATTTTTTACGCCTCATTGGCATGCTATGATTATTATTATTATTATTATTATTATTAGATTTGTATTTATAAGGCAACAGAAGTGTTTTGCAGTGCCGTCCAAAGGAACAGTAGAGGGAGACAAAACTTAACATTACAGTCAGTAAGTAACAAAAATAGTGTACAAGTACAAAGAGTGCCATAGTTCAATACACAGTACAGCTTAGATGTACAGTAAGTAGTCAGGACATGATCATCGTACTACTAGGGGCTGGTGGCCAAAGATGGAGATGAGTATGCAGGTGAAGATGGTGCTGAGTGTTTTAAGTATGGGAGAGCTGTAAGTGAGAAGTGAAGAGAAGAGCTTTGACAACAGGAGGGAAGAGGGCCCTGCTCTAAAGAGTATACAAGCTAGTAGGAAGGGGAGACATACAGATTACCTGAGGTGCAAGCAAGTGGGAGGTGGCTTGATAGCAGGATGTAAGCAGGCAGAGATGGTCAAGGTCTGAGGCAGGGGGTTGAAGGACCAGACTCAGGAGTAGGTTATGCAGTGGAAGGGTATGCTATGATGAATAGGTGAGTTTTCAGTGCCCATTTGAAGCTTAGCAATGTCATATATTTATTATTGTTTATTAACAGTTATTTATATAGCACACATATATTCTGCAGTGTTTTACAGAGATTATTTGAATATTCACATCAGTCCCTGCCCTACAATCTATATTCTCTACCACATGTACACACACACACACACACACACACACACACACACACACATTCATTCTAGGGTTCATTTTGTGGGAGCCTATTCACCTACCAGTAAATTACCCAGCGGAAACCCACTCAAGCACAGGGAGATTATACAAACTCTGCACAGTTAGGGCCATGATGGGAATCAAACTCATGGCCTCAGCGCTGTGTGCATATATACTGTCCTTTCCTTACTCACAAACTGGCAAACCAAACATTTATTGCATGGAAAGAACCCTTTGGAGGTTCCTAACCATTTGTTTTCTTTTAGTCATGGGAAGAGAACTTGAACTAATACATTTTTTAAGGAATGTGCCTTCTTAAAAATAAACTGTGGTTTCCTTGGCAATGTTTTCCCTAACACGGGATCTAATAGTAAAATTTCCCAATGTTTCTTCAAGATATATTTTCTTTTTATTTAACTTTTACTAAATACACAATTAAAATACACATACAATTTAAATACCAAATAAATAATAATAAATTGATAGAGCTCTCACACTCCTGACTAATTTATTAGAATAGTCCCAGTAGGTCAAGGTGGATTTGTATCCCAAATATAATCTTCATTGGGCCCAGGTGGACAAAATGTCAAAGGTAAGTGCACATTACCCAATGTAGAAATGGCGCTCCTTAGATGTTATATTTCAATCCCTGAATGGGCTCAGTCCTCAATAGTAGTGCGGCAATCCTTTTGCGGCCGCTGGAGGAGATGCAGAAAAGGAATGTCCTGATGAGCTGGACCTTGGGTCCTCTCACACAGGTGGCCAGATGAAATTAAGCCACCGCAGGGGTCCAGAATGCGGGTCCCAAATTTTGAGCCGGGGATGTTTGGAGCTTGAATAAAAGTCCACAATGGGCAGAGAGGGGGTAGGACACTGGGATGTCCAGGGAGGGTGAGAGGCAAGAGGCAACTGATGTGTTTCACTACTTGCTGTAGCTTTTTATTTATTTTTATTATTTATGTGGTATTTTATATTGTATTTTAATTGTGTATTTAGTAAAAGTTAATTTTATTACAATCACTTGCTTATTTTACTTATCTAGTGCTGCTATACACTTTGTGTACTAATGCACGTTGACGTCTGCAGCAGCCTTCATCTTCCCAACGTCATTGCAGTGTCAAGTAAGTCTACATTTTCTTGGCGCTGCGAACAGGGGGAAAACCATTTGACGTGAGTGATTGTGAATGGTTTCCCCCCTGTTTGTATGGCTGTGAACATATTCATAGCCGAGCGCAGGGGTGGGAGGACTCAGGCGGGTTGCGTTTACCTGATATCTGAGCATTCGTAGCCCAGAGATTAGGTTTGAATGGGGTCCCTTGTTTCTGTGCAATGTGAATACTGGCTGCTGGTGATATGTTCTTAGCAATCTGTGCTAACCAGAGATGTAGGCTAGGAGATTTCCCTTGAACTTACTGGTGTCTAGATTGCCCATACACACATAGCGATGTGTGCTATGTGATCTGTGCTAACCAGTGTTTTTTATGCATTTGCTAGGCAATCTAACTAGATTTTGCCTGAATCTGCTAAAGATCTGAGCTGGCGATGGCAACATGCAGGAACACGCATCGCCATTGCTATGGCCTGTACACACAGATGTTTAATTTCTAAGAGCGATCTGGACAGAATGCTTAGAAAATAGGGAAAAATCTCCCCCTGTGTATGTCCCTTTACACTGCAATTTAGATCAAACAAACGCTACCCAAATCTAACTCTCTCTGCACATGTTACATTTGCCTCCACTGCATTGCACATGGTTATACCCATTTTGAGTACAAATTTGCCCTGTGATCAAGTCTAACTTAGGCCCGATGGATCACACTGATTACACAGTGCATAATGGCACAAGGGCACGATGCACAGTTGGTTTCACAGTACAAAATAGTGTATGTGGATACATATAAATATATATGTTGTCCACTCATTGTATGTCTGCACCTGCATATTCACCTGCTTAATACTTATACATCACATGCCCAACATCCAGTCATAATAGGGATCATAAGTGATGCCAATCATAATTGTCATCATCCGGTGGTTTCACCTATCCCCATATATTGCAAGCTACTTTTTTAATGCATGAACTGCACTTACTAAACATTAGCTGTGCCTTTTCCCTCCCATATCCCATCTCTAAAGGCAGAGGTAGGCATATGACAGATTTGAGCATTATTCGATACAGATGCATTGACTTTCTGGGAATATTTTCTTGTGGTATCTTATGCGCAAACAGATACAATATTCACATAACCCATGAATCTCTAAGTGCGTGTATGTTTGTGTGTGTGTGTGGGAAGGGGGATCTAAATTAAAGATGACATGAAATGGACTGATCCCCAGTGTAATTTATCTATTTATTTATTAACAGTTTCTTATATAGCGCATACATATTCCACAGCGCTGTACAGAGAATAGTTGAACATTCACATCAGTCCCTGATATTCCCTACCACATGTACACGCACACACAGACATTCTACGGTTAAATTTGTTGGAAGCCAATTGACCTACCAGTATATTTTTGGATTGTGGGAGGAAACCGGAGTACCTGGAGTAAACCCACGCAAACATGGGGAGAATATACAAACTCTGCACAGTTAGGGCCATGGTCGGTATTGAACCCATGACCTCAGCGCTGTGAGGCAGTAAAGCTAACCATTACATCGTCTGTGATGCCCTAAAGCTAGTATATATTAATTTGGAACCTACTTCTAAAGGTAGATGTTATACTATATTTTATTTTGCCCTCAGTCTCAGTTACTGAACATGTCAGCAGGCCTTATCATTATGGTTTATTTACTGAGCCATGGGTGACATAGTCAGAAAGCAGAATAATAATAAATACAAGAACAGACCCCCAGGACCTGCATGATCATTATATCTGCTCATTAGAAAATCAATGTGAAAAGGTGCTTGAAATATGCTTATGCTATGTCATATACTAGGGGATCAGCCCTTTTCAGCTGTCATCTAATAAGGTTACTTTTTTAGCCTTCAGCCAAATTCATATACTTATTAGTGCTTTATAGTACTTGGCTCAGTTTATACTCAAAGGTCTTCAATATTTTATATGGCATATTTTACTAAATGCCATGATACTGGATAACTACACTTACAGATCTATCCTTGCTGCCATGGCATGACTCGATAGCACAGAGCATCTTTGCGAGCAAAGTATTTCATTACAGTGCAAAATGGTGTGGATAGGAAGCCAAACATCTTCTGATGATTATAATGATATACAGCATGCCTATATTTTGTTGGCGTCCATGGCTGTATCTGCATACGAAATGTTACTTTATAATGTTGTCCAGTAAATCACTGTAACATAGTATTTCGTATTCAGATGCATCCTCAGTCACATACAGAATATAGACATGCCACATATCATTTTAGTCAGCAGAAGGTTTATGTTACTGTCTTCGGGTAGACGGTTTAGTTGCCTGAGGAGCAGGACTAGTAGGATGAGGAATAGTTTCTTTCCTAGGGCTATTATAGAATCAAATGCTAATTTGGATCATGGGGAGAGGGTTAATGGGATTTAAGTTTTATTGTAATTGTCTGTGGATCATTTCGTATTTTATTATATGTATGTATTTGGATGGATGCTAAACTCAGTTTTGTAACCCTAATTAGGGTGATGACAATAAAGATGTATCTAATCTAAATCGAATCTGCTTTGTAAATAATATAGCTACCGGGTTACAGGGAGCTTACTTATTTTGTGTAACATGACTTGAAGCACACGGAAGATAGATGTATGTGGATGCATCTGTATTGTACTTATGGTATACACATGGCATATATACAGGTTGCTGGTGGTCAGATTACCAACACTGCCATCCCAATAGAGGGAATCCCGACAGGGGTCAAGTAAGTATATTTACCACCCCCTTGCTCCTCCTAAACCTTACCGACCTTTAGCCTGTCTCTAACCCCTCCTCATTAGTGCTTAACCCAGGCTCCCTCTTACTTACCGTAACACCCCCCCCCTTTTTGGTGAGTAAACCTAACCCTGCCCTTCCCTTCCCCTCCCCGCAGCCTAACGATAAGTCCCCCATTAGTGCCTAAACCAACCCCCGCCCCATATCCTGGCAACCCGCTAGTATTCCCACCCATAGTAACTGATCGGGATCCTGCTTGTCGGTATTTCGGGGTTGGGATCCTGATCTGTTTCCGACACTGATATTGTGAGGGCAGTCGGGATGCTGTCATCGGTATACTGAACACTGGCATCCCGACTGCTGGAATGTTAACCGCATCCCATACACACTGCTGCCAGGTAGGGAGCAACAACAATATGGGAGTTAAACTAAATTAGAATGGTTCTAGTTTACTGGTTTCACTATTTTGCTTTTTCTGTTCTATTCACTGAGTAATACATTGTTTTTCTGTAAAAAATAATTAAAAAGGGAAAAAAAAAAACAATTATTGTGGGCATATCTTACTAAATTGGTTAGTGGCAGCAAGTCCTTGCAGATCTGGCCTTGGATGTAAACTATTTCCCATTAATATTGATAAAGCTACAACATACATCAATATGCACATTGGAAGGTGGAAAAAAAGGTCTTGAATCAGACTTATTCGGCCAGGTCCGAATTCGGATGCTGGCCATTGGTTTTGCTACTGCTCGCGTGCATTGACCGCATTGACCACAGGCCTGGCTGTGAATGTCTTTGGCAGATTTGTCTGTTTGCAAGCCGCTCGCAGTCTGTTTGATAGGTAGTGGGCATGTGGGGGTGGATCCCTGCTGTTTCATGGGTGTGCCTGAAAAAATGGTGGGAAAATTGGGAATGTTGATTTCTCATAATTGAGTAAGTTTACAAAGATGGGAGTACTATTAAAAATGGGATGTTGTACATACAGTTACAATCAATCAGATTCTACTTCTTATTTATTTAGCACCATCTAGAACAGTGGTTCTCAATTTCGGTCCTCAGGACCCCCACACAGTGCACGTTTTCCAGGTCACCAGCAGCTATCCACTATTAATTACATATAGTAATACCAATAGGAAGTCTATTCAGTGGCGTAGCTACTGTAAGGCAGCCCCCACTGTGGCTTGGGGGAGCGGGGGCTGTGTGGGCTCCGGCTTGGTGCACTGACTGCCAATCTTCATTGGTGGGGTGCTGCGCGGACACGGACTCTGCACTCCCCCTCCCCCCGGCTTCAGCCTCCAAGTCCCCAGCATGTTCCCACATGCCGGGCGTTGACCAGCAATTACCGCCCCCCCCCCCCCCCCGCCCTCAGTGAATGCCCAGCTCGCTGTCCCGGCCCCTGCACGCACCCCTGTCACTCACTGCACAGGGGGCGCAGGAAAGGAAACACGTAGCACGGCCAGGCGCGTCGTGTACGTCGTCACCTCTCTGCCGGCCGGGACTGGGGTCACTGAGCCTCCCACAAACAGCAGCTTCCCTGTCCACCCTGCCTGCCTGCTGCCCTTCCAATGATGCTGTAGAGAGCGGTGGCCACCCGCTGAAGAGACCCCGCTTTTCATCGACCTGCACCAGCACACGGGTAAAAACTCCATCTATATAATGTGTTTGACCAAAAATGTGTGTGGGGGGGGGCACCCTAATTGTGTTTGGCAGGGGGGAGCAACATTTATAGCTACGCCACTGAGTCTATTACATTATTAGGAATGCAGCAATATGTGTATTAACAAATTATTCTAAAAATAGACTTACTTGATCATACAAAGAAATTCTGCAACATGTAGTTAGCCACTTTAGTATGATGTTATGACCAAGTAGACCTTATATTTAGTGAAACTTAGCTTTCCTTTAAGTAATTTACAGATTTATTTATACTTTACAAAAACCTATATTAAACATTCAAACACTAAAGGCCCCCATACACTTGTCTGACTTCTCCGAGGGGAGAAGTCGCATGCGATCCCCTTTTGAACGGCCAGCAACTTCCCAGGCAGCAGTATTGCATACAATACACCAAATGTGGTCCTTTTGCACACAATGTATCTTATGCGATCCCAGCAAGTGCTGCGGGATGTGACAAATCCTGAGTGCAGCACTTATGATCCCCAACTTCGAATCAAAATTAGAGATAAAACACATACGACTTGATCCGTGCAAATCGGGTGAAAAGAGCCCAAATCGTACTAGTGTATGGGGGCCTTTAGACCAAACACCAAAATATGGTCTCAATGAAGGCTCCTGGTTATTATTCTGTTTATTTATTTGGGCTGCCTGTGAAGCAATAATAATGTTTAGTTTTTGGACTTTTTGTCACCAATGTACTAGGCATAGCTAAATCCATTTCTCATTCTTACATGAAACCCTTCTTCCATTATTGTGCAGTGAATAACTTTTTCTTTAGGCATAATCAATTTGAGCATTGTTGTACAACGAGTGACAGGTCTCATTTTCTTGAACAGAAAAAAAACCTTCACACTGCATGCATCTCAGTGTGCCTTCTCATTGGGAAATATTTTATAAGAGATTAATCTATTCACAGCTGTCTCTGCCGAAATCTCTTTTGCAGCTTTGATATTCTAAGTGCTGGGGGATTTCAGATTTCTATTAAGACCTAGGGAAAAACACAGTTTTAGTTTTAATGTAAAAGTGAAGGCATTAAGTGGATGTAAAGAGACAAATTACCAGGAGCATTTGCAAAAAAAGAAAACAAAATTTGCCATAATTTTAAGGGAGGAGATAGTAGTTCTATTAGGGGTATTGGCATCTCCTCCCCATACTCAAGTGATTTTCAAACTCTTTCAACTTGAAACACACCAGGAATTTCAAGATTGCCAAGGAACATTGTCAGACCCCCCACAGGGAAAATTACATTGTCCACCACAGAAAAAAAAACCAAACACATTGGCCCCAATATGAAAAAACAATCACTGGTCTCCACAGGTAAAAAAAAAACCAAATAAAATACATTTGCCCTCACATGAAATCAAGAGACCAGTGGATTACAGTTGATAACTGGTGGTGGTGGTGGCTGTAAACTGGTGTGGACATCCCTAGCTCTGTTGGTACACTTGAGAACGGCTCAAGGCACACTAATGTGCCACGACACCGTGTTTGAAAAATGCTGCCATACATGGATGTTCTTATTATACTATAATTTAGTCTACCTTTCTTCCCTGACAAAGTAGTTATACATGTTTCTATTTTCCTTGTATGTTGGTTGTTTTTCTTAAGTGATGTTTAGATAGTACAGTCATTTTAATCTCTGCAATATCTAGTGAATTTACAGGCAGCAAAACATTCTTCCCTCTGTTAGTGGTGCACACATTTTTACAAAATTCAGTTAACAGATACAAATCTTTCTGTATTTCCTAAAAGAATGAAGGAGTATATTTGCTAAAGGGTGATTTTAATAGATTATTTTTAATTGTTTCAAGTCAATCAAAATCTATTAAAATCAGTGCTGTGTTTTGGCGACTTAAACACATTTAATAACAGTTAAAAAAATTAATTTATAATATATATATATATATATATATAAACTAAAAATAATATGTTAATAAAAGTGTTTCGTTTCTGGAAACACAACATTGATTGAGATCGATCTTTACTAATTTAAAAGATTAAAATCAACCTGTAGTAAATTACACCCAGTAGTCAGACATTCATTATTTCCACAACAGCATTTTGTTGAACTTTAAAAGATGCTCAAATAATTTTATCACTATATAGTTTTTTTCAGCAATTTTTAGTAAAACTGTTTCAGATTCAAGGGTATAGAAGAAAGGAAAGGGAAACCAAGGGGTACAACACAAAAGAGGAAGATATCAAATGATAATTTAAAAAACAAAAAAAGACTTTCATATATAACAGCAGGAAGTCTTCTTTCGGCATACACCTTTATTGTATTTTTCCCTTTACCTGTTTCAATAAAAGACAAAAATTACATTATGATACAACTCAGTGATAATAGCAATGTAATATGCTGTGCTACACAGCATTTTACTGATCCCAGTTTGACAGCTAGACACACAGGGGTGTAATGAATACAGCTGCAAAGTGTTTTTAATCAGGTTTTTTTTTTGCTTTATAAAATTGTACTGTTAACCCTTTATTCTGATAATTTAATTTCTATAAAAATATTTATCAACCTTGCAATGGTTATTGAATTTTAATGTAGACAAAAAGTATATTGAGTTACCAGAAATTATTATATTTTCCACATTTAAATTCTGTAACAATCTGAAATATATAAATAATTTTGTCCCCTAGGGATCCAAACATATGTTCCAGTTTGCCTCAATAGAGGAAATTCTGCTTCCCATGCACATTGCAAGCTGATCTAGTACAAGTTACCTGGCTATTTAAGAATTACAGCAATTTCCTCCCGTTAAACTGTGTACATTGTAAAAATGAAACTTGCTGCATTATACATAACACAATATTGTTACAGGAAAATAAATATGTATATTTAACTGTTCAGGATGAATCAATAAAATGCAAATATAAAATTGTATAGAGTCGAAAAAAAACAAAGGGAAATGTTCAACAGAGTACTTTGGAGATATCCAATTAGTTGCATTACTCTTTGTTGGGAAAAAAAATGGCCTATTAATGCAATTTTAGCCTGATAGTCATTATCGGACTATCCAATTATAGCCCTCTCTTTTCAGATGAAAAGGGACTCATTTTGGGTGATAACACATGGTATCTGGGTTAAGTTTCCGAAACCATGCATTATTGCGGAAAAACAGGCTTCCTTGGACTGGTTATCGGCATTTTGCTTAGCGTGCCTCAGCATAATCCCTGATACTGTAGGTGACAGCTATTGGGGCTACTCGGCTAGCCACCACAGTTTCCATTAGTTACTGGACTAATTGAATACCCCTCTAAGAATTGAATATAAAGATAGCTGAAGTCAGGTAATTATTTACTTCTCTGTTGAGGGGAAAAAGGGAAAGGGGTGGCGACCAGTGCCCAGGTTATTTATCAGAGAAAGATGAGTATAAAGATATTTGAGTATAAAGATTTGAGTATAAAGATATTTAGATTCCACAATAACTAAGTTATTATTCGAGAGAGAGCAGCTCGGAAGTGGAGGTGCCCAGGAGAGTGGCTATAGTTGCAGAGGAAAAAAAAAAAAGACTCTCTCTTTTTTGGGGCACTCTTTTGCTAAGATTACGCGTGGTAATCTGTTGAATTCAATAAATTGTGTTTGAATATCGTGGTGATATGAGATGAGGTGC
This sequence comes from Crinia signifera, assembly GCF_055691185.1. Taxonomy (NCBI): domain Eukaryota; kingdom Metazoa; phylum Chordata; class Amphibia; order Anura; family Myobatrachidae; genus Crinia; species Crinia signifera. The sequence continues at coordinate 167,593,273 of NC_139217.1, forward strand.
CCACAATCATACTTGTCATTCTATTGGCGTATTTCACAGATTGAGGCCTCTCATATGAAAGTAGGTGCCTGCATAAAATGGTAATAGTAACCATAGTTATGCAGAATCTACTGGTTGTTTGCTAGTACACAATGTTATGGGGAGGTTCCCAGAGATGGAGGAGGTGTATACATGAGAAATCCACTCGTGCTCCGTGCGGTCAGCGGCTTACCGCATTCGGATGGAGTGAGCGATCCGTATGGAAGGCGGGGTTTAGGACGCACGTCCTGGCCGCATATTCGGCTCCGGCCGCACAGACCAGAATAAGGCCCTAAGTTCTTGACATTGATTGTCGGTAATAGTTCAACAAAAAAAAAATCTTATCCTTTATTAGATTATGAATTCTACACATTCAGAGCTATATTACAGTACACTTAAGGAAATGTTTTACCCGCTGCCTCCCAATAAAGCAGTGTACCTCATCATGAGCATGTAAGGGCTTGAGAGTCCTTGGTGCTAGAGCAACTACAAATATTACATTTTGTTATGAAGCATGGCACTGTTCTGCAATGCAACTAGGTGTAACTTGGATTGAGGACTTCTCTCAAAGATAGAACCTACATTTACAGTATTTATGAGGACTTCATCCTTCAAAAATACAGGTACTGTATTGTATTTGCTTCAGACTTGGAGATTTTTTTTAATCAGTTAAAAAATAGAAAAACATTAAACGCTTAAGAATATAAAATAAGCAAAGTTCCATGGCCAAATACAGAAAGGGGGGAATGCTACCGTTTTCGTTTGCCTAAATATATATTGGCACATAACAAAATCACTATCCACGACTGATTGCCTAGCACAGACCCAGTTCAACCTACATGCTTACATTACATTTCTAGGTTTAGATTTTCTAAAGCTTCTAAAACAGACAAATGGAGGTGGTGCTCATTTTCTAGAATGCATTAAATGATGTCTAGAATCGGATTTGTTACTATGGGCAACACAACCAGTACCTTTTGTATTTTTAGAAGCTTTAGTACAGTATATCTACTCTTTAGGATCTAACTCTCCAGTTGATATATTTAGAGCAGTGGTTCTCAAAATCGGTCCTCAGGACCCCACACAGTTCATGTTCTCCAGGTCACCCGACATTGCTCACTGACACATTTTTAAAGAGCTATTTTTTTCACTTGATTCTGTGAGGAGACCTGCAAAACATGCACTGTGTGGGGTCCTGAGGACTGACTTTGATAATTTGTGATTTAGAGTATAGCAAAATAATGACAGTGCATATAGGCCGGGGCCTATGTCATCCAACAATAGTTAACTGACAGGATGTCTAAAAGGATAGCTTTAATAGATTGCACAACACATTTAAACACTTTAAAAATGAATTCAGTCAACAGCGGGAAACAATTTTATTTGAGAAAGTCCTCCAATAGGTCTATAGTTTATTGTTTAATTGTGGAGAATGGCTGTAACCTACAGTATATTATAGCTATCTTGGAAGAAACACAACAGCACCTGATTATTATAATGTATAATTACCAGGGCTATTTTTCAGTAGGCTCCAGCAGGAACTGAGGCCCTTAATCTAGTTCACTCTTTCTGACAAAATATTTCTTAGATGGACAAAACCATGTGCACTGCAGGTGAGGCAGGTGTTACTTGTGCAGAGATAATTAGATTTGGGTGGGGTTTTACACCTGCCTCACCTGCAGTACACATGGTTTTGTTCATCTAAGAAATATTTTGTCAGAAAGAGTGAACTACATTAAGGGCCTCAGTTTCTGCTGGAGCCTGCTGAAAAATAGCCCTGATAATTACTATACAATACTTTGCACATTTGTAATTTATTTTGAGACATTTCTAAGATGGTCATGATCATTAGGCTACACTTTTATTAGTGCACTGCAATAATTGCTAATCTATATGGATTTCTGTGAAATGTTTTGGTAAAAGCGTTTTTCAATAGTAAGTTCAAACAATGACCTTATGTATTGGTGTTGCATTAACTGAAGCAGTATGCCATTTCATGTATAAATACCGTACTTCTAAATAGCAATTCCTTACTACTGTTAATGTGAAATCAATTACAGACTAATTACATTAAAATAAGTGCCTGGAAGTCCAATATGAGATGGATTTTTTTTTAAAATTGACAAGTGAAACAAATTACTTTGTAATTATTATCATTAAATGAATGCAGAAGGTGGCAGTGATCTAAATATATGTATGCACTAGAAAGAGGCATTAAAGTTAATTAGTTAAAGAAAAGACTATATTAAGAAAAATTGCCTTTCTAAAAGTAAAAGTACGGTAGAAAGTGTTTAAAAGTTTTTGCAGTGCATACTAAAAGTATTGCTAGTCCGTACAGCCTAAAGGTTTTTATATTTTTAAATGTAAATTATAGCATAATTGACCAACAGACTCAAGAACAATCCTGACGAGATGAATGAAATTAAACATCAAAATTCAAGGTTGTATAAATTTTAGTGTTTTGTGGTGAATGAATAATTTTTTTAAAAACATTCACATTTTAGAGCAAATTAGTATTTCAATTTGTATCTTTAGAATAAACTATTTACAAAAATAATTTTCCAAAATTGAACAAATATTTATAAACGAAATAATCTAAATATACTGTATTTGCTGTGTGTGTGTGTGTGTGTGTGTGTGTGTGTGTGTGTGTGTGTGTATATATATATATACATATATGTACAGATATTGGATATAGAGAGCGCTAGATAGAAACCTCCACCTTACTGTGACATTCAATAGTGGATTCACAATTTGCGATTTGTAAACAAATTTTATTTTAAAATAAATGATATAGTCGATATCAGACAATATTCACATAAAACATAATAAAATTATGATTCAAGCATTTTCAGTGAGTCGAGACCCAACGCGTTTCGCCGGTACCCGGCTTCCTCAGGGGTGGTAGACTCTATGAGAACATAGAAAGCCCTTTAGATCTTTTTAATTATAAAGTACGGTATTTGGTGGTATGTAGAGTTTTGTATACATACCGGAATTCTGAGCTTATGGAAGGTCTAAGGATGAGTTTTTAAAAAAACTTCTTATGACGCTTGGATGACGTCTAAAATTTAAAATACATATATAAATACATCAATGATCTTGAGAAGGGAGAACATGTGTATGGAGAAAAGATAAGAAAACAGGAGGTGCCATGTTGAGCCTCCTGGAGAGTACATACCCTATGGTGTTAAACGATCTGTCATACAGATGTCTGTCCAATATTTATATTGGTGGCGCTGCTTAAAGGTTTTGAAAAACCTAAATAATGATGAATTTTAATTTTACATATGGTGTCTTTTATTTTTGTAAAGATCAAGACACTGACAATAATTTCTAGGCGATTTACCCACCGAAAGAATGAACAGAATGAACAGGGGGTATCGTGTTAAGTTTATTTTTATATTTATATTTTTGTATAGATAGTACGTACCCTTTGGTGTTGATGGATCTGCCAAACACTTTTCTGTCAGATACTTATGCGGGTCGTGCTGTCCAAAGAATTTGGTGAACACCTAAATGGTGAATTTTCATTTTTTTTAAAAAATTCAGTATAATGTCCCTTGTTTTTATGCATCGAGACACAGTTAAAAGGTATCTGGAGGGTTTCACTGCAGAAATTCTCTAATTAAAATTATATCTGTCTGGGGGTCATTTGCCATGGGAAATGACCTCACTTCATTCCCTTAGTGGTGAGACAGTCATTTTTTGTGCTTGGTACCTATATTTTACAATATGTCATGTTGACTTGCTATAATTTATCATATTGACTTATTTTTAGTGCAGGATAGTGCTTTTTTAACTTTGAGGTTTTTTTGGGGGTGTGACAGTGATTTGTGCTGCTCTTACAATAGTGCTACATTTACATTGTTACAACTAGACACATTTAGACATGTTACAGTTGTACATATTACATCCGTCTCAAAGTATGGGAAACTATTCAGATAGAGCTTATTGTAATCATACATCATAGTAATGCAGTGCTAAATAGGTACAAGGACTTACCAGAGGTGTGGGAATAGCTCCTTCTGCGTGTCTGCTTTCAGACTTCTGTTGTATCTGAGCTCCCTATAAGGCTAAAGGTACCTGACGTCATTTCCGGTTCTAATGAGAAGTTTATCCATCGGATTATCGCCTTTGCAGTGGTGGCTCATAATCTATGGTGACTTCCCTTTGTGTGTGGTGTTTTACTTTATCGAGGGATATGTGCCCGGTGTTTTAATACCCATTATAAGGGGAATGATTCTAACTGAACGCTGTTTGCGTTCCACGTGCGTTCCACTCGGAGCGCGGCGGTGTTGGGCTTACTTCCTAGTGGGAGTGACGTGACTTCCTTTCCCTAGTGTGGCGTGTTCCCCGTGCGCTCCACTGGACGACGTTTGCGTTCCAAGTGCGTTCCACAACGGGGTTGGACCTACTTCCTAGTTGGATTGACGTGAATTCACTTTGTAGTTGTATTGCGTTCCATGTGCGCTCCACTGACACCACAGTGTCATTCCGGAGTTGTTTGTCTTTAGTTTAGGTAATGTAATTAACACTTTGGGGTGTCATATTCCGGGTATTAAACTAGAGGTCTGTATGCTTTTTGTTAGGGGCGTGTGTTGCCATGGGGATTCATAAAATAATACTGACTAATTTCTCTGATGTGTGGAATTAATGGTGGGTGATTTAAAGTGTGCTTCATAGTGTTCTGGTTCATAATTTTGTGGGTGGTTTGCGATATATTGCTCTTCTGAATAGTTTGCCATTTACAATTACATGTTTAGACAATGTTGCAACATTTGTATTGAAATTTTTAACATTTGTTGCATAAATCTCTTATGCTTTCATTACTTGGAAAGGTGCTACCCCTATTTCTTTTTCCCTTGCTAGTATGGAATACATTACAGGTTATAGAATACAATACAAGTTATCCATACGGGTGGAATTTAAGGTATAGTAATCCCCCTATACTAGTTGGATAGATCAGTAGTTGTCCGGCAGCATATTTTTTGATCTTGCTAGTATGGAATACATTACAAGTTATAGAATATAATACAGGTTATCCATACTGGTGGAGTTTAAGGTATAATAATCCACCTATACTAGTTGGATAGATCAGTAGTTGTCCGGCAGCATATTTTTTGATCTTGTGCAATGATTTGGAAACATGATTTATTTAAGATATGCATTTTTAAATATTTTTCCAAGTGCATATCATTTTTATACAGTGCACTTGAAATATAGGTGCACCGTGAGTAATTAAAGTTCCTTAGTAGTGATAAGGGAGTGTGTCCTCATGCATTGTGCCATATTGTGACTTTCTCCAATGTGTGATTTGAGTTCTATATTCCGTGCTGTGGTATTCTGATGCACCGTGAGACATTGCAATTCATAATACATGGTAGTAAACATTGTAAGGCATATATTGTGCCTAATCGTGACTTCCTCAAATAAGTGATTTGAGCTCTAAGCTTCGTGCTGTGCTTGGGTGCTTTTACTTTTTTATTAATTACGTTGAGTGATTAATATCCATGGTACATTTTACCAAACGTGATACTGTGACATTATGGAAAGGGTGGGTTTGTGATGGTGATTCGTCTGTGTCAGGGTTGTCTGGTGTTTACATGTCCAGTCCTTATTGATAGTGTTGAGTATGTCCATAATGTTCATCTTGTTATGTTAGGGTGTGGGATGAATCGGAGGCCTTTTCTTCTCCAGTGGGAATTGCTAGAGTTCGTTCGCTTTAGTCTATTCTGATGTTACGTTTCTTCTGATTGTGATTTTTAGGTTTTTTTTTGAGAGGTTCCAGATCCCGCCTGTCCTTTATGGTGGAGTTTTGTATTCCTGACTGGTGGACTGTGATATCGTTTCTTGTGGATGGTTCATTTTGTCCCCAGGAAGAAGACGATATCTAGATTTTCATGTAGTCCTGTTGGTTGCAGAGCGTTCAGGGTGTATATCCAGAAGGTTTCTTTTTTTGATAAGTCTTCATCCCTGTTTCCTCCCCTCGGGTTGACAGTTATGTGCTCTAATATGGTGAAGGTGAAGTTGTTTTTGTTGATTGTGGATTCGTGTTTTTCGTTGAAGTGTCGTGGAAGGCTGTGTGAAGTTACTTTGTGCTTTATGTTTCTGATGTGCTCTTGTATCCTTAATTTAATTTGTCTTTTTGTTTTTCCGATGTATATCATTCCACAGCTGCATGTGATTCTGTAAATTACATAGGTAGATTTGCATGTACATGCAACGTTTAATGAATATGGCTTTTGGTGTATCTTAGTTTTGAATGTTTCTTTTTCCATGTGTTTGCAGCAAATGCAATGTCCACATGGTGTACATCTGATGCTACTCCCAAGGAAAGTGGTTTGTTTGGCGGGGTGTTCTGGTTTGGTTTTTATGGTGCTTGGAGCTATCATGCTCTTGAGGTTTTTGGCCTGTCTAAACACTAGATTCGGTTTTGATGGGAGGGTTGGGCCCAGGATGTTATCTTTCTTCAGAATGTCCCAATGCTTATTGAGTACTCGTCTGATGAGATGATTCTCTTTGTTAAATTGCGTAATAAACGGTCTCTGATGATATTTTTGGGTCTCTGTAGTATTTTTTGGTTTGGTTGAGCGAAGTTCTTCTCTTGATCTGTGACTCGCTTTTTGTTTTGCCTCTTCAATTTTCCCCGGATCGTAACCTCTGTCGAGAAAACGGCCTGCCAGCATTTGTGCTTGTGTTGCAAAGTCCTCCATGTTCGTGCAGTTTCTTCTCAGTCTTGTGAACTGGGCGTAGGGAACATCGTCTTTCCATCTTAAATGGTGACAGCTGTTATAAGGGATGAAGCTGTTCGCGTCAACTTCTTTGAAATATGTTTTAGACGAAATTGGCTCACCTGGAATGCCCATAAGGCAGAGGTCCAGATAATCTATACTGGTTTGGCTTGTTTTATGGGTGAATCTCAGATTGAACTCATTTTGGTCCAAAAATGTTACAAATTCGTCAATTTTTGTATTATCACCACTCCATATAAATATGAGATCATCAATTTACCTCATATATAGCTTGATGTGTTGTTGGTAAGGAGAGCTGTGTAGATGTTGATCTTCCCACATCCACATTAGGAGATTTGCGTATGATGGGGCGAATTTCGTCCCCATCGCTGTACCCGTTGTTTGAAGGTGGAACTTCCCGTTGAACTCGAAGAAATTCCGTGTGAGGATATATTTGATGCTGGACAGTATGAAGTCGATTTCTTCTCTTGTTTTTCTGTTGTCTTTTGAGAGGATGGTTTTGACGGCTTGGATCCCTTTTTCGTGCGGTATGGACGAGTATAATGCTTGGATGTCCACCGTTATCCAAGTGTAGTTAGGTTCCCAACAGACCGTTGTCAATTTATTGAGCAGGCTCCCCGAATCTTTTAAATGTGACGGATTTTCTGCTACATATGGTTGGAGTAGCATATCTATAAAGTGGGAGAGGTTGCTGCTAAGGGACTGAATTCCTGCCACAATGGGCCTCCCTGGTGGTTTCTCTTTGTTCTTATGTACCTTCGGGATATGGTAGAATTTAGGTATGAGTGGATGTTTTACATAAAGGTAATTAAATTCTTCCATACTGATGAGGTTTTTACTTTTAGCATCGAGTAGTAGTTTATGTAGTTCCTCTTGGACTTCAGAAGTGGGATCATTTGAGAGTTCTTTGTAGGTTATTCCATCTTCTAGTATGTTTTCCGCTTCTTTCAGATACTCTTCTTTAGACTGAACTACCACCGCCCCTCCTTTATCCGCGTTACGGATGACGATGTCCTTGTCTTTCTTAAGTTGTTGTAGTGCTTTCTTCTCCTGTGTGTTCAGGTTGCTGTTATATTTAGTGTTGGTGGTTTTGATTTTCTTGAAGTCTTCATTGACAAGGTTAAAGAAAATGTCCAGATCGCTCCCTCTTGATTCTACTGGGTAGAATTTGGAGGGGTTACAAACTCTTGGTGGAGTTTTGTCCAGTTGTTCAGGTATAGGGTTTTTTAGAAAGTGACGTTGTAGTGTGAGGTTCCTCACAAATTTATTCAAGTCTATGAACAGATTGAATTTGTCCAGATGGCTGTCGGGAGCGAATTTAAGGCCTTTATTTAGTAGAGAGACCTGGGTGGTGGATAGTTCCCTCTCAGCGAGGTTAATAAGCCCTGTTTTTATTTGGCTAGTTGTGACGCTCCCTTCCTCTTTTTTGGGCTTCTTTCGTCCTCCTCTGCATCCTCTTCTTCTGTGCAGTTCAGTATTCTTTTGGTTCCTTTGGGGGATGCTATTCTGTCGAAAAGGACTTCTTCTTTTTGAAGTCTGATTGGTCTTTTGCCTTCCCCTAAAAAATGACTTTTTGTTGGTCTTTCATGTGAGAGTGATCTCCTAGATCTTAGGGGGGTGGGTGATCTATATCTCTGTCTTCTTTCTAATGGTTTGTTGTCGTAGGGATGACCGTACGTGTGATCATGATGAGTGTCCTCCTTTATATCCCGATATGATCGGATCCGACTTCTATTCCGTCTATACTCATCGTTGTATGATGGAATTCGTCCTCGGTATGGTCTTTTTTGTTGGTCGTTATGATATCGTCCTTGGGGCCTGTTATATGGAGCGTTATGATGTCTTACTGGAGACCGGAAATGTCTATCTTGACGATCATTATTTGTATGGTTTTCGAAGACGGGTTGTTGCCAACGTTGTGTGTTGTATCGTCTAGTGTTGTCCTGTTGCTGTCTGTTTCCGTTCGTATAATTGTGACGATTGTCATTGTGATTGTAGTAATTCTCCGTCATGCGTTGCTCGCTTTGGGTCCAGTTTTGGACTTGGCCGTTAATATAATCATTTCTATCGCGAGCAAATTTTTTTTGTTTGCGTTGGATGATTTCATTTTCAGTTCTTTCTAATTTGTGTTTGAGGTCTTGTACATCCTTCTTAAATTCTTCACTTTCAGAGAATTTCTCCACAAGTTTATCCAATTTGTTCAACTCTATCTCGATTTTTGAGATTTCTCTCTTTCTTTCATTCACTATAAGGGTCATAAGTTTGTTGGAACACTCTTCCAATATGTTGTTCCAATTGGTCATGAATGTTTCAGTGACATTGCCCAGAGTGGGATTTTTTGTTATTCCAAATACTTTTCTAAAGTGGTGGTATCATACCAACACTTCAATTCATTCATAGCCAATTTTTCTACGCTGTTTAAATGGCTGTAGTAATCCTCATCGTCAGAAATATACACATGTTCTTCCTCCTCCACAAAAATGTTCTTAGCTCTGAGTGATCTTTTAGACCGATCATTGAACACGGGCATTTTAGAATCGTCGCAGCAGCAAACTAGGTCGCTAACAGTTGGTTAGGTGTGTGTGTGAGAAAGACCGTCGTATTGCGCTACTTATAGCAGCTACTCTATAAGACCTCCCTGTTAGTGAAGGTCGGCAAATGAAAATGTGTACAGATATTGGATATAGAGAGCGCTAGATAGAAACCTCCACCTTACTGTGACATTCAATAGTGGATTCACAATTTGCGATTTGTAAACAAATTTTATTTTAAACTTTATTTTAAAATAAATGATATAGTCGATATCAGACAATATTCACATAAAACATAATAAAATTATGATTCAAGCATTTTCAGTGAGTCGAGACCCAACGCGTTTCGCCGGTACCCGGCTTCCTCAGGGGTGGTAGACTCTATGAGAACATATATATGTGTGTGTGTGTGTACCAAACAGGCACTTCACACAGCTAACCAACAGCATTCACCCAGTAATATGCAGTGTAGCTGGCGGCACTCATGGGTCTTCAAAATTATATCTAATAAACACTGTAAAATTGTCTAACATTTTGGCCTTTATTTTTGTATGTGCCAATGGGCAGCTGTAGGGCGAATTTGCAAAAAGTTAGTATTGTTTTGTAATCAGATCTCATTTCCCATACCTACAACGGAAAAATTACTAAAATATAATTGTAAACAAATATTGGAGGGAGCCCTGTGATAATAATGCCATCTGTTGTTATGCAGGCTTCCCTCCTCATTTCACCTACTTTTGCTCTGCTCTTCCTCATGCTGACAGGAACAAGCAGAACACAGAGTATGCTTCTGTGATAAGCCATGTGTGTCTAATAGACCACAGGCTGATCACAGTATTTTTTAAAATAGTTGAAATAGAAAATAAATAAAATAAAATTTACCTGAACCGAGGGACTAGTGATTGGTGTCTCCTTCAATGTGACCCATTCAGCTGATCTGTGCAACCTTAGCTGGGATGTCTGCCAGGAGTTTCATAGCATCTTAGCCTACTGTACAGATCTGCAAACCGTTCTTACACAGAAGGAAATGCCAATCACTGGTCCCTGGGTGCAAGTAAGTTTAATTTGATTTATTTTCTAATTGGATCAGGGCAGTCTTGCTAGGAGATAGGAGATTACATGCATGAGATTACTGATACATTATTGCAATGTATTTGCATATTGCTTTGTGAAATTTGAACACATTTACCCCAATTTTACCCCATCTCATCCACATCGGAGAGCCACTCCAAACATCCTACAGTATATACAAATTACTGACTGTTAAATCTAAGTTTACACAGTGACACAATAAATGCAGGCAGTATACACAGATGTGTATAATACAGTAATGCTTAGGTTACTATTTGTTATTTATTTGTAAATGTCACACAGGAACTTCATCTCTAGAGTTATAACAATCTTCGAAGGAGCTTGTACAATAGAAAATATGTGAGTTACTTTTGTATATAAGATAATTAACTATAGGTAGAAAATTACCATGATATGGGCCAGATGTTCTAAGCTTCAAAAAGTGTTAAAATGGAGAATGATAAACAAACAACCAATTATCTCCTGCTTATTTCAAACGCAGTCTGTGACATGGCAGGTACGAGCTGATTGGCTGGCTGTTTATCACTCTCCATTTTATCACTTTTGAAGCTTAGTGCATCTGGCCCCTTGTCTTTAATTTTGAAAAGAAAAAGTTGTCTGTCTTCCATCAAATGCTACCAGCTCCATTTTACTATTTGACCTGTTGTTTAACTGGAAAGGTGAGGGAAGATGATGGATATCATTTTGGGAAATGCCTTCATGTAACCCATTAGTACCTTAGCCATGAATCACTGCAAGTCATTTTCATATTATCAGCCATCTTATTATCCTTGAAAGAAATGTAACCTTTTTCCTTATAATTCTGTTGTCAAAGACATGTGAAGGGCATCTCTGAAAATGTTCCTTTCCACAGAGTAGGCCTAATGTTATACAGTATGAGGAGAATAATACACATTAACTCTTAATCCCAAGAACCTTACCTCATATGTTTCATACCCACATTTATACTATTTGACTACATAATAATAGAATGACTGTGATTTGTTACATATTTATTTTTCTGCCCAACATACTGCAGGGGCATGTGACTGTCTAGCCTTATGAAATTCTAGACAGACCACCCTTCCTTCACCCCATCTTTTCTTCACATTGTGACTAGTTATTGATTTCTGTGTCAGCATGAAATTGTGTGGAGATTTCTGTTCTAGGTCAGCCCACAACCACTTTAATCACATCAGAAATACATCATGTATTTTTGGGGGGCGTAAGTTTTGGGTGGGGTGTGCTCAAACTGAGTAAAATTGAGCTGTCTAACATTTGTGGGCTACAGTGCATGCAAAAGCAGCCAGTATTTAGCCTGCACTGAAACATTATAAATGTAGATGATCACTCTGCATAGCAACATGGTTTGTTTCCGTACACAAAAAGAATAGCTTTTTTGCTTTACTGCAAGGGTGGCCAAACTGGTCCTCGAGATCTACCAACGGTCCATGTTTTCCAGATCACTTTGCGGGTGCACAGCTGTAGTCATTACTAACTGTCACATTTTCAAACCTGCTGAATTCATTTATACTAGATCCACAGGTTGCCTGAAGAAAATGAACTGTTGGTAGCTCTTGAGGACAGGTTTGGCCACCCCTGCTTTACTGTATCTGGCCAAGTGTCGGAGAGTCAAGAAAAATCAGTTTTTTTTCCCCCACCTGAATTGGAATACTTGACAGACTGTGCCCCTTGTTCTACCACATTTTCATTATTAATACTACTGTAATAGTAATACATTTAATAGGCCTTCGTCCTCCAAGATATCCTTATAATAAGTGAATAGCATTACAAATAGACCTATTTACTTCTAAGTATTACATTAACCCCTTCACTGGTATTCCCGAGTATTTTTTGGACTGACAAACCCGGAAAATTCTCAGGAGTGCCATTGGCTGCGCTCCCTCCTGCCAGGCAGCGCCGCTGAGCTGAGCGCTGAGATCAGCGCTGCACCCAGCTTCAGCCGCTGCCTGGCTCCTGCTGCCCGGCCCCGCCTCCTTTCCCGGCGTGAAGGGAATAGACGCTATTCAGCCAAGCAGAGGGTGAAAAATGGGGGCATGGCCAAACGGCACCCTCATTTGCATAGGACACATCCCATTTGCACAGGCCACACCCCCTTTTTGTCACGCACGACACAGGGGATTAAAAAGTTGGGAGGTATGGTTTAGCACTGAAAAGTATATAGGAGTCACAGCGATCTGAGTTCCAAGTACTCTCATGTTGAGACTCAGATCGCTGTGACTCCTATATACTTTTCAGTGCTATTGTAGTACCTGTCATATATTGTACTATAGACAGCATCAGTCACTGCTATAGAGAACATCGCAGCAACCATACAATACAGAGAGTGATATAGTGACTTCCAGATCATCCAGAGAACATGGCAGTGACTACCATATAATATAGAGCATAACAGTTACAAGAACCTTATACTGTACTACAGAGAGTGTTGCAGTGATCCTCACACAATGCAGACAGCATGGCAGTGACTGATAGTAGATAATGAAGAGATCATCACTGACCCACAGTTTTATACACCCCCCTGACGAAGTCCATAGACGAAACGCATTGGGCGTGGCTTACGGAGAGGACAGAGTGACGTCCAACTGTGAGGGAGAACAAGCTGCGGCTGTTTGCAGAAGACGGTGATCGGGCGCTGGACGTTTGTTTGACCGTGTAGCTGTGATACCGCATGCTGTGATCTTCCCTATGCTGGCAAGCTGTTAATTTTAAACCTTCATGTATGTGAGCCTATACATCCAGTAAAAGAACTGTTATACTTTTGCTCATTGTGCGCTTTTCTCATTCTTTTTGAGATTCTTTGTCTGGTCCTGGTTGGTCCATGTAAAAGCTGCACACATCTGAAGATTTGACAAGCTGGTCTGAGGAGATTTTGCGCCTGGGTATTGTTCTCTGTATATATATATATATATATATATATATATATATATAATATCAGGGCTCCACAAACCCCAGGGGCCAGGTCACCACGGCGACCAGATTCTGCTTCCTGGCGACCACATTTTTTTGGGAAGGAAGCAAAATCTGGTCATGGCAGGGCACGCTTGCGCTAACAGCCAGGCAGAGAGGAGGACATCTCACCTGGCTGTATGAGAGCAGGTCTGCTGTGGCTATTACAAGACTTGAGAAGGCGGGGCGTGGCCTAATCAGTGTGCAGAGAAGTTTTGTCTCCACTGAGCTTCTGCCGATCCCCGCTGCAGGTGTTACCAGCCACCGGATCCCCGCGGCTGCACACCAGTCCACCTGCTGCCTCCACACCACAGCCTTTTCTGACCTCTTCAACTATCTGCAGTTCCCAGCCGGGGGTGCTGGCGCCGGCCGCTGCCCACTCTCAAGTTCCTTCCCCAGAGGCTGCGTCCTGTCTCCTGTATGGTCTACTGTTGGGCAGGGACTGCTGGATGGTCAGCACCCTGTGACAGCAGCTGGAATATAACTGCCAGGAGAAGCTCCAAGAGGTAGCTTCTGCTGCACCTTGAGATGGGTTGTTGCCCTCCTGTCTGCTCTCTGCTGCCACTGTATTCCACCAAGAGAGTGGCCCTGCTGTCTGAGGTTCAGTCAGGTTTTCCCAGGACTCCTGCTACCATAACCCCTCCACCTGCCATTCTGGTGAGTCCACTGTTTCTTTTATGTAACTGGGCCTGCTTCCTTGACTGAAGAATGGTATAATGGGGGTTATTCTGATTTAATTTTTAGCGTATGCGCATGTAGAGATGCCTGGTGTGAGTGGGCACGGCGAACTGCCTGTTCACCGTCCCGCTCGCAACTAGCAGTGTGGGCTGTGGAGGGGGGCAGAGCCCATGGGAAGGCCCAGCGTTTCATGGGGGTTTCCATGCCAAAGGCCCGGTGGTGGGGGGGGGGGGGGCGGCAGCTGACATAAGCAGATGTCAGCTGCCCGCCTGCTTCCCGCACAGGGCGCTCGTAGATGTTAGACACCAGAGAGGTGTTTCAGATTTGCGAGTGCTGTAGAAATCATGCAATGGTCAGTGACCATCGAATGATTTCCTCCCTGCACGCAAGCTGCGAATGGATGTTTATGCTAAACAGGGATCTTTGGCGCGCACTGTCACTCTCTTTAGTTTGTATGGCTCCTACACTTTCATCCTGGCTCCTAGATTTTAAAGAAATTTGTCAAGCCCTGTATTATATATAAAAAACAGGACAAAAGAGTAGTCAACTGAAATGAGGTAACACAAAAAAACACAGTGTTCTAGTCTTTCTGTGATGAAGACATAAAGTTCTGGAATTTTCAGACCAAAAAGCCAGAGAATAACAGCATCATAGATCATTTGCATGCATAAGCTACATTTGCCATTGACAGGCAGCATCCTGGGGAACAAGACTTTTTATCAAAGCTAGGATGTGACAGCCGTGACAATAGCAGTGCAGTGATAGTTCCTCTTGGTCAGTTTTCATGTGCAAGGTCCAGAAAATGACAACTTTATTCTGTCATCCTTTCAAGAAATAACTGGCATCTACATTATATAGAAAATTACTTGTGAGAGGTAGACTCAAGTTTTCAGGTATCAACAGGATGGTGAAGGTAGTTTTACCTCCCATATATTTACTAGTGATTACTGTATATTCTTGTTATAAGAACATTTCTTTTAACAAATATTTAATAAAACAGTTCATTTAAAGGTTGATTTTATGCGAGTACCTATATTTTTTGTAATTCATATATACAGTAATACATATATAACGTATTGTTATTTAGCAAAGCCAATCATATTACTCTTACAAATACTCATTCGAAGGGCCAGATGTACTAAGCTTCCAAATAAAGTGATACACAGCCAGCCAATCAGCTCCTACCTGACATGTAATAGGCTGTGTTTGAAAAATGTCAGACAGGAGCTGATTGGCTGGCTTTTTATCACTCTCCATTTTATCACTTTTGAAGCTTAGTGCATCTGGCCCCAAGAGAGGGACCTAGCAATACTCATCATACAGATAGAGCTGTGACCTGCAAAGGCTTAAATGAGGAACCATTGTCTAGACCAGGGCTGGGCAACACCGGCCCTCCAGATGTTGATGAACTACACATCCCAGCATGCCTTGCATCAGTTTCAGCATGGCCACATAGCAAAACTAATGCAAAGCATCCTGGGATGTGTAGTTCATTAACATTTGGAGGGCCGGTGTTGCCCAGCCCTGGTCTAGACTGACCTTGTCACATGTGATAGCATTCATGGTTGTTTTTCCAAACACCTGCCAAACCACAGACATAGCTCTTGGGGGCTGCACATTTTACTCTGCAAACCAAGCCCTATGCAGCTCATAAAGCCATTAATTAAGGTTGCATATCCTATTCGAAAACTTAGGTAAGTATATTTTTGACTAATTTAGATAAATTTCAGTATTGTGAAATAATTTGTAAATTGATCCAAAGTTGGACATTAACACATTGAGTCTAATTCAAACCTGGTCGCAGGACAAATTTGTTCTCATAAGAGGCAAAACCATGCTGCACTGCAGGTGGGGTAAAATGTAACATGTGCACAGAGAGTTAGATTTGGGTGAGTTATTTTGTTTCTCTGCGGGTTAAATACTGTCTGCTTTATTCTTACACTGCAATTAAGATTTCAGTTTGAACACCCACCCAAATCTAACTCTCTCTGCACATGTTACATTTGCTCCACCTGCAGTGCACATGGTTTTGCCCATTTTGAGATCAAATCTGTCCTGCGATCAAGTCTGAATTAGGCCCATGGAATCAGGTATAAGTTCCCTGACCCACGTCTTAACATGGTTATGGCACCTGATAGACAATTTATCAGGGATTTATTTTTGGATCTGCTCAGACCAAGAAAGAAATCCCTGTTAAATGCAGCCTGTGGTCTCTTTTTGGGGATTGATTGAATAGCCTGGTGGTGGTGGGGGGATCAGGTTAGGTGAACCTGCAGTTGACTGAATTCCCACTTTATTATTTAAGCGAAAGGCCTTACTTCCTAGATGAGTTGGGTACACTGCAGCATGCACAGATTCCTATGTCAACCAGAACATTATAATGTTAGTGGACTTAGTATATATTTGAGCTCAAATATATACTAAGTCCACTAACATTATAATGTTCTGGTTGACATAGATGGTTTTAGACAAATGAACTTTATCCCTGTTATTAAGTTTTGAAAATGTAGCAAAATAGGTGCCCCGACCTTAATCAGACCCATCTAAAAATATACTGTACTAAATATAATTATCCATTTTTAGTTTTTTCTTACCATATAAGTCGAAAAAAGTAGACTCATACATTCTTAACCCTTTGAGCGCTAAGGAAATTTGTCAAAATAGGTGTGACAATTGGCAAGAAAACATTTTTATTAATGTTTACCATATATAGGGAATATAAATATAATCTTTTTTTTATGCAGAACCTTTTATTTGAATGTAAATAACAAAGGTGAGCGACGTTGGCATTTTTAGCAGATATTTTGGACACTTCTCACAGAGATGTTGGCACTTAAAGGGTTAATATTAGATCTTATCTGCCTTAAATCTTTCTGAAAGACAGAAGACCTGCATCTAGACAGGAAGCATATAAACACAGACCTAACCCAGAAAGGCTATTAGGATAATGACATCATTTAAGCTTGCCTTTACTACAAGTTCCAAACTTAAACGCATGTCAGCAGAATAACCTCAAGTAGTCACTGGCAAAAAAAAACCTTCTCCTAAAGGATTTGAGGATTAAGAATTTTCGGTATGCATGGCCATTTTAATAACTCATTGCAGGGACAGTACAGTGCTTCAACATTGCCTAGTAAATGAGTATGCCAAAACATAATGAAATTTACAGTTATTGAATAATCAGCACTTTACAATTGAATGACATTTTAATGGAGCTGTAGATTAATTTTGTCCTAATCTTACAGTTTTACAGAGATATGTCTTTTTTTTTAAAAAAAATCATGTGCCTTAAGTTGAGAGATGTATGTATGTATGTATGTATGTATGTATGTATGTATGTATGTATGTATTTATTTTCCTTCTCTTTTTGGGGGGAGGGGGGGAGGGTTATTTTTTTTTTTTAATAAAGTAAAAAAATTACAACCAAGAAGTGTTTTGTGAGAAAGGAAGCCTAGAATACTGTGACAATTCCCATTGTGTGTAAAAACAAACATACAGAGGTGCAGATATATGAAGCAGTGATAAGAGAGGAGAAGTGAGCCAGAGGAGAAATGACACATGGCAACCAATCAGCACTGAAGTAACATCTCTAATTTGCATAATATAAAATTATATAGAGCAGCTGAGTGGTTGCCATGGGCCACTTTTCATCTGGCTCATGTTTTCTCCATTATCACTGCTTGGTACATCTACCCCAGAATGCTTTATGCCAAAACACAGCATCTTTCCATGCTCATGGGTGTCATAGTAGGTACTTAAAGGAACATAACAATGTATAATGGCTACAGTGCATGTTCTCCCTACATCTGATTAGATAATAAAAGCACAGACAATGCAAAATATTATTGTTCCATTTAACAGCACAGTTGTAATTTTATTGTGAGTTACACCAGATGCAATTACCAGTAACTGTTTTGCATTGTATACATTATAAATTCTTAATTATTAAACATTCATTATTGTCGCAAAAGAACAATATTAAGATCATGTCCCAGGATTACATCAGAATTGGGAACCTAAACTTAAATGTACAGAGAATGACAAATTAAGGAAAATCTACCCAGCAGCAAAGTGTCCTTGGAAGCTCACTTTATAGTGATTGTACATGCTGCAATATTGCTGTTCATAGAGTAGTTGGTCACACATTGCTGCACATGTGAATTTAAAAGACTTCAATGCTTCATAATTAGACAGTTGAAACCAAGTATATATATATAAATTAGTAAGCCCGCTCGAAGCAAATGCTTCGAAAACTAGTTTGCTACCTTTTGATTCCTGCTACATGACGCGTGGAAGCACGTTGGAAGGCATCCGAGTAGTGCTGCAATTTAGTCACTTGAGAGTGCCGATTTCTTCTACAATATATATATAGAACATGACAAAAAAGTTTGATTTTATTTCCATCATAAACACTTTCAAAGTAACAGAAAACAAAAAATGGTGTCTGCAAAAGTTTGGGAACCCTGCAGAGTTTATAGCATGCACTGCCCCCTTTGGACAGCTGAGACCTGGCAGTGTCATGGATTGTACTCAATCATCGTCTGGAAAGACCAGGTGATGTCAATCTCAAAGGCAGGGCCGGTGCAAGGGTTCTTGGCACCCTAGGCAAAACTTCAGCCTACCCCCCCCCCCCCCCCAAACACCGCCCATTACCCACTTTCCAGGTCAGTCAGGTGAAGGGACAGAGTTAACCTGCTCACTGGGCTGAGATTATGTGCAGCCTTGCGAGCAGGTCTGATTTAAGTGTGCAGCTGCCACTAATTTTATTTTAATTTTTTAAAGAAAAAAAAAATGGTCTCTTACTTTTGAAGAATGCAAATCCAGGGAGTAATCAGTCATCATCTCGCTGCCACAAGTACAATCTCCACAGTAAACCTTGTTTCATAATTCACAAAAAAGAAAGTGTTATTCTTATCCTGCATTTCTCTAACTTTGCCCCCTCCGTGTCTCTACCATTGCATGCCCTCCATGCCCCTTCGCTGTAGAGGAGGTTAGGCACTGGACAGAGGGTTAGGATGCGGGAGGTTAGAAGTAGGCACAGGGGAGAGGGTTAGGCTGTGGGAGGGGAGGTTAGGATTAGGCACAGGGGAGAGGGTTAGGCTGCGGGAGGGGAGGTTAGGATTAGGCACAGGGGAGAGGGTTAGGCTGCGAGAAGGGAGGTTAGGATTAGGCACAGGGGAGAGGGTTAGGCTGCGGGAGGGGAGGTTAGGATTAAGCACAGGGTAGAGGGTTAGGCTGTGGAAGGGGAGGTTAGGATTAGGCACAGGGTAGAGGGTTAGGCTGCGGGAGGGGAGGTTAGGATTAGGCACAGGGGAGAGGATTAGGCTGCGGGAGGGGAGGTTAGGATTAGGCACAGGGTAGAGGGTTAGGCTGCGGAAGGGGAGGTTAGGATTAGGCACAGGGTAGAGGGTTAGGCTGCGGGAGGGGAGGTTAGGATTAGGCACAGGGGAGAGGGTTAGGCTGCGAGAGGGGAGGTTAGGATTAGGCACAGGGTAGAGGGTTAGGCTGCGGAAGGGGAGGTTAGGATTAGGCACAGGGTAGAGGGTTAGGCTGCGGGAGGGGAGGTTAGGATTAGGCACAGGGGAGAGGGTTAGGCTGCGGGAGGGAAGGTTAGGATTAGGCACAGGGGGAGAGGGTTAGGCTGCGAGAGGGGAGGTTAGGATTAGGCACAGGCGAGACGGTTAGGCTGCGAGAGGGGAGGTTAGGATTAGGCACAGGGGAGAGGGTTAGGCTGGAGAGGGGAGGTTAGGCTGCAGGAGATTATAATGGTACAGGAGAGAGGGCTATGGGTAGGCTTTAAATAGATACATTCAGGGGCAAACGCAGGATTTTCAGGGGGGGGGGGGTTTCCAGATATATACCGTAAGTGTGTGCATCTAGACAGTGTAATATATAGTGTGGTTTTTGTGTGGTTGTGTGGTTTTTGTGCACACCGAAGGTGCCCATGCTCTTTGAAAAATGGGTTTGGCCTAAAAGGGAATGCTGAATCATTGATCATCTCACTCATTTACATTACACATGGGGGGCATGGAGTACAAACAGTAACGGAGGCCAGAGAAGTTATGAATTAACTTCCAGCTGATATCTCCCACAGAGTTTATACTTTCTCCCTCATTGCCCACTTTGCAGAACATGTCTCACACCTCTATAATACAACCTGCGACAGCTCTTCTCCCTAACACTTCTTAACATTAAACAACCCCCCCCTCAAACAGCATATCCATGACATAACACCCCCTCCCCTCTAGATCGTTCCTTAGCAGCAGCTGCCTCCTAACTTGCACCTCTTGGCTCTTCTATATTTTGGAAGTCCCCTCCCTTATCCAGCACCACTCCTCTGCTCTCCCTCTACCTCAGCAGCAGCCTCCCCACACCCAGCAGCATGCTACTCACCGCCACTGAAGATCTCTTAAATGTCGGCATCCAGACAGAGGCTGCAGCAGCGCAAACGTGTTGCCCCCCTCCCCCTCCCTCTCCCTCTGAATCAAGCTGGGGCTGGCGTCCGCGTGCTGACAGGGGAGGGCTGAATTCACCTAGTTGACAGCCAGCAGCACTTGTCATTTCCGGGCGGGCGGCACAAAGCACTAGAGCCCAAAAAGCTCCTCGGCTTCTTCCTGGCTGCTGCTGCTGCTGCTGTATCACTGGCAGGTGCCAGAAACAGCTTCCCCAGCAGCGCAGCAAGCCAGATGGGCAGGCGGCCGGCTGATGCCTGGTTCTAGCCGAGTATTAAGTTCTGCCATGCCATCTACCTCCCACAAACTGCGGATATATATAAAACCTGCTGGGACAATAGAGGCAGCTCAAGGGCGCCCTCCAGTGCCAGACGCCCTAGGCAGCTGCCTAAAGCTGCCAAGTGGCAGCGCCGGCCCTGCTCAAAGGTTTTAAAAGCCCAGACTCATCTGACCTTGCCCCAACAATCAGCACCATGGGATCCTCTAAGCAGTTGTGTAGAACACTGAAACTGAGAATAGTTGACGCTCACAAAGCAGGAGAAGGCTATTAGAAGATAGCAAAGCGTTATCAGATGCCCTTATCATCTGTTCGGAATGTAATTAAGAAATGGCAGTCATCAGGAACAGTGGAAGTTAAAGCAAGATCTGGAAGACCAAGAAAAATATCAGACAGAACAGCTCTCAGGATTGTGAGAAAAGCAAGTCAAAATCCACGTTTGACTGCTCAATCCCTTCAGGAAGATCTGGCAGACACTGGAGTTGTGGTACACTATTCCACTATAAAGAGATACTTGTACAAATATGGTCTTAATGGAAGAGTCATCAGAAGAAAACCTCTTCTACATCCTCACCACAAAAATCAGCATTTGAAGTTTGCAAATGAACATATAGACAAGCCTGATGCATTTTGGTATCAAGTTCTGTGGACCGATGAGGTTAAAATATAACTTTTTGACCGGAATGAGCAATGGTACATTTGGAGAAGGAAGGGCACAGAATTTAATGAAAATAACCTGTGTCCAACTATTAAGCATGGGGGTGGATCAATCATGCTTTGGGGTTGTATTGCAGCCAGTGGCCCAGGGAACATTACACGAGTAAAAGGAAAAATGGATTCAATAAGATTCCAGCAAATTTTGGACGCTAACTTGATGCCATCTGTGAAAAAAGCTGAAGTTATAGAGAGGCTGGCTTCTACAAATTGATAATGATCCTAAACACACTTTAAAATCCACGGTGGATCAAGAGGTGTAAATTGAAGGTTTTGCCATGGCCTTCACAATCTCCCGATCTCAACATAATTGAAAATCTATGGATAGACCTTAAAAGAGCAGTGTGTCACAGACAGCCCAGGAATCTCAAAGAACTGGAAGACTTTTGTAAGGAATAATCAAGCAAAAATTGAAAGACTCTTGGCTGGCTAGAAAAAGTGTTTATAAGCTGTGATACTTGCCAAAGAGGGCAGTACAAGGTATTAACTCTGCAGGGTGCCCAAACTTTTGCAGATGCCATTTTTTGTTTTCAGTAATTTTGAAAGTGTAAATGTTGGAAATAAAATCAAACTTTTTTTTCATAAGAATGTCTAATCTGTAATTTGATGCATTTTGGAGTTTTTTCCATCTTTTCCTGGCATCTTTTTGCACATTAAAATGAAATTTTGCCTGGGGTGTCCAAACTTTCGATCCTGACTGTATATATATATATATATATATATATATATATATATATATATATATATATATATAAATATATATATACTGTGTATATGTGTTTGTATATATATATAAATATATATATATATATATATATATATATATATATATATATATATACAGATCCAATAACTGCCGGCACTCAATGAATTACAGGTACAACTTGCTCTCGGTGCCAGAACGAAATAATGTAGAACTTCCAATGTTCCATGAGGAACAATAACGGCACTCAGGAGACTGGTTACATGCAAAAAACAATGTATTCAGGTGTACAGCTGAATACATCGTTTTTTGCATGTAACCAGTCTCCTGAGTGCCGTTATTGTTCCTCATGGAACATTGGAAGTTCTATATATATATATATATATATATATATATATATATATATATATATATATATATAAGCTTGGGTGTACAGCAGCACTCAACTCGGATTCCAATAAAACACTCCACACAGTGGGACTCGGTGTCAAAAAGCCGACGTTTCGGAATTTACTCCGTTCTCAAGACCAACACATCAAACAATACAAACATGGACAAATCTTACCTAAATACGTGTCCACAGACCGCCTCCAGCCACGCCACACCCACAGCCGGGACGCTCCGTTCACCATGCCGCTTCCGGGTCACATCCGACCTCTCACCTTGCGTGCAAGCGTCATGACGTCGGCGTCTCCCCAGAGCTGGCTATGGTTGCTTGGCAACCCGACGCCGCTGGATGCCGGCTAGCAGGGGGGATCTGAGGAGAAAACACATATACAAAGTGCACATCACCAAAACACAAAATGGACAAGCATGGACATCAGTACTGGATACAGTGCATTAGTCAATATTTTAAAGAAACATATTGTAAGACAGCTGCTCATTCAAGCCTTTTGGCTGCATAGTGTCCAGCTTATGGATCCAATATGTCTCTAATTGGAGGAGCCGCCGACCGCAGTCCCCCCCTCTCAAATCAGCAGGCACATGATCAATTATAACATAATTGAGCTGGACTAATGTATGCCTCGCGGTCACAAAGTGCCGGGCAACCGGCTAGTCTTTTTCCTTATTGTTTAAAGCTGCTTTAATGGCGGATCGGTGGGCTGCGATCCGTTCCCGAAATGTCCTGATCGTCTTACCCACGTAGCACATGCCACACGGGCACTTAATCAGGTAGACTACGTGGGTAGATGTACAAGTCACAGGATGTTTAATCTGTATCTGTCATGCTCCGGCAGGTGGCACACCCCACACATCTGTAATACCCTCCTGGTTTCTTCTGGGTATTAGGGCCAAGCCGCTTTGAAATATCCGTGTTCACCACCCAATCTCTGATATTCCTGCCACGCTTATAGCAAGACATCAAAGTAGAGTTTTTGAGCTTGCTCAGATCTTTATCTCTCTGAATAACTGGCCAGTTCAACATTCGAGATGATGGTGTCTGCTTCATTGTAGTCACGGACCCAACCAAACCTCTCTGGACCATTCTCCCCAGGAGCCGATTTCTTTAACAGCTCACTACGAGAGATGTCCTCCACCTTAGTCCTAGCTGCTGTGAAATTTTTCACTCATGGTGTCTAGATCCCTGGACACCACCTCACTCTTGCTGGTAATCCTTTTGACCCTAACAAGCTGGGAAAAGGGTAAACCCTTGGTGAGGGATGGAGGGTGGTAACTCTGGGCACATAGCAAGGTGTTCCTGTCCGTCGGCTTGGTATAGATCGATGTTTCAATCCTAGTGCCCTCGATCTCCAGATGGACATCTAGGTATTGAATGGCAGACTGGCTCATACTGTGGGTAAATTTTATGGGACATTCCCGAGCATTGATTTCATCCATCATTCGTTTAAACAACAATTCAGTACCAGTCCAAAATATCAGGACATCGTCGATAAATCAACAATAGAAGCTGATGTTAGCAGCATATGCCGATTCAAAAAACAATTCTTGTTCGATGAAGTGCATGTAAATGTTAGTGAACGAGGGTGCGACGGGAGAACCCATCGCTCACCCCGTCCACTGTTGGAAAAACTCTTTATTAAAGAGAAAAAAATTCCTTGTGAGCGTGAGCTCAAGTAGTCGTGTGATGAAGCTGATAGGAGGACCTGTGTAGCTGGAATCAGACTCCAGGATCTTAGCTGTCGCGAGTATGCCTTCACGATGGGGAATACTCGTGTACAAGCTACTAATGCCTAACGCACATAGCCACATTCCTGGGGAGGCATCTCCAAATGCTGCAATTTTGTTAAGAAGGTCAGTGGTGACTTAAGCGGGCAACTTTTGTACCACTGGCTGGAGGAAATAGTCAAGGAAAGTCGACACAGGGCTATAGAGCGAATCACGGGCCGCAATTATCGGCCGACCTGGGGGGGTCGTGGGGTGCTTGTGCACTTTGGGTAGACAATAGATAATTGGGGTTCTAGGAAAGTCAGTCGTCAAATACTCCTAGGTGGAGACCGGGATCCATCCCCGGGAGACTGCTTCTTTTAGAATGGTGTCGAGTTCCACTTTATAATGAACTGTCGGGTTAGCCGGCAATTTGTCATATGTCAGGGGGTTCAATAGTTGGGAGTACACCTCCTTTTTGTATGCCTCCAAATCCCACAGAACAATCCCCCCCTTTATCAGCGAGGAGGATCATAATGTCCTCGTAGGACCTCAGGTCTCTGAGGGCACCCCATTCTTCCTTTGATAGATTTGAGTGCGAGGTGGCATCAGGGGCCATTGATTGGACCTGGGCATCCAGGACTTTAATGAAACCAGTAATCGAGGTGTTATTTGAAGGCAGGTCGAATTTGGAATTTTTCTTAAATTTTGCATATTGGATGTCACGGATGTCTCCGGTGGCCCCACTCTCTTTGCTAAAGAAGTCTCGAAGTTTGAGATTGCGATGTAACCGATGGAGTCTGTCTTCCACCTAAAACCATCGAACTTCTGGGTGGGTACAAACGAAAGTCCATAACTCAAGACCCGGGTTTCCACCTCCATTAGTGTCCTGTTAGATAAATTAAATATTAGGTTCTCTTTTCTCGCCCTCTGTTTCTTGATCCTGCACCCCTGCCCACCCCTGCGTTGAGGTCGCTCTCGTTTTCTGTGCCCGCTCGAGTTCGGACACCTGTCTGTGGGCGCTTCTCATTTTTTGAAGCCTGATGATGCCGTGAATCAGCATTGGAGCTGGCTGACTCACTGCTCGACTCAGTCTCCAAGTTCCATCGCTTGGGTTGACGATGTTGACGCATATTCCTCCTGTAGTTTTTAGTAGAACCTGTGGTCCACACATAAACTTTGTGCTCTATATAGTCCTTGTTAACCTTCTCAAATTTGCTCTTTTTAAAGGCTACAAGCTCTTTTTTTAAGGTTGAGATAGTTGTATTCCATTTCAACAACCAATCATCCGATTTATGTTCAATCAACGTGTTCTGATGGGTGGACTGATATTCTGCAATGCGTTTCTGAATGTCTGCCATTTCCCTTGCTGACTCTTCAATGACCAAAGTCATTAGGTCAACAGTTATTCAATACGGCGACCCAGCGCCTGCAGAATTTGTTATTATATCGCCCAATGGTGGGCACGTTCTTAATCCGGAACCCTCGTGGTATCTTTTTTTCCCGATAGTATTCAGAGAGGGTCACTCTGTGCATCAGAAACTCGACCTCTTTCTTTTTGAGCTTTAGCAAATAATTGTAGATATCCTCCACTGTTGGACATCCACTAGACTCATCCAATCGCTCAGAGAATAGGACGCGGTGGATTCATCCTCTGAGAAACGCAGTCTCTCACCCATCGGGAAGGCTGCAAAGCCAATGCCATCTCCATCTGATGCGGCACCTCTGGACATAGCCATGGCCAAAAGATTGTCATTAAGAAAATCAGAAACATATTTTAAATGATGTAATTTGTGTTTATATCTCATCCTTATGGTCAGTTATGTGGTTATGGACCGGATTCACTTCTGTCTATCCACAATTTGCCTATTACATTGGTCATGGATCACCAATCTGGGACACCCCTTCAAGTCCCCCAAGTCACCCTAGGGTGCTCCGGCACACAGTTTGGGAACCACTGTAACTATGGGAAATTCCTCTTGTACACAATGCAGCATAATACAGTTTATCATACAGAACGTATGTGCTAAAGATGGTGAACCTATGTTTATATAAAGCAAATTAAATTAAATCAGATAAAAAATGTTCAGAAAAGAATAACAATGATTAATGAGGTCTGCAGGAAGATTACCTTTTACCTCAATCAAGTCTGTGTACTGTATGTGCTTTAATGGTGCTTTGTTTTTGCTAAATAAGATTACTTGTAGGAAGAAATTGTTCAAAATTATCTCCAGAGTCATTAAGACTGGTTCTTGTCAAAACTAAATGTAATGAGCAACTGAAATAATTTGTTTTTCTGTCCAGACAAAAATACTGAAGATTCTGAGTAAACCAATGCTCTATTTCAGATAATTGATGAGGTCATTTAGTTAATATTTTATAAGACCTGTTAAGTTTCATTACAATTTTGATTTGGAAAATAATAGAGCATATTTAGCCATTTGTTTTCCTACTCAGAATCAAGCACATACTGGCTATCTGGACACGGTGTTAGCCAGCTGGCACCCCTCCACTTCCTATTCACTCACTGCATTCAATTCTACCTTGTTCAAAAGAAACAAACACAGTAAGATGAATTCCCTAAAGCAAGTGACTGCAATGTGAATTGATTTTATCCCTATACCACCAAAACCCTATCCTACTAAATGCACCTTAATATAAATTATGTATCTACCACTATAGTTCATTGAGGGACATTGATGATTAGGATATTACTCTTTTAGTTTTAAGTACTGGTACATTCAAGATGAAATTATTGAATGTATGACTGCATAAGCATTTGTTGTCTTTATGTGTTATAGGAACATATTGAATAGTTCTCTAGCCATTTTGAATATGAACCTGTCATCTACACACAGTGTATGCATCCATTTTGTTTGTCACATACACTCAGTGGGTATCCATTTTGTGTAGCTACAGTATCAGATTAATGTAAAAAAAGCTTGAGTTTTTTTTTCTTTTGTCATGCATACAGTAAATAAGGCAACCACAAGTATAGGTTTTAGATTGTTACTCAACAGCCTTTTTATATCAGGTCCCCAATAACTGATAGGCAGGAAACACACAACCCAGGGATGAGCAGCAAAATTCCCAAAAATTGGCTGTGGGTCAGATGCACAGCAAGGCAACAGCAACAGGCCGGAGTGAGACAGAAATGTAATCTTAAAGCAGGTTTGATAAAAAAGCAAGTAGCACTTGATAGGAACCAGGAATTTTAGGGAAAAAAATCCAACAGGGTCAGTAAACAGTAATCCAGTCTCAGATCTGACAGAATAGCAGTAAATATTAACAACAGATGCTGAGGTCTCATTTAAATGTTGATTGTGTACAAGACAGGTTCACAGAAAATCACCTAGCATTGCCTACTACTGAATGTGAGATCTCATTAGTGTTAAGGCTTTGGCTGCATTCACGGGTAGATTACTTGGCAGAGCATGTGCGGATATGAAAATGCCATGAGCTGGAGATCCATCTCAAATATAATCTCATGATTAAACAGTCACACCACAAAAAGGATTATACCGGATGTGCAACTATAAAAGCAAACCAGCCCCCATTGTTTCATGCTTTCCTATATGATTTCACTAATCAAGTTATAACTAAGGGCCTTATTCTGGTCCACATGCAACGCTGCAAATTTCGCAACGCCTGCATGGCCATCCACCCCCCCCCCCCTTGCACGCCGCAATCTCCTGCAAGGCTGCAAATGGAGGATTTGCATAATCCTCCTTTCGCAGTCTTGGGTGCGGGGGAGAAATCATTTCATGGTCGGCAACCATCGACGGATTTCTCCAGCGCTCGCAGATCTGAGACACCTCTATGGTATCTCTGATCAGCGAGCGCCCTGTGCGGGAGGCAGGTGGGCAGCTGACATCCGCTGACATCAGCTGCCCCGGATTCAGTATTGAATCCCGGCGGTCGGGATCCCGGCGTTCAGAATCCCGCCGGAATCCCGACAGCCGAAATGCCGACAAGGGGGGGACGTGGATCGCCCCCCCCCTTGCGGGCTCGCTGCGCTCGCCACGCAGTGGGCCCGGTGCCTTGCTACGCTCGGCACACTAATTTATTCTCCCTCCAGGGGTGTCGTGGACACTCCAGGAGGGAGAAAGTGTTGGCATTTCGGCGGTCGGGATTCCGGCGTCGGGATTCTGAACGCCGGGATCCCGACCGCCGGGATTGTAACTGCATCCCAGCTGCCCCCCCACACCGGCATCACCAGGCAATTTGCATAGGAATGGGCAGCGTTTTGAAGTGCTGGGCGTTCCCATGGGTTGTACCCCCTGCTGTACACCCTGCCGCCGCCCCACGCCCCCTGCCCGCCCTGCTAGGTGTGAGCCGGAGAGCGAACACGTAGTTCGCCATGCCCATGCTCAGAAATGCATCTGTGCATCCGCAGAGGTAAAACATCGGTCCCCTGTGCGAACGTGTGGGGGACCAAACCAATTAGAAAACCCTCTAAGTGAATGTAAAATGTGTAACAAATGATATTCTGGATGCAGCCAATAGGAGTCTCACTAGTATAAACAGAGTGGTTATAACATAAGATATTCTATGGAATGTCTTGTAAACATTGCATACATGTTCATTTATTTTCCTGAGTATATAAATACTGCATGAATTTACCACTCGCAATCAAGTCCTTTCAATCAACTTGTGAACAGCTGGCGTTTATACAGGATACTGGATTTTGTCACTGGATGGCCTCGCACATGTGTACTGTGATCCGTACGCATGCAAAGTCGACCAATTATCGACCAAGCTGCAAATTCGCACGCCCATGATCAAGTCTGACTAACCCTTTAAGATGTCCTTCCTGTTCTTTTTAGTCATTACATTTTAGTACAGTAGTTATTATAATTCTCATATCTTCATCTCTGTATGGCTCCTATAGTAACAAAAACTCATCAGCTCTAATAGCGCTTGCTGTAAATAATCAGATCAGTGCTCCCATTCTGTAATGTATGAGGCAAATAAAAAAAGAAACTATTCCTCCGTTCAGTGTACTGTAATTTCTTTCCAGGAAAACTCTTATTATTTACCCATCTAAAGGGACAACAAAATCCATCAAATCTATTTGAGACATACTGTAGCCCTTATAAAAAAAAAAAAAGGATCAATTTATTTTTCCTGATCTATCTGCAATCTTAGCTCATGGAAATCTAATAAAGACTCAGAAACAAGCAAATCCCCGGCAGAATAATGAATTCAAATTCAGCAGAGAGGATACAAAGTGCAGATTTTCATGCCTGGCATACTGCCAGCCGAGGAAAGGAAATTGCCACTCACTGAACAGTGAAACTTTCATGTACTGAAAATTAGCATTCTGTGTCCTCGGCATATTGTGGCCATTCCCCACACCAGCTTGAATAAATGTGTTCTACTTGCTCTCACAATTGTAACAAAAGAGTCCTCATCATTTGTGTAGAATAATACTTTAATCATTGTTTTTTCATTATGTTCTATATTTAATTTAAGACTATGGGGGTTATTTTGGTTCACTCCTTCTGACAAATTCCTTCTTAGATGGACAAAACCATGTGCACTGCAGGTGGGGCAGATGTTACTTGTGCAGAGAGAATTAGATTTGGGTGGGGTTTTACTTCAAAGTGAAATCTATATTGCAGTGTAAAAATAAACCAGCCAGTAATTTCCCTGCACAGAAACAAAATAACTCACCCAAATCTAACTATCTCTGCACAAGTTACATCTGCCCCCCTGCAGTGCACATGGTTTTGTCCATCTAAGAAGGAATTTGTCAGAAGGAGTGAACCAAAATAACCTCCTATGTTCTTTACAATTGAGTCGATGTGCAAGCCAGCTCATTTTAATTTCAGCAAGCAGGGGCAGAGACAATAATGTCACTGCAGCTTAAGTGACTGCATGCTTTTCCACCAGTATCAGATGCAATTATGATACTGTTGTAAAAAGTTAAGAAGCTTTCAACTGGACACAGTAGAGTGGGAAAGTAAATATTTGACTTGACATTTTCTTTCATGGCTCATATCTAAATTTTTCCATTTTGGGGTTTAGTGGTCCTTTAAACATTTACTTTATTTGGTTACTAGTAAGCCTGCTCAAAGCAAATGTTTTGAAAGCTAGTCTGCTACCTTTTGATTGCCTCTGTGTTTATGCATGTGTGAGAGAAAAAGGAATGTATTTTTACTCGCTGCCAACAGATGGCAGTGTTTCAGAGACACACAAATGGACACTAGACATATATAGATGATGTGTACATATAAAATATTTGACACAATAAGAATTTTCAGAAAACCTATTTTCTGTTCCTGCTACTACACAATTCTTACTAATGCACAGGTTACCCAGTGATGTCATGTGCGAATCCATGTTGCTGGGTGTTATCATACTGTCCATTTGTCTAGGGGCCAAGTGGCATATTTTTTCATTCAGTTCTAAAACGTATTGCATTGCCAAAATATAAACAGTGTATTTTACAGGAAACGGTCACTAGGTCTTCAAGCATTAGGTCAACACCACTAGGTCGACATGCATGAAGGTCAACATGACTGAAGGTCAACATGCAGGAAGGTCAACATGACTGAAGGTCGACATAGGTTAGGTCAAAAGGGTAATTTGGTCGACAGTCATAAGGTCGACATGGGGTTTTTGACTGGGTTTTTTGGAACATGTGCCTACAGGCGGTAGTCATGCCCTGCCATCCACTAGGGCAGGGGTGGCCAACCCGCGGCTCTCGAGCCGCATGCGGCTCTCCCCCTGCTAATGTGCGGCTCCTGCTCCCACTCCCATCTCATACATTGATGAGGCTCCTGGCAGCCTTCCCCACAGCAGCCCATTACGCTGGCTCCGCTCTGCGCAATGTGACGTCAGAACGTCATATCGCGTATGAGAGGTGGGAGGTGCTGCCGCATGACAGAAGGAGAGGACGCGATCGCGGGCCTGGAGGACGTCGTTGAATGGTAAGTATTCCTCTGCCTCTTAAGTCCATGCTGCAGCGGAGGGCAGGGGGGGGGGGGGGGGAAGCTATCCTACTAAATAGATATGCTGCCCTTGCACTGTGTAAGGAACAGGACGTTTGGCCCAGAGTGACTATGACTTCAATAGGAAGTAGCCGGTTCTTACCCTGGTGCCACTCCTCTCTGCACAGAGGAAGGAGCATTCTGTGGACATAGGTATCGTGGGCATCAGGCTTCTTTATCCAAGTTGTATTAGTTGTTCCATTTTATTGCAGTGTCATGTTTATGCCGTTATCCATAAAACAGAGACAATTGAGGGTATATTAAAATCTTCTAGTTTTCACCACCTTATAGATCAGCTGATGTCTGGGCACTTTATCTGCAGTCAGATAGGATGTTAGGTGTTAGGATTATCTTAATCTGCTCCTCCTCTGAGTTGGGGCACTCCCCTATCTTCCTCTGCCTGAGGAATCAGGGAGTATGGTGCTGTGAAAATACCACGGAGGGTCAGGTCGAGTACATCCTGCCCACCGTGGCATCCCCCCAACCGAGGAGCTGTCAGTTCCATAGGTGGCAGGCCCGCTCCCCCCGCTGCTCTAACTACCGCTCGCTGCATCCCGCTGATTGCTTTTTTCATGTGGACTGTCTTTTATGTGGATCTGGCAAGTCTCAGTGTATTTTATGTGGATCTGGCAAGTCTCAGTGTATTTTATGTGGATCAGGCTTCTCGAAGTGTATTTTATGTGGATCAGGCTTGTTTCAGTGTATTTTATGTGGATTTGGCTTGATTCAGTGTTTTTTTTGTGTGGATCTGGCTTGGCATAGACACAAAAATGGGGCTTGGCCTACTTCCAAATAGACCACGCCCCTTTTTTGGGCGCGCGTGCCTTCGGCGCACGTATGTTGGCTCTTTAACTTGACTACGGATATTTTTCGGCTCTTTACCTCTGACTGGTTGGCCACCCCTGCACTAGGGGGTGGTAGGAGAACAAAATAGTGTTCCTAGCGCAGCGAGGCACCGAACCCTAAGCATGGTGAGCCATGCGAGGGGTCGCGGTGCTACATTTCAGTGTCCATGTCAACTGTGTCGATATTCAGGACAAAAAAAACGTGAAAACCCCCATGTCGACCTTTTGACTGTTGACCTTCCCCATGTCAACCTAATGCTTGTGTCGACCTAATGACCCTGTCAACCTAACCCATGTCGACCTTCAGCCATGTCGACCTTCCTGCCTGTCGACATAGTTGCTGTCTATCCAATGATGCATACTCATTCTTTACATGCTGTCCAACTGGTTGTGTTGCCAGAAATAATCCCCAAGCCTTTTTGTGTGCCTGCAGTTCCCTAACTGCGCTGAATGTTTTTGTATTATACAGTATATATTTTTTATTAAGTGAATCATTCATAAATGTTGTTCCAGGAATAAATCTCATAAGGTCTTTTTTAATAACACAGTTATAATGTAATGCAATGTAATCTATAGCAACCTATCAGATATTAATATTATTTTTTTAAAGCTGTGCTAGAAAGATGACAGCCTTATTTTTATTCATTATGGGTTTCAGTATATAATCTTCTATTAATGTTAATCTTCTTGCAGGTATTTATGAGCCGACATTTCTTGTACAACTGCAGTGAACCTACCCTGGATGTGAAGATTGCCTTTTGTCAGGTGTGTGTTCCTTACAGGTAAAACAAGGTACCGTATGAATTTGTACTTCCATTTTCCTTCCTAATTGTTTGTTATTTATCATTTAATAGCTTCCCAATTTCATTTGTCAGTTCTACGTTTAAATGTAGCTGTATGAATGTCATGCTGTTAGTCTACACTTGGATGTTATACAACATTGCATCACTTTTCCTCAATGTTGATATAAGAATGATAAATCGTATGCTAACTTGAGCAAATACATTTCCAGTCAATTGTCATAGAATCCAGTCTTTTTCCATCCAGTCATACTTACTGCCAGGATAAATCCCAATACAATAACAGAGAAATACATATACAGAAAAAGAAATGACATTATACACAAACACAATCTATTGTGCGCTAAAGGTTAATGACAAAAGTCAATAATCCATTTATTAGACTTCATTTAAACAATATAGTACATGCAAACACCAGACATACACATGCTAATAAGTTTTTAAAGTTTTTTTATCATGTGTTTCATGCAGTTTATTAAATATTCAAAATATGTTTGTGGTTCAGTCCTTTGTCAGTAACAATGACACAACAAGATATTACCAGTATTAAAGGAATGCATGGATGAAACAGTGTAGAAAGCAAGTGCTGATTCAGAGGTGAAGTACATTTATTTGTGCTTGTTTTGTGGCATTTTACAACTGCAGTGTTGATTCATACAGCAGCTTCCCAAGCTAATGTCAAACTCAAAGAGCAAGGTTCACTTCTATAATAATAATAATAAAAAAATGAATGATACAATACGATTTACCAATTTAAGCTCAAACAAGCAACATTTGTAGCTATTTTAATATATAATATAATGTAAAGCAGGCATGTCCAAAGTATGGCCCTCAAGCTGAAACGACAATTCCCATCATGCCTTGCCACGGTTTTGCTATTAGGGAATGCTAAAACTATTGCAAGGCATGCTGGGATGTGTCGTTTTGCAACAGCTGGAGGGCCATAGTTCAGACATGCCTTATCTAAAAGAGCCCATACAGATGGAGCGGGTCCCAGCTTTGCAGGGGATGGCGGAAGATTTGCCAGCCGCCATCCCCCGCCAGCCGCCATAAGGGAACGCGCGCACACGAGATTCACGCGCGTCGCCTTACAACGGGGCTCCCCCTGGGTCCCCACCGCCTCGCCGAGGGTCACCCCGGGTCCCTGCCGCCTTGCCGCCCCCCCTAACCCTGTCCATCTCCCTGAAGTGGAGACGGATAGGGTTCCCTTCCCCCCACCGACGGGAAACTGAGAAGCGCGTGCGTGTGAGACGCACGCAATGGGAATGGTTAAATCTTGTCCAGAATATGGGTAGAAATTATTATAATGGGAAGACCCCAGCGTGTGATACCAGAAGTGCCATGGCCAAGTCTTGGAGGGAGTTATACACACAGCACTTACTAAATATTACAAAACAAATAAATACCTCTTTAAATTACCTGAATGAAGATCAGGGGACAAAGGCTGGCAGCTTCAGCAGATGGGTTTTGTTCCAGGACAGGACGCAGTATTGGGTGGCTGAAGGCATTGGCCATTGCCTGGACGGGGATGTTCCCTAGAGCACCACAGCCTGAAGAGCGCCATGTACAGCGCTGTGCCCCAAGCCACTTATTGAAAGGTGTTTATGAGATCCCCTGTGTGTCTTCACTTGAAGGTCCTTCTTCACTTCAGAAAGCAAGCAAGGGCCCAGGGGAATGCAATTAAATCTGGGTGAGGGTAGGCAGTGTAATTTGTAAGGTTGGGCTGTGTGGTCTGTGATGGGGTGGAGATGCAGCATTATCGTTGAGGAATGGCTTTGAGGGGTGCTATGAGTATTCTGTAACATTAGACAGAATCTAGTGGGGAGGGGATTATAACTATGGGGAAAATTAGGGAAAAAATTGAAGAGGAGGGGGAAAATACAAAACCAAAACGGTCCAGTATATCGGACCGACATGACTACTGCAGGTGGGGGCTCTGTAGGTGGCCTAACGTCACCGCCCATATAAACCCGGCAGGGAAGTCACTTAGTAAATAACAAATCCACAAACCCAGTGTGAGACATAAAAAACAGTTTATAAACAGTATCATAATCTATTGCCTAACGGAGAAATAGCATAAAACAAGTAACAAGTATTCGCCCATTCTGTACGGGGAGCCAAGCTTGGTTTAGAGGTGGAGGAGTGGTTCACCATGATGTCCCATTCTAAGAGGAGTGTAACTCCGGCATCTAGGGACGAGACGATATGCGTGGAATCTTCGTGGGTAATCAAAAGCTTTACTGGGAAACCCCAACGGTAGGTGATGTCATGGGCTCCTAGGGCTACCGTAATCGGGGCTAGTGCTCTTCATTTGGCTAATGTCATTGCAGAGAGGTCTGGAAAAATCTGTAGGCCTCCCCGATTTTCATCCTCCCGAGCCTACATTGCAGCTCTCAGGATGCGCTCCTTAGTGGTAAAAAGTGGACACGGAGAAGAGTGTCTCTGGGGAGAGCTGAAGAGACAGTGTGGGAGTGGGTGAACATGGTCAATCAAGAGGTCCCTGTCTTCTGCTGTAGGCAGTAGCTTACAGAACAGCGCTGTAACATACCCCTCTGATTCGGAGTTGGATACGGAGTCTGGAATCCCTCTGATTTTGATATTGTTTCTCCTGGATCTATCCTCCAGTTCTGCCAGCTTGTTTTTAACTGCTTCAATTTTATTATTATAATTTTAGTTATCAGGCGCCACAAGTGTTTTGCAGCACCTTAGAAAGGAACAGTACAGGGAGACAAAACTTGGCATTACATTGAATAAATAACAGAAATAGAGTACAAATAAAGAGCAACACAGTTCAATACACATTAAAGCTTAAATATAAGTAGTGAAGACTCAATTAACATACAACTAGAGGCTTGTGGCCAATGATGGAGATGAGTATGAGGACGAAGATGGTCACTGAGTGTTTTAGTATAGGAGAACTGTCATTGAAATGTGAAGAGAAGAGGGCTTTGACGACAGGAGGGAAAAGGGCCCTGCTCAGAGGAGCTTACAATCTAGTAGGAAGTCTATAGGGTCGATCTTGACTTCCCTATATGGACAATATTTGACATAATAGACCAGCTGTAAGTGGTGTATCAGGGGCACAATCGACGCCCACCATTAAGAGAGACTGGCTGGGGTTACGGGAAGGAGTGTCAGCTGCAGACACAGCCACAGAGGTGCCGGGGGAAGCCCTTAAGGCCTGTGCAGCCCCCGTGCAGGAAAGAAGACACAAGGGGAGGAACCCCTTTAGGTTTCTTAGAGGGCATGGTGGGGTATGTCAGAAGACTCTCGAGATAGAATTGGTCAGATCTCCTTGCACTAGTATATTATAGCAGAATGTATCCTTTTTATGGAATGGGCATGAGACTACGGGTCACATGTGCGGTGGCATCTCTGGGCATAGTATCAAAGCATGATGGAGTACGCCATCGGATCCTGGGTAGGAGTGAAGTCGTCACCCAGGGCAACAGGGATCGGCTGAGTGGGGGGGAAGGTGACCCACTGAGTATTGTATATTGGGATCACTATGTTCAAAATTAATTTCTTTAGCAAGGCAACGGGGTGAGTGAAAGCCTCCTGGAGCTTGAAGCCACTGACATGAGTCCTGGAAAGCTCTACCTGGCAAGGGAGGAGGGCAGAGGGCAGATTGTAGTAGCAAAGAAGAGGTCATCGGATGGGGAATTGAGCAGCCCAATTTGGATGCAGTAGGTAATTATGGGATACAGGTTGTTGGGCAGGCAGTGAAGGACTTGCTGCTGCCAGACTTGACAGGCAGGACAGCAACTGTTGTTAGTGGGGACTCTGCTAACCCACTAGCTCTCACCATGCAGAGGGAGAAGCAGCTGGGGTGTTCAGCCCACTTAGGGGCCACTCAGAGTCACTCACCTCTGAGTAGATGCAGCAGGGTGGCAGTCAAGATGGCGGCAGCCCGTTCTGGGAGTCCCTCGGCTGCGGGACCCGCCGATCATTGCCTGCAGTGGGGGCAGCAAGAGGGAGCCTCTACGGAGGTCACCCAGGGTCCACAATAGAAGGCAAAGGAAAGGGATAGGAACGTGTGTTGTGCATATTGTATGGCCCGCATGCGTGACACGCAAGCTATCAAACCAGGAAATAGAAAAAAAGGCTAGTGTTACTGGTCTGCGCTGCACAACACACGTTGGATACGCCGGAGACGCTGGTGCTACACATCGCGTCAGCCGGCAGGGTTACTACACGCGCGTCACTTCCGGGTCCGGTGGCGTGCGTTCCACATGCGGGCCAAAGGTATGTTTAGTCTGCTGCACTAGAGTTTGAGCACCTTAAACTTGCACATAAGCACTTGCACTTTATATTTGGACTCTGCGCTAATATACCCCAATGTCAGAGATGTATATAAGCTGTTTGATATATGTATATTTTTTAACTGGTTCGTTTTATTGATTAATTAATTGTGGTGAAACACTTCCGGGTCATAAACTGCATAAATAGTGAGGCATTAGCCCCTGTATTGTATCTTGAAAAAGGTCCCAGAGGCGGACCGA
The DNA here is from genome assembly GCF_055691185.1 of Crinia signifera. Taxonomy (NCBI): domain Eukaryota; kingdom Metazoa; phylum Chordata; class Amphibia; order Anura; family Myobatrachidae; genus Crinia; species Crinia signifera. The sequence continues at coordinate 167,630,690 of NC_139217.1, forward strand.
AACGTCGATGCCCACCAATATTGCCATGCTGCCTGAATAAATCATTTGATTTTGCCTGAGACTGGTGAGTGACTCCAATCTATTACTCTATACAAAGTAATGACCTGCTAGCAAGTCTTTTACCTCGGAATGTCACCCCAGCAAGATAACAACATTGATGTGAGTGCCAGTACAATGGACTGTGTATATATATATATATATATATATATATATTTCAGTGCCCCCTGGGGTCTTCAGTGTATAAATGTAAGGAGATAATATATTGGAGAAGTACCGTTGCTAGATAAACAGATGAGTCTATAGGGCCAAGTTGACTAATTAGTATACAATGTGAAGGTTACATTTGGCATGTAGTTTGCAGAACAAGATTAATAATCCTATTTCCTCAAATCGGGAAAGGACAGGTTTTGTTACTGAAATTCGTAGAAAGAACCAATATAATTTAAGACCTTCAATCTGACATGTAATCAATTGAACTTTCCATATTTTTTTTCTTGCCTGTAATCCAGCAGTGTCATGTATCCAAATAAATGACAAAATGTTATTAAGTTTCAGCTCAATGTTCTATGATTCATGTAGTCCGATATTGGCATTCTATGTTTTCTTGACATTTCTACAAAAAAACAATGATTAATTAGCTGTAGATCAAGTGGTTTGCTTTTTTTATATAATTTTCCTTGGTCACATTGTTTTGAACAAAACAAGCACATTAAAACTTTATTTAAATATGGCCAATGTACACCTTGCAAATATCCTGAAATCATACAAAAACAAACAACCAGTTTAAACAGCCCTACAGTATCTTATTCTTACTGTACATTCAAGTAACATGGCTAATATGATTACTAATTTTACCTCCCATTATAAGGCCTACGATCTTGGAGTGGTGCCTCCAGATGTCTTTACATTGAATTCAATGTAAAAAAAAAATATATCAAATACAATTAGCCCTGGCTAATCAGCAGGTGCATTGCGACACAAAAAATTGGGTAAGATGGAACTGAGTTTATGGATTGTCTAATATGATAAGCAGAAGCTATTACAGGGCCGGATTAAGGTCTGTGGGGGCCCTGGACAACACACTTGTGGGGGGCCTCTATCAATAAAAGTGATATATCTATTCTTTAAAAACATAATCAATTTCTAATCAATTTCTATCTCGCTAACATACTTCAGATGGCATCAGGGCTGTAACTTGGGGTTGGAGAGGATGGATCTTGCCAGGGGCACTGTTTGAGTGCCCCCCCCCCTCCCCCTTTACTATCTCTAACAGGTCATAGCCTTGTAGTATTCTCTATAATTTGGCCCACGCTTGCATATATCCAACGGATTCAGTATGAAATGCTGGCGGTCGGAAACCTGGCGGGCGGAATACCGACCGCCAATATGCCGACAAGGGGGGGCCGTGGATAGCCCCTCCTTGCGGGCTCGCTGCGTTCGCCACGCAGCGGGCCCAGTGCCTAGCTACGCTCGGCACACTATTTTATTCTCCCTATATGGGTGTTGTGGGCACCCATAGAGGGACAAAGTGCCGGCATTGCGGCGGTCAGGATTCCGACCGCCGGCATATTGACCGCATCCCTATCCTGCAAGGCCCGACATCTTGCCCCAATCCTCCACCCTAATATCCCCCAAACCTTACTACTCTTGTACCACCCTACTTCCCAGCCCTTCCTGCCAAACACCCCTGCCTCTGTTACTACAGTGTCATCCACCTCAATTTTCTCTGTGGACCAATAAGTCCATGGTCACACCTCACCATAATGTGTATTACCCTTTCTTCTACATTTTATGTTTTTATCTGCAGGGTTTTCAACAGTGTGGCCAATATAACGTGGATGGAAAATTTATAAGCAAATATTATAAGGATGGGTAAAGTCCTTAACATTTACAAGGAGCACACAGACACCTAGCTACAGGTCTTCTGGATAGTATTTGTGTTTGTCCTTACTGTCTGCATTGACCGGGTGGTGCAAATTGACAAAGCCGAGCAGCGAGGGAGTAAGGAGAGGAGCCGGGCGCTCCAGGGCTCTGGCTGCTGCTGGATCCAGTGAAGGGCCGCTCTCAGTGCTCTGTGCTGCACTGTCTGCTGCTCATTAAAATGTTGCAGGTCCAGACCTGCCGCCACGGCCTACATCATCCCAGGCATCTCCTGGGATGTCTCGCAAGACTTACTGGGCTGGGGCAGGTGCAGGGCTGTGCGATCCAAGGCTGCACTGGCTCCTGAGATGTCTTGCGAGACTCGCCGTGCTGGCTCCTGGGATATCTCGGGAGACTGAGAGACTCGCTGGGCCGGGGTAGGCCCAGGGCTGTGCGGCCACGAGCGTACATGCAGCAGCTGCGGCGTACATGTATTTGAGTGTGGGGGTCCCTGATGTGTGGAGGGCCCCGGGGCGACCGCCCCTATCGCCCCGTGCTGGATCCGCCACTGGTCTATTATAGGCTACGGTATACAATATGGTACATGCTAATGATCGAAACACAATACAGAGAGCATCTTAATGACTAATGTACAATATAGAGAACATTCCAGTGATCTCAGTATCATTCTCAGTGCATTCCAGTGACCTATATACAATACATAAATACTATTTAATGACAAATTTGGTGCCACTGTAAAACGCAGGTTCCCAAATGTCTGTTTTCATTATATGACCTAATTTTCTCTCTAAGCTTTACAATGTGGCCACCCTAAATCTCTGGTGGTTTTGCAGTGCAGTGAAATTATTTTGTGTCTGTATGTGCTTCCCTCCCCCTTTTCTTTGGCTTCAATATAAAAACGTTGGATCTCCAATGAATTTACAATTCTGTGTTTTGAGTATGACAGGTTCCACCATTACTCATTCACTGGTGGTTTCACAATTCATGGCTGCACTTTTAATTTAGTTATAGTGTGATACCACTGGGTTTGATCAACATGCATTGGGTCGACCACTGAAGGTCGACATGGCTTAGGTTGACACATGAAATAGGTCAACAGTTGGCTGAGACTGAATCCTGATAAAACAGAGGTCCTTATGATTGGACCTCAACATCAAAGGAGATGACTGCAGCACAGCCACCCAACTGGACTGACACTTGGGGGTACAGAATTACAAAACTCTGAGCATGTGCGGAATCTTGGCGTGGTACTAGATGGTGGATTGACACTTAAACATCAGATATCAACCACAATCAAATCCTCATTCTTTCATCTGAGGAACATAGCCAGAATCAAACACTTAATCCCATTTGCCAAAAGTCATACATGCATTTGTATCATCTCATTTGGATTACTGCAATGCCCTTTACCTTGGTCTACCAGCAAAAGAACTGCACCGATTACAGCTGGTACAAAACACAGCTGCCAGGCTGTTAACTAAACGGATTCAGTATGAAATCCCGGCGATCGGGATCCCGGCGTTCAAAATCCCGACGCTGGAATCCCGACCGCCGAAATCCCGACAAGGGGGAGACGTGGATCGCCCCCCCTTACGTGCTCGCTGCGCTCGCCACGCAGCGGGCCCGGTGCCTCGCTACGCTCGGCACGCTATATTATTCTCCCTCCAGGGGTGTCGTGGACACCCACGGAGGGAGAAAGTGTCGGGATTTCGGCGGTCGTAATTCCAGCGTCAGGATTCTGAACGCCGGGATCCCGACCGCCAGGATTTAAACTGCATTCAAACTAAACAGCCCCGCTCTAGCCACATTACTCCCATTCTCTACTCCCTTCACTGGCTGCCAATAAAATGGCGAATAATTTTCAAGATCAATCTACTGAGTTTCAAAGCCCTAGATGACCAAGGCCCAAGGTACCTGAAGCAGCTTCTGATTCCATACTGTCCCACCCGATTACTGCGGTCTGTAGATGAGGGACTTTTAGCAGTACCTAGGATCTCCCGTAATTCATCTGGGGGTTGAGCTTTTAGCCATTCAGCTCCGACTTTATGGAACTCACTTCCCCGCACAGTTTGAGAGACCCCCACTCTAGAATGCTTCAAAAACAGACTCAAGACCTTCCTATTTACTCAAGCGTTTCCTTCAGTCCCTTAAGTATTGTTTATGAAAAGCTTTTCTGTACTGTATTACATTCATTCTATCTGTTAAGCGCCTTGAGTCCTATTGGAGAAAGAGCGCTATATAAATAAAATTATTATTATTATTATTATTATAACATGGCTAAGGTCGACATGATTAGAAGGTTGTCACAAGCATTATTTCAACAATAGCTAGATCTGCAGTCAAAAGGTCGACGTGTTTTTTTGTCCAAAATTTCAACATGGTCGTCATGGACACCGTCAAAGTGTACCGCATCCCCTCACATGGGTCTCTGCACTCGCCATGCTTCAGGCACACTATTCTATTCTCCATGCACGCCCTAGTGGATGGTAGGGCAGGAAATACCGCCTGTCGGCATATGTTGGTTCAAAAAAAGTGAAAAACCCATGTTGACCTTTTGACTGTCGACCGAGCCATTGTCGACTTAATGCTTGTGTCGACCTTCCAACCATGTTGACCTTAGCCATGTCAACATATGTCATGTGTCGACATAAGCCGTGTCGACCTAACGACCATATACCATTTTTTACTTGGCCCCTTGCTCACTCTCAGTCAGCATGGTGGCTGTCAACAAATAAGTCAGACAGTTAGATAGCAATCACTGCACACATAGACAAGTTTCTTGATTAATCGAACAGTTGAGGACCTCTGGGTTAAGCAAAATATGTCCTTATTTGTACTAAAAATTCCATTTAAGGATGAGTCGAGATACTTATGGTCCTTTTTCTCTGGTACCTCTGCATTGTATGGGTGCAAAGTAGCCAATGAAGGGGAAACAGATTCTGTTAATTCCATTAATACAGATTAAATTACCTGTTTTACATATATGTTTTCATACATCTAGACTCATTATGCCATACGTTGTGAAATGCCTGGAGTTAGTGAGTTGACAGGTCCAGTGCAACGCCAAAATTGTGTCTAAATTGCAATGCAATGTGACTAGGAAGTGGAATACATACGTATAACCGTTGATGGGAATGCTGGCAGTCAGAAAAAAAAAATGGATGCTAGAATCCCATTTTCGAATCCCATAAGGGGTTCGTTAAGTATACTTAACTTCCTCCTCCGTCCCCGCCATCCTATCCCTTCCTCCCCGCAGCCTGTCAATTATGTACAGGAAAGGCAATTATGTATGTACAGGATTTGCCATCCCAATATTTATAGAAAGCCAAGGTCACTGAAGCTCCCTTTATCGAAGGCTGATGGGCTTCTATTACTGTATTTAGTTAAAGAATCACTGTACTGTCATTTGTCAGACCAAGAGCATGTTATACATCCCCGTGTGGCTCAGTACGGCATATTTCAGTATGATAGACATCCTGGTGTGTTTGGCTCCCTCACTCCCAGATAATACATGAGCACACATAAATCAGGTTTGTGGCACTTTTTGTAATGTGACTTTTGGATAGTTCACTTGAGCGCAATAATTTTGTTTCAAGTACAGCAGCATGGGCTGTAAATAAAATGAGTAAGGGATATGAAGAGTATTGGAATTACATTTTCTTATTTTCCCTCCCAAAATCAAATCAATCTTCTGCTGTTTTTGTTACAAACATTAACCCTTGCTAGGGTGTACTTTTATTAGACCTGTATATCAAAACCACCCTCGCTTGACTTTCAAAATTGTTCCTTCAATACATAATATTTCAATACCAGCCTGTAGGAAACTTTGTACCATAGTAACAGCTTGATATAGAACATGGGCAATAAAAGCTATGATTGTGGGTCTGAACTGAAATTAAGTTGAATAATTTAAAATTAAAGTTTAGGCTTTATGAATGGAGCTACCTACAGGGTAATTAATACATCTACCCTAGGGCCCAACCTGTGTGGTAATGAATAGTTACAGTATGTAACGAAGATGATGTATTGCAAAGGAATAAGGGGAAGTTGTATTATAGCAGTACATAGGGCCTAATTAAGCATGGATTTCTAATTAGAGAATTTGTAAATGTAATAATTGTTGAATGACGGCACATGCATATTTCCCATTCGTGGGGTCAATTATCAAAAAAAAAAATCCATACAAATTTTTTTTTCAGAGTGTCCTCTGCAGCCCGGAGCCCGCAGCCGCCGTAGTCAGGTGATGGGACTATGACACCTTCAGATATCAAAATTGATAGCTGTACTGTAATTGGCAGAACGCTCAGTGTCACTGAGCGTTCATGTATTGGCCTGCACATCAGAGCATTATTTGTCATTGAACTCACATGAATGCATTCATATATGGGGGAAAAGTGGTATCTGCACCCATTATGTTCATAAATCTACCCCTAAGTGTTGTTTTTATAATAGGCAGTTTGGGATTAGCCCCCACATACTGTATTGATACACTTAGGGTATATTTACTAAAGGGAACAAGAAACTCATATTTGTCTGCAGCCTGATCTAATGTGAGGTGCTGTTAATTAGGTTTATCAATGAGAAATCCAATAGATCTAATTCCTTCTCTATCAACAATAAGACGGGATTAGATGCTAAGGGTAACATGTTATTAAAGTTTTGAAATATAAAAAGTGATGGTGTTGCCTATATAAACCAATCCGATTCTAGCTATCATTCCTCTATTGTATTCCATACAAAATCTGATTAGTTGATCTGTGCAACACAATGACTTGTTTGTTTAAGAATCTTCAGTAAATTGACCCCCTAGTCTTGACATGCAACTATTGCATCATTCTGTAACTCTAAAGGAAAATGGAAATAAAATCAAATACTGTACCTTATGGCTAAATTACTAATTAAGACCCGATCGCTGGGCTGTTTAATACTCGTAGCCCAATGAGCAGTTAGTCGCTGCACCTTCAGAGTTTAAACCCACCCATTTGCATAGCTGCGAATGCCATAGCAGCTGTGTGAACCTCTACAAATCCATTTGAATACACTCACTATCGAATGAATCCCCACCTCCCCCGTATGCAATGGCCTTAGTAGATTTACCCAGTGCTGTAATGAACCATGGCAGATCTGGGCCGAAGCTGAGGTTAGAGGTCGTTCCTTCAAACACCTGGGTTCACCCCCCATCCGCCTGTCAATCGCCCTTTTTGCAGGAAGACCATGGGCATGCATAATAGTTTAAATATCGCTCAGGCTGTGAATTTGCATCCCAGCGATTGCATCTGAATTAGGCTCTAAGGCAGAGTACACACTAAAAACATATCTTTATTATAAAGTATTTAATATTGGAACAATGGTACTTGTTTCCTAGCAAGGCGCCCCCGATGTCCATCGTATGCCATATAGCCGCATACGATGCATGCGATGCGATGCAATTTGATGCGTTTTTTAATTGTACAAGCACCCTGATGGGTGCTTACAATGTTAAATGCACTCCCACGCCACCCCCACTATCAACGCAAAGGTGAAGTGCAAATGGATGTACGCGTCCTCCGACTTTTTTATACCCCCACTATCCACGTCGGCGTGGAGTTGATTTTAGATAGCATGGCGAGCGGACGCCTATTACTTCACATGTATTGCGCTCGCCATGCTTCAGGTTGGCGTTAATCCTGGGGGTTGCGTTCACTATGGGGGGCCATTTAACATCGTAAGGACCCATCACCATTGTATACGATGCGATATTTTATTGTACAATATCGAGTTGCATCGCATACCATCGCATACCTTATTTAGTATAATGGTATGCGATGCGATGGGCGCCGTGCTAGGAAAAAAGTACCGGAACAACAAATCATGACGACTGCTGCGTTTGGACATAGGATAGGGCTTAAGTGCAGTAGATCTTCTGGTTAGCTGTGCTGCACAGTCATTGAGAGGATATGCTGCTGTGTAGTTTAATGAAGGAAGGATCTGGGCGATATGTACTAAGCATTGAAAAAATTATAGTGGAGAGTGATAAACGACCAACCAACTGGCAGTTAGGAGCTGATTGGTACTTTATCACTTTCCATTTGAGCACTTTTCAAGGCTTTGCTAAAGGTAATTTTTCATCGATTTCTGTTGATTTTTAATTAAATTAATTTTGATAACACAATAAAACATTGTACTAGATGAAGATTTTTTTATATACTAATTATTAAATATTAGAACATTTTAGCCATGGAAACACCTTGGGCGGTATTCAGTTGTTTTTCATCAGCATTTCAGCTCGTTATGCCTGGGGCTGGTGAGCTGAATTGCGCAAATACGTGGCTAAACCTAACCTCAATGAGCGTGATATGCACACAAAAAATGGATCAGTTGAATATCACTCCACGATTTCCCTTCACTTTAGACAGGAGATCGGGCACTATATAATAATTGAATAGCACCCATTAATTTAGATTGCTAAACAGTAAAAATCAACCTTTAGTAAACATGACTCCATGGCCAAATGTAATAGGGTGAGAGTTTCAGAAAGTGAGAGATTTTGGGAGAGTTTTCCCCTTTTTTTTAAAGCAGCAATGAATTACATGGCCAAATCAACCTGCTTTTGCAGTGTAATTGATTGCTGCTTTAAGAAAAAGGGGAAAACTCTCCCAAAATCTCTCACTTTCTGAAACTCTCACCCTATTACATTTGGCCCCATGTGTATTAAAATGGTACAGTATGCTCCACCTGTTGGAAATATCTCAAAGAGTCCATACTACTCCCAATCATTGTCAAAGTTTCTGAGTCTTTTCTATGCAATCTGTGTAGTGACTGCACATCATTTTTGTTTTTCACACAAATGTCTTACACCTTTATGGATTGCATTGTGTTGTGTAAATGTCTTTACAGTCTACTTTAAGTTTTGAATGTTTATGTCGTATTATGTTGATCAAATGTTATATTGAAATCAGTTTGTGCGATATCATTTGTGCATCGTGACGTGTGTATGAAAACTTCTGCATTGTTAAAAACGTATTGTAATATTTCAGCAAAAAAATGCTCTTTTAATAATATAAAAAATAAAAAAAGTTGCAAACATTGTATAAAAATATTTTTATAAATGTTCAGTTAAAGTTTTTATTTTTATGATTTTATATATATATGTATATATATATATATATATATATATATATATATATACTTATATAATAGATTATTGATGATGATCAAAAGCAAAACAGAGTTCCTACATTTGTGTTTCATATTCTAGGGATTCGGTAATCAAGTGGATGTGTCATATATTGTCAAACATTACAACATGAGCAAAAGCAAAGTTGACAACCAGTTCTACAGTGTGGAAGTAGGAGACTCGACCTTCACGGTTCTGAAACGCTACCAGAATCTCAAGCCCATAGGATCTGGGGCTCAGGGAATAGTATGGTAAGTACATGCATTGATTTACTGCACACAATCTATACACATCATAAAAGTGACGGTCCACAAATTGAAAGATGATCACAGAATGCAAATTGCATGAATGTATAGGATCATACAGGTCTATAATGAGTAAGAAGACTAGTACTGGCAGTAAAGAACTAATGCAAATGAGAAAAATACCATACAAATTACATATTTAAATCACACCTGCTGATCACCTCACCTAGATTTTAATTGTACGGATAAAAAGATTAAGGGGGTAATTCAGTAAATGTTCTGTAGAATGATGTAAATGACACATGTTTTGCCGAAGGGAGTGGGCTTGTTTATAAGTGGTAAATGTGAACACGTCCAATCTCTCGACAAAATTCTGTGCGTATGTGTGAGAAATACATTTGTTTACATGATTATTGATCATTTATATCCTTCATGCACATTTCCTTTACTGAAAAAAAAATCTTACTGACTATAATATAAATAATATTCCTTTTTATTTATTTTATTTTTGTGAGGTTTTTCTGTCTTTATGGGTTGCCTTCCATTTATGGGCTTATTACTTAGTACTTAAAAGGGGACTTGTGTCATACCAATCTTACAGGGGCATGTGGATTATAAAATAGACAGTGTCTAAATAGACAGTCAATAGGTCGACCCCAAAAGGTAGACAGGGTCAAACTCTAAAGGGGCATACACACGTAGAGATCTGTGCTAAGCAATTTTGCTAAGCAATTTTGCTAGTGTAAAGAGCTCCCATGCAGAGCACATACACACGCAGAGATTTGTCTTAAACAATTTTGCTAAGCAATTTTTCTTAGCAATTTTGCTTAAGCAAAAAAAGGCCGGGTAGATGTTCAGAATGAGAGATTGCGATCAGTATCTCTCATTCTGTACACACAGAGAGATTTGCAGTCATTTGCTAAGCAATCTAACTAGATTGGGACTGCATGCACTGATTTAGTTAGCAAGAGATATTTAATCTCTTGGAGCATACACACAGAGAGATCTGTGCTTACTTTCTAAGCAATCTAGTCAGATTGCTTAGAAAATAGCACAAATTTGCTCCGTGTGTACACCCCTTAACCTTTATCTGCGATCCTATTTCTACCCTTAACTTCAAATTCAAGACTTTGTCACTTCATCTCCAAACTCCTTGCAAAACCTCACAGCGATGGAACATGTTAAAGTGGGGGTGGATGGGGGTGGAACTGAGTTCCACCACCTCTAATGGTAAGGAGGAACTTGTTCAACCCCCACCTTGACCCTTCATAGTAATTATGTCAGAAAACCATTATAGTTTGCAGGGGGGGGGCAAAAACACTACCACTAGCCCTGCCTAATGGGAGGAGGAGAAGGGGGGATTAGTTGGTAGAGGGAAATTAGTTCCACCACCTCTCCAGATCCACTGTAAGCACAGGGCCTTACCATATCTCAAATTTACTATTTTATCCTAGCACATGACTCTCCACCTCTGGAGACCCACTATCAATATTGGGAGTCAGATGTGGGTACTTCTCTTGTAGAGGACACTTGGAAGGCCATCCGCCTCCTCAGTTTCTTGAGGTGTTTTATTAGTGTTTCCATTAAGGAAAACTTGTAAAGAGTATATAGCCATTGGTAGCCTGTTTTAAAACGATTACACTAAATGTACCCGGACACCTCTAAACTCTTTTTGAGACCTTGTGGTCAAGTTGGATCCTTCTTCCACATTTGGAGGACATGTCCTCGTATCATCTCTTTTTGATCATTGGTCCAATCCTCTTTACCCTACCTTGATGCCACCCCCACTACAACCTTATTGCTTATGTGTGCAAATTATCTCTGCTTATTTTATTTGCTGCTAAATTTCAGATTGCTACTATAGAACTACTGAAGGAAGCAAACCCATTCTCTGACCTTTCAACAGCTCCTGAACCATATTGGTTTTGTGGCAAAAATGGCCAAAATGGAGTACATAACAAGCCAACAAAACAACATGATGGTCAGGTTTTATTACAGTTGGTCACCATGACAGGTAGTGTCACAGTGTGACCCTAACTGTTCTTTCTTAACCACTCCCATCTCCACTATTTTACCCTCCTGATATTTTACACCGTTCCCTCTCATCTATATAGCTTCTACAAATGCCAGTTTGATTCCATTTTTCTAATTTCCTATGTTAATTATTTTTCCTATCTTCTTGAATTTGAAACTGTCCCCTCCACCCACCTAGGTTTTTGAGCATTATTTACATTAGACTATATGCAGCTGTACAATATGACCAACTAATTAACTTTGTTAAATGTGATCATTTATATATGAATATATGATACATAAGGATGGAGGGAATCCTGACAGGAGTCAGGTAAGAATACTTACCCTGCCAATGCCACCCATAACCCTCCCTTCTAGCAGTCTAACCTTACACTTCCGGAATGATTGACTTGCTCCCAAAAATTGGTTGGCACACCCAGCTGCCCATAAAAGTGGACAAATCATCTGAATTTGGTCTCTGTCTTCCCCAGCCGACAGCCTGTCTAAAGCCGCCTACCTGTCTTTTATGTGGTAACGGCGGTCCCTCCCTGTGTCCCTGTTGTACTGTGTGTTTGGGGGCTGATGGGCTGCTGCTGGGGCTGGCTGTTGCAATGCCATCAGTCCCCATGTCTGCGCCTGCAATGCTTGTGTGGTGCACAGGACAGGATTTTCCGGGGCCCATCCATGGGCCAAGGGGCACCCGCTGGGCTCTAGGCGAGCATCTAGGTTGCCTAGCAGGAAATCCGTCCCCGACTACGAGTTGTATACAACTCAGCCTGATCTCATATTACTGCTGAGCAAGTGTAACTGAGTAGAAACTGGATGTTCCTAAAGATGAGCATTTGCAGGTGGAAATGTGCCAAGACACCACATAGATGCTGCAGAGCACTGAATACAAGCAGGGATCCACATTTATTTCTGAGGCCAATATTTCTGCAAATCAGCCCAGCGATGTGCAAGGTGCCAAGTTTATTTATTTGTTTATTTGCAAAACAGAAACTGTCTAGCCTGTAGTCACTAAGCTTTCCCGTCCAACAGAATATGTTACCCATTGTTAATATGCCCTGGAACTTCAAATGCATACTCTCATTCAGCATATGAATAATGTCACTATGCATTTGGAATTTTAGTACCTCAGAGAACATATTCTTTATTGGTATCAGGGTCGGGCAGTTTCATTTCATCTTAACTTAAACACAGCAGCATTTTAAGAACTTTGTATTCTTCATTACTTTATATAAAGAGCTTGAACAACAAAATTAATACTCTATTCATTAGCACTGAAATATAAACAGATTATATTTTATCCATACTGTAGGAAAACTTAAAATTAAATGTTAAATGCTTTATGATTATGCTTCTAGAACACATTTAATTAAGCTAGAAAACTTGGTAATGCAAACATCTTGCAGAAATCATGACGACATTGGTTTGTTACATCTCATCTTCACTGTCCTGCTAGATTGCAGTGGAAAAACAAATCTGTCCAATATTTGATGTTACATGCAGAAGCAGCCAGTATTTACACTGCATGCAAAAATAATAAATGAATAATACATGAATGCACACTCCTTTAATTGCTGCATAGTTTGTCCAGGTTCACAGTTCTTTTTTGCTCTTCTACAGAAGCAGTTCCAATGATTGTCAGCTTATTATAGACTGCAAAATTTACAATTTCCTTTTATAAACCTAAGAACAATTAAGAAGAACAATATAATTATTGTCTGGTGGCAATGCTATACAGGCATTGTTTTTCTGAACATTATTATAGATTTACATGATTAATCTATCGTTTATAGTCAGTTATGTGTATACTTGTCTGCTCCCCTAGAACATCTGGGAGTCTTCTAAATTGTACAAGCTCCTTTTGTACTCCCTGTAGAAACAAATTTGCCAGAACCTGCCCACTTCCCAAATGAGCGATGGACTGGGCCGTGGAATCGGAGCTGGCATTTGTGCGCGCGCGTGACCTTTGTCACATGTGTGCACATGCCGGGCATGCACATGCATACATGCACTGTGCATGCACGTCCTCTCCCAGCTTGCAGGAGAGAGGGGAATAGCGGCGTGTGAATAACCACTCTCTCCTGGACCTCAGCAAAGCACAGAGCCGCCAGACCTGCCACGAGTTCAGCAGCTCTCTCTGCACCGATCGGGAGGCGGAGCCTCCACTTACAAGTAGAAATCGTCTCACCTGGTCATCGGCTTCCCTGGCATTTGCCAGAAGTGCCAGATGGCCAGCCCGGGCCTGTATACAGGGATAACAATATCTTCATTACAAGACACAATTAAAATCTTATAAAGTGCTGAGGGGCCTATAGTTTCAGGACAGGATACTGCAAAGTTCCAACAAAATTCCAATCCTGGGAGAATGTTGGATTTCCAGAATACAGTATGATCTTGATGCATCCCAGGCTCCTTCCTGGGAAGATATAAATATATCCTGATGATCATATGCTAGCAATCCTACATATATTTGTTAGCTTTCATTTTCCTTCTAAGAGGACCTCGGGAGGAGAAAGGGTCTTATCCTTTATAGTTTTAGAATAAATGCTGCGCCATATATGTATTCATTACGGCAACAATTTAAACTGGACACATCTGTATATGAACAATTGCATTTATTTCGTAAATGCTATTTATGTTTGCAATTTTAGAAGCAACTTTTTCTAAGTCAGCACCAGCCCCTTAGTGTCTTACAATTTTACTATTCCGTTACCTGATGCTTGCATAACATTTTGAAGATTTTTTTTTTTTTTTATTATAAATATATTGAAATAAAAAAAATGTAATCATCATGCTTTTATCATACAGTACATCGAATTAAGCCACGCTAATCAGCTTTAATGTTCATTTTCACAAAAATAAATACATAAATAAATAAACCACCCTGTATCCAGTGCCAGTCCTCATATCATCTGTAGATGACAACAGAAAAGCAACATCCACCATACAGTACAGATTTCATTCCAGGCAGCTACATTTTCTGAATACATTCAATAAGATTAATGATGTCTGGCGCATCCCTCTGTCCTGCTAGATAAATTGCTTGCCTTATTGTTCTTGAAGATTGAGAAACAAGAACATTTACATCTCACACAATGAAACCGACAAGACAGAAAATTGTGTTTGTGTCCATCTTCAAATACATTTATAATTTTGATATGTGTTCAAATTCTGTGTATTTTTTCATATTTGGAACGAGCCACTTACAATTATTTGAATGTAAATAAGACAGAACCGTCATTTTTTGGTATCATACACAGCAGACAGGTTTTACTAGTTACTTTAACTTACGTATTGTCCGCTTTATAATTTCCTGCATTTTAATGCTCGGTACACACTGGGTGATATAGTGTTAATACAGTTTAGTCAAATCGTCTAGTGTATAAGTGATGTTGGATCCCAGCTTGTGACGTTGGCTTCAGTACTGGAATCACAGCATCATGCAGGAAGTACTGGCCATCGATGGTTGCCATCTGTGCAATGGATGGTTTCACCAACCGATAGCCATCCCTTTTCTTCACAGGAGGGTTTCACAGGTGTCAGTGTGTTCTATGTCTTGTCCCCAAAAAAATTTGGTTATGCCGTGCCATCGATGGAGCGAAACCATCTGGGTCTTCCCTATTGATGATAAAAGTATTTAACATCGACTATAAACCATAGATGATTATGAATCTCATTGATGTTCAATGGTCGTTCCTAATGAGGCATCTGCATTTCCCTCCTGGAGATTGGATGGAATTACAGTGCTGCTTGCATGCAATTTGCATTTACGTCATATCTCTGAATAAGGCCTTACTAAGCATCTATGCAGTTGGTGCAATTATTGATCATGTTTAAGTAACTATCATGTTACAAACTGAATGTGATATACCAACTATTTATTTAAGCTACTGTATGATGCCCATCCATACACTGCTGAATCGATAATCTAAGCTGAAATAATTAGAATTACTAAATTAGGTATATCATAGACATACATATGAAATATTGCTAACACTGACTGGCCTTTTAACCGTTTTGAACAATGATTTTTTGTTTTTCTAAAAATAAGCAAAACTTTGAGGTAAATATACTAATACCCCTTTCACATTGCAGCTGTAACACGGTATATTGCCGTTTTTTTAGTGCTTTAAAATGGTTCCAGCTGCAATGTGAAAGCTACATTGTCAATTTACCGGTTACAGAAAACCGGTATTTTGACACATGTTAAAAGCAGGATCCTACACGTTTCTGAGCCGTTTTCCCTGCAGTCTGAACAGCTCAGAAACGGTATTTGCTATAAATGATAACCACACTTGATCCCTGCCCACAAGCAGGAAAAAAACATTTAAAATGACATTGTATGGCTTTCTATGGGTGAAACGGGTTGAATCTGAAAGGTACAAAACGGTATTTAAACTGCAATATACCTTTACATCATGCAATATGAAAGGGGTTTAACTGGCTTTTGACCAGTTTTAAGACACGTTTAGAAAATCGGGTTGAAAGCAGGTTTTTGCAATGTGAAAGCAGTATAAGATAGGAGTTCAATTAAATATGGGATGTTCCCTTATCAACCAATCAGATTCCATTTCTTATTTATTTAGCACATTCTAGAAAATAATAGATCAACTCTGATTGGTTGCTCTGGGCAACAACTCATGTTCAGTAGAACTCCCATGGTTTGGATAAGGGATACTCAACCTGTATATAAAAAATAAAATAAAATAAAAAAATATGTACAAGAGATAAAATAAAAATATATAGAAAAATGTGCTGATTGTCACTTGTATTTAAGTTGTGGGACATATGAATTTGTCAAAATAGGTGTGAAAATTGCCAAGAAAATATTTTTAGTCATCATAATGACCTGCAATATTTACCTTTATATAGGAAATATAATCTTTGGTACTTGTGAGTTATCCGGGCGCCCGATTTTTGGTCGTATACGCATCGCGTCGCATCGCATGGCATCGTATGTTAACCAAATGGCATGCGATGCGACGCGACGAGATGACCACCCGAACCCGATTTCGCATCGCGTCGCATCGTATGTTAACCAAATGGCATGCGATGCGACGCGACGAGATGACCACCCGAACCCGATTTTACATCGGGTACCATGTAAAGTGATCACGTCGCATCGCATGTTAACCACATGGCATGCGATGCGATGCGATCGCACCCGATTTTAGCAGTGCAAAACCCCCAGAAAGTGTCACAAAAAGTGACACAATGTCAGTCCCACCCCCATTGTGAACCCCACTCCACTATCAACGTGAACCCGAAGCGTGGCGAGCGCAGCGAGCCCGCGAGGGGCGGCGGTACGCGTCCTATGACCTTTTCATGCCCCCACTATCCACGTCGGCGTGGAGTTGAGAATAGAATAGTGTGGCGAGCGCAGCGAGCCACCGAGCCCGAAGCGTGGCGAGCGCAGCGAGCCCCGCGAGGGGACACGGATACCTTCACAGGTAAGCGTGTCCCGACGTGGATAGTGGGGGCATGAAAAGGTCGTAGGACGCGTACCGCCGCCCCTCGCGGGCTCGGGACACGGATACCTTCACAGGTAAGCGTGTCCCGACGTGGATAGTGGGGGCATGAAAAGGTCGTAGGACGCGTACCGCCGCCCCTCGCGGGCTCGCTGCGCTCGCCACGCTTCTGGTTCACGTTGATAGTGGAGTGGCTGTGAGCATCCAATATCATTCATCAATATCATTCATATCTGACACATTAAGGACAACTGAATTAAAGGGAATAACTGTGTAATTAACATATTAAGGGAATAAATTAGAATAACAAACAATCAGAAAGCACACAATAATCAATCAACATCATTATTTATCAAGTAATGTCAGCGCATGCAGAATACGCTCAAATGCACTGTCTCCCGCCAGGCACTTTCGCCAGACGAACTCCTGCATGTATGAATCCAGGTGATGGCGGGCTGTGCCCCGCTGGCGTTTGTTGCGCCATTTTGCACAACCCCACAGTCTCTCAATGTTCTGGGTGTGTGCACCCGTGTCCGGGTCTACAAAATTGTACCGGTGATTCACCCGCAAGTGGCTGTACCCAGCCCGCTCCAGTTCAGTCGTTTGGTAGGCGCGCCAGCAATCACTGACGATGGTGCTGCCAGGTGCCACGTGTTCCACAATTGCACCGAGGAGAGTGGGTGCATCTCGCTGGGCAACCGCGACCATGAAACAGTCCCCTGTCTCCCGGCACACTCCTCCAAACACCCACTGCTGTGGGAGGATTCTGCCAACATTGGCTTTCCGCTTCACAAATAGTGTTTCATCGACCTCCACCATTTGCCCTGGGCCTCCAATCTGCCGTTGAGGCTGTGCCAGCAAGTCACATTGGCATGCCTCCCGCATCAAGGCGTTATAGAAAATGGTGCTTTTGTTACAGAGCTTCAAATTCTTAGCGCAGAACTCAATTGATGTTAGTTCATCGCACCAGCACCAGATGAAGCGCAGGATAGTCATGAAGGGGAGCCTGCACCCAGGATAGAATAGGGAGGCCCGTAGACTCTGTTTTTTGCTGCAGCTTTTAATGTAGCAGCGCCATTTGCGCTCTTTCAGGGACAGGCGCATAGGGTGGCCATTTGGGCATGTGGCAGTCGATGGGAGCAGCCCTTTCTCCTGCAGGAAGACGACTGTCTCTTCCTCGGTTTTTGGGAGGCTGAAAATGCCATCAACCAAAGCCATTTTGGGACTAATGGGGTAAGGGCCAAAATGGGGCAGGTGTAAGGGACCAAATGGGGCAATATTGGGGCAAATGTCCACAAATTCACCTCACAAATATACTCCAACGCTGTACAACACTTTCTCTCTCTGAATATCACTTGCTCTCTCCTCTGGAAACTACCTCACACTGAATTTCTGCCAGATGTGCCAGAGGGCGGGTTTAAAAATGGGCGGGAACTGTAAACATCGCGTCGCGTCGCATCGCATACCATACAATAAGCATACGATAAGACGCCATGCGACGCGATGGTAAAACGCGTCGCATCGCATCGTATGCCTTATTATAATGGCATGCGATGACCACATCGGGCGCCCGGATAACTCACAAGTACCTAATCTTTTTACACAACATTTTTTTATTTGAATTTATATAGCAAATGTGAGCAAAGCTAGCATTTTAGTGGCTATTTTCTCTCACAGAGATGTTGGCACTCAGAGAGTTAATATAGTGTAAGGAAGAAAGAACATGTAGT
Organism: Crinia signifera; assembly: GCF_055691185.1. Lineage (NCBI taxonomy): Eukaryota > Metazoa > Chordata > Amphibia > Anura > Myobatrachidae > Crinia > Crinia signifera. The sequence continues at coordinate 167,649,189 of NC_139217.1, forward strand.
AATAATTACAGTATTTCTCCCCTACAGTATATGGATCTGCCCTGTTTCCAAATGCATTTGCTGAAAAATGGTATAACATGGTAGATAAAGCAATCATAGAGGAAGTATACAGGAAGGATAACAAGCACTGTTTTATATTCTGACCTTACAAAGTCAAATTGATTCTCTAAATCTCTGGACATTGTTCTTTTAATACACTGGAAAACGGCTTTGGCTCTTTGGAGATTGTTCTGCATTCTCTTCTAACGGACATAATACACAGCAGTTCTTATGGTGCTTCTGTCTCTTGTCTTTCAGTGCTGCTTATGATGCTGTGCTTGATAGGAATGTGGCCATTAAGAAACTCAGCCGACCATTTCAAAATCAAACACATGCCAAACGGGCATACAGGGAACTGGTTCTAATGAAGTGTGTAAATCATAAAAATGTAAGTTTTTCTCTCTCTCATTACTCTCTGTGCTTGTTACTTATTGTGTTATGTTTTTTTTCATACAAAAATTGCAGTGTATGTCTGCAATGCAAACCAAATGTGCTGAATACCGTTAAATCAAGGCAAATGTGAAAGTATCTCCCATGCGGATTAGCACATTGAGGTTAAGGGCCTGATTCTGTGTTGAACACAATGCCATACCTCACATCTGTCCTGATTTTTCGCAGGACAGTCTCGCATCCCATGCACACAGCTAGGGGCTGGTTGGCAACTTTTAACCTAGGAGACAAATGCGTGAAAGTGGCCTTACAAAAAGCAACAGTAAAATGGCCAAAGGTACAGACATGCAGAATTAAAAGCATTTGTAGCGCTTTGCCACTTATGAGTAAAATGGAATAATTGGGATGTAATGGGAAATCAAACGTAAATACATGTAAAGTTTAGTTGGGGTGTGCAGCGAACTACAGGCTGACAGACAGTTGACGCGGCCCAAAATGCCATAAAGTGTACAGGCCCAGGGGGCAGATGCCACCCTGCCCATCTGCCCAGCATCTATTCATGGCAAACAAGGGGACAGGGGTATTGCTAGCAAACAGAGCTCAGGGCATGCCCCCAAAGCAGTTAAATGGGGCGTGGCCTCAGAAGCGTCATCCCCATTAAGCTGCTCCCTTTCAATTAGGCCACATCCCCTTACAAGGAGCATGTCGATACACAGCAGCAGTACCTGCTTTTAAAGTTGGGAGATAGGCAATGCCAATGTTCAAATAGATGAGCGTTCTTTAGAAAATGCAGAAAGAGGTGCTGATCGGGTCAGATGCTATGAGAAATGCTGCCGAACATTGATGGGCGTTCCGAGTGGTGGCTACAAGTGCACACACAAATAGTTCAGTCAGTGGATGTGTTATAGGCGTGTTAGTGCAAACGTTGCAGTCCCAAATGCACAGCCACAAGCCTACTAGTCAGATGCAGAACCTGCCATCGGCCTTGTGCATGTTTTGATGGTGTGACCAGTGGTGCTGTATAAAGATCATTATTGCAGCCATTATTGCAGCATACATGGATGTTAGATGTGGGTATCTAAAGCCTCATACACATTACGTGATCCTCAACGCCGATATCAGCGGCTGCAGGAACCTGGCAGTGTGTCGGAAATTGGCAAGTGCGCAATTAACGAGGTCCTCACTCCTCTGTACATTTACAGATGTGAAACGGGGGCCATTAATGATGTGCACATACTTAACTATACTGAATGTACACACTAGACGAGAAAGTAAAAGATATCGCTCAGAAGTGCAGTTGTGAGCGATATTCTTTACTTTCTCGTCTAGTGTGTATGGGACTTTAAGGTCCTCATACACTACAGCGATTGAGGCCGATCTCACCCCTTTCTAACGGATCAAGCTGATAAAACGGGCCAAATTGGATGTGTATTACATGCCATCAGGTCTGATGCGCGGTTCTGTGCACATTGGATCTGAGTCGAGGGTCAGAATCCCAGCTGCTAACTGGAGGCACCGCTGAGAAATTGAGTCACCACAGAAATGTACATACAATACCACAAAAAGGTGTCAGAGAACCTATCACTCTACTGGCACCTTTCCCTCACCAGTCCAACATACTATTGTCTCACCTATTGTTAAAAAAACTCAACCTTGACCTTTCCTCACCCACTAGCTAATGCCCAATTTATTTTCTCCCATCCACCTCCAAACCTCTTGAGCTGCTGTGATATTAAGTTTGTTCTCTCTCAGCACAACATATGTGATAATAAATGTGATGCCTGTGCAGTACATTCCAAGTGAAATCCCATCTGATTGTATATATCTCTGATTTATTTTTTTCCTCAAAAAGGTAACAGCTACATAATGTGGGTTAGGAGAAATCAGGGAGATTTCTAGACTTCAGGGGAGAGGTAGAGTGCTTCTAATTCAGGGAGTCTCCTGCAGAATGCAGGAGGGTAGGCAACTATGATTATATGCAGATTAAATTAAAAGTGATGGTACTTGTATCCTAGCATGGAGCCCACTAAGCTAATTGCGTAGTGGGCTATTCTGGGTAAGAAAATCGTATTGCATCGCATCCAGTTTTTTTTGCATGCGGTGCAATGCGATGCGATACGAATATCGGATGCAATGTTACAGGCTACTTATACAAATAAATGACATACAGGGCCAGATGTAATAGGGTGAGAGTTTCAGAAAGTTAGAGATTTTCTGTCAGTTTTCCCATGTTTTTTAAAGCAGCAATCAATTACATGGCAAAATCAACCTGGTTTTGCAGTGTAATTGATTGCTGCTTTAAAAAAAGGGGAAAACTCTCCCAAAATCTCTCACTTTCTAAAACTCTCACCCTATTACATTTGGCCCACAATGTCATTTTCTACTGTGATTTTCCCGCCCCCCCCCTCCAATATCCACGCTACCTCGAAGCATACAGACACCTCCCCATTATCCACGTCACACCGAAGCGTGGTGAGCGCTGAGGAACGCATCCTTCGACTTTTTCATACCCCCACTATCCACGTCGGCGTCGAGTTCATTCTATATAGTGTGGCGAGCCACCAATCCTGAAGCGTGGCGAGCAGACGCGGAATACATGTAAAGTAATCCGCGTTCCATCGCCACGCTTCGGGCTCGGTGGATCGCTGCGCTCGCCAAAATATATAAAATCAACTCCACGCCGACGTGGATAGTGGGGGTATGAAAAGGTTGGAGGATGCGTTCCGCCGCCGCTCACCACGCTTCAGGGTGGCATGGATAGTGGAGGTGTTTTAGGAACACTTTCACACCTGCATTATCATATATATGACACAGTAATGACGACATGTGTTAACGCTAAACTGATATTTACTTAAATAATTTCATTAAATAATCATAAATAATTAATAACATTGATTAGAACAATTAATGATAATAGTAAGAAAACAATAACATCGATTAGAAAAATTTATAATAATATTAAGAAGACAATATTAATCAACAAATTTAAACACACTTAATCGTCCTTGGGGAGCGCTTCCACAATGCGTTTGAAAGGCTCCTCAGCTCCAAATGTCTTTCGCCACATGAACTCGGTTAGATATGATTTCAGCTCATGTCTTGCTGTTTCTCTTTGGCGCTTGTTGCGCCATTTACATTGGCCCCACAATCTCTCAACAGTTTGCGTGTGAACCCCTGTTGCTGGGTAGATGAAATTGTATCTGTGATTCACATTAAAATGGTGGTATCCTGCCAGTTGTAACTGTTGAGTGCTATAGGACCTCCAGCAGTCTTTATACACATTTGTACCCGGCTCTATATTCTGGATAATGCAGTTCATCAATGTGGTGGCATCGCGGCTGGCATCCATTTCCAAGAAACACTGTCCGCTTTCCCGGCAAATACCACCGAAAATCCACTGTTGTGGCAAAATTCCTCCAGCATTATTTTTGCGCCTGACAAATAATGTTTCGTCACATTCAACAATCATTCCTGGCCCACCGATGCGGCGCTGTGGCTGTGCCATTATATCCAGGGCACACGCCTCCCTCATCCACCGGTTGTACAGCACTGTTGTTTTTTTTGGAGATGTGGAGCTGCTGCGCACAATATTCTATAGACCTCAGCTCCTGTGCCCACGAGTACAAGAAACGCACCAACGTAAGAAACGGTAAGCGGCAGCCTGGGAACCAGTGTGCCGCTCTCAGGCTCACCTTAAGTTGGCAGACCTTTATGTGAGGCGCACTATGTGCCCGTTTGCGCAATTCTGCTCGACTGGAAGAAGTTTGTGGTCTTGAAAAAACTTTATGGCCTCCTCCTCGGACTGAGGCAACGTAAATATGTCCAACAATGCTGCCATATCAATTGATTTCAATATCAGATCAATAAAACACCAGGAGCTCTGAGTGATGCTTCCACTACTCACAGAAAATCACCTCAGAGTGATTTCTGAGAGAATCCAACAGGGGGCGGGAATGACAGTGAGCGGGATCGGTACTGAAATCGCATCGCACGCATCGCATTCCACTATAACGCGGCTTGCGATTCGATTTCAGTACGGTACCGTACGTAGAAAATCTGGGCGCCGTGCTAGGAAACAAGTACCAAAGTAATTTATAGTTGATTTAATTTTGGATCCCATTTATTAAGGTGGGGCGATGGGCGGAATCTTTTCGCTAGCCTGCAAGTATATGTAGCCTAGCAAACACATCTGAATCGGACCTTAGTCCGTGGGGTGGTCTGTAGCCACCGGTGCTCAAAACAAATTTTATATAGGATATGGAGGATCTTTAGGACAGAGTTCATTATATACAAATCATTGAGCAAGTAACACATTATTTTCAACTTGAACAGTCTGCAGCAATACCATTTACAGCTTTTCAAGATCATAATCTAACCACAGTTTCCACTTACTAGTGTTTTGAAATATATTAGGAACATAAACACATAAAGCTGAAAGATGGTTTCTCTTAAAACTATCTTATTATGTAATATGTTGCAGCATTTATTTAAGTGACTATAAAAGTATCCAACCCCTTTAGCATTTTGCACTTTTTATTTTCTTGCATCACGGAATCTAAATGGATTTATTCAAGAATTCCTACTACTGATATTCATAATATACTCCTTAATGACAAACATAAAATAAACATCTCTAGTGCTGTTCCCTAGGTAATTGGGAAAAATGGCACAATAAAGAAAGTTTAAACAGTAATTGGTAATATATATATTTAATGCCTTGGCTAAGTTAAAGGGTTTTGTGTTTTTTATTATAATTCTTCTTTTTCTTCTTCTTCTTCTTCTGCAGTGGCTAACAGAAAAATAAATGACCACAAACAAGAAAACATCTTAAGGCCCCATACAAACTAGAAGATATTGGCACCAATTTAGTTCAGAAAGGTGCTTCTGAAAGATATTAATGACAATATCTTGTAGTGTGTATGCCTAATCTCGTTAACGAGATTGATGTCGGCCAATCCAGCATCTCAATCTAGCCAATATTGTTAATATCGTTAGGCACATCGTTATGTGTGTACTCTTTGCCTAATGATGTTAATGATATTATGCTGTAGCTCCCCGCCTCCTCTCCCCGGGTCTGCTCCCCCCGCCGCCTCATGTTTTAGCATGCATTGGAGAAAGGTTTGTGTGTTGTGCAATTATCAGCAGCTGACACAAGGTAATCACTCCCCAATATAGGCAAAAAAAAAAGAATTAAATAAGGTGTGTCAGCCCTGACTGTGTAAGTTGCAAGACGGTATTAAAATAGCTCAAATTTTAATGACTAAACATATATCATTTTAGCATACATATTATTTAAAAAAAATAAAATGCATAAAAATACTGACAAATGGAAATGAAGTCAGCTAGAATAAAATTTAGAAGGTAACAAATAAAATCCAACTGAATCAATGTTGATATTACCAATCCACGAATTGTAGGAATGTTGCTGAGATATATGATGATAGCAGAGGAGGTGGGAGATGTGACATCTTGCGCTAGGAGTGAACGTGTCCCTTGTATCCTCATGCAATACTTTTAAAATTACCAGGATTCTCTGGAGACTTTTAGATGGTGATAACTCAATAGGCTGGAAAAACAGGTGCTAATGTCCAATATGCGGTGTCCAGTCAGAGTTGAAAAGTTCCTCTCAGCGATAATTCAGTGGATGGTGATGCCAGTTGGGGGTAATAGGGAACACGCTCAATGCGTTTCCACGGATACACCCTGGCTTCCTCAGGAGCAAAATTAATATTCCCAGTCTCAAAGGGGAGTCATTTATAGCACTCTGCTGATTAAAAACATTGCACACCTGTGAAACTCACAATACCTTAAAAGCCGTCTTGCAAAACAAATAATCAATCACCCATTGCTTTCACAAGGAGGCAGTCATAAAATTGTATTTTATATCAATCCAATACATTTTGAATCACTAATCCAAATGAAAATAAAACATTATAAAATATTTGTTCCCTTCTAAATTTTATTCTAGCTGACTTCATTTCCATTTGTCAGTATTTGTATGCACACTGTGATATATATTTTTTATTTTTTTAAATAATATGTATGCTAAAATGATATATGTTTAGTCATTAAAATTTTATATATTTTAATACCTTCTTGCAACTTACTTAAAGCCAGCGCTGACACACCTTATTAAATTCTTTTCGCATGCATGCATGCCCACTTTATAGCCAGCTGGCCATCAATGTTTTGACCTTACTCTAGTCCACATGCAGTGCTGCAAATTCCGCAGAGCTGTACGGGGTTTAAATGCCGCCCACCACTCGCGCCCTCCTGACAGCCTACACGTATTGAAGCGTGTAAAATAGAGCGTACATGTACATTATATTTACATGCTGCCGCCAAAGTATAGCCATGTATGGCAGTGTGTAAAATGTAGCCTACATGTACACTATATTTTGGCCAGCCCTTTATTTAAATGTCAGGGTTTCAAACCAGCCCATTATTTAACTATGCGTGTCTCAGAAGATTGGTGCCAATATCTTTTGTCTTTATTATCTTTCATAAAATCTTCCAGTGTGTATGCACAATATCTTTCATGCTCAGCTCAAGGGAATTTGTTCACCAATATCTTTTGTCTTGTATATCTTCTGGTGTGTACAGTATGAGCATTTACAGTACAAGGCAATTTAGAAAAAGTACAGTAAATGGTAAGGGCCTAATTCAGACTTGATCTCATAGCACTTTTTCCAAATGGACAAAACCATGTTGCACTGCAAGTGGGGCAAATGGAACATGTGCAGATGTGGGCGAGTTATTTTGTTTTTGTGCAGGGTAAATACTTGCTACTTTATTTTTACCCTTTTTTAAACATCCTAGCATCTGATGTGTGTGACCTCTAGCATGTATATACATCACATTTCAAAACTTACAAACTAAACCTGAAATAAAGACTCGGAGACTTAGGTTTGGCAGAAATTGTTAGCTGATTTATTTTAGCACTTTTAAGCTAGATTAATTTATTAATAATTAATTAATTAATGGTGGCCCAGAAAGAATGGCTAATTAACTAAGCTCCACCCACACAATCTGCATACGTAATCAAGCCTACCCTAACAAGCGGTATCCGCTCGACCTACTGCATTGACTACCCACCCATCTGATGGGTTCGCTGCCCCCCGAGCGGGAGATCGAGCGAAGGCCTAAGCCAATGAGAGGCGAGCGCACCGAAAAGCAAACATATACGTAGCCTCATCATTTGAATAAGAACTAATTCTATTCACCTGCCGTTTTTTCCCGCCTATCAGCCAACGCGATTAACACCCAACCATAATAACACAAGGGAGGGAGGGCGGGAAAACTTTCAGGAAAGAGAGAAATACTCCTCCCTTTCCTGCCCTGATATCCCAGCTAACACTGCCCTTCCCTAAGTCCTTATTGGACCACCGAGTCACATGCTTCCCTAGGTCACACAACAGTCTTGGATGTTTAACCCACTCCATGCCTATTGCAGACATTACGTTATTCTAAACATCCTAGCATCTGATGTGTGTGACCTCTAGCATGTATATACATCACATTTCAAAACTTACAAACTAAACCTGAAATAAAGACTCGGAGACTTAGGTTTGGCAGAAATTGTTAGCTGATTTATTTTAGCACTTTTAAGCTAGATTAATTTATTAATAATTAATTAATTAATGGTGGCCCAGAAAGAACGGCTAATTAACTAAGCTCCACCCACACAATCTGCATACGTAATCAAGCCTACCCTAACAAGCGGTATCCGCTCGACTTTCTGCATTGACTACCCACCCATCTGATGGGTTCGCTGCCCCCCGAGCGGGAGATCGAGCGAAGGCCGAAGCCAATGAGAGGCGAGCGCACCAAAAAGCAAACATATACGTAGCCTCATCATTTGAATAAGAACTAATTCTATTCACCTGCCGTTCTTTCCCGCCAAAGCGGGGACTCTGAGCCCAGAATCCCCGCCCGGCCACCAACCTAACGTACTGAGCTACAACCAGAGATAGATCCTCCAAAATTAATGAACCATCCCTAACCAAATGCACCCCGTTAGGCAGGAAGACCTGATGGCACCAAAACCTAATCCTCTCCTGTGGGTCAACAGCACCTCTGGCAGCTAGAACCCACTGTGCCACCGCCGATATAGCTGCTTCCGAGCCTCATTTGAAGCCTTACCATTTCTAACATCTCTCAAAATGGAGTCGGGGAAACAATTGGAGACCAACCAAGGTGCAGAAAAACCAAGCTGTATTAATGGCTGCAAGATCATTTAAGATCAAGGCCGACAGCTTCAATCGGGACATTTTCCCAAATTGTTGCCTCCAGCTGAAGTACCAAAGACCTCAGACACTGGCGGACGTTCACCTCAAGGAACGCCTCTAAACTCAAGCCAGTACGGCTCTCGAACTCCAAGCCACCAGACTACCCCCAGATGAGGCCCAGCCGGCTGCCCAATACAGAAATGAATGTTCAACTATGCACACTCTGAGCCTATCCTTCCCCATACCTCTAAAGGAGAAGCTATAAGAGGAGACTAGTAGTATTTATATTAAAGGGTTGACCTAAGTATAATAGGAGGATCTGCCAAAAAGAAAATAAATTTGTTCTGTTGAAGCACAATTTTAGGTGCTTAAGACATGCTCCAATACCAATTGAAGCCATACCAGAAAACTAAGATGGAAAGAGACAAACAGGGGGAGGGCAAGGTAATGGAAGGGTATAAGGAAAAAACGGGTGTACTCGGCCGGAGAAAAAACGACTGGACCTGCTGAGGGACTCTTAATTGAGACTATAGCCGAATCAGAGTGATCAAATTCAGTCTGTCAGTTCAGGCAAAAAGCGAGAAAACTCCGGACGCTGGCCCAACAGCAGAGCGTAGCTAATCCCCGAGTAGGATGGACAAGGATGGGGGAATAAACAAATGACCTCAATCAAACACATACATACAAAGCGCAAGGACCTACAGCGCAGTAGGTGAGGCCTAATGTACTATTTAAATTGCGGAGCGCCATCTTCCTAGCGATTTAAAGCTCGACAAGGCCAATTGAGCGGCTATAGCCGACGTGGCAGCCCCAAGGCAGTGGGAATGGATTCCAAATTCCCAATGGAAACTCGCTGGACAACGCCACCTCGACCCAGCAAACTGACATCAGGTCATCAGAGAGCCAAGTGCAGGAGCCAGAGCCTGCAAAGGAAAGCCTGACCAGTGTATAAATGTTTGCCAAGGCCACTGGGAGGATGACCTAGGGCACCACAGGAACCAAGGACACACTTCCGTCCCCAGCCGTCAGATCCATCTCGGCCGCCTAATCTTAAACCCCCGAACCCCGGGGACTAGTCGGATATCTGATGCCAGCAAAAAACGCAGCGCGGGTCCTAGAAAGCACTACCAGATAAGACACCCGAGGGGCACCATGCAGCTGTAGCAAAACAGCAAGGATAGACTCCTCCCGGACAATAGCGTATCGTTACCAGAGTCTGCGCAACCCTAAACCTAAACCAGCAGCAAGCAAAAGGTGATGGGGTGGTGGGGAGGGGAGGGCATTTTTTGGAAAAATCAAAAAGAAAATACCCATTAGGTAATGCGCCAGTACCACCCTGAAGTTCCCGGCACTAAACCTCTCCTAGAATAGACAACATTAATCCCAACCCCCGCCAACCTGACTGCGCAGATCAGCCAACCTGACGCCGGGAACATACGTTCCCTAAATAGAATTGCGAAGTGCAAACATTGCAGGGCGAGCTGCCCCTAGCCCACGCAACCAAGGAGACCCGGCCTACTGGGTAGATGGCTGCAGCCCTGCATTGACAACTACTAGAGCCAGCTGGATCCCATCCTGCCCAATTATGGTAGACAAGCGAACCAGATGATGGGATCTGGCCACGCCCGCAGCGGCCCTTATTAGTGAGAGGCAGACAAGTGACCCATGGGTACAAATTACTTCAGGTAACAGAGGTCATACACAGCGGCAATCTGGATTCCCAGAAAGGACAGGTAAGTAACCGCTCCTCCATTCCAACCTCAGCAATTAGCACACCAAAATGTCCGAATAGCGAACGGAAACCACCCAGGAGCCTAGCGCAGCGTTCAGAATAAGCAGGGCCAACAAAAAGCAATTCCTAAAGGTAGTGAGAGATCCAGCCCTGACACGGGGACACTTCAACGCCCCAGTGTAAAGGTGTGTAACCCCTTAAATTATGTGCGAGAAATGGAACACCCCATCGGCAACACTTGACGATGAAGTATTCCTCGCCTCTCCACAGCAGATCCGTTCGTTAAGGCTAGTGAATAACAGGCTAAAGGTGTTATAATCCTGATTTATTTATTCATGGCATTGCTGCTATTTAATTGGTAGTGGTGATGTACATTGTACCCATACTACGTAGTGCGTTACAGGGGACGTATGCACCCATAGATTGCTGCCTTGAACTTAAAGTCTATATTTTAATTCACCTGGACACGTATGCCCACCAAAACTCATTTCGTTCTTGGCATCCAATAAATTTTAGAAGTATTATTGTGGAATATTATTATCGAAAATAATGATTATTACTGCAATGCTAGAGATTTTGCCTTTCTTTATTTTGCTGCTTGTGACACTTTCGAGAAGCAAATATTTTGATTTGAACGACCCCTAATCTAGATATGCGTCCATAGCATAGCCTGGAGCGCTGGAAATTTTTAGAAGGGAATATTACTGTGCGAGAACACAGCGTTGCCCATGCGCTTACCTGATGTGTTCTACCGCCAATCATGTCACCTTTCCCTCACTCATCGTAATTTTAGCATTGCAAAGCAAATGACAGGTCTTGTACCTTAGAATACAGCTAATCCAAGCTTTAGAGGCTGATGCTCCTAAATAACTCATTAGCTGGTACTGCGCTTCCACCGCCATGTTATTTATTCTATTTATTCTGCAGTAATAATCACACCCTTCTGGAGAAATACCCTGGAGAAGGATGGTCCCTGAGCTGAACTACTTTATTAGGAACGCTGTATCTGGGGCAGGGGTTCCCAATCTTTTTCTAATTGCGACACCCTAGAGTATCAGAATTTTTCCAAGGCAACCCCAGGCCCCAAAAATATATCAAATCAAGTAGATTCTGTTGATATATTTCTCTTAGGGTCAGTTATGTGGTAAAGGGCAGGATTTGCTTCCGATTGTACACATTTTATGATCTATGATTTTATCTGGACCTGTGATGGGACTATAATTACTGGCCCCCACACCATCCAATCAGGACTTGGTAAATATTTGCTGCAGTTCGGTTTTTATACATATTTTTCCATTTTTATTTTTTACTTTTTCTGCAATTGCTTTTGAAAAATATTTTAGAGTATTTCTATACGAAATATATTTTTTACTCTGTTTGCATGCATGCAAAGCTATTTGTCAAGTGTATTTTGTGTACTGTATTTATGTGTATTATTGATTAAAATAATTTAGTGTACAGAAGGCGCCCACTGGCTCTCTCTTCCTTGTAAGCACTTTTGTTAGGGCGGCATCCCTATACCAGAGGGCAGCATTCTGTTCTACACAGCACACGTGCCCCTAGCGCTCAAGAAAACCCCAATTGCTTTTTTCCATAGTTTGGGAACCACTGATCTAGGGGTTGAGGCTGATCTCATTGAGACATAGGAACACCGAGCCTGGGAGGCTTACATGGACTCGTCGGTTAGGCTGAACAAGTACATAAAGTCATCCTTCTAAATTTACCCCTTATGGCTCTCACTTAATGCCTCGATACCTGAAGGACTGCTGTGCATTCGCAGAGCCCAACCAATGTCAACCCCATGGGGGGGACGAGTGAGAAATGCCAGATAAGCCGCCCGACACAGGCTCAGCCCCCTCACCTGAAAATCCAGGCCGCGCCGCCCATGTACCAACATCAGCATCACTATCCATGCCCGCTTCCATAGCCGACTCCACTGCCCGAAAATCCGTGGGGACTTTACGTCTGAAGATTCAGGCTGAGCAGCCCATGTGTCATCATCTGCATCGTCCTCCCCGACTTCGCCAGCAGCGAACGAATCCTCTTCGCTGTAGTCCAGCTGTGCCTCAACATCTGTGGGAACATGCAAAAGGGGGGGGGACCCCGAGGACTGTAGGCCTCGGTCACGTATGCGGCTCTGTGCAGAACCATCACCTCAGAGTGTCTCCCTCTCCATCATGGCAACAGCTGACCCCATATCCCTGAAAGCCTGCAAGAATTCTGAGCACCCTGGAATGGGCCTCCTTTGTGCCCCCTGAGACCAATCCTCTAACTGTCTGGGACCCCACCGTCTCCCGGGGCAGAGTATTAACAATGGGCACCAGAGCCCCAGCAACGGAGGACACTGCTGCGGACAGCAGAGAGGGGTCAAAGGAGGTAGTGGAGACTCCAGTCGTGGTTGCACCCCCAGACCCTGCCTTGGATCCAGAGCGCACCCCACCGGTGAAAGCCTGCCATCCCCCCTGACTCCACCCCCCAGAAGCCCGTGCAGTAGTATGTCCCCTAGGTGGCAGCGCCTCACAGCGGGCCGATGAGGGCATGTAAATGCTGCCCGCATTAACCTGGCCCACGCTGCCCGACCCCTAATGTTCGCAGCTACTGTAGCGCTCACCTACAACACTGGGCCTTGCTGCCCCACGGCGTCCCGCCCCTTGGCTCTAGCCGCCCCGGGGCCTGAGGCCGGAAGCAGGGCGCAGCGCAGGAGCCTCCAAGGCTTCACCTGCAGCCGGGCGTCTACCACAAGCCCATCCGCAAACGGGGACCAGAGACAGGGATGATGCCACAGCGTCTGTTCAGGCCTCCTTGACTTCGCACAGCATCTACTCAGCATCGCAGAGGGGTGGGGGCCTAATCGCGGCTAATTAGCATATGCGGCGACCTAATTAGCATATGCCGCGACCTAATTAGCATATACCGCGACCTAATTAGCATACACCACAACCTAATTAGCATAGGAGATGCCCCTTGCGGGCGCTGTGAGAGTCCCTATTTGCAATCTTCAGAAATTGGGAGGTATCCATGGCATGGTAATAGTCAGGGAAAGCACTACTGAGACAGCAAAGCAATGTATCAGCACTCAACTGAATACAGTTATACACTAACTGGGGAGCTCAGGGGCACAGGTCCACTCACCAGAAAACTTTCAGGAAAGAGAGAAATACTCCTCCCTTTCCTGCCCTGATATCCCAGCTAACACTGCTCTTCCCTAAGTCCTTATTGGACCACCGAGTCACATGCTTCCCTAGGTCACACAACAGTCTTGGATGTTTAACCCACTCCATGCCTATTGCAGACATTACGTTATTCAAATTTGAGTTTGAACACATCCCACCCAAATCTAACTCTCTGCACATGTTACATCTGCCCCGCCTGCAGTGCACATGGTTTTGCCCTTTTGGTAAAAAAAAAGGTGCTTTGCGATCAAGTCTGAATTAGACCCACTGAAATAATTATTAGGTCGGCAGAGCGCTAGAGGTATCGTTGAAAGGAGTATAAAACAGGGACATATTTTACCTATGGGCTGCAGGACTGCCGCCCCCCCCCCCCCCCCCCCGTGTAAAATCCACCACTGTGCTCTGAATAACTGAATAAGTGGAGCCAGACACAGGCCCTTATTCTGATTCCATTTCACTCAAATGGACAAAACCATGTGCACTGCAGGGGGGCAGATGTAACCTGTGCAGAGAGTTAGATTTGGGTGAGTTATTTTGTTTCTGTGCAGGGTAAATACTGACTGTTTTTTTCTACACTGCAATATACATCTCACTTTGAAGTAAAACCCCACCCAAACCTAATTCTCTCTGCACATTACATCTGCGCCACCTGCAGTGCACGTGGTGTTGTCTGCGAGTGAATCAGAATATGGACCACAGTCTGGGAGACTGCAAAGGCTTCACTGTGACTGGCAGGGACTTCCTATTGGAAGTCCAACCTGCCAGTCACCCAAGTCAGTCCCATTGGGAGGTGATCCCTCCCTTCAGGATGCCTCCTCAGCTTCTATGGGCTGCAGCCGAAGCCGCCCATAGAACCAGGGGCATGTGCAGAACCTATGTTGATACTGCACATGCACTTCTATGGCCTGCTAAGAGAGGAGAAGCACATGATGGGAGAGGGCCCTGCTTGTGGAATCTTACATTCTGATGGGAAGGGACAGACAGACAGGAGTGGCACAGAGGGCATAGATGTGAACATAAACAGGAAATTAGGATGAGAGATGGCTGGGTTTAATTAAGAAGTGAGGCTTGAGAGCCCATTTACAGTTTTGTAGAGAGGTGGAGTCTGATAGGGATAGGCAGAGAATTTCAGAGATATGGAGCACTATGGCCATCATGGAGGCAGCAGTGGGGGACATAACCAGTCGGCAGGAGAGGCTGCATGCATTTGTTGAGCGAAGAGGGCAGGTCGTTTATTTTATTAAATATAGAAAACACAGAAAGGACATAATTTTCATCTTCTTGTTTAATACTTGGTAGTTGCACCTTTAGGAGTACTTACAGTAGTTACAGTCTACTAGTTCTGTACAGTTGTTCACTATGGGGGAAATTTACTAAGATGTGTATTCTACTTCACATGTGTATTCTACTTCACATGTGATGTTGCTATGGGCAACCAATCAGCATCTACTTCTTATTTATTTTGCTCCCTCTAGATTCTAGAGGGAGCAAAATAAATAAGAAGTAGATGCTGATTGGTTGTCCATAGCAACAACACATGTGAAGTAGAATACACATCTTAGTAAATTTCCCTCTATCTGTGTGATGCATTCTTCTCTGCAGTATTGTTTATGCTCCATTAGGTTTTCTTGTAACCATTGCTAAACAGCCATTTTCAAACCAATGCAAAGATCCTGGATAGGACTGAGGTCTTGGACTTTACTAGCCATTTCAGGGCATTGATTTAATTTTTGTACTTAAGCCAGGCCAGAATGTTGATTTGCTGTATGCTTTCAGTTATTGCCCTGATGTTAATTAAATCTTCTCGCATGTTCTAGATGTCTAGTAAAGTGTAGTACATTTACCAGCAAAAGGTATATATGTCTTGCACAGGGCCGGCTCTACCATTAGGCAGCTTTAGGCATCTGCCTAGGGCGCCAGGATCTCGGGGGGGGCGCCACCAAGTCGGCAAATCAAAAATTCAAGGATGTCTATGAGGATCCTTGTACTTAATGCAGGTGGCGACTGTGGAACTTTTAAGACCTCACACCGCCATACTTTCCCTTTCCCTTGAGACATACTTGCCTACATTGCTGCTACCCTCCTCCTTGTACTCTTTTGTGGGTGGCAAAGGGGAGGTTGCAGAGGGCCTCCAGGGAAAGCAGGGGACTTGCCCATCTTCCTGGGGCGGCTGGGGAGACCACGTGATTTTTTTTTTGGGGGGGGGGGGGGACGTTGGTTGAAGTTTTGCCTAGGGTGCTGAGTAGCCTTACACCGGCCCCGGTCTTGCACCATTTGTTTTGCCCTCTATGCCCTTTTCCATGTTTTCCAGTTTCTGATGCAGAAAGGAATCCACGATTCCTTTATTCTCCCAACACAATGTTTCACAGTTGGAATTCTTCATGTGAAGTGGTTAGCTTATCTAAAAATAGTGTCTGCCATTGCAGAATGGATCATTCAGTATGTTTATCCCACATTCTTCTGACAAACTCTTCAACTTTGTATCCAGTTTATTCAACCATGGTTTTCTTTCTTTCTTTAAAAATTATAGACTTAACTGAGATATAACTATCCTATGGTCTGTTTAATCCATCGCTAATATGGAAGAATGAGTCTTTCCATGTTGCAAAATGTCTTCTTTCTTGCCCTGTTAGAGAACTCCGTGTTCTGAATACCTTTGTGCCAGACTTTCTCATTCGGATTGACTTGAAGTTCTCTAGGACATATTAAAGGGAAATGTAACAAGCCTTGGGGAGAGATATAGTGGAGTATTTTTCAATTGCAACCAATCAACTTCTGTCATTTAAAAGTCTGGTCTAGATATATGACATTTTAAAGGTTACTAGGGCTGTTTCTCCACTTTATCTCTTTCCAAGACATGAGACAATTCCCGCAGTCTTTTACATTTTCATGTATACTTTTCTCATATTTCCTTTGATCTAGTGTATTTATTTTGAAATCAGTAAGTACACTTAAATTGTATACAGAGTAACAATTACTTGATTATTTGTTCAGATGTGTTCTCACTTACTGGTTTCCAGTACAACATATGGCATGAGATGCCGGATGTGACTGAGATGCTCTCAGAGGAATATCATGCTAGATTTTTCTTTACATATTGGAGGAAATTTGCTAAAGTGAAATGGCTACAAATACGCCTATCTGTAGCCATTTCTGGCGTATATGGATGTAAATTCATATTTTTTGAATTTACTATGGCCAATATACGCGATTTGTATTCGTATTCTAGGCTATGCCTATTCCTATTCAGGAATAATAATGCATATGCCATCAAAAGAATACAAATAGGAGTCATCATTTATTTGAATTTGATAACTGGCTGTATGTAAAAAAAAGGCCTTTAATTGACCCGAAAATACGGTAGGAAAATACTCTTAATTTTCCAGCCATATTTGGCAGAAGCCTGCAAGGATCAGTCATGGCCCTGACCAGCCCCTGGCGCAAACAGCTGGTCCAGGTTGTAGAAATTAACGGGTCAAACCGAATAGGGGTTCCCCTGAATTTCTAAAACTGACTAGGGGTCCCCTGTATTTTGAGAACCAACACCGGGCCCAAACAGCCAGCAGGGTAATGCCACAGCAGGGGGAAACTATTTATATTTGAAGGAGTCCCCCCTCCAGCACGGCCGGAAGCCCAGGGCTTTCCAAAGTGCCCACCCATTTCTAAAACCAGAACCAGCTGTTTGAGCCAGGTGTTGCTTACAGCCATGGGGGGGGGGGGGGGACCATGCCATTTTTTTATTATTATTTATTTAATTATTATATATATTTTTAACAACATGTCTGCCTGCTTGGATCAGTCAGGCTGTCTATTTGTATTCAGATTTTTAAATTAAAAAAAAAATATGGCCACCAACGCCATCAGGAAATACAAATTCCATAAAACATGAATATAAGCAGTAGAGAAAATTACAAGACTCGTTCCAAGTTGTGAATTTGAAATAAAGTAAAGTGAAAAAAGTAATTGACAAAATAAAATACATTGGTTTGTACTTTTAGGGTAATTCCGCAGTAGAGAGAAACCTAGCATTAACACTCTGCACTTATTGAATACTTATTATTCGGTCAACAGCTCTTATATCATCCTAACAGGACACTTATGTTATATAAATCTATTTTTAGCAGTTTTCAATATTACTTTTTAATATGACAACTCAATTGAATGATCCACCTCTTTTATAAATGTGTATTTTATGAATTATTAGAATTACCAAACAAAAAGTGTCTATTATGTAAATTTTACTTGAACTAGTATAAGAAATATTTGTCAATTAAGGTGTGGCTTAATTGATACATATCAGTCTTGTTTAAAATACACTAGCGAGAGTATATATGTTGTTTAAAATACACTAGCGAGAGTATATATGTTATTTTGTTTTTGTTTGGTACCTCTCGCAAGGCATCTTAATATGAATTCACAGATGTATTTCAGTCTCTGCAGCTCTAATTACATTATATATAAAATCATTTAATAATTTTAAAAATCATACATTAATGCCTGAATTGGGTAATTCAGACTGGATCGCATGGTCATGAATTTGCGGTTGATTATCAATAGACTGCTCATGCGTTTGGGCCGTTATTTACACAATTAAGAAACACATTTTGAGTCAGAGACTCACTGAAAGACTTGGTGCGGCTGAGTCACACAGAAGCTTCCATGCAGAGAGGACACACCTGCACCAATCTTCTGCAGCTTTGTAGCTGTATTATGCGTTCTGCTGCAGCCCGTCTGCTGCCTCATGTCTGATCATTCACACAATTGACTATGAGATTTGATGGTTAGTATTTCGGCACAGCATCCATACTAATTTTTCATACTGATCTTTAACAATAAGAAAATGTAAATGTTTTCTAATAACGGCAAATGTGATTTAGATGCACTTTTTGCAGAGAAATTATTTTCTTTGCTATTCTGTACGCTTTTATTCACTAACTAGCTGACCCACTTAGCGTTGCCCGGGAAAACCTTGGGGGGTTTTTTATTTCCAAAATTTCATCTTATGCTGTGCCAAAGGCCCAAGATTGTAATTTGTTAAAACAGGTTTCATTGCTGTCATTGAGACACCGCTCCTGACTTGATAGCTTGTGTGTGTTGATGAATTCCACATGCACTCTTGAGATTTACTGTAGCACCTATATATATATATATTTATATATATATATATATATATAAATATATATATATATATACATATATATGTGTGTGTGTGTGTGTGTGTGTGTGTGTAGTGTGCTGTGTGTATCTGTGCAATGTTTAAGTGTGTGTGTTCTTTGTTTTTGTGTGTGTTGTACTGTTTTTGGGTGTGTGTTGTAGTGAATGTGGGTTTTGTTGTACTGTGAGTGGTGTGTTATGTATGTGTGTGTGTGTGTGTTGTGTTATGTGTATCTATCCTATGTGTGTGTGTGTATTGTGCTGTGTGTGCGTATACGGCCATAAATTAGTATTTTTAGAATTTGCTATGGCCGAAATATGGCCATTTGTATTCCTATTCTAGGCTATGCCTATTCCTATTTTTTTTTTCGAGATCATCACTTAAGGCTAATTGAACCTTGGTGTTTTTTAAATTTCGAAGTGAAATTTCACAAAAACAGCTTGAGGTGCACACCACTGGGCTCAGAGGTACCTTGTTGCACAATTTACTGGGTCTGAGTGCCACTGTGTCTCCGCAATGCGACAGACACACACACACACACACACACACACACACACACACATACACACTCTCTTCCACTTATTATAAAGAAAATATACTCTGTTTACAGCCTAGATATAACAATCTGCAAACAGTGAAAACTTTTCAGATAAAGTAAGGGAATACATTAGTTAAACATCAAAATTAAAGTTAGTGTGACAAGAGGGATCACACCAACAAACAGGTTCATGTCTGGTAAGTGCAAAGCCAGACATTCACTTATAAACGGACCATGCAAACAATACCCCTTTCATTGGACCCAGGTTCTCAATCACCAACCCGGGTCTGGCACTTTCACAATAAACCCAGGTCGCCCATTATACAGAGGATGACCCAGGTATAACCCTTCTTATAAACCAGGTAGAATTGTTGGGTTGATTGACCTGGGTTATGAGCTTTGGTAATTTCACACCGCACGTTGACCCACATCAACATGTCACAAACCCAGCAATATCCTTGATAGGGGTATTAGGTGGTTAGGGACAGGGTATGTAGTACAGTATACAGTATTTACTATATTGCAAAAAAGTTGCCTGTCTTGTCCAAATATCAGCAACTACCTCTACTGTAATACTTGTTGCATTTCCATATAACAGCACCTATTTGGAACCTCCTACTATTTGTCAAATGAATATTATTTTATCAAAGTTTGCACTGTCACCTTCAAATACTGTAGATGAAATGCTGATTCTTACTATTAATTCATAACTACAGTACTGTGGTTAATTCAGTTTTAACTTTCAAATAAAACATTGTGTAGTTTTATATAATTGGCGTCTGTTTTTCACATTTCAGCATTACGCTTACGGGACACTGTTCTCCGTATTGTTTTATGTCCTCCTGTATGAACTCTTGTTAAAGGTCTTCATTGAAATTCAGGACACGTTTTGTACTTGTGCGGTGTCGATATAGATTAATTTAATTGTAAGAGTAAGTCAGGCTGTGTATCACTGCAAGGAACCCAGCCAAGAAACAATTGATCATTGCAATGCTAAAGGCTTATCAGATTACACTCCTACAATAATCATTGAGAGACAAACACATAGTTTTATTTTTTTGCATTGTACAGTAAATAAAAGGATATATTGAACAAGTTTATCTATACTTGTCTATTTAATTGAAAGATGAAGTCTGTAGTGTCTGGGTTACTGACAACCATTGCATAATTTCCACCAATTAAGCTACATACTGTATGAGAAAACATAAATACATACAAAATTACAGCGGGTATGGATCATTAGGTCTACAGCAAGGTGGTCGACAAGCATTGGGTCAATACCATTAGGTCGACATGGGAAAAGGTCGACATGGGTCTACTAGATCAACATGGTTCAAGGTCAACATGGGTCTTGGTCGACACAAGCATTAGGTCAACATGGGCAAGATCGACATAATTACCCAGTGGATCAATGTTGGTTGTTGTGGGAAAATAATTCAAATAATGCACTTTGAGTCCGTTCTTAGTATGCCCTGGAATGAATGTGCCTTTAGGGTCACTGACAAAAATAGATATGTCCTGGGTACCTCAATAGCTTTAGGCCGCAAGGGGTAGCATACAGCACTTTTTTCAGAGAATGCCCGTGAGGTCAATGATATGCTGGATGGTGATAAATGGATGAGGACAGAGTTCCTGGAAGAGATAGTGTTTCCCACTAGCCAAAGTGAGCTATAGTGGGCTATAAAGTGAAAAATAGGCAAAAGTTGATCCAGTAGGGTGCGGTGGCTGACGCGTTTCACTTTCAACTGCTGCTTTTTCTTTGGATAAAAGTATTGGCCACAACTGTTAATTATTGAATTTAGATGTTTCATGATACAAAGTGGGTCATTCTGAAGAGCTCAGTGACTTCTAGCATGGTACTGTGATAGGATGCCAACTGTGCAATAAGATTGTTCATGAAATTACATCCCTGCTGGATATTCCATGCTCAATTGTAGGTGATATTATTGGAAAGTGGAAGCGATTAGGAACAACAGCAACTCAGACACATAGCGGAAGATCATGTGAAATCACATGTAAATGACTGCTAAGGCACAAACATTCTGCTGATTCCATACCTGAAAGTTTCCAAAATTCCACTGGCATTAACCTTTTGAGTGCCAAGTGAATTTGTCAAAATAGGTGTAAAAATCACCAAGCAACTGCCCTGGGATATCCTTGGACAGGTGAAGCTTGGTGGGGGGCTCCTTTATTGGGGGGTCCCTACTCCCCCAGGTACCCCATCAAGGGCTGACTTGTGTAAAAAGTGCCCCCGTCTGTGGCAAGATACCGCTGGCTATTGGAGCATGATGCTGGTTCCAATATATGGGGACCCCTATGTTTTTTGTCCCGCATATTTTTTGGAACCAGGACTGGTCCAAAAGCCTGGCGCTGTTGTCTTAAACACAAGGGAGCCCTATGATTTTTCCCCTACCTTATTGAGCCCATGGTTGGTTAAGCTCAGGGAGGGGGGTGGGAGGATAGCAGGACACCCCAAGCCATTTTTTTATTGTTACAAAATATAGCACATTTCCATGTCTAAAAAAAAATTGCCTATTATAGAAATTGCACCCTATTACATTTCACCCATGATTTGATGAGTTTGGTGTGGAAAAACTTGACTGGCCTGTACAGAGTTCTGATCTTAACTCGACCGAGCACCTTTGGGATGATCTAAATATGTAGCTGCTTATTCTCTGTGGGGCCACAGCAACTTGTTCATACTGTAGCTATTTGGAAGGTTGCTGGGGCACCAAGTAAACCAAATGGTAACCCTCCGGGGTAGAGAAGGATGTTTATGCTTTAGCAGCTTCAGTTAAAGTAATCTACCAATTCTCTTTTATTAACTCAGAGTAGTGAGATACTGGCTCTTTGCTAAATTCTACACCAGCTTATTAACCCTTGGCAACGGGTAGGAATCAAACTAAGAAACTTGATTTAATTTAGGAAAGTCATTGCTGAATCCTAAAGCACTGGAAGACTTAGACAATTATTGGAATCGCTGTTCGATTCCTCTTTGACCCCTAGGCATAGCATATCCTCCACCTCTTGCTTTACCGCTGCCTGTTTCACCACATGTTTGCAATATGGCCTTTCTTTAATTACTACCCCGGGTGGAGTAACACTATCATGTTGGATGATCAAGGTCTTTCCCAGAATGGCAGAAAATACATCTTGGTACTGTGCTACTAAATTCAACACTTCCTGTTTCTGGCTAGATAAGTATGACTTTAGTGGGTACCTGGAATTCTGGGACTTTCTTAGCCACTAATGAGGGCTGACTGGTACTTTCCTTCCAAGGTTTTAACAGGTTTATGTGGTAGATGTGCACCTCTTTCCTTCTACCTTCCTGTCGAACAAATTGACCGGTCCCACTGCCTCTATGATCTTAATCTTATGATAAGGGCCCTGCCATTGGGCATACAACTTGCTTTCAGTAGTGTGCACAATCGATAGCACCTTGGCTCCTGATTTAAAGGATCAGTTAACTGTGGTAATGTCTTAACAATATTTTTGACATGGCTCTATCTGACATTGATTCTAAATTATGTTTGTTAATCATAATTCTTTGTTATAGTTTTAACATTCACCTGAGTTCATTTCTTTTGGTGTTTTACTCGTTAACAGCAACAGTTTTATTAAAGTAGACAGAAGAGTTATTTTACCAATTTTATTGAATCATTTTAGCCAATTACACATATATTTTTGTTGTGTAGTTTGCACAGTCTAGACCAGTGGTTCCCAACCCTGGTCCTCAAGTACCCCCAACAGTGCACGTTTTGCAGGTCTCCACACAGAATCACAGGTGAGATAATTAGCTCCACCTGTGATCTTTTCAAATGTGCCTGAATAATGAGTGCACCTGCCGGGTGACCTGGAAAACGTGCACTGTTGGGGGTACTTGAGGACCAGGGTTGGGAACCACTGGTCTAGACTAAATGCAGTGCCAGCAAGAAATGTCACTGACCAATAAGCAACACTCAACATACTCAAAATAAATTGCACAACATAGATTTTAAAGTGAAATCTAAAAACAACCCATCATTTCCTATATGTTACACAGTATGTGTTCCAATAAACTAGCAGTATTAAAGGGAAGATATAAAGGTTTATATTTTATCCTGTCCCCAGTGCCTCCATTTTCCGTTGACTGTAGCAGGTTGTTATCAAACATTAATTTGCATAATGATTTTGTAAATTAAAATATAATTGCATATTCCTTCTTATCATATGCCTGACTTTCTTTCCTTTTCTTTTTTAGATTATCAGTTTATTAAATGTCTTTACATCACAGAAGTCTCTTGAGGATTTCCAAGATGTGTAAGTAATGCCTGATTAAATTAAGTTAATCTTCAGAGGCGGAGAAAGTGCCTTCATTTAATAGATAAAATCAACACCGTATTGATTGCAGGATGCTACTGTAGTTGTAGGAAGTTTAAAACATGAGGACAAAAGGACGTCCAAAATAATTTTAATTAGGCATTATTCACCCAGGCTGCAACATTGTTATAGGTTTTTTTTTTTTTTTCAACTTCTTCTAACTTCTAACTCTGCTGTCCTCGGTGACTGTGACTATCTAGATTGGGAAGTTATCTATTAAATATATATGGCAGTTAGGAAATTGCACCGTGCCATGACAGCCTCCTGGCACTAACAACATGCATCTAATTTTAAATGAATGTGTGTTTTATATATCAGTATAATGGAAATGTCTGTGAAACAAAAACATTTAGTTTAGGAGAATAATGACATTTAAGGGAATAGTATTATCTTTCCATGTTCTGGAGCATATTAATAATTGGATTGGCAGAAAAGGAGATTACTCATTTATTCACATGAGCATATCACAATTTTCATCATTGTTTTTGTAACCAGCTAAGCATTGCTTTCATAATAAATATTGGTAGATTTTTATGTCAGTTGAAGATCTCACCACAAGTCTAATACACTTGAGAAAAATTGCCACTAAAGTATTATCTAGGCAGCTCAGTCTTGTCCATGTATGTTCTAGGGGTAGGTTGTCCATGAGACACTAGTGTGATACCTAAAAAGCTGAGCTTTGTCAATATATGTTCTAGGAGTAGGTTCTAGGTGCTGAGCCAGTACAGTGATAGGTAGAACATCAAGCTTTTATAAGAGTAGGGTTTGTATGATCCACCAGAGTTCTATCTAGAAAAGAAGTACATTTACTAACGTGAGTTTTTAGAAATGAGAAATGTGTGCCCATAGCAACCATTCAGATTATGGGGGGTTATTCTGGTTCACTCGCAAACGCAAATTCCTTCTCAAATGGACAAAACCAAGGCCCTTATTCTGATTGAGTCGGATGGCTCCGAATGCGGACGGATGGCCGATGGTTGGTGTTTGCACATGTGCAGAGGCGTATCTGCGCATGTGCGAATGCCGCGCACGTCCGAATACAGCGTGAATTCTGTACAGAAAACGATCGGTTGGAAATATCCGAACAGGGGGTGGAGAGGGGCGTGAAGGGCTGTGTGGGCTCATTACCATATGCGTATGCCCCGCATTTCATGGGCGTTCCCATGACAACGCTGGGCGTACGTATGGTAATGCGGTCGTGATGCACGTGTGGGGCGCGGACATATGACATAGCCGGATGCCAGCTGCCCGCCCATATCGCTGCTTTTGCACGGAGAAATGCCCGAGTGGTCTGCAGCACTCAGTGCTGCCTGACCACTCGGTCCAGCATTCGATGGTCGGCGACCATCGAATGATGGGAGAGGTTCCCATAGATGGAGGAGGTGTTCAAATGAAAAATCCACTCGCGGTCCGTTCGGTCAGCATCTTACCGCATTCGGACGGTGTGAGCGATCCGTACAGAAGGCGAGGCTAAGAACACTCGGTTCCTATCCGAAAATACACATCCGACCGAATCAACTAGAATAAGGGCCCATGTGCACTGCAGGGTGGGCAGATGTAACTTGGGCAGAGAGAATAAGGTTTGGGTGGGGTGGTGACAATCGGACCCATTCTGCCGTGATCCCTCTTCAATGCTGTCGCTAAAGACGCCATTGAATAGGTTTCCCACGTCAGAAATAGCAGCGGCAGATTGCATACCCCCTAAAATGTCTGTGTAGAATCCAGAAGGTATTGTACCTTCTTTCATGTTTTGGTAAGCTGCACCCTGCTTAATTAATTGCGCTGACTTCTTTCACAGTCCATTGAACATCCATTGAACATCTATTTAAGAGGGTTGCACTCAACTCAAACATTACTTGTTTGCAATGCGTGTTCTAAGAAAAAGTTCTACATAAGCCACAATTTCCATTTGTGATTACTTTAAGAAGTTATATTTTTAATTGTTACTAAATATTAGCATTCTGACAGTAGAAAGTAACAATACTTTAACTTTGTTGAAATATTTGTAAATATATGAAGGCATCTTGCAAACTAAATCTATTTAAATTTTTAGCCTTTAATCACTCTGCATTGAATTCATCTTATGTGGTCCAGTAATTGGTAACATCTACTAGACTGCTATTGCACAATCATTTATTTTATTGTGATACATACAGTATGTTGTGGAATTACTATTATAATGTCATGTTAATAAAATATTTAAAAATGCATTTTTAGAAACTCTTTTATTAATTCAGTTCTGATTTTTCCAGCTATCTAGTAATGGAATTAATGGATGCCAACTTGTGCCAGGTGATTCAGATGGAACTGGATCATGAGCGAATGTCTTACCTGCTGTACCAAATGCTTTGTGGAATTAAACATCTTCATTCAGCTGGAATTATACACAGGGTTAGTAATTTTATACTATGCAGTTCACCCTTTCTCATTTTAGGCAGTATCCTCAGGGCGGCGCTACCCACTCAGCAGCTCCTGCGGTGCAGGGAGGTGCCGGACTGAAGAGGCGCTCAAGCCTCTCCCTGCACTACCACTGTTCTTCTGCCGGGACACGGTGCCTCCTGTACTGCGCCTGTCATACAGACAGCGGTGCCGGAAGCACAGCAACAACGCAGAGCTGACTACCGCATCAGCTATCGCTTAGTCGGGTCTTCCCCACCGCGAGTGTCCCAGTTACCAGTATTTTCAGCAATAGCCTGGACACCGCTGGGGCAGATGCAATTTTGCTGTACTTTGCGCTGCCTGTGTGACATGCATGGGACATGCCTGGAGCTGCAGCTACAGCATGGACCAGCGCTGTTTCTCTTAATTGCCCAGGGTAGGTGTACTGGGCCCAAAACTGCTGGGAAAGGGGGGAGGGGTAGGTTGTCTGGTAATAAACACTTGCTGAGTGCTTTCACCCTAGACCACAGGGAAAGCAGAGTTATAAAATATAAACTGCTTATTTTAAAAGCAATTAAATATGCTTATCTAAAACCACACAAATTAAATGTAAGACATCATTTTATATATATATATATATATATATATATATATATATTGCCTGACCCTAACCCCCTCCTTGCCCCAGTACTGCCAAAACTGCTATCTACCTTTACCAAATAAGCATTTAATGGTAACTCCGTGGCAACGAGCATGAAACCCTTAGTAAGGAGCATGTAACCCCTGTATTTGAGCAAGAAACACCTGGCAATGAGCATGTAACTCCTGGCAATGAGCATGTAGGTAAGCGCCACTTATGTGGAATAATAAATAACCCTCATTACGGTGTGTGTTATAATATGTATTAGGCATTATGGCGTGTGTTATAATATGTAATAGGCATTATGGTTGTGGCATAATGTGTAATAGGCATTACAGTGTGTTATAACATGTAATAGGAATTATGGTGTGTGACAATGTGTTATGGGCACTACGGTGTGTGGCAATCATGTGTAATAGGATTTACGGTGTAAATATTGCCATGCGCCGTGGGCGCGCACTGTCACTGGTTTTGGTGTCTGTGTGTGTGTGTGGGGGGGGGGGGGGTACCAAATGTCTACATATCTACATATGGGGCCTTATTTTGGTTCATTCTTTCTGACAAAATCCTTCTTAGATGGACAAAACCATGTGCACTGCAGGGGGGGCAGATGCAACATGTGCAGAGAGAATTAGATTTGGGTGAGTAATTTTGTTTCTGTGCAGGGAAAATACTGACTGCTTTATTTTTACACTGCAATATAGATCTCACTTTGAAGTAAAACCCCACCCAAATCTAATTCTCTCTGCACAAGTAACACCTGCCCCACCTGCAGTGCACATGGTTTTGCCCATCTAAGAAGGATTTTGTCAGAAAGAATGAACCAAAATAAGGCCCATGGTATTGCTGCTACTAAGCCCATTATGTGTTTTTTTCATTGTGCGCCTTCAGCAGGCATTGAGGGCGCAAATCTTTAGTTTGCAGGGGGGTGCTGAACACCCTAGCACCGGCCCTGAGTATCCTATAAGCCCTGATGCCTTTTTTTTTAGCCATTAAAAAAGTAATGAAATCCAATTAGAGGCCATTTATATTTGTCTGAAAATACAACACTATGCCGCAAATCATATGGGATAAGCATCTGCTTATCGGGCATTATGCCTAAGGCACACAAAGTATAATAACCAAAAAGAGTGGGTATCAGGGGAAAAGGAGAGCCCCATGTGAACCTGTTAGCAGCTGAAATTGATACACCACTTTGTCTTCTATACTGTATGTATGGCCTGATTCAATATGGTTTGTAGTTTTGCGATGATTTGCAAAACTACAACTTGTGGGGGTAAGCTGCTGGGGGGGGGGGGGGGGGAATAGCCCAGCAGGGGGCAGAACCACCCCGCAGATTGCTAAAAAATCATGATTACACATTTTTGTCAATTTGCGGAGCGGGCTGAAATAAACCCAAAATGTACGACTTTAGTTCTATGCATGGTTTTTTAAATGGTTGGTTTAAATAATAGTCGGGAGGGGGGGGGACTATGGCAATTGGAAGTAATCATCACTGAAACTTTAGGTTCACGTAATAGAAAGTACTTTTATACAAGAAAACATGCTAAATGATACTGGCATGAAACACTGTAAACTTCGTTTCAAAGTGCAATGCTGATGTAAGCAAAATAATTTACAATTGCTGAGACATACAAGCAGCAATGGTAAAAGATGCTGACTTTATCATTGATGTATATTGTGTGAGTGCTGTACTTTTGCATGGTTGAGTTACATGAGTGCATGATTGCTTGATAGAACTGAGCAAATGAGAGGGTCGAGGTTTCATACATCAAGTGTAGTTTAAAGATCTGAAATCATGAATGTGTATCTTAGCAGTCGCTTCTACAGTACATCTTGAAAGAACAGGACTGCCGCTGCCCATGTTACCTGTAGTAGGAGGAGAGTGAAGAGGAGAATCCAGGCCAGCCTGTTCCCAGCACTTGTGCATGCGCAAAACACTGGTTTCTATGGACTTTAACTTCTGCAGCCCATAGATTCCAGCTATGGCTGAATGTAAGGCAGGTAGTGGCTTTCTAATAGACGCCAGCTTTCTGCTAATTGCACTCTAGTCTGGCAGAAAATACCTCCAACAGAAAGTGGGCCAGATGCACAGATGGAGAGTGAAAATCAGCCAGCCAATCAGCACCTACCTGTGATTTGGGGATTGATAAAAAGCGCTAAAAAATATGATGATTATATGCTTAGAGTGGTACCTGTAAATGAATAATGGTTAGTAGCAATGTTTACTCCCTTCTTGGGGAATACATATAAGGAGTTGGATTAACTGATACTGTCCCTATGCCTGACCCTTACGTGCTTCCAGTGCGGTGGTGACTCCGTGTGCCAGGGTGCAGCAGCGGGGATGCCGCCTGATGTTAGTGCGGCTGTGTGCTGTCTGTCTGACTCTCTGTGTGGCAGGGCGCAGTGTCAGGGCCGCCGCTTGATGTTGTTGCGGCTGGATCTCTGCGCATCCAGGCTGGACAGGAAACCATCCTTGAAAAAGTGCGCAGGATGCACGAAACGCGTTGGACCCACAAGGAGGACACTGACACTTGCTCCCAAGCTCACCCCGAAACCCTGCCCGGCGGCTGCGGCGAACTTCCGGTAAACAACTTCCGACTCCCGGCAGTCACGGACGCGCAGAGATCCAGCCGCAACAACATCAAGCGGCGGCCCTGACACTGCGCCCTGCCACACAGAGAGTCAGACGGACAGCACACAGCCGCACTAACATCAGGCGGCATCCCCGCTGCTGCACCCTGACACACGGAGTCACCACCGCACTGGAAGCACGTAAGGGTCAGGCATAGGGACAGTATCAGTTAATCCAACTCCTTATATGTATTCCCCAAGAAGGGAGTAAACATTGCTACTAACCATTATTCATTTACAGGTACCACTCTAAGCATATAATCATCATATTTTTTAGCGCTTTTTATCAATCCCCAAATCAACTTATTATAAAGAAGCTGCTCAAACAACACAGCGCAGAAGCCACGAAAACAAAAACCTACCTGTGATGTCAAAGACTGTGTTTGTAAAATGTCAGGTAGGAGCTGATTGGTTGGTTGTTTATTTATCACTCTCTATTTTATCACTTTTGAATTTTAGTGCATCTGGCCCAGTCACTGGAAATGACAGTCACTAAAGTGGCGGGGAGTTTCAGTCTTGTAGCTCATAAGTAAAATCTGCCACGGATCTTATATATTGAGTAAAGCTTAGTGGTGGTATGATAAATATTTGTAGAAAAACAAAAAGAGAGGGGGTGTATTCTATACAGGCTGAAAATAACTATGGTTATCTGATAGAGAATGTATATATCTAAGGTGTTGGCAGAGAACCAGAGAGTCAGTAAAATCCAGACAACAAGCTCTCATAGGAGGGCTGCTATCAAAATATTAGTCTCAACTTAGATAGCTATTTGTAGAATTGTATCTATTGCGGGTGCTATGTAGGTAATGTAAATATACAACAATGTGAATCATGGAATATGTACAGAAGGCCTACTGCTTCATGCAACTTTACTAACACAATCCCATTTCCAATGCAGGATTTAAAACCAAGTAATATTGTTGTGAAATCAGACTGCACCTTGAAGATTCTTGACTTTGGATTGGCAAGGACTGCTGGCACTAGCTTCATGATGACCCCATATGTAGTAACACGTTATTACAGAGCACCGGAAGTCATTCTTGGAATGGGATACAAGGAAAACGGTAGGCTGTGCCTTAAACACAGTCTCTTGGCAATTGGAGGGAATGTAGGAAATAGACCAGTAGACTAAGAAATAATGGGCACTGATCTCCTTTGGTTATAGTTATTTTCAGGAAAAGAGTAACTTTAACACCACGTGTTAGGAAGGCATGCATCAAAAGAAATCCATGTTGCAGTGGTTGATCATGGTGTAAGAATATATCTTATTGCAGAACGTATGAAATGGGAACAGTACTAGCAGCATATTGTACATTGCTAGAGTATATATATATATATATATATATATATATATATATATATATATGTATATGTAAATAATATTGCTATATGGCCTTGCTGTAGCAAGCCAACATGTATATCTATGAAATATATAAATATATAGTGATATTCATATGTGGTAAGATATTATGCATATTGAAACGTGTGAGAAGCTGTGTAGTTTATATTATAATAATGCATAACATCAATATAAACACAGAAAAAAAATTAAGAAGATAAAAGAGCAATCCATTCTCCTTCCAGTTCCATTCATAACCCCTAAATATGTGATTGGAATATGCAGACTATAGATGTTTGTAACTGAGAAATAAAACAATTTATATGCCATCTTGTTTCTCATTGTCATACTGTCAGCTGCTTGTCATACATACCATAATTCATGTACCTATTTTGTTTGATAAATTATGTTTTATAGACTAATGAAAAACCTTATTTAAATACATATATTAATAAATAAATACCTTACTTAGAGTTATAAGTAGCATTGAGACTTTTGCGTACATACAAAATGACCTCTGTACACTTTTATTTCTTTAAATGTATTTTGAGTTGAACATGTCTTTACATCTAGCTTATATCGGTGCACAAAATGTGGTTATCATTATCATCAGGTTGGGCACTAGAACCCAACCTACGGGACACTGACAGCTGTTCTGGAAGCATCTGTGGGGAGCATGGATGACTTGTACTTCCCACTGCGACTGTAATGAACTTACAGTCTGACATGTATATCCAAGTGCAAATGGGTACAAGCACAAAATATGCTCAACTCAAAATATGGCCCAAAGTTGTTGCGTGCGCAGTGCACCCCAATTTACATAAGTTTTTTTTTATTTTATGTGACGCAAATGTACTCATGTCCAATGCTAAACCTCGTCCATAATGCATGTACTTTGTATATTAGTCTGCATTGGCCCTTTATAGTGTTTTGTTTTGATAGGATCATAAGAATTTTATGTTTTATTCACTAAAATTTGTTATCCTTTTAGATTTATTTTGTCTCACTCTTACTTTTATGCCATTAATATTTTGAGCACAGTTATCAGATATTAGATGAAAAAGTAATTTAAACAAATCTACTCTGATCTTCCCCTTGCAACACTCTAAGCCCGTTTCTTTAATTCTAATAGCACCAGATATAAATGAATTCAGAGAATGTCATGTCTTTATTGCAGTCTTTTCCCATCCATTATTTTCAGTAGTTTATTACTTTATTTTGTTCACTGTCACCCTCAACATTTTCATTCTTTCTTGTCCCATCTTATCCCCACCTGTATGGGGCATTGTGGGACTAATTCAGCATGGAACTCTAATGTGAGAATTGGCAGTGGCCTGTGAGGAGAAAGCTACCACCAAGACAGAAAGAGAAAAAAATGCTAACTTGCCAGAAAATTGCGAATGGATTGCCAATTGTAACCACTTGCAAATCTATACGCAATTCCGAATTCTTGAAGAGATTTTGCCGTCTGTGTAAATGTAAGTAGGTCTGAGGCTTCCACTAACCTGGGATTGAGCCAGGGTGGAAGTGGTCATTGCTGATGTCACAGACCCTCTTCAAACACACCTGTGCATTTTTTGTGTCGCTCTCAGAAAATGGCAAGTTACCACCCCTAAACGGCGGCTTTCAGACAGTCAAACCGCATTTTGATTATATCTCCGATCCATATGCATTTTCTGTCGTTGGTTCCCCTCACAAATGCGCGATGCATATAGTAGTCATGCATAGTCATTCTATAATCACTCCATTTGCGAATTCTCTATTTAGTGCTGAATTAGCCCCTTTTAACAATTTTGCTTTTGTTTAAGCTGCTATTTTTTCTCCTTTGATTTGCATTCTTATTGTAAGTAAATGCAGCTGGAATATTTTGGAAACTGGTGAATGAGAAAAAGGTGTTGGAATTCATAACAACCAATCACATACTAAGTCATTTGTATAGTAGTACCTAGAATATTAAAGCTAGATTTGGCATACGATCTCTTGAAACTGGGAACTCTTGAATTACACAAGTTTTTTGGCTAACTTAATTCAAGCCTTTATTTCACCTGGTTTTAATCATCCATAGAATCGGTGTAATTCATGAGTGCCCAGGTTTAAAGTTATGGTATGGTAAGCTTAATTTAGGCAAATTCTGGTAGGCTGATATGGATTCTGACACTTTTAATGGTGTGTCACTCTTCACTATGGTTCCAAAATAGGTTACTTCTTTTGTATTAATTTGTGGGGGTAGGGATAACAGGAGTTGTGCTCTTTTTCATCCATGCTTTTCGAATTGACCTTCCTAGCTAACTTTGCCTTTTCCTCTTTCCACATCTTAATGGCCTTGTTTCTGCACTTCTAGTGGATATTTGGTCTGTGGGATGCATTATGGGAGAAATGGTCCGCCACAAGATCCTCTTTCCAGGAAGGGACTGTATCCTTGTACCATTCCGGAGCTTCAGTTTACTCATGGGAACATACCTTCCAACTTACAAAGCTTATACGTCTGATTATTAACCGCCATATTATTTGTTGCTGTGCACTAACTCTTATTATTTTTATGATGAAAGACAGGATTTATGGTACAGATCAACATAAGTATAGCACACCTGCCTAAAATGATAGAAGTCATTTGCATTGATGGTGTTATCAAAATATAATAGGTGCGTGTACTAAACAAAAATAACCTTTTTCATATGTTTCATTGGTCTACTAAAAAAAAATATATATATATTTCAATCCAACCCTCATAGATGTGTTATATA
Source organism: Crinia signifera (assembly GCF_055691185.1). Taxonomy (NCBI): domain Eukaryota; kingdom Metazoa; phylum Chordata; class Amphibia; order Anura; family Myobatrachidae; genus Crinia; species Crinia signifera. Next base: position 167,682,539 of record NC_139217.1, read on the forward strand.
AATATATATTTTAGAAATATATATTATATCATATATTTATTCATAGCGTCTAACATCATGCTTATTTTTGTAACATTGTCTTGTTTTAGTTTATATTCTTAGTGTCAGCTCATACCTGTAGATTATCTTATAAAAACAATTCTGACATTGCACAAATGTCTCAAACATTTGTTATCTGCAAATCTCTTGAGGGGAGCAGAGAAATGACAAATAGCACCAAATCAAGCCCGAGAGGAGATACTGCAGGATACTTTGGGCGTGGGGTGGGCAGTGATGTCATAAGGCCCCACCCCTAGATGTTGAAATAGCTTGTAACTTGTGTGTTCATAGGTAGGAGGCCGTGTTAAATGACACTATTGCATATTTTAGCCCCTTCATACAGTTGATGAGTCTGTACTGATTTTATCTCCATCCTTTCCACTTCACTAGGAAGTGGGCAGGATGCAGGAGAGTCACCCTTGGGCTGTGGAGGACTTCCCCAAATATCGGGAGCCAATTGCAGCTACCAGGAGGGTAGGCAAGTATCCACCAAATGCAGTATAAAAACTACTACAATACAGTGAAGCTGGCACTAATGCTAACTATAATCAGAAGTATAATACAAGCTGCAATCATTTACTATTGTAAAGCGCAACGGAATCTGCTGCGCTATATAAGAAACTGTAAATAAATAAATAATAAATTAGGGTGTTAAAATCTTATTACAGTATTTCAAATGTAAATTAACAAACATTGTACCATTTGTACATGTCTAATCCTGACAGTTTGTGACAGTTGCTTTTGCTACTAACTGGGTGGATTGTACAATCATATTTACTGTACATCCCAAAACTGCACTTTGTAAAGTAGCACTTCTAACACATACAGTAAACCTGTAAAAGTATCAAACTCACAATCCCCTATCTCTGTATGTTAAAATAACTGGTGCCTAGACAGCACTTAGTTTGCTTTATGAAATCACCGGTGACATAAATTTTGTGTCTGAAACTAATTTATATTGCAAGTAATCATCAATCAGAGGGGGATGTCATTGTTGTAAATTAATATCCCACTTTTTCGTTATTAGTGTATAATATGTTATATGTCGTAGTGGCTTAATACGGAGCTGTCTAACCCATGCGTCATACCAGCCTTACCAACAGTGTGGTACTGATGCAATTTCTTTCTGACTTGCACGACGGTTGATAAGGGTTTGGATCAAATGCTCAACAGTGTCTAGGTATACAGTCAATATGGCAACGTCAAAAGGTCGACATGCACAAGGTCAACATTGGCAAAAGCTTGTCACATGAAAATATCAATAAGGGTTTTTCAGGTTTTTTCATGTACGTGTCGACATGTAACAATTACACATATTACCGCTTTGGATCTCCAATTGGTGCACCACTATGCTTTGGCCCAGGGGCCTCGCTGCACTTGGCACACTTTACCGTTACCAATTAGAGTCCATATGGATGCTAGGTATGAAAAAGAGTGAAAAAAGAAATTGTGAAAAACTCATGTCAACCTTTTCAAGTGTTGACCATGGTCATGTCAACCGTTTACTTGTGCCAGCCTTTGGTCAATGATGACCTTTGAAAATGTCAACATTGTGCATCTTATTGGAGTCGACCTAGACCTAGATAATGTTGAACTATCATCTAGATACTGATTGATATATATATATATATATATATATATATATATGTCATTCGTTGGACAGCAAGTATTGTGCATAACTAAATTAAAAAGACTTATATTCATATCTCTCACTCTTCATTAACTCTCCATAATCACCTAATGCCTCAGGTAATACATGTGCATGGACAGGAAAAGAGATTGATGGTTGTCAGAGATGTCACACGAGTGATAGTGCATGCCCTTGTGCATGCCCATGATACAGCTATTGATCCTGTATTGCAATGTGGCTTGGATAATAGATTTTCTAAAGTCACCTTGATATACCATCTGATTAGGTTACTCACTGTGTAAATTGACCCTCACTCCAATTACCCAGATCATCATGCTGCTTGTTGCTTTATATATATACTTTGTCCTAAATAATATAACCATGGGACTCACGGGTAGCAGCGAGATATACTTGGAGAGCTTTCTGAAGCACTTTGCAGCTAGACAGCATTATGGCTGAAGTGCGTCTTATTTAATGGTCCTGGATTATTGAGTGTTCCTCAGATGAACAGTATTAGTCTCTAACATTTTCTTCTTCAGCAGGTCACAGAAAGCGTTCCCCCTGTTTTTCCTGTTCACTCTCAGAGTATCAATCATCCTCCAGTCTTCTAGCTTCATTAGTTTTCCTGTAATAGTCACAATCAAAGCGCACTAGGTTGGAAGGTATGTATAAGTCATGGCAATTAGAGGACAGAAATCTATGGCTCACCAATTATAGTATAACAGATAATGGAACAATACCCATGAATCTTTATGGCACACTATTGCTTCTTTTAGTGTTGGGTGTTGCATGCTGTATTTTTTATTTGTCATTTTATGCTTTGCAAGTTCCCATCACCATACAGGATTGCAGTTAATGAAGACATCATGCCTGCGCAGATGCTGCCTCTTGGTTACCGCATCGATGCTCACAGCTTGGCTTACTTATGAGTTCCATTAGCAAGTGCATTCGATTCTGAATTCCACTCTGCGAAATTGTATGACTGTTTCTCTCATCTTGCATTTCTTCTAATGCTCTGATTTCCCCATTACTAAGACATGCTTCCGCACATTTTTTACTTGAATTTTAAATGTAAGGGATATATTTAGAGATAGGTAAGTGTTCTACTCTGTACTGGTACTAAAAGGGTGAATCGTGTTTGGGACAGCTTCTGCAAGCTGCTCATTGTGCATGTTCCATTCCATAGAAATTGAAGGGTTTACAGAAACTCCAGAACATGGAATGTGTTTCAAGCAGCCATGGTATTTGTTGCCTGCCTGTAGTCGCTGATTACTGCATTTAAACCCTTTTTATAAAAGGGTTGTTGTTGTTTTTTTCTAATTAGTGTATGGCTTCTCAATCAGCCGCTCATGCGTTCAAAAGTGAATAGGGATATTGTGATGGTCGCATTCAGTGTAATTTTTCCAAATGAGAGCTTATCATCTGTTCTTTGAAAGGAGGCTGCAATGTTTGATGCAAGAGTTGTCCTCAAGGCAATATAGAAGAGAAAAGAACAAGATGCTTTGCTGGGGAGGTGGCGGCACCGCATGGAGCATTGCACGTGCGCTGTATACTGTATTTTGAGCAAACAGTGCAATCATTTTACCCGCGTGGTCTTGACTGCCTCAGCAGTTCCAACAAATCAGTGGCTGATTATTATAAATTATCCTATAAAGCCCCCTGCTAGTACAGCTCGGACCACTGATGTAATCAAATCCACTGGGGAGAGATTCAGCCAGACCTAGATAGAAGAGGAAATTACACACTTACAGCAGGGGTCTACTCCCAGCTGGGCAACGGCTGGGTCTGGCAGTAGAAAACTTTCATTACAGAATTTGTAAAAAAAAAAAACTAATTACATAGCACGTTCTTTTTGTTTATTTGATTTTTTGAACTCACTTATTATTCTTATTTTAATAAAAAAAATGTTTAAACTTTTGCTGAAATGTGCACTGAAAGCCTAACTCCAGGCTTCCCTCGTACAGCACATTTAGTACCTGTGAATTCGGGTCATGCATGTTCATTTGCAGGAACAGAGGCCTGCTAAGTCCAGATTTACCATCGCCAAGCAGCAACTGTGAGGAACTGAGCATCCTGCAGCTTTCCAGGCACAGCCTGATTGTTAGCGAAGCATGCAAATGGACAAAACTATGTTGCACTGCAGGTGGGGCAGATGTAACGTGCAGAGAGAGTTAGATTTGGGTGGGGTTTGTTCTAACTGAAATCTAAATTGATTAGAAAAACAGTAAAGCTGTGTAACACCTGTGGGCTACAGTGCATGCAAAAGCAGACAGTATTTACGCTGCAGAGAAACAATATACATATATTTGCTCCCCTTGCATTTCAACATGGTTTGTTCCAGATACAAAATGACTTGCTTTTTTTGCTTTCCAGATCTGGCCCAAAGTGTGAGTGAGTGGCGATGATTGTAGATTTTCTATAGGCTACAACAGAAAGTCTTTATTATTGTTACTATTTAAAAAAAACAGGCATTTTAGTTTTTCATAGGCACACACACAAGCTGCTTGGTCTATGTACCACGTAACCTATTCTTTATTTATGCCTGCCTCTGTAGGAACTCAGTGCAAATTCTGTGTAATTTTAATGAGTTGCTTCTTCCTATTTACTCTTACCATAAAATAAATTTTAGACTGACTTTTATTTGGGAACGGGAAAAATTATTAGACATCGAATGTTTTTGCACTCATGCGGCTGCATGCGCTGGGATGTGTAAGCGGTTGTTCCAGCGGGATGCGTTTACCTGTACCTGCGAACATATGCAGCCTAGCGAACAGGTTTGAATCAGGCTCTATGTTATTTTTTTCTGTTTTTTAACAGAATCAATATAGAAATTTCCAATGTACTGTATGAAACCCTTCTATTTAAATGTTATCCTAAAGCACTGCTCTCCGTTATATATGGAGAATGAAGGCAGTATAGTATCTTAATTCTTGTAATTAAACCTAACACTAGAAATGATGGATATCTGCAATGCTCCTATTCAACCTTGTTACACTTTCCATTCAGGTTCTTTTACAATCTGAATAACAAGTGTGAGAATCTGAGCTGAGAAATGCATAAATCCTATTTAATGCCTATTGCCGGAAATGATGGATTATTAATATTGATTCCAAGTCTTCATGTTCTCAGCATTCAATCAGTTTTATAGCAAATTATGTCGTCTTGCAGATATGTAAAATATTTAGGACTTTTTTAAGAATTTCTCACTAAATGGGACCCTTATACTGCAAACACAACTCGGAGAGAGACTGACATTAATTAATATAAATTTGATTATTACCTAAATGTCATTTTAGAAATGAATTCAACACAGAAGATCAATAGCAATAACTTTAAAGCTAACAAAGTAGCATGCCTTCCTTGAATTAAGAGTCTCGCCTTGGGAAGTAATAGGTAATGGATTATATTTGAAAAAAAAAAAATATTATATAATAATAAAATCGATGGTTTGAAATCATTGATGGTCTATGGCCGATGTTGAATACTTTTGCCATCGATGTGGTAGAACCAGATGGATTCCCTTCATCAATGGCAAAGGAGAACCGATGCCAAGCATAGCCCCACCCCCGACACCCAGAAGCCCCACCCCCAAATTTTGTTTGGCCCAGTTAAAGAAAATGGATGACCATTGATAGCTTAAACTATCAAAGGTTATCCATTAAGTAGTTTAAGACGATCAATGGCTGGTTGCAGAATCGCCATCGAAGGCAAACATCGATGGAGACTGCACCGATGGCCATCCCTACTCCTAGCTCTGTTTCCAAGCTCCATGTTCACTTCTGATCTGCTTGAGAGGAGCTGTGCGGTGACGCTGCTGCTCCCCCTACAGGCAGCCGGCATCCACACAGCCAACATCTTCTAAGTAGTGTGTACACCCTGACTAAACTCTCCGATGGATTCGCTGCCAGAGGGAGATATGTGGCATTCTAACTAATATTTTGATAATGAAAACCCCAGTAGAAACCTGCACCAATGTGTTATACAATAACCAACCTCCCTGCATCCATTTAGATACTGCACAGCATCGATTCATATCATGCTGTTACATCTGTCTGCATAAATCTCTATTTACGATGCCCATTCTGGTTGCTGGCCTTTACGGCATCATAACTGACAGGAAATGTAATATGCTAGTATGAACAGGGCAGCCATTGGGGGACTGGATTTTATAAAGGACTGGATTTTATAAAGGACTGGATTTTATAAAGTATAATTTGTCATAAACAAAGTCCACATTTCCCTTAAAGCAATGTAGAGGTTGAGCAGTGCAGCCAGTGCTGCAGACACAGGTCTCACCAGGCATTCCTAGTGTGCAAGAAAGGAAAGGGGGGCCCTGCTTATTTTGTCAGTTCCAGGCCCCACAATTTCTGAGAGCAGCCCTGAGTATGAATGGGAGAGTATAATGGGGTTTATATTAGAATATTGTTAGGTAAAGGACATATTATATTAACATTTCTTAAACAGAGGAGATACAGATGTGTCCACATGCCGTATACAAGTTGCGTTAAACATAACGTGTGAGCACATGTGACTTTCTAGCACCAATCATCGTTTCATGTAACTTTTTCCATAAAAATGCATCTTATTCACAATATGATGCAAATTGGAGACACAAGCAGTATATTCTGATTAGTATGCGGCATGCCTATATTCTTTGTGTGACTGAGGTTGTAGGTGCATACAGAGTGCTACATTTCAATGCTTTCCAGTAAAACACTGTAATATAACATTTCATATGCAGATACAGCCGCAGTTCTACACATAATATAGGCATGCTGCATATCATTTTAATCGGGATGCGGTCATTTGGTCTACTGCATTATGGTAGAAAGTCATTAGGTCGAATCCATTAGGTCGACATGCTAAAAGGTCGACATGACTCTTGGTCGACATGGGAAAAGGTCGACATGATTCTAGTTCGAAAGGTCATTAGTTCGACAGGTCATTAGTTCGACAAGGTCATTAGTTCAACATTGTCTATGTCGACATTCACAAGGTCGACATGGAGTTTTTCACTGTTTTTTGAGCCAACATGTGCCGACAGGCGGTATTTCATGCCCTACCATCCACTAGGGCGTGGTGGGAGAATAAAATAGTGTGCCGAGCGTAGCGAGGCACCGTGCCCGACGCATTGCGAGCGCAGCGAGCGATGCGAGGGGATGCAGTGCACTTTAAACTGTGTCCATGTCGACTGTGTTGACATTCAGGTAAAAAAACAGTGAAAAACCCCATGTCGACCTTGTGAATGTCGACATAGACAATGTCGAACTAATGACCTTGTCGAACTAATGACCTGTCGAACTAATGACCTTTCGACCTAGAATCATGTCGACCTTTTCCCATGTCGACCTAGAATCATGTCGACCTTTTAGCATGTCGACCTAATGGATTCGACCTAATGACTTTCTACCATAATGCAATAGACCAAATGATCCCAACCCAGCTGATTCCTATGGTGAGTCCTATTCACATTGCTTTGTATTTAACAGAAAAGATGCATGAAAAAGACACTGGGTCATGTCAAAGCATGGTATGAAAAGAAGAAGGGCTGTTTAAATTGCAAGAAGGCTAAATGCATGTGGACACAGCTGTATCCTTGAGGCTTATTTGAACTACAGTAGCAGATGAGTTAATGCAAAATAGAGTTTTAAAAGTCTTAACTTTGCAATTCTGTAACATATACTTTGTCAGGCAGTTCTAAATGCTGTTACACTGCCTCGCACAGCTGATATTCCAGCTCCAGTTCACATGAGCAATGTGTAGTTACACTTGTAAATAAGCAAATTCTAGGTGGAGTGGCCAGATCACTTCCAGTACAACTCAGGGCCTGTTAGTGCAACTGGATATTAGCTACACGCCATCTAATAGCAGCTAATTATGACCAGCATCTGACAACATTTACCAACATACCGTAACCTGATCATAATCATTTCTGCTTGCACTCTTCAGCTACCAGCTGCAATATTGCCAGCATACCGTTATGACAATTCATGTGCACAGGAAATCATTACTAGTAAAGCCCATTTACTGTACTGGAATAAATGATGTTGAAAAAAGCTTTGCCAGCTCTTTGCAGGCAATGCCAATTCTCACCTGACAGCTAACATGACTAAAACCATTATTAGAGTATTTCATGTTATGTGTAGTAATTGATTATTTTGCTTCTGTTTGCAACTTTTATGTGCTTTATACACTTTTTGTTTTACAGTTTATTGTTCACAATTGCATGCTATGTGGGTACTCTCTATTTGCTTTTAGGCATATATAGTGATCAAAAATCAAACCATATCAAGTAGCCACATGCCACATGGGGTGCCAGATATGCCCCCACTGGGCCTACGGCGCGAGTACACAGTACAGTATGTGGCATGAATAATGTGTCAGGGGTGTGGCATAAATAATGAATAATGTGTCAGAGTGTGGCATAATGTGTAAAGGGCATTCTTTGGTTATTAGGCAGATTTCTTTTTATTTTTTTAATGCTAATAGGTCTTCGGGTGGTTGATTTTTCCGCGAGTAGCTCACACCCCAAAAAAGGTTGGAGACCACTGCCTTGGTTGGAGATCCAAGCCTTGGTATCCACTGATAACATCAGACACAGAAGTTGTCTCACTGTGGTGGACCCTCCAACAGAGAACTACTGTATCAAACAATAGCAAAGACAAAGAACTACTTACATGCTCTGTAGTGATAAGGTGGAAATTCATGGTTTGACATGGTCACCATGTTGACGTTTAGCATGGTGACATTACTGAATTGTGTGAATGATCTTAATGTCGACAATCCAGTTTTCAGGTATGCCTAGCCTTAATGCTAATGTGTACATTTTCACTTCAGAGTTCAAAATTCTGTACATACAATATCAACATTTTATAGATCTGAACATTGAAATTATGTCAACAACATAACCATGAACATTTTGGTGTTGCAGCTATGAATGGCACCATAGTAAATGATGACATTACGGGGACAATTTATGTAGCATCCAATCTCAATCTACAGTAGCTATTATTCTCTTGAAGGTGAATGTCATTGGTTGCTATGGATTAATTGGTTGCTATACTAGGATACTACAGAAATCAGTACAATGAGAATAACCTTGTGACAGAATGTGTTGTTAATTTGGGTATGGGTCATAGGGTCGACACAACTAGAGTCAACATGCATTGGCTCGACCACTGAAGGTCGACATGGGCTTAGGTCAACAGGGTCATTAGGTCAACACAAGCATTCAGTCGACAGGGGCACGGTCGACAGTCAAAAATGTCAACACAGTCAACATGGACACCATATTGGTGCACGGATGCGCTCGCCATGCTTCGAGTACACACTAGTTTATTCTACCTCCACGCCCTAGTGGATGGAAAGGCATGAAATACCACCTGTCGGCACATGTTGGCACAAAAAAAACATGAAAAACCCATGTTGACCTTTTGACTGTTGACCTAATGCTTGTGTTGACCTAAGCCCATGTCGACCTTCTGAGGTGTCAACCTAAGCCCATGTCAACCCAATGCATGTCAACATTAGATGTGTCATCCTAATGACCCTATACCGTTTATTTACATTTTCCATAATATGGAGAGTTTTTATTATAGAATACTGAAGCAGATACTATAATGTTTACTAACTTTTTTTAGTAGTTAATAATTGAGTAATAAACCAAACATCCATATATCATTACAATACTGTAAATGTAGATTGCACACAGAATTTGTATTTCTTAGCAAAAAAAGAGAAAAAAGATCAGTAGATTTATATTGTGGGTGCAATTCATTGGTATGTATTAAAATTATTCAATATTATACTCTCAAACTGTGAAATAGTTAAAAGCAAATTGCAAAAGTAAGAAAATTGTGTTTTAAAATAATATTCCTAATGGGCCATCATGTATTGTCCTGCTATAATTATATAGAAGTCTGCTCTAATTGCCTATACTTCTTGTTAGCTGTGGCCAACACAGTTGAGGAAATATACTAAGATGTGTATTCTACTACACATGTGATGTTGTTATGGCCAACCAATCAGATCCTGTCTACTATCTTCTAGAGGGTGCTAAATTAAGAAGTAGATTCTGATTGGTTGCCCATAGCAACATCATGTGTGAAGTAGAATGCACATCTTAGTAAATTTCCCCCAGTATCTCTGGTTTATATGTCCAATTTTTTCTGAGATATAGAATAATGTGGCGGTGAGCAAATGTTTGCAGCCACTCAGATGTTCACCTGCCAAAATTGTATTTCAACACACTGCTAAACCTACTTACTGTAGGTTTAGCATATCGCTGAAGGTACCATATTCTTGTACCTGAAATTGTATTCAGTGGGGTGTCGCTGGATCTAAATTGATCACTATTTGGTGCGCTTTCTCCCTTTCTTTTCACGTATCTATAAATATTTATTTTATGCTGCTTCCCAATATATCCTGGGTACATTCAGAGCTGCTGCTTGTTATTACAGCTGTGCTAAATATCTGCTGTAGAATTGCAATATACATGAACTCCTTTTGCTAAGCTGTTACAATTCTGATACAATAATCCCAGCATGAGTGAGAACACTATTCTGTTTCAATGTGAGTCTCTCTCGCTCTGTTCTGAGCGCTACGCTGCCACAATGTGCTATAGACAAATCTGTGTTCATTCTATCTGACAGCCACATATACATTCTATTCATATTTTCAGGATCACATAACAGCCCAATAATAGCCTACAGCCGTTTCACCAGAAGCCTTAAGGGTGAAACGGCCGTAGACTATCATTCGGCTGTTATGTGATCCTGAAAATATGTTTGTGTGAGAGACTGGAGAGCGATAGGGACACTACTCTGGGCAGGCCACATATTGAAAAAAATGTTAATGGCTAACGGGTGACCTCGCAGGTGCACCAGCCTACATACTCCCTTTTTGTGTGAGGGCAGAGGGTAGACATATGTGGAGAAACATGGGTGTGGTATTTCATGTTGCCTCAAACTCCCTTCAGTCTCACACTGACCCTTCCTGTAAGTGCCTGAACCTAACCATTATACCCACTGCCTAACTCTCCTCCCCCCACAGCCTAAACCTAACATTTTCCTCCCACAGCCTAACCTAAACCTATCTCTCCCCCCCCCCCCCCCAAGCCTAACCCTAACCTGCCCGCGTACTTACAATCAGGGTAACGACAGAAGGGATGCAGGCAGTAGGGATCCCAACATCAGCAGCCTCATCTATGTCAGGATTCTGGTGGTCTCGAGTTAGGATGCTGGTGTTAGTATTCTTATGTGGGCGTTCCATTCACCGGGATATTAACCACTTCCTGTTATAAGCAGTGGTCGAAGTGGGGCGGTATACGGGGGTATGGCATACCCCCACTTTAATCTGAAGATAAAAAAAAAAGTTTTTTTTCCCCCTCAGGATGCTCTCTGATCACTCAGCAGCACATATTGTGCTTTTGTAATACCCCTGTACAACGGGGCAGTCTGGCAGGGGACGTTGATGGACAGGGGGGTGTCCGAAGGTGCGCACTATATTCACTCTTTACTTTTCCATACCCCCACTTCAAAATTTCCATACCCCCACTTCAAAATTTCCACTTCGACCACTGGTTATAAGCATAACATATTGAGAAAATTACTTTTAACAGAAGGCCATAACATTGATTGTTATAATCACCCTCTCAGCCCTTATATACTGTATGGGTTCTTTGCTAAGAAAATCTTATTGTAAGCCCTCTAAAGCTAATATAAATATCTTGTAATAAACATATTTTCAGTGCTATCAATTTGTTATTTGCTATATACTGTAGTAAGGCTCCCAATTCACAGATATATGCCCTAAATTAATGTCCCATAGTCATAACCTGAGTTCATAATATGCCACACATCTATACCCCAAATTAATTTGTCACATAGGCCTTTAAGGTGCCCATACACGCTGCAATTTCAGCATGCGTTTTGAACTTTTAAAGTTCAAAACGCATTGCATCGGGGATGTGATGCGCGTCTCCGCGGGTACAAATTGTAAAGCACAAAATGTATCTGCAGGCAGTGCTTTTTGTGCTTCATTGCATCGCATTAGTTTTGAAGTACATGCGATGCGACGTCCATTAGTGACTATTAACTTTAAAAAAAAGGCTGAAATCGCATCGCACCCGTACAGTACATCGCATTGCATCACATCCCCTTCCAGTTCCAAAATCGCATGGCACCTTAAAAGTTCAAAATGCACAGCACATGAATATCGGTGCGTGAATTTGTTTGGAAAGTGGGCAAAACCATGTGCACTACAGGTGGGACAGATGTAACATGTGCAGAGAGAATTACATTTGTGTGAGTTATTTTGTTTCTGTGCAGGGTTACATCTGCCCCACCTGCAGCGCACATGGTTTTGCTCATTTTCCAAACATATTTGTACTGCAATCAGATATGAATAAGGGCCATTGTCACAACTTGAATTCACATTATGCCACACATCTATACCCCAAATTCATGTCACACAGTTACAATCTGAATTCACGATATGCCACACATAATTAAATATTCCAGCACATCCACATTTATGGAATCACAAAGGTATGATTTAAATATATTTATTAATAAACTACATACCAAAACAATGAACAAATAGTATGCAAATAATATAATATTATATGCTGATACAGTATGCCACGTAAAAACAATACATAAAACATAAATATTTCCACAATAACATGTAACATATGGTATACGGTCATTAGGTCAACACTATTACGGTCGACATACATTGAGTTGACCACTGAAGGTCAACAGGCCTTAGGTCGACACATGACAAAGGTTGACATGGCCATGGTGGATAGGGAAAAAAGGTTGACACAAGCATTAAGTCGACATTGGGACAGTCAAAATGTCTACATGGTTTTTTTAAGCCGTCATATGTCGACAGGCAGTATTTCATGCCCTACCATCCACTAGGGCGTGGAGGGAGACTAGAATAGTGTGCCGAGTGTAGCGTGGCTTCATAACCGAAGCACCATGAGCGCAGCGAGCCATGCGAGGGGATGCAGTGCACCGATACGGAGTCCATGTCAACATTCGATATAAAAAGCGCCAAAACTCCATGTCGACCTTTTGACTGGCGACCTTCCCAATGTTGACCCAATTCTTGTGTCGACCTTTTACCCTGTCAACTTTAGACATGTCGACCTTTGTCATGTGTTGACCCTATGACCCATACCCATATACTCATAGGATTTTCCCACCTAATGTGTTGATAAAGATAGTAATACACCTTAGGGCTTTTACTTCCTGTCTTACTCTTCTTGGTTTGCAAGTGAAGTATCAGTCCAGCTCCTAATTAAAGTAAATCTCGTCATCCATTGGTGAGGTAGTGAACCCTTAATGATTGTGCGTGTGAAAAACTTCACATGCCACAAAGTAATTCAGAAGATGCACATCAGTGCCCCTAATTGAATAAAAGGTTATCACATCTTAGGACATAGGACCTTAAGTCACCACTTCAGTGTTTGTTTAGCCAAATATATCACACTTCATGTATAGTATGGGTATCTCTGCCCTTTATTAAGTTGGGCTCTAATGTTAAGTGTTTCTCATGATTGTGTCATCCGAAAGGTGTTCAGTGGGTTGGTCAGGGATATGTGATGGTCAGTCACATTCTCCCACACCAAACTTGGCAAACAATATATATATTTTTTGATGGAGGGCAATTGTGAAAATATTTTTCACAAACTTGGAAACACAATTTTCTAGAAAGCCATTGCTTAAGCATTTAGATTTCCCTTCTCTGGAACTAAGGAGGCCATACCAAATAATTGACAGTACGCTTTAGACAGGAAGTTTTATCATGCGCCAAACCCAGATTCGTCTGTCATACTGCCAGATGGTGAAGTGGGATTAATCACTCCAGTGAACACATTTCCACTTTTACTGAGTCCAATATGAGGCATGTGTGTGTGTGAATGTAGGGCTATGGAAACACAATCCATGAAGCTCCAATTGAACAGTTCTTGAGCTTAATTTGTTTCCAAAGGCAATTTGTCCATTCTAAGTATTGCAATGGAGGACAAAGGGCCTTATTTTGGTTCATTCTTTCTGACAAAATCCTTCTTAGATGGGCAAAACCATGTGCACTGCAGGTGGGGCAGATGTAACATGTGCAGAGAGAATTAGATTGCACATGTTATCATGAGATCTATGTTGCAGTGTAAAAATAAAGCAGTCAGTATTTTCCCTGCACAGAAACAAAATTACTCACCCAAATCTAATTCTCTCTGCACAAGTAACATCTGCCCCCCCTGCAGTTCACATGGTTTTGTCCATCTAAGAAGGATTTTGTCAGAAAGAATGAACCAAAATAAGGCCCAAAGTAATTGTATGCACTATACTGTAGCTTCAACACTCAGCAGAACTGTTCTGTGAGCTTAAGTGGCCTACTGGTTGTCTGCAAAGCTGTTGTTGTCCCTAGACATTTCCATAATTATAGTACTAATCCAGGGGTCCTCAAACTATTTTTCTCTGGGACCCCATCCAGTAGCGCACGCAGGGGGGGTTTCCGAGTACCCAGAAACCCCCCCAGGAGTCTAAGGGGGTACATGAGTACAAGAATTTTTAAAATCGGACCTTGGGAACCGGAGATATCTGACTTCAAAGCAGTGGTCCCCATCCAAGCCTGTTAATTGCTCTTCCCAGTCAGATATTTCAGGTTCTGTCTGATATAGAGTTTTTATGAGGGTATATTCCAAAAGCTGAGATTCTCCCCCTTTGAAGGACACTAGAACCTTGTCTCTACTGTTCCCAGAACCAGAGATATCAGCCTTCCAGCAGCTGGTTACTGCTCCAGTTCCACACACCTGGTATGTAGTTATATATACTCGTTGGCAGATTGCTCTGCCTCCTGAACTCTGATCCCCTAGCCCCCAGTACCATTTGGTAGGTGGGATTCTCTAGTTTTCAATTCCATTAAAATCTAAAAAATCTATTTCCGGGAACTGGAGATAGACATCAAAGCATATACTGGGTCACCTAAGTGTCCATCTCTGTGCTTTGCTCCGCCCCTCTGGAAACCCCCTTCTGAAAATCCTGCGTTTGCCCCTGCCATCAGATAATAAAAATAACTACAGGACCCCAGCAAGTTACTACAGAAGGTCATCACATCACATGTGTAGTCAGCAGACGGTACATACATGGCAGCATTGTGGAGACACAAAATGATGAGAAGAGTCTAAAATAACAAACAATTCAACAGATTTTTGAATCACTGACTGAGATTAGAAAAGCCATCAGCCTGATGGTCAGCAACATGGAGTCATGACCCGATGCTGAGAAGGTCGGGACCCACTTTGGGGTCAGGACTTACAGTTTGTGAACTACTGTACTATTCAATTAGTAATAATTTGTACAATCAGCTGGGGCATGTCTATAAGGGCAAAAATATGACAAATAGACTTATTAAAACAGCGGCCTCCTATAGAATGACAGTGTCATGTGGAAAGTCACCTTACATTGTCATACTGTAAAGGGTCTTTAGCCATAAAAAAAACTCTTCTGTTAATCTTTGAAAATGGGAGATTTCATGTTTTTATAATTGATTGATTGATTGATTGATTGATGTATACACCTGTAAGCAATGGGTGTGGTATATCCCTCTTCCTACCTCTTATCCTCTGGCAATGTACTCCATTTCAAAGAGGTAAGAAGAAGAATAGTTAGTTAGCCTACCCACATCCTCTAACAAGAAGGAAGGAAAAACTGCAGCTGTAATCCAGCAGTAGATCTTGCCGCATGGTTCCCAAAATTCTTACCAAAAAGAGATGCAAAGATTCATATATTTTTCATGTGTATTGTTTGTTTTTGTTTGCTTTTGTATATATATATATATATATATATATATATACGTATATATATGTGTGTTTAATGAATTACTGAAAATTACACTGTTTCAAATATAAGTGCTCACATAGTTTTATTCGAAATGGCCGAACACTAATTAGAATGCTCGGGCACATCATTTTTGTCATTCACAACATTTTGTGTCATCCCATTAATTTATGCTAACATTATTTGTTTAGCATCACCAGAGTGCCATGGCTTTTGTTTCTCCTGTATTTATCCTAAACTGGTGCCCTCCTGGGATAACCTGATGCATGGTTATGGTGATGCACAAAGTATATATATTTTGAGATCAGTCTAATGGAGAAAGGGTTTTTCGGAACTATTCGTTATGTAGGTTACCACCGTTTCTGGTGGTAAGCATCTAACAACTTTCATATTTGGTGACCCAGCGTCACCTATTTAACAAGGATACTTATACACCCACAATCCTTCTATCATTGCTAAAGTATATCAAGAAGGCGGTAACATAAACAAGTGCATTTTTTATTTAAATAAAGCATATTTTACAAGGGTAGTGTATATCTATATAGATAGATATATATCTATCTATATATAGATATATATATATATATCTATATATATCTATATATATTCCTACTTTGCATGATTTTCTATATTTATTTACTTTTTCTTTTTTTTTTTTTTTAAATGGAGCTCAAATCGCAAGTTCTGGCTTTCAGCTGAGGTCATCTTAGCCGCTTCTGCTGAGCTGTCCTTACCATTTCTTTTATTGATAAAAGCAGTAATAGAAGGCCAGCTCTATCAAGTGTTATAAAAAAGAACAGATAGTATATAGAGATATGAGATGGAGAGAGAGAAGGAGATATATATATATATATGAGAAAGATACTGTAGTGAGAGTGATGTTACATTGCATGACAGTGTCCCATGTACATTGTTTTCTGTTGACTTGTTGCTGTTTCTTCATTTCATTATTTTTGTTTGTTTTCAGTTGACATGTGGTCAGTGGGGTGCATCATGGGAGAGATGATTAAAGGTGCTGTGTTGTTTCCTGGTACTGACCGTATCCTTCCTAAAAACCACTTACTGCTCATTGTCAATGCTTCATCTGTAGGATGATTAGAACAGGGAGCATAGAAGAGGAAAATGCTAGGGAACACTCCAATATGTTTTATTTGTATTTTTCTGCATTGTTGTATTTTATGTATAATAAATGTTGTAATGAGGCTTGAAAAAAACTTCATTTTTAATTACTTTCACTAAATTTAATGCATATATTGGAATTAATAACTAATACAATCAGTTATATTTATATATATATATATATATATATATATATATATATATATTTGATCAATCCAGCCTTAATACAATTTACTCTAGTATACAGAATAAGAGTCCAAATAATTTAAAATAATTCTTTAAGAAGTCTCTTAATCTACACAGTGGCAACAATTCATCCAGATGTTTATGGTATTCATTGAGACAATTCAAACGTGATAACAGCAGAAGAACCCCAACGCGTTTCGTCCCTTAATAGGACTTCATCAGGGGTTAACGGATCATAAGGGATTTAATAAGGCAGTTAACTCCTATTGGGTGGTAATAAAGTCCTTGGAACAATATAACACCTATTGATATGTTTTCTGTGGCTTAACCCACCGGCTGGGTGGCAGATGGCCTTCCTCTTGATTATGCTGCTAATACATTTGTAGTCCGATGTTAAGTTGGTGGATAAGGTTTACTTTTAATAGCAGTACCAGTATAAGGTTATGAAGAAGAAGACTACTCCAATTGGTCTGGGGAAGTACCGATGTGTAATTCACACTGGACCTGGGTTCGATCCCTGGTGGATCCAACTGTAAAAGCTCAGAAATTGGAAAAAAATTGTAAACTCAGTACAGATTTTGGAGTTAATTCAAAGGTGGTTTTCTGAATGAGCTCATTCAGACAGAACCTGTGACCAGAGCACACTCACTGAAGGTGAGAACCACCTTGGAATTAACCCCCGTCAGCTCGCGTGCCCTGTGGCAATGGAGCTTGCCCCCGCTCCCCGCTGCCGGTCCCCCTCCCCACCTCGACCCCTCCCCTAAACCCGCAGCGCCGCCATCAAGAGACTGGGACTCGCATGCGTGTGAGACGCACACACGTACCAGTTCAGTGTAGCCCCTGCCTGTTGGTGCTCCATCTGTATATATATATATATATATATATAAAAAAGAGAGAGGCCCTTTCCTGCGCTAATAGAATGAGAGCAGCACCTCTGAAGGGTCCTCTGTTAGCCAAGACCCAGTCAAATAGACATAGAAAGAAGGGGGGAGATCAGAGTGCGCTTGTTGAACAATAAATGTCACTTTTTAGAAAAAAGTATATTTAATAAAAAATATATATAAAAGGTACACATATATATCATGTACAGTAAAAGAACCCTTCTTGGGGTATCACAAATACACAGTTGGTGAACATCAGTGGTAATTGCTCAATTCAGAGATTTCTTGATCACAGACAGAAGGCCCAACGCGTTTCGTCAAATCATGACTTCATCAGGGGCAGAAATTGCAATCAGCAGTAACTGTAATTTACAATAATACATTACATCAATGAAATTCATAATGGAATGTCAAAAAAAGGAAGGAGGAGGTGGAGGAAGAACAGGAGGAGGAGATGGTGAAGACAACAATGACCAAATTGGACCAAAATAATATATAAAAATTAATTAATTAAAAAATCAATCAACCAATTAATAATATGAATCAATTGATAAAAATTAGCCCATAAACACCACATGATAATTAATGATTAAGCACATACCTATGGATGTTCAGTACAAAAAGTTTTATGAATCAGGTGTCATAGACATAGTCCGGTTAATTTCAGCAATCTATATAAATTTACAGAAAGTCACAATCTGACCCATAGATATTTTCTGACAAAAAACTTCAAAATTAAATATTATAACATATTTTTACATACCAGAAAACAGAAATTGTTCTAGCTTGATATAACCAATCTAAGGTAATTGCCAGATGTGATAGAGTCCTCAGAATAAAATCTGATAACAGAGACATTGTAATCTTAGTATAAATTTACAATCCAAAAAAACATGCAAGTTCAACTTATCAAATAGGCATCAGTTAGGAGAAAATACTCACTAGCAAGGATAGGAGCAGTCACATATAGCAGGGGTTCACCAGTGTGAATGAAAGCCCTGTGTCCCTGAAGTGTATATATAGCCCAGGGAGTGTGACATCACTTCCGGGTACCAGATAATTGAAATAAACTTATTTAAGTGATTTAGACTTATAAAGCTCTAATATAATGAGCTAGTAGTGTTTAAACGCTCCAATATCTAAAGGAGGAGTGAGGAAAGGGGCCAAATAGGACCATCGTTATAGTGAATATAAGCCGATGGAACGCATAATTGATCGCGTGCGTTCCAACCAGCGGCCATCTTGGTTGGCCGAAAACCCGGGGGGTGTGTGTAAGAGGTACTTTTTGAAATATTAATACACCACAATAATAGCTGTGATACACAGTATTGTTTATTTTTATATTTTTATTTTTAATTTTATTTTTATTTATTTATATTTATGTTTATATTTATTTATTTCTATTTTTATTTATTTTTATTTTATTTTATTTTATTTATTTATTTATTTTTTAATCATATATATATATATATATATATATATATATATATATATTGTTTTTCACTTTAGTATTAATACTTAATTACTCATTATAAATTTTTATTAACTGTTCTCCATTTGCAGGTAATTTAGTAGCTCTCTAATGTATAAATCTATCCCTTAAGAATAGGGTATCAAGTAGCTTTCTTATGTATAAATCTATCCCTTATTAATAGGGTAACTGGAAGGATATATACTTTCCAATATGGCTGCCAAATGGAACGCACACTGGGGTTCCTATATTCCACTTGGTTTCAATCTCGTAATAACGTTAGAGACATCCTATACATGGACGTCATATCCTGCTATGCACTAGTTGCGCTTATTGCAATATGGCCGCCAGTTGGAGCGCATAGATGATTCTGTGCGTTCCACAGGCTTTCTATCATTAAAGCACACAGAGCGGCACATCATTTCCGCCCATCATAACGCACTTGAAGTACCTCTTACACACACCCCCGGGTTTTCCGCCAACCAAGATGGCCGCCGGTTGGAACGCACGCGATTAATTATGCGTTCCACCGGCTTATATTCACTATAACGATGGTCCTATTTGGCCCCTTTCCTCACTCCTCCTTTAGATATTGGAGCGTTTAAACACTACTAGCTCATTATATTAGAGCTTTATAAGTCTAAATCACTTAAATAAGTTTATTTCAATTATCTGGTACCCGGAAGTGATGTCACACTCCCTGGGCCATATATACACTTCAGGGACACAGGGCTTTCATTCACACTGGTGAACCCCTGCTGTATGTGACTGCTCCTATCCTTGCTAGTGAGTATTTTCTCCTAACTGATGCCTATTTGATAAGTTGAACTTGCATGTTTTTTTGGATTGTAAATTTATACTAAGATTACAATGTCTCTGTTATCAGATTTTATTCTGAGGACTCTATCACATCTGGCAATTACCTTAGATTGGTTATATCAAGCTAGAACAATTTCTGTTTTCTGGTATGTAAAAATATGTTATAATATTTAATTGTGAAGTTTTTTGTCAGAAAATATCTATGGGTCAGATTGTGACTTTCTGTAAATTTATATAGATTGCTGAAATTAACCGGACTATGTCTATGACATCTGATTCATAAAACTTTTTGTACTGAACATCCATAGGTATGTGCTTAATCATTAATCATCACGTGGTGTTTATGGGCTAATTTTTATCAATTGATTCATATTATTAATTGGTTGATTGATTTTTTAATTAATTAATTTTTATATATTATTTTGGTCCAATTTGGTCATTGTTGTCTTCACCATCTCCTCCTCCTGTTCTTCCTCCACCTCCTCCTTCCTTTTTTTGACATTCCATTATGAATTTCATTGATGTAATGTATTATTGTAAATTACAGTTACTGCTGATTGCAATTTCTGCCCCTGATGAAGTCATGATTTGACGAAACGCGTTGGGCCTTCTGTCTGTGATCAAGAAATCTCTGAATTGAGCAATTACCACTGATGTTCACCAACTGTGTATTTGTGATACCCCAAGAAGGGTTCTTTTACTGTACATTATATATGTGTACCTTTTATATATATTTTTTATTAAATATACTTTTTTCTAAAAAGTGACATTTATTGTTCAACAAGCGCACTCTGACTCCCCCCTTCTTTCTATATATATATCTATATATATATATATATATATATATATATATATATATATATATATATATATATACAGTATATATATATATATATATATATATATATATATATACAGGATGACAAGGGCTCCATCTGTATATATATATATATATATATATATATATATATGTTTATGGGTCTGGGTCATAGGGTCAACAGTAATTTGGTAGACAGTTAAAAGGTCGACACATGAAAAAGGCATTAGTTAAGCATGGTCAAAGGGTAGACAAAGCAAGAAGTCAACATGGGAAAGGTCTTCATGGTTTTTCATGGTTTGTTTGGGGTGTCTATGTTGACATGGACACCGTATCGGTTCCACCATGCTTCGGGCACAATATTATATACTCCTTTTGTGCCCACGTTCATAGTTATTATTATGAAAAAAATGCCTTTTTTTGAATAACCAATAGTGGTGATCGACTGTCAATCTATCAACCGCATCCCGTATTTATAATATGTGAGGTCTATTGTCTATATTTATATATGTATACAAATATACAGAGGTACGTTGGCTTCATGTAACCCAGGGCAAAAACTTGGCTTGTACCTTGTAGATTATAGTCAACCATGGCTAGCTTGGATACAATTGACAACATTGAAAATACTGAAATGCATGTAGGGTAAGGGTAAAACCCATACTTAGTTCTGGGATATCTGCCCCTTTCACTGATGGAATATTACTGTCTGTACTAAGCTATATCACCCATTACATAACATCACAGCAGATTATGCAGGGAGCATTACAGGGACCACCATATAGTACAGAGACCATTGCAGTGACCACAATATATTAGTGCCTGCCATATAATACTCCAAGCATCCAGGAGGTGTTCGCCAAACTCCAACAACATCCATAAATGATGGAGGAATTTACAGCCGCACCCTGGGTCCTGGAAGAGGATAAATCAGACACCAAGTTGCTGGCAAAAAAAAAGAGTTAAATAAATGACATGGATAAAGGCACAGGATATACAGTATATACAGTGCACTCTCCTCCTCCCTGGCGGCTTCTCCCTAAACCCCCAGCACTAGAAAACCAAACAAAGACAAGAGGCCAGATTCTCTAAGCTTCAAAAGTGATAAAATAGAGAGTGATAAACAGTCAGCCAATCAGCTCCTGCTTGACATTTTTCAAACACAGCCTGTGACATGGCAGGTAGGAGCTGATTGGCTGGCTGTTTATCACTCTGGATTTTATCACTTTTGAAGCTTAGAGAATCTGGCCCTAAGGGTCAAATGTAATAATGTGAGAGAATCAGAAAGTGAGAGATTTGGTAAGAAATCTCCATTTTTTTTAAAAGTGGCAATCATTTAATCAGTTGGATTTTGCAGTGTAAATGATTGCTGCTTTAAAAAAAACTGGCGATTTCTTACTATGGGCCAGATGCCCTAAGCTTCAAAAGTGATAAAATGGAGAGTGATAAACAGCAACCAATCAGCTCCTACTTGCCATGTCACAGACTGTGTTTGAAAAATGTCAGGCAGGAGCTGATTGGTTGGTTGTTTATCACTCTCCATTTTATCACTTTTGAAGTTTAGTGCTTCTGGCCCCAAATCTCTCACTTTCTGATTCTCTCACCCTATTACATTTCACCCTCTGTGGATTTCCTCTTCTGGGCTCCCATTTCTAGCACACCCTCTCCTGCAGAAGCGCTCTTTCATACGGGTTCCTTGAGCTGTTCTTTTTTCCTGTAAAGACATTCTGCTATGCAGGGAATCCTATGGCCCTATTGTCATTGGGTAGCCTGGAGCTGCAGCTCCATCCACACCATTGTTAACCAAGCCCTGACAGCAGGCGTATCGGTACATAAAACTGCAGCTGCGGCAATAGCATTTCTCCTGAATTCCACTGCATACAAAGACGCAGTGGCAATGGAATTTGACTCTGAATCAGGCCCACAATGGCAGACGTGCATTGTCATCGGATATTTTCTATCTTACATGTAAAGTAATTTTAAGGCTGGTATACAGATGTGATAATGGGCAGTACGGATGGTGTAATGGTTAGCATTACTGCCTCACAGCGCTGAGGTCATGGGTTCAATACCCAGCATGGCCCTAACTGTGGGGAGTTTGTATATTCTCCCCATACTTGCGTGGGTTTCCTCCGGGTAATCCGGTTTCCTCCCACAATCCAAAAATATACTGGTAGGTTATTTGGCTCCCATCAAAATTAACCCTAGAATGTCTATGTGTTTGTACATGTGGTAGGGAATATAGAGTGTAAGCTCCACTGGGGCAGGGACTGATGTGACTGTTCAACTATTCTCTGTAAAGCGCTGCGGAATATGTATGCGCTATATAAGAAACTGGTAATAAATAAATAAATAAAATAATGTCCTTAAAATGTGTGCAGTTATCAACTATGGGTAATTAAACTGTAAATGTTGGTTTGCAATTAAATACCCACTAGAGCAGGGGTGGCCAACTGGTCAGAGGTAAAGAGCCAAAAAATATTGGTAGTCAAGCCAAAGAGCCGACATCACGTGCGCGCCCCAAAAAACCGGCGTGGTCTATTTTGACCCCTTGGGTGGGTGTGATGCAAATATGCCTCCAATAGTGCAGTACCAGATACACATATGCCCCCCCACGGTGCCAGGTATGCCCCCACAGTGCCAGAAAGCTGGTATGCCCCCACAGTGCCAAAAAGCTGGTATGCCCCCACAGTGCAACAATCTGTTATGCCCCCAAAGTTAGACAGCCTGCAGCAGCCAGCCCCAACCTTATCACTAAAATGATGCCAGGTCAGTTGCTACCCAGCCCTAGCGTCAATGAACAGCTTGTGGTCCTGTGCTGGAAAGAGCCAGCCTGGGCTGCACCTGCTGTGGATCATGGGTAGTGTTTACCTTATGTGGCACACCGTGCACAAGCACAGTGCACACCTGACCAGGACCGGCTCCAGGTGGCTACACGCGCACATGGTGCGCTGCGCATACGTGTCTTCATCCTCAGCGCTCGGCTGCTCTTGACTCAAAGAATGTCTAGCGCACTCAGATGAGACTAGACTAGTCGACAACGGAGTGAGCAGCCAGCCAGCAACGCGAGCCCAAGCCCCAGCAGAGCCAGTCCGTCTCCTGCACCATCGGTATTACTGAGTGTCAGTCCCGCCGCCACACTGCACCCAGGGTGAACGGACACTGACACAGTGACATGGAGGCGGACAAATGCCTTCTCCTATACATTTAACACCTGAGCCGCAGATAAAGAGAGGAAAAACCGCATGCGGCTCGAGAGCCGCGGGTTGGCCACCGCTGCACTAGAGGAAGTTATTTAAATGTTGCCACCAATATTAATTTAAAATAAATTTCTATTTATTATGTTTACAAAAAAAATATTGGGGGTATTCGTTTAATTTAGCATTTTTTTTTGCATAGGTGAAGAAAACGGAACTAATTCGATACTTGGCTATTCAATTGCAGACAACATTTCGCCGCCATTGAAGGCATTTTTCTTCAATGCCTTTTCACTTCACTTTTTTTTTCACCTAAAAAGAATTGGCCCAAATTGCCTCAAAAAGCGGCAAAAACAGCTACAATTACACCAGCAAAGTGGCGAAAACAGGTAGATTGGCTGTTAGTTCACCGATCTAGGTGTTTTTCTCCACTTCAGAATTTTATGCCTAGATGAAATCCCCATTAGCCCTAAAAAATGCCTAGGTGAAAACTCCTGCCCAATTGAATAGGTACTGTAGCTGCATTTGTTTTATTGGGCATGTAGCATTTTGTTTTTGGATGAAGTATACAACATACTGTACTGTATGCATTTGTAATGCTGCTAGGAACTATCAGGTGCATTAGAAATGTATTTCCCAAAAATGTTTTTGCCAATTTCATTTATTTCTCTACTGAATCAAATGAATGCTGGTTTGGCACAAACATTGTATAGCCCTGCCCTTTATTTGCAGAATTCAAGTAAAGTATTTTTTAAAAGAAGCATTTTGTCCAAACTGGAAACTTGATGATAGAAGACATAATCCAGCAACCTCTGATGTAGTGTAGTAACATTCTACTTGTCCAGCTGTTTATATTTAAACAGAATGAGGTAACCCACACAGGACTGTTAGACATAATCCTGTAATACTCAGCACTGTAAAAAGGGTAAAAAATATGAACTAAATTCCAGAGTGACGGCAGTGTTACAAGGGAATATGAGTAATACTTGAACTTTAAAGAAGAAATACTGTATTGTCCAGCTGTTTTGTTGACTAGATAGAGTTAAATGATGACATACACGTACTATATATATGTGTCAGTTGTAATTAAAACTGAGGCGCAGATGTATTAAGCCTGATAAAGTGAAAAAAGTGGTGATAAAAGGGAAGGTGATAATGCACCAGCCAATCAGCTGTGTTTGAAAAATGACAGTTTATTGGCTGGTGCCTTCCACTTTATCACCACTTTATCACTTTAACAGGCTTAATGCATTTGAATTTCTGACTGCAGTATAACTGTAAAGGTATCCAGATGGCTGACAGACATTCCCTAGGTCAACGGTCAATAGATCGACACCAAAAAGTCAACATTGCAAAAAGGTCAACACAAGCAAAATGGTGGCATGGAAAATGTCGACAGATGAAAAGGTCAACATGAGTTTTGAAAAAAAATTATTTAATTATTTTGTACTTTTTCATACTTTAGCATCCATGCGGACTCCCATTGCAAAGCATGGCAAGCTGAGCAGTGTGTTTGGTCTACCAATTGTGGGTCCATGTGCTTAGTTATCGACATTGACATGTCAACCTTTTGCTCTTGACTTAATGACGGTAGACCTAGACATTGTCTTTAAGCTATGCCATACCCAACTGTAAAGGTATTTGGGTCTATAGGAGACCCTGCCTTGTACATGATAGAGATGTGCACAGACACCTGGGTTTTAGCAAAACCAACCAAGTGTTTTGGTTCGTATTTGGCTTTCTTTCAAAATTGATTGTTGTTTCTACAGTATCATTTACATCAATAGCATTCATTTCCAGTCATTTGCAGTGTGAAATGGACCTTATATCACAATGTGAGGGACTTACATGCCATCAAACATACAAGGTTCGTTTTTTTCAATCTGACAATTGACCCCAAAGTGACCAAGCTTGGACTCATGTCAAAGCTCCATAGTTCAAGTGTGTTCTGTTTTCAACCATCTCTAATTAAGTGTTCATGTTGTGACTGTGTCAGCTCTCTTTCTTTGGAACTATGGGCCTGATTCAGACCAGATCGCACGGCCAGCAATCAGTTTAGCTTCCGCTGCGCTCCAGTGGAATCCCACCTTGCAAATGAATTGTGCATCTATTCGCACCCAAGCGAATATGTCCAAATTCTGTCGGAAGCTGCTCACCATCTAATTACTTTTACATTGTGCTCCAGGTTATCGCAGCCGCCACGTAGCCCAAGATTTACTCGGCATCTTCAATGAACACAGGCACATCCTGGCTGACACTGACATCAGTGCGAGTGTCCCTATTTCTTCACATGAAAAGTTGGGAGGTATGGGTAAAGGTAACATACCATTGAGGAATATTTTCTCTACTTACAGAATCTTTGGGCCAGATGTATTAAGCTTAAAAAAGTAATAAAATGGAGAGTGATAAACTACCAGCCAATCAGCTCCTATCGCCCATGTTACCTGCTGAGATTGAAAAATGTCAGGTAGGAGCTGATTGGCTGGTTGTTTATCACTCTCCACTTTATCACTTTTTGAAGCTTGATACATCTGGCCCTGTGTGTTTTTCTTCCAGTGTTCCCACTGTCCATTTTGGGAAATTGTGTAACTGTTTCTTTAAACACTTCATGCCTGAAGCTGTATAATAGATCTAGTAAAACCTTTTCATAGGGAATGAAAAACACACACTCCATCCAATCTTTTATTCTATGCAGGCCGAGTATTCTTGTCCTGCAGGTGCGCTGTAATCCACTAGCTAATGTTTTCTAGAAGCTATAGACTTCCATTCAAGTGCTGCAGTTCATCAGCCGAGTTTCTGAGCTCAAGGTTAATATCTCATGCTTTTCATGTGTGTCTTGGCAACCGCGTCCACCCACATGCAGTCATTCACTCGAGAAGAATGTGCACTCAAATAATAAGGGCTCCATCTTCTGTTCACATTGTAGAACACACTTTCAGAAGTGCTTTCAGATGGATGCTTACAGTACTGACTTCACTGATCACTAGCAATTGTAGTCAGTGATTAGGAACATAACATATAGTATAATGATTTCTATTGTTAATTTAAGTAAATAATCAACTATTTGTCTCTCCTTAAATTCGCATAGTGGAATGTTGAGATTTGAAACTTATGTGGAACATATACTGTTCCACAGGTTCACCAATTACACTTTTTAATGGATTCACTGTATATTAAATGCATGTATGCAGAGAGAGAGAGAGAGAGAGAGAGAGAGAGACGCAGGAGATGAGGCACTTGTAGCTTAGATTCAATAAATGCAGACGGTGCCAGCAGTATAACAACATTTCACATCTCTTATAAATATGTCATCAGGTTACAACTATATATATATATATATATATATATATATATATATATATATATATATATATATATATATATATACAGGTTGAGTATCCCGTATCCAAAATGCTCGGGACCAGGAGAATTTTGGATAACGGATTATTCCGTATTTCGGAATATTTTAATATTTCAATTATGTATTTTGAAGTATCTTGCATTTATGCTGTATAAACACATAATATACACACAAATATATTTTATTACCACATAAAATACACACAAACATATTTTAATTGTTCAAAAAACAAGGTTTCAAAACGTGAAACAAAATGTGTGTACTATCTCATCACTGAATTTGAATGCCAAGCAATCATTGTCTTGCACATATATAGTGCCAGTTACATATCATGTCCCCAGTGATGCTGTTACATATGTCCCCAGTGAGTTTTTATAAAAAAAAAAAAAAAATTTCACTTTCTGGAATGTCCGTATTTCGGAATAATTCGGATAACGGATATTCGGATACGGGATACTCGACCTGTATATATATATATATATACTGTATATACTTATATTTTGTTACCAGTAAATGTCTTTAAAGTTTAATTGAGCTGGTTGAATTAACCCTTGAATCTCATTTCAGTTGCTGTGTTACACAGCTTGAGTATAGTAAATATTTTTTTAAATATTTGTTACATATATTAAGGTTTGGTTTATTTTTAGGATTCATGCTATTTTATACATAACCTTTTTTTGTTTTCAGATATGTAAATGTACTTAATAATAATGCCATTCTGGCTATAGTTTGAGTTCTTACTACAGTATTGCAGAAATACAGTATATCACACTTTACCCTGAAGACAGTAATTATTGTAGTGGTTTAGTTTCACAGCAGTAATTGTGTCATTTCAATAAATGCATGTTAATATTTTATATGACCATATTTGTTATAAGCATACATTTTAGATATGCAATGCACAATAATATTATAAGGGTTTATCAAATGTAACTATTACACTAGAAATGCGTTGCTAGTGTGCACAAATGTATATGTGTTTTCTTTTTAATACCAGTCTCTTGCAATATTTTACACAAGGTGTTCGCTGAAGCATTCTGTGCAGTTTGCAAGGACTTTGGCAAAGTACTAGTTACAGAACTAATAATCAAAAATGTAAATTCTTTATGATAATAGCTAATAGGCTCATTCTGTTTTGGGTGTTTGCTTCACAAAAAATCTAGCTAATTGTACTGTGTATGCTGACAAAGGAAAGTGTTCACCTACATCTTAATGCAGATCTGGCCTTCTTACGTTTGGAGAATTGGAGTGTCTTATGGTTTGTACACACGGTAAGATTTACCTTTCAATTTTGACTATATAGTCAAAATTGAATCTGTATTGCGTA
This sequence comes from Crinia signifera, assembly GCF_055691185.1. Classification (NCBI taxonomy): domain Eukaryota; kingdom Metazoa; phylum Chordata; class Amphibia; order Anura; family Myobatrachidae; genus Crinia; species Crinia signifera. The sequence continues at coordinate 167,711,233 of NC_139217.1, forward strand.
GACGTCGAACATGGTTTTAAGCTTTCAATCCCAAATCGATGCTGATGTGTGCTCCCATTCAGCTGAAATCGAAAAGCCAAATAGACAGTGCAGCAATGAATATATAGTGCAAATTGATGTAGATACTGTAGACCTATTTTTGGAAATTTAATGCATGACAAGACCTATTTTTCTATTCGATTTTTACTACATGGGAGCACGCATTGGGATCGAATCTGCATCAAATGTATAAAAACCATTTGGTGCCCATTCGATTTTCTATTCGATTTTCTATGCGATTTTGCTTCTATAAGCACAATCGAATAGAAAAAAAATAGTGCATATCTCACCATGTGTTCCCTCTGTTAGTCGAATAGCAAAGGAATCACACCGTGTGTACACACCATAATAGTGGGTACACACAAGATTTTGTTTTAGATTTGATTTTAGATTCTAGGAAGGAGATCTGAATCGAATAGTGATCAAATCTATGGCAACAGTGAACACATTAGATTTGTACTATCTACTATTAGATTTACACTATATAGTCTTGCCTGCCAAGTGTAAATCTATTCGATTTACACTACACGGGAGCATGCATCGCGATTGAGTCTGCATGTGGAAAAATCATTCAATTTTATACGATATTCCGATTCAATTTTGCTTCTATAAGCAACATCGAATAGGAAAATAGTGGAAATCTCACCTGTGTACCCTCTATTAATGTATAACTCACAACAGTACAATGTAGACCCTGATGGACTTTGTCACCCCCAGGTGATCCACAAATAAATGGAATGGAGCAGACCCCACAAACTAACCAGTTCCTATGAGATCATATTTATTATCTGGCAGTCAGGCTATCCCATTAACAGATACCTGGCAGATCCTACCTGCTACTTGGGTTATATATTTCTGAAAGCGTCCACATACATACAAAGACAGTAAAAAACAAATAACATACACAGTAGTATATACGCACATGTTTTATTAAACATCTAAATTACCACTAATATATATACATACATTACATTCACCCTTACGGAGTGTTTAATAGAATGGCCAGTATTCACCCCACACTGGTCCCGGCTTCTTACGAGCAGGACCAGTGAAGCGGCTCCCTACCCCTGTCCCCTGCCAGCTCTCCGGGGGGGGGGACTGCACGACTTGATAGATCATGTTTATAACTAACTGGGTATTGCTTACAATAAATACTTACAGATTAGTGTTCACCTTGGAGGCAATGTACACAGCTATACAGGAATCATGGTGAAGACAAGAAACAGTGAAATGTTATTTGTGTTTTCAACTACAGTATGTATTGATATATTACTTGACATGTTTGATGTTTAAGTTTGAGATACTGGTAAATGCATATACTGTACAGTCTTCATACATTATTTCTGCAGTCGCACCACACAGCCCCGTGACAGTCTGCTAGCGTTTGGTGCTGGCAAAATGCTTCTTAGTGTGATGTAACTAAGGGCCCGATTCAGTACTGACGGCCAATATGAAAATTGCAGATCGTGATTTTTGCAGATCTGCGCATATGGGCCAGTGCATGTGTGCAAGTCTGAAATTGCAGTCTAATGTAGGGTACACACTAGAACGATTTGGCCTCAATTCCACCAATTTCAATACAAACTGGACCGATTGTATGTAAATTTGGCATGTTTTGACATGTTTTAGATCTGATTTCTATCCGATGCGCATCCCGATGGTCATTTGGTTGTTTTGCAGATCCTCTCTGCTGCAGGTAGGATTTGAAAACAACCCCTTCCACTGGGTACAGATCGGGATCGGAATCGGATCGGATGCGGATCGTAAGCAGACCGTGTGCTCCAGCAGATTGTGCGACCATTGCATGATCATCTCACGATCAACTCACGATCATGATCATTCTGGTGTGTGTGTGCCCGGCATAAGGCTTGACAAAGGGCGGTGACTGACCGTTGCAGGGGAATGGTCTGGACAATGGAGGAGTATCCAGACCATTCTTGGGAGGAGTGCAATGGCGGCTGTAACCAAAAATGGTTGCCCTGTGATTGGCTTTGCAGCTAGGCTGTGGAGCTACATGGCTACCGGTAATGTGAAATCACTTTCCTGTATAGGGAAACCCTCGTACAATAACAATGCCAATGCAAAATCTTGCATTTGCAATGCGGGGCGGCCTTGCCTGATGTTGCTTGCCCCCAGCAGCCTACCGGCATGGGTTATAGCTTTGCAAATCCTCACAAATATATCCCATGCTGATCATGTCCTGGAACAAAGCAAACAAATGGAAAAAAAACTTGCATTTTTGTGTTATAATCTTCATAAAATACGTCTTGTACTCATAAAATGAAAATTTTTACAGGTAGCTTCAGAAATGCTGGTGTTTCCTTAATAATTATTCAGATATTGACCAATGGAACAAAGTTATAGAGCAGCTGGGAACCCCGTGCCCAGAGTTTATGAAAAAACTTCAACCAACAGTTCGGAATTATGTTGAAAACCGACCTAAATACGCTGGCCTCACATTTCCCAAACTTTTCCCAGATTCGCTATTTCCAGCAGATTCCGAGCATAACAAACTCAAAGGTAAGCTGATAAAGTATTAAACCAGTGATGAAATATTGTTATAGTAAAGTAGATATTTAATTGTTATAGGACCTGCTCATGGGACATTATACCTCATACCTTTCAAATACTGTATCTATACATGTGTAAGCTATGTTTAAAAAAAAAAAAAAAAAGCCAGGGTTTCTTTTTTACTTTCTATTGAAATTCCATTCACTATCTGAGGAATACATGGTACCCATATAGTTTGGGATGTACTGAAAGTGTTGTACAGCAAATGCTTTTTTTTGTTGGGCTTAGTATGCTTAAAAACTGTATTGTGTATTAAAAACTTACAATAGTAGAGAAAAATAAATTAAATCTGACCATGTTTTAGAAACATTGGTAGGGAAAAATAAATGCAGGTGCACACTAACCATTTGAAATACTGCTAGTCCAAATATTAATGAGGTTCTTGGTTTACTAATGTGACAGGACTGTCAGTGAGCAGGTAGCTGCCGCCCCCACACTTCCCCACCCATGTGCACGGTTGCCTTGGGGAGGACAGCTCGCGCGCGTGCACAGCATACCATGCACATGCGCGGTCATTCGATAATCGCTTATGCTGCGAATCTGCAGCCTGAGCGTATGGGTCTGAATCGCCCCAATTATCATGAGAACACTAGTAGTATTTACAATTTTTCATGGGCCCCTGCCAATGCTTTCCCCGGTGGGCCCTTCTTTCCCAGTCTGACACTGCTTAATATTCATTTTGAAGATTTCTTAAGAGCTTGCACTCTATACAGGTGTTTCCTCATAAAACTTGCCCAATACTCTATATGATGCGAGCCACCCAATGCTACTGAGCCTCTCTGAGAGATATAGAATAACATAATTTTCTTTACATTTTACAACTTATTTGAATCGCAGCTTCAATAAAATGCTCTACACAGGATGGGCTGTAATTCTGCACAGGCATTCCTTATAAAAATATGTAAAGTTTCAGATGAAGTAAAATGGAATGTGGCATTTGATTGCTTCAAATACAAATTAGACTTAATTTGTTCTCAAAATGGGCAAAACCATGTGCACTGCAGGTGGGCAGATGTAACATGTGCAGAGAGAGTTGGGTTTGTGTGTGTTATTTTGTTTCTGTGCAGGGTAAATACTGGCTGCATTATTTTTACACTGAAATTTAGATTTCAGTTTCAAAACACCCCAACCAAATCTGTTACATCTGCTCCACCTGCAGTGCACATGGTTTTGCCCATTTTGAGAACAAATTTGTACTGCGATCAGATCTGAATAAGGGCCATAAACTTATAATGCCTGTGTGTTTTCTACATGGCAAGCACAACCTTCTTGAATTTCAAGCAAAAGCGTAAATGATACCTGCTAAATGCTTGTGCTACTTTGATATAAAAAAAACAGGTCAGTTAGGTAGAAATAAAGCAAAATGATGCCTGTACTTTTATGCTGCATTATGTTTCTTAATAAAATATCTTATGCTGGCTTATTAATGAACATTTGCACAGTGGCATCGCTATGACGGTGCATCCTGCTCCAGGTTGTCACACGCTAAGGGTTTGATATCAAAATGCCAGCTCTGCTCAGTGACAGGAGCCAGATGCTGCCCTGTATCATCACTTGCAGCAACTGGCGCCTGTCACAGTGCAGGAGCCGGCACTGCAGTTAAACCCGGAGGCCATAACCTCATAATTAGGTGAAAATCTTTATTTTGGATATTGCTCCCGCCAAAAAACTTTAATAAATATATACTGTAGTAAAAATGGAAAACCACATTTCAGTCCATAGATGTCATACGTTGACCTTCTGCTTCCAAAATTATAATGCAACTGATTAACTAGGAATGTAAGGTCTGCATTAACATAATCAATATTTTCTATTACCATGGGACAGAGCACTTGGCTTAATGAAATCTCATATTTTTAGAGACATTCATATTAAGATAGTGGGTCAAAGATAGTGGTGGTTCAATGGTGTTTATTTAGTGTACCGTGTTGCCTATGAATGGAAAAGAGACAGGGGTGCATCAAGAGAGGAGGAGGCCCATGTGCAGCCTCCACCAACCACAGCACACTAGAGTTTGAGCACTAGAGCGCTCAGACTCTATTGCACATGAACAGACCTCCGGAAAAATGGCTGCATTTCTTCGGTGATTCTGGCAGCAATGCTGCCTTCATTGCGGGACTATGGAGGGTAAGTATTTATAACTGGGTGCAGCACCCATTATAAATGCACCACTGAAACAAGATTAAGGATCTTTAAGCAGAGTTGCATGTAAATTATATATTTATTATTTATTACCAGTTACTTATAATCCACTGGTCAGCGTTTGCAGCTGCTGAATATAATAGTGTGGAGAATAGAATTGACCCCAATAATTGTTAGCAAAGGTATATAGTGTGAAGATAACACTGTGTTAGAAATTATAATGAACTTCAGCTAATTATGTTACCATTTTCAGCCAGCCAAGCAAGAGACCTTTTGTCAAAGATGCTCGTCATTGATCCAGCAAAGAGAATATCAGTAGATGAGGCACTACAACACCCTTACATAAATGTTTGGTATGACCCAGCAGAAGTTGAGGCGGTAAGACTTTGGATTCTTCTTTCTAGTAGAGCAATAGTTCGAAACGTGTCACTAAGCAACTCTTAGTTCTTAAGATAAACCTTAATTTGTGAATACCATGCAACAATTCTACTTGTCATATGTGCTTGATATTGCACATCAAATAGTTTTGCCATATTACAACTTTGCTTGTTGCAAACATTGGTTTTGCAGGCAACTGTTAGTATTGTTAGTTACATCTATAGGATCAATAAGTAAACTAACAAGATCTCTCACGTGTTTATTATTTTCTATTAAATTCTACTTTCCGGCCAGGCTAGACCAGGTAGACCACTGCTCCCCCTCACGCCCTTTATACTGTGCCTGTCACAATGTCCCAACATCAGTTGTAAGATGTCAAGGCTGGCAAAAATATGGTCAAACATCAAATTTGCAGATTTCTGGATTTATAGGGCACAACAGCAGCTGGCAATATTTGCCATCTTGTTGAGGTGTACGGTAATAACATCATGTGATGGAAAAAGGTTTGGGTTTGGTGCACTGCCTTTGATAAAGGCAGCACAGATGTTCAAAGAGAGCAGCGATCTGGCCAGCCAAGCACAGATGACAATTTGTACTGCATCGAAGGTCTTATTCACGAGAACAGACACATTTGATATTGTAATTTGATATAGTGATACTGTTGACAAACTGAACATCTCATTGGGTTTTGTGCATAACATTTTTATGCAGGGGTTAAAGTAAGGGAGTACAGCTGTGGGGGGGGGGGGGGGCTGGGTTCCACCCTATATAATGGTGATAATTCTAAGAGAAAAGCATTATAGTTTGCAGGGGGACACCAGAAACCCTACCACTGGTCCTGACTCTTAATGCGGGGAGAGCAGTGGGCAGAATTAGGTGACAGAGGGAAATCAGTTCCAACACCTTTCCAGGACCACTTTAAGCCCTGCGTTCATGATCAACTGGGATACTGGGAAACTGCACAGGAAGGGTACAGAAAAAAGTGTTCATTCTGGGTACGGAAACAACCACAATACCAATAAGATGGAAATGTCTGTCATGCATTTGATGCAGCACCATGAGGACATAGTGTAGTTCCTTCAACGTATTGTTGGCGTGAGTCTAACACCAGAGCTGAAGCAAACATCAATGACATGGAAACATGCATCAAAGAAATTCAAAACAAATACGTGTGCAAAGAAGCTCATGGTGCTCACCACTATTGTCACACATTAAGCCAGTTATGAAAATGACATGTGTTGCTTTAAACAAATGTTATATTGCTGCAATATAACGCCAGGCCATGCTCAACTAACCGCACACATGAGTTGTTACAGACAGTGGTACCATTGATAGGTACTTGACCATCCTCCCTACAGCGCTGACCTGGCACTAAATGATTTACATTTATTGAACCATTGAAGAAGAACTTAGATGTAAGGCGTTTCGCAAACGATGGTGAAGCCATCATGTACTGCTGATTTTTTCTATTCCAGGATTGATTCCTTGGTGTACTGGTGTACCATTGCAAACGCTTAGTCATGTATGGTGGATAATATATATAAATATCCTCCTAGTAGAGTAAGAACTAACCTGGGTGCTCGCCCTGATAAAGCCCTCAGACTCCCAAAAATAAAGCAGCTAGAAAAAAATGCGTGGCAACTGCGCCGAGTTAGTAGTATGTATGGCCGCTGCAGGTTTCACCCAGGGTATACTACATAATACCCTAAAATAATAGTATACAAAGAGGGGTTGTGGGTTTAATCTGCGCTGACCTTAACTGATTAATACAAGTGGATATAAATCAGGTTGCTGACACAATTTGTTAAAAAGTAGAAATTATTTTATTTAAAAATGTGTTAAGTATCTCATACATTTATAAAAAAAAAAGATCCTTATATAGTATTGGAAATCACAGTCAATAGTGTTCTAATACCGGTATACTAACAGACAAGACTCACATACATATCACATATAGAAGATAGAAATGGTTTCTTTCTTTGTAAGTGTCCAAAAAAATCAAGAAAAAAAGTCACTGGGTATTGGACAGGTTAATCCTTATGGATTACAGTCTCTAGTGGTAATCCGAAGAAAGGACAATCAAGTGTTTAAAACTGTGAGTTTTCCTAACAGTGGGGAAGTATTGGCAGACACCGGTGGTTCATTTGCAGGTCCCAGGGAGCGATCTTCGTCTGCCGGCAGACTGTACCTCCTGTCACGGCAGAGGTGATGGTGGCTTTCCATATCTGGAGGGATCGGTTGCTCTGTAAAAAACGCGTTTCGCCTGTGTACCAAGCTTCCTCGGGATAAATTAGAGTATTCTGGCAATACTTCCCCACTGGTAGGAAAACTCCCAGTTTTAAACACTTGATTGTCCTTTCTTCGGATTACCGTTAGAGGCATTTGACTATGGGCACTGGCCACTGGAGGGCGGCACTGACTTGAGCCCTGACTATGGAAGCTTAGAGGAGCATCGTGCACCCCCTCTCCTCCTGTCACCACTGCATTCTCCAGCAGCCAGCAAGGTGAGAGGTGGCATCTGATGGGCCCGAAGTAAGAGCCCTTTACCACCCCATCCCCCCAAGTATGGATCATTAGATAGACAACAAGTAGGTCTACAAGCATTAGGTCGACACCACTAGGTCAACATGACTGAAGGTTGACATGCAGAAAGGTTGACGTGACTGAAGGTCGACATGGGTTAGTCAACAGGGTCATTAGGTTGACACAAGCATTAGGTTGACAGTCAAAAGTTGGACATGGGTTTTGCAGTTTTTTTTACCCAAATGTCGACACAGTTGACATGGACACTAAAGTGTAGCACCGCATCCCCTCGCATGGCTCGCTACGCTCGCCATGCTATGCTCAGCACACTACTTTTTTCTCCCACCACGCCCTAGTGGATGGTAGGACTGTCGGCTCAAAAAATCAGTGAAAAACCCCATGTCGACCTTGATTTTTGACCTTCCCCATGTTGACCTAATGCTTGTGTCGACCTAATGCTTACCCACCCCCCCCCCCCTTTGTGCCTAGGGTGCCTAGATGTCTTGCACCAGGCCCTGATTGGTAGTATTTCATTTCTTGAGTGCTATTAGATTGCTCTGTGTGCCAAAAGTTTAACAGGAAATGGAATTATACTATAAAAATAATAATAATAATAATAATAATAATAATTGAGTTTGGACAGAAATTTAGATACTGTATAGGTCTGATTAGGATGTATTCTATTTTCCTTTTCCTCTAATGACTGTATTTAGAAATGCCACAGACACCACCATTTTTTGACCCTTGAAGTCAGTAGTATTTTTTTCATTTTCACAACTAAAAAAACAATAGAAACTAATTAACGAAAGGTCCATGTTGAGAATAAGAGACTGTTTATCCTTCTATTTTCTATTACTGGTAACTACACATAAACATTTCTTCCTGTGTAAAAATAGTCAAATTGGGAAGACATTTCATATTTTAATGAAAACCAGTTTTCTGAAGCTTGGGTTCTATCATCTGCAGATATTCTTTGCATTGAAATGGCAAATTGTCAGAAGTTAATGAAATGTGTAGTCAATTTGTAGATTTATTTTTTAAAGGATTAACATTTAAACAGATGCAAAATGATGATAATGTATCAGAAACTCCATTATTTGTTTTCATGGTGTTTATGTATGTAAATAAATTAAATACAGATTGAATTGGAGAGGATGAAAGATCTTCAAGTTCAACATTTTAACTTCTGAAAATCTGTTATTTTTATCAAGATGCTGATTTTAACTTGAAACTACATGGCCCCATACGTGTTATTTTTCTAATGAATGATATTATTTATAAAACAATATAACATTATGGAATATGAAGCAATAATATAATTATTATAATAATATAATAATTTGGGCATTTATCATTTTTACCACTGTTACCCATAGAAAACAATTTATTAAAAACAAAATGCATTCAAATGTATTGAATCAACAGCTTTCCTTGATGTATTTTATGTCATAGATTGTTTTTTTCGACCACGTCAAAGTACAAGACACCTTCGGTCAAAGGCTTAATACTGGTTTCAGATATCTGAGTTAAATCCAGGAATTGTTGCATGGGGTCCATTATTTCCAATATTTTCCGATATATTAGTTGAACTTAAAGGAAAATAAATTACTGAAAGGAAATGGGATAATGGCAAGGCTGCTCCATAATGACCCAAATAAGAGGTTCAGATTGCAGAAAATATAAATGGTGATCTAGATATAATACAGGAGATATACCCCATTCTATTGACAAACCAAACCTTTTTCGAGATGGAGCTGAGGCAGTGGGGATGTGGCACATTCCAGGAAGAAGAGTTGGCAGTGTGGGAATTCAGGATGTGCCAATGTTTGGTGGTATTAGTAAAGGGCCATTGGAAAAAATTAGAACTGACAGGTACTTGGTCCTGAGTGGTGCGTGAGGTATTTTTGGGCGGTCTCAGAAGATGTGGAGCAGAGTGCCCTTCTACTTGTAATCTCGCTTAGTACAACTTGCCCTGTGTACAAGACATAAGGGGTGACAACATTTTATCTAAAACTTCCCAGACTTTGCTTGCTCATATCTTAAGCCAGCAGCAGTATTTCAGGAAAGTGTATTTAAGGTAGCCATGAGTATAAAACTAAGGGCCTTATTTATGTGTGTAAGTAAAGCAAGAAAAGTAAGTAAAATTGGGGCAGGTGTATTAAGCTTGGTGAAGAGATAAAGTGGAGATAAAGTGGAAGGTGATAATGTACCAGTCAATCAGCTGTTTTTGGAAATTTTACATTCGGGAGTTGATTGGCTGGTGCATTCCATGAAGGTCTGGGAGGGAAACAAAATGAAGAGAATTAGAGCACGTGGACATGCAGTGACACTGGAGGGAGGCAGGTTTATGTGAAATCTGAGGCAAAAATTACTTCACAGAAAAGGTAGTGGACAAGTGGAATAGCCCTCCATCAGAGGTGGTAAAAGCTGACAGTAGAGAAATTTAAATGTGCAAAAGATAGACATAAAGTAAGGATTTCCTTACAAAGAAACAAGGATCAAATAGGGTTTGAGGTACCATATGTATATTAATGGACAGACTTGATGGGCCAAATAGTTATTTTCAAATTCTATGTTTCTATGATAAATTTCACACATTTCCATCCTGTATTACAGTATGTTCCTAAGGGGGCTATGTACTGGGCTTTGGAGAGAGATAAAGAAGATGAAGATAAAGTATTAGCCAACCAGTTCCTTACTGTATTTTAGACACAGCCTGTAGCAGGTAGGAACTGGCTGGTACTGTATCTTCATCTACTTTATCACTCTCCAAGGCTAAGTACATAAACCCCTTAGTGTCATACAGCTACTGCATGACATGACATGAAGTCTTCCCCGCAGAAGGTCACTCCATTTATGTTTTATCTGCTAGGCAGCATTAAAATTAATCTAATAGAGACTTTTATTGTTCGGGTAACAGGATCGACCTGCTAAAATCGCCATTTAAATTACTTAAGGTTATATCTACCTGGGGCAAAAGGGAGAATGGCTATTGGGAAATACCTGAGTACAGGGACTAGAGGGGACTAGAGATTGGCTTTGGTATCTAGATATGCTACAGCTGTTGCAGGCTATAATATTCTTTCTTTGTTTAATATTATCATTTACTTTCTCATTGTTCCCGAGTTTTCCAATCAAAATAGAAGAGCATTTCAAAACATATACTGTACAACATAAAGCTTCCTTTCCTGCTGCTCTCCATGGTACTGATCAAAAATACTGTGTATGCTATATTGCCACAGTCTAAAGGTCCATACACACAGGGTGATTTTGCCCAGCATGTATGGACAGCGATGACCGCTGTCATCGCTGGGGAGAAAGCCCGGCGCTGTCAGCAGGGGGCAGACGGCTTTGCATAGCGCAGTGCTACGGAAAGCCGTCCACAAAGCCGCTCATCTGCTGGTAATACCAGAAGACAAGTGGCTTTCCCGGCGATAATGTGGGAGCGCGCATCACTGCTCATCGCTCATTGCCGGACCGTACACACTAGACGGCTGCTCAAAACATCATAAATACTGTGTATATATATATATATATATATATATATATATATATACTGTATATGCAGTACTAATAAAAGCGCTGAAAGAAATGTGAAGCTTTTTGTGAGTCACACATTGATCCATCCATCATTTTTTCCATAAATCTTCACAGATTTATAAATGCCACGTCATCTGTGTTTTGGAAAAATACTTTTTCACAAACTCATTTTTATTCAAGGTCCTTTGATGTACAGCTTTAGAAAATGAAAGTAATCTTAGATATTCTTTTCTTTTGTTCTTACATTTACTTCATTTGTTTATGTCATGTCATATTGGGTAACTCATTGATACGACACATGGACATTGATTTATGTTGACCTGTGCAGCTATGCAGAATGTTAAAGCACAGCATGTTTTCATCTTATTGCACGACACAGCAGAATATGTGGCAAATATATAAATAACAAATAAAAATAAATGTATATCGTTCGAGCACGGCAGAATTAGCTAAATGGGCCTAGCTACTGAATCTAGGGGGAGGGTAATAACCACAAAGTGCCTTCTTAATGGTCAGACAGAGGCACTTCTTTATTAATAACATTGTTTAATTTCCTGGGCACTTCACAGAGGCATGCTGGAAAATAAGTGAAGTTTGTCTTACATATTAATGTGTAAATGGAAACATTGAAGTAGTTTACCATGGTGATTTGAGTCCCCCTTATAGTAACAAAAAAAAAAAACAGTAAGTGATACAAAATAAAGGTAGTAATACTATAACTATATTAAGGTGTATTTGTTATATTAAAGTTCCTTTTATACATTCAATCATACAACACATTTACATACTTATATTCATAACTAAATATGACCTAGTGAATATATTGTACTGTACATGCAAAGGTCAGACATAAAGCCAAGTGGCTGTGCAGTATATTTGTTGCTACCTGTAAAACATACACACACACAACTGTAGGGTAAGGATCATTAGGTCTACAAGAATTTGGTCGACAAGCATTGGGTCGACACCATTAGGTCGACATGGGTCTAGGTCGACATGGGTCTAGGTCAACATGGGTTAGGTTGATAGGGTCATTAGGTCGACACAAGCATTAGGTCGAAATAGGCAAGATCGACAGTCAAGAGGTCGACATGGGGTTTGTCACTGTTTTTTTACCTGAATGTCGACACACTTGACATGGACACAGGTTAAAGTGCACCGCGTCCCCTTGCATGGCTCGCTGCGCTTGCCAAGCTTCGGACTCGGTGCTTTACTACCCTCGGCATGCTATTTTAATCTCCAGCCATGCCCTAGTGGATGGTAGGGCAAGAAATATCGGCACATTTTCGGCACAAAAAACTGTGAAAAAACAGTCAAAAGGTCAACTGTGAATGTTGACCTTTTGACTGTTAACCTTGCCCATGTCGACCTAATGCTTGTGTCGACCTAATGACCCTGTTGACCTAGACCCATGTTGACCTAGACCCATAGCGACCTTTCTGCATGTCGACCTAATGGTGTCGACCCAATGCTTGTCGACCTTCTTGTTTTAGACCAAATGACCGTATCCCCAACTGTATAACATTTATTCATTTGTACATTTCATGCATATACCGTATACTAATGTAGTGTATGGCCCTCCTAACTTTTGACTGTCTGTAAATACCCTGTTTGTTGTATCACTGTCTCCTTTTGTAAAGCGCAACGGAATCTGCTGCTCTATATAAGAAACTGTTAATAAATAAATACACTGTAACTGTCTGTCACCACAGTAAATGTAGACATTTAGCTGTAGCTGTAATACAAAGACTTAACATTACAAAGTCCATTCTAGCAATCAGTCAATGTATACTTTGAATACTGACCCAACAGTATACAATTTGAAAATATTTGGTAGACCTGTGAGAAATGTCTTCTGATGCGCATTATATGGTTTCATTCACTTGCCATGCCCATTCTCCTTTATTTTCAGCCTCAGGACCCTATGAGGGAGAGATGGAATGGACAGCAAGTCAAAACACAGAATAATGACAAGGTTATATTCTACGTTTGTAAACATGCATTTGTACATTGTTGAGCGGGAGTCAGGCTGTATCAATAGGCAAGCTAAGACAGAAACATACACTGTAACCAGTCATTTTTACAATAGAAGAGTAAGAACATGTCAATATGTTATGTGCACTGTATTACGAATAGTAGATACTAGCATCCATAATACCAATAGGGCACCAAAATAAAATATAACACTAAACAACAAAGGGGTTGGAGCATTCTTAAACAATTTCATGTATGTTGGCAGTTGCCATAATATACACACAAATTACATGAATGTTACATGCAATATGTAACATGTATATTGAAGCTTCTGCCTTCCTGATTTGGTTTATACAGTATTTCTGATTACTTCTGCAAAGTTAAGTTTGAAAGGAGGTGGACAGAAAGAACATCATTTGATTGGCTGTCTGCCCACCAATCACTTATTGCCCTCTGTAACTACCAACCAATAAAATTATGCTGTTTTCTACTTTTTAACTCTTGTTTTAAAATTTTCTTGGTCTACCACTATCATATTTTAACACAATATATGTCTAAAACCCCTTTAAGTATACTGTAGTACTTTTTTATTTAAAAATAATTTCACAGATTATAGTAAATGCAACCTTTCAGTATTAGCATTTACCTGTAGTTACAATATTTACAAATAAAATGACTCCATCCTCTTACTTTACTTGATACTACTAATGCAGAAATTAGATTATAATGCCAGATTGTTCAGGAGTTTTTCTCTATATGAAATCCATGTACTTTGGATGACTTACTACTCTAGCTGTAAAACTACATACAGTGTGTACAGAGACCATAACCTACCAGTCAAACATTGTATTTTATTCTGAGATTGAATTCAATGGAATCAATCATTAAAAGGTATTTGTCAATTGCCTGCAATACTTACAGGACTTGTACAATTTGAATCTAGTTAGTAAATTGCCATCTTTATAGAAGTAGCAACTCTGTAGCAGTCTGTCCTTGTACCATAGCAAACCATGGAAGGCAAGGAGTAACAATCTATGTTTTGGGGCAGTAGTATGGTAAACATTACATTATAGGGGTTATTCTGGTTCACTCGCAAAGGCAAATTCACTCTCTAATGGATAAAAACCATGTGCAATGCAGGTGGGGCTTATGTAACGTGCAGTGATCATTACATTTGGGTGGGGTTTGTACTTCAAACTGATATCTATATTGCATTGTCAAAATAAAGCAGCCAGTATTTACTCTACACAGAAACAAAATAACACCCAAATCTAACTCTCCCAGCACATGTTACATCAGCCCCACCTGCAGTATGCATGGTTTTGTCCATTAGAGAGTGAATTTGCTTTTGCGTGTGAACCAGAATAATCCCCTATGTCACTATATTACCATATTCTATATATGGATGGCACAATGATGACACATACAAATTGATAATGCCAACAAGAATATATTTTTGAACTAAAGCAATTCATAGATAATTTTTGTTGTCTTTTCAGCACTGTATATACACGTAGTTATCATTTACAATAAACAGACATCTACATTTGTCTCAGTATGATCAGTAGGGCGGAGTGAAAAAGTTGAAATTGAGATATTCAAAATCGACTACTGTGGAAAAGTTGTGACTTGACCTGAAAAAGAAACGTGCAAAAGCGTTTTGCTCTACGTCAATATCTTCTGTTGCGGCAAGACACCTAAAGTTTTGCTTTTCAGATGAAAATAACGAAACGTATGAAGAAGCTCCGATCTAGTTAAAATTATGTCAGGTCGTCTTAGAGTGGTTCATTAATGTACTTAAGCATAGTAAAAAAGATTACGAGCTTGTCCTAGTGCAAACTTACTGACTTTGGTGGGAGAAAAAAATCCCTGATAACTGACCCTGATAACTGGGCTATTGTAATGCTGCCGCCGTCGCCACAGACGCAAATTGACCTGTCCCGGCTCCTCTCCTGCTATCTTACAGACCATCATAAAATGTCCGCCCCCATATAGCAGACAGTTCTCTGAAACTGTCTGCTGTATGGGGGCGGACATTTTGTGATGGTCCGTTTTTAATAGCAGAAGTCAGGATCTGCATTGCGGTCCGGTTGCTGGGCACGGGGGGGGGGCACTGAGGTAAGGCATGGTGGACACAGGGGGGGGGGACACTTCAATTTTTTTTTGGGGGGGGGGGGGGGGCGCTTATAGTATTATATTGCATTGTATGCAGCTGTGTCATATAGCCAGTGTGGACAGGAGAGAGTAATATTTTTTTTATAGGAAAGTGACAATTCATTTTGCAACTGTATGTATAAATAATGTGTGTG
The DNA here is from genome assembly GCF_055691185.1 of Crinia signifera. Classification (NCBI taxonomy): domain Eukaryota; kingdom Metazoa; phylum Chordata; class Amphibia; order Anura; family Myobatrachidae; genus Crinia; species Crinia signifera. The sequence continues at coordinate 167,726,709 of NC_139217.1, forward strand.
TGTTTGTCTTTTTGTGTGTCTCCTGGTAGGAATTCTTTTTTTTTTTTTTTAACTGAATATTTTTATTAAGGACATTTTTCATTACAAATTATGCAGAGTGGGAATAACACAGGGGTAATAATGCACAGTTATCGTCTCTGCATTCAACACAAAACACATAACATTAATATAATTTCAATCATGTTGAAAGAAAATAAACACTAAAGAAAAAAAGAAAGCCAGAGGGGAAGAAATAAGAGAATTAAAAGGGAGGTAGGGTGGGGGTGATGCCATAAATCCTTGTACGAAAAGATTTATATACTGTATAGTAAACGGGAACGGAGATACCTACTGTATAATATCTCCAGTATAATATCCCCAGTAAGTTATGATTGTGGTGAGGGTAGTAGGGTCTCATAATAGTCAGACCAGGGAAACTATTTAGTCAGAGGGGAGTTTGGCGCCATGGAATATTTAAATCCAATAGTTTCCATTTCACAGCTGCATTGGACGACTGCTATAATCTTGGGCAGATGGGGAGGGTCTGATCTCTTCCAGTATTGAGCAAAAGCTGCCCGAGTTGCTATGAGAATATGCCTTATAGCCTCTAGGGCAGGGCTGGGCAACACCGGCCCTCCAGATGTTAGTGAACTACACATCCCAGCATGCCTTGCATCAGTTTCAGCATGGCCACATAGCAAAACTAATGCAAAGCATCCTGGGATGTGTAGTTCACTAACATCTGGAGGGCCGGTGTTGCCCAGCCCTGCTCTAGGGGAAATCAATGCAGGAATATGATTTCAGGCAATAACGGGACAGAGACCTTAGCAATATGTATAATCAAGTCAAAGACCGCTGTCCATAGTTGTTGGATGATAGGACAGGGCTAAAAGATATGTACTAGCGTTCCCACAGATCCACATTGTCTCCATCAATATTTAGAGGATTCAGGCCAGATGTTGTGAAGTCGTTCTGGGGTATGATAAAGTCCATGGATTAGTTTAAACGATACTTGTGTACTATCACGGCGCCCATCGCATCGCAGACCATATCGCATGCGATGCGACGCGATATCGGCCGATGTTCTACAATGGCATACAATTTTAAAATTGTATGCCATTGTATATGCCATACAATGAGATGGGATGCGATTATAAATTTTATAAGCACCCTAATGGGTGCTTACAATGCTTAAATGCACCCCCACGCCACCCCCCCCCCCCCCCAAGTATAAACGTGAACCCGAAGCGTGGCGAGCGCAGCGAGCCCGCGAGGCGCGGCGGTACGCGTCCTACGACCTTTTCATACCCCCACTATCCACGTCGGCGTGGAGTTGATTTTATAAAGTGGCTCGTGGCTTGCTGCACTCGCCACACTTTATAAAATCAACCCTCGCCATCGGGTGTATGGCATGCGATGTGATAAAAAAATTGGGTGACTAATTATCGGGGCGCCTTGCTAGTACACAAGTATCATTTAAACATCTTTTCAGAGTGATTTATCTTGACATTTTGAATAGATTAAGGAAGACGGTAGGAAATATTTTTTATGAAGTGTTAACACGTATGTAGGAGTAAGGTTCCTGCTAGATTACCATTCCATGAATAAGCTGGTATTTATATTCAATTTTTAGTACTATACTGGGTTATGTTACCCAGTCAAGTGACTGATACAGATAGTTCAAGACCTGATTGGAAACTAATGACTGCTGAATCCTCCAATCATTTCTCTGCACAAATAACAATTTTGGCCAGAACAGAGATCTTGTGCATGTCCCAGAATGCAAGTCATGGTTTGAAAAAACACCCAATAGAATGTGATAAAATCATGCAAATGCCAATATCACATAAACTAGGCATCTGGAATAATTTGATATACCTGGAACCCCCCTCCCCACCACCAGGCTCAAGTAATGCCAGGCAGCAAGTTCTTAAGTCTGATATTCAATTACGAGTAAGATTTGTCCTCTATTTTCTACCTCACATTTATATGTTTCATAGTTGTACTATGTTTTATAGTACTTCTTTATTTTATATATATATATATATATATATATATAGGGAAGACGGTCCGGCACTCCCAGTAACAGTACCTCTCAGCGATCGGTGCCTTCACTGCAGGGACTTGCTGTGATATACAAACGAAGGTGCGGCACTCACGATTAGTCAAACAATAAACGATATGCTGCCACAGAGGTTCGATCAACGTTTCAAAACTTTATTGTTTTGTCATCAGGATAAAGATAACATGTAACACTGACCTTAATATAGCAGAGTATACACACCATGTGGAAAATGCTGTTTCCTGTGGGCGGGGCTGGGTACCCGCCCCTCAGTCCAGCCTGAATGACATCACTCACTAGGGACGCACTCAGATGACATCACCATCACCATAACAACATGAATACAAAACAAACACGCGGGGAATAATCCAGCACTGTAAAGAACAAGAGATATATAATCAATAAGCAGCATAAAATGAACAAAAAATGCACAGAACATGATGACCAAACATGTTTAACGAAATATTCCAAGAGGTAGCATTTCATTTAACCCCCGAGGGGACATCGTGTCTAACTGGTGAATCCACCAGGACTGTTTGCGCAGCAGTGCTCTCGCACGGTCGCCTCCTCTTTTGGAAGTTGGAACACAATCTATGGCTCTATATTTGAGGCTGGACAGGGGATGTTTTTTAACAGCGAAATGCCTCGCAACTGGCTGATCGCTTTTCCCACTTGTCAGGGAACTGCGTATAGAGTGCCTGTGCATCGCCATGCGTTCTTTCAGTTTGCGTTCTGTTTTTCCCACGTAATACATACTGCAGGGGCAGGTGATAAGATACACAATGTGTGTAGAATTGCAGGTAAAGTGGTGTTTGATGACATATGTTTTACCCGAATATGGGTGATTAAAGGTGTCACCTGTCTGTAAAAACTGGCAGGTGACACATGGGCATCTGAAATTACCTGTGCGGACGTTGTCAAGCCAGTTACTACTGGTGGCATCAGGTTTAAAATGTATGTCAGTTTTGACCAGGAGTTGTTTGAGATTTTTGCCCTTGGTGTAACAGGGCATAACTCTCAATTTTTCAAAAGGAAGGCTTTTATCGCTGGCCAAAATAGGCCAGTTCTTTTTTACGGTAGACACAATCAGAGGTGCTGCGGTGTTGAAGCTGGTGACCATGGGAAGGATCCCCTCCATATTTTTATTATCTGCGGCTCTTTTTTCTAGGAGTAACTTTCTGTCAAGATCAAGAACCTTGTCTTGACACTTTTTTAACCTCTGCCTGTTATAACCCCTTTGTTCGAGTTTTTCACAAAACTCGCTGATTTGTGTCTTGCAGGTTTCATGGTTGCTGTTAATGCGCTTATAACGCAACATCTGCGAATAAGGCAGACTTTCTACAAGTTTTCTCGGATGGCAACTTTGGGGTTGCAACATGGTGTTGCGGTCCGTACTTTTGACAAAAACTTTGGTCTCCAATGTCTCAGTGTTATACGTGATATCTACATCCAGGAAATGTACCCTGGTGCAGTTTATATCAAACGTAAATTTTATAGGGCAGGAAGTATTATTGTGGCCATTAATGAGATCTGAGAGGGAAAGAGATGTACCCTTCCACAAAATAAACAGGTCATCAATAAAACGTTTAAACAAAAGACAATTGGATGAAAAAACGACATTTGAAAAAAATACATCTGTTTCAATGGAAAACATAAAAATGTTTGCGAAAGAAGGGGCTACTGAGGACCCCATAGAAACACCACATAGCTGCAAATAAAACACATCATTGTACAGAAAAAAATTGTTTTTCAATAAAAATTCCATGGCACCCACAATAAATTCAATTTTGGTCCCATCAAAGTCACTCTGTGCGACCAGGAACCTATGTAGGGCCGTGAGTCCCATTTCATGTGGTATGGTCGTATACAATCCCGTCACATCAATCGTTGCTAGGCAACCAATATCCTTGGATTTATAAAACGGTTCCAGGGACAGCAAAAAGTCCGTGGTATCCAAAATAAATGAGGGTTGCTTTTTGATGAGGGGTTGCAACCAATCATCAATTAGAGTTGCCAGCGGTTGTAGAAGAGACCCTTGCGCGGCCACAATGGGGCGCCCAGGTGGAGGGTCCAACCCCTTATGCACTTTGGGCAAAGTATAAAATATAGGCACCGTAGGGTGCACCGGTAACAAGATGTCTTTAATGTTATTAGTCAAAATGCCCTGTGTGACCCCCAGATCTAGAAGAGAAGCCAGTTGACTCCTACATACCTGGGTCGGATTGCTGGTCAGTCTTCGATAGGTGGCGATGTCTGACAGCTGGCGTTGGACTTCTTTGTCGTAATCTGCGATGTCTTGCAGCACGATTGCGCCGCCTTTGTCCGCCGGGCGGATTATTAAGGCATCGTTGGATCGAAGTCTCTGCAATGCTTCTCTTTCTTGTGCTGATAAGTTGGGGTGAATAGGGGGTAGATGCGGGATGGAATCCTCAGTTTGCTGTTGGATGATTTGGGCAAATGTCCTGATGGAGGGATTAGTGGTATACGGCTCAAATGTCGATGGTGGTCGGTATTTCTTAATGGAGTCCGGAATGATGTTATTTTGAAAATGTTCTTTCAGTTTAATTTTCCGGAGGAGATCATGTTGTTCAATTCTCCATTGTAGGTCGTTGTAAGGGACAGTCGGGACATATGAAAGGCCATGATTTAGTAATTTGTACTCACTAGGAGAAAGTTCGTATGATGAGAGATTAAATATCAGGTTCTTGTCGACGGACGACCCATCCTTCTGCCGCCTCTCGTGTTGTTTTCCCCTCCGGGTGTAGCGCCTCTTCCGCGTCCACCTCTTATCGGGGGTTGCCGGGGTCGTGGCCCTAAAGGGCCGGCATTGGCATTGCGTCTGTCATTGTCGCTATTAGAACTCTGTAGCTCCTGTGAGGAATCAGTCTCGAACTGGCTGTAGGTAGGTTTTTCACGTTGTCTGCGGCGGAAGAAGGGGCATTTTGGTCCCTCACCGGGATTCCCGGACAGCCATTTGTAGACAGTGTGGCGTTCATAATCGCCTTGTACCTTAAACAATTTTTCTTGCTTGTACTGGATTAAGTCTCTTTTATATGAGGCAAGTTGGATTTTCAATCTGTCCAGCCAGTCTGTATCAAGGTCGGTCGACAACGTGGCCAGATGTTCATCCTCAAATTTAGTTATTTTTTCTTTAATGATTACCAGTTCTTTAGAGGACTGTTCCACAACTAGGACCATTAGGTCCAACGAACAGCGGTTAAGGATGCCGACCCACCGCTTGCAAAACGATGGATCAAACCGGCCTATGGTGGGACAGTTCCTCACCCTGAAACCTCTAGGGATCATCTTTGCCTTAAAATAGTCACTTAGGGACACTGCATGCAGGTGGTAGTCCACCTCCTTCTTTTTGAGGCGCAAGAGGTCCCGGTATACAATGTCTGCCGACATGGTGCCCACTTCTTCGGCCATACCGGATTTCAAAATGATGGACCCGATTTCCACATCTGAAAATGTATATGTTGTTATGGTGATGGTGATGTCATCTGAGTGCGTCCCTAGTGAGTGATGTCATTCAGGCTGGACTGAGGGGCGGGTACCCAGCCCCGCCCACAGGAAACAGCATTTTCCACATGGTGTGTATACTCTGCTATATTAAGGTCAGTGTTACATGTTATCTTTATCCTGATGACAAAACAATAAAGTTTTGAAACGTTGATCGAACCTCTGTGGCAGCATATCGTTTATTGTTTGACTGATCGTGAGTGCCGCACCTTCGTTTGTATATATATATATATATATATATATATATATATATATATATATATATATATATATACAAACACAGGGGGCCCAGCACTCACTATAACAAACTAACTCACCTTAACATTCAAATAATCAATAAATAAATAATGGGGTTTTAGTTCATGAATTGATCAATGCATTTAAGCTTGCAGCCCATCGCCAAGGGACCCCATTTCACTGCAAGTCCTAAACTAGCAACTGGTTTTCTTAGAATCCTGGCACCTGCTTACACATCATAGCTAAAATGAACATGTGTTTTTTTCCTGGGTTAATGCTCAACTTCCAAGTACCTTTTCGCTTTTAAAGGTGAGACAATCCCAAACACAGCACCTGAATTAGTATTAAAGGGGCAGCTGTCACAGATTTCAGGTAAATGAGCTTATCTAGGGGGCATGAGAAAGCTATGATCACAGTAACAGAGGTTAATTAAAAATCAACCCAAATATTTTGATACAGAAGTACCAACACACTCGCCATTCCTAGGAATGGGGTGCAAACAGCACCCACATCCCAGGGTGGGGTGCGGTGGCCTGTGACCACACACTCTAGTATCTATAATATATATATATATACTACTCTATTGTCATGTTTTTCAAAATATTAATGGAATAATTATACAAATAATTGATGTTTTCTTTATATGTGCATTGTACAGCCTCCACCTCAGATTTATGACAAACAGTTGGATGAAAGGGAACATACGATTGAAGAATGGAAAGGTATGGTAATATTACAAAATGCCCTTTGTTACTGGTGCATTAAATTAAAATGAATTAAATGCTAATTCCACTGAAATACGTTTTATGAGACATCAATCAAGATAAAATATAACACGTTACATACTCGTGCTCCAGTAATACCCCTATTAGTTATGTTCCACAGTACTCCTGCTATCCTCCAGCGATACTCTGATTTCTTGTGCAACAGCAATTCCTCAATTACTTGTGTTACAGTAATACCCCAATTACATGTGATTCAGTAATACCCCAATTACATGTGATTCAGTAATACCCCAACTACATGTGATTCAGTAATACCCCAATTACATGTGATTCAGTAATACCCCAATTACATGTGATTCAGTAATACCCCAATTACATGTGATTCAGTAATACCCCAATTACATGGGCTTCAGTAATCGCCCAATTACTTGTGCTTCAGTAATACCCCAATTACATGTGATTCAGTAATACCCCAATTACATGTGATTCAGTAATACCCCAATTACATGTGATTCAGTAATACCCCAATTACATGTGATTCAGTAATACCCCAATTACATGTGATTCAGTAATACCCCAATTACATATGCTTCAGTAATCGCCCAATTACTCGTGCTTCAGTAATACCCCAATTACATGTGATTCAGTAATACCCCAATTACATGGGCTTCAGTAATCGCCCAATTACTTGTGCTTCAGTAATACCTTTATTGCTTGTGTTCCAGAAATACCACAATTACTTTCCAGCAATGATATAAACACAAGCAAAAGGTCAACATAGAAAAGGTCGACAGATGAAAAGGTTGACATGAGTTTTTCAGGTTTTTTTGGTGTCAATGTCGACACCTGAGCATGTGGACTCCCAATTACTCGTATGGCTTCGGAAAGGTGCATTTCTCTGCTACCTCTGTGCTCTGCACACTTTACTGTGGATGGTGAACTATGAAAAAGTAACAAAATCAGAAAAAAATTGTGAAAAACTCTTGTCGACCTTTTCATTGATATACTAGTTCCCTGTAGAAGGACATTTTTTATCTGTATTCTGCCACAAGCATACATAGCATAGATTCTGCAGCTTCTCAATATTAATAACTCACTTGTGGTCATAGTTGTAATGTTTATTGATATTTAAATTAGCACCTCCATTTTTTCGGTTTTTTTCCTGAAAATATAAAATTGTGGCACAAAGTCTCTGCCACTAAATACAGATGCCTCAATCAGTGTCGGATCTGTGGGTGGTGAGCCGAGGTGCAAAAATATAATTTAAGCCCCCCCCCCCCCCCCTCCTCCACCACAACCCAAGTTCACAATATGCACCACAGCAGTGCGTGACAGAGAGAGGCAGACTGTGACAGGGAGAGACAGTGGGTGACAGGAGCAGCAGTGCCACTGCTGTCCCACTACAGCTGTTATCTTCAGTTTCCGAACTTACACCCCATGGCCAGAAACGCAGATTTCAAGGATGTCAGACAGAACAATCTATGCACATTAACAATCCCCATTTGTGTGTCCAGTGCAGAAGTTGATTTGTTTTTTTTGGAGCATGTGCAGTATGCAAAGATTCATACAGTATACAGCATAGTCGTCATTTCCAGCTGACTAGATGGGCCAAATGGTTCTTATCTGCCGTCAAATTCTATGACTAAGACACTTTTTTACACATATGCAGCTTTGGCGTGTATGAAAGTAGATAACAGAAAAAAATCACTTCTTTATGGTATCTGCAAACATCTAACGGTTTTACTATCATCATCGAATTGTATAGCAATAGAACATTAATCATATGTATTAGAAAACTAGCGACGCAGGAAGAACTATAGCAGCATAGTAAGTGCCACTGTAGTAAGTAGTTACTCCCATTGTCCATGGATGTACACTGTAACACATAACCAATTTGCTGATACAGTATAACATTTCCTGAGCAGAGGTGAGCTCTGGGCCTAATTCAGACCTGAGCGTTGCTGTGGAAATTTGCAGAGCCCTGTGACCAGATAGCCGCCGCCTAGAGTGAAATCCTGTCTCTTGCAAGTCTGTGTATGTATCCCTATTCCCATGCCATAATAATAATAATACAGTCTGTGCAAGTGTGTGTACCTCTGAACCTTCCACAACTATGCGACAGATACAGGCTGATCATGGCCAGAGCTGATGTCACAGACCCTCCCTGAAAATGCCTGGGCATGCCTGCGTTTTTACTGACTCTTCCCTGAAAGCGGCAGGTTAACACCTAAAAGCAGCGGCTTCCTGTCAGTCAAGTTGTGAGGGCGTTGCAATTAGGTTCATCGCTGTTTTAGCCTTGCGCATGTGCGCTACGATCCATACGTGTGCGCAGTCATTCAATAATCTATAGGATTGCGAATTCGCACAACAGCGATCAACTCTGAATAACCCCCTGTGTCACACAGTATGTAAAACTAACAAAAATAGACCAGATCAGCACATAAAGTATACTGATGATGGAAAGACCCTTAACTATTTTGTATCTAAAAATATAAATAAGCAGAGAAAGTGTCTAATGCATGTTAACAAATTCATTTTCATGTTTTGCAGAGCTCATCTATAAGGAAGTTATGAACTTTGAAGAAAGAACAAAAAATGGTGTAGTAAAAGGACAGCCGTCTCCTTCAGGTACTCTTTGTAACTAGCCGTATGATCGCACCAATTGTGCATTGAGATAATTCTAATAATAACTAGATTTTAATAAATGACCTATGTCAGTGGTTCCCAAACTGGGGGTGCCTCAGGACAATTGCAGGGGTGCCTTGGTTTGCTGGACCAGGATCAATTCATATTATGAATGGTCAATGTAACAGGCAAAACCAGTGCTGGTGGCGGCCAATCATAATATATGTGGACAAACAACAGCAAATCCTGTCCCTCACCAGATAACTGTGACATATAAACACAATGCACTTACTTTTATATTTTTTTTCTGAATTTATCGATAAACAGCATTTGGCCTAGGGGTGCCTTTAAAATGTATTGATGCTCTGGGGCGCCGTGATTCAAAAAAGTTTGGGAACCACTGACCTATGTTAAAGGCTTGCACAGTTAGGACATGAGTACAACCCATGTCCTAATGGTATGCAGTTTAAATCCCGGCGGTCGGGATCCCGGCGTTCAGAATCCCGACGCCGAAATCCCGACCGCCGGAATCCCGACAGTTTCTCTCTCCGTGGGTGTCCACGACACCCCTGGAGGGAGAATAAATTAGCGTGCCGAGCGTAGCGAGGCACCGGGCCCGCTGCGTGCCCAGCGCAGCGGGACCGCTGCGTGGCGAGCGCAGCGAGCCCGCAAGGGGGGGCGATCCACGTCCCCCCCTTGTCGGGATTTCGGCGGTCGGGATTCCGGCGTCGGGATTTTGAACGCTGGGATCCCGACCGCCGGGATTTCATACTGAATCCGTCCTAACTGGGGGGGTTCAGGAGTAGGGGTCCACGTTCACGGGTGTGGCCAGCCTCCAGAGGGGGTGTTGTAACTTTTAAAGAGTACATGATCTGGGCTCCTTGATAAATCTATATAGTCAATACTGCTGTACATGCATGATAATGTACCAGTTTAATAATAGCAATGCATTGTAGAGAATACATCACAGTCCTTTGCATTATAATGTAACATGCTGTATGCACAATGTATAACTGATTTTTAGAAGGAGAGGAGGGGGAGGGGGCAGATAGCGGGGCCCACCGGGGGTTTTCCCTGTACCCCTGTGGGCCAGTCCGGCCCTGCACAGAAGGGCATCTGGATGGCCTACAGTCAGCAGGTCAAAACCAAAAGGTCAACATGCAAAACGTTGATATGAAAAAAGTTGACATACGAAAACGTTTCATTTTATTTAGTCTTTTTTTTTTAACAACTAGGAATAATTAGGAATGCGTCTGGAGTGTGGCAGTCAATGCAAGCTATGCCAGGTGTTAACATTGACACAGTGGCCTTTTTTCAGATCTGATCGCAGCACAAATTTGTTTGGAAAATGGGCAAAACCATGCGCACTGCAGGTGGGGTAGATGTAACATGTATAGAGTTATATAATCTATATAGTTAGATTTGGGTGAGTTATTTTGTTTCTATGCAGGGTAAATAATGGCTGCTTTATTTTTTCACTGCAATTTAGATTTCAATTTCAACACACCCCACCCAAATCTAACTCTCTCTGGAGTGCACATGGTTTTGCCCATTTTCCAAACAAATTTTTACTGCAATCAGATCTGAATAAGGGCCAAAAAATGAAAACCTCATGCTGACCATCTCATGTTTTGACCTTTCCCATGTCAACCTTTTGCTTGTGTCGACTTTTTTCCCTCACTGTCGACCTTGTGCATGTTGACCTTTTGCTGTTGACCTAATGACAATCAACCTAGACAGTGTCTGTGAGCTATATCACACCCAAATGACTATATATAAAATCTTAGCCGGTGTACAGTGCATTAACCCATTACATCATTATGTTATATGCATTTGCTCACACAAGGGACCTTATTCAGGTGCATTCGCACGGGGGCGATGTTTAGCATCTGTGCATGTGCAGATGCTGGGCGCTTGCGCCCACGGCGAATAAAGTGTTCCCTGGGTGCATGCACCCAACCTTGTGGGTGGGGGGGGGGGGCGGCGTGCAGGGGTACGCACCCATGAGAACACCCAGCATTTCATGGGCATTCCCATGAAAATGCTGGGCGTTCCCATGGTAATTGCCCGGGGGCGTGGGTGCCAGGGGCGGCCAGCTGAAATCGCCAGATGTCAGCTGCCCGCCTATTTCAGTGACAACGTTCACGCATTTAAATGTGATCTGTGAGTCACTTTATATGCGTGAGCGCACCAAATCTTTCGATAGTCCGCATTCCCACTGCCATGAGAATGGATGTATAAGTAAATCATCCATTCGCATTCCATGCGAACATACGCGCTGTGCGAATGGTGGACCGGCGTCCCACCATTCACAGGGCGAGTTCTGGTTGACTTGCAAGGATGCAAATTCGCATCCCAACAAATCAACCAGCATAACCCCAAGGAGTAAATGCTTTTTGAACAGATGCAGGTTTTTCAAGACGACAGCTACAATTTCCCAAGATCCCAAACCCCCCACTTGTAACAAACTTCTATGAAGAGTCTATTTTACAAGCTAGACACATGTGTAATTAATAATGGCCTATTAAGAGAAGTTTCTTCTTCATGCTATTTTATGTGTGGTTTATGTGTGATTGCCAGACACAGGTTTTTTGTTGTTCTACAACTAAGGGCTTGACTCTGGTTTATTCACAAAAGCAAATTCTTTCTCTAATGGAAAAAAACGCGTGCACTGCAGGTGGGGCAGATGTAAATATGTGCAGAGAGAGTTACAGATGGAGCGCCCTTCATTCTTGGATTCGCCAGCTGCCGGAAGGGGACGCATGCGCATCCCCTTACTACGGAGGTCCCTGTCGGTCCCCACCGCTTCGCCGCCCGATCCCACCTCCCCGATCCCCCTAACCCTGCCCGTCTCCCTGAATTGGAGATGGGCAGGGTTCGCGTCCCCCGCCGCCAGGAAACTGGGACGTTCGTCAGTCAGATGGAGCGCTGGCTCGCCAGCGGGGGCGTTCTGGCGAGCCCCAGCGCTGGCTGAGAGGCACTCCATCTGTAGATGTGGGTGTTATTTTGTTTCTGTGCAGGGTAAATACTGGCTGCTTTATTTTTTCACTGCAATTTAGATTTCAAATTCAACAAACCCCACCCAAATCTAACTCTCTTTGCACATGTTACATCTCCTCCACCTGCAGTGCACATGGTTTTGTCCATTTGATAGAGAATTTGCTTTTGCAACTGAACCAGAATCAGGCCCTAAGCTTGTCAGTGCAATCAGTGTGAATACGCCCTATGCTTCTTTTTTTTCTAAGGGACAACACCATGTTGTGCTGCAGGTGGGGCAAATGTGCAGAGAGAGTTAGATTTGGGTGTTATTTTGTTTCTGTGCAGGGTAAATAATGACTGCTTTTTTTTTAAACAACAGTTTGAATTTCAGTTTGAAGTTCTGGTCACACCCCATCCAAATCTGACTCTCCCCCTGCACATGGTACATCTGCCCCACCTGCTGTGCAGCATTGTTTTGTCTATTAGAGAAAAAATGTGCTTTGCGATCCATGCTGAATTAGGCCTATTGTACGAGCGGTCTCTCATTCATAGTATGCATAGAACTGAGAATATTACCCACATAATGCACAATCATTGTGGAATTGGTAGTCTGATACATAGAACACCAGAGCTATACATAGGATACGTAGGAGAGAACTTTTCTGATTGGAAAAAATGGTACAGGCACATTGGGTCATGGTCACCTCTGGCTTCCAAATGAAAAGTCACCACATATCTCCCAACTGTCTCAGAATTGGAAGGGCAGTCCAGTTTCCCATGCTATTGAATGCGTTGGTGAATTTCTTTATTCAACCTCAGGCTATTGGTGAAGGTAAGTAACCCAGTAAGGGTTTTGAAGTGGACAGTCTATTTAAGTAGGCATTGCCTCCCACTCCTATCTCTCTCACAAACTGGACCAGTGCAAAGTTTCTTGGCATCCAGAAGAACTCATCACCCATCAAGATCTATTAACCAGTTCCACATCTTAACTTTTGTAACACAAAATAATAACTTTTACCTTCTCCTGCATGAAAAGGTTATAGTCCAGAGCACTGATATCTGATGCAGAATTATACCCAAGCTGCACTGCTGCCCAGGGACAAAAACAGAATTTCTAGATTAAATAAAATTTAAAAAAAAAAGCTATATTACAGTTGTAATCAGAAAGTCTATTTTAGCTTTCCGTAATATGAAGATTACAAAACATTTGTTACGACTTTGTACCAAATAAATATTATATTATTATATTTTAGCCCCTTTTCTAGATCGCTTAGAAATGGAGCACTGATTGCTCTGTGTGTATGGCCTGCAGCGATGGCGATGCGCATTACTGTGCGCTGGTATGACCCGCAGGGAAAGACAGTGCTTGCATTGGCTTTCCCTAGATCGCAGGGCTTTGCCTATTAAAAATAGGCAAAGCCTCGCTCAGCAAGCACGTAGCTCGGCAAAAGAGCCGGGTCAGCCCGTGTGAAAGGGGCTTTTGGGCCTGATTCAGCATGGATGCCACATGATAAGCTGCCTGCAGCCATAGCCAGATTAGGGAGGGGGAGGGGATGGGGGCACAGGGGCCTCTTCTGTCAGGAGGTCCCCCTGCCATAGCACTAGTTATTCCTCTTGTGCAGCTGCAGAAAATGGGAGTATCAGGTTTCATGAGCTACAGTCGGGAACCTACAGCCAATGGAGGTTCCTGTCCAGAGGAGAGGCTAAGGAATCGCGCCCTGAGGATCAGTACTAGGCCTTGCCACTCCCTGAAACATCAGCCGCAACTTGCACCCGTCCCTAACCTTGAATTTCCCCTCCTGTCAGTCAGTCAAAAGCATTTGCAAAATTACTATGAACAAGGTCCTAAGGCTGGTATTCCAGTGGCCACGATAATTTTTCTCCTGAAAAAAAAAAAGAGAAATGATTTTTGACCAGTGGTAATTTTCGGGCTATCCAATTAAACCCCATTTTTTTATTGAGAAAAACACCCAATTTTTGGGTGAGATCCCGGATAAATTTCTGGATCCCATGTATTATAGCAGCTCTCATAATCGGGGATTATGCTTCATGTGCCAGAGGCTTTGGAAGTATAATCCTCAATAAGTAATTGAATAGCCCCCTGCGAATCTATTAGCTGCAGTAAATTGCTTCAAATAATTAAATACCAGCCATACGGGCTAATTCAGCATGGATCGTTAATATAAGAGTTCGCAATGGACTGCAAGGAGAAAGCTGCTGCTCAGACAGACAGCGAAAACGCCTCTTGCTAACTTGCAAGAGAATTGCAAATTGATCGTAAATCACTAACTATTTGCATATCTATGTGCAATTCCCAAACCATCAATGCAATTGTGAGTAGGCCTGAGGCTTCCACCATTCTAAGACTCCTCAAAACGCCTGGTGTATGCACTCCCAGAAAAGCCAGGATTGTACCCCCAAAAAAGCCAGCTTCCTGTCTGTCAAGCTCTGACCACAATACGTTTATCATCTATACGCATTGTCAGTTGCTAATTCCCCTCGTGTATGCGCAATGCATAGGTACACATACACAGTCATTTGATAATCGATTTGCGAATTCTCTGGTCAGCAATAAATGCTGAATTAGCCCCTTAATTGTGTAGACTAAAAAAAAGGTTATTCCATGTATGGTAAGCATAAAGTATGCTTACCACGGGGAGAAACATCTCCAGTCAGTTAGAAGTTAAATACTTTCTTATATGTTTCATATTTTAATTTTGTTGAAAGAATTGCATTAACTTTATCTGAACTGAAAAAGTAATGAAGCAATTTTACTCACCAGAGACCAGAAGTAATTGCAGTTAAATGCGATTCATGTGAAATTTATACTTGTACTGTACTTTTTTCAATGAGCTAAAATATCATCCTCCAGCTAAATATCAAACCTAACCCTCTGTGTGACTTTAGGCAATATAAAAAGAGAATTATTTATAACTGATTTAATATGCAGTGTAGTTTACATGATTACTTACTTCCTAACTTTCTTTAAAATTAAAATGGGAACTTTGCCTGTGATACGCACCTGGAAAAAGGGGGTATAGGCTCATGACAAATGCTTTAGAGCCATCCCCCACCCCTATTTCAGAACTCAGGGGTAGATTTATGTACCGGCGATTAGGGGAATATGCGCTATCCCCATGCGTTATGGCAGGGGATAGCGCTTCCCCTGATCTATGACAACCGCTGAGTGGGTGTCTAACATGCGGCGGTGTGGGGCAGGAGGCATAGTGCAGGGACGATATTTTGTACTGCACGCCTGCCTAATTTATGAGCGGTCAGCATCGCTGACTGTTCCGCCCCCTGCAGCTATCGACTTCGACAGCTGCAGGCGGCGATTCCCTATGCCCACAGCAGGGACAGTGCTGTCCCTGTGGCTGGCTCTGAGCTGCACTGGGGATCTTGCGTGAGTAGCGAGATCCCGGACATGCGCAGTGAGCGGGCTGGGGGGAAGGAGACGGCGCATCAGTGTTAACTGATGCGCTGTCTCAAGGAGGGGACATCGCCGGAGGGGGGGAGGGCAGGATGGTTTTGATGACGTCAGTGTAGATCATTCTGAAAGTAGAGGGAATTAAAGTATGAGAAGAAGTTTACAGTGATAAAATCAAGGCCCAGAAAAGATTATTTTTGGAATGTTGGAAATGTAGAAGAGGATGTACCAGAGTTAGAGCTACTAAGGAGAGTTTGGATAGGTAATGAACTAGGAAAAATATGTACAATGAAGATCTGCGAAGTAAATAGTATGGAAGAGGGAAGTTGATGGTTTACATCATTTTAGAGATAACAGAGAATGAGTATGCAGAATTGGCCCTAAGACATTGCTATTAGAGGAATTTTGTCAGGGCAGTTTCAGTCTAAGGTTGAGGGCAATATTTCAGTTATAAAAAAAACTATCCTGCGCCCCGGGACTGGCAGTGTCCTACAGTGGAGGAGGCAGTGAATAGGAGCTCAGCATCTATTGACAGGAGACGGAGGTACAGGGGGCATGGCCACAAGCTCTCAGAGTGCTGGCCATGTCCAGCCGTGTCGAAAGGGGGGCGTGGCTTCATGACTGCAGACATTTACATGAAGCCCCTTTATACAGATCCATGCCCCTTTTAGGGATCACACACCGCAGGGCCACGTGGCCGCCCCGATCGTAGATATTGCAAAGTTGGGAGGTATGCATTGTGCCATTATAGCATTTCCTGCTTCGCCTCATTACCAAGCCAAAGAAGGAAGCTACACATACAAGATCTATTAGCATTTTGTCTGCTGAAGCTGGGGGATAAGACAATCGTGCTGGAGCGCACAATGCATACGTCTAGTGCTAATGCGCTGTGTGTCTTTCTCTCCGTAACCAGCTCCACTGAGCTTGCACCAGATCTTGTTACCTTTGTGAGCTTTAATGTGCAGCCCGGAGCCGGCAGCCACCACAGCTAGTTACAGAAATGTTTCTACTGTGGTGTTTGGGACGGAACGGTTAGCACCACTGACCCTTCATACATTGCCCTGCATATTGGCGTGCTGTCTTGTGGATTGCAGCACCACCCCTGTCATTTATCACACAGAATGGCATATTAATGCATTGGGAAGAAGTGATAGCAGCTCACATAATGCGCTCTGCTACCACCTTCCCCATAACACCAATCTTACATCTACCCCACAGTACCATAATATCTTAACCAAGATACCTTTGCATTCTGTATGTGGGAATACTCCCCGCTTGATGCATTATGTAGTGTCTCATTGGTATGCAGTGTGACACAGAGCTTGTCAGCAGACAGTGTATTAGCATTGGTAATAGTGCCAACTTCACCTCTAGAGCAGAAAAAGTTTAGAATAAAGAAAAATGTCCTTGTCATCCAGGAGCCAGCGAATACATGTGTTCTTTTTCTAATGAGTGAAGAAGTGAACGGCGAGCAAGGACATTCCAATTTATTGCTACCTGGTGATTTTTGCAGCTGTATAACCACACAGCCTTGAGCACCCAGCATTTGTATAGGGGTCATGTCTAATCCATTCACTATACCGTAAGTTATGATCTGTTTTTCCAAGGAAACAAAGAGACTTGCTGAAAGGTGACCAAGGCCGCAAAAGGCCTAAAATATGGCAATTTATTATCATTTACCTTTGAGGTATTTTTTGTTTTTACATTCTACGTGCACTGCAGATTACCAAGGAATAAAGCAGCGGCCTTGCTCATTGCGGGAACACCCTGTTCCTGCTCACATAACTAGGAGGGTTTGTCACCTCTAGCAGATCCCCAATTATATTTCTCTGTGCATTTATGTTTGACGGGAGGAATTATTGCATGCTGTGTTTTATTTATTCGGAACGCTGTTTGATATCTCATCCACTGTGCTCAGTGACTTCTGTTCTGGAGGTGTGCATGCATACTAATTTAGCCATTGCGCCAATTAAAACACGCTTTCATTATTTCATAATGAATTTTTAAAGAGCGGTACAAGAATATGTTTATTTGAACATTCTATTAGCAGATTTTATGACATGAATCATCACGTTCCATTGATCTTTATGTTTTTCCTTTCTCGAGCTGCCTTTTTGCAGAAAAACAATTATTCACTTCAATTTTTGTTGTTAGCATACACTATTCCTTGTACTTCCCAGTTATTATTTTATATATATATTATACTAATTTAGTGGATATTGTGCCTGATTCAGAAGTGGATTCCATAAATGTGCCATCATGCAGTACATCTATCCTCAATACACCACACAGCGTGAGATGCCTGGCATAAGTAAGCCTCCAGGTCCCCAGCAACACTGCTAGCATTGGCACCTTTTTTTTGTTGAAAATACATCTTGCAATGCCATGCATTTATTGCCCCAAGAGACTGTGCTGATTCATTTTATATATGATGCTTACATTTTGTGTACAGGGTCGGTTAAAGGCTTGGGATGCGGAGGGGGGCAGGGCACTTCAGACAGGGGTGCCCTTGTGAACAGAGCCGGCCCTAGCTTAAATGACGCCCTAGGCAAGATTTTGGCTGTTGCCCCCTAGCACCGCCACTAGTTCTGCCTCTGACCCTGCTCCCCTTTCCCAGCACCATCAACCCTCATCATAGCAGTAATCATATTGGTGCTCCTATCCGCAATATTTTAAATAGAAACAGTGCACAAATTCGGTGCGCAGCCCAAAAGGGGGGTGTTCTTGCTGGGAAGGGGCATGGCCACACAATAGTACCCCCAATTCAAATTATGACACACAGTAGTGCAACTTTTTTCACATTATATCATGCGATAGTGTCCCTTATTCACATTACATCACACAGTAGTACCACTTTACCTTATATACATTACTCCTCACATTATTCTCTTAGAAAAAAATCCTGAGAAAATATTGTATTTTAAGCACCTCCATGGCCACACTGCAACCCAGCACAAAGCAGTGTGGACTGGGCAGAGGAGAAGAGCTGCAGCTGCTGCTGTCACTGAAGGGGCGGGGGCCCGGGGCCCCCACTGGGCCCTTCCATCAGACTTTGGCCTGGGTAATTTGTACCCCCTACCCCTTTCTCTCTGTACCCCTGATAATACCACACAGTAATGCCCCTTACACATGACACACATTATTAATGTCCTTATAACCATAATGCCCCTTACACATTATGCCAACCTTTATTAATGCCCTTCATACACATAATGACACACATAATGCCCCTTACACATATGTTGCACATTATTAATGCACTTATACACATGACACACATAATGCCCATTACACATATGTTGCACATTATTAATGCATTTATACATGACACACATAATGCCCCTTACACATATGTCACACATTATTAATGCCTGTTACACATGACACACATAATGCCTGTTACACATGTCGCACATTATTAATGCATTTATACATCACACACAATGCCCCTTACACATGTCACACATTATTAATGCCCTTATACACATGACACACATAATGCCTGTTACACATATGTCGCCCATTATTAATGCATTTATACATGACACACATAATGCCCCTTACACATATGCCGACACTATTGCACAACCAACCCACCCGCAGACAGCACTCGCACAGCCGCTAACACTGTGACCTCTGCTTCTGCTTGGATACAGATGTTTCCTCATACTCAATAAGCCATGCAGTTCTTGGCCAGTTCTGCTAACGTTGGTTGCCTTTTTTTGCTGAAATTTCGTCTTATTTGCATTATTATGATCAGGACACACACAAGGAGCTTCGGATGATTAAAATAATATGCGGCATGCCTATATTCTGTGTGTGACTGTGGCTGTACCTGCATACAGAATGCTATGTTACAGTGATTTCCATGAATACACTATTTTATATGCAGATACAGCCTCACTCACACACAGAATATAGGCATGCCGCATATCATTTTAATCAGCAGAAGCTGCTGATGCCCCTAGGCATTCCAAATGCCCTAGGCAATTGCCTAGCGTGCCTATGCCTAAGGCCGGCTCTGCTTGTTAAGGGAGATTGCGCCAGATGTATCAAGCTTCAAAAAGTGATACAATGGAGAGTGATAAACAGCCAGCTCTTAAGCTGATTGTTTGGTTGTTTATCACTAGAGACAGGATTATATGCTACATAAAAAGCTTGAAATATGCATGCAAATATGCATGAAAAATACTTAAAATATGCATGAAAAGTGTTAAAATATGCTATATTAAATAACAAACAAATGTTTTTTAACTTATTTATTTAAACATCAGTATAAAATTAGTTGCAAATAAACCTCAAAAATAGGCCCATTTGGCCCACAGCATCTGCAGATGTCTAGTGCTGTAGTAGGTTTATTTAGGGAATAATTTGGTACTTGTGAGTTATCTGGACGCCCGATTTTTTGATTGTATGCCTTAAGTTAAGGCATACAATCAGATGCGATGCGATATCGCATCGCATCGCATCGCATCGCATGCGACCATCGGATGCGATGACCCGATTTTTCCATAGGAATCAATGTTAAAATGATTCCTATGGAAAAAGGGGTCTTTTTCATACCCCTACTATCCAAGTGGGCATGGAGTTGGATATAAACCTGTGGCGAGCGTAGCGAGCCACCGAGCCCGAAGCGTGGCGAGCGAAGCGAGCCCCGCGAGGGGACGGTATTCCGTGTCCCCTCGCGGGGCTCGCTACGCTCGCCACGCTTCGGGCTCGGTGGCTCGCTACGCTCGCCACAGGTTTATATCCAACTCCATGCCCACTTGGATAGTAGGGGTATGAAAAGGACCCCTTTTTCCCATTGAATTCCATGTTAAAATGGACTCAGTCCATTTTAACATTGATTCCTATGGAAAAATCGGGTCATCGCATCGCATCGCATCGCATCGCATCCGATGGTCGCATGCGATGCGATGCGATGTGCCCGATCCGACCCGATTTTGAAATCGGGCGTCCAGATAACTCACAAGTACCAATAATTTAATCTGCGCTCTGAAGCTGCCAATATAATTTCAAAAAAATAAAGAGACCACCTAGTCTCCTTAGGAAGGACAGTAGAAGAAGAGGTATTTTTGAAATAGAAATAGAGGCGCTATTAGATAAGAGGTTGGTACTCCCCTGAAGCTTCTGGAAACTCCCGATAAGGGTCCCCTTAGTACGGTTTCGTATTGAGTATATGAAATGAGAAAGAAAAAAGAGAGAGAGCCGAGCTCCTCGTGTAATCCTGTCTGATTATAGGGATCACACTTTTATATATACAGTAGTCAGATTCGTCATATATAAATTCATCTGCTGGGGTGTTACCCCCTACCAATCTCACTCACATAAGTGATAATATATATCGCATATCACAACAAATTCCGTATTGATTCAGAAGATGATATAAATTGGGGTTTCCCCCTCTGTTATGTACTCACAACAGGATAGATGTTAGAGTGCATGTATCATGGTCTTTCACTCCTGGCTTCTTCTTAATCCCAAAAAAATAATTTCTGGATTCTTGTAATAATAAACAAGTATCCTTTATTAAAACATACAGTTTTAAAAACAGATTTGAGACTGTGACTGTGTGGAACCGGTTGGGACTGGATGGAAAGATGTTATAATAGTGGGTGGAACAAATCTTACCGGGGCCCCCTGTTCGATAGTCCACCTCCAATCCACGTCCTGTTCCGTTCCACCAGCCGTATTGTCTCCTTAGGTATAGTCAAAGGGAACTGCACCAACGCGTTTCGAACCTCCGTGGTTCTTTTTCAAGGTGTACCTGTCCCCCCTGACTTCCGGATATATATGGTGGTTGGATGGTCGTTTCATGTGTCCTTCATTAGATCCTAATTGCGCTTATGTATTTAGATAACATTTCCATACACAATACATTCTTCGTTATAGTTTATACATGTTCCTATCACTGAAACCGGGTAGCGTCGCGTCACATCCGGTGACGCGGCCGCGACTTCCTCCTTTCTCCTGTGTTCTGTGTAATAGTCTCCTACTGCTGGTTTGATCGCGTCGCGTCACTTCCGGTTTTTCCGTCTGTACTAGTCTTCCTCCATGCGTTCCATCGGCTTTCTTACTTCCTTGTTTTGCGTTCCAGTGGGTTCTCCCATTCTATATGTATTTCCTTTGGCGATCACGTAATACGTTTTCTGTATCAAAATTATTTATGCTGCTAAAAGTTTTTCTGCTGCTATAAAAAAAAGCCTTTTTGCTGCTATTATGAACTCCCTTATACATGCTGCTAAAACTATTATATTTAGTTTCTATAATTATTCCTTGAAGCTGTTAATCAGTATTCAATACCGTACAGGCATAAAGATTAATCCAGCAACCCTGCTGAAACTATTATATTTAGTCTCTTGAATTATTCCTTGAAGCCGCTAATCAGTGTTCAATACCCTATAGGCATAAAGATTAAACCCAGCAATTGATACAGAAAACGTATTACGTGATCGCCAAAGGAAATACATATAGAATGGGAGAACCCACTGGAACGCAAAACAAGGAAGTAAGAAAGCCGATGGAACGCATGGAGGAAGACTAGTACAGACGGAAAAACCGGAAGTGACGCGACGTGATCAAACCAGCAGTAGGAGACTATTACACAGAACACAGGAGAAAGGAGGAAGTCGCGGCCGCGTCACCGGATGTGACGCGACGCTACCCGGTTTCAGTGATAGGAACATGTATAAACTATAACGAAGAATGTATTGTGTATGGAAATGTTATATAAATACATAAGCGCAATTAGGATCTAATGAAGGACACATGAAACGACCATCCAACCACCATATATACCCGGAAGTCAGGGGGGACAGGTACACCTTGAAAAAGAACCACGGAGGTTCGAAACGCGTTGGTGCAGTTCCCTTTGACTATACCTAAGGAGACAATACGGCTGGTGGAACGGAACAGGACGTGGATTGGAGGTGGACTATCGAACAGGGGGCCCCGGTAAGATTTGTTCCACCCACTATTATAACATCTTTCCATCCAGTCCCAACCGGTTCCACACAGTCACAGTCTCAAATCTGTTTTTAAAACTGTATGTTTTAATAAAGGATACTTGTTTATTATTACAAGAATCCAGAAATTATTTTTTTGGGATTAAGAAGAAGCCAGGAGTGAAAGACCATGATACATGCACTCTAACATCTATCCTGTTGTGAGTACATAGCAGAGGGGGAAACCCCAATTTATATCATCTTCTGAATCAATACGGAATTTGTTGTGATATGCGATATATATTATCACTTATGTGAGTGAGATTGGTAGGGGGTAACACCCCAGCAGATGAATTTATATATGACGAATCTGACTACTGTATATATAAAAGTGTGATCCCTATAATCAGACAGGATTACACGAGGAGCTCGGCTCTCTCTCTTTTTTCTTTCTCATTTCATATACTCAATACGAAACCGTACTAAGGGGACCCTTATCGGGAGTTTCCAGAAGCTTCAGGGGAGTACCAACCTCTTATCTAATAGCGCCTCTATTTCTATTTCAAAAATACCTCTTCGTCTAGTGCTGTACACAGGATTTTTTTTCTTCCTGGCTGCTACAGCAGACTGCAGCGTCCTAGGCTCTTCTGGCATTAACTACACGGAACCTCATCTCCAGCGCTGATTGATCAAATGTCTACATAGCATGTGAGGGCGGCGCAGTGGAAAGATTCCTCCCTGCAACGCATACTCACTGTGACCCGTCATTTTCTCCATGCCACGTGATGTCACAACCCTTCCGCCCACCTCCTCTGCTGCAGAAGTCTCTCTCTTGGCGCAAAGTCCAAGGCAAGGGGCAGGCAAAGGTTCAGGAGCTTCGTGACGGCATCCGCCCAACTGACTATTATTAAAATGGGTTGGCAGCCTAGAGCAATGTCAGACGTAGTGTACATCCAAGGTCCCCCACACCGCATACATATGGGTCTAGCCTGCAAAATCAGTGAGAATGGGCAAAATATGCAAATACATATGCAAATATGCAATTGCATATAATCCTGGTTCTATTTATCACTCTGCATTTTATCACTTTGGCAGCTTAGTGCATCTGGCCCAATGTGTGGCTACCTGCAGGTTCAAGGTTGCCCATTTAATGTTCTTTATGAATTCAAGCAAATTGCTAACCAGTTACTGCAGCTAATAAGACTAATAAGACATTTATATTTGAGTCTTGAGTTTGGATTGCATGCAATGTGCAATGCACCATTTTGAGATTTTTAGCCAACCAACCGAGTTGCGTCTCACATACACAATAAGCAGCATCTCTGTGTGATTCTGAGTTATGTGTTGCTCCTCGGCAGAGGCTGAATGGACACAACTATGGGCCTTATTTTGGTTCACTCTTTCTGACAAAATCCTTCTTAGATGGACAAAACCATGTGCACTGCAGGTGGGGCAGATGTTACTTGTGCAGAGAGAATTAGATTTGGGTGGGGTTTTACTTCAAAGTGAGATCTATATTGCAGTGTAAAAATAAAGCAGTCAGTATTTACCCTGCACAGAAACAAAATAACTCACCCAAATCTAATTCTCTCTGCACATTTTACATCTGCCCCCCCTGCAGTGCACATGGTTTTGTCCATCTAAGAAGGATTTTGTCAGAAAGAGTGAACCAAAATAAGGCCCTGGGTGACAATGGGTCGTTTCAAAAGAGTAGCTATATCAGGGCCTGATTAAAGGTTCCAGGTCCCTAGGCTAATACACATGTAGCTCTCCTTGTAATGCTGCTAAACTCATGGGTATGGATGCTCAAGGGCTCACCAGTCATATTGCCCATGTGCATGTAACAAAGCTTAAACAGCTGGCATGTATGATCTAATGCTTGCGGAGTGGGTAAGAGACTTGGGTTTTAGGCTGCTCTAAAATAGCCTCATATGCCCGAAAACGTATCCACTTTTACCACAGTCTAAACCAAATGCCATCAGAGATGTCCACATACTGTAACTCTCACACTTCTATAACTCACAACTATCCTTATTACCCACACCTCCAAATGGGCAGAAGTTACAGATAAACAGGTGGCGTTTGAGTAAAAATGAGTGTTTTAGGAAGATTTGAGAAAGTTTTTCCAGGAAGATTTTCCTGGAATACCATGTTGGACAGTTTGTAGCTGGTGTTACCTACTACAGGACTACCTCCTGCCCATGGAGGAAGAGGTGAGTGCATGCGGTGTAGAACACCCCGCACTTGTCCCCTCTGATAGTGTGTGCGAAGCCATGAACTAGAAAAAAGGAGATGTACAGTTAGTAGTACTCAGGTGTTTTTTTATTTTCCTAGCAAAAAAGCATTATTGAAAATGAATATTACTGAACTATAGTAGATTTTACTGTGGATGACACTAATAATAAATAAAATGTATTACTTAGAGAATATTCATGTAAGACAGAATAATGTGCATTACATATTGAATAAAATAAGCATCCTGGCATATTTATCATTTCTACTTTATTTATAAATGACATTTATGAGACATTAAATCTGTTTCATAGAGAAAATAAATATTTAGTTTTATTGCTTCTATAAATACAACATTACATCAAATGTATAACATAATGCAATCTTCCATTCCACACATACTGAAAATAATACATGACTAAAGTATATTAAGTACATTTTCCTACTGTATATTGTTTTTATCTTTACTGTAGTATGTGTCTATGGGCCCGAGTCATACATGCTTGCTGGACTGCGAGCTGGTAACTGCCGGGCCGCCAAGCTCCCTCCCGACACTCCTGTGCACGGCTGGGAATGCATTTGCAGCTGTGCACACAGGGTAAAATTACTCACCATCGAATGATTTTCCCTCTGCTCAAAGCACTGATTAAGTCTAGACTCAGTCGGCACTGCGAAGCCCGTGGCGAGAAGGAGGCCACTGCTGACGTCAGCAGTCCTCCCTCCAAAGGCCAGGGAATGTCTACGATTTCTGGGGCACTACCAGAAAATGCCGGTGTTACACCTCCAAATGCCCGGCGCCTGTCACTCACCATGCGAGCGGCCAACATAGGCTAGCCTTCGCATTGTCCATTCGCAAGAGGACCCAGCCCTGCATACGTGTCTGAGCCGGGCCCTATATGTAGTGTGACTACAGTGGCAGGACCAGTATGGACCACTACTGAATATATGGGTCCATAGCCTAGGGAACCAGGTCTTGGACCAGCACCTTTGCAGTCAGGGCTTTGGACTAGCTAGAACAGTGGAGAGCGGCCATTTATCCAGGCTGCATTGTTTAATGTGTGTCTGTGTGTGCCCACTCCTGCACTCCCCCTCCACACTCATCTGCGCTGCTTCCTACACAATGGGAGTTATTCTGATTCACTCGGAAAGGCACAGTCACTCTCTAATGGACAAAACCATATGCACTGCAGGTGAGGCTGATGTAACATGTGCAGAGAGAGTTAGATTTGGATTGGGGGTGTACTTCAAACTGAGATCTATATTGCAGTGTAAAAATAAAGCAGCCAGTATTTACCCTGCAGAGAAACAATAAAACACCCAAATCTAACTCTCTCTGCAAATGGCACATCAGCCCCCCCCCCCCCCCCTGCAGTGCACATGGTTTTGTCCATTAGAGAGTGATTGTGCCTTTCCGAGTGAATCAGAATAACCCCCAATGTACTTTAGGAAATAACAGAACCCATGCACACGGTGCACTGTAGTTAGGCCAATCCATGCTTTATAGGCCAGACAGAGGGAGAAGTCTTGTCTCTGAACAGTGATAATGAAATATGGCCACTGGCTGAGTGGCTGCAGCATGCTTACTTTAACAATATAGGCCATTTCAAATATATTGCAGAACTGATCTGTTTACACATCTCACAATGATAAGGTTTACTAAAAGTGTTGAAGCTAGATGTAATTGTATGTGACCATGCAGACATCCCTTGCCTCTTCTGCATCACAACATCTAATGTCCATGTACAGTAGCATAGCTCCCAACATTGGTGGTCAGCAGAGCAGTACCCTGCCTGTGTGCATCCGTGATGGGGTGGAGCATAAAGGAAAACACTTCTCGTTCCTGTCTCGTTGGGGGCGTGCCCAGCATCTCTCTTAGATTGCTGGTCTGCCCCTAGGCTCCCCCTACACTGTGAATGTGCTATGCACAGCAGCGATGTGTGCTCCCCCACTACAAGACACTGCGGGACAGTTCTAGTATAATGAGACTGTCCGGCTGAAAGTGGGACAGTTGGGAGGTGTGCAGTAAAAAATGTATGTTTTTTTTTTTGTTCTATACTTTGCAATGACTGTTATTTGGGGTCTTCATCTTGAGTGATTTTACTAAGGTTCAATTGCTTTGCCGTTAATTTTCTCAGCACAGGTGCAGCAGTGAACAGCAGTGAGAGCCCCCCTCCGTCCTCATCTGTCAACGATATATCCTCCATGTCCACTGACCAAACACTGGCATCTGACACAGACAGCAGCCTTGAAGCTTCCGCAGGACCCCTTGGTTGTTGCAGGTGACTAGCCGCCTGCCTACGAAACCCCACCTTCTTCAGAGGATGACGTGATTGGGAAAAAAATCAATATAGCTATATAATTGCAAGAAAGGAAGTAGAGAGTCACATATTTCCCTTCTAGCCTGCTTCTCCTACAAAGTTATGTCATGCAGCTAAGCTCAAATGTATATTTAACTTATAGTTGCTCCGCTTTGGTCTTCTGGTTATGCTTACTGCAAGAAAAAAGGGATCTTTCACAAAAAAAAAATTATTCTGTTTGCATATATGTACAATTAATGGCTGTGAAACCAGCAAGACCCAATTATCTTTTCTCATTATGACATGACTAAAATGTGCAGTAGCCCTTCAAGCGTGTGCGTGTCCGTGTGAGCGTGTGCGTGAACTGTACGTACTTTTTCATCAGAATTGTTTGAATATCTGTTTGAAACCCTTCCATCTTTCCAGATAGATGGATGTAGATAATCTCACACTTGTACATCAGATGTACTGTATACATGCAAGCATATATGTATATTAAAAGAAAAAAACACAACTGTACAGTAGTTATTACATAGAGCAGTATATATATAGTAAAAAGGGCCTGTTTTGTGTTAGCTACATAAATTGTTGCTGTAAAATGACGCTAGCATATAAGATGTTAAGTTCATACATTTGTCAAATTGTGAAAAAAAATAAACTTTGTATCCTATAACAAGAAAACATCTTTAGCAGAACAGAGCATGATGGCTAACTAGTCATAATTCCACGGATCATGCAAAAAACACCCACTATCCAATAGTCTGTCACAGTTGTAATAGCTATTTATTTTTTTACATGCACAATATTTTTTATTTCAGACCAGGTGTGCTGAATTAAACCAGCAGTGAGCTAAAGTTAACTTGTATACAACTGTATATTTTAGTTTGGGGAGTTTTCCTTTGTAGAGTACAGGAGTAGTAACAATGTAGGTCTTGCAGTAACCCACTAGGGAAGGTTGCACCATTGAGATCCCCACACAGCAACCGCTTCCTGTTAATTGCTTAGATCTGCAACGGAAAGCAGCACAGATAGTAAACTTGTCATTGGGTTGTATGTTATAGTGACATATGGTAATACTTTCTTCATGTTTTCTTCATATTTTTTGTACAATATTAGCCATCTTTCAAATTAAGGTTTATATTGAACCTGTGAGAATAGGATCCGATGAGGATGGTGTTCTTTGGAGATAACAAATGTTCAGAGTTGAAAACATTGGGCGGAATTTAATAGGATGAGAGATTCAGAAAGTGAAAGATTTGGTAAGAAATCTCCAGTTTTTTTTTAAAGCGGCAATCATTTACACCACAAAACCAATTTGATTTTGCAGTGTAAATGATTGCCGCTTTAAAAAATACTGGAGATATCTTACCAAATATCTCACTTTCTGAATCTCTCATCCTATTAAATTTCATCCATTATTTCTTGCATTATTATTTATGCATCAGGGATGAAATGTACCATTGTTTTATGTTTTAATCCTCAGGAGAATAACACTTTGGAGTCTTATCCTGTTTATTGACTTGTTCTGTTAGATGTTGGCATTTGTAGACTGGCTATAAACATCTGCAAAATAAACTTTAATCACTGAAATCTCATTAGAGAAAATAAGGTTGGACTAGATTGGTACAATTTATTGAAAACTCCTTTAAAAAAAAAAAGTTTTGTGCTATCAACTAAGAGTTCTCAGAGTTTATGTTTCATTTTCATTTCACATTTACAAATTGCAGCCGAGAAATTAAAAAGTCAGACATGTTGAATTTTGAATCAAGTATTTAATGAAGCAAGCTGTGTCGTTTGTGTTATCAAACAACAAAGGTGCTATGAAATATTACAATTTCCCTTCCTGATACAAATCACATTAGTAAATAAATCCTGAGTAGTGCAGAGAAATGTGATAATGCAGTAAGTCCTCAGGTTATCTTACATCAAGATGTACAGTGGAGTAATATAAGGTATGTTCTGCAGTATTCTAAATTACATTTACCTTATCAAGCTATGCAGGGCAGCTGTTTGAATACAGTGACAATCCATGTGTGGAAATTCAAATCCAGAAACAATTCATGGCAGGAAGTCTCTACAAGATGTAATGGCGCAATATTAAAGTGTTTTATAATTGAACACTTGTCATGGGGAACCTTCGGCCCTCCAGCTGTTGTTGAACTTCACAACCCAGCATGCCCTGCTACAGCTTTGTTATTTGGCCATACTAAAACTGTTGCATGCTGGGATGTGTAGTTCAACAACAGCTAGAGGGCCGAAGGTTCCCCATCCGTGCTCTAAAAAGTAACGCAGTTTTTTGCCTTGTGTATGGGTCAAGGGATGATACATCTGGATGCGGAGTAAACAAATCCTATTACACCTTACAGAGAACCACGAAAAACATTAATTATCTTAACATACATTACTTTAGTCTTTAATGGAATAATGTTATGGAAAATATTTGTTTTAGTATTCCCTGGACCTTTAAGCTGTGCTAAAATGATGATTAATAGTAACATTCATGGAAAGCTTTCATTGGTTGGTTTAGCACATTATAAAAGGCTAGCAGTCCGTACAGTAGACGTCAGTGATCATAGGACAGATGGTCTTGGCGAATACATGGTGTGCTTGTCCATCTTCATTCAAGATGTGAAGCTGAATTTGTGTTACACTATTTCAAGTTTCATGTTAATACTGTACCTTAATACCAGCAGCCATTTCTTATTCTCTACAACAATCTCTTCACAGAACATTCTGAAATTGCTGTAGACACAGTGTTGTAATTCCACCACCTTTAAAAGATTTACTATGATAATAAACGTTCTCTCCCGACAGAAAAATACAAACAGCCAATAAGACCTCCATGATTTGGGAGATTCTGGCTAATTTTCCTGCTTTAATCTTAGAGTAATAGGCTTAGAACTCTGCCTAGGGGGAAGTGTTGGTGCAGCTTATTGTACAACTGGTGTCACTGACAGCAATGGGGAAAGAACTAGATTTCCTGAAGCTCTCCATAGTACAGAATTAGCGCATGTCTATCTGTTACCTTGCAGTCAATCCTAAATATGTACCCCCGACTAATTACCAGCTTTAGACATAAAAATAATTTATTAATACATACTTCCTAATTGTACTACATTATATTACTGTAATCTTTTAAATATAAGATTTCATTGCCTCTAACAAGTACATGTGCTTCATTAAAGAGACCCCCCTCCTATAGTAGTTCAGTAAAAGCAGTAAATAAATAATTCTGTTTTTATTCTAAAATAAAAGCTACATGTAACATCTTGGGTGAAATTTAATAGAGTGAGAGATTCAGAAAGTGAGAGATCTGGTAAGAAATCTCCATTTTTTTCTAAAGCGGCAATCTTTTACACTGCAACACCAGTGTGATTTTGCAGTGTAAATGATTGCTGCTTTAAAACTGGAGATTTCTTACCAAATTTCTCACTTTCTGAATCTCTCACTATATTAAATTTCACCCCTTGTATGTGTCAACCTTAACCAGTTTGGTTTATGTAATTGTAAGCTGCCACTGTTTTGTGACATCCTAAATGAAATGAGTTATTCAAACTCAGGAACTACATGTACTGTATGGTGAATACCAAGAACCTGGGCGATAGTAGGTGCTTTAAAGAGACCTTGTGGTTGCTTGTGCTGTAATCGCAAATGTATTTGTTGTACAGTATATTGGTTGTGATTTATGAAATTATGGGGAGTCTGTATCAAAAAAGAAGTACTGTAAAGGCTAACTTCATCACTTAACTTTACAGTATTTAAGGAGTATTACAAACCAAGCCACTTGCCAACCCTTCATCTATTAACAAATTACAATACAGTATATCAAATGTCACATCAAATACATGAGCAATTGTGTGACCAGACGGGAGCAATGTGGTTGTTCTGCTGCCGTGGCTAGCAGCTGGCTATCAATGCTTTTCATTTTTGTGTTGCACAATAAATCTACATGGAATTGTTAGGCCTCGTAATGGCCATTCTTCAAACAATAAGAACTGACCGGGTGTTGTGTTCACTATAGCAATAACTATGATCCGGCATATCGTACAGTGCTTGCTCAGTGTAGTCAAATATCTGATCAGCCTTAAAAAAAAAACTTTTTCCTTCAGTTGGTAATCTATCAATTTAGATGACTGAGGAACAAAATTAAGAATGTATAATCTTTTTGCTATTTTTTATTATTTTTTTCTGTGCGTTGTATTAGATTGTTGCCAACAACAACCAAAGAACAAGGCCTTATAATTATAAAGGTGCCTTTATGGCAGCATAGATGTCCACCTTTTTTAAGTTTTTATAAGATTTAATATTTGGTATTTTATTCTACTGCTATGTCAGAGATGTATTTCTTTTTTACATTGTTGTGCTATTATTTGGCTATTTGCATTTGGTATGGCACAATACTTAGTTGCAATGGTATAGTTATTGCAATCACGGTTGTCCTACAATGGCGCACCCAGGTGTCACTCGCCGAGAGTTTACACCAATTTGCCGACTCCTATCAGTGACAGGAGCTGGGTGCTATACTGTGAACTGCACTCACACTGGTCAACTGGGGCAGCCCACATTACTGTGACCTCTGAAGTGAAAAAACTGGTGTTCATGGTACGAGGCAATGTCCCCATAACCGCACGGCCATGCCAATTAATAATGTCACCATTATTAGTTATGCCCCTACATTTACATATGGTTTTCCCTGGCATGCTCATCTAGAACTTGATCACCGAGCTCAAACAAATGGGGATATCGAATTAGATGCAATCATTTTTCAGCCTATAAAATAAACTATTCTAGCAATTATCAAGTGATCAAATTACAGCCTTTTTTTTTTCCAGCCAAAAAATCCCTGATTTTGAGCAATAACGCATGGGATACAGGATAAGCTCCAAATCCTATGTGTTATCACTGCTCTGAGGGCTGATTTTTGGGGATTATGCTTTGGGAACTGTCATTATCATGTCTACAGATGATTTTGATGGTGATTTTTATTTTTTGTCCGGCATCACAAAACTTTAGCACCAGAGCGTTGGTGTTACAGATATATGTAGAATACATCTTGAATACAAAGGACAAATACATTGAATGTTGACAAAGTTACAGAAGGACATGCTGGATGGATACATTGAGACAATAGGAGCTAAAGAGACTTGGAATGTAGACTTGGGCAGCAGCTGGGAATACCAGGAAGAGTATCAAGTGGAAGTTAGATCATTTATAGTGACCTAGTGAGAAGGTGGATTTTGAAAATGTAACATTCAGAACAAGTGTGGTCAGGTAGGGAAGGGCATTGCTTAGGGGTAGCAGCACGGGCTACTCTTGGATGTTGTGATCAGAGGACAGGCATAAGTCAGAATCAGGTATGAGAGACATACAGGTGGGATGAGACCAGGGGCGATATTCAATTCTGGACGCTATTTCAGCATTGAAGGCAGATCTTCGACAAAACAGATCTGTTTTGTTGGAAACGGCAGTGGATTGTGAAATTCATGGCCGCTTCTCGTCAATCCATGGCCGTTTTTGCAGACACGCCCACTTCTCGACACTCAACAGGCGGAACATTGAATTTCTCCTGTCGAGTATCTGTCAAGCAGAGCAAAAAGGGGCCGGGATTCCGAATGTTGGAACGTTCCGAGAGTCAGGATTGAATGCCTCCCTAGAGATGTATAGCACTAGAAAGGTGAGGGAAAGTAGGTAGACTTGGATTAAAGGTCATTTTGGGTTTTGACTAAGGAGGTGGAGCAGTGACAGAGCTAGAGCAATATCTTGTTGTATTTAGGACTGATTGTGGTATAAAAAGATGGACACCAGGAGGTTCTACTACTCTAGCTGGAGCATAAATAGAGAACTGGTTCCAAAAGACTCAAGTGGCTATGATTGATTTAATAACTATTACTTTGACTATTACAAAAATGTTTAAACTTACAAATATCTGTCACCTGAAAGTACATCTTTTAAACCACATGAACAACTTAAAATAAGCAATTCAGACACTCAATGTTGTTGGCAAATTCCTGTTGTTTTAACATTCTTGCCAATATAAGGATCTTTTAGAACTACTGTACGTTACAGCTTACAATTAGTGAACGGAACATACCGAGATTTATATGCATGTTGATGTTCATAACATGAACAATGTCACCATTTGCAATAGTAAGGTCACTGATGTCAGCAGTATATATATATATATATATATATATATATATATATATATATATATATATATATAATGTCTGCATACATTTAGACTACATATATTGGAGGTCATGTATGGAAGTGCAGTTCTGCAGTACATGTGGCATGTTGACCTACACGTGTATGAATGTGCCTACTGTGTTATGGGGAATTAGCTATATTTTATGACCAAATTGGAGGGGCTGCTAGGGATAAAAAGGCTTCTGTAAGGAGCAGAAATAATACTCAGTAAGTAAGGGACAGTGATGATGTTTATTACTGGGCCAAGTACTTATTTCTTTAATTGTTTAGCTGCATTGCATGTGGAGAGTAGCATTGGATACCAGGCACACCATATGTGTGAACAGCTTACCATGCCACCTGTATACTAACTGGCAACATTAAACTACATATGTGTCTGACATGTCTGTGTACCTACTGTATACAGTTTCCTTGGAACTTCCCTTTTTACATTTTTCAAATGATAAATATTTGCTGTGTTCCAAGAAATCGGAATGATGCAGAGATATGCATGTGGCTAATAGGCCTCCATGTATATGACATTCAGGGCTTTGCACAGCATGTCCGGTACATTATCTCATTCAGTCTGCTGCACTAGAATGTTAGTTATGCCCACAGAATGCTTCTAATCCCCATCACCCAAAGATAGAAAATAGATTTCCAGCAATCACAGTACAGATGCTGACATATTGGATTTGTGCTGCACTCAGTCAATGAAAAGGTTAACTAAATCCTGCAAAGCAGTAGCCAGACTTGGTAGCCCAGCTAAAACTGTGTGCCTTTTCTTTAGGATAATGTATGATGGTTCATTTGTTTCACAATCATTTCCTTGTGTTTCCTGTGTGTTTTATTGTCCTGAAATATTCTTATGAGTCTCCACTCCCACCCATGTTTGCTGCCACTTCTGTGAATGACAAAATTGTCAAAAGTAATAGCAAAATATGGACATATCCATGTAGATAAAAGTGGCATTGCCATAGGGGGGGAGAGATTAGGGTGAGAGAATCAGAAAGTGAGAGATTTGTCAAGAAATCTCCAGTTTTTAAAGCGGAAATCATTTACACCTCAAAATCAAACTGGTTTTGCAGTGTGACTGATTGCCCCTTTAATAAACTGGAGATTTCTTACCAAATCTCTCATGTTCTGATTCTGTCACCCTATTTCATTTCCCCAAGAATGTGATAGATATTGTAGAAGACACGGTGCCTCTCACAACTTTTATTCATTGTGTTTATCACAATAAAATTCAATCTCTGTACTTTTACATGAGCATGTAAATATACTTGGTGAAATTTAATAGGATGAGAGGTTCAGAAAATGAGAGATTTGGTAAGAAATCTCCAGTTTTTTTAAAGCGGCAATCATTCACAATGCAAAATCAGTTTGATTTTGCAGTGTAAATGTTTGCCGCTTTAAAACTGGAGATTTCTTACCAAATTTCTCACTTTCTGATTCTCTCATCCTATTTAATTTAACCCACTGTATGTAAAATTTACTTTATTTTAAAAAAAAGGTATATTATTTCCCTTTTCTGAGACTGTTGTTGAAAATGTCAGGACAATACTGCAATTCTGTGTGTAGCACATTGGGACTTCCGGCCAGTATATGTCATTTCTATATCATCATCCAATCATCTTACTAGACTGACCATTGTAAACTATTCAGCTTCCATGTCAAACACAAACATTGTGCTTACGGTAATTGTGCATGGCATAATATTAACAACTGTTATATTATTTTAGCGTTTTTTCCAAGATAACATTTTTTTTACATGAAACATTATCAATCCAATGTAAAATTGTATAGCCATATTTTAACCGTATCAATGCATATATTACATGGGTGTGTCGTGAGCACTGTATTAGTTTTTATCCCGTTTAATCGAGTGCAAGAAGTGAGTTTTCACGGTATTGCCAGGCTACCACAAAACAGTTTTACTTCTCGGCCAATACTGGGCATACACTGTGCAATTATCTGTCCGTTTCGCTGATAACTGTATGACATAATTTATTTACAAAAAAATCCAATTAAGACAACTTTCATTCACCAAACAATATTGCAGCATTTTGACCAAAGCAAGAAGTTAATTCACTGGCTAATGACAGTTTTGAACCTACAGTATCCTCTAATTACTATATATTAAAGTCTTAAGACTATTAGCAGAGAGATATCAAACCGTTAATATCTCCCAATGGTTTGACATATACAGATGGAGTCCTCCTCATTTAGCCTGTTAATTGGATTAAGTGAGTAATAGGATTACTATGCTAATCCCCTACTGTATTGTTCTATGTATTGTATTGCTGCTGAGAACAATAGGATAGTCATGGCTAGCCATGGTGAGCCACGACCTAAGGAACAAAGTTGACAGGGGCTCCAACTGTATGTACTTTAGTGAATACAGTCAACTTGGATGGTGAAATAGGATTTCCATTTATGGAATAAGCTTCTTGACAGAAATCTCTGCCACCCATAAGGATATATAAAAAGCCAGATAGTATTGTAGGTTAAAATTAAGCAGTCTCCACCCATTAAACCTCATTTAAAAAACTTGGTACACAAAATGCCACATTTGGGGTTAAGTTCTGCACTTAAAGTACGGTCATTCACCTTCAGCACAAATACCCCTAGATCCTGCAGAAAGAGTAACAACTTGCACCACTAGAAGGTGCTCTTCTATAAGACGACAGAGATCCAAAAAAATTATTTTGACAGAGATCCAAGTGGTGAGAGTATACATAGAGGAGAAAGTTACTGGACCATAATCAGACTACAGTCCAACTTTCATTACCATAATACTCAGTCGAGACGCCAGGGGGCAATAATAGCTATATATCTAATTATTTGCAAGAAATGTTTTATTTCTGATGAATGTAAATGATTTTTTTATAAAACATTGAGTGTTCTTAAATGTATAGTTTATTTGCTTAGGAAATAGAAATTTCATTACTAGGAACTGTTACTGCCTAGACGCATCCATATCTGAAAGCAGTTTAAATAACTGGTTTTCATTATTTCTCTTTATTTGAAGGTAGAAAACTGGTTTAATTCTGCTTAATAAGTATAACCATCTTATTCGATGTAATGTTGCTTCAGCAGAACCACACTGTATATTGTTTAGCTTATTAAGATATGTAAATAAATAACATTTTCCAGTAAACCTACAATGTGCAAGCACTGTTGGACATAAGTATGGCTTGTGTTTGTTTTTTTATGCTACAAATACCCCTTTCACATCGCGATTTCACAATAAACTCTTCTTATAAGCCGGTGCTATGTAAAAGGGGTAAAGGTAACCTGAAAATGTGAAATTCTACTGTTATGCTTCAAAGAATGGCTGCCGAATATAATGCATTAGTATAGAATTTGTATAAAAGTAGCCATATTAGCATTTTACTTAGTTTTCATGGAACAATATTGCCCATGCCAAATTGAGACCACCTGGTTTATTCCTGTCTAAGTTGAGACTAAGGGGGTATTGTATCCAGCGTCACTACTGTCGAGCTAGCCCGACAGCCGTGACCTAGAACCGTTCTCGTCCGGATCGTCATCAGCTCGGCAGGCGGGATTCAAAGTTTCACCTGCTGAGCGCCAAAAAGGGGATGTGGCTGAGAGAAACAGATGTAAATCGTCGAGCTGCGGCCTGGAGCTCGACAATTCGAAGCAGAACGGGCCCGACTGCTTGGAAAGTAATGGCCCGTTCTGCCGAGATCCCTGTTCATTGCTGTAGGTCATGGGTCCTCAAACTGCGGCCCTCCAGATGTTGTGAAACTACAAATCCCATCATGCCTTGCCACAGTTTTAACACTCCCTTTTAGCAAAACTGTTACAAGGCATGCTGGGATTTGTAGTTTCACAACATCTGGAGGGCCGCAGTTTGAGGACCCATGCTGTAGGTAATAGCAGCGGGAGATTGCATACCCCCCTAAGTCCTCAGTCACATCTTATTTCTACTATCCTGATGAGTTTTACATATTTGGCTGGTTTCATATACCTACATATATACTAAACTGTGGTGATAAACATTGTGGGAATAGAAAAATGTGTTTAAATATAATGTAACATAACTGTGATGTAAAACACCAGGATATTTGTCCATTAAGGTTCATCATCAAAAACTAGTTGATACAGATGTAGATTTAAAAAAAAAAAACATTTTAAGCAAATTCCTTTCTAGCCCCAAACTGGCAATCATAAAATTCCTTGGTTCAAAATTCTATAGGGAAGATGTATCACACCTTTTAAGTGGAGAAGTTTATAATGACATATTATAATATACAATCAGCTCTAGCTATTTATTAAAATAACGCAGTCTATATAATGATCTCTACTCACAAAGGTTATAGTAACTTCCCCTTATAAAATCTGCTGCTGTTTTTTAAAGATCATTTCCAGTCATTGATTTTTTTCAACAGTCTACCAGTATCTAGTTATTGTATGACCCCATTCAGCAATTGTGCAGCTCTTTTAGTACAAATTGTTAGTTTCCCACTAAAATGGGATTTAAGAACTTCATCCTTCATTTATAAAATTAATACTGAGATATCTTTCAAAATAGCACTGAGAAACTATGGAAAAACATACTGTAATGCAAAGTCAGTCCAAGCTGGTCATTGACACCCAGGAATACACAGATACATCTTCGACCAAACAAGTCAAGTTTGTGAGTGTGCATAGAAATGTCTTCTGGCTGGTGCAGATTATAAGCAATGCCTGATGTACTTCTTGTTTAATCACAACATATCTGGGGTGATATGTGGAGTTGGGGTGGGGGCTTCAAACTGCAGAGACTTGATATGATAGTTATTACTGTGATACTAGCATATGGTCTTTATTTTGTACTGTTTGTGAATCATTCTATTTCGGTGTGAGACTGAGACTTGTGCTGTTCTTTTTCCAAAATTGCTTTGTTCCTGACTCAGTTTATTTTTTATGTTTTTCTTTGCCAAATCAAGAAAGAAACACTTTTTAAAACTAATATTCATTTCAGATATCAAGTTACAGCACACAGAAACTCATTGTGATATTTTATTTGTAATAAAAAAAGCAAACACAAAACAAAATCAAAGGCACGCGATATTTTAAAATGACTGTATATGAATACAACTATATGTATGTGATTGAAAATTAAAGAAAATGACTCTTTGAATTGAGAAAAGTGATTCGCTGTGTATTATTTTGCCAGGAATTATCAATGCATGTTGGTGTGGTTTTAAGTAGTACACATTGTATCTTGTCCGCATGTGCTGTATTTACTTTAAAAATATCCATAGCTACAGATGTGTGCTCTTATATTGTTATGCATTGCGGCATTCGGTAGGTTAGCGGAGAACGTGCATACACATGGTGCCACTATCCATTAGTTACAATAGGAGAACCTGTGGCTACGATAGAGTGCAGTATACTATGAGGAATATGCATCACGGTACCATGATAAAACGCTGCTATATGCAGCAAATATGCAGTCAATATAAAAAATCTAAATAATAATAATACAGATTATAAAAATACCAACCTATAGCAATGGTCTGATTTATAGACCCTACATCAAGGTTTTCAAACATCTGAGATCCATGTACATCCACAAGAACCTGAATGATAAAGTTTTGGCGGGAAAATATTGTCGGTGCCACAAGGGAGAACTGCTGTATCCTTAAGCTGGGCATTGGGATCTGCACATACAGTAGGAACATGGAGCTGAGCAATGTATGTGCACAAATTAAATACAAATTAAGTTGAATTATTGCACCCTAAAATCTTATTTAGAAATACAACTAAAAGTCTGAATAAAATAAAATGTGTATCAGTAATAAACTAGATGAGCTACTGTATAGATATATATATATATATATATATATATATATATATATATATATATATATATATATACACGAATGCCCCTATTAATAAATGTAATTTCAGCTGATTATCTGATTCTATCTAATTTCATTTTTAGATTTCTCTAGATACTCACAAATACTGTATATGCACCACTTAACAATTTCATGAAGAAAAAAGTGCCATGGGAGTGTAGTGGCACGCAATACTTAGATTAAATTAAATTTAGAATGTTTGTACATTTGAATTACTGACTTATTTAGGGTTTTATTTAAAGAGAATGCCTGAAAGCATCGTAAAATATTTACTGCTTAAGCTATTAAATTCAGTTTGTATTTATATATTTGTAATACGGGAACAGACCTATGGTGAATGTCTGTCCGGGCCAGGGCCATAAAGAGCGATTCCAGGCAAGGCATAATCCCCAAACAAAAAATATATTTGAACAAAGTAGTAATTGCACTCCCCAGCCAGGGGTAGATGCAATGGATGTTGGTGCATCAGCATCTTACCATGCTCTGGGAAGTAGGCTCCTCCTTCTGCACAGAGCTACTAACAGTTAACTTTTTCTTGGTCTCACAGAATTACAAGTGAAGTAATTAGCTCCACCTGTGGATTTTTTTTAAATGTATCAGTGAGTAATGACTAAACCTGTACAAAAGTTAGGTGGTCTGGTAAATGTGAACTATTGGTAGCTGTTGAGAACTGGCATTGGTTTTTCCTGCACTAGAGAGTAAAGTCTTTGCTGTGTGGAACCATATTCCCTATGATCTCTTCGGAAGAGGGTGACAAGGGCAGAGGAGGGACACACTTGCCATCACAACATAAGTATACTAGTAAACTTGTGGAGCTAGCAAGGTAAGTGCCCCTCAGGCACCAGAGGTCCCACCAAGGAGCCGGAAGTGGTGTCTTTTTGTAAATAAACAAACTACTACTACTACTACTTTTTGGTACTTTTTGCATTTGTGAAAGATAGCATAGAAGTTGCATTGCCCGCTGCTCATGTTTAGGTAAAGAGAAAACAAAGTAAAAAACGGGAAAATCCACCATGAAACAGGCACCATCGTGAAACAATTAACAGGATGTAATACAGTATATAGTTAAATGGAGGAGAAAAAGGCAAATAAGGAAAGAAAAACGAATACAAAAAGGAGATGCAAAACAAAAATATTGGGAGAGATAAGGATAGGGAAAGAGAAAGTCTTGCACCCAAAATAATAAAGTGAACAGGGACTTACCACATAAGGGAAGGGGGAAAACCCTGACATGCATCATCGTAACATTTTATAATGTTCTGAATCTTTTAATTGTATCCAAGTGTGCCAAGTGATTTTTAAAATGTTTCCTTATACCTGCCAAGAAGGTAGACAGGTCCTCCATGTGGAGGCAATGCTCTAGTATGGCATACCATTCAGACATGGTGGTAATGTCAGAAGTCTTCCAGTACACCGGCATAAAATCCTTAGAGGCACTTAGAATATGTCTAAAGCCCTGTACACATGCTTAGATTTGCTTTAGATTTGATGTTAGATTCGATTTGTCATTAGATCTGTACTTTTGCATTTGATTCGATTTCGATTTCACAATGTAGGCACAATGTACTTATTCGATTTACTGGATCGAATTCGAGATTTCCTTGGCTGCACAGTAGATTTTTCTATTCGATTTTGAGAAAACGGGAGCGTGCATCGAATCGAAAGTATCCTAAAAACCATTCAATGTGGATTCGATTTTGCTTCTATAAGCAAAATCGAATCGAAAACAGGGAAAAATCTAAGCATGTGTACACAGCTTAAGAAGTGTCTTCTTGAAATGAGATTGGGGTCACTTCAATAGATTAAGGAGCCAAAAGCTAGGGAGAAATGGTAACTCTTCTCCTAATATAAGACTAGCTATCTCCTTAACTCTCCGCCAATAGGGTTCAATAAGCGGAAAATTCCACCAAATGTGTAGGGGCGTTAACACCACCCACCGCCACCCCCCACACACACCTCCATCAGGTATTAGGTAACCCTTGGTACATTTTAGCAAACAAGGCAGGACAACGGTATTCGCAGTACCTTATAGTGAGTCTTCAGCACCAGTACACTGGAGGAGGAAGAAAAAGTATTAGCAAGTATTTATGCCCAATCATCCTCTCCTATTAGACCCTTCAAGTCAGCTTTCCAATAATCCAGAAATGTAGGATTTGCTGGGAATGCATGGTCCATAATTAATTTATAAATAGCCCAGAGGGAATCCTGTGTGTACAAATGGGAGAGGCACAAGTTTTCAAAAGGAGTTGGGGAGTGTAGTGCAGCCCTTTGGGGGAAAAGGGTTGACAGGAAATGTTTAATCTGCAAGAACCTCCACATTTCCCTATTAGGTAAACCCCAGGTAGATTGAATTTTCAGAAAACTCAAAATACCATCTGAGTCCCAAAGTTGACCCATTCTGTTTAACCCTACCAAGCTCCAATCACAGAATGAGGAATCTGGGATCCCAGGAGGAAAGGCCAGGTTCCTAAATAAGGACATGAGTGGCGATGGGGAAGGACAAAGAAGGGGCATAGAACATAACCGATGCCAACACTTTTTTGTTATTTAATAACAACACGTTTCTACTGCTAAAAATAAGAAAAGGGCATTATTATCCCTATGATTAATAGAGCATGTAGTCTAGAACTGTAACTGCAGAAATGTAAATTGAAAAACATATGGAAATCATATCTCACATAAGCTCTACTATCCTAAATGGGGAGAGAGATAAAGTACAGACCAATCAGCCCCTGTCATAAGCTGCCAGTAAAATGGTAGTTAGAAGCTTATTGGTTGTTACTGTTCTCTCTCTATCTCCACATAATCTCTCTCTATGGATATATATATATATATATATATATATATTAAAAAAAATTTAGCTGCTATTCAATGGATTTCTGTCAGACTCCTAAAAAACCAAGTCTAAACAATAATAATAAAACAAAGAACAGCACTTGAGGATCACTGGCAAAATCAAAATACAGCAATGCAATTAGGTAAAATATTGGTTTCCCGAATCATTAAAAACATTGAAACAAGATACTAATCCCCCATAAATTAATCAATTATTATAGGAAAGTCCTAGACACTATTAATTATAAAATGAAGGGAAAATAAATGACTAAGTTATGCTCCATAACCAGCACTAATGAGGTATCCAACTGTATTCATTAATCAGTAATTTGTTATCAATGACCCTTCACAGTGCATATACTGTATGCAGTAATATATTATAGGAATATGGTATAATCTCCAGCAAGATGGGAATATTACCCAATAGATGAGGTTGATCCATTATCAAGCTGCTTAGCAAGGTGTTGTGGCAAGAGAGTGCAAGCTGACAATCAGTGAAATAAGAAGTCTTCCAATGAATATAGCTGGTCCAGATCAGTAAGGTCTGCAGATAAGTAAAGCGCAACGTGTTTCAATATAAAATAACCCACATGTTCTGAGTGCCAACATCTCTGCGAGAGATGTGCAAAATATCTGCTAAAAATGCCAGCGTCACTCACCTTAGTTATAGTAATTCAAATAAAAAGTGTTGTATAATAAAAAGATTACATTTTATATATAAGGTAAACATTACAGGTCATTATGATGAATACAAGTATTTGCTTGGCAATTTGCCTGGCGGATTTACGAACTTGGCTAAGTTCATAGGTGAACTTAATGGGGCAGTCTCTTAGATTGATCTCTGTGACCATCTCCTCAAAGGCTGTTTTGTTGCCTGTCCAAAATAAGAGGACATCATTGATGTACCTCAAATAAAAGCAAATGGATGAGGCAAAGTGGCACTGAAGGAAAAGTTCCTGTTCCACAAAGTGCATATAGACATTCGCGGACAAGGGTGCCACAGGAAACCCCATGGCACACCCTGTTCACTGTTGGAAGAATTCTTTATTAAAAATAAAGCAATTGAGTGTTGAAGTCAATTCCAGAAATTGGTTAAAGAAGGGGACAGGAGGTCCAACGTAATTGGAATCAGATTCCAGCAATCATGAAGTAGCCAGCAATCCCTCACGGTGGGGGGTGCTGGTATATAAGCTGCTTATGTCCAAAGAACAGAGCCACATGTTGGGTAACCCCAAATTCCTTGATTTTGTTCCGTAAGTCGGTAGTATCTTGTAAATACAATCTCTGGACACATGGCTTGAGAAAGTAGTCAAGGAATGTAGAAATGGGACTATATAGGGACTCTTGGCCCGAAATGATCGGTCGACCATGTGGGGTTTGAGCATCCTTATGATACTTTGGAATGCAATAAAAAATGGGCGTTTTGGGGAAATCTGTGGTCAAATATTCGCGAGTGGCTACAGGGATCCAACCTTGGTTCACTGCATTGATGAGAATCTGATCCAATTCTCGCTTGTATGGGGCAGTGGGATCGGCCAACAGGCGTTCATAGGAAGCAGGGTTGGATATTTGGGAATACACCTCTTTTTTTGTAGGCTTCAAGGTCCCACAACACACTCCCCCCACCCTTGTCGGCGGGGAGGATCATGATGTCATCATACGACTTGAGATCTTTAAGAGCCTTCCATTCATCACAGGAGAGGTTGGAATGAGAGGGTGTCATGGGCGCAGTGGTCAATACCTGGGTGTCGAGAACTTTGTATTGATATGTTGTTGGATGGCGGGTCGAACCGGGATTTTTTTCTTAAATCAATCGAATGATGTAGGACTGGACAGTTGTTTATCGGTCTGGTCTTGACTGAAAAAATGTTTTAATTTCCAGTTTCTGTTCAACCGGTTCAGGTCTATTTTTCACTTGAAGTCTTCCCACTTGTTTGTGGGGACGAATGACAGACCACAATTTAATACCCGAGTCTCCATATAAGTCAAAGTTCTATTGGTTTTCTATATAAAATGTACCCCTATGTGATTTATTATTGACTAATGTCCAACAGAGTGTACAGTATATAGAATTAGCCTTGTC
Organism: Crinia signifera; assembly: GCF_055691185.1. Classification (NCBI taxonomy): domain Eukaryota; kingdom Metazoa; phylum Chordata; class Amphibia; order Anura; family Myobatrachidae; genus Crinia; species Crinia signifera. The sequence continues at coordinate 167,770,718 of NC_139217.1, forward strand.
GCATTGTGCATAACAAAATTAATAATAATCAGATTATACCAGGGGTTCCCAATCTTTTTCTAATCACTGCACCCTAGAGTATCAGAATTTTTCCACGGCACACCTAGGCCTCCAAAAATATATATCAAATGAAGTAGATTGTGTTTATATGTGCTTCTTAGTTTCAGTTACGTGGTAAAGGGCAGGATTTGGTTCTGATTGTACACATTTTATGATTGTCAGCTACCAGCACTGGTTTTGTCCAGAAATAATTGATCATAAATAATTTGAATTGGTCCCGGACGACCAACCTGAGGCACCCCTGCAAGTGTCCCGAGGCACCCGAGGCAGCCTATGCGCACAGTTTGGGAACCACTGGATTATACTATTTTGTTAACACACAATGCGACCTGGCTAATCATTTTACCTTGTCCCATTGTTGTATTTTTAGTTTATCTGTAAATGCTTTTATCTGTAAATGAGTTCTGTTATTTGTTTATATTGTTTATCCCTCTTTGATAAATCTCCCCCATGGCTCAGACAAAACACTTTGGGTTCGCTATTATTTAAAGCAGTATTATTTCCAAAAGCCTCCAAGCCTTGTCCGTTTTGTATAACTGCATTAGCTGGATTTGAGGACAGGTCTACTTCTATTTTGATTCCACCAGTCACCATTGGGAAACTAACAAGTTATGTCAAGCTTTCCCCTTTAATGCCAGGTAAAACAGCTCAGAGATCTACAACTGGCCACATAACCTCATGCCCACAAGTCTAATTTGGATTAAGTATTCAATTTGTGAATGATTGCTTAATCCTTTTTTAGGATTAGTTGTCCTTTAAACATCTGAATAAAACTCCACAGCACAGAATAAGCTCTCATATGTAGTTTGGCAATTCCAAAACAATCAGTCCCTGCATAGGCCACTGTGGGACTGATATATTCTATTTCTATTCTTTGTGTGGCTCTAAAGACTGCACATAAAATTACGAGGCTAAAAGTGACCTACAGTAGATACCTTATAATATTAAACACGATAGCTAGGTGTCAATGGCAACTCCAACCCTCTGGGGTCATTGCTTAGCTACTATAGGATGAATGGTGACCCCCATACACACTAGAAGACTAGGGGCACCATCAATATAGTTAACGTTTGAGTGTATATGCTGAACGATATTGGAAAACGATATCATTCAGTGACGTCACCGGGACCCGCTGAACATGCGTGTCTTTTGGCTATATAGCCACATGTTCAGCAGATGGAGGGGGTCCTTAATGATGTATGTAGTGCTTATCGTTAACGATATTGAGTTTACACACTAGACTTTTTTTTAAAGGGCCCTTCTGTGATGTCTTTTAATTTTCATTTGTGTGTATGGGACTTAACTGGAGCAACTGCAATAGCTTATCTATGATAATAAATTTTCCTCTACTGCCATAAATGCTCGGAATTTACCCGAAGTGCCAGCAAACAGATAGAATAATCAACAAAATCAGTGAAAACCCTTAAGGCAGTGGTTCTTAAACTTTTTTGAATCATGGCGCCCCTAGGTCAAGAATTTCTCATTGATAAAATCAGAAAAACAATAAAATAAAATAAATAGTGTTTATATCTCATCCTTAGTTTCAGTTATGTGGTAATGGGCAGGAATCACTTCTGTTTGTCCACACTTTTCCTATTACATTGGTCATGACTCATTTGAATTGGTCGCAGACCACCAAACCAGGGCAACCCTTCAAGTTCCCCAAGGCACCCCAGGATGCCACAGCACACAGTTTAGGAATTTAACTTAAGGTGCATTATGCATACACAAGGTACAATTTGAGCATCCGATTTTGACTATATACTCAAATTTGGAAGAAAGGTTAGCACAAATTGCACAGTGTGTACACAGCTTGTGATGCCATTGCATAATCCTGTGGGATCAGCATCGCAAGAAAAATTAGACTGTGCAGGTAAGCCAATATTGACTATATTGTGTACAATCTATTGATCTAGTAAAATTAAAAATAGGCCATAATCATAATCTCAAGTAAATATAGTCAATATTGTATGGTTCTGTGCTCCATGGAGTTCAAGGGAAATCAGTCAAAATCTTACATAGTCAAAACCTCACCATGTGTATGCACCTCTGATGTAGACAATACATGTATAATAAGTTCAACAAAATACATATAACAAGCACAATACAAGTTGTTATAGTTATAAATAAAAGCTTTATTTTTAAGAACAATATTGGTTGTACATGTTGTTTTAGCAGGCTGATATCCTCCATACACACATTCCTATGCTTGTCCTATAATCTACTGTACAATTGTAATATACCTGTAAGGTGCAAAGGGGACAATCTTAGCTTTGTAAGAGAAACACAAATGAGTAACATAACAGAAGTGTTTCAAATGGTTTAACGCATCAGGGTCCAGCAAATATTTTCTTCAGAGTCAAAAGCTTTATGTTATTATGTTGTTATGTGTTGTGAGTATATAAATAAGAATTGGAAATCATTACCAATAAGGGAATAATGCAGCACAATAAGATGATTCTTAAATAATAAATAATCTTTAATAATAATTGAGAATAATAATAATAATAAAAACCTGTCCTTTGATCAGCAGTATATAATAAAGATTTGTCCTCATACATAGCCTCAATTCCTCAGTGGGCTACATGGACCAGCACTGGTTTTGCAACTAAGCTGTAGTAGGAATCTTGGCACATACTTTTCATAAAATCTGCATCTTATTTGGGTACTTGTGTAGTTTCACGGCGCCTGCATGGCGCCGCGCGTCTGAGTCCCCTTGCGGGGCTCGCTTCGCTCGCCCACGCTGCGGGCTTGGTGGCTCGCTGCGCTCGCCACGCTATCTAAAATCAACTCCATGCCAACATGGATAATGGGGGTATGAACTATCAATGTTGGCATGGAGTTAAGTTAGTTTATTTTAGATAGTTTGACGAGCGTAGAAACCGGAAGTAGCACAGCGCCATGCTGGCGTCGTGAAACTACACAAGTACCCTTATTTGCATTACTAATGTGACATAATATACTAGTGCTGGCACTGAATTCAGTTTTGGGGCATGTCTCCCACCCTAACCGGGGTAAAGAGGAAAAAGACTGAGCACTGATATTTTTTATTCCTAATTATTTATTATTGTATATACAGTACTGTATGTCATTTGTTTACTAGTGCAGGTGTGGGCACAGTCTCTCATGACAGTTGCATGCTCTGGTGTCCTTTAATTCCTTCAAGAATTATATGGAAATGTATTAAATGCAGTGCAGGTGATTTTACCTGTGCATATTTACATCTAATACAATTGAGGATGTTATATATAAATAGAGAGACACTGTATTCCATATTATAGCTATTTATACCTTCGTGGACATTTAATACTAACTACTGTAGTTAAACACAATTGCTAATTATCATCTTAGTACGTTGTTATAAATGTTTCAGTGCCTGGAATACATGCAACACACATGTCATATCTCAAAGTTTCAGTGACCAGATTAAGGGGGCGGTGTATCAAAGCTTGGAGAGATAGAAAGAACCAGCAAATCAAAGTCTGTCATGCTACAGGCTGTATGAAAACGATGGTTAGGAGCTGATTGATTCATGCTTTATCTCTTTACGTTTTCATACATCTATCCCAATAGTAAAATGTACAACACTGTGGGGGGTATTCAACATCCCGACAGTCGGAATCCTGGGCCGTTTTCGTCCGATCCGACAGTAACTCGACAGTCGGAATTCAATATTCCCCCCATCGAGTGACGTAAAGTCGCAAAAATGTCCGTGGATTGTCAATAAAATGTCAGTGAATTTGACAATCCGCGTCCGTTTCCGACAAAACCTATCAGACTTTTAAAAAAGGACGGATCTGACACCCTTCGATGCTGTCGTTAATTGTGGCATTGAATAGGTGAGTGCCAATATTTCCCCTTTAAGGAAATATCAACACAGTTTGAATATCCGATCCAGAGGGGAAAGTTTCAACTTATAATTTGAAAAATTGATATTACCGCATGGGTTTTACAAAGGATGTAGTCAGAAGGTTGGCAGTAACAATGTTGACATTCAGTTATGTCAGCATTGATAAAATGAAGACAAGCAACGTCAATATTCTTAGAATGTCAACCGGTGAAAATGTTGACGTTATCAGAATGTCAGCGTTAGGTTATCCTAGAAGCAGGAGGGCTTTGGTTAGAGGAGGTTAGGGTTAGACTAGATGAAGCAGTGTGAGCCAAATACTTACTCTAACACTGGGACCCAGAAGATGCAGCTGGAGCAACTGTAGCCTTCAGGAGACCATCATTTTCACATCCAACCCATTTACATGAATGTTGGGAAATCTGTACCATTCCATTTAAGTAGTTTGATGCTGCAGTAAATGTCTAAATAAAATCTGTATGTTCTAACCTCTACTGTATATCATATTATTATGTTTCATTCCAACCTGTACATTACACTAAACTAAAAAGGAACATAGGTAAAGTCTAACACACACAATATTTGTTTTTATTATAGCACCCTAATACATTCCTAAAGGGTGAACCAGCCCTAAACAATACTATTAATAGTGTATGATGGATGGTTTATAGTAGTACTAAATATATTCACTGCACAGTAAGCAGATATATATAGTACAGCAGTGGCATCACTACAGGGCTGTGGGACGCAGCACAACAGTGATGTAAACAGTGATTTGGGATGTGAGGCCACACCCTCTTCATGAAACCCCGCTCTCTCTTCATGGGTCACATGCATACATTACTGGCAACCATGCTTGGTATCATAGGGGTAAGTGATGCCCCTGTAGTACCATACAACTATACCACACATGGCCATAGTGCAGCTGTGCAGAGCCTTATGCTCCATCTTCTCATTGCAAATACATGAGCTCTCCATACAAATAGCTCTGACCGATAAATACAGGGTCCATATCCAACAATGGGTGTGGATTCAAAGATTGACAGTCTATAGATAGACAGTCAATAGGTTGACAGGGTTATACGGTCAACAGTTAAATGGACGACCCAGAAATGATGTTTTATTATTACTCCCCTTAGTACCTAATCAAAGCCATCCCCTTCCACAGCCTAACACAAAACCTGAGCCAACTGCCTTATCTTAATTGACTCCTTGGGAAACCTAACTCTATCCCCCAGGGTGCCTAACCTTCACACTTACCCTAAAAATCATGGTTCATCGTGAAAAACAATTTGTCAATATTTTCTGTGTTGACTATTTGCATAGTTGGCCTTTTGACCCTGTCGGTCTAAGTCTATGTAAACCATTAAAGTGTAGACCTATTGATTGTTGACCATCTGGTGTCCACAAATTGACAGTCTATTTATTTATCTTCCATCCAGATACCAGCATCAAAATGAGGAACACTCTATGCAGTCAGGCATCTGGCTTCAGGCAACAGAGTAAGGTTCTTGGACAGTAGTGGCGCCATCTACTGTACAGGGGGTGCAATCTGTTTTTGAAAGTGGAAAACCTTTCAGTACTTGTTTCCTAGCACGGCGCCCAGATTTCCTACGTATGGCACCGTAGGGAATTCGCATCGCATGGGCCATTATAGCGGCATGTGATGCGATGCGAAGCGATGCGATTTTTTTAATGTAATTTTTTCTATGCTCATTGTACCCCACTATATCGCATCGCATTGCATCGCGAGTCCCGCAAAATCGCATGCGATTTAATCGGATGTACGATGCCATGACATTAGGCACACAATAATAATGTATGATTGTATGTCCCAAAAATAGGTTTAACGCACCCCCCCACTATCCACGCCAGCCCGAAGCGTGGCGAGCGCAGCGATCCCCGCGAGGGGCGGCGGAACGCGTCCTCCGATCTTTTTATTCCCCCACTATCCACATTGGCGTGGAGTTGATGTTATATAGTGTGGCGAGCGCAGATAGCCACCGAGCCCAAAGCGTGGAGAGCGCAGAGAGCCCCGCGAGGGGACACAGATTACTTTACATGTATTCCGTGTCCCCTTGCGGGTCTCGCTGCGCTCGCCATGCTTCGGGCTCAGTGGCTCGCTGCGCTCGCCACACTATATAAAATCAACTCCACGCCAATGTGGATAGTGGGGGAATAAAAAGGTCGGAGGACGCGTTCCGCAGCCCCTCGCGGGGCTCGCAACACTTCGTGGTGGCGTTTATAGTGGGGGGTGCGTTAAACCTATTTTTGGGACATACAATCATATTATTGTATACCTAATGTCATGGCATCGCACACCCTATAAAATGCGATCGCATGCGATTTTGCGGCAGATGCGATGCGATGGCCCGAGGCTGAGAAAGCAGTGAATAAATTACATAGGAAAATCACATCGCACATCGCATGGTCCTAAAATGGAACATGCTATGCGATGCGATTTCCCTATGCAGAATAGCCCACTAAGCAAATTGTAGGAAACAAGTACCAACCTTTCTAATACGCAGTTTAAACTTTGTTGTAATTTGATGTAATTGGCATGGTGATGTCTGAAATTGGCAACATATGCATGAATATTTAGTGTCAAAGCACATAAAAGTCCCCGGGACCTGAACAAATCCAATTCTGTAGACAATTCCTCCCCCAATTTATTTAATCTCCCTCGCTCCACTCTCACAATATTCCTTAGCACCCCTATCTAGCAATTTACTGTTTTATCAATAAAATGTGTTTGGCTGGATACCAAAGTGATTTGAGTTTTGAGGAATAAAAATTAAAGACCATGGGGTCAATTTACTAAGCCTTGGCGATGGAGCGTTCCTGTCATGTGACATGACAGTTAGGAGATGATTAGCTGGTACTTTATCTCTCTCTGCACTTTATCTCTCAAAAGGCTTAGTACATAGACCACAATGTTTTACTAAAATACATTGTTCTAAGAATATTTATGTAAGGTAATTATTGTGAAGTTTGGGACATACGTAATGAACTAGTTGATCCTTATCTGCTATAGGCAATACTTATTTGTAAGAAAATATATTTTATCTTACTTTTTATTTTCAATATCCAAAACATTACTAAATCTTGTTATCGTTCATTGGCAGTTGTGATCCCGACATCCAACTGTAGGAGCATCCCACATTTTCACAGTGCAATAACCACTAAATTGTTTCCCATTTGATTATATTTTAAGTGTTAATAACTGAAATGACAGATTTTGATGACACAATAACAGGTAATAGTACTGTACATTAGCTGAAAGTACATTGACATTTGCTAATAATACAATGCTGTCGCTACAGTATGTCCACCCGTCTATGTACAATAGTGATTCCTGCAAGTAAATGTATGGGGGAGAACGATCATTTTAGCAAACTGAAGTGCAAAGTAGCACTGGCTTCTGTGTGTGAAATGACCCTCATCGTCACCATCATCATCAACAACAACAAATAACTTAGATTCTTTTTTACTACAGGTAGAAGAAAGGCATACTATATAAAAAGAGCCAGGCATGACCAGTTTTGCGGTAATGCTTTATAAAATTCTGTACACTTTCTTTTGGTCATAGGCAATTGGTTGGCACAAACATCAAAGCCACATTGTTTTTTTTTTCTTTGTTCATTCCCTATCAACATAGTAATAGTAACAGTTGATATACAAAATAAGCTGATGGTAGCACAATGAGCAAAAATATTGTATTATGTTTAAGTGCAAGGGTATACTGTATTGACTTCATATAAAGCTGACTGCGACAACATATCAATTTGCCATTTTAAATACAATACTTGCATTATTATAATTCTTGAAATACAATTCTCTTTTTTTTTAATAACACTTTTTAAATCTATTTACACACATCCAGTTGTAACACTTGACAGTAGCATTATGGAGCATGTAATAATATAACAGACTCTCTGAAAGGTACTGCTTATGATGTTGATTAATCTTATTTCATTCCTGCCTGAAAGGTACCAAGAAATGAGTGCTAATCCCAGTCAGGTGACCAGTCACCTGACACCTTCCGGTGGTATCTCTACAGCTTCTGTACATCTCACTGTCCAACATACTTTGGCCCACTTTACTGAATCCATATTGTGTTTCCTCTCTCTGGTCTACGAGGTTCCACTGTAAGGTCTCCAAATGTAGAGAAAAACTGCTCCATCTCCTTCTGCAACATGTCATTTCTTTTCTCAGCGTCCTCTTTTGCACGTTCCGCATTCCTCATCTTAATTTCCACCATGGTGTACTTCTTTTTCTCCTGTTCCAGTTCTTCATGCAGGGCAACTACTTCTGTCTCCAGAGTCAGATTTCTTTGTTCCAGGCTGAAGATACACATATGAAAGTCAGTTGGATTAGAGAAAAACATATAAATGTAAAATGCTGACATTTTTGGGAGTATTCAATTTTCCCAGATCATTTATCTCCCCCCAAAAATTGGCTGCAAATTTTTGACCAATGGTCATTATCGGTCTATCCATTTAAAACACTTTATTTTTGTGGAGAAATATATCCAGAACCCATTTGTCATCATAGCTCTGTGGGCTGCTTATTGGGAATTACGTTTTGCGTGCCTGAGGAACCCAAAGCTTAATCCCCAATAAGTGTCAGATATTGGGGCTATTCAGTTGAATAGCCCCACCAAATCCATTAGCTGCTGTAAATAACTGTAGATAATTGAATACCCCCATTGATGTCAATATGGTCTAAATAACAAGTTTAGGTTTGAGTTCTAAATTAAATTTAAAAAATGAACATTAATGTGTATTGTGCTGACCAAAAGGAATAAATGGAAGATGGTAAGAATCAGCAAAAAAAATGTTTTTAATTAAAGTGTTCAGAAATCGATGTTTAAATAAACATGAAATGAGTAAATACATTCTTTTGCTAAAACCTCTGCTGAGTCTTTGGGCATTTTCCACTAGACAATTTCAATTGTACAGAATCCCCTTTGTTCTCCTACTATAGCTATTTGTGCTACCAGTGCTCGTTGTCTTTTGTCTCTTTGTCACTTTTTGTCCCCTTTAGTGAGATGTGCCTCCCCAAAACTCACTGCTTGTCACTCCCACAACTACAGAGTGTTGCCTAATCCTTGTTCCTGGTGTCTGTGGTTTCACTGTAATGTCTTCAATTCATCCAATACTGTATATATGTATGAGAAGGTTTGTTGTTGTGAATTGTATCTACACTGTTTTCATGCATGTATACATATCACCCAACGTAAGATGATGCCTACATTTTGTGTAATAACGATAACAAAAAATAAAATATAACGCATCATTTTCTTCTTCCTGTCAGTTACATTACATTTTATCGAATGGGCTTCCTTCATCAAATCAGCTATGCAATTGTTACTAGCCACTGCATCAAACCAATATGATTGCATTATCATCTATGGTTGTACTGTGTGCATGAGCAGAAACAGTCTGAGCATCGTGCATGCCACCAAAAGTCAAGCTGCAGACACCACTTTTGTGTGTCCACAGTTACAAATAAACAGCCAGTCATTGGATGGGTATCAGAATGCAGATTCAATGGTTGTCGACCACCAAAAAAGGAAAGATTGGGAACATTGATGGTTGCTGACCATCCTCTTCCAATGTCTATTCCTAGAGCAAGCAAAAAGTTGGTGAAACCACACTGCAGGAGGGGCAAATAAAAAATATGCAGTGAGATACTGTGTACAGTAGATTTGGGAGGTGAATGTTTGGACTCATATCTACTTGCAGTGTAACAAAAAGATGTTCAGTAATTGTTGATTACATGTAGAAGCAGCCCGTATTTACCTTGCATGCCAAAAAATATATTTGCCTCATGGTTTGTTCTAGCACTGGTACCCTGTGCTGGCCCTACCTACTTAATGTGTGATGTCACGCACAGGGGGCAAGTCGCCAGCACCCGGAAGCTATAACAGTCTCTGGAGACCAGTTGCTGGCCTGTCCACTGCTCCTAACAATGTAGACAATGTACACACATCAGCTGTATGATGTAAATCTTTGCTTTATATGAATTTTATGCTTTTCCTGCTGATTCCGCTCACCTGTCAGTGACTGTTTTCTGCTATCAATATTATTGTACAATTTTCTATAACATGTTCAAGCTTTATAAATACAGAGCAATAGTAATACCTTTTTACTCTTGTCTCATACTCCATTTTCTGTTTTGACATTTCCTGCTTTAAGCTGGAGACAAGACTATGCAGCGCACTGTGGTTACTTGTGTTGCTCACTACAAAAGTCTCACTGTTATCACTGCTACTGGTAGCCCTGCTGCTGCGTCCTCCTGCACTTCTCCTGTCAAATTTGCTCTCAAAGTCTGCTGCATTGGTAGCATCCTCGTTGGTTGGCCCATCCAAAACAGGGTCTTCAAAATTTCCACCATAAAAGTCCTGCTCTGCGCAAGTTGTCGTAGAGGAACGGCAAGAGTTGGAGTTTTCTGGTAGGGATATCTCACATGATGATGTCGACCATGTTGCACTGTCTATGCTCTGTTTATCATCAGAGTTCATCATGGAAAACTGTTGGTGCACGTTATCATATGTGGACAACCTGTGCTGTTGTGCGGAATCACTTGTTGAGTCTTTTTGTTTATTATCTCTTAATGTTACATATCCATTGGGCAGCCAGCTTGAGGTCCGACTGTTCAAAGCATTGCTCATTGTGTCTGTGCTACACACTCCCATTTTTACAGCACCGTTCTGCACACTGTGAGTGCCCATTTTAGTACCTGAACTTTTCAGGGAAGAGGTTCTCCTGGCCTGTAAGGTACCATTAGGTAATGAATGGTGCTTGTCATGGACTTCCACTGAGCTGCTGAAAGATCCGTTTGTAACAATACCACTACCCTTATTAAATGCTGGGTTCTTCTTCACCATTAGTGGCGGACTTCGGGTAACATCAAGTTTATGAATGCTATTCCTTGGGCTGCTGGATTTACTTCCTGAGAGTGCAGTGGGGGAGCCATTATCAACAATGGGCTTTTGGGAAGAATCAGACTTCTCCCAGGAACAACGCCTCACTGCTATATCCTTTGTGTTATTGTTCTCTTTATTTTGTATTTGGCCTAAAATCATTTTCTTCTGCAATTCGATATTGTTGTTACTAAGCTCTTGTCCAATTTGGATCTGAACATCGGCATCTTTGGGGAAAAGTACTTCATGCTCACTTATCATCACTGCCATCAGCTGCTGCACCATAACAGTGCCTGCAAAATAAGGAGAAGACCCAGGTTACACCTATGTACAACATCTGTAGCGATTGATAGATACAGTAGATAGATAGATAGATAGATAGATAGATAGATAAAATTTGTGATCCACACTGACCAGTGCAGCTCTTCTGCGTGTTTTTTGTGAATATGCATCTTAGGGGTGTGGAATGTTAGGTTGACAGTGAAAAGGTCGACCACTATTAATTGACAGGCAGAAGGTCAACACATGAAAAATGTCAACATGCATTAGGTTGATGTGGTCAAATGGTCGAAACAAGGAAGGTCAATATGGAAACGGTTGACATGAAAAAGGTCGACATGATTTTATCATGTTTTTTTTGGTGTCTATGTCACCGGACACTGCATTACTGTACTGTTGCTTTGGTGGTAAAGTATCAACGAGTCCATTTAAAAAAAAATATTAAAAACTCATTAAAAACTCATGTCAACCTTTTCTCATGTTGACCCTTTGCTTGTGTCCACCTTCTGACTTCAATAAATAGTGGTCAATCTTTAGACTGCTGACGTAGACGAAGACACTGTTGACATAATGACCGATCTTAGGAGGGAAGCCAATTACACCTAGAAATATGCCGCCTGTGAACGAGGGTGGTAGCTTTGACACCTGGGGCTATTCATTTACAGCCTTTTTCTCTTGCCTGGTAAATTACTGTGTTAACAGGCACTAACCCATAGAATCTAGGATACGTTGTAAATCTATGGGTAAACATGGCCGTGGCACCCAAAAACAGGCTACAGTATGTCACAGGGAGTTCCCCAATTACTGCAGCCTGTGGGTATAATTGAATAGCCCTGTTTCAGTAAATCACCAATGCTAATTGAATTACCCAATCTGTGTCAATGTGATGCAGCAAAGTACTTCACAAGACTGCACTGATTCATTTTATATAATATAGTTGTACAGTGTGCTTTTTCCATTGAGTCCGTTTTTTAATCTTTTATTCTTTAATTGTGTGTGGAATCTGAATGAAGTGTATGGCTGTAACTTAAATCCTGAATGACAAATGCAAATTGCTGTAAAAACTATAAGATCATTTCAGCCCACCAAATCTATATTTATTTCTTGTGATGGGGGAAGGATCATAGGCGAATCTAGAATTATGGTAATGGGTGGTCCCAGAACTAGACACAACAGTAGGGGGACCTTTGCGCGGCATAAAGGGGGCGTGGTCCCATGGAAAGGAGGCATGGCATCACAAAAAGCGGTGTGGTATTACACTTTAGACCATACACGGTAATGCCCATTACACATTTTAGCAAACTCCGTAATACCCATTACACATAATGCCACACGCCATAATGCCAATTACACATTAGGCCACACACCATAATGCCCATTAAACATTGTGCCACAAATCATGATGCCCATTACATACTATATAACAAACCGTAATGCCCATTACATATTTGCCACATAAGTGCTTCTTACCTACGTGTTCATTGCTAGGGGGTTCTTGCTTGATGGCACCATAGTACCCATTACACATTATGCCGCACACCATAGTACCCATTACACATGATGCCACACACCATAGAACCCATTACACATGATGCTGCACACATAATGCCACTTACACATGATGCTGCACACCGTAATGCCCCTTACACATTGAGCCACACATTATGTGTAATGCCCCCACATACTGCCACTTGTAGCGTCCCTTAAGCAATGCCCCCAAAAGTGCCACTTACTGTAAATTTTTATATGAGCCTTCGCTGCTGCTGCAGGGAGAGATGGAGAGCGGTGCAGCTGCTTCTATGGGGAGAGGAGCAGAGCGCAGCGCAGAGCACGCTCCCACTCCCCTCCTGGTGTCCCCTCTAGCCGAGTGGACATTTGAAATATTATGCGCGCTGTTGTGCGTGATGTCGGGGTAGCACACCGGGCACCGGCACCACATGATTAAGGGGGGCGGGCTAAGGTGAAAGCGGGGAGAAGAATTGGAGCGGAAGCTGCTGGGATGACAGTCATTGACAGCTGGGAAGAGAGCAGGGGGCTGCCCGGCTGTATTCAGAGCACTGCAGGTCACGGCTGTTTGAAATAATACCCCTTTCACAACAGGAAATGCAGGGATTTACCCAGGAATGTGGTACCAGGATCATGCAGGGACATTCCCAGGTGACCCCTTATACACCAGCCTAGTCCCTGCATTTTCTGGTGTGAGGGGGAGAGACAAACACTCCCCTCTCCCTACCCCCCTTTAACCAACAAGCTATATCTTCGGAACCAACTGACCCATTTACATGAGACCAGTATCATATTGAAGAACTTTTGAGTTGGCTTCGAATGATTTTTGGTCCCGTGAAACTGGGCTGTTTGGTTCCAGAGAAATCTGCCCTCAAAGAACATAAACAGTCATGAAATGACATTTTAAGAAATTAAAAAAAAACAAAAAAAAAAACGGTTTAACCTCAATATCCCTGGAACCAATTAACCCATATGGATCCAGCCTGGTATCAGATTGAAGGCCCAGCGATTTGGGTTTGACTGACATCAACCTCGAGCTTCAGTGATGCCGAAGGGGGAACTGGCAGCTGTTGAACTGGGTGCGGGTCGGAATTAGCGGGTCCCATGTTATCCTATAGGGAAAACGTTCCAGCTTTGCCTGGCAGTATCTCCGGTTCCCAGGGGGCTAGAGACACGGGGCTGGGCTCGTTGGAAAGCCCCATCCCTCAGCTACAAAATGGGCTAATGGGTGGTCCTGTGCACCCCCGGACCACCCCCTAGATTCGCCTATGGGAAGGATGTTATTATGCTGATGTTTTTATTGGCAAGAAATCAATGCATAATATAATTTATACAACACTATCTATAATTGTGTCATGATCCCAGTGCTACAGAATGGTTGGAACATGTGTCTCAGATTCTATAGGTTCCAGCTGCCTAAGTTGCCAACTGATCCTCCAGATCCTCAATCTTATCATTTCAAAATCCCACATCCAGTTGTAGCCTGTCCTCTGAGTAGCTACAGTTAATATGAATTTGGATGGTGAACTGCATAATATGTAAGTATACAGTACCAATGACGAAAAGCATTCTGAGCACTGACAGTGGACACTCAGGAGTTAACTAAATGAAAACGAACACTGTATTACAGAACACACTAGAATTCCACTCTAGTCCTCCTACTAATGCTAAGCTATTCTTTAAGAAGATACAATAGTGTGGAGAAAGTATTAATTGTACCCACATTTCAAATAATACAGGGTTTTGTATATTACTGTATTTACATAATGTAATTCTATATCAGCAGCAAACACTCTGGGCCTATAAGAGGTATAATATTGTATCCAGTGCCGATGCGAGACAACGGAGTGCCCAAGGCGGGGGGGGGGCACTCCGGTGCTCACCCGCCCCCCCGGCCGCTGTATAGGAGGGGGGTGGTGCTGGTGATTGCGGCGAGGGGATGGATGCTGCGATGCTCACCCAGCCGCTGTATATTGGGGGTGCCGGTAATTGCGCCGCGTCATTCCCCGGGGCTGGGGGGGGGGGGGGGGTGGCGGGGGGTATAGGAGGCCACTCGTGACACTCACCTCTCTGGTGCCACTCACCGCTGCACGGGTCAGGACCCGTGCAGCGGTTCCTTCTGCAGCTCAGCTGGTGGGGAGACCCGTCCCTAGTCCCTGCTGCAGCCGCTGACTGCTTAGCGCTGCTGCCACTGTTCCCCACTGACGCCAATGGTGAGGGGCGGGCGGGATCTTCTGGGACCAGTGTCTCACGACCAGCGGTAGCAGCGCTAGGCAGCCATCGCCAGCAGCAGGGACCAGGGACGGTTTTTAGAATGCTGCTGCCACAATTATATTTTACTCAATTGTTGGGCTGAAGAGGCGCCCTCCAGTGGCCGCTGCCCTAGGCAGCTGCCTAAAGCTGCCTAGTGGTAGCGCTGGCCCTGATTGTATCTAATAAGTTACAGATATATAGATTTCCTATACAGCTGTAATAGACTGGTGTATAGGTTGTCACTTGAAAAAAAAAAAAATGAGAATGAGCCGTTTCATTTATTTAAAACACAATAGGTTCCAAAGACTGTATTATAATGTTCATATAATATGAGATTTAAATTGTATATTACTGCAGTATGCTTAAGTTAGGGGTTGAGGTGCCTATTTATTATGGAGAAGTTCGCTAAATCCTCTGAAAGAGGTGATTTATGCTGCAGATGAGGCTGCTTCCAATATGAGAAGCCATTCTGGCCCTCAATATTGTTCTTATCATTAAGCACAAGAAAGCCTATTTTAGAATAATACCACTTTTACACCAAAAAGAACACGGTTCCAATCCAGGGCCCTTATTCTGATTGATGCGGACTTTACCGCGTTCTTACGGATCGCGTCTTTACGGCGTCTGCGCATGCGTGGAGAACGCTACGCGCATGTGCCACGCCTTGACTCGGTACCAGTTCGGACAAAGCCCGTCCAAAACTGGTCACCGCAATCAGTCGGGAAATAGGGGCGTATTATGGGCGTCATGCGGAATGACACATGGGCGTAGTTTCAAAGTGGGCAAAACGGGGCGGAAACATGGGCGGACACGGGGGAGTACACTTATGTTGGGGGGCGTACATTCGGAAACCACTCCGAATGCACGCGAGCAAAAAGGGCTGAAATGTGCGGTGTCCACAAGTGTACTATTGCTTTGCGGACACCACTCGTTCATGCGGTAGGCGAACGTACGCCTAATGACTACAACCATTAACACCTGAACCCAATAACAATCTACTCCTTTACTCATTACTCACTAATAGGACGCTTGTCAGTGCTTTAATTGAAACCATTGCACTTCAATTGCTGTAAGGGTTAATGTGTGCTATGCATGTGTTAGGCATGCTTGTAAGGATATATTGGAATCTAATTGATTCCAATTCCAAATAAGCAGTTTTTTATGAGGATAGGTAATTGAATAAGTGGGTCATGTGATGTCTTGCAGAAGATACTTCATAGTGGGTTGTTTGGCGTAAATCCTCCGCTTACGTGCGGTAGCACCGCTTGGCTCCCGTTCGGATGCGGTATTCCCGAGCATACTCTGTAATACTCTGTAATACCGTGCCGAATCGGAGTGTTTCTCCCGCACACGCATGGTTTGTATGTCGTCCGTAAACACGCCCTGTTCTTAAAGAGTGAGTCCGTCCGAATGCGGAGGACACGTGGGCGTTTCTACGGACGATGGCCGCATGCGGCAAAACACCGTGGCGTGCGGACCGCTCCGTAAGAATGCGGGAATATCCGCACAGATCAGAATAAGGGCCCAGGTCGGATCCGGGATTTGCCCCATTTACACTGTGGTGCCGACCTGGGCACCAGTTACACTGCACGCGGATGCAGGGGGCAGCGCTTGGAGATGAAATCAACTCCAAGCACCGGGACTGGCATAAGACACGCCGGGACTGCCGATCCCCATGCTTGGAACAAGCCCCCAGCCTCCTGTCAGCAATGTGAATTGATGCCACACACAGGCATCCACAGCCCTGGTAACATGCACACAACAAACATTGTATACGGTAGATCACTGCATCTTCAATTTGGTTGGCTATTAAAAATGACACACTGTTTGTTTTGTTTACTAAAACCAATTATGTCCAGTTTCTATGCCAATTGCAATGATTTTTAGATTCATACATAACCCTAATAGGATGCAGACCCCTTGCTAATTGTAAAACTATATACTGATTTAACTTACCTTCCATTATAGTCATTGGATCCTCCACCTTGGGGCGTAAGATGTTGGGACCAAATACTGTCGCCAGGTTCTGTACACTCATTTTGTTTACTCCAGAGTAAGACTGAACTTCATCCAGGAACCTGTCACACATATAGGACAGCTGCAGTTAGCTAGAGTGCAGGACTAAACACATTTCTTCCATACAATAAACTACTTGAAAAGGGTGGACAATGAATCTGATGGACAGGAAATGATCTCCTAACAAATCACGTACCCCAATTTACCTTGGAGTACGTGATCTACAGCACAGTTTTAGTGATCTATACCTTACAGAGCAGTGTTTGTGACTATGGGGGTTATTTTGTTCACTCTTTCTGACAAATTCCTTCTTAGATGGCCAAAACCATGTGCATTGCAGGTGGGGCAGATATAACATGGGGTGTGGTATAGGGTTCCGACAGTCAGGATCCCGACTGGACGGACTCAGACAGCATGGTGAGCGCAACAAAGCCCCTTGTGGGCTCACTGCACTCACCACGCTGCAGGCACGGTGGCTCGCTATGCTCGCCACCTATTCTATTCTCCCTCTATGGGGGTCGTGGACCCCCACAAAGGAGAATAGCCGGTGGCCGTCAGGAACCCGTCTGTCGGTGTTTTAACAGTCGGGATCCCGAGTCGGTTAAATGACTGTCGGGACCCCATCCGGCGCCCATAACATTTGCAGATAGAATTAGATTTGGGTGGGGTTTTACTTCAAAGTGAGATCTATATTGCAGTGTAAAAATAAAGCAGCCAGTATTTTCCCTGCACAGAAACAAAACAAATCACCCAAATCTAATTCTCTCTGCACATTTTTCATCTGCCCCCCTGCAGTGCACATGGGCCCTTATTCTGATCGGTGCGGTCGGAGCCGATTATGCGGCCAGGACCGTGCGTGCGAAACCCCGCCTTCCATATGGATCGCCAACTCCGTCCGTATGCGGTAAGAAGCTGTCCGAACGGACCGCACGTGTATTTTTCACGGAATACGCCTCCTCCATCTAAGGGAACCTCCCCCATCATTCGATGGTCGCAGACCATCGAATGCAGGACCGAGTGCTCCACCAGCACCCGCAACCTCAGACCACACGGACATTTTTCCGTGCAAAAGCAGAGATCTGGGCGGGCAGCTGACATCCGGTGATGTCATATGTCCGCCCCCTACACGTGCGTCACGGCCGCATTCCCATACGTACGCCCAGCGTTTTCATGGGAACTCCCATGAAACGCGGGGCGTATGCATATGGTAATGAGCCCAAATAGCCCTTCACGCCCCTCTCCACCCCCTGTTCGGAGTGTTCACATTTGGCCGTACGCCCCGCTTGCACATGCGCAGAGACGCCTCTGCACATGCGCAGACACAAAACATCGGCGGGCCGAACGCACGCGGATATATCCGCACCGATCAGAATAAGGGCCATGGTTTTGTCCATCTAAGAAGGAATTTGTCAGAAAGAGTGAACCAAAATAGCCCCCTATATTCAGGATTATTGATGATGAAAGGTAAAGTACCCAAGTCCATAAACTATCCAACATTACTACTAAATCTATAGGTACCCCAGTGAGAGGAAACAAGCTGGTCACCAAAACTGCAATTGTACAGTTGATGACAAATTTAAAATGAAAAAAAAAAAAAAAAACATTGTACAATGTTTCTTATCCATTTACACTATTTCTTATCCATGAATTGTAATTTATAAATCCCAAATATTTTGTTGTAGAAATATAGAAGTTGATATCCCTACTTCTTCATTTAAAAAACTTCAGGGGTTCAGGGGTCGGTTTATCACTGCTATTCACAGCAATGAGTTTTGTCAGACACTGTCTCTGATAAGAGTCTATACAAGATAATATTATTGACAGATCTATCCCAGCGAACTTATTGCAGCCAAATGAACATGATGTCTTTAGTGTGCACTCCAGCCTGCATGGGGAGGGATCCAAATAGTCCTCTTCAGTGCTGCTGCTGCTAATGTCATAATCAGATGGTGTAAACTATTGGGGACAGTCTCAAAAAGTGAAGCTTAATAAATTGATCCAGATTATAGTCCCCATGGACTGCATTTTGTTTTAAACTAATGATTATCTTGGTGGGAATAGAACCCATGACCACAGTGCTGTGAGGCAGTAATGCTAACCATTTCACCATCTGTACTACCCATACTCTTGACCGTTACCATTTGAAAGCTCAATTTTGTCACACCTAAAAAATGTGAATAACTATACTGTTTGAACAGTTTGAGTGTCTAATTTGACTTTTGGATGTATAGATAGGCCTGATATATGAAAGAAACTTAGCAGTCATTAAATGGTGAAAAAAAAAAAAAAGAGGTAGTAATTGGAACTCAGAAATAGATCATTGTCTATGAGCTTGCTGAGATCTGGAAGACTGGTTTCTGCAGTCACACCTTATTATTTCCAGATTTGCACAAACTTTATATCCTTTATGCACATTATCTACAAATGGTCCACTTAGTTTATCTTCAACAGTATCAAGTAGAGAATAGATGTAATGATGCTTGCAAACATTTACTATGGTATATTCAAAAATGACTTACTACATGTCTACTTTATAATAGAAATAAAACAAACCTTTAGAAACAGTATACACTAACAATCGCTCATTTCAATGCCTTGCAACCTGCTCAAATTAATGTCAATTAACTACAGATTATTAATAATAGGTCTTTCCCATGTGTGATCAGGAAAACTACAGTACTATCAACTAAAATATGGCCTCATATTGCCAGTTTATCAATGAACCATCATGATTCTCATTGATTATAATTTGTTTAACCTATACATTTTTATTGATTCAGCATTATTGTTATATTCTAATTACATGGTCAGCAGTTCAGGCATTTAATTTAAGTCTCAAGATATTTTTTGAAACTGATATATTTCACCAGCCTAATGATCAATAGTTCTACAGTGATGCTGTTACTCGTATTATTGGAACAGAATTAGCAAATCTGTTACTGACAACTTCCTGAGCACCTGAGGAACTTTCCCCAAGTGTACAACAAACATTATCTGTGCACATGACATATAGGGCCTGAAGAAGAGTTGGATGTCAACACATTTTGGGGAGTTTGCATGTTTCTATTGTACGTTCTAGGCGCAGTTAACCAATCTATTGCTCAACTAATTCCCAACTGGGCTTGAATTTTGGTTTTAGAGTGGATTGAAAGTCAGGAGAAAGAAAATAACGCCCACAAATGAAGTGCCATACTTCATGCTTGCCAGTTCTGACATCACATGCAACCAAATATGTCTGAACAAGGAGTCCCAAATGTCAAGATCAGCATCCATGCACAAGATTATGTTACAAATTTTGTAAAGCTCTTTACCATACGGAACACAATGTGACCAGTGCACTATTGAGACACGCAATTGCACCCCACAGTGTTACACAGTGCAGGTGAATTCATGACATGAAGCCTATCAAACAGTTGGCCATATAGTACTTTACTGTACCTTACAGAAGGTGGGCTGTGAGCTGCATGGCATCTTGTGTCTCAGCGCACCATGATATGGCGTTCTCACATATTTTGTAACACACCAAGGATAGCTACCTGGAGAGATCTAAGGACCGGTGGTGAGTCTCTTTCTGCTTAATGTGCTACTATCCATTGGATCCTTTAAACTGGGTACACACTTAATTATGTTTACCCAGCCTTTAATCACCAATTTTTATCATTCGTTACAGCTCCAGGAGGTACTTCACAAACCATATGTTTTTCATCATGAGGATTTTGTATTTGTTTATTCAGTTATTTGTACATGTAACACGTGACGTAACATGACCGTACATTGGAGGCTTACCTACAAATATACTTCAGTAGATTGTAATTGACTGGAGGGAGACTTTTCACTTGCTTCACTAATTCTGCCAAACCCTATAAAGCACAATAAACATTGTTATGATTGTTATTAACATACTGTAAAACACAAAGCTGTGTTAATGGACTACTGCAGCTGAGATGCAAAACTGTACTGAGTTTGGTATAAATAAAAAACAGCAAGTACTGAAACTGTGCACATGAGAACACACAGTGCCTGATTAACCAATAGGCTGATTAGGCTGCAGCCTAGAGCACCAGGACTTGTAACATGGCATTGCTGGGTCCCACTGTCAAATCAGTGATTTCTACTGATGTGTGATGTGGCATTGCTGGATCACACTGGCAAATTAGTGGACCCTACTGCGATGCATGATGTGGCATTGCTAGGTTACACCAGCCAGTCGTGGTCCCTACTGCTGATAAGTGACATGGCATTGCTGGGTTACACGTGTAGTCAGTGGTCTCTACTGCTGATGTGTGATGAGGCATCAGGGGTGGATTGGCCACCGGGAAACCGGGCCATTTCCCGGTGGGCCGGTCCGGATTTGGCCGGTTTTCCCCCTGCCCAGGCCGCTGCTGTCTCCCCTGGCCGGGCCGCTAACAGCAAGTGGGATTTCTGGGAAGGCTGCCAGTAATAAAGATGGCAGCGCCCGGTGGTCCTAGAGGAGATCTACTGCCCAATGCAACAGCTCCTCTTCCTCCCATTGTCCTTTGCGGTGCTCCTCATGTGTTCAGTCGTGCAGCACAGAGTGGTATTGCCCGGCACTGACTCCACCCCGCTCCTACTATCAGAGCCAGGCTGTCCCTGGACCTCTGCCGACACTGAAGAGAGGCAGCCGGTAAGTGAGCGGCTACAAACAGTTAGCACCAACCCCCACCCCACCTCCTGCAACCCATTAGCAACCTCCCCGGCAACCTGTTAGCACCCCGGCAACCCGTTAGCACCCCGGCATCACCCCCCCCCTGGGAACCGGGCAGCAGCCCCCCGGCAACCCGTTCACATCGATAAAACCCCCTCGGCAACCCGTCAGCACCGATTATCAAAAGCCCCCCCATGGCAACACCGACCAAAGGGAAACACCCCCCCTCCCCCCGGGCTGCTCTAGGATTTCTCCCGGGACGAATTTCATTACCAATCCTCCCCTGTGAGGCATTGCTGGGTTACACCAACATGTCAGTGGCCCCTACTGCTGAAGCGTGGCATGGCAATACTGGGTTACACTGAATAGTCAATTAGTCAATGGTCCCTACTGCTGATGAATGATGTGGCATTATTGGGTCACACAGGAACAATGCACCAGAAGCCCAGTCTTGAGCAACCACGGGCACATTCATTTAAATAAGTTTTTTCTTTACGCATTTGTTATTGCCATCCTGACAGTTAGGCCCTTCTTCATCTTGTGGTAAATAGCTTCCCTACGCTTAGCATGGAGAAGCTATCGCAGAAGGATTCCTGTGCAATACTCTGCAGACACTGGCCTTGAACGTAAAAGCCCTGAAGGATCTGAGAATTAAGTATTGTGAGTATTGTCTTTAAAAGCTCCTTTTTCCACACAATAAATTATTATTATTATTATTATAATTTTATTTATAAGGCCCACAAGTGTTTCGCAGCGCCGTACAAAGGAACAATACAGGGAGACAAGACAATAAATGACCTTAACACATAACATAATGCATAGTGCATCTGACAACAGAGATCATGCACCGTTCCTCCACTACTTACAGACTCCTCTTCTTTGCTGAGCTGTTTTGCACATGACAGAAAATCCTCAAACTTTGCATATGGAATGACAGGCTCCGGCAGCTCTCGCAGGTACAGCTTCAGAAGGGAGGCAACGGTGTGGACATCTGTATTACTGCAGATAACAGAAGAAGCAAGAAGAGGTTAATGTACATAAAGCAGCAGTCTGCAAATCCCTAGTACACATCCCAAGCTATACCACACATTTCAATATCATTTCCCTACAACTGCAAACTAAACCCCATTTCTGTTTTTCTTTTGTCTGCATTTCCAGTCACGCCAAATAAAATTAATTTGTATATTTAGCATTTATCTAAGAACAAGTCCCTACTGACAGAGGCACTGCGTGAAATTTGAAAAGCTTATTCAATATTAAACAGGCAGTTGAGAAAGCAAAAGAATAAATCAGAATCTGGTGTATTAGATTTTTTTTTATACTAGTCCGATATACCTTAAAAAATAGAAGAGGACCGGTGCAACTACTCACATAGGCGGAGATTTACTAAGAAGGCACATTACGAAGGAGTATGACCGGGATCGGCCTCAATCGGCCAAAAATACGAATGGTGAATACAGCACATAAGCTGACGTATTCTCTGGATTCGTATTTTCCAATGATGAAGCCATTGGTATTTGGCTGCCGAGTATATGGCAGCCAAATACGTACGAGCCGCCAGCATTGCACAGATCAGTCAGATCCGCACGATACTTCTCTGTATAAATTTTTGGTACTTGTTTCCTAGCAGGGCGCCCACTAAGCAAATTGCTTAGCAGGCGATTCTGCGTTAGGAAATCGCATTGCATTGCATCGCATGCGATTTTATAGGGTGCAATGCCATTTACTTTACTATACCATTACATGAGATTGCGGACCCCCCCGCTATCCACGCCACCCTGAAGCGTGGCGAGCACAGAGCTTCCTCCGACCTTTCCATACCCCCACTATCCACGTCGGCGTGGAGTTGATTTTATAAAGTGTGGCGAGCGCAGCGAGCCATCGAGTCCGAAGCGTGGCGAGCAGACGCGGATTACTTTACATGTATTCTGCGTCCCCTCACGGGGCTCGCTGCGCTCGACACGCTTTGGGCTCGGTGGCTCGCTGCGCTCACCACACTTTATAAGATCAACTCCGCGCCGACGTGGATAGTGGGGGTATGAAAAGGTCGGAGGACGCGTTCCACCGCCCCTCGCCACGCTTCGGAGTGGCGTGGATAGTGGGGGTGGTTTAGGAACACATTCACACCTGCAAAATCATACAGCTGACACAATAATGATGACATGTGTTAACTAAGAACTGTAATTTACTTAAAAGAATTAAATAGCATAATGATAATAAGAACAATAATGATAATAAGACCATAAAGAAGATAATAACATAATGATAATAAGAAGAACAATAATGATAATAAGAACAATGAATCAAGTTAAACAGTAAAACATTAATTAGTAAAAAATCAGTTAATCATCCCTAGGGAGGAGCGTAAGTGCTCGCAGGATGCGATGAAATGGGTTATCCCCACCCAATGTCTTTCACCACATAAACTCCTGCAAATATGATTGGAGCATGTGGCATGCTGTGCCTCTGTGGCGCTTATTGCGCCATTTGCATGCGCCCCACATTCTCTCCACATTCTGGGTATGTACCCCTGTGGATAGGTCTATGAAATGAAAATGGTGATTAACTTGGGCGTGCTGATAACCTGCAAGTTCCAGCTGTTCAGTGCTGTACGCCCTCCAGCAGTCCGTGTAAATTGTGGTGCCTGGCTCTATAGTATCAATAATAGCCACCATCAAAGTGCTGGCATCGCGTCTGGGCACCATGGTGAGAAAACACTGTCCAGTTTCCCTGCAAATTCCCCCCAAAACCCACTGCTGGGGTAACAGACGGCCAAAATGACTCCTTTTAACGAATAATAACGATGTGGCCATGACCGCCGATACGGCGTTGCGGCTGCACCATGAGGTCCATCGTGCAAGCCTCCCTCATCCATCTGTTATACAAAACAGCACTCTTCTTAGATATGTCCAGCTGTTGCTGACAGTACTCAATGGATGTCAGCTCCTGGGCCCATGAATATATAAAGCGCACCAAAGTCACAAAGGATAACCGGCACTCTGAAAACCAGTGGGCCGCTCTGAGGCTCACCTTGAGCCGCACGCTTTAACATGGCACGCCACATACATTCCTTCACTGATAGGCGCATTGCATGCCCATCTGCGCAATTCTGCGCCATCGGAAGGAGATCATGTCGTTGAAAGAAGTCGATAGCCTCCTCCTCCGTCTGAGGCAAGCTGAACATATTAATTGATGAAGCCATTACATAAATGTCAATAGTTCACCACCAGCTCTGAGGGATACTTCCGCTCCTGTCAGAAAATCAAAAATTAATTGAAAAAAAAAAAAACACGATTGGTGTGGGGTCCTCTGGCCCGGCTTTAACCAGCCCCGGGCTCACTGAGTCCTGGTTGCAGAAATACAGGGGGATGTCCATTTCATTCCCCCCCCTCCCCCCCCGTATTTCTATAACCAGCACCAGGTTCTTGGCCATCGGTGTCATACCACAGCCAGAAGACACTTTTTACATAAGGCCAGGGCCGTTTCTAGACAATTTAGCTCCCAGGGCAGGAAAAAAAAATGCGCCCCCCCCCAAATACATAACATGGAATAGACGAAATTGCGCGCGCCGAAGGCGCGCGCCGAAATAGTGGGTGTGGCTTAATTCAAAAGGGGGTGTGGCTTAATATAAGGGCTTGGCCTGGCAGGAAAACAATTACCTTACATCACACCTAGTACGCCTCACAGATCAAGGTCAAACAATGACAGGCTACTTAAATCATTATACACTATTTATCCATGATGCCAATTACACACGACGCTGCACACCGTATTGACAATTACACATTACGTCGCACACCGTGATGACAAGTACACCTTATGCCGCACACTATGAGGCCAATTACATATTACACCGCACACCGTGATAAAAATTACACATTTTTGTTGCACACCGTGATGACAATTACACATTATGTCGCACACCATGATGCCCATTAGACCCCACACTGTGATGCCCATTACACCCCACACTGGGATGGCAATTACGCAATACTCCCCACACCGTAATGCCCATTACACATTATGCCCCACGAGCCGCTGCCGCACAACTGATGCCGTTTACTAATATGCCCCCACAGTGCCAGATATGCCCCCACAGTGCCACACATATATGCCCCCACAGTGACAGCTATGCCCCCACAGTGCCACACATATGCCCCCACAGTGCCAAATATTCCCCACAGGTATGCCCCACAGTGCCAAATATGCCCCCACAGTGCCACACATATATGCCCCCACAGTGCCACACATATATGCCCCCACAGTGCTGGATATGCCCCCCACAGCGCCACACATATATGCCCCCACAGTGACAGCTATTCCCCCAAAGGCCACACATATGCCCCCACAGTGCCACACATATATGCCCCCACAGTGACAGCTATGCCCCAACAGTGCCAAATATGCCCCACAGTGCCACAGATATATGCCCCCACAGTGCCACAGATATATGCCCCCACAGTGCCACAGATATATGCCCCCACTTTGCCACAGATATATGCCCCCACTTTGCCACAGATATATGCCCCCACAGTGCCAAATATGCCCCCACAGTGCCACAGAAATATGCCCCCACAGTGCCCAATATGCCCCCCCCACAGTGCCACAGATATATGCCCCCCCACAGTGCCACAGATATATGCCCCCACAGTGCCAAATATGCCCCACAGTGCCGGAAGCAGCATACAGTGACTCACTGTTTGCGTCTCCCCCTGCTTCCATCGCCTGTGCTGCTGCCTCTTCTTCATCTTCATCTTCATTGGGGAGGGGAGGGGAGCGCATCACATCTCTCTCCTTCCCCTTCACTGAGCTGTCAGCCATTTATACATCGCGGGCTGTCTCCTGATTGGCTGACAGCCCAGTGACATAGTGAGAGAGGGGAAGGAGACGCACGATGCGCTCCCCTCCCCTCCCCTGGGAAATTAATCAGCGGCGCCGGCGGCGGACACCGGCGGTGACCGTGAGAGGCGAGCTGGGAGGGAGAGCAAGGGAGGCGGTGCTGGGGGGAGCTGCCGGGCGCCCCGGCTGTTTATTAGAGACGGACAAGCCGTGCGGCGCCCCGGGCTGCTGCACGGCTTGTCCGCCTCTAGAAACGGCCCTGCATAAGGCTAAAACACCCCTGCCCACCAAGATCTCCAATTTTATACACAGCCTCCGGCAGACTGTGGCTGTGTGGCTCCCTGCAGCTGCCTCCTGTTAGAGAAACAGACTGCCGCTGGGCTATCTGACAGTAGAGGGAGCAAGGTGCAGAGGCAGCGTGCATCTCCTCCCAGTCAGAGGTGCAGAATAGGGATGGCCATCATTGCCATTGCCATCGATGGTTGCCATAGATGGCAATAGGTCAACTGCCCATCAATAGTGTTAAACTATGCAATGGATGACCATTGATATTTTTACCTATCGATGGTCATCCATTTTTTTTCGACTGATTGGCCTACATCATTCTGCAACATTAGACATTATGGTGTCAACATTCTGAATGTCAACATAGTGAATGTCTTCATAGTGACTGGAAGCCTCTGCTAGCACATTCTGGTAAAAATGTTGTTTTGTAGCTATTTATATTTGGATATTTCATGGTACTACAAAATTAAATACGTTTATTTTATGCACGTTTGGGTGCATACACAAACAGTAGGATAAATAATGATAATAATATAATATAATGATAATAATCTGAGTATTACAAAAAAAGTCATACACGAGACACATGTAAAGAACACAAGTACCACTAGATGGCAGAATGTACCAGCAGCAAAATTCTTGAATGGAAAATGTTGACAAAATTACAATTTATCCTTATAAAATATATCTGATGTACTAAACTGCACATCCCATTTGAATAACGTTGTACACAATGAGAAATTAATAAACTGTAAGCTAAAACTACTAATTAGATCAGGTAGAGGTAGGGTTACTTTTTGACAAATATATTAACTTTATCATATAAAGTAACTATTACTCCAAATTGTTTATTTAGGTCTTTGCATGTCTTTGCATGTTATCCACAATCTGCAGTATGTATTAAAGTTCTATGTTTCACAATCTGTAAAGATCTTTGTTTCTTTCATGAATAGGTCCCTCAGGCTGGTGCTGCATTCACTATGATATACACATTCCGTGTAAGTGCTGGTCAGGGCTGATTACTTTGCACGAAGTTCACCACTTGCCCTCAACCAGTCCTGAGAACATTAATTACAGGTTACTGAATGTACAATATGTTCTCTCACTGCTGCTGTGCTTCTACTGCCCTTGTATAACTTTACTGGTGAAGAAACATACTCTTGATATGGAGTACAGTACAAACAAGAATCATTATGAATACTTTGCTATTTAAATTCTCCCTGATTTAGTAAATACGACATACAATAATATTGCACTATTTTAATCACATTGATGCATACTTACCTACTCTCCCGGAAGTTGCGGGACAGTGACATTTTTTGGGGTTGTCCTCCACAACATCAGAAGTGGGTGTATTCCTCCTGCATTCCACCCATTTTGTAGGGAAGCGGGCAGAATATTCGGTACTTGTTTCCTAGCACGGCCACCCCGATTTACATCGGGGTGGTCGTGTCGGAAAAATCGGGTCGATCGCATCGCATGCGATTTGGTCGCATGCGATGCGATCGACGCGACCGACCGATTTTGGACCCGATTTTTTTTTTTAATGAAATGTAAATCGGGTCCCTGGGACCCGATTTTACATTGGATTCAATGTAAAATATTCCCAACCCCCCCAAATGTCACGGCGTACACCCCACCCCACGATAGACGCCAACCCGAAGCGTGGCGAGCGCAGCGAGCCCGCGAGGGGCGGCGGTGCGCGTCCTCCGACCTTTTCATTCCCCTACTATCCACGTTGGCGTGGAGTTGAGGATAGAATAGTGTGGCGAGCGCAGCGAGCCACCGAGCCCGAAGCGTGGCGAGCGCAGCGAGCCTCGCGAGGGGACGCGTATACCTGTGAAGTTATACGCGTCCCCTCGCGGGGCTCGCTGCGCTCGCCACGCTTCGGGCTCGGTGGCTCGCTGCGCTCGCCACACTATTCTATTCTCAACTCCACGCCGACGTGGATAGTAGGGGAATGAAAAGGTCGGAGGACGCGCACCGCCGCCCCTCGCGGGCTCGCTGCGCTCGCCACGCTTCGGGTTGGCGTCTATCGTGGGGTGACGACGGGGACATCTATAATGTGAAATGGGTCATATTGGCCCATTTCACATTTTTCACATTTTTTAAGGATTTCAATGTTAAAAAATCTTTTAACATTGAAGCCTATGGAAAAATCGGGGGCATCGCGTCGGGACCTATGTTAATGGTCCCGACCGACGCGATGCCCCCGATATTTTACCTTTCCCGACACGATTTCAATGTTAAAATATTTTTTATCATTGAAGCCTATGGGGAAATCGCGGGCATCGCGTCGGTCGCGTCGTGACCATTGTTAACGGTCCCGACCGACGCGATGCCCCCGATATTTTGTCCTAGCCGGCCAAATGGACCTGATTTCAAAGGAAATCGGGTCCATCGTATGGATCGTGTACCTTAACTTAAAGGTACACGATCCATACGATTGTGGCCGTGCTAGGAAACAAGTACCGAATATTCAGATAAAACAAGGAATCACTGGTTCTCACAGAGGGGGCGTTGGTAATATAATACAAATTCCATCATGGGGGTGGGGCCTAATGACATGCCAACATGCCTGGACATGAGGTACGCAATTTTTTTTTTTACTACGCTTAACCAAATTGCACCCAATTAAATTCCCCCCTGTGGTTGTTCTTTAACAGTGAATAGGACCATACTTGTAAAGGCTAACTTGTGTAAAGAAGAACAATTGGGGACTGATTCAGACATGTTGGTGTGTAATCGCAGCCTAGCAAATAGGTAAGCGCCACTCGCTTCCTGGCCGAATCCCCGCCACGCAAATCCGCTCGGTAGCATGAGAGGTGATGTGTACACTAACACATACACACGTATGCGGCGCACGGCTGAAAAATCCTTCCACGGTCGCTCACCAGCTAATGATTTTTCTGCCATTCGTTAATAAAAGTCAGTCTAAACTGCCTTTCATTATGGCCGCAGATCGCCAAATTAGGGGGGTGGGCGCTAATGCCATGTGACGTCAGACGCTCGCCCCAAACAGGCATCGCCATGCCAGTGTTTGCAGGGGAATGCACAGAGTTACTATGGGGATGCCCAGGAAATACTGTCAGGTCACGACCATTTTCAGGTTTCAGGCTGTGACTATGATCCCATATACGTAGTTACATAGTAGTTAAGGCTGAATAAAGAATTGCATCCATCAAGTTCAACCTATAGCGAGTGTGATATACTAGCTTCATCCCTTGTTATATGCAGTGGCGTAACTATAGCACCGCAGCCCCCGCGGTCGCGGGGGGGGGGGGGGGGGGCGCTGTGCATGTGGGGGCGCCGGGGGGCTGCGGTGCTATAGTAATGGCCCCGCCCCCCATCCCCCGCAGGCTTACCTGTCTGCACGTCCTGGCTCCCCTCCTGGCTTCAATCAATTCTATGGAGACGGACCACGAAAAATTGGCCGCCCCATAAAGCAGACAGTTCACTGAAACTGTCTGCGGTATGGGGGAGGCCATTTTATCGTGGTCCGTCTGCATAGAATTAATTGAAGCCAGGAGGGGAGCCGGGACGCGCAGACAGGTTCCAGCAGCAGCAGAAGGATTGGTGGCAGAGAAGTGGCATGCTCATACAGCTCTACTCCTGCCCCCCCGGGGGCTCTGCCTCCTGCCCGCTCAGCAGCTGCTGCCCGTGCTCCCCACCATACACACAGCAGAGTGCAGCGCAAGGTCCCTGGCGCGGGGACAGTGACAGGCATACACACGCCTGCGGCGATGGCGGGAGGTCCGTCTGCATAGAATTGAAGCCAGGAGGCACAGACAGGTAAACCTGCGGTGATGGGGGGGAGGCTACGCCACTGGTTAAATGTAGTGTATTCTTATATCTTTAAAGACAGATTATGAGTATTGTTTGTACCCCTGGATGTTTTTGACCAATAGATGTTTGTCCAACCTAATTTTAAATGTATTTATTGTGTCTGCTGACACCACATCTCCAGGGTGAGAGTGCCATAGTTTGGCTGCTCTGACCTTAAATTTATTTTTTCCTTCTAAGGGAACAAAATCTTTTTTCCTCTAATCTAAACTCATGCCCACATATTCTAGGCCAATATAAGGAACTGTCAGATGCCCTTTTTACTGAAAGGAAGGCTTTCAGTAAAAAGGGCGCCTGACAGTTCCTTAGATTGGCCCCTGATATATCTGTACATGTTTAGCATGTCCCCCCTTAAACGTCTCATCTCTAGCGTAAACAGTCCCAATTTGTTCAATCTGTCCCCGTAGCTTAAATTCTCCATTCCCCTGATTAGCTTTGTTGCTCTTCTTTGAATTTTTTCCAGTTCTATGATGTCCTTTTTATTGTGTGGGGCCCAGAATTGTACTCCATATTCTAGATGCGGTCTAACCAATGCTTGTACAGTGGCATAATTACTTTTGAGTCCCTAGTTTCCTTACCCCTTTTTATACATGCCAGTATCCTGTTGGCCTTATTTGTTGCTATGTGACATTGAGCACTACACCCCAGCTTGTTGTCTATTTGGACTCCTAGGCCCTTTTCAAGTTCTGAATTACCCAATGCCTCCACACTTAGGTTATAACTAGCACACTGGTTATGTCTCCCAAGGTGCATAACCTTGCATTTATCCACATTGAACCTCATTTTCCACTTTTTTGTCCACTCATCTAATTTATTAAGATCGCTCTGAAACGTGGAGACATCCTCGGTTGATCTAATTACTCTGCTCAGTTTTGTATCATCAGCAAAGATGGAAACATTGCTGAGTATTCCCTCCACAATGTCGTTAATAAATATGTTAAATAAAATGGGCCATAGCACTGACCCCTGTGGCACTCCACTTAGTACTGGTATCATATTTGATACTGCGCCATTTATGTCCACCCTCTGTTCTCTATTACACCGCCAGTTCCTTACTCATCTACAGTTTCTTACACCCAGTCCCAGATCCTCCATTTTATTTATCAACCTCTTGTGTGGCACTGTATATGCAAACATCATGACAGCAGTGTCTTGCTTCTCACGGCCATTATGTGCACCCATTCTGGTCACTCAATTGGTTAATTAGTGAAGGATCTGCAAACTGCGCTGCATCTTTAAGCACAGCTGTTTAGATTTGTGAGGCCACCGGCAATGTTCCCTATAATTTTACGCAGCCTGTGTGCGGCAAAAGATTTTGGCTGTGCAACTTTGGAAGGAAATTAAAAATTTTGTGCGTCACTTATACATAACTGGAAAATGACGTTCAGCATTTGTGTTAACTTTACTTCAAAATGATATTAAACATTTAAACATTCAAAACACAGCACACAATGTAGTTAATGGGTGAAACACACATTAATTGAGTACACAACTGCAAAAAGGGACCACTGCTGCTTTGTGCGCTCTGTTGTAATGTTTGTGCGCATGCTCTTCGAGTTGTGTGCGCGTGCACGTGCGCACAGCTTAGAGGGAACACTGGCCACCGGTAGTTATCTCTATACAGTAGCAGGCAGCGTCATTATTAGCCTATTATCACAAACCCGCTACATATGGGATTACAGCTGTGATTATCTTTGCGTCCATCTCTGAATCAGGCCCTTGCTAGATCACCGCTTTCAGAGAGATTGATCCTACTTTCACACTAAATCCAGGCCACCCATTATACACAGGGCGACATAGCTTTAGCCCTTCTTAGACTCTGTGTTGCTTGACCCGGGTTATTAGGTTTGGTGCATTCACATTGCACCTCAACCTGTGTAGATCCAGCAGTTACCTGGGTCTACAGTGTGATCTAAAGGGGGCTACACTTATACCTGGAGTTTGTGACTTAAGTGTCTTACTTATCCAGTTGAAATGTTAATGTCACTTTATATTGTCATTTATAAGATCATAAGTAACACAACCAGAAAATATGGTTTCTTATTACTGTGTGTGTATGTAGGAGTCTGCAGAATTACACTACACTCCCACAATTAATTACTGAAATCCCTTAGTAAGAGACCAATTAGCCTGTTTTACAGTCACCAAGATTGTGCTGAGCTAGGAACTTGCTTCATAATCTGTAGGTAATTGCTAAACCATGTGTAACAAAACAAAAAAGTAATAGGCACTTTCTCTGAAGGCTTAAAGATATGTACTGTTCCAGACTCTTAGTTTGTTCTGCATCCAAATCAGTACCAAGAAATGTTGCTATGGTAAGTACATGTAGTATAAGTACTGTAAGATGATCACAGAAGAAATGAGAAGTAGCTATCTCTGGCACACAATATTCACATGGACTCCAAGATGTGAAATACAGAGTATTTCACATCTTGGATGTGTATACCTGGTGCACACAGAATAATCTGTTCCACAGATTGGTCATCCTACTCGCATAAGTACCAGGCAGAGCAGCCATCTTAGCTGCACTACATAGGCTGTAATTGGTGGAATCAGCAAAAAGTGAAACTAGAATTACACTTTGGGGAAATACAAACGGTGGCTTATCTATAATGGATGCAGGGTGTGCAGTGCAGTGCAACAGGGTGTGTATGCTCTACAGTCTACACCCATCTCATAGAGAATGGTGCGGCTGTGAACTTCTCTGCAATTTCCAAATGCACAGTATGAAAATGGCCGCCATTCCATTTTCCAAGAGACCAGCGCATGTGCAGTAGACTCTGGCAATGCTAGAGTCAGTCTGCTACCTAATACACTGCCTGGCTGCTGGCCAGAGAGGGAGCCCTGATGGAAACTGAACATGTACATCATATTTGCCTACTTTCATAGACCTTCATGTACTCCTCCGCGGCCCTGGAAGACTGAGCACATCTCCATGATCCTGCCTACTTCCTAGTAATGTCGGAAGAATGGAGAAATTACTATAGAGATTTCCAGTGTGCTTGAGGAGAGGGCAGAGCCTAGTGACAAATTTCTACTAACTTGACCATGTCCCTATGCAAATGTATGCTAATTCCTCCATGAGGGGGCATCGCATGATGATACAATGAGCTTACTTGGCCCCTGTTGTATCACATGACGTCTGCGCCCACCCTGTTCTCGGACATACCCGAGGTATGAACGGGGGGGGGGGGGGGGAAATCATTCGATGGTTGGCGTTAAGCATTAAGCGAATGACCGCTGCTTAGCGAGCCATCCTGAATCAAGTCCAAAGTACAAAACAATAAGACACCTACAGAATCATAATTTCCAAATAATAGTTCCAAATAATTAACACTTAATATACCACAAAAATACCAAATTAAGGGGCAGATTTATTAAGCTTGGAGAAGAGATAAACTGGAGATAAAGCGGAGAAAAGGTAAAAGGAGATAAAGCACCAGCCAATCAACTCCCAACTGTCTTTTTTCAAACACAGCTGATTGGCTGGTGCTTTATCTCCTTTTAACTTTTCTCCGCTTTATCTCTTCTCCAAGCTTAATAAATCTGCCCCTAAGAAACACCTTTAACAGGAGAATGACGTGTCTAGCTGTCATCCAATATTTTGAATTATCGAAAAATGTTATACAAATAAAAAAAGGAAGAATCTGAGATGCATAAACAACTTATTCCACCATCTCCTCATCTTCAGTCAAGTGTCTGGTTTAAGTTACATTAAACCCCTTCCCGACATTTGACGTATATATACGTCATGGCCGGGATGTACTTCCCGACACATGATGTATATATAGGTCATGACTTCAAAGTGCCACTGCGTCTCGAGACGCAGTGACAGAGGGACGATGTCTGCTGTCCCTGACAGCAGACATGTCCCTGCATGCCCAGGGGGGGCGGCGATGCCGCCCCCCCGTCGGCGATCGCTGTGATTGACTGTTCAATGTGAACAGCCTTTCGCAGTGTTTTCCTGTGTTACCGGCGAATCAGACGCTCGGTAACACAGGTGTCAATCACCGCCGGGTGTGAGGGGGCATGAGGGGGTCATCGGTGACGACGACACCTCACCCCACCTGCCCCCAAGGCTGTGATTGGTCCGTCGTTTGGTCAGCCAAGGCGCGCCATTTAAACTAATGGTGACTGCGCTGCAGACGCCATTCCGGTCTGGAATTGCGTGCAGAGCGGTCACCGGCCACTCTGTCGTGATATACATACCTGAACCTTGCCTGATACTTACCTGATCACCGCTGGTAGCGTGCTGCCAGCAGTTGGATGCTTCCTGGATCTTGTGACTTCCTGTGTCCTGCTGCTGCAGTGTCATAGAGTCACAGATCGTGAGAGATAGTGACAGAGAGTGATAGAGAGTGATAGAGAGTGATAGAGAGTGCTATATTTTGTGTCTGCTGCACCCCTTTTGTGCTGATCAGTATATCTGTGCTGATCAGCAACTTTTTGGGTTTTTTTTTTTATATACTGTATATACCTGTCAGTTGCACCAAAGGTTGTGCTGCCTGTGCAACTGACTGCTGCCCCCCCCTTTTGTGCTGATCAGTTTAAGTTAATTAACTGATCAGCAACTTTTTGGGGGTCCAGGTTTTTTTTTTTTTTATATATATACCCTGTCAGGTTGCACCCACAGTTGTCTGCCTGCTGCCCCTCACTGCTAATCAGTGTCGCATCACTGCATCACTGATCTGCAGTTTTTTTGGGGGGGGGGATTGCAGTGGGGTTTTGTTTTTACACCCACGTTGCTTTTGTGGGTGCTTTTGTGGGTGCTTTTGTGGGTGTCCTGTGGCCGCTGATCAGTGACCTACATCACTGAACAGCATTTTTGGCACAGGGTTGATATCATTTTTTTTCTGCAGTTTTTTTAAATTGTTTTTTTTTGGAGAGTGCTGTGGTATTTTTTTTTTTTTTATTGTTTTTACACCTGTTGCCTTTGAGCGCTGTTCAGTGACGGACGTTACTGACCAACATCTGTGCTCAATTTTTGGCGCAGGACCTTTTTTTTTTTTTTTAACCCCTTCAATTTTTTTTTTTTTTTATTGGGATCAAATTCCTGTATAAAGTATTTTTTTTTTCTGCACTACATACACACTACACACTACATACCCCCCAACACTATACACGTGTTGAAACATTACACTTACAGAAACACAAAAATAAAAATGGCATCCCAACTGTCATCCCAAATGTCATCCCAGTCATCCCAGTCATCCAGAAGAATGTATTCAGCGGAGGAGGCATATGCCATGCTTGCCTCTGACTCTGACACAGCCAGTGATGCAAGCGGGGAATTTGAAGGATTCGTCTTAAGCTCCTCTTCCTCCTCTAGTGATGAGGGACCCCCTCAAAGACGCCCCCATAGAGCAGCTGAACCCCCCCCCAAATGATTGATCCCGTATGGACCCCACCACCAGACAATTTTGAGCCCCAGGTTCCTGAGTTTTTGGCCATCCCAGGAATCCAATTTGATTCAACAGGTCTCAGAGAAATTGACTTTTTCAAAATATTTTTCTCTGATGATTTTATAAATTTAATGGTGGACCAAAGTAATTTATATGCCCAGCAGTTTATTGCTCAAAACCCCACGTCATCATTTGCTAGGTGGACCCCTGTAGATGCAGTAGAGATGATGACGTTTTGGGGTCTGGTGTTACATATGGGCATAGTAAAAAAGCCAGAAATTAGGCAATATTGGAGTACAGATGTTCTGTACAGCACCCCACTTTACCGTATGGCCATGACTCTGACTCGTTTTGAGATAATCCTTAAATTTTTACATTACACCGATAATGCACAGTGCCCACCCAGAGATGATCCCACCTTTGAACGGCTATTCAAAGTCAGGCCGGTCATTGATCATTTCAGTGCCAAATTTGCAGAGATGTACATCCCTGAAAAATTTATTTGTATCGACGAGTCCCTTATACATTTTAAAGGAAGGGTTAAATTCCGCCAGTACCTTCCCAGTAAGAGGGCAAGGTATGGCATAAAAATGTATAAACTGTGTGAAAGCACCTCAGGGTACACCCACAGGTTTAGGGTATATGAAGGGAAGGATTCAAGAATTGAACCGCCAGAATGCCCCCCCTCCCTCGTAGGTGTTAGTGGAAAAATTGTCTGGGATTTAGTGCACCCCTTCCTGGATAAAGGTTATCACCTCTATGTGGATAACTTTTACACTAGCATCCCCCTGTTTAAGGCCCTTGGTTCAAGAGGTACAGCAGCTTGCGGTACTGTGCGCAAGAACCAAAGAGGCCTCCCAAAAACGCACATTGCCCAAGTACTGAGAAGGGGTGAAAGCAGGGCACAATCCACCGAAAATATGTTGTTGGTCAAATATAAGGACAAGAGGGATGTCCTTATACTGACAACAATTCATGGAGACAGTACCACCTCCATCCCTGTACGAGGTACCAGTACCCACACCTCAAAACCTAATTGTATCCTAGATTACAATAAGTACATGGGCGGAGTGGATCTTTCAGATCAGGTACTGAAGCCGTACAGTCCCCTGCGGAAAACAAAAATCTGGTAAGAAGCTGGCCGTGTATATCATCCAGATGGCACTGTATAACGCTTACGTGCTATTCCGTTCTACCAGCCAGAGGGGGACATTTATGCACTTTCAAGAGGAAGTCATAAAGGGCCTAATATTTGGGAACCAGCAGGCAGAGGGCCCCAGTACTTCTAGTACTGGCCCCCGTATTGTACCAGGGCAGCATTTTCCTAACGAAATCCCCTCCACTGCAAGAAAGGGCAGGACACAAAAAAGGTGCAAAGTTTGCTATAAAAAGGGAATAAGAAAGGATACTATTTTCCACTGTGAAACTTGCCCCGACAAACCCGGCCTATGTATAAAGGAGTGTTTTAAAATATACCACACATCTATGGATTATTAGGTTCATCATTTCACCGTGCTTCGGGGGTCTTGCTAATGCCACATAGCACCCACCATTCATTCCACCAGAATCTGAGCTGCAAAATCCAAAAATCACTCCTTCCCTTCTGAGTCCTGCCATGCACCCAACTGGTATTTTTTGGTCACATATGAGGCATTGCCATACTCGGGAGAAATTGGGGCACAGATTTTGGGGTGCTTTGTCTCCTTCATTCCTTGTGAAAATGAAAAATTTGGAGCCAGAACTGCATTTTTGTGTTAAAAATGTAATTTTTAATTTGCACAGCCCAGTTGTATCAAAATTGGTGAAACCCCTGGGGGTTTGAAATGTACACTATACCCCTAGATGAATTCCCTGAGGGGTGTAGTTTGCAAAATGGGGTCACTTGTGGGGGGGTTCCACTGTATTGGTGCTTCGGGGGTCTTGCTAATGCGACATAGCACCCACCAACATTCCACCAGAATCTGTGCTGCAAAATCCAAATATCACTCCTTCCCTTCTGAGTCCTGCCATTTTTTGGTCACACATGAGGCATTGTCGTACTCGGGAGAAATTGGGGCACAGATTTTGGGGTGCTTTGTCTCCTTCATTCCTTGTGAAAATGAAAAATTTGGAGCCAGAACTGCATTTTTGTGTAAAAAATGTAATTTTTCATTTGCACAGCCCAGTTGTATCAAAATTGGTGAAACCCCTGGGGGTTTGAAATGTACACTATACCCCTAGATGAATTCCCTGAGGGGTGTAGTTTGCAAAATGGGGTCACTTGTGGGGGGGGTTCCACTGTATTGGTACTTCGGGGGTCTTGCTAATGCGACATAGCACCCACCAACATTCCACCAGAATCTGAGCTGCAAAATCCAAAAATCACTCCTTCCCTTCTGAGTCCTGCCATGCACCCAAATGGTATTTTTTGGTCACATGTGAGGCATTGCCGTACTCGGGAGAAATTGGGGCACAGATTTTGGGGTGCTTTGTCTCCTTCATTCCTTGTGAAAATGAAAAATTTGGAGCCAGAACTGCATTTTTGTGTAAAAAATGTAATTTTTCATTTGCACAGCCCAGTTGTATCAAAATTGGTGAAACCCCTGGGGGTTTGAAATGTACACTATACCCCTAGATGAATTCCCTGAGGGGTGTAGTTTGCAAAATGGGGTCACTTGTGGGGGGGTTCCACTGTATTGGTGCTTCGGGGGTCTTGCTAATGCGACATAGCACCCACCAACATTCCACCAGAATCTGAGCTGCAAAATCCAAAAATCACTCCTTCCCTTCTGAGTCCTGCCATGCACCCAAATGGTATTTTTTGGTCACATGTGAGGCATTGCCGTACTCGGGAGAAATTGGGGCACAGATTTTGGGGTGCTTTGTCTCCTTCATTCCTTGTGAAAATGAAAAATTTGGAGCCAGAACTGCATTTTTGTGTAAAAAATGTAATTTTTCATTTGCACAGCCCAGTTGTATCAAAATTGGTGAAACCCCTGGGGGTTTGAAATGTACACTATACCCCTAGATGAATTCCCTAGATGAATTCCCTGAGGGGTGTAGTTTGCAAAATGGGGTCACTTGTGGGGGGGTTCCACTGTATTGGTGCTTCGGGGGTCTTGCTAATGCGACATAGCACCCACCAACATTCCACCAGAATCTGAGCTGCAAAATCCAAAAATCACTCCTTCCCTTCTGAGTCCTGCCATGCACCCAAATGGTATTTTTTGGTCACATGTGAGGCATTGCCGTACTCGGGAGAAATTGGGGCACAGATTTTGGGGTGCTTTGTCTCCTTCATTCCTTGTGAAAATGAAAAATTTGGAGCCAGAACTGCATTTTTGTGTAAAAAATTTAATTTTTCATTTGCACAGCCCAGTTGTATCAAAATTGGTGAAACCCCTGGGGGTTTGAAATGTACACTATACCCCTAGATGAATTCCCTGAGGGGTGTAGTTTGCAAAATGGGGTCACTTGTGGGGGGGTTCCACTGTATTGGTGCTTCGGGGGTCTTGCTAATGCGACATAGCACCCACCAACATTCCACCAGAATCTGAGCTGCAAAATCCAAAAATCACTCCTTCCCTTCTGAGTCCTGCCATGCACCCAAATGGTATTTTTTGGTCACATGTGAGGCATTGCCGTACTCGGGAGAAATTGGGGCACAGATTTTGGGGTGCTTTGTCTCCTTCATTCCTTGTGAAAATGAAAAATTTGGAGCCAGAACTGCATTTTTGTGTAAAAAATGTAATTTTTCATTTGCACAGCCCAGTTGTATCAAAATTGGTGAAACCCCTGGGGGTTTGAAATGTACACTATACCCCTAGTTGAATTCCCTGAGGGGTGTAGTTTGCAAAATGGGGTCACTTGTGGGGGGGTTCCTAACTTTTAGCATCTTATGGTGCCTAGAAACCTACATGGTGCCTAAAAAATAATCTCATAAAAAGGAGGCTCCAAAATCAAGTAGGTGCTCCTTCTATTATGAAGCCTGTGGTTTGGTCAACCTGCACACTAGGGCCACATATAGGATATTTATGAAAACAAAAGAATTGGGGGAATCAATTTTTAGTCACATTTCTCTAGTAAAATCTACTGTGTTCCTTAGAAAAATGTATTAAATTTGCAAATCTGCAAAAAAAATGAAATTTTGAAATTTCACCTACACTTTGTTTTAATTCCTGGGAAACACCTAAAGGGTTAACAAACTTCCAAAATGCTGTTTTGAATACTGTGAGGGGTGCAGTTTTTGAAATGGCATCATTTATGGGGGTGTCTCACATACAAGTCCCTCAAAGTCACATCAGAACTGAACTGGTCCCTAAAAAAATCAGTGTTTGAAATTTTCTTGAAAATTTGAGAATTTGCTATTCATATTTTAAGCCTCCTAGTGTCCAAAAAAATAAAAACGGATGTTGAAATAATGATGGAAACATAAAGTAGACATATGGTCTATGTTAGTTATTAACTATTTTGAGTGGTATGATTATTTGTCTCACAAGCAGAAAATTTAACATTTTGAAAATTGCTAAATTTTCCATTTTTTTACGACATTTTGGTATTTTTCACAAAAAAACACAGACTGTATCGACCCAAATTTACCACTAACTTGAAGTACAATGTGTCACGAGAAAACAATCTCAAAATCACTGCGATAAGTAAAAGCAAAAAAAAGTTATCCCCACTTAAGTGATACCTGTCAGATTTGAAAAAAAGGGCTCTGTCAGGAAGGCAAAAACAGGCTGCGGCGGGAAGGGGTTAAAAAAGGAGTAGTATCACTTTTATAGTCATAGCTACCGTAACCATATTCCGAAACAGAATAAGCTCTTTGTGACAACTCCTCAGGTGCCAATTATCAGTTATTACACAGCACGACCAGTTTGTCAGACACAACTTGTAGACATCACAGTTCTGGAAATTGTTTATCCTACCCATGAGATTACTAAGTAAGGTAGCCTACAAAGGTTACAATGGGCAGAACAAGTGACGTGGGCAGATATCAAGCATGAAATCTACCTCCTCCCAGTAAAGCATGTGAGTACAGACAGAGCCACAGGGGCAGGACTGGCTCCATTGCAGCCACACCCTCTGCACCTACTTTAGCCATGCCCAGGGCCAGTGAAACATGCTTAGCAGACGCTCCAATCCACCAACTCAGGTCTCTCCCTCCCAGTAGAGCATGCATCCCCATGGGCTGTGAAAAATAACTGTACCCCCCTCTGTTTCTGCTCATGCTATGAGACAAGGAAATGTTCCCCCTTCTCTTAGGTTACTGAGTTTGCTCCCTCTACATGCTGCTGAATGGGAGGTCCTCCGTTCTGGTGTTCATCACAGCCCGACAGTCATAATAGTGAGTTTAACTCTTTGAAATCCTTGTATTCTACAGTAAGTGGTTATGAATGCTCCTGCTGCAAATGTGTGCTTCCAATTTTTTTTTACCAGAGCCATATATTGTTATTGTACTGTATGTATGTATGTATGTATGTATGTATGTACTGTATGTA
Source organism: Crinia signifera (assembly GCF_055691185.1). Lineage (NCBI taxonomy): Eukaryota > Metazoa > Chordata > Amphibia > Anura > Myobatrachidae > Crinia > Crinia signifera. The sequence goes on from NC_139217.1 coordinate 167,812,122, forward strand.
TGTATGTATGTATGTACTGTATGTGTGTGTGTCTTTGTCCTTGTTCTCCCTACCCCCTCCTCCCTGCTGTAACTGTATGACAGACAGATAGCAGTGGCAGGCACTTCAGTTTCAGCATCACCCCCTCCCATGTGTAAGGGGTACTAATCATACTTGCCATTCCTCCCAAAAATGGGGAGCCCTTCCGTCCCCAGAAAGGTGGGCAAGTCCCCTGCAAATCTCCTGACACCTCTCCACAACCCCCTCGTCCATCCATTTACAGAACGCAAGTGGGTTGACCAAGGGGGCCCTGACATGCCTGTTGTACATCACTGTATAGTGTGACCACAGTCATCTACATGCCCACCATCCTCCCACAGGAGGAGTAATATCAGCAAGTACAGATGGAGCACCGTCAGCCAGCCTATAGAATCACCAGACCTCCTGAGCTGGCACAGGGTGGCGGACAGGAGCTCCATCTGATGGGGACACGCAATCATCTCATGTGGTCGCTCATCCCCGTCAGCACGGAGTCGGAGAGTGGATTCCCTGTCCGTCTCTGCTTCAAGGAGACAGGCAGGGTGAGTGGGGGTGCGGGGAGCAGCGGGGAGCCGGCAGAGGGCGGCGGCAGGCTCCAACAGAACGGGGTGTGTGAGCAATTATTTACTACAGCTGACACTGTATAAATGTATAAGTGACACTAGTACTGTGGACAATATAAGTGGGATGCAACAAGCTAAAAAATGTGGCCAAACCACTGGAAATGCAGTTTCCAGGGGTTTGGCTGCATGCAATGGTGGATTCAGGGGTGGGAGGGGGGCCTCCAAGGCACGTGCCCCCCTGTCATTTAGGATAATATTTTTTTAGTGTATTTAAACAAAATAAAGGCTTGGAAGTCTTTGCAACACCACCAGGGCATATGAGAGGCAACGCAAGAGCTGTCCTTTGTGTTATTATTTAAGCATGCAGCATTTCTAGATGCTGCTATGCTTTGTGGTATAAATCGCAAGCCAAATGTGATGCTTGCGGCATCCCACCCTATATGTGTAATGGTGTGTACACACTTGTACAATGTGCATGAGATTTTGTCATACAGTCTCATCTGGATCGCATGCAGATTGTATGGGTTTTAACCCTTGCGATCCCGATCCGATCCCGATGCGTGCTCCCGTATCGCAGCCAGAAAGTCTTGGCTGCATAGACTATATAGTGCAGATCTGCACTATACAGTATAAATTGTATGCAGATAGTCTAAATTGTAATATAATCTAAATTGTACAAGTGTATACACACCTTAAGACTCATTATTACTGTGTGCATTGTTACTGTGGGCATATATATATATATATATATATAAGCAGCACTACTGTAGGCAGAGGTGGATTTAGACCTCATGGGTCCCTAGGCAAGATACCAGTTTGGGGCCTTACTCCCTCAAACAATCCATAGCACTATATTTTTGCTGCTGATTGCAGACAGCATTGATAGAGTACCTTGTCACATACACAGGGTACTGATAAATACTCAGCTGCGTGAACATCGGCATTGTGTACAAATAGGAATCAGGCTCTAGGCTTTTGGAAGTAGGCTTAATACCTGTGTCACATTTAAAATAACTGACTGCCCACATACAGGCTATGAAACCCTTTTGTTTGTCCAAACATTCTACTCTGGAAAAATTTGGGATGGCCAGGATATCTTTTTGGGGCCCCTTGGGACTTTCTGGGCAGGCACCTAGGTTGCCTTGTGGAAAATCCACTTCTATATTTGGGCATTGTATATAGGGGCACTACTTTGTGGCATAACATGATAACATGTATAGGGGTACTACTGTGTGTCGTAATGTAAAAAATTGGCATTGCTGTGTTTCATAACATGAATAAGGAGCACTAGTGTGTGACATAATGCATGCCTCCCAACTTCTGAATGACGCAAATGGGAACATTGTAATATGGGGCATGGCCTAGAGGCCACGCTGATGTTTTTGCCACTGTGGAGGCATAGCCAGCGGCAGGGGCGTAGCTAAGGGTTCATGGGCCCTGGTGCGAAAGGTCACCTTGGGGCCCCCCTACATACAACAAAATTAAATCTCGGTCTGTTTATATTTTAATACATCATTGCCAAGGGGGGTTAATGTCTGTTGCCATGGGTTCTTGCTCGTTGCCAAGGGGTTAATATGTGTTGCCAGGGGTTATTGGATGTTGCCAAGTGGTTAAATTTTTTTTTTATCAGGGTTTAATGCTCGTTGCCAAGGGGGGTTTATTCCCGTTGCCAGGGGTTCTAGCTCGTTGCCAAGGGGTTAATACGTATGTGCCCACCCCAGCCACCCGCCCGTACGCTGCTGTTGCTGCCCCTGCCTTACCCTGCGCAGAGAGAGACAGACGCTAGAGTCATTTTTCACTTCCAGCGTCTCTGACAGGGAGCACAGCTCTGCAGCCGCGTTACCAGGAAGTGCAGAGCTGCGCTTCCTGTCAGACGCTAGAGGTGAATTATGACTTCTAGCGTCTGTCTTTGTGTGCAGGGGAAGGCAGGGGCAGCCGTAGCTGACGGGCTGGTGGCCGGAAACATAGGCGCACCGGCAGCTATTGCAGTGCTGCCGGCAGCCTAGTGAGAGCTGAGATGAGGACTCGGAGCGGAAGTATGACCTCTGAGTAACCAGGCCGGACAGTGGCGGGGGCTGGGTCCCCCTGGCTCAGGGGCCTGGTCGCAGGTGCGACCGCTGCGACCCCTGTAGCTACGCCACTGGCCAGCGGCTTTGTGAGCTGCTGCACATGCCCCCAGCCTTTTTTCTCCAGGGAATAGTCTTATATCACAGCTGCTATGCTCAATAGAACAGTGCTGGGCTCCCATCTGCCCCCCTTTCCCCACTGCGGGACACAGCTGGCCCTACACGGGATGTGGAACCGTCCCCAAAAAAACGGGACAGTTGGGAGGTATTCATAATGTGAATAAGGAGTACTATGTGGAAAACATTAACCTACTGTGTGGCGTCATTTGAATTGGGGTACTATTGTGTGAGCACAACCTTGACTTATGAGACCACACCCCGTTTCCAGTGCGCACCCCTAGTGCAAAATCCCTAACACCTGCCCTGGCTCATGCTAATGTTAGATACTGCAGTGAAGTGATAGCCGATATCGCTTTGGCAGGACAGACACTGATCAGAGGTGCTGTCCCAGCACAAATTCATTGACAAATAAAATAATTACTTATTGCGTTTTTTAATGAAGTGGGAAATTCAGTTATAAGTGGGCTTTATTGCCTTGCCTGAACTGGTAAAGTGACCATTAGCAGCCTTAACACAGATTGCATTCTGCACCTATTTTGGTAACATTAATAAAGCTCACCTAACATAATGTAATTCTAGCATAGACAGATTGTTCCATATTCATTTTCTTGGTAAAAAAATAAGAAGAAAGAGTTGGCGTGGGCACCTGTAAACTAGTGCAGGAAATGATTGTTGTTAGCGGAATATAATGTGTTTGTAGGAATAACAGTACCGCACAATCTTTTCAGCCAGGGAAGATTTGCATGTGAAATAAGAAAACATCTGCAAAGTTCAATGTACTGTACAAAATGACATTATTTACTTGATAAGAAAAATATGTGGGCTGTATAGTATATGTACTTTGTACTGCCACCTTCAGTATGGTCATCAATCACTGATTTCTTTATATTGTCATAATAACTATGCATGCAGCTGCATACATTTGTACTGTACAGATTCTCTGCAGCTGCATAAATTACATTGAATTTGCACAGTGTTTTATGTTTCTCTATTGAAAATCTCCTTTTTCCAAGCTTTTTCCAGCTGACATTCTACCAAGAGCTGAAATGAGATGCGTCTGACAGTATAGAAATAAATGGAATAAGTAACTTGAGATGCACTTTAAAAAATGTATAAGAAAAAAGGAAATGTGTTTTCCTCTTTAACGCTGTATTACCACACAGTAAAGGTGGTCCGACATAGACAAAGCCCAAGGGTTTCTGTGCACCTAAACCATATGTGTGGTGCTTCTATTTCGAATAGTTGGTTCTGAAATTTATAAATTCAACATAATTTATTGAATTTCAGTACCATAAAATAAAAAAAAATTGAGAATGTCAAATAGGTTCTCCCCTTCTCAAGCTTGTTTGTCAGTAGAACAGCCAGTTCACACATGTTTAAACCAGTTCACATGCATACTGGTTCTGGGGTTGTGTGTTAAAGAAGTGTTATAGCAGATAGAGATAAATTACCTACCAATGAGATCGTTTAATTTTTGAAACATGGGATCTTATTCTGATTGAGTTGGATGGCTCCAAGTGCGGCCGGACAACCGATGGTTGGTTTTTGCGCATGTGCAGAGGCGTATCTGTGCATGTGCGAACGCCTCACACGTACGAACACGGCGTGAGGTCCGTGCAGAAAATGATTGTACGGAAACATCTGAGCAGGGGGTGGAGAGGGGCGTGACGGGCTATTTGGGCTCATTACCATATGCGTATGCCCTGCATTTCATGGGCATTCCCATGAAAACGCTGTGCGTACGTATATTAATGCGGCCGTGATGCACGTGTGAGGGGCGGACAGCTGACATAGCCGGATGTCTGCTGGCCGCCCATATCCCTGCTTTCATACGGAAAAATGTCCGAGTGGTCTGGAGCACTCGGTGCTGTCTGACCACTTGGTCCATCATTCGATGGTTGGTAACCATCGGAGGATGGGGGAGGTTCCCACAGATGGAAGAGGTGTTCACATGAAACATCCACTCGCGGTCCGCATTCGGAAGGTGTGAGCGATCCGTATGATAGGCGGGGCTAAGCATACTCGGTTCCTGTCCGAAATACGCATCTGTTCGATTTAACTAGAATAAGGGCCATAGTCAGTAAAAATGACACTTAGAAGCTTAATGGCTTGTGCAGTACCTTACCCATACATGTCTACTCTTCCGGAATGCTTTACCGCTCCCTGCCGCTCCCTGCAGTCTGCATCAACGAGGATGAGGTACACCCCAACAGGACCTGCAAGGGAGTGAGACGCTTACACATCCCCTTCATCCGCCAGCTCTGCCAGAAACTGTGATATGGGGAGCTGGCGGGCTGGCTGAGAGTGGCTCCATCTGTATTTTGCATATCATCTAGGGGGTGATTCTGATTTACTCGTAACGGGATGAATTCGCACCCGTTCTGATGTTTGGGGCTCTGTGCATGCATATGGTACAGTATATTATGCGCATCTGCAGCCCTTTGCGAATAGCTTTGGTGACTTGCATAGTTGCCAAGCCACTCGCAAGGATCAGGGTGGGCCGGGGACAGACGGCCGGGGGCCACCCATCCCCATGAAAACACTGGGTGTTCCCATGGTTACGCGAGTGAGACGATGCTGTCAGGATGTCAGCCGCCCACCCTGTCTTCGGCCAGCCACATGCAAATAAAAGTCAGTTATTTATGAAGGCAGGAGAAATCCTTTGATGGTCGGCAACCATCAGATGATTTCTCCTGCAGCAGAGGCATGCGAGCGAATGTGTCTTTGTTACACATCACCTTGTATCACCAAGGGGAAGCGGAGGAGGGGGGGGGCGGCGTACCTGGTGCTAGGTAAGCTGCGAGCTTCGCAGGTTATCAAGCAAACCAAAGTCACCCCCGTAGTACAAAAAGAACGCTGCTGTTGCATGATGCAATGCAATCTAGTACAAAAAGTATGGAGAACATCGCTCTCTGTATGGGCACCTTAAATCATTTTATGACAAGCAGTACCATGTCCGCACTTTTTGGTGCCACCTTACAATCTCCATGAAATGCTTTTCAAAAGTAGGCAAGTATATGGTTTGTTGCAGGACTGGGATCCACAAACAGTATCATTTAATCCCAGCTCTGAAATATAACAATTAAGGTAATGTGTAGCTAATTAATAGTTAATGCAAAATTAAAAAAAAAGATATAATTAAAGTGAAACAAGTACTGTGCTTTTAAGTTTGGGAATAATTTCTAAAGAAAACAACCTAAAGTAATTACATTTGTACTTATGTGCAAGAACAATAACATTATTGATGCAGGTAATTCAACACAAAAATAGTCAGGCTGTCATAGTAGATTTTACTGTGCGCTGTGTCCGCCGACAAAGGTAGAGAATGTGCTGGAAATGCTATCAGAGCAAATCTAACTCCACCACGGGAAAAGGTGAAATGAAATTGTTATCTGCATATTTGCAGGGCTGCCCAATGGAAACGCGTGTTCTTACATGTATGTTAAAGCATTTCAGATTTTCAATACATAATAGCAGTAATATTTTTACAGAGTATTCATTGTTTTGTGACTGCATGACCCATTCTAGCATTTCTGCTGGAGAACTTATTTTAAAATGCTCTTAAGGACTTTTCACATTAATAATTACTTATTCGGAATTTACAAAATTCACACACTTTGGAATTCGACCTTAAGAGTTCTCGGATCAGTCCCAACTTTGTCACACTGCAGAATAAATTGACCATTGTTTTTCCAGTTCTATTCTTATACTATAAATTCCACAAATGACCAATTTACAATAGTGCAGAATAGAAATTCAGCAGAATGGTGAAACTATGGACCCGATTCTGATCTGATCGCATGACTGTGAATTTTCACATAGGCCGATAGACTGCGCATGGGTGTGGTTCGCAGTACGCATGAGCAAGGCCATCCTGCGATGCAACTATTTCTGTTCACTGGCTGTTCTCAATGTGATTGACAGGGAGTGGGCGTGTGGGAATTGAAACTGACCGGTATTTGAGAGTGGAAAGCAAAATACTGGGCGTGTCGAAAAAAAAACCACTCGGAGTGTCAGGGAAAATAAAGGCATGCAAAAGCCTGTTAGTGGTGGGCGTGTGACATCCAGGGGTTAAAGTGGCCCCCTTAAAAGGTGGTGGAACTCATTTCACTTTGCACCAAACCCCCTACCTTCCCCCATTAGAGGGAGCCCGGGCCAGTGCCAGGGTTTTCAGCACCCCCTGCAAATGACAAAATTTGTATCCTACCTTCGACAGGGGGCGTGGTCTCAAACTGAAAGGACCTGGTCACACAATAGTACCTCCAATTCAAATTACCCAACACAGTTGCACAATCATATTCACATTTCACAACATGTAGTGCCCCTGATTAATTTTACACCACATAGTAGTGCCCCTTATTCATGTTATGACACACAGTAGTACCCCATATTCAAGTTACACTACAAAATAGTACTCTTTATACTGTACATTTATGCCACACAGTAGTGTCGCTTACACATAATGCCCACAGTAGTATTGTCGCACCTCTTAGTAGCCCAATGTCAGAATATTTTTCTTCTGTGCCACCTATTATGACTTCCTGACTAAGTAACAACAGTATAATATTGTCTGCCAGCTGAGAAAGAGACTGACATATAAACATTGTATACACTGACATACTGTACAAACAATGAAAACATTGGTTTTCCATCCTCCCTTTCTCTTCTCATAGTATTAAAGGTCTTAAAGGTTAGACCTTTTGGTTAACCGACAAGCAGCATCCAAAAGCTGCGCCCGATCAAATACCAAACACCATATCAAATAGCCCCACCAGTCCGTGGCATCTGAGAAAGTGAACAACGTAAAGCTCATCTTATACCCTTTGGGTATAAGTCATATAAAAAAAGCAACCAGGACCAGATATGGATGCAAAGTGCTTCCTAACAGGAATCCTCTATATGCCGTTAACAAAAACTATCCTTTGGTAAACGTATAACCTAATGTCAGTTGATGATGATTAGTAAACTTGTTGCAATGTATAAAATACTGTTAATAAATTAATAAACATACACAGAAGGGGAGGCGCACTGCAAGATGTATTGGACTCTGCGTAATAATGAATATATACGCATCTATTTCCATGCATGCAATAAACAAGCACATATGGGGGATTGGCATTCAGATCTGTCCAATATGTACAGTATGTCACATTAAAAACAAATTAATTATTCATTAGCAGGTATTCTAAAACTTGACCCTATATAGCAACTACTCCATCAAACTCAGCCATCACTTTGCAAAGCTCTGTATTTACTGAGCTTATATACTAAGAAAAGTGGAACAGAACTGCAAAAGTAGGAAAAGTACTTAATAAAAAAATGTACAGATACAATAATTTGATGCCTTTGTAGTTCTGTAACCGATACATTTTAGAGATATATTGCACAAATGTATGTATGTCCTTTGATAGACGTCTTCATTTTAATCAATGATGTGTTTGGAAAAAAGAGTTCAACCTGTAATGACCTTGCGCTATAGTGGAAACAGTAACATGCATAGAGATTAACCTTACTCACCGCAGTCGCCATGTATTTGTGTGACTTGCCTACAGAATGCAGTAGAGTGGAAAATAAATCAGTAAGCTTCTAGTATTGTCAATGTTGATAGTATTTATGGAAATATTTTATATACCTAAGGTGTAGAGGGTGTAGAGGGTTTCGCTGCACTCACTACTTAATATGAAAAATGGATTTATTTCATTTACCGTATATACAGGAGCCTATTATAACATGCATGGCAATCCAGTTTCATTAACCACAGGTGAACCTCTGTATTGCCTTGAAATATAACAGATTTTCTTCATACAAATATAGATATGTTGCTTTTTGTTCTTGTTACTATAAAAATACATTATATGAAATTACTTTCTGATATTTGCCAATGTGAATTTTATCACATTTTGGGGCTGGATGATAAAATATCCAACCTGCCACAAGGTACGGTGGTGAATAATTAATGCAGCAATTCAGTAATGTGTGTGTGTGTGTGTGTGTGTGTGTGTATGTTCCACTATAACTCTCCACCACTTTAACTAATCATCATCAAACATTGAACAGTACCATAACATCTTAAGGGACAATCTAAGTTCAAAGATGGGTTTGATCAGATGCAGGGCTGTTTCTACACAATTTGGCTCCCAGTGTGAACAGTTAAAAATGTGCCCCCTTCCCCCACCCCCCGACTCAATATGGTATTGCAGAAACTTTGCGTGCCACAAAAAGGGGCATGGCCTAATTACAATGGGTGTGGCCTAACATTGAATAAAGCATGGCTAGCAAGAAAACTATTACCTTACACTCCTTTACAAACTGCATGACCAGACATTGGTTACCATAGGAATGATCACTGTCCTCCTGGCTGGCTAAAGGCCTCACACTGACATACAGGAGCCCATTTATCATTCAATATTTGTGGCAAAATCCACGAACACACCCTTTTTTGGGATTCAGCCGCAAATATTAAGTATCACTTGAATGTATCAGGAGGGACTGCAGCAGGAATCTCCAATCCCTACTGTGATCCCGCCTCCACTGCAACTGCGGAGATGCGAAGCTGCCCGGTGTATCAGCAAAAATTGCAGGAGGTGCGGGCTGTGTGCCAGCACACATGTTGCTGCTGCAGCTGGAGAGGGAATGGTGCGGTAATTATTTGTTTGCTACAACCGGCGTGGCTATGTTGGAATTGGAGCCACGCCACTAGATGACCACCAATGTGGTGATCAGACGTGACTCGCTCACACGTCCAGATAGATTGCACACTGGAGATCGCCACAGGTCACTCCCTGTATGTGGCCGTGATGCACAGAAGTCCAAGGGTGAATTTGAAGTCCAATGTGGGGTGAATGGCTTGGGGGAGCTTGGTGGGTGATGCTGGACTGTTAGATTCCTGGTCTTGTCACGTTTCTCCGTCCTGGTGATCTGGCAATTTCCTTAGATGATGGGGAATCATACTGCTGTCTCAGTTTAAAAAGGTAGATTGGCCAATCACTTTTGGGCATTAATTCCAGTGCACCTGTGTGCTCATCAGGTCTCACCTGATGCAGGTGGATGTAGCTGCGTGGTTAGATTCTTAAACACATTTCCTTAATTGGTAAATTCTCTAAAATATGAACATCATCACTTATAGGTTTATAATTAAACCTTAAAATAAACACATAGATTAATGTATACAGGTCGAGTATCCCGTATCCGAATATCCTTTATCCGAATTATTCCGAAAACCAGACATTCCAGAAAGTGAAATTTTTTTTTTTTTTTTACTAAAAACTCACTGGGGACATGTGTAACAGCATCACTGGGGACATGATATGTAACTTGCACTATATATGTGCAAGACAATGATTGCTTGGCATTCAAATTCAGTGCTGAGATAGTACACACATTTTGTTTCACGTTTTGAAACCTTGTTTTTTGAACAAATAAAATATATTTGTGTGTATTTTATGTGGTAATAAAATATATTTGTGTGTATATTATGTGTTTATACAGCATAAATGCAAGATACTTCAAAATACATCATTGAAATATTAAAATATTCCGAAATACGGAATAATCCGTTATCCAAAATTCTCCTGGTCCCGAGCATTTTGGATAAGGGATACTCAACCTGTATATGCCTATGCAATCTTTTAAAATTGGCATCATTGAACGTTGTTAATTCATTTATTTTAAACTTTTATAAAGTAACTATAAGTATTCTATCATTTCACCCTACATATATATCTAGAGCCAATAGCTCCGAGGTAGAGAAAGGAACTAGTGCTCAAACTTTACTAATGTCCTGGGTTCAAATCCCACTTATAATGTTGATTTATAAACATCCTTTTGTATTTCATTTATAATATTAGTAATATTCCTTAGGAAAAACACCAATCTTTATATCATATGTTACATTCCAGCATCACCCACCAAGCTCCCCTAAGCCGTTCACCCCACATTGGACTTCAAATTCACCCCGGACTTATGTGCACCCTAGAAATACTCACCATAGAACCCCAATGGGGCTGCTGCTGCTGGCTTCCGCTTGAAGAAGTTTGGGGCCACTTGGGGGGCTCAGGAGCGCTCTGGTGGGGCGCTCCGCCATTTGTCTGTTCTCCCATTCCTGTGTCTGGATGCCTGAATATACGAATGGCTGAGCACGGCCGAACATCCCCTAGCGGCGCCGATCCTCCCTGAGTAGCGTCGGGGAGGATCGGTGATGTGGGCTGAGGGGGAGGATCAGCAACGAGGGGGGAGAGTATACCCCCACTGGGAGCAGTAGGGTCTGAGGACTCTTGTGCACAGACCCTACTGTGCATGCACAAAATTCTGCTGTGTTATAGACTCTGAGCACTAGAGCGATCAGTCTCCACTGTGCATGCACAGATTGCTGGAAAAATTTCCATCGCACCATTTTTCCTGCCATATCTGCAGCTCTCTTGCCACTGCCGCCTGACTGCATAGGGTAAGTATTACCAAAATGGGTGCAGTGTGTGTGGTGTGGACCCCCCTGGGCACACTGCAACCATTATAGATAAGCCACTATTCCTAACACTGCCATCAAAGTAGCAAAATTACTTACCAATTTTATGCAAGTTGACTGTACATGCATGCCCTGAATACAGATGGCCCATAGGCAGTGGGGGCTCCAGAGGAGGGGCTGTAGCACAGTTCAAAATTCAAGTATAGGAGAAACACCAACTTTTAGTAAGTTAGTTTGGAATGGCAGTTGGTGGCAGGTGCACAGTCCCCCCCTCCACCTCCGGAACCTTCCCTGCCCATTGGATCACACTTCACAATCCCAGAATTTTAAAATGAAGGAGCAAGGATACAGAACCAATGCCACAATGTCAGAGTTTGATGAATATTATGCGGCCCCTTCGGGCTCCCAATATTTGCTGGCCCGCTACTCAGAACATACGGTAACTAGCATTTCCGCATGTGTAACAGGTCCATAAACAATGATGACTAGCCCCCTTTGTGAGTTAACAAGCTCAACATAAGTCACTACAAAACAAACTTATCCAGCTGTAACGTGATAATGCAGCTGGTCTCGTACAATAACTGGCAAGGTCAAATATGTCTGGCATTACAAACTTACATTCTTCATGGTGGGGTATAAACAAAATGGTTTAGTCACAGTTTAAAAAGCCAGTGGCTTCCAGCAAATAAAAGGACAGCATTGGATTTGTTTGTGTACAACAACACAATATTATGACAACAGCAGAAGTCAATATCTGCCTTTTAATGAGTACACATTATGGCAGAGATGGACCATCTGTCTGTGTCAACATTTTAATTTCTAGACTAATTAAAAATGTGGTATGGGAGCAGCTTTACAAACACTCATTCATTGTCAAGCGTATCTTTATTGCAGTTGGCAGTAGCAGCAACACGCGCAGAATTATGGCAACAGGTTTACACAGTGAATACATGTTTTTGCAAAAGAATGAGGCCCTTTATCAAGAAAAATTTGGTCACTGTACGATATATCGCTCAGTGACCAATCACTCTCTGTACCGGGCTTAACACTAATTAAAGCAATAATAACTGGTGACAAACAGTATGTACTTTCTGAGTAGTAAATGCTGAAGTCTCAATACTCTATTTGCACACAATATTGAAATGAAATGTACTGCAGTGTATATACACATGAGATAACATAAATAGGAAAGTCACATTTGCCATATAAATTGTAATGAAATAAAAACTCCTTCACATCTTTTATTTACAGTACCCCTTAATAGAAATCTGCTTTTCTACAGTAGAAATGGAAATCAATAATGGAAGTGGAGGTGACCTGTTATATATTGCTGAAACACGGTTGAATTAATTATTATTACCTGCTGGGTTCAGCATGCAATCTACCAACCAACCAAAAAAGGGTAACATAAAAATATAGATTTTGACAGCAGGTACAGTAACAACTACTTGTCTCATCCAGTCTGTACTAAAGACATGTACATGCACACTCTTGAACACTGTTTTTTGTTGGGAGGAAACACACACAAGCATGGGGAGAATATATATACTGCACATTTAGGGCAATGGTGGGAATCAAACCCTTGAGCTCTGAGGCAGTAATGCTGACTGTAACACCAACCATGCTACCCACTAGACACTGCACTGTGGCCATTTACACATATCTTTACAGCAGTCTTCTATGAGCACAAAAACATACTTGCCTACTTTTTGAAAACTAGTTTCAGGGAGATTATAGTTGGTAGTACAATTTTGCAAAGCCCTCCATTGGGCGGGAGTGTCATGTTGCTCCCAAAGGGGGGGGGGGCTAGTTTCATATATGTAGAGATTGTGAAAAGAGATTGTGAAAGTGGCACCTAGAAGCATGGGTGTGTACTGCTACATCTGAGAGGAATCTTTTAAAATGACATATACAAATGTAGATGAGCCCCAAAGCAGTTAGTAAGAGCTACTATACTTGGTGCTTGGAAATGGTGCTGATGATTCAATGTAACTGTATCTATCTCTCATTCCTTTTTCCCAAAAAAAATTTAACAGTGTAATGTGGGCTAGGTGAAATGAGGGAGATTGCTAGACTAATGAGGGAGAGAGGGAGAGAGGGAGATTGCTGCTATTTCAGGGAGTCTCTTGCAGAATGCAGGAGGGTAGGTATCTATGCACAAAATACACCTACAAATACTTATCTGGGGATGTGTCCTATACTTCTGTGACCATGGTTTTCCTTTACAGGTTGAGTATCCCTTATCCAAAATGCTCGGGACCAGAAGAATTTTGGATAACGGATTATTTTGTATTTTGGAATATTTTTATATTTGAATGAGGTATCTTGAGGTATCTTGCATTTATGTTGTTTAACCCCTTCCCGACATTTGACGTACATTTACGTCATGGCCGGGATGTACTTCCCGACACATGGCATAAATGTACGTCATGCCATTTAACTGTCACCGCGTCTATAGACGCGGTGACAGTTTAAACATGTCTGCTGTCCCTGACAGCAGACATGTCCCTGCATGCCCAGGAGGGGTGGCGATGCCTCCCCCCCGTCGGCGATCGCTGTGATTGGCTGTTCAAATGTGAACAGCCAATTACAGCGTTTTCTGTGTGTGACACAGGGATCGGTGGTGATTGGTGCTGTAAAGTACAGCACCAATCACCACGGGGTGTAAGGGTGACACTGGTGTCACCCCACCTCACCCAACCCGCCCCCAAAGGCCGTGATTGGTTCGCCGGACCGACGGACCAATCACAGCCATGGAGGGTGATTTAAACTAACGGTGACTGCACTGCAGACGCCATTCCGGTCTGGAATTGCGTGCAGTGCGGTCACCGTACCTATCTGCCGTGATATACTAACCTGATCCTTGCAAAATACTTACCTGATCACCTGATCACTGCTTGTAGCGTGCTGGATGCTTCCTGGGTCTGACTTCTTGTGACTTCCTGCTGCTGCTGCAGTGTGATAGAGTTATAGATAGATAGATAGAGAGAGATAGAGAGAGATAGAGAGAGATAGTGACAGAGTGTGCTATATTTTGTGTCTGCTACCCCCCCTTTTTGGGGGTGCAGGTTTTTTTTTTATATATATAACTGTCAGTGCTGCTGCTGCAGTGTCATAGAGTGATAGATAGTGATAGATAGTGAGAGATAGAGAGATAGAGAGAGATAGTGATAGAGAGTGCTATATTTTGTGTCTGCTACCCCCCCTTTTTGGGGGTGCAGGTTTTTTTTTATATATATAACTGTCAGTGCTGCTGCTGCAGTGTCATAGAGTGATAGATAGTGAGAGATAGAGAGATAGAGAGAGATAGTGACAGAGAGTGATAGAGAGTGCTATATTTTGTGTCTGCTACCCCCCCTTTTTGGGGGTGCAGGTTTTTTTTTATATATATAACTGTCAGTGCTGCTGCTGCAGTGTCATAGAGTGATAGATAGTGATAGATAGTGAGAGATAGAGGCCCTCATTCAGGTTCATGCGCTCGCATGCACATTCGCAAGCACTGTTACGGAAAAAAACACACGCACGCATCGGGCGAAGGCACGCCTACAGTGCTTGCGAAATCATTCGCACGCAACCATACAAAGAAGGGGGGTGGTCTATCACTGTGCGTACGTGTAACTGGTCGCACGCACCCACACATTTGCGCACGCACACTCACCTCAAGCTGCTAACGAACATGCTCTACTCCCCAAATGTTAGCAAACATGTCGACTAATGTTGACAGGGGCAACATGCTAAATATAGCAAAGTAGAAATGACAATAGTGGTGGTATGTTACATAAGGCAAATTTATAAGGGTGGGATTTGTTTGGTTTTAGCGCATTGGTTTGGTCAAAATAACTTTAGCAACAGAAGAAGTTTGTATCTGCTAACACTTGATTGCTGGTGGTATGCAATCAGAAGTTGTGCTGAGGTAATTGTCTCATGAAATCTACCATGTATTGGTGTCAATAGTGTGCAGGTGCCATTGATTTACCCATTGATTTAGCCATTTTGTGCGTGTGTTTGCTCCGTACGAATGAGCACATTACAAGGAGCAAGGTGTGCGAAACGAAAAACCTGCTTTGAGCTGGCGAAAAGTTTTGCGTTGGAGGGGAACAATCCCTCTTGCACTCATGCGAAAGCACTCCCACCACTCATAGTGAACGCCCATGTGTACGCCCATGTGTACGCCCACTTTTGCTCATTATAATGGTCGCGCCCATGCTAACGCCCACTGCACGCCTACTACCGATGCACTCGTTCGCACGGAGAAATCTCCACGAACGTTTGCTTGCGAGTATGTTTTAATGACATTGCACATGCGCAGTGCGCTTGCTGCACATGCGCAATGGGGGTTGCAGGGTGAAACGTGCGAATTCGCATGCGTACGCGCCAATGTGAATAAGGGCCAGAGAGAGATAGTGACAGAGAGTGATAGAGAGTGCTATATTTTGTGTCTGCTACCCCCCCTTTTGTGCTGATCAGTATATCTGTGCTGATCAGCAACTTTTTGGGGGTGCAGGGTTTTTTTTTTTATATATACCTGTCAGTTGCTGCCAGTTGCACTGTCAGTTGCACCAAAGGTTGTGCACCTGCTGCCCCTCACTGGTAATCAGTGTCGCATCACTGATCACCTTTTTTTTTTTTTTTGAGGGTGCTGTGGGGTCTTTTTTTAATTTATTTTTTTACACACACTGTGATTTTGTGGGTGTCCTGTGGCCACTGTGCGCTGATCAGTGACGTACATCACTGATTAGCTTTTTCGGCACAGGGTTGATCTATTTTTTTTTTTTTTTATCAAATTCCTGTTGCCTTTGAGCGCTGTTCAGTGACGGACGTTACTGACTAACATCTGTGCTCAATTTTTGGCGCAGGACCTTTTTTTTTTTTTTTTAACCCCTTCAATTTTTTTTTTTTTTTATTGGGATCAAATTCCTGTATAAAGTATTTTTTTTTTCTGCACTACATACACACTACACACTACATACCCCCCGTGTTGAAATAAAGTTTGTACCCCCCCTACACTATACACGTGTTGAAACATTTCACTACCAGAAACACAAAAATAAAAATGGCATCCCAAATGTCATCCCAAATGTCATCCCAGTCATCCAGAAGAATGTATTCAGCGGAGGAGGCATATACCATGCTTGCCTCTGACTCTGACACAGCCAGTGAGGGAAGCGGGGAATTTGAAGGATTCATCTTAAGCTCCTCTTCCTCCTCTAGTGATGAGGGACCCCCTCAAAGACGCCCCCGTAGAGCAGCTGAGACCCCCCCCCAATAATTGATCTCGTATGGACCCCACCACCAGACAATTTTGAGCCCCAGGTTCCTGAGTTTTTGGCCATCCCAGGAATCCAATTTGATTCCACAGGTCTCAGAGAAATTGACTTTTTCAAATTATTTTTCTCTGATGATTTTATAAATTTAATGGTGGACCAAACTAATTTATATGCCCAGCAGTTTATTGCTCAAAACCCCACGTCATCATTTGCTAGGTGGACCCCTGTAGATGCAGTAGAGATGATGACGTTTTGGGGTCTGGTGTTTCATATGGGCATAGTAAAAAAGCCAGAAATTAGGCAATATTGGAGTACAGATATTCTGTACAGCACCCCACTTTACCGTATGGCCATGACCCGGACTCGTTTTGAGTTAATCCTTAAATTTTTGCATTACAACGATAATGCACAGTGCCCACCCAGAGATGATCCCACCTTTGACCGGCTATTCAAAGTCAGGCCGGTCATTGATCACTTCAGTGCCAAATTTGAAGAGATGTACATCCCAGATAAATTCATTTGCATAGACGAGTCCCTTATACATTTTAAAGGAAGGGTTAAATTCCGCCAGTACCTTCCCAGTAAGAGGGCAAGGTATGGCATAAAAATGTATAAGCTGTGTGAAAGCACCTCAGGGTACACTCACAGGTTTAGGGTATATGAAGGGAAGGATTCAAGAATTGAACCGCCAGAATGCCCCCCCTCCCTCGTAGGTGTTAGTGGAAAAATTGTCTGGGATTTAGTGCACCCCTTCCTGGATAAAGGTTATCACCTCTATTTGGATAACTTTTACACCAGCATCCCCCTGTTTAAGGCCCTTGGTTCAAGAGGTACAGCAGCTTGCGGTACTGTGCGCAAGAACCAAAGAGGCCTCCCAAAAATGCACATTGCCCAAGTAATGAGAAGGGGTGAAAGCAGGGCACAATCCACCGAAAATATGTTGTTGGTCAAATATAAGGACAAGAGGGATGTCCTTATACTGACAACAATTCACGGAGACAGTACCACCTCCGTCCCTGTACGAGGTACCAGTACCCACACCTCAAAACCTAATTGTATCCTGGATTACAATAAGTACATGGGCGGAGTGGATCTTTCAGATCAGGTACTGAAGCCGTACAGTGCCCTGCGGAAAACAAAAATCTGGTACAAGAAACTGACCGTGTATATCATCCAGATGGCACTGTATAACGCTTACGTGCTATTCCGTTCTACCAGCCAGAGGGGGACATTTATGCACTTTCTAGAGGAAGTCATAAAGAGCCTAATATTTGGGAACCAGCAGGCAGAGGGCCCCAGTACTTCTAGTACTGGCCCCCGTATTGTACCAGGGCAGCATTTTCCTGATGAAATCCCCTCCACTGGAAAAAAGGGCAGGACACAAAAAAGGTGCAAAGTTTGTTATAAAAAGGGAATAAGAAAGCAAACTATTTTCCAGTGTGACACTTGCCCCGACAAACCCGGCCTATGTATAAAGGAGTGTTTTAAAATATACCACACATCTATGGATTATTAGGTTCATCATTTCACCGTGCTTCGGGGGTCTTGCTAATGCCACATAGCACCCACCATTCATTCCACCAGAATCTGAGCCGCAAAATCCAAAAATCACTCCTTCCCTTCTGAGTCCTGCCATGCACCCAACTGGTATTTTTTGGTCACATGTGAGGCATTGCCGTACTCGGGAGAAATTGGGGCACAGATTTTGGGGTGCTTTTTCTCCTTCATACCTTATGAAAATGAAAAATTTTGAGCCAGAACTGCATTTTTGTGTAAAAAAATGTAATTTTTCATTTGCACAGCCCAGTTGTATCAAAATTGGTGAAACCCCTGGGGGTTTGAAATGTACACTATACCCCTAGATGAATTCCCTGAGGGGTGTAGTTTGCAAAATGGGGTCACTTGTGGGGGGCTTCCACTGTATTGGTGCTTTGGGGGTCTTGCTAATGCGACATAGCACCCACCAAAATTCCACCAGAATCTGAGCTGCAAAATACAAAAATCACTCCTTCCCTTCTGAGTCCTGCCATGCACCCAAATGGTATTTTTTGGTCACATGTGAGGCATTGCCGTACTCGGGAGAAATTGGGGCACAGATTTTGGGGTGCGTTGTCTCCTTCATTCCTTGTGAAAATGAAAAATTTTGAGCCAGAACTGCATTTTTGCGTAAAAAAATGTAATTTTTCATTTGCACAGCCCAGTTGTATCAAAATTGGTGAAACCCCTGGGGGTTTGAAATGTACACTATACCCCTAGATGAATTCCCAGAGGGGTGTAGTTTGCAAAATGGGGTCACTTGTGGGGGGCTTCTACTGTATTGGTGCTTTGGGGGTCTTGCTAATGCAACATAGCACCCACCAAAATTCCACCAGAATCTGAGCTGCAAAATACAAAAATCACTCCTTCCCTTCTGAGTCCTGCCATGCACCCAAATGGTATTTTTTGGTCACATGTGAGGCATTGCCATACTCGGGAGAAATTGGGGCACAGATTTTGGGGTGCTTTGTCTCCTTCATTCCTTGTGAAAATGAAAAATTTTGAGCCAGAACTGCATTTTTGTGTAAAAAAATGTAATTTTTCATTTGCACAGCCCAGTTGTATCAAAATTGGTGAAACCCCTGGGGGTTTGAAATGTACACTATACCCCTAGATGAATTCCCTGAGGGGTGTAGTTTGCAAAATGGGGTCACTTGTGGGGGGCTTCCACTGTATTGGTGCTTTGGGGGTCTTGCTAATGCGACATAGCACCCACCAAAATTCCACCAGAATCTGAGCTGCAAAATACAAAAATCACTCCTTCCCTTCTGAGTCCTGCCATGCACCTAAATGGTATTTTTTGGTCACATGTGAGGCATTGCCGTACTCGGGAGAAATTGGGGCACAGATTTTGGGGTGCTTTGTCTCCTTCATTCCTTGTGAAAATGAAAAATTTTGAGCCAGAACTGCATTTTTGTGTAAAAAATTTAATTTTTCATTTTCACTGCCCAGTTGTACCACAATTGGTGAAACCCCGGGGGGTTTGAAATGTACATTATACCCCTAGATGAATTCCCTGAGGGGTGTAGTTTGCAAAATGGGGTCACTTGTGGGGGGCTTCCACTGTATTGGTGCTTCGGGGGTCTTGCTAATGCGACATAGCACCCACCAAAATTCCACCAGAATCTGAGCTGCAAAATACAAAAATCACTCCTTCCCTTCTGAGTCCTGCCATGCACCCAAATGGTATTTTTTGGTCACATGTGAGGCATTGCCATACTCGGGAGAAATTGGGGCACAGATTTTGGGGTGCTTTGTCTCCTTCATTCCTTGTGAAAATGAAAAATTTTGAGCCAGAACTGCATTTTTGTGTAAAAAAATGTAATTTTTCATTTGCACAGCCCAGTTGTATCAAAATTGGTGAAACCCCTGGGGGTTTGAAATGTACACTATACCCCTAGATGAATTCCCTGAGGGGTGTAGTTTGCAAAATGGGGTCACTTGTGGGGGGCTTCCACTGTATTGGTGCTTTGGGGGTCTTGCTAATGCGACATAGCACCCACCAAAATTCCACCAGAATCTGAGCTGCAAAATACAAAAATCACTCCTTCCCTTCTGAGTCCTGCCATGCACCCAAATGGTATTTTTTGGTCACATGTGAGGCATTGCCGTACTCGGGAGAAATTGGGGCACAGATTTTGGGGTGCTTTGTCTCCTTCATTCCTTGTGAAAATGAAAAATTTCGAGCCAGAACTGCATTTTTGTGTAAAAAATGTAATTTTTCATTTTCACTGCCCAGTTGTACCACAATTGGTGAAACCCCTGGGGGTTTGAAATGTACATTATACCCCTAGATGAATTCCCTGAGGGGTGTAGTTTGCAAAATGGGGTCACTTGTGGGGGGGTTCCTAACTTTTAGCATCTTATGGTGCCTAGAAACCTACATGGTGCCTAAAAAATAATCTCATAAAAAGGAGGCTCCAAAATCAAGTAGGTGCTCCTTCTATTATGAAGCCTGTGGTTTGGTCAACGTGCACACTAGGGCCACATATAGGATATTTATGAAAACAAAAGAATTGGGGGAATCAATTTTTAGTCACATTTCTCTAGTAAAATCTACTGTGTTCCTTAGAAAAATGTATTAAAATTGCAAATCTGCAAAAAAAATGAAATTTTGAAATTTCACCTACACTTTGTTTTAATTCCTGTGAAACACCTAAAGGGTTAACAAACTTCCAAAATGCTGTTTTGAATACTGTGAGGGGTGCAGTTTTTGAAATGACATCATTTATGGGGGTGTCTCACATACAAGTCCCTCAAAGTCACATCAGAACTGAACTGGTCCCTAAAAAAATCAGTGTTTGAAATTTTCTTGAAAATTTGAGAATTTGCTATTCATATTTTAAGCCTCCTAGTGTCCAAAAAAATTAAAAGGAGGTTGAAATAATGATGGCAACATAAAGTAGACATATGGTCTATGTTAGTTATTAACTATTTTGAGTGGTATGATTATTTGTCTCACAAGCAGAAAATTTAACATTTTAAAAATTGCAAAATTTTCCATTTTTTTTACGACATTTTGGTATTTTTCACAAAAAAACACAGACTGTATCGACGAAAATTTACCACTAACTTGAAGTACAATGTGTCACGAGAAAACAATCTCAAAATCACTGGGATAAGTAAAAGCAAAAAAAAGTTATCCCCACTTAAGTGATACCTGTCAGATTTGAAAAAAAGGGCTCTGTCAGGAAGGCAAAAACTGTCTGCGGCGGGAAGGGGTTAAAAACACATCAAACACATGAAATACACACAAATATATTTCATTTGTGCATAAAACCAGGTTTCAAATCATGACACAAAGTTTGTGCACAATCACAGACACTGAATTTGAATGCCCAGCAATCACGTCATTGCACATGTTTAGTGCCAGTTACATGTTATTTCCCCAGTAGTGGAAGTTACAGATGTAGCCAGTAGATTTTTATAAAAAATAAAAAAAAGTACATTTTTTGAGACTAGGGTTTTCAAAATAATTTGGATAACAGATATATGGCTAAGGGATACTCAACCTGTACTCAACCTATGATTTCCAGCGCCTATTCCACCTCTGATGGCTGAAGCGGGTACAAGCCTAGGTTGTGCACAAGTCTATATATGCATGTCTCTTGGCACACATGCCAAGTACTGTATAGTAATGCCTATGTTCATGTAAAAAAAAAATGTTGTATGTCTAACTGCACACTGTGCCTCAGTATATGAAAAAGTATTATGCCAAATGTATTATTTTTCCCAGTATTTAAATAACTAATTAAGTATTATACAGCAAAAAAAAAAAAAGAAATGCTTCCTAATAATCAAATTCATATGTGAAAGTACCTGTCAAATGATGGCTTCTCTCCACAGTCAAAGGCATCTTGTAATTCCTTGACCAGGTTGGCCTGGCCTGGCAGTCTAAACAGCCCTTCCTCTGTCAGCCCTCGCTGCCTGATAAAGTCGACACATTGTTCCACCAGCAGGGGGGCCAGGCGTGCCCCATATCTCTTCTCATAGCGTACAGTCTCCTCCAGCTTCTGGCCAAAGATGCCTGCAGCAATCAATGTGAAACAGAAGTTAGAAGATGTACAGTCTTCAGTTATATGGTCACCAATTCATGCTGCATTATGTCCATAAGAATTGTGCTATCAAAGTGGCTTGCACTTCAAAATAAATGTTTTATCTTAAAGGCACTGTCATGTACAGTCACAGTGATAAAAAGCTTCAATTTGTATCTAGTAGATTATCATGGGCATGTACAGTAATATACAAACAAGATGCAATGATTCACCCAACCCATAACAACAAGTTTTTATTACATTATTGATGTACAAGGTGATCTAAAAGTGATGATTCTAGTAGTGCCCATTGTCCGTACTGTGTACTTGAAGGTCACAATCGCTGATTACATCAGGAATAAATTATGTTTTTTTGAGTGTCTGCTCTTACCTGCCATTAAATGACAAATGGCTGACAGTACTCGCCTCTGTACACAGTATGGGAGATCAGGCTTAAGCTAACAAGTCATGTACACATGAGACCTCCTTTCTGTACTGTCATCCTGATGCTAAAAGCTATTTGATTAAATCAGTCTCTGTAAACAGAATCATTTCTACCTCACAGAGGGCGTGATGTACAGTAGTGATGTACAGTACCAAGCCATTGCACATATGCGTTTAGTATTGCAAAGGGCAGCGCTTGCGATAAGAGCTGCCAGTTGCAAAGCAGCAGGTCGGGGTGAACAGGTCCCCACGGATCTTCCCCTACTCCTGTGCCCGGCAGCCTGCTGCTCAGATGACTGCAGGAACTGCCAGGCTCCTTCTCCTCCCTGCACCTGAAAGGTGATATAGAGGAGGTCACTGGTCCGGGCAGCACAGCAGGAGGCTGCCCGGATATCAGGTGAGAAGGGGGGGGGGGGGGCGGTGGCGTGGGCAGTGCGGTCCGGGGTGGGGCAGTGTGGGGTAGCATAATCTCCTGCAGGGAAGTGGTGGTGCATCTGAAAATGCATTTTCAGTTTAGTACATCTCCCCAAACAGTGCAAAGTACTCCAAACTTGGGACACATCATTGCAGTGCACAGATGACATCTATAATATTAACCATAATAATTGTCTAAAGTTGTGCACTAGAGATCAAGGAAAACCCTGATCTTCCCCAGAGCCCTTGCTCCCTGATAGTAATGATATGTAGTCTTTTCTCAGCCCTCACCATAGGTGCCGATCCTGTGGGTGCTCAAGGGCCCGAGCACCCACGGAAATTGTTGAGCACCCACGGGCCCGAGTCCTGCTGCTGGGCCGCCATATTAACTTGCTACTGTAATTTGCAGCTGCAGCACCCACATTGCCGGACCCGCCACCTGGGAAACAGTATGCCGGGAAGAGTGTATTCTGTCCACGGAGTACCTGCACTGTGGGGGAATTTATGAATCTGCACTGTGTGGGCATTTATGTACCTGCACTGTGTGGGCATTTATGAACCTGCACTGTGTGGGCATTTATGTACCTGCACTGTGGGGGCATTTATGGATGTGGAACTCTGTTGCCGTAATTTGAATATTGGAGACAACTGTGCTCCGTAATATAAATTGGTATTATTTTGTGGTCACACCCCTTCCCCATTTAGCCACTCCTCTATATTTTTGGCTTGAGCACCCACCAGCAAAAACATAAATCGTCACCTATGGCCCTCACAGTCACAGATGGCCCCACTCAGAGGCGGGTATTGCATCTTTGTATGTACAATATACAGTATATAGAGAATATATATGTACTAACATATGCAATAAGTATTGCAAAGGGCAGCTCTAACTTATCGGGACTAATTGAATAGCCTACCAGTGAGACAATTACCCCATGTCAATGATTGGAGGTAATTAAACACTGGCGTATACAGTATATCAAGATACTGGAGTTTGTTATTACCTGTAAAAAATCTTGTTTGATGTATGTATGCAATATACAGTCAGGAAATATTTCTTGTTATAGGCTGGAAAGTGAAAATTTCACAGCACTATCCAAGGAACAGATGTGCAGCACAGAAGCATTGATCCGTATGACAGATTCACTACTGTGAAGTTGTCATTTGTGAAAGGTCATTACCAAATGAAAATTACTTTGGCAACAGCTCATAGACTGCAGTGAATTTACTTGACCATACAAACTATGTTACCAAACACATTTAGATTTTTCCTTTTAGATTTTTTGTATTGATTTTAGAACGCAAAAAAATTGTATTTTAAAGAGAACATTTGAGGATGAGGAACCTGTACAATACAGTGCACACTGATCATCATGCAAGAAGTACAGTCAGTATACTGATAAGTGCTTGGATATCAGGATATATAATATAGAGGTGTTCAGCAGAGCTTGCCCTAGCCAAGATTTTGGCTGGTGCCCCCTTGCTCTACAGCTAATTCCGCTATCACCCAGCACCCCTGCCCATTATGTCACAGATTAGAGCCTGTTATTCACATACACCACCCTGTATTGCTCCTTATTCACATTACACCACATCATACTGCTTCTTATTCACATTACACTACACCAGACCTCTCCTTATTTAGATTACACCCCAATGTACAGCTCCTTATTAACATTAAACCATGCTGTATTGCTACTTATTCATATTAAACCACACCATATTGACCTTTATTCACAATACACCATGCCTTATTGCTCCTTATTCCAATTACACCACACTATATTGCTCCTTATTCAAATTATACCACACCATAATGCTCATTATCCACTTTACACCACACCACATCCTCCTTTATTCAGATTACACCACATTTGCTTCTAAACGGAAGGCAAGGGAGAAGTGCCACACATGATCAAGTCATTGCCTAGCATCAAAGTTACGTATGCGCACTGCTGTAGTGTCCTCGCATCTCACTACAGGGGTATAAATGGGTATCAATGGGAGGTTCACTAAATTGACATGATGATTTTATCAATCATATATTCCTGTCCAATACATCATCTTATTTTAGCAATAAATAACCTCCACCCAATAAACAGATCACAATCTCCCTTTATCATAGAATAGCCCCTCCCCTTCAAACAGATCATCTCTTGCAGATAAAATCAAAGGCTGCTGAACTCACCACTCTTGTTGGACGCAGACCCATTCTTCTTCCTATATGGGCGTGCATCAGCTGTCATGCAAGAGCCGTCCCTCTTTTATGTAATAAGGGGGCAGGGCAAAAGGTGACTAGGATCTGGGAATCCTCGAGGGACAATGAAGGCCACTCTAGTCCTGATATTGTGTCACCACAAGCCTGCTGTGGCTGCCTTTAGTGTGTCCCCCCCTTCTGCTGCTGTCAGGCTGAGCTGGCCCTAGGAGGTTTGGGATGGATGTTCCTAGGCATGCCAGATGCCCTAGGCATTTGCCTGCTTTGCCTATGCCTAGGGCCAGCTCTGGTGTTCAGGCTACACCACATAGCACAATCCATCTGATGGGATAAAAACTTAACTAGAGACAGTTTCAACGTCTTTATGTAAAGGAAATATATTGGCCTGTATTCAATTACGGTCAAAGAAACACTGGGGGCCAATTGTAATAGGGTGAGAGTTTCAGAAAGTGATAGATTTTGTGAGAGTTTTCCCTTTTTTTTTTTAAAGCGGTAATCATTTACACAGCAAAACCAGGTTGATTTTGCCATGTAACTGATTGCCGCTTTAAAAAAATGGGAAAACTCCCAAAATCTCTCACTTTCTGATTCTCACACGCTATTACATTTGGCCCCAGGAGTGAAAAACAAATGTTTTTTGTAATTTTTCCCGATGATCGCGGATGATTGAATACCCCCTTTCAGTTATTCCATTTACTCCATATCCTATATATCAAAAGGCTAATGCTGTTCTTCACCTCTATGGGCACAATCAAGTGTTTTGCATGCCGGCGGCAAAGAAATGGTGCTTGACGAAGCAACTTAAATGTTGTTCTGTTCAGGCATGCACAGCCATCAGCGCTGACATTACTGTTACTTTGTTCCACCATTTTGATGGGCTGGTAGCTAGCCTGTTCGTATTTCAATGAACAGTTCCACCCTACATACACAAAGTGGTCATTCCTCACCTTTTTATTTGCCAACCCTATCTATTGATGAGATTTTGCTTGTGTTTTAATTACAAATAAATAAAACTAATAATGTTTCAGTTTTAATTTTATTTGAACTTCAAAATAAACTACTCCAAATCTATAGAGGTTAACCGTATGGTTCTACCCCTTTGGTTGATGGATTTTGAGGTTTCATGATGGGCTGTAGAATGTTGTATATGTATGTAGTAATAATAAAAATAATAATAATAATAATAATAATAATAATATTATTATTTTTACAGTCTCTTTCCAGACATAAATATATAAATAACAACACATTTTACCAAGGATTTTGTATAACAGCAGACAGAAAACCACAGAGAAGAAAAACCTAGAGTACACAATAAACATAATGCCGGGTTGGTGCAGACATTTTGGGTAATATATTTTACAGATTATCTATTCCAGCCATGAAAGGTACCATGCAAGGCAGCCATACCTATAAGTATGGCTGCACCAGGTGTCCAACCTATTTACACCTCAGGACAGTAGGCTCAATAAAAGTCAATCTAGGCTGACTTTTACTAGCAAAGGTGAGGAAATCATTAGATGGAAATCAACCATGGAATAATGTCTCCTCCTTGCAGCTGCATGCGACGGGATGTGACCACAGGCAGACCTCTGTCTGTCTGTGGTGGCGTAGGGTGGGTCCACTGTTGTACTCCAAGATGCCCTGTCAGCTCTGTTCTATCAGACGAGGGGTGCCCAGTCTGCCACATACCTGTTCTAACCACCTAGTAACATCCTCCTTTATACGTCATCTGCAGCGCATTCATCATTGTCAAGTAATTGTCAAGTTCATAAACTTTGGCTAAGAGTCTAAGCAGTCCAGTGACACCTAAATAGCTTTTTCCTGTTGTATCCAAGCACCCACAATCCACACCACCAACTCCCTCATCATCAATTTCCTCCTCCATCATGATCGGAAGTAGTCCTGCAGGCCATATCACTGGCATGACTGACTCCTCTCCTATCCGGGATTCCTCAGGAGGCTCCTTGAGTGCTATGCCTACTACTGCTTTTGCTGCTGTGAGTTGACCATCATCCCAGAGAGGAAGTCAGAAGACCACCCAAATTCACAATATGCAACACAGCAGTGGGTGACAGGGAGAGGCAGGGGGAGGCAAAGTGTGACAGGAAAAACAGTGCGTGACAGGAAGAAGATGACAGGGGCAGCAGTGGGCCCATTAGTCCTCAGGGGCCCCAGTGCAATGCAGTTCTGCTTCTGCAAAGTAATGTGACAGCCCCTATATTGATCATATGACACTGTATCTCGTACTTTGCTAAATGCATGTCAAGGAGAAGCCCGGAGAGGAGACACAAACTGCTGTGATTTGCAGCTCTCCAAGGAGGGGGGCTGAGTTAAAATTAAGCAATTTGCATAATTTTGACACCACCCCAGAGAACCTCATATTCCAGCTTTTGTCTTGGCGGGGAAGGGGGTGCAGGGGCTCTGCAGAGCTTGCGGGAGACTTACCCACATTCCCAGGGGTCCTGGAAGGGAACCCCATTTTCAGAGCAAGTATGGTGTATCTTCTCAAATGGCCGGCCTAGCAAAACAGTAGTCACATGGACGATAATGACTAAAGTAATAACCTTATATACCTTAGGTATTTAAATTAATTAGTATTTTAAAAATGTGCATATTGTTGACTCGTTCACGGTCTGGGTTAATTTTATATGCAAGTGCAGCAAAATAAGAACATTATTTTTCTTTTGGCAAGGAAAGTATGCCAGGTCCACTTCAAAAAGTTATCCAGGCAAATCCACTAAGATCTCCATCTCTAGAGGCTGAAGCTGTGACACATCATCACACATCATTTATTTTCAGCAGCCAGGCCAACAGCGCTTTATAGCTGGAAAGAGATCCACGTGTCTGTAGCTTAACCAAGGCTTTAGGCATGTATACACTAAATAACAAAAGTACTTACAGCTGAATAAAATGTATCCCATGACAAAGTTACCAGGGCAAAGGGCAGATTAAGCATTAACAGGAACACTCCTAATAACTTTGACTAATGAATCATGCCAAGATCTGCATGACCACGTGCCTCTCTTCCGCAAAGATACTATAGCAAGAAACATTGATTTCAAATCTGTTCTCAAAATGAGCAAACCCCTGTGCACTGCAGGTGGGGCAGATGCAACATATGCAGAGAGAGTTAAGGGGCATAAAAAGACGGGGTTATTTAAGCCCCATTTCTAAGTGATCTGACTAGATCGCTTAGAAATTAATCACATATCACTCCGCACAGCCAGGGTGGCAGTTGCCCCGCACAGCCAGGGTGGCATTCGCCCCTTGAGTACTGGGCTTTAGATTTGGGTGAGTTATAATGTTTCTGTGCAGGGTAAATACTGGCTGCTTTATTTTTACACTTCAATTTAGATTTCAGTTTCCCCATCCAAATTAAACTCTCTGCACATGTTACATCTGACCCAACTGCAGAGCAACATGCTTTTGCTCATTTTGGGGGAGATTCTCTAAGCTAAAAATGCGGTAAAAACCCCGTTATCTGGGTTTTTACCACATTTTGGGAAGCTGTAAGCATCCCCCACCGGGTTACCGCGGCGGGGGGCATCGCCAGAAAAATCTGGCGATGCGCCATAGAAGCCAATGGGCTTCTACCGCATCCCACCGCCACCCCGCAACGACCCCCCCGCCGCCCCGCACGGACCCCCGCCTCCCCGCATCGCCCCCTCACCTGTGTCCGGGCAGCACAGAGCTGTGCTGCCCGGACCTGTGACCTCCTCCCTGCACTGATCCTCTTCCGGGTGAAGGGAGGAGGAGAGCCCGGCGCAGCAGCAGCAGCGCCAGGTGTGTGAGGGAGGGGGGAGCAAGAGCTGTCCTTTGCTATAATTATCGCATATGTTAGAACATATGCGATAATTATAATTGCGAAGAGAGGCGAAGGGGGGCGTAGATTCTTAGAGAATCTCCCCCATAGAGACCAAATTTGTCCTACAATCAGATATGAATCAGGCCCATTACCTTTACGTGCAAACTGTTCAGGTACAATAGATATTGCAAATTAACCTTGGCTTTTAAGAACTGTTCCTATTTGAAGGTAGATAAACAGACTTTTTTGTGCAAAACAGAAATGATTAAAGGATTAGTTGAGAAAATGAAAAAGGCATAAAACTTATTTATCCAATTATTGTATGATTGTCAATTGCAGCTTACCCACATCTAGAAAGTAATGTTCTTGTTGGTGGTCTGCTATTTCTTGTTTATTTATTTTTATGTTTTATGAAACTAATTGTACATTTAATTTTCAGTTGGAGCAATGTCCTGAAATCACTTTAGTCATCTGAAAATTAATCTGTTAATCTCAGTCTCCAAATTCTGCACATTCCATGAGTAGCTGGGGGGAGCATCTGTGGAAACCAGCTACTGATTGGTGGGTAGGGAAGATAGCAAACTCTTTCACAGGCTGGCTTATACAAACGCAATGTCAGACCATAGATACGCAGCCTAACATATCCACTGGTGTCACCAGGACACAGCACAGAGGCATATTTGTCAGGCAAGAATGCCATTTGTTTAACATAATCCATTTATTAACAAAGATCTTGCTCTTATATCTGAGCATAGTGTGAACCTAGTCTACTTTGCTGAACATATTTATTTATTTACTTACAGTTTCTTATATAGTGCAGCAGATTCCGTTGCGCTTTACAAGTGTAAACAGTGATAAAACACACTGGGTAACAACAGACAGGCTTGGAGGTAGGACTGGGCCCTGCTGCGGTAATGGTATAAATCATAGACAGACTTATCATAGACACTCATATCACTAATGGTCGACAGTCACAAGGTCAACAGGGTCAACAGGTCAACAGGTAAAAGGTCGACATAAAAAGAGTCTGTCTATGACCAATCCGGATACCCCTGCTGCAAGCTTACAATCTATAGGGACATACTGAAGGACAGGCATCAGTAATAGCATAGCAGCCCCACCAAGTTGTAGGTCCAGAAGGGAAGCTATATAATACATAAGTGCCTCAGAGGGTTATGCTTGTGGTACCTTAATATGATAGGCTTGCCTGAAGTGCTGAGTTTTCAGGGAACGCTTGAAGGTTAAGAGGCTAGTGGAGAGTGAACATAGGCGGGGATGCTCTAACATCCGCGCCCTCTTACCGCCCCCTATCGCTGGCTACCGCATACATAATTATCGCATATGCTGTAACATATGCGATAGTTATGGCAAAGGACAGCTCTTGCGTTAAGAGCTGTCCTTTGCGGTGAGTCAGCAGGTCCCATCGGGACTCGGCAGCTCCCCCCTCCCTCCCTTACCAGGCACTGTGCTGCTGCTGCGGCGGGGGGGCTGGCTCTCCTCCTCCCTGCACCCGAAAGAGGATCATAGTGCAGGGAGGAGGAGGTCACAGGTCCGGGCAGCACAGCTTTGTGCTGCCTGGACACAGGTGAGGGGGGGGGCTGATGCGGGGCAGCGGGGGTCGGTGCGGCGCGGCGCTGGGTCAGTGCGGGGCAGCAGGGGGTCGCCTTAGAAGTCCTTAGAGCATCCCAAAATGCGGTAAAAAATCCAGATGATGGGGTTTTTACCGCATTTTTAGTTTAGAGACTCTCCCCCATAGTGTTTAGTATACAAAAACCATTTGCAATTAGGGGTTAGTAAAACAGCAGTGATTTTATTGCTGTTTCACTAACCCTTCGGCCCTCCAGCATGCCCTGCAACAGTTTTAGCATGGCCACATAACAAAACGGTAGCAGGGCATGTTGGAATGTGTAGTTCAACAACTCAAAGTTCCCCATCCCTGCCCTAAAGCAATGCTTACCTCAAATGATTCAATATAGTATTAGATACAAAAGCAGCTACCACATAAAAAGTGAATACTTCTAGCAACACTCTTCAATAAGACTACTGTACTTCAATAATTATGGCTGATAAGGTAGATCATTTCCTCTATTATATAGATTTTTGGATCATGTTACACTATAGGGTAAATATAGTAAATCCCTGTGATTAGTGGCCCAACCGATATAGTTAATTATATCGGTGGTGTCACTAGGCAAACTGATTGATATAATTTAACAAAATCATTCATTGACATCACAGGGTCCCCCGCGGTGCATACAGTTGCTAACAATGTAGTCAGATTGGGCTGTATGAAAAGACGATGAGAGGGGGATCACTAACAATGCGTAGGAGCTTACATCATTAATGACAGTGAGCGTCCACACTAAACAAGGATTCTATACGATATAGCGATATGAGCGATATCATTTAAAAATATTGTTTAGTGTGTACCGGGCTGAATCGTGAAGGATTTAAACCTGGTCGAGATGAATCATGATGGACATCGCAGGAACTGGGGGGGGGGGGGTGTTTCGTTTAACAGATGCTCAGCAATATATGTTCAAGAAAAAGGATGAAGATCCGCACAGACTGGTAATCTGTATATTTATTTAGAAACCAACTAGTTTAAACTACTTGACAGGATAAATTCTGGTAGTTGAATGGTTGGCGGTGCGCCCAGCGTTTATAATCAATGATTGTACACTGGGATTATTTTGTCAGTAAAGAGGCTGACAAAGAAAGAAAAAAACGCTTTTTGGGCGCACTCCTTTGTGGATAAATTCAATGAATATTTTAAAACATAGCTTTTATTGAAGACTTATTTTTAAAATGGATGGCACAGGTAATTAGATAATGATTTAAAAATGTAGTGTGATCCTTAGACAAATTTTTGTTAAGGAATATTCATCGATTTTTCACACTTTAATTTTTCATTTACGCACTGTTTTATCAAAGGTACAGTTACCAATGATCATAGGCAGTAAAAATGATTCAGTTCCCCTGGCTATATGTGATAGTGAACTTTACAGTATCATACAGTATAACTCAGGTAATTTACCAGGAAAGCAAGGGGGCACAGCCTCAAAATTGCATTAAATAAATACTCTTTAATAGAGACTCACTCTGGCAGTCATTATTAGAGACACTAAATGATCGATACGACAGCTCCTATACCCTGAACTTATATTGCCACACCTGGGCTTCCCCAGGGGTCTTCCACCTGGGTACTGTCCTGGCCCTCCACTGCTTGGCTTCCAAGTTCGGGGAGGGTTTGGGCAATCCAGTGGGGTATGGTGGCAATATAACAAGGTTTTGTGGTTCAATCAATTGAATCTGTTTGGCTGCAGGTAGGGATGGCGCAGCGGTTTAACCCTTGTTAGTGGGTCTCTCAGACTATTCAATTATATCTACTGGCTGCACTTTGACCCTTCTTATTGAGTGGGCATGGTGGTCAATGTGATGTGACCTGCGCATGTGGCCAAAATTATGGGGTCAAGATAGCAGACTGTAGAGAAAGAATATATATGTGTAAATATACGTACTTGATGGTTTCCCTAATCTATTGCAGCAAGTTTTGGCAGTCCACAATTTTTCCCAAAAAAGAGGGGGTTAAATGTTGAAGCAGTATCCTGTGGAGCAGAAGGGTTTGGGATTAATGGTTTCTCTGCCTGTGTCGGCAGGGTCTACCTATCCTGGTTGATTGGTAGCTGTTGACACAGTGGGATCCTCCTATATTTGGTGGCGTTTCTCCTGTGTTAATAGTTGGTTGTAACTATGTATTTCAGATGTCCATCCTGTACTCTGGCAGTTTCCTAATAATGAAGGAGTTGTTTGCTTACAATGTATGCCAGTTGCGCACAATGTTGTTACTAGTTGACACAATGTTCCTTTTATAATGAAAATATCTTAAATTGTATTCATTGATAATATATGTGACATTTAGACATTGTGTCCCAATTGCGTGCTGAGGACTATGGCCCTTATTTAGATCTGATTGCAGTACAAATTTGTTCTCAAAATAGGCAATACCATGTGCACTGCAGGTGGGGCAGATGTAACATGTGCAGAGATAGTTACATTTGGGTGGGGTGTGTTGAAACTGAAATCTAAATTTCAGTGTAAAAATAATGCAGCCAGTATTTACCCTGCACAGAAACAAAATAACTCACACAAATCTAACTCTCTCTATACATGTTACATCTGTCCCACCTGCAGTGCACATGGTTTTGCCCATTTTGAGAACAAATTTGTACTGTGATCAGATCTGAATAAGGACCTATATCTCAGTCTCCCGTTTTCCTCAGCGACCAGAGATGATCGCTGATAAAAAAAAGAGACTCTCTGCCGGGGGAAACAGCTGATCACAGGAGCATACTCCTCCAACCCGCGACCACCCAGGGTTCCCAGAGACAGTTGCCCTGTACACACGGGTATATGGTCGCTTAGCAACCATATTCCCGGTGATATAGGCTAGAATTGCACCGTGTGTACGGGGCTTAAGAATCGTGATTGGTGTTTTTCGATGGTGTATGAGATTAAGATGTCTCTTCTGTGTACCCTGTGTTTGCCTGCGAGAAAACATGTCTGAGCAGAAGAGACATCCTTTTAGCTGTAAAAATTCAGGGTGTATGAGGGAATTGTTTTCGTCTGGTTTGCTATTTATTGTACTTTATATGAACACACATATTATTAAAAAGTAATATGCCGTTCCGGATGGAGAACGTATTAAGCCAAATATTCATATAATAATATGATATTTTAGCAATCTCATAAAACTACTCTTAATCCCCTCACTTTCACTTCTTCCTTAGGTTGGGGTCCACACCTGAGCGACTCTCCCACACCTGAGCGACTCTCCCACACCTGAGCGACTCTCCCACAGACCGGGCAACAAATTTGGTAATCTATATACACACTTACTAATCGACTGCTCGATATGTCTGGCAAGACAGCCTAACCGTGCAGACATTAAACTTTAACTGCCCAGTTGTCAGCATTTCCTTTGGCCGCATAACGGATCAGTCAGTGGGTCAGCCGTAGGAAGATGGTAGACAGGGTGGGACCCATTATGCCAGGCATCTAGTGCCACTTTATTTCAAGTTGACTCCAATACACCCATCAGCATGAGCAGAACTTCTACCAAAGCAGCCCATAGAAGCTGGCCGCATGCAGAGGATTGTACTGCGCATGCACCAGTCTCGGAGGCCTGTCATCTTAGTAAAAGCACCGGAAAGTGGAACGTGTGTAGAGGGGACCAGGAGGAGCGTCTGGAAGGGGGGGGTGCCTGCATCTTGGCCAGCGGCAGACCCCCTCCTGCAAAAAGGTACAAGCTGCCACTGTGCTGAATATTTTTCACACCGATGTTAGCAAATTCACTTGGCACTCAAAGGGTTAAAAGGCAGCAACTGTGCTGAATCCACAATGGCATTCACCAGTTTGTCACAAGTATAATAAAGTAGAGGGCACTCACCAAGTAAAAAAAAAAAAAAGGAAGCTTGATTTATTAATAAAAACTTAAGTCACCAAAGCATGTTGGTGTTTCAGCCTAATGTATCAGCAGACCTTGTCAAGAACACAACTTCTAAGTGTAGTAACACCTGGAGGGCTTGACTGGGCGATACACCTGTCAAATCACAACAAAGGTGTCCTCAGGCAAGCTCAGGGATAAAAGAGACCTCCAGTAATGCAGCTGGGCAATGTAATAGGATGTCTTTGTTTAATTTGAGCATCATTATATTTGTAAGTATGTCTATTCTATACATTATATGTATTGTACTTTGATTTAAAATGAATAAAATATATGTTAAGAATAAACAGCAGTTTAAGCAATACAACTGTTTTATAATGGATACTCCTAGTAAATCTTTAACAAAAGTTGCTTTAAGGGGCTGGCTGATTTATTAACAATTTTTTTAGTAACATAATATGAAGAAAAGGTACTTTTTCACCCTATCCGCATTTTAGTACCTAAGTGCATTAAAGGGCTTTTAGATCAGTTTTTGTTAAATTAAATATGCATTTTTTAAGTAACCAGATCACATTTTCCATACTTATAATAGGAAAAGCGATCTGGATGAATTTACAAAAAAGAATTCTAAAAAAAAAAAAAAAAAACCCACAGTGAGCCCTGTGTTAATAATGCCAGCTTCAGGGCAAATTCAGAGAGCTCCCTGCAAATCCTGTCTGATGGACATACAAGCTGATCACTTACGGCTCTGATCTAATTATTTCAATCACTAAGCCCAACGGGTGCGGCATCCCCTCTCTCTCTCTCTCTCTCTCTCTCTCTCTCTCTCTCTCTCTCTCTCTCTCTCTCTCTCTCTCTCTCTCTCTCTCTCTCTCTCTCTCTCTCTCTCTCTCTCTCTCTCTCTCTCTCTCTCTCTCTATATATATATGGTACTGCTTTCCTAGCACGGCGCCCGTCTCATTGATTGTATGCCTTAATTTTAAGGTACTTAAGGCATACAATTAACACGATGGACCCGATTTTTTAATCTCATGGATCTTATGCATACATAAGATGCATGAGATCCATGAGATCCATGAGATGCATGTGATAAAAAAAATTGTGAGCCCCCAATAACCATTGTTAACTCCACCAGCACTATCAATGCCAACCGAAGCATGGCGAGCGCAGCGAGCCCGCAAGGGGCGGCGGTACGCGTCCTCAGACCTTTTCATACCCCCACTATCCACGTCGGCGTGGAGTTGATTTTATATAGTGTGGCGAGCGCAGCGAGCCACTGAGCCCGAAGCTTGGAGAGCGCAGCGTGCCCCGCGAGGGGACGTGGACTACATGTATTCTGAAGTGGAGACGGGCAGAGACCTCCAGCAGCGCCGTCCTGAAACTGGGACGTGTGTGTGAGATGCATGCGCGTCCCAGTCAGATGGAGCGCCTCTGCGCCGGCGATCGCCAGCAGAGACATGCTGACGATCCCCGGCCAAAGAAGAGAGGCGCTCCATCTCTATATGGCCCCTTAGTACACAGGGTCCCCGGTGCAATGCACCTGCTGCACCAATGGTAGTTCTGCCTCTGCTTTCATTTCCAAACCTTCCATTTTTCATCTGTATGTGTAAGGTGAAATATACTTTCCCAGGGTCCCTGTCCTACATTGCTGGCTCATATCCACACCTGAATGGAATATACACAAGTATTTTTTGTCTCTCTCTCCCTCTTTTCTCAAAGCCTGCTTTATATTAATTGTACACACCACAATGTTTTCTCTTCACCTGCTTGAAAAGGTCACAGCTCAGCAAGCCCACCTCGCTTTGATGATAGCTTTGACTTAACCATTCCTTATATCGGAATTTAGATAACATGTCAAAAAGAA
This sequence comes from Crinia signifera, assembly GCF_055691185.1. Classification (NCBI taxonomy): domain Eukaryota; kingdom Metazoa; phylum Chordata; class Amphibia; order Anura; family Myobatrachidae; genus Crinia; species Crinia signifera. The sequence goes on from NC_139217.1 coordinate 167,848,378, forward strand.
AGCATTGACTCGATAAAAATAGTGTCATAAATAACTTGCATATGACACTAAGATATTTATTGATCCTTCAGGTCTTTCTTAAGCATGTTAAGGGATGTTTATCTGGCATGCTTTTATTGACTGGGTCAAAAAGAGTTATGTCAAAAATCTGGTTAACAAGCCATATGCAGACTCATTTCTTACAAAATGATACAAAGGAATTGTATTCCCTTATGTAAATGGAAATCACTACTTGTTACAGGCAGAGTTTCCAACGTCACATCATCGCACAGAGGGCAAAGAGCCAGCAGCACAGAACAATCCTATGGATGCTCCAATCGGCTGTACAGGCTGCAGGGTGACTATTGTATCTGGAGTTTCTAAATTCCAGGCACCCTGCTAGCCAGAAGCAAGGAATGTGGGGAAGCAACAGTGCCGCTCTGAGAGACCTGTGCTTTGTGAGGTGGCACTGGGAGCACACCCTTAGTTATGGTGAGAGGGTGACAGCTTCCTGGTGACAGAACTCTTTCAAAAGTGAAGAAGACATTTATAATGAAGGAGGACTACACATATAAAACTGGTTATATAACTGGTTCACAGCTAGTCATTAACACAGTCTACACTTTTCTCAATTTAGTCAGCAATCTCTTCTCTGTCAAAGCAATGACTGGCAGTGTCATACTGTAAGTGATCGTGTGTAGACCCTATAGGGCAATGCACCATTGTGGGGGAGATGTATAATATCAAGCTTGGAGAAAGATAAACTACCAGCCAATCACCTCGTAACTGCCATGTTACAGGCTGTGTTTGAAAAATGACAGAAGACAATTTGTTGGTAATTTATCTCGCTCCACTTTATCATTTTATTCCCCTGTAGATATTATATCATTATACAGTTAGTAGTGGCCTCCTTTCATACAATTTAGTTATACATCTACTGTGTCATTTAGGCAGGGCCGCAGAGAGCTGAAAACCAGGCCTGCACACTGATAAGTGGGGGTGCTGTGAGTCCTCCAGCCAGCAGCAGTGTTACATTGCGGTATGGAGGGCCCACCGATTGAATGCAGTGGTAGGTGCCATGCTCAGAGCTCGCTAAATTTTAACAAATGCATTGTCTGGGCATTATATGCTCATTGCCACAGGGTTGAATGTGGAAACGAGCATTCAACTCCCCTGTGGCAACGATCATATAATCCTCCTTGACAACAAGGATAAAAAACCCTTGGCATAGAGCATGAAACCCCTGGCATTGAGCATGCTGGATGCCAGGGGTTACATGCTCAATGACAGGGACTTCATGCTCTATGCCAAGGGGGTTTTATCCTTGTTGTCGAGGAGGATTATATGCTCATTGCCAAGGAGGAGTTAAATGCTTGTTGCCAAGGGGCAGTTATACGCTTCCTGCCAATGGGGAGTTAATTGCTCGCTGCCTAGGGGGAGTGAAATTCTCATTGCCAAGGCGGATACATGCTCATTGCCAAGGGGGAGTGAAATGCTGACAGGCCCCTCAAACAAGTCCAGGCCCCAGAAAATGAGTAACTTTTAGTACCTCTCCACCTTAAAACCATATTAACTTAAAACAGAATAGGGCATTGGTGACTGTGAATTATTTCTGCAAAGGTTTCTATAAATATAATTTTCTACAAATTGATTGGTTGCTGTAATACTGTATTGAGCATATTATGGCACCCCCCAACAGCCCTCTGTCCCATCCCGAACACCACCAACAGCCGCCCCCATCCTGAAGTGTGCATTAGCGATGCACCCTGCGATGCTGCGTGCTGAGCAATCGTGCTGAGTGGGGTTTTGCCTATGGTTTATAGGCAAAACCCCATGATCTAGCAGGAATGCTGTGCAAGTACTGTCTTTCCCTGTGGGCAATATCGACATGTGGGACCGCGCATCGCCATCACTGCAGGACATACACACGGAACGATCCGTGCTCCATTTCTGAGTGATCTAGTCAGATTGTTTTGAATTGGGGCTGAAATTGCCCCATGTGTATGCCATCCTACACTGATATAGTATTAAAACAAACACAATTACACAAATACAACAGTAGCCATATACAAGGCAAGAGGTTATATGGACAACAATAAAATATAAAAGCAATGTTTTATACCATAGGATAAACAGTTTTTTTTATTAGGGGGACATTTCTAAGACCAATAAGCAGCATATACGGTAAACTGTTTAGTCAGTAGTACCTACAAGTGTCATAAAAGACAAAAAAATATTAAAAAAAAGATCCTATTTCTTCAGTTTCACAATCGCTTTTTGCTACATGACCCTTTTATAACTGTCAGGTTTTCCACTGTTAAGTGATGTACAATAAGGTGACTGTTAGTGACCTGTAAGTGGATATTTTATAATATGACATTCTCTGTATTTTCTACAAGGATTGCAAGCTCCATGTTGGTGTGTGTACCGTACTGCATCTAGCTGAGTGCTACCTCCTGGGGGATGTTATATGAGCTGGAAGAGCAAAGCCTTTCAAGTGTTCAGAAAACATTGTGAGTGCTTTCCCTTTGACTTTGCGCGTGATTGAGTTCACTGCTCCTACACAACCATCTGATTACTTGTGTAAACTTCAACCCTACCATGGATTTTCTGCATAATGTGATCCGGAGGAATAAATGTGAGAGGATATATAAACAATAAACGAATCCAAATGCATTACATTGTTTCTCCATTCAAACATGTACATGTGCTAAAAATAACATTTATACGCGTAGTGTTTGTCTTGAACGCTTGTTAAAAACATGAAAACAGTATTACATTTTTTTTTCACAAAAAGATTATTTAAGTTTTTCACATGAGAAATAAGTGCGGCATCATTAAATCAGTGCCAACGGTTGGTAGATTTACAGATATGAACATACTGTACCTCTTCTGAAGCTAAAACACCTTTTAATCTTGCGGTAAGTTGCTTTGGGAATGAATGGGTTGGAGGTCAAGGATGCAGAGGGAGAAGCTGCTGCATTTCGGTCTTCGAGCATCATACAGGTGCGCGCCCTCGTTGATACCAATGGTGTCCCTCACAAGTAGCATTTGAATAAGACCAATGAATCATTCCCTGGACCAGAGATTTTCATCTTTAATGTCATCTTGTATTGTTTGTTTCCTTGCATATTTCCTTCATATGCTTTCTGTCAGCCATGAAAGGTTACTTAGAAGAGATCTTCTTACTTTTTATTATATCACATGACTGGTCTTGTTTGTGAAGATGTCAAAAACAATCAGTTCCCCCTCTCAGTTCAAAAATAAATAAATGCTAAATTAGCATGGAAAAAGTCAGCAATCCGGTTAATGAGCAGATGAAAAGGGTACTGTATAAATCCTTCCGGTCTTTCTCAATGTATATCCCAAGGTGTAGTGACTCTATAAAAAAACAACAACTTTATAGAGCGATGCCATGTTGTTATCTCATTGGCTCTTTTCATAAAGTTACTGAACTATGACAGTTCCGTGTACCAGAATGTCTGATACCTTGGTTTGCTGGGAGTCTCTCCAGGAAGGTTTTCTCTTCTCCCAGTTAGCAGACTAGAAAACTGAAGCTTAGACTACTCCTCAGCCAAGGAATGAAGTGGCTGAATGTGCTCCAGGCACTTCACATACAGAATACAGGTGCAGTTCTAATCTACAGCAAGCAGGAGAGTGTAAACAGCTATCCCAGGCAGCAGTAGTAATGAGCTCCCTAGCTCTGACTTTGAGTTGACTTCAAGCAGGCATCACGTGTGACAGCTTAGTGATTATTAAAGGTGCAGTCCTCCCTCTTCATTCCTTCTTCAAATAACCTTTACTTCTGATTTACACTGCATCCACAATTCTCCAGCAGATTTCCTCCCAAGAATGTCATGTCAACGTACAGCTACCACAGCTTAATATATATAAATATATATATACATACATATATATATATATATATATATATAAAAGCAGTTCATAGAGCCGGCACTCAACACTACCAATGTACTGTCCCCCGGTTAGGGGGGGGGGTGTGGTGACGGCGGATGGAGAGCTGGTGGACGGCAGAACGGAGCTCCGTTGGAATGGGGCGTGCGAGCGTCTCGTGCACACGTGCCCCCCCTCTATTGTCAGCCCCGATGATAACGAGCGGCGCTACATCTGTTTATATATACAGTATATATACACACACAAACTCACTTCACACCTATATACTCATATATGTCCATATCTAGTGTTGCCCTGTCTTTAATTCATTTTTTTTTACGTGTGTGTGTAACTAAGTTTCGACCACCCAAACACCCTTCTTCTGGAGCTTCTTTACTTCCCCACTTGGGTACATTGTTCTTGCAGGATTGGTCAGTGAGGATGAGAGCATGAGGATCATTTATGGGGAACCTTTTCCATCAGAGCACTTACATGGTCTGCTTTGTGCTCACGAAGGCAAATGCCTACTTTCCAAACATGGGACACCCATCCACTGACTAAAAGTGCATATCAATGAGGAGAAGAAATTACAGCACAGATGTGCACCGACCCTCTTGTTTTGGATCTGTACTAATGACTTGTTCTGTTCTTACCAAAACTGCCTCACGTGTTTTGATTTTGGTTTGGGATCTGTATTTTTGTTTTGAAAAATATTTAAAAAACAGCTAAAATACCATAATTCAGGAATATTTTGTTCCTACGGTATTATTACAGTAATATCAACCCATTTGAGTGCCAACACCTCTGTGAGAGATGTGCAAAATATCTGCTAACAATACCAGCTTGTTATATAAATTCAACTAAAAATGTGTATAAAAAGATTATATTTCCTATATAAGATAAACATTACAGGTCATTATGATGAATACAAATGTTTGCTTGGCAATTTCCACACCAATTGTAACAAATTCACTTGGCACTCAAAGAGTTAACCTCAATAACATTAATTTACAGTCATTTACAGTCAATTTCGATTACTTCACAGTTCACAATATTGTTCAGCAACATGTTGCAATGTTATGGAGTGTTGCAGAGATATGGACGCTTGATTCTTTATTCTCACCACTTAATTATTGTCGTTAAGAAGAGGTAAAATATCCCTGAATAATTATCACAACATGAATTTTGCTTAATCCAGGGGTTGACTAATCATTTTTTGGAACAGCCAATATACCCCATGTTTTTTAAGGATAACGTGAATAAAAGTTATATTTTATCATATTAATCAAAGTTATTGAATTTAAAAGAATGCCCCAAAAAGAAGTTATTAACTTCTTTAGCTTTTGCTAATTGCTCTGTGAGTAAGGGCTTTACTGCCCTAGGTGCAAGGGGGGCAGCTGCTATGGGGCCTAAAGCTGGTCGCTGATGAAAAGGAGAAACTGCTGGTCGCTGGAGCATGCTCCCCCGACCAGCGACCACCCCAGGGCTGGTCGCTGAAGCATGCTCCCGGAGACAGTCGCCTCATACACACAGGGATATAGTCGCTCAGCAACCATATCTCCGGCGGTAATGGCTAAAATCACCCCATGTATGGGGCTTTAGAGGCAATCCCTGCAACCAAGCAATTTCTGCAGCCAGAGACTTCTGTACCTGTCAACAGGTAGTTTGGGTCTTCCTTAGCTAACTGCTCCAGCAGTCTCAGGTTTGATGAATGCTTTGTCCAGACTACATGCTTTATCTCTTTCCATAGGATTCAGACCAGGGCTCATAGAAAGCCACTTCAGAATAGTCTATTGATTTGTTCTTAACTATTCATGGTGCTTTTAGCTGTGTGTTTTTTCATGAGTCATTATTTCAATGACCTTTAAGGGTACCAACAAGTTTGTTCACGTCTATATAATGAAAATAAATTACTGACATAAAAAACAAGGCAAAAATATAGGAAAGCAATAAGCAAAAATGTAATAGTACCAAAGATCTTCTGCATAAGCTATTAAGGAAGCTAAATACACACAGCAGTTATGAGACAAGTTACGTTTACAGATATTTCGAGCCGGTTTTGTAATCTGGTGGCAAGTTACTTGTAATGATGGCTTTAATATGTTGATGCGCCATCTTACATCATCATCAAGTGCCTAAACTGTCCAGCAGCCTCTTCTTTGAGAATCCAGATGCAGTCGGTGAATACTGCTCTCCAGCTGACATACTGTAGCTGTGTGTTGAATTTAAAATCATGACTGGTGTCTAGAAGTGAGGAGACGCATTTTAAAAGTAATTGTCTACTTAATAGGAAAGCTAGCTTTTATAACAGTAGCTGCGTGCATATATGAAGCAATGTGAGTACAGAGATCTTGAATTATAGGCACAACTAAGGTTCCTATTTATCAATCCATTCCACCAAGACACCTGCTTATCAGAAACACTGTCCTTTCTCCAGAGCAATTCAAAAATTGTTAGAAAAAAAACTTTTGTAAAAAAGAAGAAATGTTAATTAATGTTAACTTCTCTCAAAAATGTATAAAAAGGTTCTTGAGCAATTCGAATGTTTAGGTTATATAAACAAAATACATAGAGGGTTATCCTATTAGCAGTGGTAATTCCATGCTAATAGGTTCGCCAGGGGCTATCCTATTGGCCCCGATGCCTGTTTCGCCTGGTGCCAGCACTTAATGGACACTATGAGCATAATCCACAATAAACAATCCTTTAGACCCACGATGACACATGGGAATATTTAGCCCAGATCCCATGTGTTATCAGATGACACATCGCAATATCAGCCCGTTCTTTTGTCTGGAAAATGAGCATGGCCAATAGGATACAAGTCACAGTCCATCACGTACATTCATGTATTCTGCACTCTAAGAATATATACATTGATTTTAAATTTACAATCGCAATGTTTAAGGACAATACATTAGATTACCTGAATTACTGTAGTGAATAAGATACAAAATATTTCTGAATATATAATTTTATGGATCTAATGGAAGCATAAGTAAATTGAAACCTGTGCATGTTTTTCTGCTCAGATCATTTAGTGTGGCAACTTGGATATTAGTGGGATTAGCAGCTTTAGGCAAGAAGGTAAATAACAAATGCAAAAAGATCCTACTAATTTTCACCAATACAGAACCAAAAACTATAATTATAATGGCCATGGGAGGGGTGTGATTGGTTATGGGCCACCTATTTTGGTTGGGAGGTACCCAACAAACCCCTACCTGGAAATGACTTCAACCCAAATAGTTGAGGGATATTAGATACTAGTAAGCCCGCTCAAAGCAAAACCTTCGAAAGCTAGTCTGCTACCTTCTATGTTTGTATATGTGTGAGAAAGAGATGTAGTTTCCCTCTCTGCCAGCAGATGGCAGTGTTTTGTAGACTCACGGACACTAGACTTATGTAGATGATATTTGACTTCTGATCATTTGAATTTTAACACATTTTTCAGGGTGTAGTATCAAACTGGTGATTATTATGTAATTATTAATTATTGTTGGAACAATGGGGCATACAGTAGCAATCGAATTGTGCATGTGCAAGGGAAATTAGTAACATAAAATGCATATAGATACTCTAAACCCTTTGCAGTCTGACTGACATGAAGCCGGCATTTAGAAGAAGTAACCTGCCATTATACTTGATGTGTCAGAAAAAAATACAGTTGTGCCCAGGCGTTTTTGAGGATGGTCTATGCAATGACCACTTCCACCATGTCTCAGTTGCAGACGCTTCAGACCTACTCACAATTGCAAAGCCAATAAAATCCGCGATTAGCAAGCCATTCAATATTCTCATGCAATTTTACAAAGGGCGGTTACTCTTTTTGTCTGGGAAGCAGCTTACTCCTCGAGGTGTATTGTGAATTCTCACATTAGCAATCCATGCTGAATTATCCCCAGTAATCACTAATGTATGCCCAGCTTCACACACAGGATATGTGCATTTGGAAGACATTTTAAAATAATTTTTCAATTTCATTTTCAACTTTTGTAAAGTTTTTATACAATTCCTTGTTTATGTATAACACTGCATAAAATATTTATCAGAAAAATGACAATTATCATATTTGTATTTTTTGCCACCAGTACGTTCAACACATTAATCCACGGAGAAAGAAATCCTGAAACATATCAACGTGTACTGCATCCCAATAGTGATACAGCAACATCTTTGAGCCAACGAGACGTTCCCGGGCAGCAGGATCGCATGTGATATATCGCAATACCAGCCAAGCTGGCCCAGCTCAGAAGCAATCCAAGAAATTGCTTTTGCAGCAGGGGCGACTCAGAGGGTCTGATGCAATATGCATGGGACCACACAATGCATTGGACCCGCTGTCAATCACCTGCAATTTGGGTTCTTTTCCTGTGATTGATTGCTGCCTTTACACACATGTATCTTGTAATAATCTTTGTTATTTCCAAGTGACTTTGACTGACCTTCAATAATGCAGAAGGGCACTGTGCATGCAAACACACAAGCAATGTCCTAAGTGACTTTGCTGATGCTGTTTATTCTAGTAACATTGTTCTTTGGAAAAAAAAAAAAGGAATGATGTTCTAGATACAAGCTTTCACCCCCAGCAGGAGTGAACAAACATTAATTTAATCATGTAGTTAATGATTAATAAAGCTGCCAGTTCACACAACAAACCTGATGAGGCAGCCCTATGTCAGACCAAACACTGGCTCACAAACAAGTATGTTGTCTTTAATGGAAACATACCCAGGAAAGTATTCAGTCATCATTACAACCATATAAGATAGAGAGAAATGTGTCCCAGGATCAGTGTTAAAATAACAAATATCTCCAGTAAATATATTAATATCAGCAGGCTTAATACATGTAAAATTCTAGTAGAATTAAAAAGTTATAGGTGCCATATAAGGTACACTAGTAAGCCCGCTGGAAGTAAAAGCTTCCCTAGTCTGCTACCTTCTGTGTTTGTGCATGTGTGAGAAAGAGATGTAGTTTCACTCTCAGCCAGCAGATGGCAGTGTTTCGGAGACTCAAAGACACTAGACATATATATAGATTATAAGCAGAAACAGGCAAACAACAGTAATAAACAAACAAAATAAGCATAAAGTACAAAAGTGTTAGGGGGGAATTATCTCTCCTCTTCAAGAAGGTGATAAATAAATAAATAGATGCTGATTGGTTGCCCATAGCAAAATCCCATACCCTCCAACATCTGAAGGGCAGAAACTGGTAAAAAAAAATGAGAAAGGGGAATGGCCACAAAAAAATGGATATGTTCACAAGGAAAGGGGCTGGGGCAGAGTTTTGTTGTTTGTTCTTACTTAAAATTAAATGTTGTTTTATTTTGTGTGTGCTAGATTCACTCATGTGCAGCCGGACGCTTCCCCCACCAGGCTCCCACCACTGACATAGACTTAAAAATGTAATGTTTAATACAGTTATTTTTAAGTCTCTGTCAGTTTGAGCTAGACTCACTCACTGGTCACTGCACGGCCAGACGCTCCCATCACTAGGCTCCCACCACAGAGATCATGCTGGCGTCTGGAAATTTCTAAAGCGCATGCGCCAGACAGCCACTTAAAATTTGTGCAGCCCCTGAGTGCAGGAGCGGGTCCGCGGGCAGCGGGACCTGCCGTGATGACGCATGCTGCAGGGACCGCAATACACCACTGGGAACGGGTGCACTGGGCCAGAATTCCAATCCTATCCATCGCATCACAAGCTGGAGTCACAGGAGCGGCGTCGGGAACCTTGGAAAACCGGTAAATCTGTACTTTTCTTTGTGAGGGAGGGGTGGTGCGCACGAGGGTGTGGGGGGGGGGGGGGGGGAGTGGGCCCATGCTGCAACCTGGAACCTTTGTTGGGTTGAAAACCATTAGTCCGTTTACACTGCCTGCAAACCCGGGTTTAGGCATGTTCCCATACAAAACCCTAGGTTATTAGGGTTGGGGTAAAAGGAGTACTATTCACTCACGCAGCTCACAGAAACGTTCCATATGTCTGGTTTACACTTAAATAAAATAAATCAAACTCTAGTTTATCCATTGGAAACTGCAGTTATGTACTATCTTCTCTTAATCCATGTCTTGCAATATAAGTAATAGGCCATAGTTTAATAACTTTTCATTTAATATTTTTTTTCATTAAAGAGTAAACAAAATAAACCTTAATTATGCAAGCAGTTGGTTAATGCAGGTAATGACCATTGAATCTCAAAGAGCTAAACCTAAAAGAAAAGAAAGGACTGCAAAGTCTTGACTGTGAGAAAAGCAGATAATCCTTAATTTACTGATACAATTTAGCACTGTGCACTGTACTGCTTCCAGTGGTGTAGCTAGGTGCCACGGTGCCCGGAGCAAGGGCATGTTTCGCGCCCCCCCAATTTGTAGAAGGTGAGGCTCTTGCGCAGTGAAAAGTGGGCACGGACCAACATTATACCCCACACTGTAATGCCCATTGCACATTTTAGTGAACTTTGTAATTCCAATTATACATAAACCCACACATGATGCCCATGACATACTATATAACACTCCGCAATGCCCATGACATACTATATAACTCTCTGCAATGCCCATTACATACTATATAACACACCGTAATGTCTATTACATACTATATAACACACCGTAATGCCCATTACATACTATATAACACACCGTAATGCCCATTACATACTATATAACACACCGTAATGCCCATTACATATTATATAACACACCATAATGCCCATTACACATTTGACACAAAAGGGCCACTTACCTACATGCTCAATGCCAGGGGCTTCATGCTCAATGCCAAGGGGCTTCATGCTCGATGCCAAGGGGCTTCATGCTCGATGCCAAGGGGCTTCATGCTCGATGCCAAGGGGGACTGAATTTGCTCATTGCCAAGTGGGGCTGGATTTGCTCATTGCCAAGGGGGACAGAACTGTGCAGTGGCCCGCTCCCGGCTCCCTACTGCTATTTAAATTAAATTCAATGCACCGCCAGTAGTGTGCAGCAGGGAGGGAAGGTGGGAGCGGTAGTGTGCAGCAGGGAGAGAGGGTGGGAGCGGTAGTGTGCAGCAGGGTAGGTGGTGCAGTAGTGTGCAGCAGGGTGGGTGGGTGCATTAGAGTGCAGCAGGGTGGGGGCAGTAGGGTGCAGCAGGGTGGGAGGGTGATGGCAGTAGGGTGCGGGAGAGTGGGTGAAATAGGGTGCAGCAGGGTGGGAGGGCGGGTGCAGTAGGGTGCAGCTGCAGTAGGGTGCAGCAGGGTGGGTGCAGTAGTGTGCAGCAGGGTGGTTGCAGCAGGGTGGATTGCAGTGGTGTGCAGCAGGGTGGGTGGTTGCAGTAGGGTGCGATGGTGGGTGCAGCAGGGTGGGTGCAGTAGCGTGCAGCAGGGTGGGAGGGTGGTTGCAGTGGTGTGCAGAAGGGACACCTCCCCCCTGCCAGTGTGCGTCTGAGTCCCCCCCTCTCCTGCCTGTGCTGCGTCCTGTCCTGGACTGGGCTGTGCTGTTCCCCGCTCCCCTGTCCGCTGTGTCCGGACTCCAGGAGAGAGACGTGCTGCTATGTAACATTCACGTCTCACGCTGGACCGCTAGACAAGGGGCGCTTGCGGTCCAGCAGCCAATCAACTGGTGGCTGCTGGACCGCGAGCGCCTGTTATGAATTTTACATAGCAGCACGTCTCTCTTCTGAGAGACGTGGGCTGGTGAGCGGGCTGACGGTGCCGGCACAGCTCCGGCGCCATGCTATTTTCCGGCACCTGGAGCGTGTGCTCCACCGGCTCCGCCCTCGCTACGCCTCTTTCTGCTTCTGCATTATATACTGTATATACATTGTCTCTGTAATATCCAGAACTCACCTCCTCCAAATGGTGCCCATATTACTCTTCGGATAGACTTCACCCAGTCTTCCATGTCATTCTGTGTGCTGGCCATAAGAAGGTATGTTTCATGATTTGCAGTCATTCGCTCCCGGTCACCCCCTGCAAGAATCAGGAGAAAATATTACAAATATTGTCTTTGTTGCATCATTGCAAAGATCATTTCTATAATCACGTCATGTGCATTGAGACCAGTAAAAGACCAAAGATAAAATAAATATACAAAGCATACGCTCATAACACACATACTGTACCTCACATAAATGCTATTATTTCCAGTGTATTTTACCATACACATAATCACACGTGGTATACAAACCAAAATGAGATCAGTTACAGACAGTTCCGTTTTGGTTCCTAAAGCTCACTTATATTTTCACACCTGTTTCTCAAGTGTGGCCTCTTCTGCTATGGTACCAAATAGGTTATTTATACTGTCTGTTGTGCATGGTACTTGTAGAGATAAATTAATTCAGTGTATTGTGAAAGTACATTGAATTAAGCAGTTACATTTTCAGTCTGGATTTACCTAAAATTCTCTGGATATTATATACCCCCTGGAGAGATTACTGCCCTTCTTGAACTCATTCATGGAATGACCGTATGGGGCCTAGAAATGCACTGCTCTGCCTCTGATTTGGGGTTTTGTGATTTGACAATACACACAGGGCCTACACACGGGGAGATTTGCTAAGCGCTCTGAGCGATGCTAGATCACTCAGCAAGATCGTTCAGCACACAGCGATGTGTCATGGCCAGTGTTCTCTAGTGAGAGAACTGACCCTGCCCAGCGATTAAGCAGATTTATCCAGCATATTTATTGTTGGGGGATAGCGACGCGCGGGGGCCACACATCGCTAACGCTGTGGCCCCCACACATCGAGCGATGTAGGGGAATTTTCTTAGTGATATAGTTAGTTCACTTACAACTTGTCAATGCCTCAACTTACACAGTAAACATAAGTACCATGTATTGTACAAATACAGTATGACTGCTCAATTGGTACAGGGGCGGATGGGCCCGCTGGGAAACCGGGCCATTTCCCGGTGGGCAGGCCCAAAACTCATTAAAAACGGGCCAGCCGCGCTCCCCCTGGGCTGCCTTGCCGCGGCACTTTGCGCACAGCACCTCCCATGAGCCATCAAGCTGCTCCCGTTCCCCCTCTGCCCAGGTACCCAGCTAGCAGAAAGAAGCAGCAGGTGAGCCCCCCTGCGCATTACATATGCATACACCACTGCCACCACCTCCCCCAACTTACTTACGCCGCCGCCGCCCAGGGCTTAAAGTGGTCATCCAGAGGTGGGGGAACTGATTTCTCTATGCCACCTAATTACCCCTTCTCCACTCCCCCCATTAGGCAGAGACAGGGCCAGTGGTAGGGTTTTAGAATGCTTTTCTGTGAGAATTACTGTGTAGGGGCCAATGTGGACGTTAAAATGTTTCACATCACCATTAGAGGTGGTGGAACTCAGTTCCACCCAGTTCCCCCTCACTTTAACCCCTGCCGCCGCCACTCGCCCCCCACCATCTGCCCCCCCCCCCTCTCTGCAGGAAGATTCCCGGGTTGGATTCAAGTCCCAATCCGCCCCTGAATGGGTAGATACTGTACATACATGATGATCTTTTGCACTGAATACACATGTGAAACATAAGTCATCTGTTATCTGTCCAAAGCATGAAGAGTATGCATAGAAGAACAGTTCATCTCCTTCACAGTGAAGACTTATTTAATTTGATGCATACATTATTTACATATAATTTTACAGGTGTATTCTGCAGAGCTTCTCAGCTGCTGACCCCTGAGCTCTTGTCTTATGGCATCTCAATAACATCCATCCTCTGAAATGTTAGGATGTTAGGAATGCTGCAAACTCTATTGTTTACAGAACTTGCAGCTAAAAAACAATTGAACTTTTAAAGGTTACACAAACAGACTAGCAGTATGAAAGCAAATAAACACAGTGATATGTGCAACACAATATATTTAAGATGCATAGCATTACATACTGTAAAGAAGAACTACAATATACTGCATACTTACCTACCCTTCCGAAATGGCAAGAAGGGTCCCAAAAATTGGGTCCTGCACCTGGCCCCCCTGGAAGGCCTTCTGCATTTAGTGCCCCCCCCATCTACCCTGCACTCCCTCCATCTGCCGGTCAAATACCAGGATTCATGGCTCTTTGGGGACGGGGCCAAAATTATGCAAATTACATCATTTAGTACCACCCCCTCCCCGAAGAGCTGTGAAAAGAATTTACAGGAAATGGGGCGGAGCTTAATGACAGTTTTCTCTTACAACCCAAAAACATACATGTACAACTTCCATGTCTATATCAACTTACAAAAACTCTTCTGTCTTTATCCAAGAAGCTCTAAAAAGTTAAAACCTACTGTACCGTGCTTGGTAATAGGTCAGTTGGCAGTCATTCTGATTATATGTAATTTGCTACAGATACCAATTTATACTGGTATTTCTATCTAATCATTTTCATTTAAAAATGTTTTTACTTGTACTCAAAATATCCTGTATTGCCTTTGTTGCATTCATTTTTGCATTCTTTCATTACCCAACTGAAGTAAATAAAGGTTTATGTACATAACAGTTACTTTAATATAATGTAATGCATTATACTTTACTATACTTTCCCCATCCATGTTTTCTTATTAGCTTTAGTAACGTAGCCGTGTGTATTGTAGTGCCATCTCTCCATATGGATAAATGATCTTCTGTTTAACCTTAACTGGCCTGGAGATAAATTACTATTGTAGTCACACAGGAGCGTTTCAAGAGAGGGGGTGCTGTGTGCAGTTTCAGATGGGACCCCCTACTCTCCGTTTGTGCAGTAGACTCTGGAATTGTGCCAGAGTCTACTGCACACGCACAGGTTTCTGGTAGCATGTTGCCCACGCTGTGTTATTGTGGAAACATCTATTACACATGTGCGAATCACTGGAAAATGGCTGCAGCAGCCATTTTATCAGTAATTGTTGCCACTAAACTGCTGGCGTAGGGCCAACGTAGAGGTGAGTATGATTAATGGGTGCAGGGTGTGCAGTGTGTGGCCCCCCTGGTACACACACACCTTGCACCCATTATAGATAGGCCAGTGCAGTCACATATGCTTATATTTAACCTTACTCCATGTACAAATGAACTTTCAAAATGTTGCTGCAAGCTGTATTTATATTTACCAATGCTTTTAAACTAAAACATCATTTTTTCTTAAAAAGTCCAGGACTTACTGTATCTAGCTTAACATCAAACAAATGAAGACTTGACCGCTATATACAGAATTTGCAAATCGAGCGATTACCAAAACACGGTGCATGCATACCATATGCATCATGCATGTGTGAGAGGAATTAGCACATGGATCATAAATGTAATCCCCTAGCGGTTTGCCTGACAGGAATCTGGTGTTTGGGCTGAAAACCTGATGTCTGTGATGTCAGCGATGGCCACTGTCTCAGTAGCAGATCAGTGGGAGCCTCAGACCTACGTACATACTGTATGCACAGAATTGCGTATGGATTTGCGAATGGATGTGATTAACGATCCATTCGCAATTTTCTAGCAATTTAGTAAGTGGCATTTTCTCTTTCTGTCTGAATGGTGGCTTTCTCCTCACAGTCAACTGCGAATTCTCACACTAAGGGGGAAATTTACTAAGATGTGAAATACACTTCACAGGTCATGTTGCTATGGACAAGCAATCAGATCCTGTCTACTATTTTCTAGAGGGTGAAAAAGAAATAAGAAGTGGCTTCTGATTGGTTGCCCGTAAAAACAACATGACCTGTGAAGTGTATTTCACATCTTAGTAAATTGCCCCCTAAAAGTCAAGCCTGTTTAATATTTCAACAGTGCCTCTGAAATGATGAAGTAAGGCTGAATTGTCTTAAATAGTTAAGCATAAAATGTAATCTTGAATATGCTAGAAATCCCATTTATGTTTTTTTTAAATGTATTATTGTACTGTCATTTTTGTAGCATTGATGTTTTTTGTTTTCTCTTTTTGACTACACAGTTTCCTCTGCAAATACATTAGATCCTTGTAAAAGGACACCTTAATAGTACTACGGATAGATGCAGGAATCATGTGGCATGCATTCTGTATAATCAAGTCATAACTGTAGCAGGTATTTTTAGAGATAATAAGGAGGTAGCTGTTGTTGAGCCAGATGGCTTGGTACTTGCACTGACTGTTTATATAACAAGTCCTTTGGTAAGATATCTGCAAAAGTCGGTAAACATCATTATTTTCCTGTGGATTACAGAAAGCCTTCCATAAAATGCCAGTACCCTTGTCCCTCATGTGCGTTGCTGACACTAGCTGTAGTACACACAGCAATTCATCAGAGATCAGAATGCCCCCTCTCATCACCTTCTCTTATAAGTTCCATAACAAAGCAAAGGCTTTTATAATTGGCCGCACATTTAGAAAACTCGGGGAGTATAGATGGAAATGCAGTCCATGCTGACAGTAAGGTTAATAATTTCCTATGTGTGTATTTTCTTGTGGGCAAAATTGTGAGATGTGATAGCCTGTAGTCAGAGAGAGATTAAAGGGATGGATCCGTGATAGAGTCATACACCAAACATTGGGATATGATTAAGGGGTAAATGTATGAAGCTTGGAGAAGTGATATCTATCTCCATAAAGAACGTTATGTAGAAGGTGATAATGCACCAGCCAATCAGCCCTTAACGGTCAATTTACATTTTGGAACTGATTGGCTGGTGCATTGCACATAACGATCTTTATGGGGATAGATAACACTTCTCCACGCTTCATACATTTACCCCATAGTTTTGCAGAATATCCTTTTAAAGTAAATGTATAGGACAACATTAATAATATACCATCACTGATCACTACACAGTGGAGGTGGCAAACATCATACAGGTTAATATATAGACAACGGCATTGACCATGTGGAGTAAGAAGTGTAGTTCCATGCAGTTCTTTGCGTTGGGATACAAATAATAGGTCAACAATGTCTAGGTTGACAGTCAACAGGGCGACACTATATGTCGACACAGACAAGGTTGCCCCACGGGTCGACAAAAGAAAAAGTTCAACCTCGCAATGGTTGACAAGTGAAAAGGATGACATGAGTTGTTTTTTTTTTTTTTTATATTTTTCCATCCAAGTGGCTGCGGATTGGGAATGGAAGGTTGGCAAGTGAAGCGAGTCATGTGAGGGTACCTGGTATACTAATTTGGGGTCCATGTTAGCAAATGTACAAAGTGACATAAAAAAAAAACTAAATAACAACATCATTTGATCATTTCCGTGTAGATATTTTGTATGTTTTGTGCATGTTGAACTTTTGGGGTCAGCCTAGAGACACTGTCGACCATTTCACTGTCGACCGGCTTTACCACACATCTATCTATCTATCTATCTATCTATCTATCTATCCATAGATAGATAGATACTGTAGATAACATAATATTCTATAATATAGAATATTATGTTATTATTAAACTTTTATTTTTTGTCTTTCTTCAGTCCCCAAACTACTGTATATATTTCCCCTGTGTCATTACTACCTGGTCTGTATTTGGAAGGATTGCTTTCTCAGTCTTTGGTCATGACTTCCATTTCCTCTAGAATCCAGCAATGTGAGCAATCATATCCTGCTGGATTATGACTAGCTTGAAGGGATGAAAGCTTTAAGACTAAAAGAAAAGACTGAAACTGTACCTTAGCCAATAGCAGAAAACAAAGGTTCTGAAACATAAATGTATATAGTTCTGTATATTATATCTGCATACATTGTGAATTCTACGTTCCCAGTAATTGTTGATGAGTCCTTAACATCGGCTTTTGCTGCGCGGGGGGGGGGGGGCATTAATAAGGGGCATTACTAAAGGGCACTACTAAGGGGCTGGTGTGGGAGACTACTAAGGGGAATACTAAGGGGCTGCATTTAAAATATATATATTAAAAGTAAAAAAACATGAAAAATATAATTTTCCTTTTTTTATAACCGCAGGGGTGTCCAGTCTGCTGTATCAATCCAGGGGTGCCGTTAAACTGTATCAGTCCGAGGGTGCTGCTAAGTCTGCCATATTAGTCCAGGCGTGCTGCTACAGTATGTCTGCTGTATAATTCCAGGGGTGCTGCTAAGTATGCAGTATTAATCCATGGGTGCTGCTAAATCTACCATATAATTCCTGGGGTGCAGATTAGTCCACCGTATAATTCCAGGGGTGTAAAATTGTCTGCTATATAATTACAGGGTTCTGCCCTATCAGTCAAGGGGTGCTGCGAAGTCTGCTTTATCAATCCAGAGGTGCTGCTAAATCTGTCATGTCTGTCATCTGTCGGGTGTATCCATCCATGGGTGCTGCTATCTCAGCCGTACCAATCCAGTGGTGCCTCTACGTATGCTGTATTAGTCCAGTGGTGCTGCAAAATATGCCATATAATTCGAAGGTGCTGCTAACTCTGCTGTATAATTCCAAACAATGATGGGGGAGTAATTGGAGGATGATGACTACATCTTGAATATTATTTAGATTAATTAGCAAAATCATGTTGACAATATAACGATAAATAAATTTGTGGCAAATTAGCATTCAGATTGCGTATACAGTATCAATGGTCCATTTGCAGAGGTGCAAAGTTCTGGCAAAACAATACTTGAGTTTCCTTTTTGTCTATGCAATGGTCATCATGCTTATGTATGTATGTCTTTCATTGCAGTTGGGTAAAGCAGCTTTAGCTTTAAGGTTGATCAATTGATAAAGTTTGCAATGTCATAAAAATTAGGAAAAAGTGTAAGCAACACACACACACACATGCTAGGGTTATTCAATGACAGAATCCCATTTACCTTCCAGTCGGTTTTTGGATGGTGGGAGGAAACCCACTTAAACATGGTGGAGAACATGCAAACCCTACACATACAGTGCTTAATGGGGAATCTAGCCCAAGTACTGTTATGCCATCCGACATGAATAGGTTTTCTTGCGTGTTGCCATGACTCCTCAGGGGGAAAGGTTTTGAATGCATAAAGCCCACTTCACTCACAAAAGCAAACAGTAAGTGGGATAAGGAGAAAACATTTTGTTTGTGCCCAGGAGAACCTGTGCTACTGAATTTGCCTCCATATGTGACCTGCTTTGAGGTTTTTGTGAATAAAAAGCAACAATAAAATAACACCTGTGTAGCAGAAGACTCCAGACAAAGCCTGGAATAACACATCATTTAAATAAGCAATATTTGGGATATGGGACTGAAGCACGAACGAAGAGCAGATGGAGCCCAATAAAAGTATCATCTCACCATCATTGTATCATAAAAAATGTAACAGTAACAATTAACATGTGAGCCCATAAAGTGACTTTTGCTTAACTTTTCCATGAGCAACATCAACATTCCCCTAAGCGGTGTCAAGTCCTCCAGTCATTCTGCATACAGTAAGCATGTCATCATTATGCCTGGGAATGAATCACAAGGAATCCAAATGACTTAAGCTGGTTCAGAAAAATGAGCACGTTATATAGAAATAAAGGCAGGAATTCTATGTACATATGGAAAGTATGAAACAATTATAGTGCATTGCAAGGGTGTAACTATAAGCATAGCAGGCCATGCAGCTCTTGTGGAGCCCAGGAGAATAGGTGCTCTGTCCAATGCTGTGTGAATCCGCCTCTTTGTCTGTTATCTTAAGGTGCCCATACACGCTGCGATAATTGCATGCGTTTTGGACTACATCGTATCGCACACGGCAATCGCACCGTGTATGGGCACCTTAACTGTAATGTGCCGGCTTCCACCTTCATTTTCCCAATTAAATAACAGCAAAGAATACATTTTTAACCATTTTATTAATAATCTTTGATAAATTAATTGTAAACGGCCGTTAGGTCGACACTATTAAAGTCGACATGCATTGGGTCGACCACTGAAGGTTGACAGAGCTTAGGTCAACACATGAAAACTGTTGACATGGCTAAGGTCGACAGGATTCAAAGGTCGGCACAAGCATTAGGTCAACAATGGGAAGGTCGACAGTCACTAGGCCAACATGAGTTTTTCAAATTTTTGAGCCGACATGTGCCGACAGGCGGTGTTTAATGCCTTACCATCCACTAGGGCGTGTAGGGAGAATAGAATAGTGTGCTGAGCGTAGCAAGGCACCGTGCCCTAAACATGGCGAGCCAAGTCAACCATGTTGAGACTCGGGACAAAGAAAGTAAAAACTAATGTCAACCTTTTGACCGATGACCTTCCCATTGTCGACCTAATGCTTTAGTCAACCTTTTGACCCTGTCGACCTTAGCCATGTCAACCTTTTTCATCTGTGGACCTAAACCTTCAGTGGTTGACCCAATTCATGTTGACCTTAATTTGGTTTACCCAATGACCCAAGAATCCTTTAAAGCAAGTAAGCTATAGCTACAGTATAATATGTAATATCAGAGCTTTTAATGTTAAGGAATGGATGAACCAAATAACTTTGAATGAACCCTTGCCCGCTGTACTACTTCCTTATTTCTTTGATAGCCAAATCCAGATAAATTATTATTACAACACAGTGCTAATATGCTAATATGGCAGATCAAGGGGGGGCGGGTGGAATAATGGGGGAAGCAAGTGGTCTCCATCACAGAGACACTGATGATCTAGTTTTGATGCCATATTGTTACCTTATTAGAAAGGAGTAAGGATTATCAATGTAGTTAACATTGGATTTTTTTGATATTTTTTGCCTATTAACCAAATCCTGTGTATAACTATGAAAACAATTTCAAAAGTACCGGAAGCATTACTCTGTGTACAATGTTACAGCTTCGTTCCTGTGCTGCATTACGTTTGAAAGCGAAGTTTAAAGAAAATACATTATGCAGTCATGGTATTTCAGACCCCATTTGTATTCACGTTTGTTCCTCACTGGGTATAAATTTGCATGATATTAAACTGTGACTAATTGGTCTAGGACATTTAGTTAATACATCAAATTTCATAACATGCTGATAAACTGATTTTCTATTAATGCTAAACAAATTATATATTGTTCAGCAAGAGAATGTAGTCTGATTAAAAATCCCATACTATAAAATTACATTTTGTTAACTAAGATGTTAGTCAGGATTCTTAGTTATATGATATGATGACTGTAGGATATACTGTACACTTAACAAATAGAGGTTACAATGATGATTAAGTATACTGTATCTCTATCACTTGAAGTTGCTTTTTGTGCAGTGGCATAACGATAGCGGGTGCAGGGAATGCAGCTATGGGGCCCGGATGCTGTGGGGGCCCAAGGTCCAGCAACCAATCCCCTTCTCTCTTTTGAATGTTATTTCTGCTGCAAGGGTTCAGGCCAGCAGTTTACTCACTGTGGGGGAGGGAGGTGAGGCAGGAGGCAGAGGGCCGGTGGCGGGCTTGGTCGGAGGCGGGATCTCAGCTGGGATCTGCAGAGGTGCTGCATTAGCTGTATAGTGTCCAGCCAGCAAGTGTAGTGCAGACTTATGCCCCACCTCCTCTCTATGGGGTTACTTTACTAAGATAGGATTTCTAATGAAGATGAGATGTTGCTATGGGCAACCAATGAGAATCTACTACTTATTTATTTAGCACCAGCCTGGAGTACTTGTACCCATGGGAGTACACTGCAGACTGGTTGTTTGTACTGAAAATACAATTGGTAATGGCAGAAGATGAGGAAGAACTCCCTTATTGCCATGAAGATGAACCACATTGTGCCACTTCCAGTTCTGTCTGCAGCATCATCAGTGTCTCCTAATGCTTTTGCCCGACCAGCAATCAACTGGGAGCTACCCATGCTGCCCCAGATGTCATCGCACATGGGTGGAGGAAGCAATGGCATTAATACTACAGGCATTAGTGGGAACCCCGGAGACAGCACACAGTCAGCAGCCAGACACAGACGGAACCAATTCCTGACTGCACACTACTCCTTAATATAAGGATATGCATAAGGACACGCATACCGATCACTTCCATTCCACTCGTAAGTACTGTGGATATTTCAAATTGAGAGAAAGGGATACTCATAAATATAAAGCCTAATAGAGGGGTATGGGGGGGTGAGAAAAAAAGATTGGGAACCACTGTTCTAGAAGATAATAGATACAATTGGATTGGATGCACTTAGCAACATCACATCTTTGATAGAACTCCCATCTTCGTAAATAAACCCCTATGATGGTCTCCTCCCGGCTAGCTTCCTGAGGGTGTCCTCATGCTGACAATGCCAGTAAATTACTAAATTGCCACTGCAGCATGCCTGGGCAACCAATCAGATACTATCTATTACAATATCTTCTAGAAGTTGCTTAATAAAAAAAGTAGATGTTGATTAGCTGCCAATAGAAACAACATTACATCTTCAATAGAACTCCCATATTAGTAAATTTCCCTCTAAAGGTATCAAGCTTCAAAAAGTGATTAAATGGAGAGTGATAAACAGCCAGCCAATCAGCTCCTACCTGTCATGTTACAGGCTGGGTTTGAAAAATAACAGGTAAGAGCTGATTGGCTGGTTGCTCCACTTCATCGCTTTTTGAAGCTTGATACATTTTTCCCTCTATCTGTAAACTTATTCAAAATTGTTAAGCTTTTATGCCAGCATGTTCAAACACATTCTAATCAAAACACTGACACATGATAAGTAGCACATGGAGCCAGTGCAGTGTCATTTGTTGATTTAGTTTTACTGAGTTTCAACTCTGTCTACAGCAATTAAGGAGAAGATGCCCTCTGGTGTACAACCCAGCAGCATGACATGACAGACACTTTCAAGTGGAAGCATCCCAACAGCTTTAAAAATAAAACAAGTTTACAGTTTTGTTATATTAAAGCAACGGTTCTCAAACTGTGGGTCCTGACCCCAAAAGTGGGTCCCGACCTACTCAGCATGGGGTCACGACTCCATGCTGCTGACCATCAGGCTGATGACTTTTCTAATATCATTCAGTGATTCAAGGAGTCTGAAATTTCTGTTGAATTGTCTGTTATTTTAGACTCCTCCCATCACTCTGTGCCTCCACAATGCTGCCATGTATGTGCTGTCTGCTGACTACACATGTGATGTGATGACCTTCTGCAGTAACTTGCTGGGGTCTTGTAATTATTTTTATTGTCTGAAGCGGTCCCAGAGCAAAATAGTTTGAGGACCTCTGATCTAAAGTAATAAAATGACCTAGCAGTGTATTTTATTCATTATTGCATAGATGGACAGTCCAAAGTGTGTACACAAGTATGTCTAGCTCCTGCTGTGACAATGAATTCTCAGCATACACTGAATAGATCCCAGATGAATTGATGTTATATTAATTCCCCTCCATGTCTTGTCTGAATTCCGCTATAGGCAGGCAGTATAGACCAGCTTCCCCTCTTTCAAGGGATGTTTAATCTGTTTTATTCCATAGTGTCAGCACAATAAGAAAATAAATAGGTCTCTCAATCGAATAGCATCACCTCATTGTAGATTCATTGTATTGAGACCTGCTAGGGCTGCAAAGGTGGCATCGTTCAAAAGGCCAGAGCTGCTGCAATTGCCTTCATATTTTATTAATAATCTCATACAGTGTGCTTGTACCCAGGATCATGGTACAGCTACTGTAGCAAATCCCACTACGCTGAAAGAATATTAATTACATCTCAGTATGGCATAATCTAGAAGACACAATAACGAGTAAGGTGAACATTTTATATTTTGCAAAGTCTTCATACCACTGCCCCGAAGGATAGGCCATGATTTGTCAGATTAGATCTAATTTGTCTTGGTTTTCCATTTGAAAAGTTGTGTTGTGAGGTCTGTAGTTCTTGTTATAGTTTGTGGAATACAGTATATGCTTTATTTTCAAGGTGTGCTGGGTCAGTTTAAGGGCCAAATAAGCCTTGTTTTTAAAATGATGAGGGATGCATTAGATCAAGGGGTTGGGGTGTGTCCAGTGCTTTGTGGGCAGGGCAAGTGTCATGCAAGGCATAATTAGCACCTCCCTCCAATCACCTACAGGTAAAATTGTTGAAAAGGTCAAAGGCACAGACTAGTGGCAACCTGCTTTACAGTCATCCTATACCGCGCTGTAAAGCTGGCCATGCATAAGCCGACAAATACAATATCGCTAAGGATTTCCCTTGATCTGCCTGTAACTCCTGTACAAATGATATAGTGCATACACACCACACAATGGGCCAGATGTACTAAGCCTTAAAGAGTGATACAATGGAGTGTGATAAACTACTAACCAATCAGCTCCTACATGTCATTTATTAAACCCAGCCTGTACCATTGCAGGTAGGAACTGATTGGCTGGTGGTTTACCACTCTCCATTTTATCTGGCCCCATATTATTAACAATATCATTTAGTGGAAACATCTAGGAGTATACTGTCATTGTTATAGTCTGGATTTTACTGCATGTACGGATGATAGAAGGGGTCGATAACGACCCTCAGGAGCGCACTGTTAATGTTATCATGCATACTCACTTGTTAACAAAATCGTTATCGTGCATATCGTTAGCAAAAATCATCTAATGTGTACAAAGCTTAACAAAAAAGCTTCAGTAAATGACCATCAAGTTTAGCAACTATACAAATATTGATCCTGATTCAGACCTGTTCGCTACGCTGCATATGTCAGCGAACAGATAAACGCCCCCTACCACCTGAGTCTTGGCGCTAGCATGTGGGGGGATGTGTTCTCTAACACATCCCCCGCACGTGGCTGAAAGGGAGAGACATTGTGCGATGGTCGCACACCATCAAATGTTTTCACTCCCCTTCGGTAATAAAAATCTGTCTAAACTGACTTTTATTCCGGCTGCAGATTGCCAAAAGGGGGGGGGGGTGAGTTTTGATGTCAAGGGCCGCCGAGAGGGGGAGGGGGCGGGTACTAACTAACCCCCTTCTGTCCTCCCGGGCCGCAGCACCAGCATGAGCTTCCTCAAGTGTTAGCATTACTCTGTGTACAATGTTACAGCTTCGTTCCTGTGCTGCATTACGTTTGAAAGCGAAGTTTAAAGAAAATACATTATGCAGTCATGGTATTTCAGACCCCATTTGTATTCACGTTTGTTCCTCACTGGGTATAAATTTGCATGATATTAAACTGTGACTAATTGGTCTAGGACATTTAGTTAATACATCAAATTTCATAACATGCTGATAAACTGATTTTCTATTAATGCTAAACAAATTATATATTGTTCAGCAAGAGAATGTAGTCTGATTAAAAATCCCATACTATAAAATTACATTTTGTTAACTAAGATGTTAGTCAGGATTCTTAGTTATATGATATGATGACTGTAGGATATACTGTACACTTAACAAATAGAGGTTACAATGATGATTAAGTATACTGTATCTCTATCACTTGAAGTTGCTTTTTGTGCAGTGGCATAACGATAGCGGGTGCAGGGAATGCAGCTATGGGGCCCGGATGCTGTGGGGGCCCAAGGTCCAGCAACCAATCCCCTTCTCTCTTTTGAATGTTATTTCTGCTGCAAGGGTTCAGGCCAGCAGTTTACTCACTGTGGGGGAGGGAGGTGAGGCAGGAGGCAGAGGGCCGGTGGCGGGCTTGGTCGGAGGCGGGATCTCAGCTGGGATCTGCAGAGGTGCTGCATTAGCTGTATAGTGTCCAGCCAGCAAGTGTAGTGCAGACTTATGCCCCACCTCCTCTCTATGGGGTTACTTTACTAAGATAGGATTTCTAATGAAGATGAGATGTTGCTATGGGCAACCAATGAGAATCTACTACTTATTTATTTAGCACCAGCCTGGAGTACTTGTACCCATGGGAGTACACTGCAGACTGGTTGTTTGTACTGAAAATACAATTGGTAATGGCAGAAGATGAGGAAGAACTCCCTTATTGCCATGAAGATGAACCACATTGTGCCACTTCCAGTTCTGTCTGCAGCATCATCAGTGTCTCCTAATGCTTTTGCCCGACCAGCAATCAACTGGGAGCTACCCATGCTGCCCCAGATGTCATCGCACATGGGTGGAGGAAGCAATGGCATTAATACTACAGGCATTAGTGGGAACCCCGGAGACAGCACACAGTCAGCAGCCAGACACAGACGGAACCAATTCCTGACTGCACACTACTCCTTAATATAAGGATATGCATAAGGACACGCATACCGATCACTTCCATTCCACTCGTAAGTACTGTGGATATTTCAAATTGAGAGAAAGGGATACTCATAAATATAAAGCCTAATAGAGGGGTATGGGGGGGTGAGAAAAAAAGATTGGGAACCACTGTTCTAGAAGATAATAGATACAATTGGATTGGATGCACTTAGCAACATCACATCTTTGATAGAACTCCCATCTTCGTAAATAAACCCCTATGATGGTCTCCTCCCGGCTAGCTTCCTGAGGGTGTCCTCATGCTGACAATGCCAGTAAATTACTAAATTGCCACTGCAGCATGCCTGGGCAACCAATCAGATACTATCTATTACAATATCTTCTAGAAGTTGCTTAATAAAAAAAGTAGATGTTGATTAGCTGCCAATAGAAACAACATTACATCTTCAATAGAACTCCCATATTAGTAAATTTCCCTCTAAAGGTATCAAGCTTCAAAAAGTGATTAAATGGAGAGTGATAAACAGCCAGCCAATCAGCTCCTACCTGTCATGTTACAGGCTGGGTTTGAAAAATAACAGGTAAGAGCTGATTGGCTGGTTGCTCCACTTCATCGCTTTTTGAAGCTTGATACATTTTTCCCTCTATCTGTAAACTTATTCAAAATTGTTAAGCTTTTATGCCAGCATGTTCAAACACATTCTAATCAAAACACTGACACATGATAAGTAGCACATGGAGCCAGTGCAGTGTCATTTGTTGATTTAGTTTTACTGAGTTTCAACTCTGTCTACAGCAATTAAGGAGAAGATGCCCTCTGGTGTACAACCCAGCAGCATGACATGACAGACACTTTCAAGTGGAAGCATCCCAACAGCTTTAAAAATAAAACAAGTTTACAGTTTTGTTATATTAAAGCAACGGTTCTCAAACTGTGGGTCCTGACCCCAAAAGTGGGTCCCGACCTACTCAGCATGGGGTCACGACTCCATGCTGCTGACCATCAGGCTGATGACTTTTCTAATATCATTCAGTGATTCAAGGAGTCTGAAATTTCTGTTGAATTGTCTGTTATTTTAGACTCCTCCCATCACTCTGTGCCTCCACAATGCTGCCATGTATGTGCTGTCTGCTGACTACACATGTGATGTGATGACCTTCTGCAGTAACTTGCTGGGGTCTTGTAATTATTTTTATTGTCTGAAGCGGTCCCAGAGCAAAATAGTTTGAGGACCTCTGATCTAAAGTAATAAAATGACCTAGCAGTGTATTTTATTCATTATTGCATAGATGGACAGTCCAAAGTGTGTACACAAGTATGTCTAGCTCCTGCTGTGACAATGAATTCTCAGCATACACTGAATAGATCCCAGATGAATTGATGTTATATTAATTCCCCTCCATGTCTTGTCTGAATTCCGCTATAGGCAGGCAGTATAGACCAGCTTCCCCTCTTTCAAGGGATGTTTAATCTGTTTTATTCCATAGTGTCAGCACAATAAGAAAATAAATAGGTCTCTCAATCGAATAGCATCACCTCATTGTAGATTCATTGTATTGAGACCTGCTAGGGCTGCAAAGGTGGCATCGTTCAAAAGGCCAGAGCTGCTGCAATTGCCTTCATATTTTATTAATAATCTCATACAGTGTGCTTGTACCCAGGATCATGGTACAGCTACTGTAGCAAATCCCACTACGCTGAAAGAATATTAATTACATCTCAGTATGGCATAATCTAGAAGACACAATAACGAGTAAGGTGAACATTTTATATTTTGCAAAGTCTTCATACCACTGCCCCGAAGGATAGGCCATGATTTGTCAGATTAGATCTAATTTGTCTTGGTTTTCCATTTGAAAAGTTGTGTTGTGAGGTCTGTAGTTCTTGTTATAGTTTGTGGAATACAGTATATGCTTTATTTTCAAGGTGTGCTGGGTCAGTTTAAGGGCCAAATAAGCCTTGTTTTTAAAATGATGAGGGATGCATTAGATCAAGGGGTTGGGGTGTGTCCAGTGCTTTGTGGGCAGGGCAAGTGTCATGCAAGGCATAATTAGCACCTCCCTCCAATCACCTACAGGTAAAATTGTTGAAAAGGTCAAAGGCACAGACTAGTGGCAACCTGCTTTACAGTCATCCTATACCGCGCTGTAAAGCTGGCCATGCATAAGCCGACAAATACAATATCGCTAAGGATTTCCCTTGATCTGCCTGTAACTCCTGTACAAATGATATAGTGCATACACACCACACAATGGGCCAGATGTACTAAGCCTTAAAGAGTGATACAATGGAGTGTGATAAACTACTAACCAATCAGCTCCTACATGTCATTTATTAAACCCAGCCTGTACCATTGCAGGTAGGAACTGATTGGCTGGTGGTTTACCACTCTCCATTTTATCTGGCCCCATATTATTAACAATATCATTTAGTGGAAACATCTAGGAGTATACTGTCATTGTTATAGTCTGGATTTTACTGCATGTACGGATGATAGAAGGGGTCGATAACGACCCTCAGGAGCGCACTGTTAATGTTATCATGCATACTCACTTGTTAACAAAATCGTTATCGTGCATATCGTTAGCAAAAATCATCTAATGTGTACAAAGCTTAACAAAAAAGCTTCAGTAAATGACCATCAAGTTTAGCAACTATACAAATATTGATCCTGATTCAGACCTGTTCGCTACGCTGCATATGTCAGCGAACAGATAAACGCCCCCTACCACCTGAGTCTTGGCGCTAGCATGTGGGGGGATGTGTTCTCTAACACATCCCCCGCACGTGGCTGAAAGGGAGAGACATTGTGCGATGGTCGCACACCATCAAATGTTTTCACTCCCCTTCGGTAATAAAAATCTGTCTAAACTGACTTTTATTCCGGCTGCAGATTGCCAAAAGGGGGGGGGGGTGAGTTTTGATGTCAAGGGCCGCCGAGAGGGGGAGGGGGCGGGTACTAACTAACCCCCTTCTGTCCTCCCGGGCCGCAGCACCAGCATGAGCTTCCTCAAGTGTTTTGAAGGCTTTTAAATTATTTTCCACTAAGGACCGTGGACATGTCTCCTGCGATTAGGCTACATTCCCAAATTTTACCGCAGCCCGACATACCTCTCGGTGGCCTGCTGGCATCATGTGATGTCAGCTGCCAGCCTCGATCAGACATCGTCACACCTGTGTGTGCAGGGGAAAGCTGGGCGTCCTGCCCTCCATTCCACCCCTCCTGGAGCGAACGGCTCCCCTCACAGGGTTTCAGCATGGGCATATCCGCATATGCACATGCGCAAATCCCCCCATTGAACACCGAGACTAATTTGGACCCAACCTAATGGGTCTAAATCGGCCCAATTGTATCATTTTGACAATTTATCATTTTCAATGCAGCAATCCAGCCCAGCAGCATTAAGAAATGTCACAGATCACAGATCGCAGCACAACTTACCTTGAACACACGTAAGCTCTACAATTGCCAATGCATTCCACATAGAACCCACACTGATCATAATGAAGAGAAACCTTGCAGCGCCCAGTGATATGTATAACACAATGCCGATTTCTCACTGATACATTAGAAAGGCCAAGTCCACACAGTATCTTTTTTACAAGGACACAAAAATGCTGCTGAAGTGTGATTTTTTTTTTATATATTAGCTGGCATAAAATGTAATATACTAGTTATATTGTACCCAGTGCCAAATCACAATGATCGGCATTCTGATGAGGAATGGGGGATATAAACATTTTTAAAAATACAAGATTTGTCGATCCTGACCATTTTCGCATTCACACAATCGGAAACTTTCCCAATATACAGGTATCTGTTATGTGTGGGAGCCATGAGCTCTGTAACTAATATGATCTAATTCCCACTGTGCATATTAAGACGCACCACAATCGGAGACTTTACCTGCCACATGGGAGAGCAGAATCTCTGTCTGGACATGCCATCTGGGTCATAGCAACTGCATTTTATACACAGTTACTGTACCACCCATGAACCATCTGCGATTAGTTACCACCCACACACATCCGAATTGCCTCTACTTGCATGCAATTTCACTGTGCTTATTGTGTGCTAACCATTGAGACACATGCACAGTGAGAATCGGGTGTATAAACAGAAACCCGACCACTTGTGTCTAATCTCACCACTGCATCCATCTCTGACTTAGGCCCAACATTCTAAACATCAAGTAAAGGTGAAACAATATAATCAACAGGGGATATAAGGAAGATTGTCTGACATATATAAAATCACACAATCATAAATCCATAAAAGTCCAACAGGATGTCAAAAGCATGAAAAACATGTTAGTTACAGGATTATTTCCAATCATACATTAGGCGATTTACATGTAATCTGGGCTGTTTTCATGCCATTGTGGTGAACAATCGCATGAAAAGCGTCTAATTGTCATGTGATTGACAGCAGGTCTGATGTGATCGCATCGGATCTTGCAAATCACACCTGCTGTAGAAGTAATCTGTTGGATTGCTTCCAAGCCAGGCAGGCTTGGCTGGGATCGCATGCAATACAGTTGGAGCTGGCTCAGTCTTTGCAGGAGCTGGCGATACTTTCGCCTGCCCCCACCAGCCGCCAGCACCCCGTGCCAATGGAGCATGCCCCGGGTCTTCGCCGCCTCCCCCACCGCCAGTCCCCCTCGACGCCCGACCCCCGCCCTAATCCTGAAGTGGAGACGGGCAGGGACCCGATGCGCCGCCGTTGCCAGATTGGGACGCGCTTGCGTGTGAGACGCACGTGCGTCCCACTTCAGTGTAGCCCCTGTCCGCCGGCCCTCGCCAGATGGGAGGCTCTGGCGAGCTCCGGCCAAGGATGACAGGGGCTACATCTGTATATCACATGCACAAGGACTGCATGCGATATCATATATCGCATGCAATACTGCCACCTCCGAGGGGAGAAGTTGCCCTAGAATATGCCCAGTATAAGTCCAGAGCATTAAAAATAGAGGTACCTGAAAACACATCCCCTCTTCCATCTTTCAAATGCGGAAAACGTAGGATCTCTATAAACTGTATAAGTGAATTCAATTGGAGGTACTTAGCTCTCTAACCTCTGTAATTCCAAACTGATTAAGCAGTGGTTTGCCTTATGATGGAATAAAAAGTACAGTAGCAGCGAGTGGCCTATTCACCTGCTTAGTAACTATCAGTAGCACGTATTAGCTGAAACGATTAGTCACTGTAAACTTAAGAGGCTTAAGCTGGGAGCACACTTTTGCGATCACTCAGCTGATAGGGAAAATGCTTCCAATCAGCCAAGTACTTTGTCACCAGCTTGACCCTCTATGAATCTCCTGCTAGAAATAGCTCAGTATATATGGGCTTTTATGGGTTTAGGAGGTTGGACTGACAAAGATTAATACATGAGATGCGGCTGACACTCCTGCAATGGACATGCATACACAATGACAAAATCGTCAGCCTATTCAGCTAGTATTGTGTGATTGCCAAGCCCTGATTGGGCCATGAATTGTTAGGTGTATACCCAGAATGGAATAGAGTAAGTGGCACATTTTTAAAGACATTCAAGATGATGAATATATATATATATATATATATATATATATATATATATATATATAAATATATATATAGCCTTGGAATGTCCGGCACTCCCTGCTTACTGACCATATACTGCGCCCGGGTGCCTTTCCCTGTTGTGTTCTTACCACCAATACAGTCTCCAAATAATGGGCGTCACTCCGGGACTTGGTGAAAAAAAGTTAAATTTATTCCTTCCTTACGGTCAACGCCGTTTCGGGTATTAACCCTTCGTCAGGACCAGAAGTTTTAACAATGTGCAACATTGTTAAAACTTCTGGTCCTGACGAAGGGTTAATACCCGAAACGGCGTTGACCGTAAGGAAGGAATAAATTTCACTTTTGTTCACCAAGTCCCGGAGTGACGCCCATTATTTGGAGACTATATATATATATATATATATAATCACTGTAGGAACCTGCTGTGTGGTCCACGCTGTGCCTTCACCCACAAATGGATGTACCTGATGTCTAACTCCTGAAGAAGGTCCTTATGGGACTGAAACGTATACGTTGAGTATTACCTTTGTTTTTGCTGCATATGAAAACTCTAATACACAGCTAATTTTATTTGCATTTACCAAAAGCCTGGAGAGTGAGTCCTTTCTATCATTTATATATGTATATATACATATATATATATATATATATATATATATATATATATATATATATAATATATACACTTAACATCGGCACTCACCTTTCCTAGTTTTGGGGTGCCCTATGGCTTGTGACCACATTGTTTAAACAGACATTGGGTGGGCTCTGCAGAGCCCACCCAATGTCTATATATATATATATATATATGCAATGATCCTAAATATTGCAGGATGTAAAAGGCTGATTCAAACTTTTTTCCCCAAAACAAATAATGTGAAACTGTAGGGTTCCCTCCAAATAAAAACAGCAGTAATGCTTCAGCCTAAACTATTCGGAAAAAGCATGAGGTCCAGACAACATTTCCATTACAGCACTAGACATTACTAGTCGGGACTGGAGCTACCATAGCAGGGAAGGCACGACGTGGAGTACACCTGCCATAGTGCCAATCAGCTCTGGGCTGGTCAGCTCATGGCTTTATATTTCCATGAAAAACCAGTCCCATGCTAATAGCACCTATTGTACAGTAAGTTCATCCCAATACCATTGGGCTTTAGATGTTAGGTTAATACATTTAGACCCATATTCTGGTTCACTCGCAAAGGCAAATTCCTTCTCAAATGGACAAAACCATGTGCACTGCAGGGGGGACAGATGTAACATATGCAGAGAGATTTAGCACCCAGACAGAGTGAAATCCTGCCCCTTGCAAGTCTGCGAATGCCTTGCAGAAATCTCACAGATCGGCAGGCAGCTGCAGATCCATGCGCAACTCACTCACCATTGATTGATTTTTTCAGTCTGTGCAGTCTGTGCGTAACCCTGACCCTTCCATAACTCTGCGATAGAAACAGGGTGATAGAGGCCGGAGCTGACATGAAACCCCCCACCCCTCCCCCGAAATGCTTGGGCACGCCTGTGTTTTTATTTAGGCTCCCGCAAAATGGCTGGGTGACACCCACAAACAGCGGTTTCCTCTCAATTAACTTGCAAATGGCTTGTGAACAGAGTAATTGCTGATTGCTGTTGCTGTCTGACGTCACGCATGCACTCTACGATCCATACGTAAGCACAGTGTGTGCTTTTTTGCTAGACTAAAAATACTGAATCAGGCCTTGTGTTTGTTGTTTGTAAAGCATCTTGGAGTCCTACTGGAGAAAGACGCTAAATAAATAAATTAAATTATTATTATTATTATTATTATTATTATTATTATTATTACTAAACCTATCATCAATGATTAATAGCAAACTGTCGTTTTTAACCTAAATATAGAAGTGTGACCCTCTATCAATGTAAATGTAGAATAGTGCTAACTTAACACTAGCGCAATTTGCTGAGTCTTGAATCACCCCATAAGTAAAACACATTATTGCCCCCATAGGCGTGCGCAGCCCGTTTTATTAGGGGGTGCACCATTGGAGGGGGCGTGTCCATCACTATCTACTGGGCGTGTTCATCATCTCCTATTATTACACATAATGAAACACACTAGACATAATGTCACGCACAATAATGCCCATCACACATGCCACACACCGTAATGCCCATTACAAATTATGTTAGGGCTTCAAAAAAATATTATTAAAACAGGGACAATAGGGACTGTGCACGTCGAAGGCGCGCGCCAAAAATTAACACATACTTACATGCATATTACACATCACACAGCCATTACATAGTATACCACATTCCATAATGCCCATTACACGTTGTACGTGTAATTCCCATTACATGTTACGCCTCACACCATGATGCCCATTACACGTTACGCCTCAGACTGTGATGGCCATTACAGATTATGCCATGGGGGGGGGATGTGAAATGTTCTTTGCCAGGAGTCACATGCTCCCTGGGAAGGGGGTGGTTAAATGCTCGTTGACAAGGGGAGTTTCATGCTCGTTGCTGGGGGTGCGCATTGTACACCAGCGCTCCCGTGAATCCGCACTTCCGGGTAGCGCTGTGCACTCTTCTTATAAGAAGTCCACCGGAGCCGCAGCCTCCTTCCCTTTTGAGCCGCTGGCCGGATGCTGCACGCCGCACACTGAAGCTACTTTACCTGTCAGCGGCAGGCAGCATCTGGTCAGCCGCTCAAAAGGGAAGGAGGCTGTGGCGGGCACGGGACACTTGTACCCCAAGTGCCCAGGGGCAAATGCCCACCCGCACACATAGTATACACACACACACATACAAAAAAAAAAAAACGGTTTAACCTCAATATCCCTTGAATCAAATAATCCATATGGATCCGCCTGGTATCAGATTGAAGGCCCAGCGATTTGGGTTCGACTGAAATCAACCTCGAGCTTCAGTGATGCCGAAGGGGGAACTGGCAGCCATTGAACTGGGTGGGGGTCGGAATTAGCGGGTCCCATGTTATTCTATAGGGAAAACGTTCCAGCTTTGCCTGGCAGTATCTCCGGTTCCCAGGGGGCTAGAGACACGGGGCTGGGCTCGTTGGAAAGCCCCATCCCTCAGCTATGATTAGGAGGTGCCTGTGCACCCCCGGCACCCCCCTTGCGCACGCCTATGATTGCCCCCTGTTAAGTAGCAGTGTTATTGAGCATACAGCAGTTCTAAGGTCTTTTCAACCTATGCCTATGCAATGGCCAACTCAATTAAAACCTTTTTGTTGCAGTAAAATTTAGCAGTAAACCTCTTTGTAGTAAAGTCCAGTAACACAGCTACTGTGCAACTTGCTTTAAGTCTCCTTTTCCAAAAAGCATTTCCTGCTGTCACTGTGTCATTAATTGCTTGCTGAGGAGTTCAGTTGTACTAACATGACCTAGCTACCTTTTATGGCCTGAAATCCACTCCAAATTGTTTTCTTGAGGAAGAAACAATAAATCTAAGAGACATGCTCAGTGGGCAGCGATTAGATTTTGTACAGGAGTATAAAATAAGCTAAAGGCAATGCACATAGAGAATAAAACAGAATGATATCTGCACGTATAGGTATCAAAGTATGTGCTTTGAGAACATGCTGTTTTTATTACCAGCCACCATAAATACTGTGTGTACTGGACTGGGTGTATTAAACTCATTAGCATAACTACTACCATATTAGTCCATGTGGCTAGACTGATCTGATTGTGACAGAGCAGCCCGACGACATGTGTTTATATCACAGAGGAACGGAAGGCCTAAGCTTGTATTGGGTCTACTGTGCTATACTTACCAGGGCCGGTCTTGTCACTAGGCCTGTGAGACATGGGCCTAGGGGCGGCACCTTTTAAGGGCGGCAGGCTGTGACCAGGGATGGTCCTCCTGCCCCATGCTACCCGCCATCCCGGGCAACTGCTCCTGCCACATCATAGAGCTCTGCCTCCACACTGGGCAGGGTCCAACACCGGAAGCCGCCGCAGTAGATATTTTGCTAATCTCTCACAGAGATGTTGGCACTCAAAGGGTTAATACTAAAACTGAAGAAATGTGAAGTATAATGGTAGCATTTGTGTTAATATTCAACTGTACTGAACATTATATTTAAAATGTTAATGTAATAATCTTACATAAAAGACAAGTATTGTAATGATGCTTCTCTTAATAAGGGGAGAATTCAGTTATCCAATGTATATTACTGTGGTTGATTAATCCCTGGGGGTAAGTAAATTATCCTGATAGCTGACACTCTCTTGGACTGTGTTTTTGCACAACAGTGTGGAAATTTGTAAGTCAAAAAGAGTTCGGAAAAAAATTGCAGCAGGCTCCCCTGCTCCTCGCTGGATTTCCCCGGAAAGTAGAATGGGGTGGCTGGCGAGGGGGTTAAACAGCGAGGATCGCTGGTTTTCTACAATCCCCGCCGTTTAACCCCCTCCCTGGCCGCTCACCCCTGGCATTGAATACTGACCTTAGAATGTTTTAACATTTTGTTCCTTTATTTGGTTTATCTTTTTGTACCTCTCAAACTATTGTATGTTGACATAGTGACTGACTACCTAGACATTATGGGGGAAATTTACTAAAGGAAATTTGTAAAAAATAGGTGTATTTGTATTTAGAAATACATTTATTTTTGACATTTACTATCCCTAAAATACAGCAATTCGTATTCGTATTGATAGCACATCAATACGAATACGAATTGCCGTATTTTCAAGAAAGTAAATGTCAAAAATAAGTGTATTTCTAAATACAAATACACCTATTTTTTACAAATTTGCTTTAGTAAATTTCCCCCTATCTATCATCAACTTACTGACAGGAGCATGCAATGTCAGGCAAGTATTGCACCCAACATACTGTATATTACATTTGGTTTTGTTCAATTAGATTGGTATTTATATGTTAGTTGGGCACCCACTATAGTTAGTACGCTCATACCCCCACTATCCATGTCGGCATGGAGTTGATTTTATATAGTGTGGCGAGCGCAGTGAGATTGTGGTGCAAATTTGCAAATACAGTGTGTAGCAACATTAAGCACCCAATGAGATATATTAACTATATTTATACAGTATATTAAAGTGATACTGTAGCACTAACTGGCAATATACAGATGGAGCAGCTCCCGTCAGAGCTGCACTTGGCCATAGAATCGCCAATCTGCGCCATCCGCCAGAATGGGATGCGTGCACACGAGACGCTTGTGTGCCCCGTTCCAATGGAGCCCTCTGTAGTATCAGCAGAGGTGGATTTTTCACAATGCAACAGGCATCTGCCTAGGGCCCAGGAGGACCCAACTGGCCACATAAGGAGACCCTGGCCATCCAAAATGTTCCCAGAGGAGCATTGCGCGACTACTGCATGGTGTCATGACATAACGCAGACCTGGAATAATTAAAAAAAAAACTCCAAGCGCTGGAAGCCTCACTCAGTAATTACACTCTAATTTATCAGTCAAATTACTGCTGCCACTTAAATTCATTTATTGCCAATTGAACCATTATAGACAATAAAACACAGGAAAAGGAAAGTAGATTTGTGACTGATAAAAATATACAATTGGACTCGTGGTGTGGATATAGGGGGAAATTTACTAAAGGAAATTTGTAAAAAATAGGTGTATTTGTATCCAGAAATACACTTATTTTTCACATTTACTATCCCGAAAATATGGCAATTTGTATTCGTATTGATAGCACATCAATACGAATCCGATTTGCTGTATTTTCGGGATAGTAGATGTCAAAAATAAGTGTATTTTTGGATAAAAATACACCTATTTTTTTTTACAAATTTCCTTTAGTAAATTTCCCCCATAATATCAATTTTTGGTACTCTTTACCTAGAACGGCGCCCGCGATTGGCATCGCGGGCGTCGGGGGTAAAAAATCGCGGGCATCGGGGCCATCGCATGCACATAAAAAACGGGTGCGACGCGATGCCCACGATTTTCCCATAGGGATCAATGTTAAAAGTGAGATTGGATGCGATTTTAGTGTTAAATGCCTCAATGCCCGCGATTTTTACATAGGAAACAATGTTAAATGGGCCACAGAGCCCTAATAGTCCCCCTGAAGTCTTAAATGGCCCCCACAATTTTTAACGCCACCCCACGATCAACGTGAACCCGAAGCGTGGCGAGCGCAGCGAGCCCGCGAGGGGCGGCGGTACGCGTCCTCCGACCTTTTCATACCCCCACTATCCATGTCGGCGTGGAGTTGAGAATAGAATAGTGTGGCGAGCGCAGCGAGCCACCGAGCCTGAAGCGTGGCGAGCGCAGCGCGCCCCGCGAGGGGACGCGGATACCTGTGAAGCCCGCGAAGGGACGCGTTTACCTGTGAAGGTATCCGCGTCCCCTCGCGGGGCTCGCTGCGCTCGCCACGCTTCGGGCTGACGGAGATCGTGGGGTGGCGTTAACAATTGTGGGGGCCATTTCAGACTTTAGGGTGACTATTTGGGCTCTGTGGCCCATTTAACATTGTTTCCCATGGAAAAATCGCGGGCAACGAGGCATTGAACACTAAAATCGCGTCCAATCTCACTTTTAACATTGATCCCTATGGGAAATCGCGGCCATCGCGGGCATCGCATCGCACCTGTTTTTTAGTGCATTCGATGGTCGCGATGGTTGCGATGGGCGCCGTTCTAGGTAAAGAGTACCCGATTTTTAAATAATTAATAAAATACTAAAATGCAAACACTTTATCAAAAATCTAAATAAAACAAAATTAATGGTTTCACAAGCAAATAAATACAATTATAAGAAAAAAATGGGACAATAACAAAATTGGACAATAAAAGATTGTTATAAAAAAATATATAGAGAGTAAGTCCACCTTATTTTTAGAATAATGATTGAATACCCCAAATGTGCAATTTTTAAAGCAATGTCTTTTTCAATTCTGAACCAGCAAGTGTTAAACCAGGATATGTCACATAATCTGCAATCTACATTGTGTTGCATTGTCAGCCACCCTTTAGTCATAAAATGGGAATGTTTAACCATTCTGTTATAACTGTATATCATTTACAATACTTTTTTTCCCCTCAATATACAAATGTGGTGGATCAATGATCACCAGTATATTGTATGTAGTGACATTGGGCCTAATTCAGACCTGACAGCAGGACAAATTTGTTCTTAAAATGGGCAAAACCATGTGCAGAGAGAGTTAGATTTGGGTGAGTTATTTTGTTTTTGTGCAGGGTAAATACCGGCTGCTTTATTATTACTACACCACAATTTAGATTTCAGTTTCATTACACCCACCATAATCCAAATCTTTGTGCATGTTACATCTGCCTTACCTGCAGTGCACATGGTTTTGCCAATTTTGAGAACTAATTTGCCATGTGATCAGGTCTGGATTAGGCATATAATGTTATGCTACTTTCTTAATGGCTGTTCATTTCCTATATACTTTTTTCCTGCTATATTTTAATAAAGTTTCTAAAACACAAATATATTTATTTCAAGATTTTGCCTCACACCACAGCTCCCATGAAATGACATCACTGTTACATGGTGCTTTCTCAGTCTACAATATTCACTATATACAGTACTCACATTAACATTGCAAATAAAAATGAACAGTTATAACCTGTCCCCATTTGTCCCATTGATTTGAGACATGTCTTAACTTGACCCATTGATTTTGGTGATCTGGAATTTATGTTATCTGCTAAAAAGCAGACTATGTATATAGTTTCGGGTATAGCTCTAGGACCTGGGCACACAATTCCAACACTATGAATGTAAAGTGACGGTAGTGCGTACCTTAATTTTTAATAACACAGTTATCCAGTTCTCGAAAGACCGACTTGGTTAATCGGTCAAGTAGGTAGCAGACGTAGGGGAGAGAACAGGCTCCTAGCAGTTCTTAAAAACCACATGCAAATATGTAAAAATATATAGATATACAATTTATTACAGCAATACAACATACAGTATAAAGTAATGATAAAAACAACAATAAAATACAATATATTTTATAATAAGGGATACAATAAGGGCAAGGGAATGGGACGGAAAAGGTGATTTTTACATTGACACTTTGGAGACTTTGTATTGTACATACAGGAAAACAGAGTCTTAAGCCGTGTACACTGATATTGCTGGGAATATGGTCGCTGGCGACCATATTGCCAGTGATGGGAGTGTGCCCATAAATCGGCGGGTGCACGCTCCCGTTTTCAGCCCCGTTCTAATCGCTGGTCGCAGGAACTTGCTCCTGCGACCAGCTGATTACCTTTGCGGCACCGCCGGCAGAGGTTTCTTTTCATCAGCGACCATTCCTGGTCGCCGATGAAAAGGGGGCCCCATGTGTACACACCTTTAGTCCGACGCCTGGATTAGCCCTGAGGTTAGGTGGAGGGTCCCAACGTGTTTCGTCCAATAGTTGGACTTCTTCAAGGGGAGCCACTCCCCATGAAGAAGTTTTTGATATATTTACCATGTACGTGTCCTAAACTGTCTTGTACTGTAATTCGGTATGTGTTTTTGCTCATAACTATGCTCTGTACAGCGCTGCGGAAATGATAAAAACCTGTTAATAAATAAATATGCAAAACAGAGAATCAGTACAGTATGTTAATAATATATGTGAACACAAATACAGCTAATAGCATTTTTATAGAATGTGCATTTTTACATTCAGTATTATAGCTTTTAAAAATAGTAATTTTACTCCAATACTTAACTAATTAACAAAATAGCTACTTAGGTTTATCTCTGTGTCATTTATCACCTCATTAATGTGCCGCTAGGGAGCCAGCTTGTTACAGATAATGAAATATAACCACTGTCTTACACAGACTATATTGAGGTACTAGGCCAGAGGTTTGATTATAGTATGCTAGCCTATGAAGGATATTAGTTTATTTGACAGCAACATAAATTGATTTACTTCTGAGATTTACTGATTCTTAATCTATGGTAGAGCAGTTACTGTAGGTAGCACTGATAGCGCCAGTTTTAACACAGACCTCCTGTACTTGTTGCTTAATCACATTAATAATAATACAAAATAGTTTTGTTTATAATCTTGATAATCATAATACATCTTAAATAACAGCATTATTGATGGATATATTTTACTGTAGAAAATAGTATACTGTACAGTCATAGTTACATATAAAGAAAGTATAATATAGTACAGAATATATAATATAATGTAGAAAATAGTATAATAAGTAATAGAATAAATCTCATAATGAGCACATAGTGTAGTATAATGCCTTAGCCCCACCATGCTGCCTTATAAGTGTGGGTAGTCCATAGAGATGTGCTAGGCATTGCTTGGGTACTGATTCTGTATTATCTGGTCAGTGAATTTTTACTCAGTCTTGATGACAATTCCTGACTAGGTCTATGACAAATGTTTCCTTTTCCTATTTCTCAGCCATGACCAAGGTCCAGATTCTCTAAGCTTCAAAAATGATAAAATGGAGAGTGATAAACAGCCAATCAAATCAGCTCCTACATGCCATGTCACAGGCTGTGTTTGAAAAATGTCAGACATGAGCTGATTGGCTGGCTGTTTATCACGCTCCATTTTATCACTTTTGAAGCTTAGAGAATATGGCCCATAGTCATGCCTCACCTGGTACCTTGTTAGGGTAGAATACACAACTCATGAAAGTTACTGTATTATCAGAAATGCCTGCACCAACACTAAATTGTGCCTACTGTGCTCCCAAGGCTTTATTTTATATCTGTGTGACTTATATATTGCTGTACTACCCAAATCCTATGTATTATGTGCATTGTCTTGATGTCTGTAAAGCGCCTTTAGCATACCTCCCAACCGTCCCGGATTCGGCGGGACATTCACGATTTACGGCTGATGTCCCGTCGTCCCGGTACTACTTACCGCAGTCCCGGCTTCCCGAGACGGTTGGGAGATATAAACCACGATAATGGGGCAGATGTATCATAGCAGCGCTTATCGCGCCGCTATGATACTTCCTGCTTCGCCTCAATAGCGAGGCGAAGCAGGAAGGGACATCGACAAGATGTATTAACATCTTGTCTGCCGAAGCGGGGGAGCGTTAACTCCCCCCTTCGGCGATGTCCCTTTCTGGAGATAGCGCATCAGTTAATACTGATGCGCTATCTCCTGTCCCCCGGCCGGCCGCACTGGGCATGCGCGGGATCTCGCTGTTCACGCGAGATCCCCAGCGCAGCCCAGACCTAACAGCAGGGACAGTGCTGTCCCTGCTGTTTAGATAGGGCTTCGCCAGCCTGATGCTGGCGAAGCCAAAGCAGGCTTTGTGCGGAACGGTCAGCGATGCTGACCGTTCATACATTCGGCCTGCTATCATTTTGATAGCAGCGCCGATATGGACAGGGGCGCATAGCGCCCCTGTCCTTTACCGCATCTCACCTCCTTCATACATGGGGGAGAAGCGGTATCAGTGCACATAACGTGCGCTGATACCCCTTCTCCCCCATAACGACCCTTCATACATCTGCCCCATTATTACGACGAGCGGCGAAAACGGGGGCGTGGCCGGATTGCACGTCACCCCCTTTTCTCGAGGCCACACCCCCTTTTCACTTCGCCGCGCGAACATCCCGACCTCCCAACTTCAAAAGTTGGGAGGTATGCCTTTAGTCGCTATATAAATAAAACTTACTTACTTACAAGTCCTGTCTCATGTTCTAATCTTGTGTAATCCTTTCGGGTTTATATCTATATTTATCAGTGTGTATTGGTTTTGTCTTTGCACACTGACTATATAGCCCTCTATGTTATGTATAACAGATACTTCACACTACGCTGTCCTGTAACAGCAAATGCCACCTGTTACATCCTTCCATTGCTGTTCCTGTTACCCTCTGCTCCTCAGCTCCCCTTATTGCCCTCAGTTTCCTGGCGTCTGTCTGGCACCTTTTCTTGGCTGTCAAGTATGTCCAAAATGTTCCGCCCCTTCCCTACTTACAGTACATTATTTTACTATAGTTTAAAACCGTGAAGAATTGAATGGCCGTGGGTATGGGGCCTTCAAATTCCTTCTACACTGCCACATGACATGTCATTTTAAAGGCATACAGTACTTTTGTATAGAAGCAATGAAAGTCACACTGGAAAATAAAAATGTCACTTAATCAGAAGTAAAAGGATGGTGCCTTAGGTATACAAAGCTAAAAACTACTTGTCACAACTCATAAGGAACAGCAATTCAGCTATCATCTTCATTGTACAATTTACTAGATATTGCATTCAGAACAAAATCAGTCTCTTCACATTAATTTAATTCCCTTTGCTAGGAGATCTGTCATCTATGTTGTCTTGCACACAGCCACACAGTGACAATAGTCCACATCC
This sequence comes from Crinia signifera, assembly GCF_055691185.1. NCBI lineage: Eukaryota > Metazoa > Chordata > Amphibia > Anura > Myobatrachidae > Crinia > Crinia signifera. Next base: position 167,891,087 of record NC_139217.1, read on the forward strand.
TATGAGAGGGATGTTATTATATCAGTCTCAGACAAGACAGTTCTAAACACACTGCAGGGTAGTTCCTCATGTTTGGGAGTCAAGGGATTCAGCTCAGAGGAATCCATGTTACAGTTGGTGCCTGAAGAAGGAGATACTGTATACTGTTTACCTCTGTCTTACAAGCATCAGTAGAAAAGTAACTTTGCCTTATTATTATTCACCACAACATAATGCAATTGTCCATAGCTCACTTTGCTGAAGGCAAAGGGAGCAGTGCTATGGTTCAATGTCTTATAATGAGTTACATAAATCAGAGTATTGAGGACATTATACTGCTTGATTCATGTAACTGACTGCAATTCACTGCTGCCCTAACAATGTTTCTATTACACTGCTCCATACACTCATTTCAGCATAGTGCAGACAGAAATAAACATTTATTGCTTAATCCAAATATCCTTTTTTTTTCTTCCACAGAGTTCTTACAACGAACTAACGTGACTGAAGAACCATATTTGGTAAATACACTGGCAGCCAAATCTATCACAAGGCAACAGGAAATAGTATTTCCATGGCTGTGTACGGAGCAGTTTTTCTGTATCGTTAGCCGTGAGTCAAACAGTTGTGATCTACTTAAAGCTACTTTATAAAATAGAACATGGAATGCCAGTAAATTAAACATTGACGTGATTCCTTCATTACGAAGTTAAACAACCATAAATGCTATTTATGGGGCAGTACGGATGGTGTAATGGTTAGCATGGGTTATGGGTTCTATTCCCACCATGGCTCTAACTGTGCAGAGTTTGTATGAGTTTTCCCCATGCTGCTGTGTGGTTCCTTCAGGTACTCCGGTTTCCTCCCACAATCCAAAAATATACTGGTAGGCTAAATGGCTCCCAACAAAATTAACCCTACAATGTCTGTGTGCATGTATATGTGGTAGGGAATATAGATTGTAAGCTCCACTGGGGCAGGGACTGAAGTGAATGTTCAAAAATATTCTCTGTAAAGCGCTGCGGAATATGGTTGTATGTATGTATAGGCAAATTTTCCACAAGGCATCCTAGGTGCATGCCTAGGGCCCAGCAGCTCCCAATGGGCCCCATAAAGATATCCTGGCGACACAAAACATTCCTGGAGGAGCCCACACTTTCAAAGTCCGTTTGATGTTCTTTGATATGATAAAAAAAAATGTTTGCACTCACAATATGGTTTCATCCACTGCATACAGTCAGTTTGCATTAAATGTGACACAGGTACAGTAGCGCACGCAAGGGGGGGGGGGGGGGTTCTGAGTACCCAGAAACCCAAGAGTCTAAGGACCATAGGCTGGGCACAAGAATTTTAAAAATCGGCCCTTGGGAACCGGAGATATCTGACTTCAAATCAGTGGTCCCCATCCAAGCCTGTTAATTGCTCTTCCCAGTCAGATATTTCAGGTTCTGTCTGACTTAGAGTTTTTCTGAGGATATATTCCAAAATCTGTGACTCTCCCCCTTTGAAGGACACTAGTAGCTTGTCTCTACTGTTCCCAGAACCAGAGATATCTGCCTTCCAGCAGCTGGTTACTGCTCCAGCTCCACACACCTGGTATGTAGTTTTATATTCTCGTTGGCGGATTGCTCTGCCTCCTGAACTCTGTTCCCCTAGTCCATAATACCATTTGGTAGGTGGGATTAACTAGTTTTTAATTCCAATTCAAATCTAAGAAATCTTTTTCCGGGAACTGGAGAAATATGCAGTCAAGCAAGCTGTCCTCCCACCAGAAAATTATGAATAATAATCCCACTCCATTATACACCCGTCCTCTGCATATTAAACATCCTCTACCACCCTGGAAGTTATGTATCAGGGCCCCTTCATTCAGCCCAATGCCCCCTTCTCCCACCCAATCTCCCACCATCTGTGCAGTAAAGGGGTAATTAGTGGAAATTACTGATCCAGGCCCTACATGCTGAGCGATTGATATAATACCCTCTACCAACTGTGGGACATCAAAGCTTCCCCCACCCCTACCGCTGGAGGATCAGTAGGGGTCCCAATACATTGCTATGCCCAGGGGTCTACACTGCTGTTGCTGCCCCTGTATGTGTATGTATATATATATATATATATATAATTATTATTATTTATATACATTTATCTATAATACTTTAACTGACCCGCCATATACTGGGTCACCTAAGTGCCTTCTGAAAATCCTGCGTTTGCCCCTGAGGTATTAAGCCTTGCAAAAGTCCGAGAGCCTGATTCAGATTTGTACACAATGCTTAGCATTTATCAGTAGACTGTACATGTGCCAAGGTACTCTATCAATGCTGGCTGCATTCAGCAGTAAAGATACTGTATAGTGCTATGGAATGTTGGAGGGCCACAATCCAGTATCTTGCCTAGGGCCCTTGAGGTCTAAACCCACCTCTGCACATGTGTTAAATTACCAGTGAACACATTAGCACAGAAAAAGAGAAATGGCATTTTGACACAACTTCCCAAACACCTTAGAACTGTATGATCACTAGCAGTAGACACAGCAATCTGTGCAAATTAAATGACCATGCTAACAGTTATTCAAGGGGCATGTGATATAAACACTGGTATATTTAGACCTTATGACTCATAACTTCCAACATGACCAATTTGTGTGCAGTGAATAACAGCCGGCTTCTCTTTTTGCCTTTTATTATTTCACATTTAATAGCATGGTCGCAATGTAAAAAAAAACTCCAATAAACGAAAAAAAAAAATAATAAAAAAAAAATAATGCACATCAGCATTTGGAATAATTAATATTTATGCCAGCAACCCTTCCTTGTAAACAAAATACAAAATTGGAAAGGCGCTGGGTGTGCTCATGCAATTTATAGTGAACCATGGTATCATGACACTGCTGAACAATACTGCAAATCCCATTCCCACTCTTGCCACTTGGATCTACTGTCAGGGATCTCCAGAACAAGACTGTAATCAAGTACACAGTACAGTATGTATTAACAAACAGCGGTCCGGATTCAGACTCAAATATAATTTTTGAATCAGAGGATTTGCAAAAATATGCGTGGTACCCCACTCCAGAACCATCCCCTTTTTATCCCACAGCCCTGTAATTGCAGCCAACGCTGCCAGATGAACCCTGACCTACAAGGGACTGCGGGGGTTAATATTCCCCCCGATTGCTAGGTGACCAAAGCACCCAGGAAGAAATACCAGTAGAGCATAAGGACCCAGTGCAACCCAGTATACTAACTGGGGAGCGGGAAGACAGGAGTGGGCAGGATTGGCTGCCGCCATTCGGGAAGAACAAACGAGGAGCATGGTGGACAAGAAAGGCAGTGAGCATCGTGAATGGCAGGCACAGAGTGATCAGGGCAGTCAGAGGCCTGACCGCCCCAAACAGAGAGTAGCCAGCGATGATTCGGGTGAGCAGTGCAGAGGCTGAGGGTGCAGCTGCAAGGAGCCATTCTGGGTGGAAGTGGATGGCAGTGCACAAGGAGGTAAGGCCACGGGATTGACAGCTGGTAGTGGCACAGACGGACCCCCGCTGGGTGACTGTCACATTGTGCAACCAGTGGACGCCTGCCAGCCCGTCCAGTTTGCAGTCCCCATTGAGAGCTGTGAGCTCGGAGATGCCCGGCAGGAGCTGGCAGCCAGCAACAGACTCAGGGAACCCTTTCTACCCTTGATCAGTCAGCCCCCATATTGGGACTTCTCCCCATGTAATCACTCAGTGTGTTACCCTGCAGCACAGTGACTGAAACTGCCTTAGCCTCCCTTGAATAGAGCCCTTTGTCAGAGATACTAACTTCTGGGCCTTCACTGGAATTATTTGTGGGTCTATTACTGCCCAATATCCCTGATGCAGGGCACCCAAGTGTAGTGACATTTGGATCAAGTGCCTCCATTTATTGTGTGGGACTCTCAGAGTAGGACCGTTGGTTCGATGGTTACTAAACATCGCCCTCTATTGGTGACTCTGATATATAGACTGTCATGGCTCAATAGCGCCCTCTATTTGTGGGATACAAAAACACTGGCTCTTCACCTCCTACAGCACCCTCTATTTGCTGCACCACATGAATACAACCTGGATACAGTACTGTACTGTTCATTGGATTATAAATAACTGTGCGCAGTTTAGGCCCAACTCATCATTCTCCTTGGAGGACATTAAGGAAAGGGGCCGTGCATATTCTGCATAAGTTGAATGCTATAGTCAAATTGTGTAAGTGGAATAAGATGTTTTTTTTTTCATAATAACCTTAATTGAATTGTCTTTGATTATATAACTTGTGATTACCATTTGTGAGACCACTCTTGACCTGCGCAGTGTAATGGTTTATTATATGCATCTAACCTTGATTACAATTGGGTTGTAGCAGTGACCAGTTCCAGAATAATAAAAGTAACATCATTGCTTATTAGGTCTCATTATTTGTGGGGTCCTATTTGGGGTATCCGATCTCCTGCCACAAGCTCCTACTGGAGAGGCTGTGAAGTGTCCAGAATCCGCCAGCCATCTTGCAGAGACCCAGGTAGGACATTACATTACTCTGTTACAGGGGTCCCAAATTCTGATGGATCGGCTGAGAAATCGGGTGAAAAGTGGTGAAATCGCATGTGTTTGACATCTGATCAGACATAGGCATCGAAACCGTGGGTGCTCCGGGGCCCAAGCACCCACAGAAGGTGAGGAGCACCCACGGAACGGGCCACGGCAGCGGGGTCCCAGCAGCTGACATGCTGTCATCAGCGGGGGTCCCTGCGGCGGATGGGTACTAGTAGCGGTATTAATACCGCAGGGACCCTGCTGCTGACGGCATATCCGCTGCTGCTGGGACCCCGCTGCGGCACTGCTGCTGCTCCCGGACCCCGACAGCGAGTGAGTCCGTGGTGGTGGTGGTGGGGGTGGGGGGGTGGTGGTATGTGGTAGTGTGTGTGTGGGGGGGGGGCCTTGAGGGTGGGGGGTGTTGGGAGCACCCACCGAAAAAAAAGGAAGTCGGCGCCCCTGCGATCGGATGCATATTTCCGAGCACATCGGATCGGAGTCAAAGATTGGACATGCTGGGGGCTTTAGAATGGAAATTAATTAGCTTAGGATTGACCTAGTTGAAGGAACGAAGTTAAAATGAAACTAAAATGCCTCCTTTGAAGGAAAAATATACCTTTCCATTTATATTGTCTGAAAACGAGCTTTGAAAACAATGCAACAATGCTTTACTGTAAGCAGCATTTATGTACAAGCATAAATTACTATGTAGGAGAAAAAAAACGTTCTGTAGTCTCTATAAATAGTAACACCTCCCTGCTGTGAACTACAATTGATAGGCAAAGTAACCGTCAAGTTACAAATATCTTTGAAAGTTCAATATTAACATATAATATATATGAATACATATATAAGAGCACACATTACTGTTTCACATCATACTGTACATGACAAGAAGTTATATTATGGCTGACATAAAGCTAGAGGGTGAAACGGAAAACTCCAGACCTTACTTGACCTCTGTTAGAGAACACATAGCAAAGTAAGTCACAGAAATAGTTAAATTATGCTTCACTTACAGAAAGTACTGTACTACTAATACAGTGACTGCTATGTTACTGTGCATGTACGGATGGGAAGCTACATTGCGTTTCAAGTGTCCTATGCTGAGAAGATGGGTCGTGCTCTTTCTATATTAAGCCAAGAAGGAAAAGTCACTGAAAAGTTGACTGTAATTTTTACCTTCCATGTTCTCCACTGGAAAGTTAATCATTCTTCAGCCATTATTCTTGCATAAACTTCGGTTACTGTCTTCTTAACCTTCACTCATATCCAAACCCCTATTCCACGGACAAGCTCAACAAAGCTGTTCTAGCAGGGAGAGAGTAGAGACTACAGACAATGGGAATAAAATCCCTCATGAGCCAGTGTTTACATGACGGAGTCTGACAGACACACTGTGCTGCAGAGAGCTACACCCATATGGTCCTGTATGACAGTTTCAACAAAGGGTAGATTACAAGCTTCACATTACTGCTTAATAATTTTCATTACACTTCTATTATGCTCCGGAAAAACACATTAGGGCTTATTTGCAAATACAGACAATTAATGTAAATGTTATAAATTAATATAAATGTTTTTAGTGCATTTGTCAACTGTTTTCTATCACATTTGCATTTCCTGGTTATCCACCTGTCTCCAGACTTGAAGTGGGTGGCAACAGAATAGCATGTAGCCAATCATATCTTTTAAATGTGAGTGGGGGTGAGGCTGTATGTGACATTTTTATTATTATTATTCTTTATATTTTAATAGCATGAGGACGACTTTGTTAGAGTAACATATTTCCAGGGGTGCTTTAAGAGAGTATGAGGCCTGTGTGCAGGCTCTGATTGGGTCTCCTCCTCTCCAGGGGTGCACTAGCACCCGTGCCATGTTCCCGCAAACACCTCTATTGTGCATGTGTGAATCGTTGAAAAATGGCCGCAGAGGCCATTTTCCCAGTGATTTTTACTGCAGTTCTGCCAACGTTGGACCGACGGAGAGGTGAGTATGATTAATTGTGTGCAGGATGGGCGATGTGTGGACCTCCCTGCACAACGCACACCTTGCACCCATTATGGAAACACCAGTACATATTTATATGATTTCCATTGCCTGAGCAGGACACATAATATACCAAATAAAAAGTCTTGGGGCCTGATGGGTGCAAAGCCGATGTTCCATGGAACTGAGCCATTATTGTCAGACTGCGTATGTGTCTAAAGGAAAAAGGGTATTGCTGGCGCTGAGGGGTTGGGTTAGTCAATATGTGAATGTCTGTCGGGTTAGCTGGAATCTGGATCTGTGGTTTCTGGTATCAGGAACAATAACTGTGGGCTGGGTGTTGTAGTTGGTGTCCTGAATCGGAGGAACAGTTCGTGGGGTAGTATAAGAGTGAAAATGTCCCACGCCGGGTGGGTACTCACTGCTGGCAAACTTGTGGCTGAGGGTTCACCAATGTTGGCCCTTGCGTCAAGGTTGTGCTGGATGTTGGTACTTCTGGTATAACAAGTATGTAGATCAGTACGGTATATGCGTGCAATGACAAGAAATAGCAGTAGCTTACCCCTCACTCGCACTGTATGGAACACGCTGTAAACCAGAGAGCATGCTGATTAACCTACACTTTTGGGTAAGCTACAACTATTTCTTGTCATTGCACGCATATACCGTACTGATCTACATACTTGTTATACCAGAAGTACCAACATCCAGCACAACCTTGACGCAAGGGCCAACATTGGTGAACCCTCAGCCTCAAGTTTGCCAGCAGTGAGTACCCACCCGGCGTGGGACATTTTCACTCTTATACCACCCCACAAACTGTTCCTCCAATTCAGGACAGCAACTACAACACCCAGCCCACATTTATTGTTCTTGATACCAATAACCACAGATCCAGATTCCAGCTAACCAGACAGACATTCACATATTTACTAGCCCAACCCCTGAGCGCCAGCACTACCCTTTTTCCTTTTTTCATTGCTCTAGGAGGGATCAGGACTGCCCCTCCACCAGTGCAAGCAGCTAAGGGTTGACAATCTTAGAGTGCTGTGCAATCACCCTCCTTTCCAATATTGTGTATGTGTCTAATTCACACTGCTTCATAGGAAGAGACATGTTTGGGGGCGGTAACGTGGAGTAGATGTAAAAATGCAGGTGTGTCATGCTTGTTTTTGGGGCGTGTATCTTACATTGCTGTGATCATGTACACAGAGAAATCCAGCACTTGTGTCACTACTGCTGCAGCCAGTGTGTGTATCCACAGGTCAACCCTTAAGCTCGATGTACCTAGTTCTTGTGTATAGGCTGCAAATGTATACACAATTGAGGTTGAGTTACGATTGCTCCAGTGGTCCTCTATTTCATTTCTGGGTGGCTGCTTTACTTTTCCACATCTACAGATGCTTTGAAGTGGAAAATTGCACTTACATCTGCATTAGCGTTCATCTCTAAATCAGGCCCTTGGTCCATAGATTTTGTAGAAAAATATTGTATGAAAACTGTGACAATTATTTGCAGCCACCCATGTGCCGCAATAGTCTATTGACTGCGGTCACATTGAGGATTTATTTGTAAAGTGATTCACAGTCAAGGACTGTTTGTGGGTAATTACAGGGCATGGCAGCAAAAACGCAGGTGTGCTGTGACCAATTTCGGGGCACGTTTCAGACTGCGACTGTGATCCTGTATGCATCTGCAATGGCTCTGGTGTTGGGTATCCTGCAGCCATGCTGTGCGACCTTTTGAATACACATGAGTTAAGGTCACCATGTATTGGGCACCATGTTGCCATGCTCCCCCAAACCGCTGATCTGCTGTCCAGATGATCAGAAACCCGTCAGGGCATCTGGGAAAATAATCATGTCCCGGTCAGGATTTGGAGGATCGTTCATTTCTGAACGTTTGGTATTCCTGATGTCCAGATCTGGCCATATCCTGTGCATTGTAGTCAGAGAGGCGGGCCACAGTAGTGCAATCGCACCTCCACGTCTACATATGCTGAAACCACCCTGCCCCACTTTTGAAGGTCATTGGTTAATGTGTCTATTGCAATATCTATTTTAAGCCTTTAAGAACACCCGGAAATCTTCCAGTCTGAGCTGTGCTGCTGGTGTGGGTTAGCCCGGCAGATTTACAGGCTACACCATTTTTAGATCCTGAGTGCAGCAGCCCGGGAAACAGTATAATTCATTATACATTTAAGCCAGACTCCCATGGGTGTTTTTTCAAAAAATAACCCGCCACTGAAAGGATTAATATGAAAACCAGAAATTAACTTTTTTTGAAGGATTAAAGCATTGGGCTTTTGGATTGAAAAAGAAGCAATGTCAACCCAAATTGAAATGCTGCCTGTCTTGTAACTGTTTCTTTTCTGTTTTGTATAAGTGCCATTATTCTAAGCCGTTGTACTATCTGAGTGGAATACTTTTAATTAAACCTCCCCTTTAAATAAAACTTTGGATTACTCAAAGTATGTGAATTGGGCTAGAGCCAAGAGTAGGCCTTACATCACACAAACTTTATTTCAATCACTTGTTCTTTGTGTAGTATTTATATACCCACTAATCCATTGTTCCTTCTTTAGATAAATTACAGCATGAATTAGTCCATTGTGCAGCTGAGGGTATGTAGTTCCAAACAGAGACACAAAAGAAAAAAATAATTCGGTTGTCCCTTAATTTAAAACTAACGAGCGAACAAATGATTTTGTTGTTTTATCAAGAAACTACTGTAGTAATTTATGTCCATATGTTTAGTGCTTAGTTACTTACTTAATGTAAACTTGGCTTATAACGAACTAGCAGTGCCTACCTGTCGTTGCCAAGTGATTATTAATTTTATTCAATTATACAGTACAATTTTTGCTTTCCGATTTTTTCAGTTCACTCGGCTGATTTAATATTTTCTGAAGTAAAAAAGTGTTTTTATGATCTTATTGTTTAAAAGACAGATTGCGGTGATTAGCATAAACTCTAGAAGGGTCATTACAAAATGCCAATCTAACGTCGAGAACAGACATTGCATTTCTGATTTGCATACACGATCACTTTGATCATGGCCACTTTGATTATGGCAATGCATCTCTCTCTGGTTACTGGACTCTCTGGGCGTTATTCAATGTGAATACCGGCGACGTGCAGCGAATCCTGTTTAGGATTCGCTGCACATTCGCCACTGCTCGCTGCGTTCCGGAGCCTCGCCGGCTCCGGTATTCAACGAGTCAGGGGCTCGCTGCCCCTGACCGGCGAATTTGAGCTCCTGTGGCGGACGCCGCAGGGAAGTCTCCCTGCCTGCCCCAGAACGTTTGTGGGGGGGGGGGGAGGTGGGCTCCCCGGGTGCCAGGCAGCACAGGCTGCCCCCCGGGGGTGCCAGCAGGGGACCGGGTATATTCACTACACCCGATCATGAATATGTAATGATCGGGTGAAGTGAATATATGAATATCTAATGAGCGGCTCGGCTCCGGCCCCCTGCTGGCTGGTCTGTGTAAAAAAAATAAAAATATATATATATATTTTTTAATTAAATATATATTCATGTGCTTACAGCACATGAATAAAAATAGCATGCCCCTCCTCAGAATAAAATTCCAGATTTTTTGACACCAATTGTAAAAAACAAAACACTTTATTTGAAAAGTTCACCTTCCACTTCACCATAAAAAGATAGCGATTGCTACTCGGTGAATCATGGCGAAAAAAACCTTGAAATGTATTCGCCATCTGGTCATTGAATAGGGTGATTCACCGTTTTAGTCAGAAATTCAGCTTACAGCACAAAATCGCAATAAAAACCTGGCGAATCAGCCTCATTGAATACCGCCCTCTGACTTATATTGAGAGCTTAAGTGCATCTCTTCTAATGGTGGATACACACAGTGAGATCTACACTATTTATTTATTCAATTTTGCTTTTTGAAGCAAAATCAAATCGAAATTGAATGGGCATCGAATGGTTTTTGCACATTCGATGCAGATTCGATCCCGATGCATGTTCACGTTTAGTGGAAATCGAAAAGAAAAACAGTCCAGGCAAGAATACAGTATATTGTAGAAATCGAATCGAAATCAAATTGAATTCCACATCTAACTGTGTGTACCCACTATAAGTGTCTCAGGTTGGATTTGGCTGTTCTCTGATCAAGAATTTGTCTCTCATAAGCGGCTTTCTCTCTCCAAGCATGACTCAATAGCCCTAGCTACTCGCCTGGCATTTTTAGAATTTTTTTACAGGTTTTTTTTGCTTTAGGGATTTTACTGAATTGGCAATTAAAGTATTATATGAAGGATATCTCTCTCACAAGGTTGTCAGTTTGATTAGTCAATTTTCATAACTCTCAACTGTCCCGATTTTTGCAGGATAGTCATGATTTTTTGTGACTGTCCCGCTCTCCTACCCAGAGGCGTAGGGAGGGTGGCTCAGGTAGAACTCAAGTTCCAGGAGCCGGGGAGAAGAGAGGGCATGCCACTGCTCCTACAAGGCCACGCCCCAATTTTTAAATGCGTTGTGGCCAAGCCCATGCTATTAAAACCCATGTTGGGACACCTCCGCTTCGGGTGCCGGACGGCTCCCCGACAGTCATTCCTCCGACGTCGGAATTCCGACTGCTCCCTCGTGGGGGTCCACGACCCCCATAGAGGGAGAATAAAATAGGTGGAGAGCGCAGCGAGCCCGCAAGGGGCTTCATTGCGCTCCCCACGCTGTGCAGTCGGGATTCCGACGTCTGACTAATGACTGTCGGAATCCCGACTGTCGGGCTACTATACCACACCCCCTCCGCTTCAAACTAGCAGCACATGTATGCTTTTTATCATCTTTATTTTAATCCAGCAGCACATATAATGTATTTATGAAACCTTGTGACCAGTGGTGACTCCTGCCTCTAGACGTAAGGGGGGCTGCAATTGCCTGACACAGTCGACATGGACACTAAAAAAATTCCTTGCTACGCTTGGCACACTATTTATTCTCCCACCACACCCTAGTGGATGGTAGTGCATGAAATACCGCCTGTCGGCAAATGACGGCTCAAAAAAAAGTGAAAGACCCCATGTTGACCTTTTGACTGTCGACCTATCCCATATTGACCTAATGCTTGTGTCGACCTAATGACCCTGGCGACCTAATCCATGTCCATTTTCAGTCATATCCACCTTCAGTCATGTCAACCTTCATGCATGTTAACCTTCAGTGGTCGACCTAATGCTTGCCGACCTAGTGATCGTAGCCCCCTAAACAAATGATAATCTTCCCTCTTGTGTAAAGTTGCGGAATCATTGCAACATTGATCTTGATTGCTCTGTACCAGTGTTTTTGTGCATATACTGTATACAAATGATGTACCCATATGCACACAAACCTGTGTTTGTGTGCATATGGGTACATCATTTGTTTACAGTATACAGTATGCACAAAAACACTGGTACACCGGATTTGCTTCTGCTGGGCTGCACAGGCAGCAGCCCATAGAAGCACTGTAGCTCTGGCGATTTGCACAGAATGGCTTCCTGTTGGAAGCTATTGCTGTCATCATTCCATGTACTGGCAGCCCAAGAGGGGGAGGAGTTTTCAGTCCTGTGTATAAGAAACTACTACATGCTGAACTCCTCCCCACAGGAGAGGAGGTTACACATGGATCCTGGTGTCGTGACTTGTGAGAGGAGAGACACAGACAGAGAGCACAGAGCTCTGGAAGTAGATCCCTAAATATTTTGGTTGTACAAGTGGCTTGGTTTGCACTCCACAGCCTTATCAGGGTTCGCCCACGTTATGGTAGTCGCTGGATGAGTAACTGGTACCAGAAGACAGAAATCACTTACGTGTTTCTGCTTGTGATAATGGCTATTAATAAATTTGAGAAGGTTTTTGTAAGGTAAACGTGAGCTCTTGTATTGAGTATAGTAAATGCTTCTGCAGGTTTGCCAGGAAACTGATTGGCCGATATTTGTAAAAGGTTAACGGCTACGCACATTATAATCCTGCTCTCTTGTGACAATGAATCTTACAATAAATGCCAACATTTCCAATGCTGACAAATACAATTTATTTGCAATAAACAAATAGATTTGATCTACAATTCACAATAGAAAACAAATTTTGAGCCGTAGGCCGTTCATAAGCTTTGCTGGAAAGCTGACCATGGACAATAACTAACCACAACCAGGGAGAGTGCATTTTATGTGTTATGACAATTCATTGCCTTATAAAGATAAATAAATAACCGAGCACATATGTCATTCTTGGATTTACACCACTCACTTCTATGTTATACCCATTGGTAGAATACAATAACCTAAATCTCTCTAACCTGTTGGCCAGAGATTCAGGGAACATTTGCCAACTTCATCCATCCTTAGTATAACCGGTATATACTGTATTTATGTTAGTTGTGTCCCTGAAAGACATGCCAAAGGGCCCCTGTGTTACAAACACAGGCATTACTCACGCAAGGCAAGACAGCGGTGCTGTAGCTAGTGCCTGTTTGACAGCAATTGATTGCATATGGTGCACAGGGTGACATAAGTTTTTTGGGCATGTAGTTGTTATCCTGAAGAATGGGGTGTCGGCTGTTGGAAGAGCTATGCTGGTATCAATCCCGACAAGTGCCAGAAACCCAGCACAGGGATTCCGATAGCTTTGACAGCTCAGTTCGCTCGTTACAGGTTACTCTTATCAATAAAAGATGGCATTGAGCCAGTGCATGATGGGAAAGGTCATTTTGGCGAAGGGGTACTAGGAGTTATCTACTGTACACACATGAGAGAGAGATACAGACTGTACTATATAAAGGCTAATTTGTAATATTGAAACATGTGCCAAACACAAAGGGCACCCAATGTTTCTTTTCTTTCTTTCTAGCTTTCTTAATATTCAAATGACAGCCCGTATTAATGAATATGAAGGTACATTGCATACATTTAACAGTCACTTGTATCAAAGGTTACACTTTGCTATCTTCTAAAAAGAGAAATACATCTTCAAAGAAAATTCCGAGTTAAGACAGGTGTAATAGAGGAGAAACTCATTAGCACAACATTAGAAAGAGTGATCATTTTAATTTCATTTTAAGAGGCAGAAGCTGCCTGCAGGCGATCTTACTCATATACTTCTGTAACTTGGTGAAATGAAAAACTTGCACATCGAGAATGCTTAAAATGAAACGCACAATTAAAGACATTTTAGGGACACTATGGAACAAAATAGTATCTGATATCCTGAAATCATGCCATAATCAGCTTTTAAGTCACAGTTTGAGATTCTGCTTATCAAGATATGTAAAAAACAAGCCACAAAAATAAGCTTATTCAGCTTGTCATTATTGTTTTTTAAAGAGGAATACAAAAGATAATTTAGTTGTTGATCCATTTATTGTGTAAATCATAGTACATACTGTAGGTCCTCATTCAGGTTGGATCCTATATGCTAAGCTGTTCACAGAAGCTAAGCATATTCAATCCATGGCAATACAATTGCAGGAGGAGGTGCATACCACATCATTTGCAATTGCTACAACTGCGAATGCGATCGCAGTTCAGGATGAACATCACGACCACCGGTCATCATGTTTATCTGCTACAGCAGCCTGTGTAAGTCTGACCATACGCAGGTTTGAAGTTGCGGGGGCTTTGCAAGACCAAGTACACTGATTTGCAGATGCAGTGCTTGGATAAGCCGCACCCAGGAGACAACACTCAGCTCTTTTGGAGAAGCACAAAGAAACAGGCAATGTTGAGGACCCGTAGATGCAGTGGTCGGCCATGGAAAAATTGTGCATCAGCTGAAAGACACATCAGGTGAAAATTAATAGGATTCAGAAAGTGAGAGATTTGGTAAGAAATCTCCAGTTGGTAAGAAATCTCCATCTGATTTTGCAGTGTAAATGATTGCCGCTTTAAAAAAACCTGGAGATTTCTTACCATATCTCTCACTTTCTGAATCTCTCATCATATTACATTTCCCCCATCATGCTTAATTCCCTTTGAAATCGTTAGATGTCCAGCAGTGCCATCAGCTCACAACTGGCAGAAATCAGTTGGACCCAGGTACACCCATCTACTTTCCAGAAAAGTCTTTTCAGAAGTGGTCTTAATGTAATAATTATGGCCAAAAAGCCATACAGAGGCAGAACTCTGGGAGGCAATGGAGTCATCTGCCGCCGGGCTCCTGCTCCCAAGGGGGCACCTCTCTTCCCCCTGGAAGTTTAAATCAGTTATTTAAAAGCCATCAATATCACTTCTGTGGCTGAGTTCTGAAATATATGTGTGTTCTTCTATCTATCTATCTAAACATAAATATATATTTTATATAAGGTTATATAGGGGTGTGTATTTGTGTATGTGTGTGTTTGTGGGGGCACCAATATATATCTTGCCTCCGGGCAACTGGAACTAACTTACGCCACTGAAGCCATACCTTCAATGTGGAAACAAGGCCAAGCAACTCAACTATGCATGAAGACATAGGAACTGGGGTGCAGCAAAACGACAGCAGGTGCTCTGGATTGATAAGTAAAAATTTGAAATATTTGGCTGTAACATAAGGCAGTTTGTTCCCTAAAGAGCTGGACAGCTGGACAATGTGATAATGAGTGTCTGCAGGCAACAATGAAGAATGATAGAGTTTGGGATATAGGGCCTTATTTTGGTTCACTCTTTCTGACAAAATCCTTCTTAGATGGACAAAACCATGTGCACTGCAGGGGGGCAGATGTAAAATGTGCAGAGAGAATTAGATTTGGGTGAGTTATTTTGTTTCTGTGCAGGGTAAATACTGACTGCTTTATTTTTACACTGCAATATAGATCTCACTTTGAAGTAAAACCCCATCCAAATCTAATTCTCTCTGCACAAGTAACATCTGCCCCACCTGCAGTGCACATGGTTTTGTCCATCTAAGAAGGATTTTGTCAGAAAGAGTGAACCAAAATAAGGCCCATAGTCAGAAATGCTGAGAAATTCAGGCAAGTACTTATCCATAATGCAATATCTTCTAGGCATCTGAGTGGCTCTAAAATTTTTCTGCAGGATGACAATGGTCCCAAACATACAGTCATTGTCATTAAGAACTACAGCATCACTGGAAGTAATGATATGGAGACACAAATATACCATACCTTCCTACTTTCCTGATTATAGCAGTGCCCCGCGGGCAGGAGAGACAGTTGTGGCAGACTGTGAATACCATTGCTCTGCCAGCAAAGGAATGAGTGATCACTGAATAATGGAGGTGGATCCAGGGGCTGCCCAGCTGCTCAAGAAGAGCAGAGTATGTCCCCAATAGAGGCCCCGTCCACTCTATCCAAGGTTCCCGCACACTTTTTAGGAGCTGGCGGCACCAGGTCCTGCCGGTCCACGGGTGGGGGGGTGGTGAGAAATACGGCCGATCTGGGGGGGGGAGGGATACGGCCGCCGTGTTGTTCCCTCCAGTGCATATATAATTACTCACCCGGGTCTAGCTCATCGGGCGGGAGGGAGAGCTGGAGGTCTGGCTTAGCAGGCAGGAGGGAGGCCTCGCAGTTCAGTCCCGGCGCAGTGTGACTGACATCTTTCTCCACCCGCACCGTGTACAGCCACTCAGCCGGGCAGCGCTGAGCACTTGGCTCACCCTCAGACGCTGCCCGGCTGAGCGGCTGTACGCGGTGCGGGTGGAGGAAGATGTCAGTAAACATGCACCGGGACTGAACTACAGCACAGCGAGCCCTCCCTCCTGCCCGCTAAGCCAGACCTCCAGCTCTCCCTCCTGTCCTGCTCCCAACTACCGCCCCCCAGTGGCCGGCGCCCTAGGCAAATGCCTAACACTGCCTAGTGGTGGCCCCGGCCCTGGGTCCTGCTTTGCAACATCTTAAAGTTGGGAGGTGTAGATATACTTGTCAGTATTATTAGCACGTTCTTTATGGCAGGGCCGGCACTAGCTAGCAGGCTGATAGTACTTTTAAAAAGAAGTGGAAAATATGGTTTACAAATGTTGCAGACCAATCACAATGCACAAATGATGAAAGGGTAAACGTGGGTAATTTGGCACTGAAACTTTGGCTATGTGCTTCAGAAATGGCTGAAGACAGCTTGGAAGTTCATCTGATTGCGCATACATGCATAAATATTTCTATATCCAATTCTACCACATCTCCTTTCCTTACACTCCATCCTTGCAACCCACAATTCTGCTCCCTCACCCTTTATGTGCCCATCCACAGCCACTCTAGAATATAAATAGTCATTTATTTATGGAACGGGTGGAGTGTGAGTGGATAATACAACATTTGGCTGGATTGGGTGGGATGGATGGATTGGAATGTTTAAATTTTGTTTCAATTTATGATTTTTGATTTAGCACAACTTAGTTGAGTTACATCGCCTCTATCGGGACCCTGGCGGCGGAGCCAGCATCGGCAAGTGCACACTTGCCGATGCAAACAGCTGTGTAGCAGGGGCCATGCTGCATTATGCTGTACAGACGACACAGGACGACGCTGGCAATGCATGGGTGAGCGTGCATTGCTAGTGACACAGAGCAAACAGACTGGACGAAATGAACATTTTGTCATTCTGACCCGCCGGAATCACTCAAAATGTCGTCTGGGCAGGTATGGCCAAACTGTGGCCCTTCAGCTGTTGTGAATCTACACATCCCAGCATGCCTTACCATATTTTTAGCATTCCCTAATACCAAAACTGTGACACGGCATGATGGGACTTGTAGTTTCACAAGAGCTGGAGGGCCATAGTTTGCCCATGCCTGGTCTAGGGTGTATCCAGCATTAGAGTTATTGTAGATTACACTGATAGACAGTGGCGTAACTACAGAGGGTGCAGGGGATGCAGCTGCTATGGGGCCCGGCGGCTTGGGGGGCCCCGTGGTCCCAGCAGGTAATCCCCTGCACCCTTTTGATTTTTGTTTTAAAATACTGTCCCCGTCAGCAGCTGTGGGTTGTAGAATTAAGGGGAGGAGGAGGGCCAGCTAATACATCCTTTCCCCTCCCCTTTACTGTCCCCTCTCTAATGGGCTTAACGTCATGAACTAATGACCAGCCCTGATGCGAAAATCAAAACTAACCTGTCCTGCTGCCAGCGCGCTGTGACCGCGGGAGACTCTGCGCTGTGACCGCGGGTGACCAGACGCTGTGTCCGGGCGAGACCGGACGCTCTGGGGGTGACCCGGCGCTCTGTTTGCTGGTGACCCGGCGCTCTGTTTGCTGGTGACCCGACGCTCTGTTTGCGGGTGACCAGGTGCTCTGTCTGCTGGTGACCCGGCGCTCTGTCTGCTGGTGACCCGGCGCTCTGTGTGCGGGTGACCAGGCGCTCTGTCTGCTGGTGACCCGGCACTCTATTGAAGCTGACACGGCGGCTTGGGAGATTGGCACTGTTTGTGAGAGACCCAGTAAGCAGGAGATGTTCTGCTGCTCAAGGTTCTGTAATTGATCTGAACGGGAAGCTGTGAGGTGAGGGGGCAGAGCAAGGCTAATCAGTTCCAATTCTGCTGGGACAAGGGGTATGGTAGCTGCTAGAACCACTTCTTTTTTTGTTTTTTTTACAAGGGCTATGGGATTGCGAAGTACAAAGTGATGCCTGTCAGGCTGTCACAGCCCTTTCAAACCCATCCATCCATCTCTCCCTCTTTCTCTCTCTCTCTCTCTTTCTCTCTCTTTTTCTCTCTCTCTCTTTTTCTCTTTATCTCCCCCTTTCTCTCTCTCTCTCTCTCTCACTCTCCCCCTTTCTCTCTCTCTCTCTCCCTCCCTCCCCCTTTCTCTCTCCCTCCCTCCCCCTTTCTCTCCCTCCCTTCCTCCCCCTCCCTTTCTCCCTCCCTCCCCCTCCTTCCTTTCTCCCTTCCTCCCTCCCCCTCCTTCCTTTCTCCCTTCCTTCCTCCCTCCCCCTCCTTCCTTTCTCCCTTCCTCCCGTCCTCTTCCCACTCTCTCCCCTCCTATCTCTTCTCACTCCCCCTCTCTCTTCTCTTTTCTTCTCTCACTTCTGCTCTCTTTTTCCCCTTTCTTTCTCTCAACCCTTTCACTCCCCTCCAGCTCTCTGCCCCTAGTTTCTCTTTTCTCCCTCTGCCCCTAGTCTTTCTGCTCCTTATCTCTCTCCTCCCCACCTCTCTCCTTTTTTCTCTTCCGGATAGCTTCTCCCACTCCCTGCCGCTCCTCCTCTGACAATCTCTCACTTTCTTGCTCCCCGCTCTTTCTCTCCCTCTATGTGTGCCATTTTCTCTCACTACTGCTAGCACCATTCCCTTTCTTTCTCTTGCTCCTCACAACAATGCCCCTTGCCCTAAGGGACATTGAAATGACAATGGTAAGGGGGGCCCTTTTTAAGATTTTGCTATGGGGCCCACACAGTTGTAGTTACGCCTCTGCTGATAGATGTTAGTCAGTGAAGTGGAGTATTGCATAATTAGTTCAGAGCGTTAAGTTGCTGCATAATAAATATTTCTTAAGCAGATGTGGTAGGAAGTGGATTATGAATACATACAGTACTCTGCTGCTTAATATGGAAGCACTGTGCTGTATAGTACACTTTGTATACCACCATCTGTCATGTTTTGTGATTTTTTTATTTAATTGTTAAATGCTCATTAAATTGATACATGGAGATTTGATTTGTCTGTTAATGACATGAATGGTTGATCAGCTGAAGCAATAACATTGTATTCCATAACTTTCATCAATATTTTGATCTTTATTACTGCTACTCTTTGACATCCCAAGAGGAAGCAGGAAGAATAAAAATCAAAGAGAATCATTTTTCCTGTTTACCCAGACAGTAATAGTGTCTCCTTACCTACACTCTTTAGTGTAACTTTATACTAAGTAACCCTTTACATTCTATAGAAACACTGACGCTCATTCTTAAATAAAAAGGAAGTAGCTTCTGATTGGTTGCCTATAGCAACATCACATGTCAAGTAGAATACACATCTTCAAATTTCCCCCTTTGCATGCCATAAAATGAAAGTAAGTTTTATCTTCAAATACATTTTAAAGGGCATAATAACTATTCAATTGCTTTAAAAAAAAAGTGTTTCAATTGATAATGAATCCTGGCATTTTAATGCTGTACTATTTGGGTGTAACAAGAGCTGCAGAGTGCCCTCATTTCCAAAGTGGAATTCTGCTTACCCAGTGTTTCATAGTGTGTACATAAGCATACTATGTATCTGAGCCAAACAGGATCTTCTAATGACAACAACAGCTTTTAAAACCGGAGACTACACAATTGGCAGTTAACACGTAGAGCAGTAGTATAGTGAAGCATCAGTGGCGTAACTAGAAATTTTGCTCCCCCCCCAGCCGAAAAAAATTCTGGCGCCCCCCCCTCCCATTTTAGTAAAACATGAGGACAAGTAGCACTGTGACCCCACTCATCAGGACAAGTAGCACTGTGTGTTCCCTCCTCCCCCCATCAGGACAGGTAGAACTGTGTGTCCCCTCCCCCCCATCAGGACAGGTACTAGCACTGTGTTTGTCCCCCTCCCTCCCCCCATGAGGACTGGTAGCACTGTGTTTCCCCTCCTCCCCCTATCAGGACAGGTACTAGCACTGTGTTTGTCCCCCTCCCTCCCCCCATAAGGACAGGTAGCACTGTGTTTGTCCCCCATCCCCTTTCAGGACAGGTACTAGCACTGTGTTTGTCCCCCTCCCTCCCGCCATAAGGACAGGTAGCACTCTGTTTGTCCCCTTTGCCCTATCAGGACAGGTAGCACAGTGTCCCCCTCCTTCCCATCAGGACACGTAGCACTGTGCCCCCACTCTTTAAGACAGGTAGCACTGTTTGTCTCCCTCCCCCCCCATCAGGACAGGTAGCCCTGCCTGCCCCCTTATCAGGAAGGGTAGGGTACCTCTAGCGGTGGTGGCGGGTCTATTCTTCTGCGCCGGGTATTCTGCTCAACCATGCGCAGACAGCTCCAGGTATGTCTCTCCGGCAGCTCTGGGACTGTATCTGTACAGTGTCCCCTGCAAACAGCAGCAGGGCAGAAACTCTGCTTTTTGCGGTGGGGCTGGTCACTGCATAGTGACGTATTGCCCCGGCAGTGTCAGAGCCCCTTAATTGTGATGCTGGCAACAGCAGGACCCGGGACTATGACACCCACCCACTACTTTAAAAGAACCAAATGTGCAAAAAAAAAAGTGCAGTGGATTGACTGCACAGTGGAAGGGTGGCGGGCAGGGAGGAAAGGGGATCTCTCTGACAGCTGAGCGTCCTCACACAGACAGGTCACCTGCCTCTGGCTCCGAGAGCACCATGCCATTGCTGTGCCCTGCGTAGCCTACCCTTTAGTCTGAATCACAGCATCCATTGATTTAGCTGATTCTTTTCAATTAGTTAAGCGCCAAAATAAAAATGAAAAATATCCACAGCTTTATACAGTACTTCACTGGCATAGACAAATAATGTATTGAACAAACTAGATCAAATGGGGGACTTAATTTACCTAATGTAATAGGTCGAGGGGAAGACGCCGCGATCGGGGGGCGGAGTGGGGGTCCCCCAGAATTCGGGAGGCCTGGAGGGGGACCCGATTTTCGTGAGTCTTCCTGCCATTCCGGGAGGCTAGGCAACCCTGCACTAAATTAGTGAGTGCTAATACCACAGCTAGTTCAATGGAGTAAATAATATGATCAAAGTGAAAGCTATATAGATATATTAATATAAAAACAACCACAAATAACATTCACAAATACATACAGTACTGAGTGTTTAAGTCCAAGGAAGGTATTAGAATGGAACAATATACTTTACAAAGAAGGGGTGATATTCCTTCTATAAATAGCAAACTTCCTGTCAGTGAGCCCTTTAAAGGGCAGCACAGGCAACTTTTATTTGTCTGGCTGATAACAGAACAGGAGCCTGCAGTCCGCTACACAGCAAATGTAAATAGATTGTTATACTGTAAGTTCTGTGAAGGTCTGGGGGGGTTTGGGGGGGGGGGGGGGTTGATCTTTATTTAAATCAAGTGTTTAGTCAAAACACTGAACACTATAAAACAATGATTTTACGACAGCTCCCATAGCGGAAGCAAAACAAAACATGTTTTCTGTATACAGTATGTACAATACATTTATTGTATGTATACAGCAAAAGTGTGCCAGTCAAAAGAAACCAATAGTATGTACTGTATATGGTAAAATGGTACAATGATATCTCAGGAGAGCGACTAGTGTACAGCTATTAAATAGAGGGGGGGGGGGCTTATGAAGCAGACAGCTGATGGAGGCAGGCATGGGGAGCAGGGCCATCCACACACCCATTCATTGGAATAAATTTAAATAACGATAATTTAGCCCTCCTGCAGTTCCACACCTCATGCTTTGATCCGGTGAATAGCTGTTAGCACTATGATTGATGGATAGCACAAGCCATCAACCAGCAACATGCTGACAGACATTCACTGTCTGACTACAGGCTGGGAGAGAAATAGGGAATTCTACACTCTAATTGGTGGATAGCTCCTGCTGTCCACCAATCAGCATGCTGACAGCCATTCACTGTCTGGGAAGCAGGTAACGAATGCTGCTTTGCCACTCTGTGTAATTCACAATCCCAGAAAGCAGCCAGAAAGCATACTCTGCCTGCCTCCCAGGAAATTCCAGAGGTACCAGCCCAGTCCAGAAATATAACATACAGCGATTGGGTTTGACTGAAAGAATTTTAAAATACTAATTGGAAAATAAAAACCTACGGTTCTCATTTTTCTTCTTTACCAGCCCAGCCTGCTCAAAGGCCCCTAGATTCTCGGGTCCCCTGGGCACTTGCCTAGTGAGCCCATACGTTAAAATGGTTCTGCTGGGGGGGGGGGCACTTAAGAAATTTAGGTCCCAGCAGTGATTTGCGGGTGTACCTACTTTTCTAGTTTTATCAGAAAATTCTGCCGTTTTTCAATTGTTATGTTATTTTTCAAGATAGTGGGTCTGATAGTGCAGGGGGTTTACACAGAAACAATAATAGAATTAAATCAGGCGCAAAAAAAATAAAACAAAACAGTTTCAACATAAATGACCATCTAATTGAATTTTGTATAAATGCAGCTCCCAAATGCAGCTCGCAATTGCGCTCTCTGAGAGACAGTTCTCTTATATTCTCTTCAGTTTACACACAATCATGGTACTGACAATTCCCACACTACAGTAACCACTCCTACACAGTACTGGACAAAGCCCCCCCCCCCCCTCTCAGTAAAGGCCAGTAAAATATTTTCAGACCCACGCCCACATGGCCCTTAATCCAGCCTTGTTCTCTGTGACATACAAATGGGGTCAGAAGATTATACAACAGGCAAATTAGATGGCACAATGGAGATAGGGACATCTAGTGGCACCCAGAAGTACTGCAGTCAGCAATGACCGCAGCTCTCTGCTCATGCAGGACTTATAAAGAGCAATCCTCTGATCTGCACCTTAGTTAGACTATCTGTCGGTTGGCACTGATCAAGGGGTTTTCTGAATAATCAGAAACCCAACCTGCTTGTACCACTGAGTTTCTAGTCAGCGAAACGTGTAAAATGTGACTCATCTACAAGAGTGTGTGAGTGAACATAGTATTTGTCATAAAAAAATTAGAGATACAGTAGATCAAAGCTCGGAGACAGAAAAAGTACCAACCAATAAGCTCCTGCCATTTTACAGATTGTTTGAAAAATGACAGAAGCTACATCTCCCAATGTGAGGAAAACATTGATTGTGTGTAAAGGCCCCCATACACTATGTGATTTTGGGACGATTTCAGCCGATTTCGGCACTTTGGGACGATATCCGGGTTAAATCGTCCCAAAATCGCATATGTGTGACATCTGATCCGATGCGCGGTCCCGTGCGCATCGGATCGGATCAGGGAGGTTGGACGGTCAGCACATAAGATCACGTCCGACCTCAAGACTGACCGGGGGAGCAGTGGGATCAGCAACGCTCATAAGGCGGACGCCAGAGCGGGCAGCGGGTCCTGACGCTTTAAATAGCTGGCGGCGCCGGCGAGTGCTGACCTGGCCAGGCGTGTGATCAGCAGCGCTGTGGGATGGGCAGTGCAGTCAGTGGCGGACTGGCGGGTATTCGTTTTTTAAAATACCTGTCAAATGACTGGCCGTTCTCTGATTGGCTGAGAGCTTTCAGCCAATAATCAGAGAACGGCCAGTCATTTGACAGGTATTTTAAAAATCGAATACCCGCCACTGCACTGCCCGCCCCCGCTGCTGATGTCTGTGATCACACCGCGATTTATCACATGTGAATTGGCTCATCAAGTGCCAAATTGTATGTGAGCCTCCCGGGGAGCTGCCGGGCGGCTCACAGGCGAATTGGGTGTGACTTGTCCTAAGGACAAGTCGGCCTAATGTATGGGGGCCTTAAGCCCAGCATGGTAGAGGTAGGTTCCTGCAGAAAGTGAGGAGCCAGTGTTATTCTCAGATGAATAACTTGCAGCTATTAAACAGCAGCATCTATTTCTTTGGTTATATATCTTGATATACTCACAGATGTTATCTTTGGAATAAAACCAAATCTCTATGATTAGAAACTGTTAAATTACTTAAAATAGCATATGCTATAAATATAGACTGAAAGGCTGACTTTCTTTTTGTAGCTTTTGTCCAATTTTTTTAAAAATGATACACAGCAAAGTGAATATTGCTTGCACATAGGGGGTTATTCTGATTCACTTGGAAAGGCACAATCACTCTCTAATGGACAAAACCATATGCACTGCAGGTGGAGCTGATCTAACATGTGCAGAGAGAGTTAGATTTGGGTGCGTTATTTTGTTTCTGGCTGCTTTATTTTTACCCTGCAATATAGATATCAGTTTGAAGTACACCCCCCACCCAAATCTAACGTTCTCTGCACATATTACATCAGCCCCACCTGCAGTGAATATGGTTTTGTCCATTAGAGAAACCTAAACAATTGTGACCTAAGTCACACAAAAGCGCTGTTTCTAATATCACTTAAACTATTAACGTCCAATAGGATATTACACAATAGACTCAATAAAATTATACACCTGGATAGTATGCTTCAATTAATTAAAAGAAAGCAACAAAATGTATACCAACTGGGTGCTGCTGCAGCCCCTTATAGGAGGGTGTGTGCCTCTGACAGACAATTTGTTTTTTTTTTTTTAGTTTCTGTGGCAAATGCTCACAGTAACTAATCAGAGGTGCAGCTGCACTCAGTAACATAGATAACCAAAATGGGGTTTATAGACAAAATGTATCAAAAATATAATTCATAAAACATCATATTAAAGTGCACTTTGCTAACACACAGACAAACAAAACAAACAACATATTATACTAAAATGTCTCTGGCACAAATGGCTATGAGGCTACAGATGGCTCTGATCTTTGGGCATAAATATGCAGAGTAGTGAGGCAGAAAACCTATAGTTACCAGTCCCGTTCTAAGTGGATCCTCCAGTGGCAAAATTATATTCCTGGGATGCTGACAATAATATCCAGGAGTGCAGCTCCCCTTCTTTTACCACAGTGACTCTCCAGACAGCTGTTTAGTGGAGATTTTTTAGCTGCAGCCAATAGAAGTCCAGCAAGCCACTCTTACTTTTGTATGATCAGCGGTAATTATCAGAGATGGGACAGGGTGCAGTTCAAATACACGTTTCTCCACCTATGTAAGACACAGAGTGATTGTGCCTTTCCGAGTGAATCAGAATAACCCCCATAATGTATAATACTTTGCCGGTGTAACTTTCAGGATTGACAGTGGACTCACAGCATTCACAGCATTCTTACATTATGCATACATGATTTATATATATATATATATATATATATATATATATATATATATATATACGATTACTTACATTATGCATGGACACACTTATGCTAAGGACCCATATATATATATATATATATATATATATATATATATATATACATACATACACGATTACTTACATTATGCATGGACACACTTATGCTAAGGACCCATATATATACACACATATATATATATATATATATATATATATATATATATATATATATATATATATATAAAGAAAAAACAGGAACCCCAACCGCGCACACCTATAGGGTTGCAGCACTTCTGAAGGTCCCCTGTTAGACAGGACCTGAAGTTTTAGAGATAGAGAAAATGTGTGGTTCAGAGTGCGCTACCAGAGATTAATCCACAATTGTAAAAGACATATAGTAAAATTTAATAACACAATGCCAACATTGGGCAGCATATAATACATAAGAACTTTTACAGCGTATGTTTGTCAATTTCATAAATTGATGATATTTCTGTGATGAAACAAAGGCCCAACGCGTTTCGTCAAAAATGTTGACTTCATCAGGGGCTTACAGGCAGAGTTTGACAGTCGAATGACACTTCATATGGAACAACATTTGTATATAAATTTTTCGGAAGGCATCCGTCATTCAAAAAGCGGAACAGTATAAAACCAGAAACCTAAGTGCAGCCAGAAGAGCACTCTGAGCTGGTGATAATAATCGATTAAATTCAGTGGGTAGGGGTCATATCTTCCCCTGCGATAAATATAACCTCAGTCCGATATTTTCAATATCATAGAGCCAAAAAGAACAGCCAAAATCAAACACAATTTTGAGCTGAAGATGATAATCGGTTTGGACTTGATAGATCAGGGTAGTGTCCTTTTCCCAGTCCAATATTTCTCCAATAACATAGACTTTTATAGATCTGGATTACCGGATGTGTGCTCCTTGGATCCCAAAAGCTGAATCTATATATATATATATACATACACGATTACTTACATTATGCATGGACACACTTATGCTAAGGACCCATTTTCTCCTCTTATGCTGTTATGCATTACTTACTGTACTGCTTGGTATAGTCATTTAGTATTATCAGAAGTGCTTTAAAAAGTATTAATTGTCTTAAATTTCTTTGTTCAATTCTCATTATGATGACACTTTTAAGATGTTGTTGCAGAGAGATAGAATTAGTTACTAGTGAAGCGAACATAGTTATATGCAGTGCATTTATTAAAAAAAAAAAAAAACATTATGTCATTGTTGGTTTTAACCCCTTCCCGACATTTGACGTACATTTACGTCATGGCCGGGATGTACTTCCCGACACATGGCATAAATGTACGTCATGACTTTAAACTGTCACTGCGTCTCGAGACGCAGTGACAGAGGGACGATGTCTGCTGTCCCTGACAGCAGACATGTCCCTGCATGCCCAGGGGGGGCTGCGATTCCGCCCCCCCGTCGGCGATCGCTGTGATTGGCTGTTCAGTGTGAACAGCCATTCACAGCGTTTTCCTGTGTTACCAGCGAATCAGACGCTCGGTAACACAGGTGTCAATCACCGCCGGGCATCAGGGGGCATGAGGGGGTCATCGGTGACGATGACACCTCACCCCACCCTCACCCCACCTGCCCCCAAGGCTGTGATTGGTCCGTGGGACCCACGGACCAATCACAGCCAAGGTGCGACATTTAAACTAACGGTGACTGCGCTGCAGACGCCATTCCGGTCTGGAATAGCGTGCAGAGCGGTCACCGTGCCTATCTGCCGTGATACTGACCTGATCCTTGCTAATACTTACCTGATCCTTGCAAATACCTTACCTGATCACCTGATCACTGCTTGTAGCGTGCTGGACGCTTCCTGGATCTGACTTCTTGGGACTTCCTGCTGCTGCTGCAGTGTGATAGAGAGCTAGAGAGATAGAGAGAGAGAGATAGAGAGAGATAGAGAGATAGTGACAGAGAGAGCTATATTTTGTGTCTGCTACCCCCCCTTTTTGGGGGTGCAGGTTTTTTTTATATATAAATAACTGTCAGTGCTGCTGCTGCAGTGTCATAGAGTGATAGATAGTGATAGATAGTGAGAGATAGAGAGATAGAGAGATTTGTGTCTGCTACCCCCCCTTTTTGGGGCTGCAGGTTTTTTTTTATATATATATAACTGTCAGTGCTGCTGCTGCAGTGTCATAGAGTGATAGATAGTGATAGATAGTGAGAGATAGAGAGATAGAGAGAGATAGTGACAGAGAGTGATAGAGAGTGTATATTTTGTGTCTGCTACCCCCCCTTT
The DNA here is from genome assembly GCF_055691185.1 of Crinia signifera. Classification (NCBI taxonomy): domain Eukaryota; kingdom Metazoa; phylum Chordata; class Amphibia; order Anura; family Myobatrachidae; genus Crinia; species Crinia signifera. The sequence goes on from NC_139217.1 coordinate 167,918,641, forward strand.
TTGGGGGTGCAGGTTTTTTTTTATACATATAACTGTCAGTGCTGCTGCTGCAGTGTCCTAGAGTGATAGATAGTGATAGATAGTGATAGATAGTGATAGATAGTGATAGATAGTGAGAGATAGAGAGAGATAGTGACAGAGAGTGATAGAGAGTGTATATTTTGTGTCTGCTACCCCCCATTTTGTGCTGATCAGTATATCTGTGCTGATCAGCAACTTTTTGGGGGCGCAGGTTTTTTTTTTTTTATATATATACCTGTCAGTTGATGCCAGTTGCACTGTCAGTTGCACCAAAGGTTGTGCACCTGCTGCCCCTCACTGGTAATCAGTGTTGCATCACTGATCACCTTTTTTTTTTTTGAGGCTGCTGTGGGGTCTTTTTTTAATTTTTTTTTTTACACACACTGTGATTTTGTGGGTGTCCTGTGGCCACTGTGCGCTGATCAGTGACGTACATCACTGATCAGCTTTTTCGGCACAGGGTTGATCTATTTTTTTTTTTTTGATCAAATTCCTGTTGCCTTTGAGCGCTGTTCAGTGACGGACGTTACTGACCAACATCTGTGCTCAATTTTTGGCGCAGGAGCTTTTTTTTTTTGTTTTTTAACCCCTTCAATTTTTATTTTTTTTAATTGGGATCAAATTCCTGTATAAAGTATTTTTTTTTTTCTGCACTACATACACACTACACACTACATACCCCCCGGGTTGAAATAAAGTTTGTACCCCCCCCCCCTACACTATACACGTGTTGAAACATTTCACTACCAGTAACACAAAAATAAAAATGGCATCCCAAATGTCATCCCAAATGTCATCCCAGTCATCCAGAAGAATGTATTCAGTGGAGGAGGCATATGCCATGCTTGCCTCTGATTCTGACACAGCCAGTGATGCAAGCGGGGAATTTGAAGGCTTCGTCTTAAGCTCCTCTTCCTCCTCTAGTGATGAGGGACCCCCTCAAAGACGCCCCCGTAGAGCAGCTGAGACCCCCCCCCAATAATTGATCTCGTATGGACCCCACCACCAGACAATTTTGAGCCCCAGGTTCCTGAGTTTTTGGCCATGCCAGGAATCCAATTTGATTCCACAGGTCTCAGAGAAATTGACTTTTTCAAATTATTTTTCTCTGATGATTTTATAAATTTAATGGTGGACCAAACTAATTTATATGCCCAGCAGTTTATTGCTCAAAACCCCACGTCATCATTTGCTAGGTGGACCCCTGTAGATGCAGTAGAGATGATGACGTTTTGGGGTCTGGTGTTTCATATGGGCATAGTAAAAAAGCCAGAAATTAGGCAATATTGGAGTACAGATGTTCTGTACAGCACCCCATTTTACCGTATGGCCATGCCCCGGGCTCGATTTGAGACGATCCTTAAATTTTTGCATTACAACGATAATGCACAGTGCCCTCCCAGAGATGATCCCACCTTTGACCGGCTATTCAAAGTCAGGCCGGTCATTGATCATTTCAGTGCCAAATTTGCAGAGATGTACATCCCTGAAAAATTTATTTGTATTGACGAGTCCCTTATACATTTTAAAGGAAGGGTTAAATTCCGCCAGTACCTTCCCAGTAAGAGGGCAAGGTATGGCATAAAAATGTATAAGCTGTGTGAAAGCACCTCAGGGTACACCCACAGGTTTAGGGTATATGAAGGGAAGGATTCAAGAATTGAACCGCCAGAATGCCCCCCCTCCCTCGTAGGTGTTAGTGGAAAAATTGTCTGGGATTTAGTGCACCCCTTCCTGGATAAAGGTTATCACCTCTATGTGGATAACTTTTACACTAGCATCCCCCTGTTTAAGGCCCTTGGTTCAAGAGGTACAGCAGCTTGCGGTACTGTGCGCAAGAACCAAAGAGGCCTCCCAAAAACGCACATTGCCCAAGTAATGAGAAGGGGTGAAAGCAGGGGAATATGCACCGAAAATATGTTGTTGGTCAAATATAAGGACAAGAGGGATGTCCTTATACTGACAACAATTTACGGAGACAGTACCACCTCCGTCCCTGTACGAGGTACCAGTACCCACACCTCCAAACCTAATTGTATCCTGGATTACAATAAGTACATGGGCGGAGTGGATCTTTCAGATCAGGTACTGAAGCCGTACAGTGCCCTGCGGAAAACAAAAATCTGGTACAAGAAGCTGGCCGTGTATATCATCCAGATGGCACTGTATAACGCTTACGTGCTATTCCGTTCTACCGGCCAGAGGGGGACATTTATGCACTTTCAAGAGGAAGTCATAAAGGGCCTAATATTTGGGAACCAGCAGGCAGAGGGCCCCAGTACTTCTAGTACTGGCCCCCGTATTGTACCAGGGCAGCATTTTCCTGATGAAATCCCCTCCACTGGAAAAAAGGGCAGGACACAAAAAAGGTGCAAAGTTTGCTATAAAAAGGGAATAAGAAAGCAAACTATTTTCCAGTGTGACACTTGCCCCGACAAACCCGGCCTATGTATAAAGGAGTGTTTTAAAATATACCACACATCTATGGATTATTAGGTTCATAATTTCACCGTGCTTCGGGGGTCTTGCTAATGCCACATAGCACCCACCATTCATTCCACCAGAATCTGAGCCGCAAAATCCAAAAATCACTCCTTCCCTTCTGAGTCCTGCCATGCACCCAACTGGTATTTTTTGGTCACATGTGAGGCATTGCCGTACTCGGGAGAAATTGGGGCACAGATTTTGGGGTGCTTTTTCTCCTTCATACCTTCTGAAAATGAAAAATTTTGAGCCAGAACTGCATTTTTGTGTAAAAAAATGTAATTTTTCATTTTCACTGCCCAGTTGTATCAAAATTGGTGAAACCCCTGGGGGTTTGAAATGTACACTATACCCCTAGATGAATTCCTTGAGGGGTGTAGTTTGCAAAATGGGGTCACTTGTGGGGGGGTTCCACTGTATTGGTGCTTGGGGGGTCTTGCTAATGCGACATAGCACCCACCAACATTCCACCAGAATTTGTGCTGCAAAATCCAAATATCACTCCTTCCCTTCTGAGTCCTGCCACTTTTTGGTCACACATGTGGCATTGCCGTACTCGGGAGAAATTGGGGCACAGATTTTGGGGTGCTTTTTCTCCTTCATACCTTCTGAAAATGAAAAATTTTGAGCCAGAACTGCATTTTTGTGTAAAAAAATGTAATTTTTCATTTTCACTGCCCAGTTGTATCAAAATTGGTGAAACCCCTGGGGGTTTGAAATGTACACTATACCCCTAGATGAATTCCTTGAGGGGTGTAGTTTGCAAAATGGGGTCACTTGTGGGGGGGTTCCACTGTATTGGTGCTTGGGGGGTCTTGCTAATGCGACATAGCACCCACCAACATTCCACCAGAATCTGAGCTGCAAAATCCAAAAATCACTCCTTCCTTTCTGAGTCCTGCCATGCACCCAAATGGTATTTTTTGGTCACATGTGAGGCATTGCCGTACTCGGGAGAAATTGGGGCACAGATTTTGGGGTGCTTTGTCTCCTTCATTCCTTGTGAAAATGAAAAATTTTGAGCCAGAACTGCATTTTTGTGTAAAAAATGTAATTTTGCATTTGCACAGCCCAGTTGTATCAAAATTGGTGAAACCCCTGGGGGTTTGAAATGTACACTATACCCCTAGATGAATTCCCTGAGGGGTGTAGTTTGCAAAATGGGGTCACTTGTGGGGGGGTTCCACTGTATTGGTGCTTGGGGGGTCTTGCTAATGCAACATAGCACCCACCAAAATTCCACCAGAATCTGAGCTGCAAAATCCAAAAATCACTCCTTCCCTTCTGAGTCCTGCCATGCACCCAAATGGTATTTTTTGGTCACATGTGAGGCATTGCCGTACTCGGGAGAAATTAGGGCACAGATTTTGTGGTGCTTTGTCTCCTTCATTCCTTGTGAAAATGAAAAATTTTGAGCCAGAACTGCATTTTTGTGTAAAAAATGTAATTTTGCATTTGCACAGCCCAGTTGTATCAAAATTGGTGAAACCCCTGGGGGTTTGAAATGTACACTATACCCCTAGATGAATTCCCTGAGGGGTGTAGTTTGCAAAATGGGGTCACTTGTGGGGGGGTTCCACTGTATTGGTGCTTTGGGGGTCTTGCTAATGCGACATAGCACCCACCAACATTCCACCACCAAAAATCACTCCTTCCCTTCTGAGTCCTGCCATGCACCCAACTGGTATTTTTTGGTCACATATGAGGCATTGCCATACTCGGGAGAAATTGGGGCACAGATTTTGGGGTGCTTTTTCTCCTTCATACCTTATGAAAATGAAAAATGTTGAGCCAGAACTGCATTTTTGTGTAAAAAAAATGTAATTTTTCATTTTCACTGCCCAGTTGTATCAAAATTGGTGAAACCCCTGGGGGTTTGAAATGTACACTATACCCCTAGATAAATTCCCTGAGGGGTGTAGTTTGCAAAATGGGGTCACTTGTGGGGGGGTTCCACTGTATTGGTGCTTGGGGGGTCTTGCTAATGCGACATAGCACCCACCAACATTCCACCAGAATCTGAGCTGCAAAATCCAAAAATCACTCCTTCCTTTCTGAGTCCTGCCATGCACCCAAATGGTATTTTTTGGTCACATGTGAGGCATTGCCGTACTCGGGAGAAATTGGCGCACAGATTTTGGGGTGCTTTGTCTCCTTCATTCCTTGTGAAAATGAAACATTTTGAGCCAGAACTGCATTTTTGTGTAAAAAATGTAATTTTGCATTTGCACAGCCCAGTTGTATCGAAATTGGTGAAACCCCTGGGGGTTTGAAATGTACACTATACCCCTAGATGAATTCCCTGAGGGGTGTAGTTTGCAAAATGGGGTCACTTGTGGGGGGGTTCCACTGTATTGGTGCTTGGGGGGTCTTGCTAATGCAACATAGCACCCACCAAAATTCCACCAGAATCTGAGCTGCAAAATCCAAAAATCACTCCTTCCCTTCTGAGTCCTGCCATGCACCCAAATGGTATTTTTTGGTCACATGTGAGGCATTGCCGTACTCGGGAGAAATTAGGGCACAGATTTTGTGGTGCTTTGTCTCCTTCATTCCTTGTGAAAATGAAAAATTTTGAGCCAGAACTGCATTTTTGTGTAAAAAATGTAATTTTGCATTTGCACAGCCCAGTTGTATCAAAATTGGTGAAACCCCTGGGGGTTTGAAATGTACACTATACCCCTAAATGAATTCCCTGAGGGGTGTAGTTTGCAAAATGGGGTCACTTGTGGGGGGGTTCCACTGTATTGGTGCTTTGGGGGTCTTGCTAATGCGACATAGCACCCACCAACATTCCACCACCAAAAATCACTCCTTCCCTTCTGAGTCCTGCCATGCACCCAACTGGTATTTTTTGGTCACATATGAGGCATTGCCATACTCGGGAGAAATTGGGGCACAGATTTTGGGGTGCTTTTTCTCCTTCATACCTTATGAAAATGAAAAATGTTGAGCCAGAACTGCATTTTTGTGTAAAAAAATGTAATTTTTCATTTTCACTGCCCAGTTGTATCAAAATTGGTGAAACCCCTGGGGGTTTGAAATGTACACTATACCCCTAGATAAATTCCCTGAGGGGTGTAGTTTGCAAAATGGGGTCACTTGTGGGGGGGTTCCACTGTATTGGTGCTTGGGGGGTCTTGCTAATGCGACATAGCACCCACCAACATTCCACCAGAATCTGAGCTGCAAAATCCAAAAATCACTCCTTCCTTTCTGAGTCCTGCCATGCACCCAAATGGTATTTTTTGGTCACATGTGAGGCATTGCCGTACTCGGGAGAAATTGGCGCACAGATTTTGGGGTGCTTTGTCTCCTTCATTCCTTGTGAAAATGAAACATTTTGAGCCAGAACTGCATTTTTGTGTAAAAAATGTAATTTTGCATTTGCACAGCCCAGTTGTATCAAAATTGGTGAAACCCCTGGGGGTTTGAAATGTACACTATACCCCTAGATGAATTCCCTGAGGGGTGTAGTTTGCAAAATGGGGTCACTTGTGGGGGGGTTCCACTGTATTGGTGCTTGGGGGGTCTTGCTAATGCAACATAGCACCCACCAAAATTCCACCAGAATCTGAGCTGCAAAATCCAAAAATCACTCCTTCCCTTCTGAGTCCTGCCATGCACCCAAATGGTATTTTTTGGTCACATGTGAGGCATTGCCGTACTCGGGAGAAATTGGGGCACAGACTTTGGGGTGCTTTTTCTCCTTCATACCTTCTGAAAATGAAAAATTTTGAGCCAGAACTGCATTTTTGTGTAAAAAAATTTAATTTTTCATTTTCACTGCCCAGTTGTATCAAAATTGGTGAAACCCCTGGGGGTTTGAAATGTACACTATACCCCTAGATGAATTCCCTGAGGGGTGTAGTTTGCAAAATGGGGTCACTTGTGGGGGGGTTCCACTGTATTGGTGCTTTGGGGGTCTTGCTAATGCAACATAGCACCCACCAACATTCCACCACCAAAAATCACTCCTTCCCTTCTGAGTCCTGCCATGCACCCAACTGGTATTTTTTGGTCACATATGAGGCATTGCCATACTCGGGAGAAATTGGGGCACAGATTTTGGGGTGCTTTTTCTCCTTCATACCTTATGAAAATGAAAAATGTTGAGCCAGAACTGCATTTTTGTGTAAAAAAATGTAATTTTTCATTTTCACTGCCCAGTTGTATCAAAATTGGTGAAACCCCTGGGGGTTTGAAATGTACACTATACCCCTAGATGAATTCCCTGAGGGGTGTAGTTTGCAAAATGGGGTCACTTGTGGGGGGGTTCCACTGTATTGGTGCTTGGGGGGTCTTGCTAATGCGACATAGCACCCACCAACATTCCACCAGAATCTGAGCTGCAAAATCCAAAAATCACTCCTTCCTTTCTGAGTCCTGCCATGCACCCAAATGGTATTTTTTGGTCACATGTGAGGCATTGCCGTACTCGGGAGAAATTGGGGCACAGATTTTGGGGTGCTTGGTCTCCTTCATTCCTTGTGAAAATGACAAATTTGGAGCCAGAACTGCATTTTTGTGTAAAAAAAATAATTTTTCATTTTCACTGCCCAGTTGTACCACAATTGGTGAAACCCCTGGGGGTTTGAAATAAACACTATACCCCTAGATGAATTACCTGAGGGGTGTAGTTTGCAAAATGGGGTCACTTGTGGGGGGTTCCTAACTTTTAGCATCTTATGGTGCCTAGAAACCTACATGGTGCCTAAAAAATAATCTCATAAAAAGGAGGCTCCAAAATCAAGTAGGTGCTCCTTCTATTATGAAGCCTGTGGTTTGGTAAACGTGCACACTAGGGCCACATATAGGATATTTATGAAAACAAAAGAATTGGGGGAATCAATTTTTAGTCACATTTCTCTAGTAAAATGTACTGTGTTCCTTAGAAAAATGTATTAAAATTGCAAATCTGCAAAAAAAATGAAATTTTGAAATTTCACCTACACTTTGTTTTAATTCCTGTGAAACACCTAAAGGGTTAACAAACTTCCAAAATGCTGTTTTGAATACTGTGAGGGGTGCAGTTTTTGAAATGGTATCATTTATGGGGGTGTCTCAAATACAAGTTTCTCAAAGTCACATCAGAACTGAACTGGTCCCTAAAAAAATCAGTGTTTGAAATTTTCTTGAAAATTTGAGAATTTGCTATTCATATTGTAAGCCTCCTAGTGTCCAAAAAAATTAAAAGGAAGTTGAAATAATGATGGAAACATAAAGTAGACATATGGTCTATGTTAACTATTAACTATTTTGAGTGGTATGATTATTTGTCTCACAAGCAGAAAATTTAACATTTTGCAAATTGCTAAATTTTCCATTTTTTTCCGACATTTTGGTATTTTTCACAAAAAAACACAGACTGTATCGACCCAAATTTACCACTAATTTGAAGTACAATGTGTCACGAAAAAACAAAAGTTATCCCCACTTAAGTGATACATGTCAGATTTGAAAAAAAGGGCTCTGTCAGGAACGCAAAAACTGGCTCTGTCAGGAAGGGGTTAAGCAAAGCTTTCAATAAATCTCTTTATAAGTGTGCTGCTATTATAATTAATACCTTCTTCCTACATACATCACAATAGACATTGATCTGCACTTAAAAAAAAAACATCCACATAACGTACACATTCAGGCTCAAGGATAAAGGTTACACATATATAAGCTTCAGGCATTATACAGGATGCAAATGTTTTATGTAATACACACAAGACCAAACCTAATAAATCAATCAAATGTATTGCTGTAAAAAATACAACTCTAAAGCCAGATCTGTGTTTTAACTCTGAGAATCAGGAAGCTATCCATTAATAGTGCTGAAAAAAAGAAAGCATTTCTGAAGAAAGCCAGGTAAAAGTGTGTATGCATTTTACTTTTATGTTACAGTTTGTTTTTAAAATAAAGGTTGTAGGGTGTATTGTGCTACTTGTTGCTGATTGGTTTTGGTATAGAGCACTACAAATACATACGAAGAGTCATAATTGACAACTCTATGATTTCTTCCAAAGTCACATATAGGGCAGTATTCAATGCTGGGGGCGAGCTGTGACAGTGAGCAGGGTTAGTATTCAACCTACCCCCTGCATATGCCGTTTCCCCCTCGCTCCATTTTTGGAGAAACGGGTTATGCGGCCGCTAAAACAGCAAGACTCGCTGCTAAATGCAGTGGGCTCCCTGCATTAGCCTTTCTTTCTCTACCTTTATTTAATTGATCCATCCCCAGATCCGGAGTTTCTGGACCTATTTTTCCAGAAAAACAGTACTGTATATATGTATACTGTATATATACATAAATGTATATATAGAACACACAAGTGAAAATAATTTTTTAAATGATCTAAAACTAAGTTTTGTAGATATAGTTTGTAGATATAGTTTGCATATTCTAAAGACCTTCTTGCACTGCAGTAATTGACTAAAGTGTCAATATAGCATTAAATGCTATAATGCTATAATGATATAGCATTAACCCCTTGAGTGGTGGGTTTTGCTGGGGCAGGACAAACCTACCAGGGCAGGTTTGTCCTGCCCCAGCAAAACCCACCACAGGATGTTGGAAGGCCCCCCTAACCTCTGATCCGGCGTTTGTATGCCGGAGCTTCCCTGCCGCCGCTGCCCTAGCCGCCAGTCACAGTCAGCAGTGACGTGGCAGCAGGCTCGGGGATGTTCGCAGCGACTCGGGAGGACTCGGGCGCCTGAGTGCTACCGAGTCCCCCTGGGCCGCGCCGAACATACCTGAGCCTGCCGCCGCCGTCACTGCTGCTGTAAAATGAGTGACGGCTGGGTCAGGAGAGCTTTGGCATACGATCGCCGGTGCAAAGGTGATTGGTGGGGACTAGGGGGGTGTGGCGGGGGGGGGGGATTTTGCCCTGTCCTTTTCCAGGAAAATTTCCAGGCATACCACCCAAGGGGTTAGTGAAGAAGAAGATACAGTAACAAACAAAAATAACATAAACATTTAAATATCTCAAAATCAAATGTGTGGTTGAAAACGCAGCAGCTGACATGTTATCAGTGATTTATTCTGCTGGATTTTGTTTGTTAGAAAAATAAGTTTATATCAAATGTGCTAAAGAGATTGTAAAGGAACATATAAAAGTTACAAGAGTGCTAAAAGCATTAATAAAAAAACTAATGGAATATGATGTTAAATGTGTTTCATTCTCACATGGACTGTGTAGAACAAACTGTACATTTCTGCCGAAAGTGTACTGACATTTTCCTGCTGTGAATCAGTGTAATAGAATGAGCATGGAAAGTGTAGGACAACATCTAATCAATAAGAAACAGAGTATCAAAAATAGCTGCTGTCAAAGGCTTTGCTTTCCACTCCTATAGGTAATCGTGTTTGACAAAGGTGGTTCTTACTCTAACCATATCCAATGCACACTTACTATTGTGTGCAAACTGTACATAGCCAGATGTAGACTTGTCCGCAATTGTACCCCAAAGTTTAAATTGAATTATTTAAAAAAGCCACAATTCTGCCTATATGCCAAAGATACTGTATGTCACCTAGTTTACACCAGGAACACGCCCCAGACACTAAAAGTACATCCCACTTAAAAAACCTTTAAAACACAGCACAAACAACTGCTAAAAATGTGGATTGTTCCCCAAAAAAGGGCAATCCCAAGCTCTTTTCTAGTGTTGGCGATCATTATCCTCATCATTCCCTATTTGTGATCTCACTTATCAATTTTAAATATCACAGCTGTTTCAGGCATACAGTAAATGCATCTTTATACACAAACAGAGTGCAAATCCCGCACCAGTAAATACATGTCAAATATTAGTATTTTGTCCTCAATATGGTCCAGGCAGTGCTCACAGAAATATATAATATTTAATGAGGCGCTACCCACTACTTAAGGTGTGTACACATGGCAGTTCCTGCCGTGAGTCCCGATGCGATCAGATCAACTATCTTGACTTGTCTATGATGTTATATTAACCTCCTCTTCATTAATCTTGCTACTGCTTTCCAACAAAATGTTAAGTCACCCTCGGGTAGTTGCCATTTATCTACAGAACTAAAGCAAAATCCATTAATTTGTGTTCTCAGCTATATTGTTCAGATGAGGTGGGAGCATAATTATACATTGTACAATACAGAAAAAGAAGAAAAATATAAAAATAATAAGAAAAAACATTTATTTTCATTAAATAACATTCAATAGATTACTTTTTTGTTAATCAAAGTACATTAGATAAAAACATTGACGAGACAGAATACATTTGAAGATAGTTGGGTTGAAAGTCTAATAGTTATTGCAGAACAGAAGCCATATTTACCAGCACCGCAGAGTACATTGAGTTGGTAGATTAAATCTTACAGGCCACTTAGTTTGTCACAGCAGCACATGCCTACAATTCAGAGGGCCTATACAATAAGATAAAGCTGTTCCTCAACAATTTTTCATCTATATCTGTGCTGTCATTACATTATTTATGGAACAGTTCTAAGGTGCGGTTTCTCTACAGTAGAACAAATAATATGATATAGCATTGTTAACCAACATATTGTACAAACTATGGAATTCGATGGTATAAGGGACCCCTTGCAAGAGTGGTACTCTGTCAGTAGGCATCTGCATTATCTTCTATATTGTTTTTTGTTGTTGCACATATTGGCCACATGTGCCGAGGGATGATTCAGACATGCACACTGGTGATCAGAAGTTATTTATCATGAGCGAATGAGCAAAAGTTATTTATCTACATGTATCACAGAACTAATGCCATAAAGCTTCAACAAACATTTTCAAAGTAAAGCCACGTTGTGATATTTGCAAACAATATGCATGATATCGTTAACTGCTCCCTGTCATCTAAACATAAACTTGACTACTGTATATTGTCAATCAGTGCATGGTCAGCCGGGATCCGCGTGATGTCACTGAACAATATTGTTACTGCTATCATTCAGTGTTTAAGCAATGAGATTGTTGGTCCTGGGGCAACACCAGCTTTACAATAAGAAAAATCAATGACTTCTCTGAAAAACAAGTTAGGTAAATTGTGTAAGCAAGTGATAATCCAAAAGAGTTATCACTCCTATTTATTTTAAATATTAGTGTTTTAGAGGTATATAACTTAATAAGCAAAGATCTGACGCTATTAGTAACATACCGTATCATGGTGCATATAGTTACATTTTTAAGTGCAACTCACAGTGACAGTAACAATAACCACCGTCTCTGCAAGTTACTTCCCCAGGTTTTTGGAGGAAAATTCTTTGGGGGAATCTGATTACTGCACATTGTTTCCAGGATCACTGCCAGAACCATGATGTAGCTGAGGTAGGGGGAGCAATATTTTTTTTCCCACTACCACTACTATAGGCATAGGTTTAAGCACTAGCAAGGGACCTAGGGTTAAGCTGCAGTTGGGGGGGGGGGGGGGGGGGGTTAGGGTTAGACGGTGAGGAGAGAGGGTAAGGGTTAGGCACTTAGAAAGGAGGGTTATGGATAGGCTGCAGCTCATGAGGGTTAGGATAAGGTTATGGAGTATGATGGTTAGACACTAGAAAGGATGGCTAGGCTGCAGGGGGTCGCACAGAGACTCCTTGGCCAAAATAATTGGTCTCCCTTGGTGTCTCTGATTTAGAAAATATTTTCAACAATATTTTACTAGTTTCCCCATTATTACTGACAGTACTTGAGTTCAGGGAAGTTGTAACCATCTAAAGGACACATTCCTCATTGTTAAGAAAATAATGCGATATTTCAGAATTTCCTGATATTTAACACTTGCTACAGTAGTTTTGGCATCACAACTTTATACTTATACTGGTAAAATGATTTTTTTTTATGACTTTACTGGAGTACATCTAGACTCACAATTTTTTCATTTATGATGGTGTTTTTTTTCCTGCAGGTGTCAGGCTGCGTCATGGGCTCATACACATGCACCCTATCGTATGCAAAGGCATATATATTTTCAGTATAAAACAATAGTTTTTTAGTGAAGGTAAGTGGCATCATCTTGCAATATGTTTGGTATATAGATGACAGTTTGTTTTAATGGTCTTCCTTATTCACTATTTATCCCTGTATGCCGAATAACCAGTGACAGACAAGAAACAGAAAGCCAATTAAACAAGATTGGAAGAGGGTATCCTTAAAATAGCTGTTAAAAGTTAAGACTATAGCTTTACAACATTATAAGACTGACTTGTTGAAAGTTTCACAACTTAACAACAAGAAACAAGTTATACAATGGGTGTACTCGTATACCACTAAGGGTACTGACCTCAGCAAGGAAGCCAAATATTTGTGGTTGTTTGTTATCTCAGGACCTGATTTGAAAATATTACAGGTTAAATTAATGCCCAATTACATATTAGGGATCCGGTGCTTACACTACCTGGGTAAGACAGAAAGGCAATTTAACCCTTTGAGTGACAAGTGAATTTGTCAAAATTGGTGTGAAAATTGCCAAGCAAACCTTTTTATTTATCATAATTACCTGTAATATTTACGTTAAATATAATCTTTTTTACACAGCATTTTTTTATTTAAATCGATATAACAAATGTGAGTGACGCTGGCATTTTTACCCAAGCACTCTGTCCTATCTGTGTTTTATTATAGGGCAAGGTGTGAGGCTTACTGGTTTGTGTTAACTATTGCCACTGACTGAAGTCAAAAAATAAAAAATAAATGTTTGTATTGGGTCACCTGTGATTTAGTGCTATACGTGTTGTTTATTAATAATGTGGGGCTATTAACATATTGCATGTTTCTTTCAAGGGCTCATATGAGAGAGAGTAAAAGTTTGTTATGCTGCATCATTGTTATAGAATAAGTATTGATATATTTTATCAGATTTTTTTTTTGCATCTGGCAATGTGAGTATATATATTTGCACTGGATCAGGAATCACAGGATAACAGCTATAGCTGTTCATACACATTGGTGGAAGCAGTCAGGATATATCTGTAAGATATGTTGTAATTATAGGCTCAGGCTGAAAAACGTATTTTCCCCCCCTATAGGGTTTAATTAATACCAGTATGCATTGGTTTTATCTTCATATGGTAGGTGAACTGCCACCTTAAAAATAATGATTGTTTGCTTTCCCCGCCCTATTTTTGTTCCATACCTTATGCATACTTATGTTTGTTTCTATAGATTTTAAAGACCTAATATTGGCTATATACATTTTGTAATTCCTCTGTTTCATATGTATATTAATTTTACCGAATTGGTATAGATTTTTTTAAAGTTCTGTAGACCATGTACACTAGTTTTTTATTCCACCCAGACATTCCCCTGATGAAGTTGCAATACAAAACGTGTTGGATATCGATATGAACAGCTATAATCGCTTTAAAACTCTTATTGTGGTTACTGATGTGAACAATGAAAATTGTCATAAAATCTGCATTGTCCTTATCTACGTTTATGAAAATGCATTACTACTTTAATTTATCTTTTGTAGAATTTTATTGTGAAGATCAATCAAAGTGGTACTTAATATTATTTTTATTATAGTCCTAATGTCTTGGGTGGTTTTTCTATATTTCACCATTGCGCCCTCTCTCTCTCCCCCCCTCGATATATATATACATAGCAATGCAGGGGTTCCTATGATAGAAACCAGGCGGCACTCCACGGACTTGTTACAAGGTGTAAACCTGTGTTTATTCTATCATCGACGTTTCAAAACCCCATCAGGTTTTTTCATCAGGATATACAAGGTGACCTACGGTGCCAGGTATAAATTAGACAAGATAAATATATATAAAAAATGAATTTTAATTTAATAAATACCAATACTCAAATAAAAGGCAAAAATACAAAAGATAAAAACAAAGTATATCCGCACACACAAAATGATCCTAATAAATTATTTTAAAAAATCCAATATATGTTTAAAAGGGCAAAAATTGCTTTACGAAGGATAATATAAGCCTTCAATAAATAATAAATATAGCTTATCTGATATAAGGTGAGGAAGGCGTCAAAAGTTCCCCATCATTTTTCATCTCACAGACTTATTGGGAAGTTTCTTATTTTTGTCATTTTATTCATGTATTTGTATTTAGTAAATAAAAATGTACTTTTTACATATTTATCTTGTCTAATTTATGGAGATATGCGTATAGACACTGCGCTCACCAATGCGATCTTGTTGCAGCTGCTGGTCTCCAGGGGAGGGGGGCCACCCTCCAATAGGTAATAATGGAAGCAGGGGGTATGGAGACCTGCGCTAATGAAATAACGGAATGTGTGTACCCTTAAATATGCTGGTGACAGTAAGTATAAGTGCTTGGCTGTACAAATCTGTATAGGTCAGGCACCTTGACAAAGGGGCTAGTCCCCGAAACGTTGGACCGCTTGAATACATTTTTTTCAAACACCCATTGAGTGCCGCTGTCTGAGTATATACTTCTATACCACCTGGCTATCCATTGTATCTGGAGGGCACCTGGGGAGCTGTACCTGTGAGTTGGAGTGCCAAGCCGCAATACAAACCTCTATATATATATATATATATATATATATATATATATATATATATATATATAACCCAGTGAGGACCACTGGAGTGCCGGAGCAGAATTGCATGATATATATATATATTCTCTCCAAGAAACAGGCGTCACTCCGGGGCTTTATGTGTAGCAATCAAGTGAAGTTTATTCCTTCCACGTGACCGTGGAAGGAATAAACTTCACTTGATTGCTACACGTAAAGCCCCGGAGTGATGCCTGTTTCTTGGAGAAAATATTTGCTTAGCTCAGAATGGATGGAGATGAGTATATATACATAGGTAGTTGCAAGGCGGACGGCACTCACGGAAATAATCACAAACGCAAGGGTTTAGCTTAACCCTTGCGTTTGTGGGTGCCGGACGGCTCCCCGGCAGTCAGGATTCCAACAGTCCAACAGTCATTACTCCGACGTCAGAATCCCGACTGCTCCCCCGTGGGGGTCCACGACCCCCATAGAGGGAGAATAAAATAGGTGGCGAGTGCAGCTCGCCACCGTGCTTCATTGCGCTCCCCCCTCTGTGCAGTCGGGATTCCGACTGCACAGAGATTCCGAGTAATGACTGTCGGAATCCCAACTGTCGGTGAAATATACCACATCCGCGTTTGTGATTATTTCCGTGAGTGCCGCCCGCCTCGCAACTACCTATGATTCGTCTATCTAGGAGGGCACCCAGAGCAGTTCACCTTAGAGTGCAATTGCCGATCCTTTGGAAAAGTATATATATATATATATATATATATATAT
Organism: Crinia signifera; assembly: GCF_055691185.1. Taxonomy (NCBI): domain Eukaryota; kingdom Metazoa; phylum Chordata; class Amphibia; order Anura; family Myobatrachidae; genus Crinia; species Crinia signifera. The sequence continues at coordinate 167,934,399 of NC_139217.1, forward strand.
ATATATCATGCCATTCTGCTCCAGCACTCCAGTGGTCCTCACTGGGTGTAGTGTACTGAGGTACCCTCCCTCGAGGACTGCGCCTCCGTGTACATATACAGGAAAATAAAGGTGGTACTCACAGGCTTCCAATAAAGTGAAAAAATTTGCATAAACATTTCAGGGACATTACGAAGTATTTAAGAGCAGTGGTACATAAAATGTGAACATAACCAAAAGGGTTAAGTACATTTTATATTGACCTATTCAGCTTTTGGTAAAAAGTACAGATAGAATTGCCCTACAGGAAATTCTGTGTTTATTCCTATACCGTGTATCAGATCTAGTGATGTAAACTGAGATTAATATGAGTAGGAAAATTGACACAGGTACATGCAATGTTTCCAGTACACACATTTACAGTGCACTGACTTGCTGGAATGCTATTTACCAGCACAACAGCCATGACTGTTTGTCTTAGTGACATAGATACTGCAGTGCCTTTACTGGCATTTATATTTATCTGTTTGTCAGCTGAAATGCTAAATGAAGATACATTACTGTAGATGCTAAAGCATTTCTATACTCATCTGCCACATAAACCAAGTACGCAGCATACTCTGATTTATCAGTGAGCAGCGTTTAAATGTCTCATTACTGCAGTAACATGCTCCTAATGAGAACTCCATACACATATTACACTTTAGCAGCACACTAGTGTCTCTGGATTCAAATCCTGTCAGATGAAATATGTGCACTATATTCCCTACCAACTAGGCAACCATTTTCAAGTTATTACTACATATATATACAATGTACAATGTACCTTCACACACATACACGCTTATTAATTTGTTAATAGTGATTGGAAACCAGTGACAAAGTCAGAGCAATCAACACTTGTCATTTGATACAGCATACTGTAGTATGGAGCAACAGGAAACAAACAGATAAAGGATATTAAGATAAGTTAAATTGCAAACATAGCTATATAACAATATTTAGAGTACAACGATTATATAAAAAAATGAATCCAGAGGTCTTCAAAGTTCACTCAGAGGAACATACTGCCCACACGTGTGTCCCAGTGAGTATACTGTCACCCAGGGGACATTTTATACTAGGACTAACAGCTGCCAGATAAGTAACAGGCTGCCAATGACTAAGGGAAACCACACAGCTGTATCAGAGATAACTCTAAGTGCTACAAAGGATGACACATCCTGGGTACTTTTAGGAATGCCCGGAGGCCAGTAAGACCTGGGAAGTCCTGTACATGGCACACTCCGTACACCGAGAGAAACTAGACCAGACTCAGGCTGCTGAGCAGCTACCAGACAAAACTCACCCGTGTTGATGCTTTCACAGCCCAGATGATATCCCCCGTACTACCCTAGTGCTGCTGCTGCTCTGCGTGCTCAGATCTCTGCATCTGCTCCCTGTAGTGTGACTGCTCACTGCAGCCTCTCTCATGACTCCATCAGTCAGGAATGGCACTGGCACTGCCTCTTACTGGCACTAGTCAGGCTCAGGTGTGAGCTGTCATAGTAGGATCACAGCAGGTACAGTATAAGGGACAGGAGCGGCATAGTATAGTGACTAGTACAGGGAGAACCGGCAGCATGTGAGGAAGAGGAGGAGGGGGCAGAGGAGGAACGATACTGTCCTACAGCTACAGCCCATCTCTGTGTTCGGTCGGATATATACTGTTGCTGCTGCTGCTGCTGTAAAGTCAGCCCCCAGGATGCAGAGGTTAGAGGGGGGATTGGATTTGATCATCACAACAGAACTCTCGCTGTCCATCATCCATAGCACGCAGCAGTCCTCTGTAACTGAGGAACAAACACCCAGGAGTGTCAGTTTCCTTGTTCTAGACCCAGGGCCGCCGAGAGGCAGGGGGGGCGGGTACATTTTACCTGGGCCCGGGCCTATCAGGGGGGCCCGGGCCAGAGGATACACAGACCCACTTTATAAAAAAAAAAAAAAAAAAAATTAATGCAGCGGCAGCGCGGGGGGTGGTGGCTGGCCGGGCGCTGGGGAGAGCGTGTCAGCAGCGGCAGCCTGTGTCACTTACTTACTGTGTGCAGATCTGCAGACAGTGACAGAGGCCGGCATGCTGCGGAGCGTCTGCAGAGAATAGATAAACTCTCTGCACACAACACTGGACGTGAGAGGGGAAGGTCGTAAGGTCACGTGCAGGACGTGCGGCATGTGACAGGGGAAGATGAAGTGGAGGCTGGAGCCGGGGGAGCTCCTGAATCTGGCTGACTTCGAGTCCTGCCCTGTAAGTTCATTTTTTTATGCCCTGCCTGTCTTAATACTTAATTGTTCTCTGTCTGTCTCTCTCTGTCTCTCTCTGTCTCTCTCTGTCTCTCTCTCTGTCTGTCTCTCTCTCTGTCTCTCTGTCTCTGTCTGTCTCTCTCTGTCTCTCTCTGTCTCTCTCTTCTCGACAGTGGTGGAAGTGGGATTTTAGAAGTGGGGGTATAGAAGGAAACTGGAGTACATGGTGGAATACCACACAAATATGGGTATGGGTAAAAACTGGACCAGGACAAAACCCCCGGACTGCTGGACCGGACATCAAAACTGCATTTTGGAGCTTGTAGCGTCCGGTCCGGGGGGTGTCCTGTCCGGGGGGCTGCCTGTGACACCCGTCACCAGGTAGAGGAGGAGGGGTAGAATAAAGCCTCCCTGTATGGTCCGGGCATGTAGCAAAAATCGGACGGTCCGGACCACACGGGGAGGCTGTAATCTCCCCTCCCCCATGTCCCTGGTGATAGCTATCACAGGGACCCCCCCCCCCCCCCCCCCCCGGATAGGACACCCCCCCCCCCCCCCTGGACAGGACACCCCCCGGACTGGACCCTGCAAGCTCCGGACTGCAGATTTTGATGTCCTGTCCGGAGTCTGGTCCGGGTCCGGTTTTTACATAGTCCCCACAAATATTTGGGTCTTTCTTGCGCCCTTTAAGTGCATTCCAAAATAGGGGCTGGGAGCTGTGGGGAGGCCTGGTGGGGGGGGGGGGGGAGAATAAAGCCTCCCTGTATGGTCCGGGCATGTAGCAAAAACCGGATGGTCCAGACCACACAGGGAGGCTGTAATCTCCCCTTCCCCATATCCCTGATGATAGCTATCACAGGGACCCCCCGGACGTGACACCCCCCGTACCGGACACTACAAGACCCGGACTGCAGATTTTGATGTCCAGTTCGGTAGTCCAGGGTTTAGTCCGGGTCCGGTTTTTACATAGTTCTCACAAGCAATTATGCAGAAATGACTGCATTAGCACCTAGCACTTGCAGGGTCTCCCCCGTCCTCAGGGCGATATAGCATAAATATACACTCAAAAAGACATTCACTTTCCCATATAAATACCCCCACTGTAGCCCGGGTCCATCCACCCAAAACTGCTCGGCACCCTACTTCCCCTATCACGCAGAGTAGGAAGTCAGGGCACACTCACGTGCATTCCACTGCTCCCCCTCTGTGTTCCACTGTCTGGCAGTACCCAGCTCATGACAGGGGGATACATGGCACCCAGCTGTAACAGAAAAGGCGATTTTAGATCCCAGTGAATGGGTGCTGTGGATCTGCCTTTATGATGTAGCTGGATACTGCCGGCCAGTGGAACGTGGAGGGGGATCAGTGGAACGCACGTGAGTGTGCCCTGACTTCCTATTCCTTCTGGAAGTATGGTGCAAAGCACTTCCGGTAGGACAAACCCGGGCGCCCGGCGGGGATGGAGAGATGGGACTACAGTGGGGGTATTTATATGGGAAAGTGAATGTCTTTTTGTGTGTATATTTGGGCTAAACATGCCCTTAACATGCTGTGGTCACCCCCATGAGGGCCCCTGGAAGTTGATGTACCGGGGCCCAGGATTTCTCTTGGCAGCCCTGTCTAGACCCTCATGTTGAGTTCAGATGTCAGGAGCATTGGGTCTTACTGCAGAAACAGTGACATTAGCAAGGACAGGGAAATTACTTCACTAATTCTCTTTCCATCTATTTCCTTATATATTTATTCTACTTCCCACAGGAGGCTGAATAAAGAGGAGCAGTTTCCTTAACAAATGTCCTAACAATTCCTTCAAACGGTTCTGCCTCACAAATGAAGTCTTTATGCAGTCAGAAAGAAGCAAGCTGCAAGCAGGGCATTTACCATGCAAATGAGAAATGTAATTATGGCTGTGCAGTCTTCATTAAATACACTGGATAACATATCTCTCTAGTCAGATTCTCTGTAATGGAACTTTACTGTGGAAGAAGTGTTTAACATCTGTTCCAGATTTTAGTCTAGATTCAGGGGAGTGGTGTGTGCCTGTGTTGTTCTGTCTATAGAACATTAGTACAATAGATAATGTGCAGATTTATTACTCTTTTTTTGCATGTTGCTAATATTACTCCACAATGTCCTTGGTGTTCTTTATGGAAGAACTTCAGCAACAAATGACAGCAGAACAACAAAGGTCCTATCTACACCTACCAATCCACACAGGTCTACACCAACAATCAGACATGCATTAGTCAGACATTGACAAAAGTTAGCACAGAGAGAGAGGGTGCAAATGCACTATGCGATCATTACATTACAATATATAATAAGAGATTGTTAGTATATCATTGGCCAGAGATATTGGCCTGCCCATCGCACTCTGTGTTGTTAAGCAGGGAACCAGCATGGACTGCACTGAGACAGAGGCATAATTCCAAGTAAGTCCTATTTATTTGTATAGAGTGTGAGAAAATTTGGGGTTGGCATCTGGGCGTGGGGCCCTGTCTCAGGGCATCACTACTTAAATACACAGTCACGTTTTATATCATGATTGTTCATTATTTACGTAAGCACATTTTTTTCACACACTCTCTACCATTAAACACATAGTAGGGACCTTCATACTTATAACTTTATCACTTTACTATCACTATTATTTATTGTGAAGGCATGGGGAGTCCTCCCTTAGCTGTATCATGTTTTGGGGTTCCCTGCGCCCCAAGTGGTGAACCCAAAGTGTTAGGGACCTGCTCGACAAGAGGTGACCTGGATAATTGGTGGGAAGGCCAATATCACTGGTCAATGATATACTAACAACCTCTTATTATATATTGTAATGTAATGATCACATAGTGCACTTGCACCCTCTCTCTTTATGTAAAACATTTTATTCTCAGCAGATGGCACCTTTCATTACTGAGGGTGTGCAATTTAGAGCCATTTTTCCCTACCATTGACAAAAGTTGAACCAGCATTAATTAGACCAGAGGTCAGGACGTCAACTTTTTTATCTTTTACCCCAAAATATATTTAGATACGCCGACGTTACCCTCTTGATTTGTAAGGAAGGAAATCATATAATTGTAATACACACTGTATCCCCAGAAATACTGTAGATTATATATCCTGGTACACAGCCTGGCAGCAATTGATGATGATTACCATGTATGGCTGTGTGTGGTACACAATTTGTACCACACACAGCCATACAGTACATGGTAATCATCATCAATGTCTGCCAGGCTGTGTGTGGTATAGCCATTGATAATGTGACGTCCAGGCAACTACTAGTGTCAGTATTTCAATATGATATACTGTAGGGACAGTCTGTTATTTTTTTCCCCTAGACTAGAGATGGGTATACCTTGACAGGAGCCTATAACCAGGCAAAGAAACTCGTCGCCACAGCGGCAGTACAGACTGCGCACTGCCGAGCTGGCACAGCAACTAGTCAACTCTACTGAAGAAGTGGGCGGACTTGGAGGCGGAGCATGTTATACACAAGGGCCTGACACACTGCACTTTGTCAGGTCCTTGTACACTATAGTATTGTAACACACAGACGGGCATACATATAAAATCTATATATAGATTCTATATGCAATGAAATGAAATCCCTGGGGGTAATGGAAGGTTGCGCTGCTGAAACACAGCTGGGCATGCATATAGAGTAATATGCATGCCCAGCTGTGTCTCGGCGGCGTGACCGTCCATTATCCCCAGGAATTTCATTTTAACCCCCTTTTGGGGTATTTTACCCCTGTTCCCTGACCACTGAGTTAGACACTGACAAAAGTTAGACCTACATTAGTTAGACATTGACAAAAGTTAGACCTACATTAGTTAGACATTGACAAACATTAGACATGCATTAGTTAGATATTGACAAAAGTTAGACATGCATTATGTTAGACATACATTAGTTAGACAGTGACAAAAGTCAGACATGCATTAGTTAGACATTGACAAAAGTTAGACATACATTAGTTGGACATTGACAAAAGTCAGAGATGCATTAGTTAGACCTTGACAAAAGTTAGACATACATTAGTTAGACATTGACAAAAGTAACGACACAAGTAAAATGTTGACATGGAAAATCAATATGTGTACATGAATCGTATAAGTGTACTGCTTCCCCTTGCATGGCTTGCTGCTCTTGCCATGCTTCGGGCATGTGATCGGCACCACTGGGATGGTAAAGTATGAACAAGTCAGTTTAGAAAAAGTTGGTTGTTGGGATACTGACTGCGTTGGCATGTCTAATTCTGGGCCATATGCACTAAGCATCAAAAGTGATAAAATGGAGAGTGATAAACAACCAACCAATCAGCTCCTGCCTGACATTTTTCAAACACAGTCTGTGGCATGACAGGTAGGAGTGGGTTGGCTAGCTGTCTGTAAGCTATATCTGTTGGTAGATATATCTTGACCCAGGAGTCCAACCTGGCCAGCTTGCAGGGTTAATCCTGGAAAGGACCCTGTTTAAGGGTCTATCCTGTAAATGACCTCAATTAAGGGGCAGTATAAACAGTTTAGCTGTGTCATTCGATTGCCGGATGACCCGCCCACAGCCTGGATCCCGATGGTCATTATACTGACGGTAACTTTGCACCAAATTCTATATGTGCTTATATACTGTATATTTTTTCGTTCTCTGACTAAAGATGTACAAGTCTGTTCTATTTTTTGTATCATCACTCTTTATACTTTGCATTTAACAAAACAAGTCAAAAATATCGAGAAATAGGTGATAAAGTATCATTTATAATTAAACAGCCATTCTGTAGACTGTACTTACTGTACATCTAATATATATGATCACAAGCTTTTCTAGCATGGTTTACAATTGCATAATACAGTAATTATTGCTTGCAATAAATATTCAAATATAGACCAGAAATTTCTTCGGTGACTCAACAACTGCATATCAAGAAAATGTTGCTTTATCCCAGCAGGAGGAAATGTAAATCCGTAATTTCTTATGTGCAATATAATTCTTATTAATACGGCTGTCTAAGACGAGCTCTGTTCAGATGAATATGCCACCCATGGACCATCATTTACTTAATGTGCCACAACCTGATTCCCTGCCTTGAAACATTTCTTTAAATTCAGTGACTTTGTACAGTTTTTATATGTAATTAATTCTTAGTATTAAGTCTTCTATGTGATCTGTGAATATATCAGTTAGCAGAAATCGTACATCTCTTTTCATGTATTTCTACCAGAACGAATTTCCATATGTCTATCTCGCTTTCAACGGAGCATTGATTTATTACTAGTGCTACAATTATAGCAATTGATTAAAAATAAAACTAAGGACTACACTATGTAAAGTACAAGCTGATCAATAGGAAAAGACATCTTCATTATATACAAATTGTGTGGACAACCCATGGGTCTGAGCAGATTGTAGGCCTCAGGACACATAAGTGTCCAAGCTTTCTGTTTGTAATTGCTTGATAACATCACATTCTCCAATGACTTTTTTTATAACTGGTACTCTTAACTTGATTACAATACTCATGTTTTTCTCTATGCAGCACCATAACTTGAGAGGAAAGGAACACGTAATTGGAGCAGCTACAGAACACCCAATCCAGATACAAGCAACCAAAAGTATGTATTGTGCTTCCACCAATGTCCACTGGCCACTAATGTTTACTATATGCATCTATATGCATCTATTTGTATTTTTCCCTTCCGACAGAGCTTCCCACCCATCCCAGGTTGAATGAAAGGCGCTCCATCTGTACATGCAATTAGGGTTTTGTGTCCCTTTATGTACCACTCCTTGATTCTACACATACAGTAGGCAATTACATACTTATTAAATAATTGACTACTTTAGAAATGTCACTCAAGAATTTATTCAATGATTTATTGACATATACAGAGATAATGAATGTTTGTGGAGGGTTAAGTCCAGGGACAGTGGCGTAACTACTGTAAGGCAGCCCCAGCTGCTGCTTGGGGGAGCAAGCCGCAGTGGGATCTGTGTGGGCGCCGGCACCGGCTCGACGCACTGTCATGCTGCTGCCTGCCGCTGCCCATTGGCTGAGCAACGGAGCCGAGCCATGGCAGAGACGACAAATCCCCCCCCCACTGATTCAATTGACTGTACACAAAGCTGGCTTTTGGCTACTGTGTAGAGGATGGGCGTGCTAGGGCGGCCTGGGATGTGTCAGAGCCAAGGGAAGCAGCAGTGTCTGTTGGTCTCTCTTATCCTGCTTCAGCTTCTCCGTTATGCGCATGACGTCCTCACGTCACAGTCTGGGGAGGAGAGGAGCCTGGGGGGGGCACAAACTTTTTGGCAGGGGGGAGCAAAATGTATAGTTACGTCACTGTCCAGGGACTATGCCGACAAACAAAAGCGGATTGCAGCATTGGAGGAACTCGTCAGGTTCAGCACACCTTATCATGACATAGCCTCCATTGATTAGTTCCGATTCAGGTTGAACATCAGAACTGTTTTTTAAGATCAAAATAACAAATTAAATAATTCCCAGAGGTCTGGAGCTGGCGCTGACTACATTTATCAAACAAATCTATGGTACTACAATGATTTGCTCTTCACAGTCCACCAAAAACCTATCAGACCTTTGCTTGTGCTTATGGCAGAGACTGAAGAGTGCGGTGGACAGCCAGAGGATCTGCATTATACAGCAGAGACCATTTCCATAAGCAGAGACATAATAGAAGTATTTATCATTTAAACTAGTACTTAATAAGGGAGGGAGGGTAGTAGCAGAGAGAGGGGATGTAGCAGAGAGATTATATGTAGTGTGTAGGGTGGGTCCACTTTATCTTCCACTTCCGGCTGTGCAGCTGTCCTTTGCTGGGTGGATTTTCTGTGCAGAAAGTTGTGTAGAACACCCCAGTCAATCTTGTCCACCATCAAGTGGATTGAGTGGTGAGCTGGTCACAGAAAACATCTTGTCCACCCGTAAGTGGATTGAGTGGTGAGCTGGTCATAGAAAACAGTATTTTAAAATAAGCCACCATCCAAAGCATGCCCATTCTTGCCCACATCTACAAAGATAAACTCGTAGTTAGCATTTACCACTGCCATTAGAACGATGATGAAGCACCTTTTGTAGTTATAGTAGCAAAAATCCGCTGTTGGCAGGTGGGGTAATGTGAATGTGCTTCCCATCTATGGCTCCTCCACTTTAGGGAACTGCCAATGCCATTCAAATGCCTTACTAGTGGCTATCCATTCCTCTGTATTGAAATGGAGGGCCTTGAATCATGATTCTCAATGTTCTCCATTTTGTGGGTCTTCCAAGCACTCCACGAGCAGCATCAGCTCTCCTCTTTGCTCATGCACACATTATCTATTCAGTGATCACCAGCAGAAGTGATTACAGGCTCTACCAACCTGCCACCCCAGCCCACGAGACGCTGTGACCCGTGGGTGGGACAGTGGGACAGTGTCCAATTAGTAGGAATGTGAAAGCTGTATAAAGGCAATTTCCATTCATGGTTTGCTTTTGAATTAATGCCGGGCAGGATTTATAACCAAAACAAACTATCTAGACTGTTATTCAGCCTGTTTCAGGCTGTGAACAATTATCATTCATGTCCATGCAATGAGCAGTAATTGTTAATTTGTTTTTGTCAGATAATTTCCGTTCAGTGTCTGAGCTGTTTTTGATTCAATCCAATTTACAGTGGCTGTGACTTGTAGTGGAGACCTGGCACCTCACTGTAAAGGATGTAAGTGCAGTGTGAATACTGTGTATACAGTATTAGTCCTTTGGCCAGGACCAGAATTGCATGGCTCCAAGACACAGCATTGTAGTCATCAGGGTCTCAGTTACAGTCAAGTATTAGCGATGCAGGATGATGCTAGTAGGTACAAAAAATAAGGTCTGATGGTACCCTGTGGTAGTACCAATATCCTATTATCTAGCTAGGTACAAGCTATTTCCTTTTGAATTGTCATTCATAGAGTCTAAAGTGAATCCCTGCAGTGTCTTTCTTTACAATTCCGTTATACTGTAAATAGAAAGTTACTTATAGATTACTACTATCTCTAGTATAATTAGTCTTTATTATGTACTGTATTTAAACCTTTATATGCTGTACATACAGATGGAGCCCCTCTCGTCTTTGTCAGGTGCTCGCCAGAATGTCCCCGCTGGGGAGCGCCGGCGGAGAGGGGCTCCATCAGACTGGGATGCACGTGCATCTCATGCACACGCGCGTCCCAGTCTCTCGGTGGCTGGGCGGCGGGACCCTGGCCGTCTCCGCTTCAGGGAGATGGGCAGGATTAGGGGGGGTTGCGGGGAGGTGGGGCAAGTGTCGGAACAGGGCGGCGAGGTGGCGGAGACCCAGGGGGAGCTCCATCGGAACGCAGCGCGCGAGCATCTCGTGCGCGGGTGCCCCCTTCCGACAGCTGGCGACGGTTGGTGGCTGGCGGGGTCTGGCAATAGAATCGCCAGCGCCTGCACAGATAAGACCCACTCCATCTGTACAGTAGGTTTATTAGTGTTTGGAAAAGTATTTTAAATAAAGTAATTTGAACTTTGGTTTTGGTTGTGTTTATGCTTAAAACTGCTGTATGATTTAATGCACAGCAAGTAACACAGAATTACCTCTAGTACTCAGATGCTGTAGCGCTGTGCTGCTGTCAGCAGAGAGGAGGGGGCCTGGATGGAGGAGCCTGCACACAGGTCTCCTCCTCTCTTACAATGCCCCTATAAGATATTTTTGTGCCCTGTGCCAGAAAGAGCGAATGGTGTCCTTCCCCCACAACTGGATTATGGACAGGAGCTTGGACTAACTAAGAAAGGGGTAGTCACACAATAGTACCCCTAATTCATATGATGCCACAATAAGGCAACCTATAAACTGTTAGTCCAACTGGCTAGGGATGGGAATGTTTATCAGAAACTGGCCCTTTAAATAATAGGGTACTGCCCACTGATCCATTGGAGGAGATGGCCTTGTACATAACCTCTCAGGCAGTATAAGATCACAGTACATAACTTCTCAACCTACAGTATATGGGATCACAGTACATAACCTCTCAGCCGGTATGGGATCACAGTACATAACCTTTCAGCCTTTATGGGATCACAGTACATAACCTCTCAGCCGGTATGGGATCACAGTACATAATCTCTCAGCTGCTATGGGATCACAGTACATAACCTCTCAGACTTTATGGGATCACAGTACATAACCTCTAACCTGGTATGGGATCACAGTACATAACCTCTAAGCTGGTATGGGATCACAGTACATAACCTCTCAGCCATTATGGGATCACAGTACATAACCTCTCAGCTGGTATGGGATCACAGTACATAACCTCTCAGTCGGTATGGGATCACAGTACATAACCTCTAAGCTGGTATGGGATCACAGTACATAACCTCTAAGCTGGTATGGGATCACAGTACATAACCTCTAAGCTGGTATGGGATCACAGTACATAACCTCTCAGCTGGTATGGGATCACAGTACACAACCTCTCAGCCATTATGGGATCACAGTACATAACCTCTCAGTCGGTATGGGATCACAGTACATAACCTCTCAGCTGGTATGGGATCACAGTACATAACCTCTCAGCTGGTATGGGATCACAGTACATAACCTCTCAGTCGTTATGGGATCACAGTACATAACCTCTAAGCTGGTATGGGATCACAAAAAATAACTGCTTACCCTGTATCGGTTCACAGTATATAACCATATACACAGTATATAACCATAATTTATAGCTAGATTTATCCATACAACTAGACTCTATGGTAAGTAGAAGAAAATAGATTGTAAGTGAATCTTCTCTCATTGATTCAAAGACTAAAGTACACATGAGTATTGGAAAGTTGATATTGCAGTGGTGCTATATTTCACTTACATTTGCAAAAGTACATTTATACAAAGGTTTATGTACATCTTTTCGTGTGTGTATGATATATATATTTCCTTGCTGCTTATACACACCATGAATGTATTAAATGTTAGAATTCCATTGAGCTGCATCCTTTACACCATTAGGTTATGTGGATGCATCCCCAGAGACACCTTTTAGTAAGTATATATCTGGATGCCAAAGAGGGCTGATGCAACAATACACAATGATGATAATGATAATAAAATGACTGTCAGCAATGTTAGCAGCTACTGTATATTGAAGTCATTTATTTGTATTACTAACTTTTTCATTTGAATTACTGCATAAAAGTAAGCTCCTTAACAAAAATATAAAAGGGAAAACAAGTTTATAATTAATTATAATTAAAAGTTATATTTACTAAAAATTTTAACTGAATATTACACTTTTTTCAAATAATCCTGGTCGTCACTGGAGCCCTTTAGTACAGTAATGTTAGTATTTACCACCAACACTGTCACCACTGCTCTCTACATTACATGATGCATAATAATACACACTGCTACGCTTGATACATGCCTGCTGTAGTGTAAACAGGAGTGTCACTAATAGTGAGGGGTGTAGTCAGGGGTGGATTGAGAAATAAAAGTGTCCATTAAAAAAGGGATAGAAGTGGCCTCACTTGGGCGGCACAAAATTGAATGTAGGCAAAAACAATACTAAAACAAATGGAATATATACATCACTCACCTGTGTGCATAGGCGCCAATTCTGTGGATGCTCAAGGGCCTGAGCACCTACGGAAATTGATGAGCACCCACGGGCCTGAATTTTCACCGTACTAATTTGCTAATTTGCGGCTGCAGAACCCGCATCGCCGGACCCGCTGCCTGGTAAACAGTATGCCGGGACAGCGGAAAGAGTGTATTCCATCCTCGGAGTCATACTCAGACGTGGGGCAGGCCAGCCTGTGCATCTGAATCAGGCGCCGGTGTAGCACAGCACGCATAGCGCGCACTGACAGAGTATCTCAGCAGCAGCCCACCCGCCCGTGTCCCACCACCCTCCCCCTCCCTCATCGCTGGCACAGGTACTGTGGGGGGCATTTATGTACCTGCACTGTGGGGGCATTTATGTATTTGGCACTGTGGGGGCATTTATGTATTTGGCACTGTGGGGGCATTTATGTATTAGGCAGTGTGGTAGCATTTATGTACCTGGCACTGTGGGGGCATTTATGTATTTGGCACTGTGGGGGGCATTTATGTACCTGCACTGTGGGGGCATTTATGTACCTGGCACTGTGGGGGCATTTATGTATTTGGCACTGTGGGGGGCATTTATGTATTTGGCACTGTGGGGGGCATTTATGTATCTGGCACTGTGGGGGCATTTATGTATTTGGCACTGCTGCCGTAATTTGTATATTGGAGACAACTGTGCTGCATAATATAAATTGTTATTATTTTGTGGCCACGCCCCTTCCCCATGAAGTCACTCCCCTATGTTTTTGGCTTGAGCACCCACCAGCAAAAACATAAATCGGCACCTATGCCTGTGTGGATGCCATTGGTTTCAATATGCTTGGCATGTACGTGTGTGACACTCATGTGCAGCCCTGGTGTGATACCACTGCCCACAAATATTAGTGGTACTGAGCTGGAAACATATATATAACTGTGCTATATATTCACGTGTTTCCCTACATATATTCTGATATACACTCATTTCACAACATTAGAAAATCCGCTTAGATTGCTTCTGAATTATACCACCATCTTAAAACTAATAGAAGGACATTAGCAATGATATGAATAAAGCTTTATGAAATAAACTGAAACAAGATTGAGCAACTTTATATTACCCCCCCCCCCCCCCCCCGCAAAAATATATATATGGTACTTGTTTCCTAGAATGGTGCCCACTAAGCAAATAGCTTAGTGGGCTATTCTGTGTAGGGAAATCGCATTGCATCTTGTACCGTGTATAGTGCTGTGCGATGCAATGCGATGTCCATGTTAAGTGCACAGGAGTGATTATACAATTAAATATCGCATAGGATCGCATGGCACCAAATGCGATGCGATATTTGATTGTATAAGCACCCATGCCATGAGATGTGATGGGTGCTTACTATGCCATGTGATGCAATATGTTATTTGTGATAGTATAGCATGTGACGGGTGCTTAAAATTGTAAGGACCTCTGGCATTTTATTGCATCACCCCCAGTATCCACGCCACCCCAAAGTGTGGCAAGCGCAGCGAGCCCTGCGTCCGCCGTCCTCTTCATACCCCCACTATCCACATCGGCATGGAGTTGATTTTAGATAGTGTGGCGAGCGCAGCGAGCCAATGAGCCCAAAGCGTGGTGAGCGCAGATTACTTTACATGTATTCCGCGTCCCCTCGCGGGCTCGCTGCGCTCACCACGCCGACGTGGATAATGGGGGTATGAAAAGGTTGGAGGACACGTTCCGCTGCGCTCGCCACGCTTCAGGGTGGCGTGGATAGTGGAGGTGTTTTAGGAACACTTTCACACCTGCATTATCATATAACTGACAAAATAATGACGACATGTGTTAATGTTAAACTGATATTTACTTAAAGAATTAAATAATCATTAAATAATCATAAATAATTAATAACATCGATTACAAGAATGATTGATAATTTATTAGAACAAGAAAAGATAACATTAAGAAAACATTCACACAAATTCGTCCTTTGGGAGCAGTTTCCGTGCTTCCAGAATCCTTTTGAAAGGATCCTCAGCTCCCAGAGGCTTTCGCCACATAAATTCTATGAGGTAAAATTCAAGGTGATGCCTGGCTGTTCCTCTTTGGCGCTTGTTGCGCCATTTCAATTGGCCCCACAACCTCTCGACAGTTTGTGTGTGAACACCTGTTGCTGGATCAATAAAGTTATATCTGCGATTTACAGTGAAATGGTGGTAGCCAGCCTGTTCTAATTGTTCATAGCTATATGCCCTCCAGCAGTCGGTGTACACATTTGTGCCTGCATCTACATTCTGCATGATGCAGTTCATCAATGTGGCCGTATCCCGGGTGGCCACCTTTTCCAAAAAACATTGTCCAGTTTCCCGGCATATACCGCCAAAGGACCACTGTTGTGGTAAAAGTCTTCCGGCATTATTTTTTCTTTTGACAAACAATGTCTCATCGCATTCCACGATCATCCCTGGCCCACCGATGTGTCGCTGTGGCTGCGCCATGACATCTAGGGCACATGCCTCCCTGACCCAGAGGTTGTACAGCACTGTGGTCTTCTTGGAGATGTGGAGCTGCTGCGCACAATACTCCACAGACGTCATCTCCTGTGCCCATGAGTACAGGAACTTTACCAACGTGAGAAACGCTAACCGGCAGCCAGGGAACCATTGCGCCGCTCGCAAACTGACCTTAAGTCGGCGCGCCTTCATGTGGCACCGCCACATCGCCTCCTTAACTGCAAGGCGCATCGTGTGGCCATTTGCACAATTCGCGGCGACTGGGAGAAGTCCATAGTCCTGAAAGAACTTAATCATCTCCTCCTCGGACTGAGGCAATGTGAAGATATCCAATAATGCTGCCATAGCAATATTTAATACCAATTTAATAGCATATATCAATACAACAGCAGGAGCTCTGAGTGATGCATCCAGTAGTCACAGAAAATCACCTCAGAGTAATTTCTGACAGAATCCAAAAGGGGGCGGGAAAGTCAGTGAGCGGGAACATGTACGGTACTGAAATCGCATCTCATCGCATCGCATGCATCGCATGTCACTATAACGCGGCATGCGATGTGATATCTGTACAGAGGCGTAGCTACCGTAAGGCAGCCACCGCGGCTGCCCGGGCACTCTGGTCAGACCCCCCCTTACCCCTCCGCATGCCGCCGCCGCATTCAGTCCGGCACCGCAGATAGCCTCCGGGCTCCGTCTCCTGCAGTAATGAAAAATGACAAGACAAAATGGCTGCCCCCTAATAGCAGACATTTTTTAAGGATGCTAGAGGAGGCCGCCGCCTCCTCTAACATCCCTAAAAAAACTGTCTGCTGTACGGGGGCAGCCATTTTGTCGTGTCATTTTTCATTACTGCAGGAGACGGAGCCCGGAGGCTATCTGCGGTGCCGGACTGAATGCGGGGCCAGCGGCGGCATGCGGCGGGGTAAGGTAATTTTTTGGCGGGGGGGGCGCCACAATATTAGTTACGCCTCTGTATCTGTACTGTACCGTACGTAAATGTGGGCGCCATGCTAGGAAACAAGTACTATATATATATATGTATAATGCGCAACAAAAGTTCTAATCTAAAGCTTCGAAAAGCACACAATCATAAATGCTCCAAAACAATACTATGATTGTCATACCATACAAAAACCTTTTAGGAAATCACTAATGCCACAGTCATAAGAAAACCAAAGGCTGGCATGTTGTACTTTAAGATATTTCCTCTTTGTAATTACTTTGTTGAATATCTATGCATTATAAAATCTTTGCATCAAAGAGAGGATGTTATTTTTTTTATGCTGCATCCTTTTCTAAATGCAGGTAAAATGACTAATTGTGCCAAGCTAGTATAATGAAAATGTTTGAGCTAGAAAAGCCTGGAAGTGACAAGAGTAAAATTTGTAAGACAGGATATTTTGTTCTTGTTGAATGACAGGAAATGTTTCATTGTAAAATGTCTGTTATTAGTCTTACATGTTGTGTACAACTAAAATTGATTAAATATGAAGTAAAGACACTGTCTGAATGGAATATATATATATATATATATATATATATATATATATATATATAAAATTCAGTAAATAATATAAATAAAATAACATGAGTAGTATATAGTTAAAATGCATACATTGCACTTATCTACAGGTTGAACTGCTTGGACCAGCCATTGTTCAAGCGACAAGAATCATATTAAAGGACAGGGACTCCAAGAAGGGGAAGGCTAGTGGGGCAGGCATAATAAACTGCTTAAGTTTCCTTGCAGGAGCCCAGCCCAGCAGTCGAGAGGTATGACGGGCCTTGGTAAAATTTTGGGTGCGTGGCGTAATCGTGGAAAGGCGCCTACCAAACCCCAAAATGTTTAAGGTGGGTGAAAAACCCCTCTAAAGTCGAGGGGGGTGTTATTGCCCACCTGCCTCCGCAGCAGCAGCAGACACCGACAACATGTGCTGTGCTGACAGCAGGCTCAGCATGAGCTCTCACGTTGTCTGCTGCTGCTGCCAGAGAGAGAAGGAGGGGAAGGGGGGGTCAGAACAGGGCCCCCACCGGGCCCCTCCAGCAAGCCCGGGCCCATGTAATTAGTAGAGTTGGCAGGTTAACCCTAAAATGGGAAGGTCGACAGTCAATAGGTCGATGTAAGTTTTTCATTTTTTTCTTTAGCCGACTTGTGCCGACAGGCGTTATTTCATACCCTACCATCCACTGGGGAGTGGAGAGAGAATATAATAGTGTGCCGAGCGCAGCAAAGCACCAGAAGCATGGCGAGCACAGGGAGCCATGGATACACTGTCCATGTTGACTTTCATGTTGACTCAAAATTCCAAAAACTCAACCTTTTCACTGCTGATCTTCCCATTGTCGACCTAATGCTTGTGTCTACCTTCCGACCCTGTCAACCTTAGCCATGTCAACCTAAATACTGTTGACTTTTAGTAGTTGACCTAATGTATGTCGACTTTCATATTGTCGACCCTATGACCCATACCCGTATACATTTGGGAGATTAATTTAAATTAAGTTTTAAGGTATACTCACACCAATACATAAATATGTCCAAGTTATATTGAAATTAGATTGGAAATACCTACTCTTTATGGCAGTTTAATGTTTCTGGTATGGTCAAAGAATGCTATATTATTGGGTTCACTTTGTTATTATCATCCTATATAGGAAATTCTGTTTACAAACAAGAGAATAAGATCATTGAAATTCTAAATTGTGGCGCTACCCATGTTACTGTATGTATTCCAAACAGTGACTAAGTTTTGGAATAAACACACACACACACACACACACACACACATTTGCAGGGCCATATTAGGGTCACAATGGTCTAAATCAGGGGTGGGGAACCTTTTTTGTGCCAAGGGCCGTTTGTATGGGGAAAATATCCTTCGGGGGCCATATGTAAAAATGTATCTTACAAATCGTCCTGCTGCAGCAGTTCCATGCTCCGGCGCCTGCCGCTGAATACGACTGACAGTCTCCAGTTGCTGTTGATTAAGAGGAATCTTGCAAGAACTACCGACCTCTCGTGAGAATTCCCCTCTACTTGACTCCTGGCAAAGCCGCCTGGTCGGTGGGAGGGCCACTCAGACGGCTACGGGGGCCGTATGCGGCCCCAAGGCCTGAGGTTCCCCACCCCTGGTCTAAATGGACTAAAAATGATTACAGATGGCAGTGGGTGGCCCTGCGGTGGATGTGATATCAGTGATGTGTTGGCGTGTTCAGAGCTGTGTAGGTATGACCAGTCCATAGAGATCATAGATAGCATCTAACCACCTACATTTCCCTCATATATTCTGCATAGTTCCCGCAGGATGTAAGTAAAGTTAAAAGTGGGAAATAGAACCCACTTGGAAATGGGAAGATGCTTCGTACATAGAACAAGCATAGTAAAAGAGCCCTTAGACACCCACTTGCCATAGAATGCCCTCACTATCCATCAGATGCCATATTTACTAAAAGACCAGTGACTGAAGACAAAATATCACTTCTACTTATGCAACTATATGTTCCAAAGTAGAATACATCCACCTGTAAAAAGTTTTAACGAGGAACCAAGTTAAGATCAAGAAAGTTAAGCACAATGAATAAAGAAGGCTGCAATGATCAGCTCACCTGATGTAACATACACAATTTAAAGCATAAAATAATCTGAAGATTTGTCCAGAGTATACACACGACTAGCCAGAGTATAGAAGGTACTACAAAATGTTTATTATCTTGTAACTTTACGTACATTTTTAATATCTGAGTACAGGTATCTTTTTTCACGAACCCCCTAAAGAAGACCAACGGGAACTGTACTTGTTGGAAATTGATTGCTCTGTGAGGATCTCCTTTCCTGATTTATATTCACAGTATCCAAGGATTTAAATATTGAGCTCCAGTTGGGCGGAATCCCTAAACAACTTTGAGCTAAGATTTTAGTTACAGTATTATTGTTAATATGTGTAATCAGTTTTTTCCCCTGTGAGTCAAGTTATAAAATATACTGTAGTATACCATGGGGAAGATTTATTACAGCATGGAGTAAGTGGAGAGAGATAAAGTAACAACCAATCAGCTCCTTTAAAATGACAGGAGATGATTGTGTTGTACTTTGGGCCTAATTCAGGCCTGATTGCATGGCTGCAAATTCACAGACTGGGCGATCATCAATAGACTGTGCATGTGTATGGCCCATAGTACACAAGCACAATGCCCTCCTGTGATAAAATCTTACACATTTTTTTTTCACTGGCCAGACGCAAGTTGATTGACAGAAAGCCGGCATTTGTGGGTGGTAACTGGCTGTTTTCTAGGAGTGTCAGGGAAAACGCAGGTGTGCCCAGTCGTTTGAGTGAAAGTCATGTGACGTCAGATCCAACCCTGATCCAATTGTTTCTATCGCAGCTGCCGAGTAGCTCCTGGGCTACGCACAGACTGCACAAAATGGAAAAATCATTTGATCATGAGCGGCTTGAGAAACGGATTAGCAGCTATTCGCCAATCCAGCTAATTTTCACAATTCGTGCTAAGCAATTTGCAGGCGGGATTTCACTCTGAATGGTCAGCAATAACCTGCTCGCATGGCTCTGCAAATTATCAGCACAGCGATCAGGTCTGAATTAGGCCCTTTTATCTCTTTACACTTTATCTCTCGCCAAATTGCGATAAATCACCCCCATCCCATTGGGCCAGATGTATCAAGCTTCAAAAAGTGATAAAGTGGAGATTGATAAAGAACCAGCCAATCAGCTCCTACCTGTGACTTCTCAAACCCAGCCTGTAACATGGCAGGAGAGAGCTGATTGGCTGCTTGTTTACCACTCTCCATTTTATAATTTTTTGAAGCTTGATACATCCGGCCCTTTCTCCTGTATGTGAGATATCCAAGAAAATAAAAACTCCAGAGACAATGTACATAGAAAACTCTGGAGAACACATAAAAACCTGAATTATTAGCAAGTTTGTGCGAGCACACCTGCACACTATCAGGTGCCTAGTCTTTTATATTATTACAGACAACATAATGTAACAAGTACTATAAACTCCCGCTGAGAAAACGAGGTTTATGTACAGTATGTGATGCACACTGTAGAGTGTGTTCTTCATGTAAATGGTTATTGGACATGTAAAGTATAAGATATAAATGGCCGGTAATAACAAGTCATCTTCCCGTTTCCAGTCATGATGCATTTTTTTTTATATTCTAAATCTCTACTGAAGGTTATTTGCGAGCAACAGCTGAACGAGAACATTTAATCGTATCAGCTTTATGCATTAATTTATAAACACACAAACGAACAAACAAACAGCAACACCTGCTGAATTAAAAATGCCATTTTATACCATTCCCATACTGCAGGTAAGATAGATCAAATGCCATTGTAAAAAATAGTGACAGATAGATGGACTTACAAGAAAACAACAGGACAGATAAGCTGCATACACCTTTTTATGTGCTGTTATGTATTTATCTGCATAAAACATCAACAGAAAGGGCGATAGCGTTCAAATATTTCCATAGCACTGGAGCTGATAAAAGTGCCAGTCACAGCCCATCTATTTTGAACCTCCGGCGTGCTAAATGAACTGCTGCCTTTTAACCAGCAGCTTTGTTATGCAGTCAACGGTCTGAAGCTACTAAATGTCATTTGAGAATGTCCCTCTGGTTATTACCCATGTCTTTTTTATATTTAACAGGTAATTCATTTACATATAAATGAAATATATCAAAATATACCTGCTCTACAATATTCAAATATAGAAAACTTTATAAACCAGAACTAAGGAGCAACAACACAATGGGAAAGACTTTAAAGACAGTTCCTGAAAACTGATGTTCTAAAATAAGTTTAACTGGGGGGCCAGATTCAGACCTGTTTGTTATGGGCCACATTAGTCCCCGTCCCCAATTTTTCGGGGTTTGCGCATGCGCAAACCTTGGGAGCGGATGACCTTGGCAAGTTTCACACTCGCCATGCCTTTTGCTCTGGGAAGGGAATGCCAGGGGTTTGCAGGGGGTGGGCACAGGGGTACGCCCAGCATTACATGGATATGTTCACAAAACGGTGGGTGCGCACATGAAAAAACTGGGCGTACCCCTGCGTACACAGTCGGGTCACATGACATAAGCACCCACCCGAATTCGACCATCTCTGTCCCAAATAAAAGTCAGTCTTGATTGACTTATTATCAAACAGAAGAGAAATCATTACATGGCGAGGCAGGTGGGGCGGCAGGCAGCATTTACCTGGTATCTAGGCTACGAGTATACGCAGCCTAGTGGACAAGTCTGAATCAGGCCCTTTGTTTGTTGGCCTGCCAAAAACATCCCAATTTTCTCCCACTTTTTCCTGTATGTGAGATATCTCCATATTAAACTTGATGGCAGAATGTTAAGTTCAGTTTCTAATTAAGCTACTGTATATGGTGAGTTCTTGCCATTTAAAAGTGCTACATTTATGTAGCAAAAAGAAAGACAATACTGAAGTTTTAAATAAGAAAGATATTAACCCTTTGAGTGCCAACATCTCTGTTTGAGATGTACAAAATATCCGCCAAAAATGGCAGCATGGCTCACATTTGTTATATAAATTCATATAAAAAATGTTGTGCAAAAAAAAAAAAAGACTAAATATCCTATATAAGATGACCATTACAGGTCATTATGACGAATAAAAATGTTTGCTTTTGCAATTTTCACACCTATTTTCACAAATTCACTTCAACGAGTTAACATAATAAATTACATCAGGTGAAATTTTTCTTTACCGTGCTTAGATTTTAGATTCTGGACACTGCCATCTTGTGGTGACATTTGTGTGTCAAAAAACAGTGATTTCTCACCGTGCCTTACAATTATTCAATTTCTAAACCATAAAGCTATATTGTACTGATTAAGGATCTGACTCTAAATTAGAAACATTTGTACCTGAAATGCAGAATTAATATGTGCAAACAATTTTTTCGGTACAATACTAAAATATGTGCTACACCATATAGTACATATTAGTAAATGTATCTGAATGATTAAGTATGTCATATGCTGTATAACAAGACTGTTGGGATTCCAGTCAACATCATCAACTTATATGGTGACTTAATGTGTATTTCAATCTAACAAGAAATGTTTAATTATTATCCAATGAAAATGAAATTACAAATGGTATATTTAGTGTTAGAGCAACCATTTTTCTAACAGAAGTCACAGTAACACCTGCTGTATTTCATGTTGAAAGTTGTGATTAGTTTGTTATTTAACATACATATA
Source organism: Crinia signifera (assembly GCF_055691185.1). Lineage (NCBI taxonomy): Eukaryota > Metazoa > Chordata > Amphibia > Anura > Myobatrachidae > Crinia > Crinia signifera. Next base: position 167,956,999 of record NC_139217.1, read on the forward strand.
CAGTATGTTATAAAATGTTTACTTGTACTTTATTACCTTTGTTTGCTTCCCTTTCTTAATGTTTACGTAGTATCTCCCTCTGAAGAATGTAGAGAACCTTTCTTGAAAAACGATTGTACCAAGCTATTAAAGGTCAACACAATGGTACAAAAGTTATCAGTGCTGCAGTACAGTGCTTGACATTAGCTTGATTGAATGGCATCCCAATATGTGTGGAGTTTGTATATTTTCCCTGGAGTTTGCAGATTCTGTGTTGAATTAGCAAAAATTGCTCTGTTTTTTTATTAAGCTGTATCTTCAGAAAAACTGCATGTTTCACTTGTATCTAGGGTGGCCAATCTCAGGATTGGGATCGGCAGGATCCCGGGATTGTAGGCCAAAATCAGCGGGATTTCAATCCAGGGATTGGACATTCAAATCCCGAATCCCGGGATTGAAAAAAATGACCCGGGATTGGCATCCCTACTTGTATCCAATGATGCCAAAGACGGAGAATGGGGAAGAGAGCCCGGGTACTGGGGAAGAGAGCCCGGGTAGTGGGGAAGAGAGCCTGGGTACTGGGGAAGAGAGCCTGAGTACTGGGAAGTGCGGCAAATTCAGGAGAGAAAAAAGTTCAATGCTATGTGCCGCGCTCTGGAAATTATGACATTTGTGTCCCTCAGCAGTTGAGGCCCTACAACAAACCCAGACCTGGGAAACAAATAAACACTTGGTGGTCTTACTAATATTCAAATAAGTAAAGGCTACCAGAGTGGCCAAGGATTCGCTCAGCTGATGTTTTTAATCACTTGAAGCTCAGGGGGAAATTTACTAAGATGTGTATTCTACTTCACATGTGATGTTGCTAAGTGCAACCAATCAGAATCTACTTCTTATTTATTTAGCACCTTCTAGAAGATAGTAGACAGGATATGATTGGTTTCCCATAGCAACATCACATGTGAAGTAGAATACACATTTTAGTAAATTTCCCCCTCAGAGTATACTGATGTCAAATCATCTTCATTAGTGTAAAAACAATATTGCATAAATGCAAAATCATTGCCTTAACATTTGGAAATAGCCACAATGTCTTAGTATTCATATTTCACTAATAAACCTATTTCCCGCTCAAATAGCTCCAACCTAAGTACTTATTCATCATAATTAATACATACTACTCTTCCCCAAACCCACATTCAATCTTAGTCTCCAAACCACCCGAACATTATACAACTAGTGCCTTCACCCAATTTGAAATTGGCACTATCATGACCTTCTATTAAATGAAACAGTCCACACCATACAATAATTTAGCTGAATGCATAACAGAATTGCAACCTACAGTATCTTCCTACTTTTCACTGTCCCTGATGCCTTGCAAATCAGGAGGCACAAGGGGACAGAATACTGATAATGAAACAGAAGTAATGTTAAATGATAATTACAAAACAAATGTACAGAACTGGAGGTTAAACCAGAATGTTCAACATATTGTAAAGAGGGGTTTACTGTACAACATCCTATCATCAAACTTGTTGGCGTGACATATCTGTGTGAATTAATGAAGTATCGTGAAGGGGACACATTTTAATGACAGTGGGATTAATTCAGAGAATCCCATCAACACTCTTTTATGACTTTACCCTTTATTCATTTTTTTGGGGGTCAAATTAGTATCATCTATATATCATCTATATATCATCTATATATATGTCTAGTGTCCGTGAGTCCCTGAAGCACTGCCATCTGCTGCCAGAGAGTGAAACTTCATCTCTTTCTCACACATGCACAAACACAGAAAGTAGCAGACTAGCTTCTGAAACGTTTGCTTCGAGAAGGCTTAGTCATTTATATGTTATATTATTCAGGTGACCAATATTGAACTTTATTAAACTTTATGACATGTATCACTTTTGTGTGTTGAATATATTCATTTCACTGGTTTATATGTATTTGGTTGGTACATTATGTAGCATTATGTGATATTATGACTGGATCAACTCCAAATGCATGTTCTATATAAATGACAAAAGATGATCTATACAACTGCAGATGTATCCAAAATGACCAATCCATGTGTTTTCTAGTAGACAGGGCTACTGAAACCAGCATTTGCACTGTGGGCCAGAAAAAAATATGCACTTTCTTCAATAACCTCAAATACCTTGTTTCTTACCAAAGAAAAAACGTTTTCCTTGTGCATGTGTGGGTATTACAAACAATGACTGAATTAGAACTTTACTGAGAAGTTCCACAGTTTATGCAGAACGTATTTTTTTAAACAAAATAATATCATAATCCTTAATCTGTGCCTCCTTTCTGAGAATGCATAGGAGGAAATGAAGCTAAAAGAAATTGAACTTCATCCGAAATCAAGCTGTTCAATTTCTTCCTCCTCAGCCTTCAAAAGTAATAAAATGGCATATAAATATTAAACAGAGTCAGCCAGCCAGAGGAGCGTGAGAAGGGAGCAAGTGTCTACAGCAGTAGGGAAATGCACACAGAGGAAAAGGCACAAAAGACAAAATCTATCACTGTTATTACATTTCAGTATTAGGAATGCATTATGAGTTACCATAATTGTATTTTATGAGAACCACTAATCTCCAGGTAAAACGGTTTAAAGCAACAAGTTGAATTGCATTCAGGTTACACTCATGGGGTATCTTTTAATTTGGAAATGTACCAAACATCATTTCTTATAGATGAGGGGAGGAGCCTTGTGTGCTGGTTATACAGTGCTGGCAAATGATCATTTGTTATGCACATGTTGTACTATTTTTGACTTTACAAAAGACAATTTATGAAGTTAAATAGTGTCTCCACAGAGGAAATAATTCTTTGGACCATCTATGTGGCTCAATATGTAGACCAGAGGTTCCCAACCTGGGTCCTCGAGTACCCCCAACAGTTCACACCTGTAAGTGAGTCAACAGTTCACATCTGTCAGTGAGTAATGAGTACACCTGTGTACCTTGCATGTGACCTGAAAAGGGTGACTTGTTGGGGGTATTTGAGGACAGAGTTTGGGAACCACTGATGTAAAGGACCAGTACCTTAGATGAGCAGGGATTACATAGATTGAAGGTATACCTAGAAAGGATCATAATAAACCATTGTTTTGCAGAGCAGTGCAGAAATCGTAATTCATCTTAAGAGACATGATTATTGTACTGTGATAGCAGGCAATAGTAGGAACATGTCCGGGACATTTCTTTCTTAAATTTTGGGGTAAGAAAGTGGTCCCTAAATTGTAAGTCAAGTACATTTAGGACATGGATTCCAGACTCAGTCACAAGGCACTGCCATATTGCTATATAGTAAGTGGTCAGCTGCATGTGATGTGATGACAGCTGCTTATTTCAGAGCCTCAGACTTACGTTCTGGGGTCCCACCTACAGTATTATTTTTAATTTAACTCATACAGATGTTATCGTACACCCTTGTAGTTAAATTATATTGCATAACCCAGTATCTAGATAACCTTGTGTACCAATACATATTTTAAGCATCCATTTAACTATGTTCCATACTTGACACTAAATGCTCCAATATAAATAACCAAAATGTCACATGAAGAGGGCACAGAGTACAGACTGCTTACATTAGACTGCGGACCAGTGACTCATGTATAAGATGTTTGATTCCAGATCAAAAGCAAACATCACAACACATAGAAAGCTGCTATATGACTATAAAACTATAGGTGTAGTATGTTCTTTTTGTGTTCATGTTTTGTTTATGTGTTGTATAAATGATGGGTGTTTAACTAGGCTATTATAGTATATATATGTATGTTAATGTATTTGGTGTAAGCGGAAATACTCAGAGGCCTGGCTATCTGCAGTTCTGCTTCCCAGAACCTCTGCTCGGCACCCTTTCTCCATATAATGGCAGGGCATGATCATGAAATCTGTTCATGCATTCTGTGGGAACAGTTTGAAGAGGTGCCACCCAACTCGAGCAGAACAGCAGCCATGAGGACAGTGGTGAAACACATGGATTATGAATCTGCCTCCCAAACTCAGTGAAAGCTGCTTCAGCCTCACATGACAGCAGTGATGTACAGTAAAGGTAGGCAGGGGAAACACAGCTCCAGAGTTCTGATCCAAACTCACCAGATTTGCAGTCCTCCCCTGGAAATGCAGGGACTGTCTGGGACATACCAGATGTGAGCCATCTATGAGCTTAAACTCCCTTGTGATAGTTAGAGACTGCATGCAATTGGAGGCATGGCCAATAATACACCAATTGCACTGGCCAATAATACACCAATTGGAGTGATGCAGTATCAGATGACCTATCCAGGCAGTTTCCCAGCATTCAACCCAGAGCAGCCAACATGAAGAGAAGATGAAGATGTCTAAAATACATAGGGATGTGCGTTTGAGTGGCTGACAGGGCTGGGTAAGGTTTTGCAACCTGTTTTTATTATGTTGGCACTGGCACCTCTTACCTGTGAGAACCACCCTTGGAAACACCAGACATGGCTCCAGCTAATGATAAGCATCAGTAGTAGCTCAGGTAATCATGATCAGTGGGCAGAAATAAGGGATTATGAATTCTTGTAGTGGAAGGGGATAGGTTAGTCTTCACCAGTGGTTTTAGATTTTGTTTATTGGAGTCTCATGAGGTTTTATTTCCAGTGCTGAATAAATTTACTTTTATTGCAGTATACTTTCAGTTTTGATATAAATGTATTTGCCCAAAAACCTGTTCTTCATCACTTAATCAGACTAGTCTATATCTACTCCTAAAGGAATTAATGAGCAATTGATTTATGTTCAAACAGCAAGGTATCTGCAATACAAACCACCATTGTATTCAATAATTTGTCAGTCAATTACAAAAGACAATAGTTTTTTTTAATATTCACAAATAATGAGGTCTATACAGTAGGTGTTGTGAATGTGGTAAAATAATGTTTATTTTTATTCCAATAATGCCTTTTTTATCTTCTACTTGGTCTATTATGTAACCAGCAGTTGATACCCTTTGAGTATTGAGATGATGCAGAATGTCCAGTTCCTAAGGCTAGTCTTTGCTATAATTGAACGCTAAACCCACATACCCTATCATGTGAAGAGAGACATAAAAGTCTACTACCTACCAGCAGATACTCTGACAATGCCTGGGGAATAATTAAGGCCTTTTCCCTATTTATTTAATTAGCTACTTGTTCTTTATTTTATGTTAAAGTAATGCACTTGCAGTTACACAGTTCATGTGATCTATTTATTTTCTACTGGGCACCAATAAATCTATGTACTATAATACTGATTGGGCCAAAAAAATATACTAATAGTAAGCAAGAAGATAGTGCTCAGTGGAGTAAATAATGGTATTGCGTCCAACAAGGCGTGCCTGGCCCAGGACCCGTGTATGAAAACTCATCACCATCATTAAACTCACACCCAATGTCATTAACTCTCTGTGTTACTGTAATAAACCTTAGTTTTTTTATACCCCATGTTAATAATATCCGATTCTGGAGGGGGGGGGGGAGAAATAGCGACGGGGCCCTATTCAAGAGGGATCACGGCAGAACAAGCTCGACTTTAGAAGCTGTCGGGCCCATTCTGCCGATGTCGCAATCCCGGCCGCAGATCAACAATCCTTGGCCGTTTATGCGGACACCCCTCTCCCTTTTTGACAATCGGCAGGCGGGACATTGAATCCTGCCTGCCGCATTGTTATCGAGCAAACTGCAAACGGGCCTGGATCACAGCTGTTGGGATGGATCGACAGCCATGATCTCCCGGATTGCATACCTTCAATGATAGAGACTGCCAGCAATCCATATAACAGAATATTACACGGACAGAGGGCCTTATTCTGGTTGGTGCGGCTGGCCCGTACGCGTACGTTCCGGGGTTTTTAATGATCTGCGCATGCGTACAATCGCCAATGCGCAGGCGCGAACACTCCACAACGCTTATGGACGGGTCTCTCCGTGCGAAAAAACCTGTACGCGAGAGTACGGGCATTGGGGGCGGCATAGGGGCGTGATGAGGGGAGCGGCCGAAATAATGAGGGAAAATGGGCGTAAATATGGGCGTACACGGGGGTGTGCACCAAAAATGAACGGTGCTACTACCGCACTATCGGCTAAAGCACCGTTCTATTCGGACACAAAACAGGCGGCCGCCAACCGCCAGCTCAGACCACCCCTACAGATACCGCATGCCAGCGTGCGCCTGGGTTTGCTAATTTACGCTGATTACTACTCAAACACATACACCTGAATGTAATAAGCAATGCTGCAGTCTATTAAGTCCAAACCATGATTTCACTACCTGCAAGCCTACACACAGCACTCAAACACATTGGAAGCTTATCTTTCTATACTTCTCTACATTTAAAGGTTTGTTTAATGTAAGGTAAGAATCTTTTTAAGACCTGCTTATATATGCTAAGGTAGGTATTTGTTAAACAGTTATACACATTCACTACGTGCTTTCATAGACTTTACACAGTAGCACACTCAATCTACACAAGTCGACATGTGTCAACGTGTTCACTCTAATACAAACATAGGTTTTGTATTTATGATACAATAACATAAACCACATCTAACACCTACAAAGGATGTTTCAGCAATGTTTTAAGCCCATGCCCACTATTTTGCACACAATCTTCAATTGAGTTAATAGAAAACAATAATTGAATAACAATTAGAATAATTAATTAATTGTCAGAATTATAGTTGAAAGGCAAGATTTGCAGGTCCATATATGTGAAGGGTATGCCAGCGTGCACGGACGTACGCTCACTCTCACGAGCGGTGACATAAGCTGAGTTTTCCATTGAAAACAATAGGGACCCGTCCGTGCAAGCTGGCGTACGCTCAGATAGCCGCAAGAAGTCGGTGGGAAGACGGACGAGAGACGTCCGTAAACGGTGGCATACGCTCTGTTGTACGCCAGTTGTCGGAGTCTAAGGGCTGATCCGTCCGTGTACGTTGGCGTACGCTCAATTGTACGCCACTCCCCTTCGACGTTGTTTCTGGCCGTACGTATGCGGCTGATTTGTGGGTGGACTTAACCTCAACGGCCGCGTACGGAGAGCGTACGCTAATATGGAACGTATGCACGTTTGGCCGCACCGATCAGAATAACCCCCAGAGTGTAGAATGGTGGTATGGAATAGTTCTCTACCCTTCCTCTCATAACAATATTTTCTGTAGAAGCAGCAGGGGGATTATAGAAAGAACAGGATGGAATCAGATCCAACAGGTCCACCAGCATAAATGGTATAGCCCTGGTAAATATTTGATTTGAATGTTTGAATAAAGGAGTACAGAAAGGGTTTTTGTAACCCTGACTTGTTTATCTCGGCTTTTATTGGTTCATCTTGGTCTTCTCTTTAGCATCAATCATGTACAGTTACTTCCACATGTATACCTAACCACCACACCCCACTGATTATAAAATGGCATAACTGAGTTGCATTGTTATGCTGATTGTTATACTGTTCCTGGCTGCTTACACTATTTACGTACAGTACAGGCTACATACTGCTGATACATGTTTTTATGCTTTAGTTACCACAATATTTATAATATTTTAATTATGCTTTAGTAGGATAACATTATAATAATCAGCAAAGGTCTAATGGCTGAAAGCAGTGGCGTAGGTGGGGCCGCAGCCCAGTCAAATAGGGAAGCCCCACCCACTGCCAGTAAGTTTGTTTGTCAAAGTTTGGGGTGGCAAAATATGCACAGAAACTCTGCACTGGAAAAGGGAAAAGTAATTTGCAGCTTGATAGTCTCCATGTGAAAATATTACCTTAGTATTGCAGAACTTATAAAAATAAGATCAATTATTTGATTTACTACAAGCAATAGCTGATATTACAGCAATGTTCTGAGAAATCCTCTTTATCTATAGGAACCTAAAGGCAGTGATAATGCAAAACACAAATAAAACGCCTTCACGGGAATGTCATTTTTTTATCCATTGATTTTAAAAGTCGTTTAGTCAGAAATGAAACCTAGCTTCTTTTAATCTACATTTAAATGAGAAAGTGGCTCTGTCAACACTGCAAGGTTGACTCAGCTTTTACCTCATATAGGCCCTTATTCTGATCTGTGCGGCCGGAGCCGCATACGTTGCTCCGGCCGCACAAACCAATCCCCGCCTACAAGACGGATCGCCACGGCCGTCCGTACGCGGACGGCTGGCGATCCGCATGAAAATGGTGGGGCGTACGCCTCCACCATGGTGGGAGCTGCCCCCTGCATTCGATGGTCGGCGACCATCGAAGGCAGGGCCGCACGCTCCACCAGCTCCCGCAAGCTTAGACCACACGGACAATCGTCCGTGTGAAAGCTTGTATGGGGGCGGAGAGCTGACATCCGGCGATGTCAGCTTTCCGCCCCCATCACTGGCGTCATAGCCTCATTACCATGCATACGCCCCGCGTTTGCATGGGAACGCCCATGAAACGCGGGGCGTATGCATAGGGAAATGAGGCTATTAAGCCCCTCACGCCCCTATACGCCCCCTTTGCGGCGTATAAAATTTTTGTGCGGCGATTTCGCCTGCACATGCGCAGAGTGACCTCTGCGCATGTGCAGAGTGAAAACATCGGCGGTACGGCCGCACGCGGGCCGTACCGCCGAGATCAGAATAAGGGCCATATTGCTTTAGTACTTATGTTTTACCATTGGTCTTGTATATGGAATTGTATACAATCTCCCTCAGCTTGAATACATACTGTATGTAAAATAAGAAGTTCAAGTAGAAATCCTAGGAAGGCTGCTTCATTGGGCCTAGAACAATAACCTGTATATAAATTCCAACTTTCTTATTATTTACGTTTATCTTGGGGCGTGACCTGAGTGGAGCAGTTCAGGGTATGCATCAGTATAGCAGGGCACAGGAGAGAGAAATAGCCTACGGTAACTACAATTATGTTTAAGACTAAAATGTAACATTTATTTTGTTTAAACCACATAATGAGAGAGTCTTATATGTATTTCAAACTCAAATTTCTTCCCAGCTAATGTGAAGCCCCATGCTGGTAAGCTGTATTTATGCTCTGGTACATGGGTCTTCAAACTGTGGCCCTCCAGATGTGAAACTACAAATCCCAGCATGCCTTGCCACAGTTTTGCTATAAGGGATTGTTAAAATTGTGGCAAGGCATGCTGGGATTTGTAGTTTCACAACATCTGGAGGGCCACAGTTTGAAGACCCATGCTGTGGTATTTTGCAGTTCCACCAGTGGAGGACAACAGAATCATCTATATCTATATATATATATATATATATATATATATATATATATATATATATATATATATATATATATATGTGTGTGTTTAGTGTCCGTGAGTCTCCAAAATACTTCCATCTGCTGGCAGAGAGTGAAGCTACATCTCTTTCTCACACAGAAGGTAGTAGACTAGCTTTTTAAACTTTTGCTTTGAGCGGGCTTAGTAGTACATGATAAATGTCTATTTCAGGTTTTTCATTGGTTTTGTGATGCATTCAGGTATGTGTTATTGGTGCACAAGGCGTACTGTGCAGCGGTTAGTTGTATAATATTTGTTTTTGTTGTGTATAATGATTAATATCAGGTGGGTGATCTCAGCGTAATACATTTCTGAATACTGTAGCATACTGTAACAGATGAATGATAAGATAAATTAATTTATACTTTTAATAGCAGTATTACAGTAACAGGGTTGTTATACCAATACTCCATGTAGAGGTACCAGACTTAACTCCCCTATCTTTACTGTTCTCCAGTGGAAAAATGGAGGCCAGGGGGCATATTCCCTGCAGTGCAATCAAGGACTGGGTATGTGTCAGGAACCTCCTCATACAATGGAAAGCTGAGTATAGCCGATGCAAGGGCCTAGAATATTATGTAGTTAGTTATTTGGAGGTGGAAACCACTGTGGGTGCGTGAGGACTGGATTGTATGGTCTTTGTTCAATGCACCTGCGGGGTATATTTACTAGGATGTGAGTTCTATTGAAGATGGGATGTTGCCCATAGCAACCAATATTTATGTAGCACTTTCTAGAATATAATCAATAGGACCTGATTGGTTGCCTATAGTAACATGCCATCTTCAATAGAACTCCCACCTTAGTAAATAAACCCCTACAGCCTCCGACTGAGGTGAATTATACAGTGGACAATGCACAGAATCTAAGCCACTTAAGGGAAACCATGGTCTGGTTCATACTTATTATAAGGAGCCATATCTGTAATTATAAAGGTGGCCATACATCAGAAAGATATTGTACCCAATCATACAATCTCAACTGATTGTAAGATGGATTGTATGCAGATTGTGTGCACATCTTATGTACATAATCATACAATCAATCAGCAGATGGATTGTATGACTGATTGTAAGATGGATTGTATGCAGATTGTGTGCACATCTTATGTACATAATCATACAATCAATCAGCAGATGGATTGTATGACTGATTGTAAGATGGATTGTATGCAGATTGTGTGCACATCTTATGTACATAATCATACAATCAATCAGCAGATGGATTGTATGACTGATTGTAAGATGGATTGTATGCAGATTGTGTGCACATCTTGTGTACACAATCATGCAGTAGATGGATTGTATGATTGATTGTATGATCGATTGTGTGTAGATTGTGTGTCCAAAAACCACCAAGGACTGCCGGGGATTTCAAGGGAAATTGTACACAATCATGAGCGCAATCGATCTTAAGATCGATCTTTCTAATGTATGGCCAGCTTAAGAATAGACAGTGGATGAGGCTCTGAAATAGAGTAACCATATGGTTCTTATTTATACTATGTAATGCAAGTGTATCGCGTGATATAGTACTGTACATTCAGTAACTAGGTCAGGTAGCTTCTTCTCATCTGTATTGGAAGTGTCTCTGTATTGCAATTGTGACATCAGATAAATCAATTAAATAAGCCTCTAAACATAGCGAAAACCCAATAATGAAAACTAGCTTAATGTGGAGGAATTGTGTTCATGTAAAATGGATGATGCAGTAAATTACAGTGCACATGCTGTGATAATCATCATATCATTTTGGGTGTATATTTAATGGCATAAACATATCTATTTTGAAAGTGAGCAGAAATCCATAGACAATGACTGCATCTTTTGTGTTCACGCAGAATTACTGTAATAATAGAATGTCATCAGTGAGTTTAACTCTGTCGATACAAAATGATGTAGATCAAGGCCTATCAACATTGAATACAATAAATACACAAGAATTGTGAAATGAACTTTACCAGGTGTGGTATGTTTTTTTAATACAAATTAACTTATATCTTCTTAACCATTAAAGATGCCTGATCATTTCTCATTAATTATTATATCAACCATCTAAACACCACAACAGTGTTCATTTTAGTGTGTGCCAGGCTTAAATATTGATACAAAATGCCAAGCTGGTTAAACGATGTGCATACCACATAAGATATATGTACTGTATCTTGTCAGCGATCATTGAACTGGGCTGTGGGACCACCAGTGGTCTACAGTGCATGCCAGAGGCGGAACTACCATTGGTGCAGCAGGTGCATTGCACCGGGGCCCCTTACAACTAAGGGGCCCACTGCTGCATAAAACCATCAATGAGTTATTGTGAACCTGGGTTGGGGTGGAGGAGGAGGCCCAGATTATATATTTGCCCCTGGGCCCACAACACACAAGTTCCGCCACTGGTGCATGCATGAGTCTATACTACAGTAGCGGGATCGGGAGGGTCCTTCTCCAAGCAAATAATGTATGTAGCCTACAATGGTGTTAATTAAAGCATCTGAGCTTGGTAAATCTCACATTATAGCAGGCCACTATAGTGTTGCTTCTTGCAATTAGAGACAGGCAGTGCCGATGCAAGCCCTTTCACCGCCCCAGGCAAAATGGAGGGGGGGGGGGGATTGCGGGCGCCACCCACCTGCTCCAGCGCCTGGCCGCTCAATTGCTCCATGGGGGGGGGGGGGTTTGGTTCTAGACCCGCCATGTACTGAGTTAATTTTTTCTGCACTGGGGGTGGGTGGTGTGGTAGACCCACCGCTCACCTGCTCCAGCGTGGAGGGGGGTTGCTGCAATTGCGCCAGCTCCACTGGGATTGGGGTAATGTGTCGACATTGGTGAGTCAGGGCATGCTGGTATTAGGCTGATCTCACTTCATGCCACCTCAGGCAATTCCCTTAAGCTGCCTAGTGGTGGCGCCAGTCCTGGAGACAGGGGACCACAGCAGACATTTCCAATATATACTGGTGAACCTCTGTAATAGATCCAGGGTATACTTACATTTTTGAGAATCTGACACTTTTCCAGCAAAAGTGGTTAAAAAAATATGCCACTTAATGTTGGCCGTACCTCGATTTATTGCATAAGATATACGTTTCCATCCATATCTGGCTGCTGGCATATAGGGCCTGATTCAGGTTCACTGGCAAAGTACATTTGGTTTGCTAATGGACAATACCATGTGAACTGCAGGTGGGGCAGATGTAACGTACAGAGAGAAATACATTTGGGTGAGTTATTTTTTATCTGCGCAGGATAAATACTGGCTGCTTTATTTTTATACTGCAATATAGATATCAGTTTGAAGTACAAACCCCACCCAAATCTAACTCTCTCTGCACATGTTACATCAGCCCCACCTGCAGTGCACATGGTTTTGTCCATTGGCAAACCAAATGTGCTTTGCGAGTGAACCTGAAACACCCCCAGAGTACACTTACATACCCAACGGGACCATAAATAGGCCCATTGGAAGTGTATATGCTGACCTGCAAGTATTGCAGGAACTGGGTATATATAGATGCACGATGCTGCATAGTTGTGTTCAACACACACTAAATACAAAGCCAGGATTAACTTTCTCAGTTTGCTGGCTATTGTTCCAAACCATCTGACATTTGACAGCGATCATTATGTGGGAGGACCGCAGCACAAAACACATGGGGAGAAAACAACACAAACGCCTCTGCTTACTTTTTATTTTATTTTGCCAATTTAGCTAAAACTACTCTGTCAATGAGGCATCATTCATATTAGCTGTAATAACAACCTTCTAGAAGGTACAGATGGGTCTGTTCCCATCTTGGCAGGGGATGGCGCTGGCGTCGCCAGCCGCCATCCCCCGCCAGCGCCATGGCGATCGTGAGAAGGGGACGCGCGCGCACGAGAGGCGCGCGCGCCCCCTTCCGACGGCGCTTCCATACGTTTCCCCGGGTCCCCGCCGGCTTGCCAGCGGTAACCCGGGGTCCCCGCCGCCTGCCCGCATCCCCCCTAACCCCCCCCTAACCCCGTCCGTCTCCCTGAGGCGGAGACGGACAGGGTTTCCGCCACGCTAGCGACGGCGACTGAGACGCGCGTGCGCGTGAGACGCACGCGCGTCTCAGTCTCCTCGCTGGCGAGGCTGCTGGCGGGTCGCCAGCGCATACGTTCTGGCGACCCGCCAGCAAGGATGTGCATAGGCATAGGCGTGCGCAGCCCATTGTTTTAGGGGGTGCACCATTGGAGGGGTGTGTCCATTACCGCCTTCTGGGCGTGTCCATCACCGCCTTCTGGGCGTGTCTATAAACTCTAATTGGGCATCAATGCACATAAAATACAAGGTGACTTATGTATATGCACTGTAGAAAGAATCATACCCCTTAAATACACTAGAAATCTGGACAGTGCGTGCCAAAGGCGGGCTGCAAAAATTTACACTGTAATGCCCATTCCAGATAATGCCACACACTGTAATGCCCACCACACATTAAAGCCCATCTCACAAAATGCCACACACCAAAATGCTCATTTCACATAATGCCGCAAATTGTAATGCCCATTCCTCATACTGACACACACTTTAATGTCCACCAAACATAATGCCACCTACCATAATGGGAGACCAGGAGGGCGGGACGTTGGATAGAGCAGGTAGGAGACCCGACAGGCAGGTTGTGGGACGGAGCGGGTGTGCGCGCTGTGCGCCATGACGTTTAAAGGTCAGAGCGGGGCCTGACCTTATGGAGCTGAGCGAGACAGCGCCGCAGGTCCATCCACACAGTAGCGACACCCATTATGTCCCCAGCCGCCGTGATCTGTTTGGCGTGCTGGAGACCGGCGGCGGAAGGGAAGTCATGCAGCAGTCCTGACCGCCGAGGGTGCTGCAGAAAAATCTGATTTGCGTGCAATCCTGTGGGGGGTGCCGGGTCATTAGGAGGTGCCTGTGCACCCCTGGCACCCCCCGTGCGCACGCCTATGTGCATAGGCACATACTGTATGTGCACATGCCTGATTAAGGGGAAACTACTAACTAACACAGTAGGTCCCCAGCTGGGAACTCTCACACAGATGCGTATTCCAAATCCATGTAACAGAATGAGCCAGGTGAGCAGGCACGCTATCATTACAGCGCTGACAGAGAAGCAAGAATGTTAGAGGAGAAAGAAAGTGCAAAACACAACCTTACAATAGAAGTAAAGACTATAGGGGTTATTCAGACCTGATCGCACACTGTGATAATCGATAGGCTATGCATGTGTATGTTTACAGCTGGTAGTACGCACAGTGGTGTTGAGAGGAAGGAGCGGGTACTTTTTTCCCCAGGCCAGGGACAGCTGGAGGGGCCCAATCCCCCTATTGCAGGGAGCTGGGAAGCCTGTCCTCTGTGTCCCTCTTGTTCATTGCCCCCCCCCCCCCCCCCGGGAGCAAGGTCATTCCCCCTCCCGGTGGCCACGCCCTCACCATTTTTCCGGGGCCCGGCCGACCAGTCGGCACCCCTGTGTACGCATACGCGAGACCTTCCTATGATCCTGCTACTTTTTTGATCGTTGGCCGTACACAAGTTGATTGACAGGAAGGCAGCATTTGGGGGTATCATTTTCTTGTGATCCGAATGCTTCTATTGTAGCCACCAAGGGCTACGCACAGACTGCACACACTGAGCTGTGCTAAGCAATTTGCAGGCTTGTACAGTGCGGCATTTTAGTCTGGCTTGGTAGCAAATACCGTATCGCAGGGCTCTGCAAATCAGCAGCCCAGCGATCAGGTCTGAATGTGCCCTTTTACTTGCTAATATCCCAATTTGCACACAAATATAAATACAAATGACTACATGTTGGAATAATAACATGTGCAATTGTTTATTATTGTTACTTGCATGTATTGAACATGGGGAAATTATACAGTGATTCAAGACCTGTAGGTTTAGATTAATTTCCAAACTGCATAAAACTACTGTATCATGATTTAGAAAAACTCACTACGGTGTCTATCTAGCAGCATATGTGGGAGAATTACAACAATGAAACAGCAAAATAATAAACTATTTATGATAACTTTTTCAATGAAACATTGTTTGCCATCTCCATCATCTGGTGAGTATGTGAAATATGTAGCATTGCCAGACAATAAGAGGTCGCTCCCACATGTTTACATAGTGAGGGTGTACGCATTCATCGAGCTGTAGGAGCAAGTATTGCAATCTGTACTGGATTGCATTGATTAGCACTAGCTGAAAGCAGAAGATGGATTCATTTAAATACACTTTAGAGTGAGGCCAAGCTGCTGTACCTGTGGTAGTGATGCTCTCTGTTTGTTACCCAAGAATGGGATTTAGCCTTACTGTGCAACAGAAAGCAGCAATGCGTCCATAGTGCAAAAGCCTGAAAGATTTGCACAATCATTAATTTATAGTATACCACCACTGATTATATATATATACCATATATAGAAGAGTCACAAGAATCACAATATCTCCCAACATATTGAAGGTGTGAAGCGAGACTCCCACATGTTGAAATGCAGTCCCCTTGTCTCCCGTGACTATTCACCCGGGACTCCCAACTGCCCTCAACAACTACAGAATACTACTGCCCGTGGGTGGGACAGTGTGGCAGTCCCCACAAAATGGTACTGTCCTGCTAAAATCGGGATAATTGGGAGGTATGAGCAAACTACTAGCAATGCAACTCTGATTCTGTTTTTTATTTACAGTATCCAGATGGAGCCGCTCTCATCTGAGTGGCTCCCAGTGTGCTGAATGTCAGCCTCCGCCGGCAAATTGGGCGTAAATGACGAGTAATGTATGTGTGTATGGGGCTTTACTGAACACAAAACTAATGAAAAAAATAATATTTACCCATTGTACTGATATTTCAATGACCTCCAGATATGAATAGGTAATAGATGAGATTTTCTCAGAAAATGAATGGGACAGATTGAGTACATTCATTACATTTATGTTTAGCAAATGTATATTATTTATTTCAAACTTCTTAGAACCCTGCAGCGTTCCACATTCCTCTGCTTGATGTTCCAGTGTGGATATACAGTATAGCTGCAATGCTATGTCTCAAAGGATCTGGGTAATAAATGTCTTCTTTTCCATTGTGACCATGGTAATGTTTCATAACATTAGGTAATCATTGCATGTGCATACTGTAGTGTAGGAAGTTGATTTACCCTGTTGTATGCTTGAAAAAAAGCAATACATGCTGTTTTTTATGGTGCCAGTTTATTAATATTTGCAGTAAATGTCAACTTTCTTATGTAGTCGCTTCTATTGACAGCAATGAAAAATAAAGTGCTGTAGTGAGCTATTTAAGGAAAAACTCTTTCCGTTCTTACAAGAGATTGTCCTGTTGAAGCATCTAAAATAAAGTGTGGGTATCACTACTACCTTTTATCTGTGTTCTTTATTTACAATACAGAAATAGAACTAGGTAGAGGAAGGTGAGGAGCTGTGCAGCTGACAGGGAAGGAGCTCTGCAGCTGTTGGGGAGGGGAGGAGCTGTGCAGCTGTTGGGGAGGAGCTGTGCAGCTAATCGGGAGGGGAGGAGCTGTGCAGCTATTGGGGAGGGGAGGAGCTGTGCAGCTGCAGGGTAATGGTCTGGAGATCCCTCCCTGATGCTGCATCAGACAGATAAAGTCAGACTCCATCTTTGGATGGTGTTAGCTAAAGGAAACCAAATGTGGGAGATGCTCTTACGTCCCAGTCAGATGGAGCACCATCTCGCCAGCGGGGGCATTCTGGCGAGCCCCGGCACTGGCTGAGAGGTGCTCCATCTGCAGTTCAACTTTTGAACCATAGTAGTGCCCTAGTTAATACCATGACCTTTATATTTAAATTTATAAACCATTGTATTTCCCTAGTTTACATGATCTCAGATTGTAAGGCTTTTAGTACATATTATGCCACACAGTATCCCCAATCCACATTACAACAGAGAGACCGCAGTTCATATGATGCCACATTATAGCACCACCATTTCAGATTGTGCCACATTACAGTGCACTAGTTCCTATTATATAACATAGGGCCTTATTCAGAGATGACCACTGATCACCCAATTAGCAGATGGAGTGATTATCGAATGACTGCTTATGCATAGAGCACATGCGCAAGGGTGAATAGCGACAAAAATTGTGTATGGATCGTAAACACAATGTGGCCAGAGGTTGTATGACAAGAAGATGGCGTTATGGGGTGGACATCTGCAGGTGTGCTCAGGCATTTTAAGGGATTTGTTTTCAGTGGCATCCCCGGACCCAAGGATGTATTGTGTAGGTGCATCGGTGATGCCACCGATGCTGCTGAATATGGCCGCTGTGGACCGTAGAAGTCCAGGGGACTAGGTGAGTAAATATATTTAAAAAACTCAGAAATCCGGAATAATCCCTTATCCAAAATGCTCGTGGTCCTCTTCGCATTTCGGATAAGGAATATTCAACCTGTACCACCAAAATGCACATTTCATATAAGTGCACATTGTGCCAATTTGTAGATTTTTGTATAATAATATAGCAATTGGGATTTCCTCTTGGAACTTTGGCAAAAACCCAGCTACATTCTCTCCAACATAGGATACAAGCACTATTCCACCAACATCTACCGCTTTGCAGGTCCCTCACTGAACGGTATAGGGCAATGCCATCTGAAGATGATTTTACCTAGCACAGTGGTTCCAACACTACATGCCGTGGCACCCTGGGGTGCTACAGGGCACTTGCAGGGGATCTCTGGTTTGGTGGCCAATGCTAGGTAAAATCACTTTTTGTGCACAAACAAGCAAATTTTGTCCCTGACTACATACTGTAAATTAACCATATGATGAATTATAAACACAGTTTACTGAATGTAATTTTTTTTTCTGAATTTATTTGAAACCTTTGGCCTAGGGGTGCTGCGAAATCAAAATCTGATTCTCTAGGGAGCCGTGATTCAAAAACATTTGGGAAAAACTGACAACTTGATATATGGGGTGATTTCTCTGCGGTATCTCTCTTTTTTTAAAAGGAGGAAGTGGTCGCAGCCCCTCTCTACAGCAGAAAACCGCCTAAAAAAATACTTTATCAGTTCTTCATATATAGACCCCAATGTATCAAAACCAACATATTATATGCCATGTTGAATTATTTATACATGATCACATATTCTCACAGTGAAAGAAACATAATTAAATGTGTGAGTCACTCCTATTGCATTTGTTACAAGCTTTACTAAACAGTGTCCATGCAGATACTGATTTCAGAACAACTGATACGTGAGATATAATTTACATAACTACTGCACTTATCCATTACTGACTCACAGGTGGCAAACTAGCTCTAATGGCTGGAGGGTCACAGCAGAATAACACAATGATCACTTAACATACTGTTAGGATTTTACAGACTATGTTATGTGGATGTACGTGGGCAGGCAGGGGTCACCAAAGTGCTGAGGAAAATGTGTGTGTGAGGGGGGGGGGGGGGGGGGGGTTGAGGGGCTGTGTTAAGCTGGAAAAAGTCAAAAAGGTAATTTCAGGTCTAGTCCAGATCTTTTAATTCAGGGGCGTAAATTCACCTCAGTCACCCTGAGACAAGTTTGAGTTTGTTGCCCCCCACCCCAAATATGTTGTGTGTCAACATTCACCTGTGCGAATCATCTCAGAGTCCATCAGGATTGCTTGCTGCAGCATAGACTGAGTGGTACCAGGCAGGAGCCATCCTGTCCCCTATTGCTGATGTTAGCAGGGCTCCTAGTATAGAGCCAATTACTGTAACTACAGGTGTGCCATAGAGCTCCATTGCAAGAGCACTGGTCACTCTTGGATGTGAACCTCACAGGTACTGCTTTACATGCAGGGCCCCCTTCAGGGCTTACAGCCAGGAGACTGGAGCCTCATATCATCTACCACCCTAATTTGCATATATATATATATATATATATATATATATATATATATATATATATATATATATATATATATATATATATATATATATATATATATATATATACCGTAGCACGGTGGTCCGGCACAGCCACTTTCAATAACACAGCCTTGACGGGTGCCCGCAGTCAGCATACAATTGTAGCCACATATATACTTCCAAGTACTGCAGCACTCCAGTCCTTTTGAAACAACGTGATAATTTTAATAAGCAGCAACGTTTCAATACAAAATAACTGAGGAAAATACAGTTATTTTGTATTGAAACGTTGCTGCTTATTAAAATTATCATGTTGTTTCAAAAGGACTGGAGTGCTGCAGTACTTGGAAGGGATCCCTGAGGACGGGCATACAGTGCCGAAACATGTCGGAACAATAAATTTGCTTCATTGGTAGATATATTATGAGTACCACTTGTCCTGCGCTACTTCTCAGGCTGCCTTTGGGTTGTCACTAAAGGTCTCCCTCAGACCTTGGAAATATGGCAAAAAAGGTGAATGTGACAATTTTCAGGCGCCAGAGATAGGGTAAAAAACATATAAAATTTTATTTCGACAAATATCATAGGCTCACATAAAAAGATGTATTTGAAGATGAATCCTTACCCCTAAGGGTATTTGGAGCCAGCAAGGGATGGAAAAAAGGGCAGGGATGCAGTCCGCGTTTCGAGCAACAAGTGCTCTTCTTCAAGGGCAAGGTCCTTGAAGAAGAGTACTTGTTGCTCGAAACGCGTTGGAGGCAGTGACTGATTGGACTACCATAAGACTGAACCTGACCAGTGCTAAGGTATTTGGGGCCACAGCAGGGTGCACTTCCGGACTGCATCCCTGCCCTTTTTTCCATCCCTTGCTGGCTCCAAATACCCTTAGGGGTAAGGATTCATCTTCAAATACATCTTTTTATGTGAACCTTTTTATGTGAGCCTATGATATTTGTCGAAATAAAATTTTATATGTTTTTTACCCTATCTCTGGCGCCTGAAAATTGTCACATTCACCTTTTTTGCAATAAATTTGCTTCACTTTTTTCATCAAAACCGAGAGTGCCGCCTGATTCTCCAAAACCCTGCATTGGGACCCACGGGTCCATACTGGAAGGCACCGGGTCAGCATCTATTTGGACCTACTTCTGGGAGTGCCGGCCAACACACAAGTATATATATATATATATATATATATATATATATATATATATATATATATATACACACATACATACAAGTTGAGGAATAGATATTGCATTTATTTAGTATGTAGATCAGAAAGTAATTCATTTTTTTTTTTATTAAAAATAGAAACTGGCATAATAGTAACCAATTTACTTTTTATATTGTTTTAACTTTTCTTACTACTGTGTGTTTCTCATTTTTTTTCCTGCTGTGTTAGTGAGGATCTCTATTATAAAATAATGCATAACTATACAGTAAGCAAACTAGAACCTGCAGGCTCTCGGAACACAATAAAGTGTGTATGATACTCTAACAGTGTATGCTAACAAGCCTCCATATTCATTTTTCATAGGACAAGCTCTGTGCACTGCTCTCCTGCAGTTCTGGGGAATGAGACCTGACAGAGCAGCAAATTAGAGCGAGATAAGTGTCTTGTACAGCAGCACTATCTGAGTAATGGCTATGATGCCTCCAGCGATTGTATCTACTCATTAGCTTTGGTGCTTTCCCAATGACATGCTGTACAGAACCTTTCTAGGGCCTCGCAGTTACATCCAGTCTGCACTCACCGTGGGAGATCACAAACACAACAGAAAGTGCAGTACCTACTGACACTGTCAACTTGGTTTATAAAATACACTTCTTTCGTGAAGAAATATTATGGGTTAGTCTTATTAAATTAAATACAGTATGATGCAGAATCTAGGGCAAATAGGCGGGGTGTTATATGGTTCATAAATGTCATTTGGACCAAATGATCATTCTCTATTTAATCATTTTAGACACCAATGAGGTGTATTGGCCTGCAATGCAGACTACAACATGATGAAAGTATTTGACTATAACAATAATAAATCAGTTTTTTTTTTATCAAGACACAAGATGCAAGAGATTGAGGAGGTAGCCAGTTCCTTAATAAGTACCAAAAAAACTGAAGGACAACCATATATACTGTATCAATGTTCTTCTGATTACAGAAATAACACATTTACCACCAAAATATAAAATGAAAGAAAGTGGAATTCATCATAACATTTCTATATGTAGAAGCAGGGGTGGAATCGCAGGGTGCACTAACTAGGGTTTGCAGGTGAGGGGAATGGCCGAGCTACCCTGCCTATGTAACTGCTCTGTTCTCAGTCTAGCAGATTGGAGGACTTTCTAAGTACAGTATGCTTCAGACCATTGAATGCAAAATGAAAACCCTAAATTAGACACATGTTACTCAGAGGACCAAGCTTCCCTTTGATCAGAATAGAGTTGGGAACTAGGGAATTTACTATGGGGTGCAGCACTGCCAAATTCGGGCCATGGATAGAGATATTACCATCAGTATTATTAATAATAGTAGCTAGAAAGACAAAAATATTTAATCACAAAGTGATCATAGGACGTCAGCACCTGCATGTGGAAGCTTTCACTGTCCATAGTAGCCCGGGTGTGGATCGTATTGTCAACCCGACTTAGGTCGACACCGTTGGGTCGACAGGCAACAAGGTCGACAGGGTTCTAGGTCGACATTGGTGAAGGTCAACAGGTGTCTAGGTCGACGTGGGACAAAGACGACATGGGTTTAGGTCGACAAATGCATTAGATCGACATGGATTAGGTCGACAGGTCGACATGGTTTTTTTCACTGTTTTTTTACTCGAATGTCGACAAATTTGACATGGACACAGTTGGAAGTGAACCGCAGCTCCTCGCATCACTCAAAATGCTTCAGGCACGGTGCCTCGCTGTGCTCGGCACACTATTTTATTCTCCCACCAGGCCCTATTGGATGGTAAGGCATGAAATACCACCTGTCGGCACATGTCGGCTCAAAAAACAGTGAAAAAACCCATGTCGACCTCGCGACCTAACCCATGTCGACCTAACACATTTGTTGACCTAAAACCATGTTGACCTTTTTCCATGTCGACCTAGACACCCATTGACCTTCATCCATGTTAACCTAGAGCCCTGTCGACCTTGGTGCCTGTCGACCCAACAGTGTCGACCTAATGACTGTCGACCTAAGTCAGGTCAACAATACGACCGTATCCCAGTAGCCCATGTTACATACCTGTAGCGGAAAGCCCTAATTCCAGCAATAAAGCCTGTGCACTTGTAAGCACTTGTGATTGGTGAAGGCTTATATGCAGAATAAAGGGCTTGAGAGCAGAGATTTCTAAGAAACTGTGAGTATAATAAATGGGTGACAAAATAGGTTTTCTGTGGGTCCGTCCTGGTTTTTTGGGACTGCCCCAAAAAACCAGGACGGTGCCGCAAAAAGCGGGACAGTTGGGAGGTGTGATACAGTACAGTATTTAAATCCACAATTCAATAACAAACCATGCAGATGTTATAAGCACAACACTATTGCTTGTTTAGTGCACATATGAAGAGTTATTTTGGATATCAAACTAATTTTTTATTACAGCAAATTATTGACAGGGTAAAACTGCTCATAATTAATATTTTCTTGACAGCATTTGCAAACACAAAAGGGAAAAGAGCTCTATATGTATTTATATCAATTACACTATACACCAGATCCCAAGTAACTATTCATTAAGGCTTTAAAGATGAGAAATGCCTCTAATTTGAAGCTCAGATGTCAGATGCCTCAATGGGAGAAGTAATGTAATTATAAACTCACAGTGGAATAAGGAAAATCTATGTGCACAATATAAATTGCAATTTCTGCAAAAAGGGCGGAATTGGTTACATCAATTTTCAGGCTCAGTGAATATAAGGAAGCACATTCATCCTAGGAGAGCTGAGCAGTGGGATATTAAGGTGCACTGAGGCATCATACTCCCTCTCCAAACTATCTTCTTAGTAAAGGACAAGTGATATTTATGTATTTACAGGAGTTAGAAATCAGATTTCATACAGTATACTTAACCCAATCAATACTGTAAAACAACCATTCCTGCAAGATTGGATAGTTCTCATTATGGGTCAGATGTATCAAGCTTCAAGAAGTGATAAAATGGAGAGTGATAAACAACCAGCCAATCAGCTCCTGCATGTCATTATTCAAACCCAGCCTGTTACATGACAGGTAGGTTGGCTGGCCGTTTGTCACTCTACATTGTATCACTTTTTGAAGCTTGATACATCTGGCCCTCTATCTAGCCAATGGTATGAGCCACATGCAAGTTGATACAGGGCCATCTTCAGAGATGACGCTAATGCAGCTGCAAGTTTTCAGTGTCGCAACTTCTGAAGCTGACGCTCAAAAATGAAAATAGGCATTCACTGGAGCTTTCGGAGCTCATTGATTTATATATTAATTTATTAGGCAGTTCTTATACAGCACAGCAAGTTCTGCCGCACTTTAAAATTGTAAATAGGTATAAAACTAACTGGGTAGTTACAGACAATCAAAAGGACAAGAAGGCCCTGCTCGGAAGCCTACAATCTATAGGGAAATAGGAGTTTATACACAAGGATAGGTGTTATATATTGCATAATGGTCTACCAGATTGCAAAGGTTCTTGGTGGGCTGTATGATACGGTGCCCCAGCAATGTAAGCCAGGGGCCAGGAGGATGGAAAGGTGAGAGAATATAAGTGAGGATATGTTTGTTATGTACAATGGTTATGTAATTGGATAGGAAAGGTTTATGATGGTTGTGTGAGCAGTTTTGGAATTTGATAACCTTGCCTGAAGAGGTGAGTTTTCAGGGAATACTTTGGATTGGAGGCTAGAGGAGACTATTGCTGGCCACACATCAGATCAACTTCAGACCAACTTTTTTCCAAACCTTCAAACTTCCAACCATCCCACTTGTCTGTCCAACTAAAACAGTTCTATACACATCTAACCAACTTTTCTTTCAACCAGCAAACTTTTTTTTTAGTCCAGCCAACTTCTGTCACAGAAGTGGGCAGCCAGTGCCTGCCTGTTTTGAAGATTTTTTTTTAAAAAAATGTCTGTTTATTTCAGTGAACTGGAGCCTTTCTTCCAAACAATTGTATTTTTTTGGGGTTAACTACAGTTACAAACATGGTTGGCCTGCCCAGGAAAGTTTGTTCTTGAAGATCCACAAATAAAAGCTTGACATGGTACCTGTATTGATTTTTTGTTTAATTTTTTTATTTATTGTTAACATGGTAAATGACAGTGTAATGTTTTATTTATTTTACACACACAGATGTACATGTAGGCTATACATTGGTGGGTTGCGGGTGTATGCATGCTACATTGATGGGCAGGGGGTGCATGCTACAAACATTGATGGCTAGTGGCCAATGGAGCATGCATGCTAATACATTGGCGGGGAGTGCGGAGAACAAACTATTAACATATTGGTGGGCAGGGGGGGGGATGTATTAAATCATCGGTGGCCAATGGCCGGAGCTCACACTACAACTGTGTGGAGCAACAGCGTCAGTGCGTGGCTGTGCTGCTGCTGCCTTCTCATGCTGAACGACATGAAAGATATTGGCTGACTGAGCTGCAGGTGCGGTTGACATCAATATCATTAATGGTGTGCGGGGGCACGCATCGTTAGCAAGATTAGGCATACATACTAGAAGACATTGGCCTCAATATCGTTCAGAAACTTTTTTCTGAATGATATTGATGCCAATATCTTCTAGTGTGTATGGGCCTTAATGCTGAATAAGGGCAGTCTGCTTTTTATCAGCAGCCTTCAACACCACTATAAGAGAACATTGTGTTTGTTTATTGATTCCTTGAAAATTCAGCACTTAACTATGTATCATTTGTGGAAACATTGTGGCAATTATGTGAATGTTGGGTAATGGTAATCTCACTGTAGCTAAAAGCCATTCATTATTTGTATTTTTCTCTTAAAAAAAAAATAATAATTATTGATCACTGTGTTCCCCATCACCTGGCAGCTTTGCAGAGATGGCGCAGCCACCCGACCCGGCAGATGGACTGATGGCGGTGGTGAGGGGAAGGTGGTGCAGGCTCACCTGGACCCGGCTGGAGGCTGCAGAGTTAAAGCAAGCGGACACTGCTGGTCAGTGTCCGCCTACTTATTGGGCAGTTGGGAGAGTGTTTCCTCACACATCAGGACAATCAGCTGGGAAAAATCAAACAGGTTTGATTTTTCCCAGCTAGTTGGAACGACCATTTGGGGCCGTTTTTCAGTTTTTGGCCTTATGGGAGGAAACGGCTGATAATCTTTTGCTCCCACACACTAGAAAGATTATCATTCCAACCAGCCAAAAGTTGGCTGGTTGAAACGATATCTTTCTGATGTGTGGCCGGCATAACAGTGGGTGCAGCCCAAAGAAAGTCCTGCAATCGTTAATCAGAGCAAGTAATGGGGTGTACGCAGGGATGAGAGACGTAGATCATGTGAAGAACAAATAGGTAGAGTTGGAAGATATACTGAGATACTGTAAGCAAAAAGATTTATATTAGTGTAGTTTGGTTTATGACCTTCTGTGTAAGTAAAAGTATTTTATATTGAATATGGTAGAAGACAGGTAACCCATGGAGGGACTGACAGTGCAGTTTTGCAGACGATGAACATCTGGCTGGGAAGAGTTTTAGCAGTGTCTTGTGTAAGTTATGCTCATATTTTGGATATACTGTATGTAACATGATTTTGAGACAAAATGAAATTGGGGAACAAAGGACAGTTCGGAGTCAAGGAAAACACCTAGGCAGTGAAGACACCTAACAGTGATGGATATATAACTGGTACTGATCGACTCACGTAGTATATAAATTAGCAGAATACTGCCATAAGTATGAACACAAATTTAATCAAAGGTAAAATTCCCTTCTCTAATGAAAAACGCTGAATATTCTTACATTTTTTTGTACTGCACGAGAGAGAGAGAGAACAGAGAGAGAGAGAGAGAGAGAGAGAGAGAGAGAGAGAGAGAGAGAGAGAGAGAGAGAGAGAGAGAGAGAGAGAGAGAAATAAACAGGGATAAAGAATGTGAGAGATAGAAAGAGAGATGGGGGGTTATTTACTAAGATGGGTGTTCTATTGAATATGGGATGTTGCTATGGACAACCAATCAGATTATATCTATTGTCTTCTAGAAAGTGCTAAATAGATAAGAAGTAGATTTTGATTGGTTGTTATGGACAACATCCTATCTTCAATAGATCTCTTATCTTTGAGGCAAGAAGATTGGTAGTCAGGCAATGGGAAATTTGAAAAAAATGATATTGTATGAAAAAATGTGGTATAGAGTCATGGCAGGTGAAGTGCACACATATGCTACTGAGCCTATTTATGAAGCTGATATATTTATTTATTCTTTCTTCACTCTTATCCCACTGATTTCTCCTACAGTTCTTTTTTATTGCCATAATTTACTGCAGTCTCCACAAGAAGAGGGAGAGGGCAAACTGAATTGAACCTGTAGTAAAGATCATAGCTTCACTCCTAGGCAACACCATCTCTGGACATTAGCACAGATATTATTTGCACATGTCCACATGCCTATCACCTGATATAGCATTAGGCTGCTGATAAGAAGATGAAAACCCACAGGAGACCAGTCATGTTAGATTGCAGCAGTACTGTATGTGTAATATGCAGCAATGCAGAATGACTGATAATGCAGGGCTTTTTGTTAAGTAGACTCCTTATCACTGCAATAATAAATTATGTATCACCCATGTGAGGCCTGTCCCGTCAATGTATAAGACCCTGACACAGGTACTGTGCGTGTGCATTTAGCTTATAGGCTAAATTGGCTAACAACAGTGTTGGCTAACTTGGCTTTGTATTCCAGATCTTGGTAAACTCATAGAACGAGGCTTCCCAGGTGAATGACAATGTAAAGAGTTTTGCAGATATCTGAGATATGTGCTACAATTCCCCAGATCTTAAATCCAGGTATACTTCATTTAAGCAGGTATCCCTAAAGAACAGATATTTGGGAGGATTTCACACACAAAACAAGAACTGATTGGTAATAATGACACCCTTGGTGTGGGAATGCAAAAGAAGGGTCAGCTGACCGGGGTTGATTACCAAATCATGTCATATTAACCAACCATAACTTTTAGTCTGATGAATACCGGACCATCACGCTCCAAATACACACCTGTCCATAAAAGGGTTTAAGGGTTTGTGTACTCGGTGTGGCATTCTCCTGTTTTCTGCATGTTTGGGGACATGCCCAGTGCTGTCCGAGAAACTGGACAGCCCCCGGCATATCTCCCTGCACTGTGTAGATGTTATGTGCGGGCACATAGCTGTTATTCAGAAATCACCCACTGCTTTGCAGAGCAGAGGTGATTACAGGCTCCCCCTCCCAAATATTACAGACTGCAGGCCGTGGGTTCGGACACAACACAGTTTCCAATTATCAGGACTGTCATGCTGCAATGCATACCTGCAAACTTTGGCATACTGTAATTAAGTGGGACCTGCCGCACTGATGGCATGACCGGTCTAAAAAGTGGGTGGAGTTACCCAGCAGATAGGCGTGACCTTGAATGGAGGGGCATGGCCTATCTCTGCGACCTCTGTATTCGCCCCCTCCCCCGGCTCCCTGGAGATGCAGTGACGGCTCCCCTCCCCCAACTGTCCCCCTGTTTGTGGGACACTGCGACCTGTGGGAGGGACAGTGGGACAGTCTCCAATTATAGGATAGGGACTGTTCCACTGTAATTGGCACAGTTGGGAGGTATTGGAATGGGGACAGTTGGGAGGTATGTTTTACCATTACAGAAGTGCACAAATATATTTACAGTATATGTTTGGTAAAGGTGTGCCTCACATAACATAAACCTGCGACAACTGTTTTACGAAGTTATGGCTCACCTGACACTAATAGTTATTGTATAAAGCCTTTCCCAACCACAAGAAGTGTATTATTTAAGAAAATACATTAATTGTTACTAAGTTTAACATGCTTTATATACTGTATATTTTACATTTAGTTAAAAATTAGCTGGATTCCAAAGAGGCCAATGAGGAGAATGTCTGGAAGATGGGAGAGTTAGTGAAAGATAGCTGTGAAGAAACTCTTGGGAAATAAAATTATCAGCAATAATGAATTTGTTCTCACGAGTTATAAATCACAACAAATTAATGTTACTAAATCCATAAGGAAATCAGTGGGCCCTGATTTACATTCTGTTTAGTTTCTTCAGAGGCTTTGGGAAATGGCACATTATACAGGTATGATGATGATCTCTCTCATCTGGAAAACCGTTTACCAGCAAGGAAACAAATATTCCTGTTTAATGGATATAATGTAATTTACATAGGCATTGTTGTCCTTTGCCTCTTCTAATACTACTGTGGTCTAATTCATGTGTGTATGCAATGGCGAATAACATAAGCAGCTCCGTAGCCTAGAAAACTGCAATTGCATTTCCGTACAAACATGAATTAGGCCCAATGGTCGATGTATGGGGAGTATTATGCCAGTTTAT
This sequence comes from Crinia signifera, assembly GCF_055691185.1. NCBI lineage: Eukaryota > Metazoa > Chordata > Amphibia > Anura > Myobatrachidae > Crinia > Crinia signifera. Next base: position 167,985,721 of record NC_139217.1, read on the forward strand.
CTTGCCTAGTTTTGCTCTGTCCAAAGCAACCACATAAGTGCAATTGCAGACCTGGGCACATGGTACACTAACCCTGCCTGTACCTGGAGTGCTGTTACAGGGAAGGGGCAACTAATGTAGGCCAAGTTCATTAAGGGGTGTGTTTATGCTAATGCTCATGCAGACCTGTTAGGAGGCTTATTCTTTGGATCAGGCTCTAGGTCTTTTGGAATTAGGCTTAATACCAGTGCCACAATTAAAGTAAACTGACTGCCCACATACATACAGGGGAAGAAACTATTTTGCGTGTCCAAATATTTTTAATCCTATCAAAGAACTTTGGTATTGTGGGCAGGTCCATGTGATGGCATGACATCACGCGGTAGTCACGCAATGCTCTTCTGTGTGTATGTTAAATGTAAATCATCCAGTGTGTACTTTAAATGTAGTGTATCCTAAACGACCCCATTCTTTTCTATAATTGCAGCTCAATGTTGACTAGTCAATAATATATGGATGAAGCGGGAGGGTGGGGGACTGCACTAACTGATATCATTGCTGATATCAGTCAGTGCGTTTGCACTATATCATTATTCCTGTGACACTGCTGATATAGTTCAAAGCTGATAAAGTTAACATTATCGGGGGAGCTGGGAATTGCATATGGTTTTGTCCATTAGAGAGTGATTGTGCCTTTCCGAGTGAATCAGAATAACCCCCATAGGACGTACCAGTGAGTGTCTTTAATGGATTAGTGGATTCTGCATCTCTATGTGTAGGAAATTGAATGTATAGCTATTTCTTATTCCACATTATCTTTTGTATAGTTTGGAAATTCATTTCACACCAAATCACAACAAGTTCATTGGGTCATTGGGTCATTGGGTCTTATTTGAATAGTGTGATTTTAAAACAATTAAAAATACCAAAAACCAACAAAAGTTATTATTCATAACAGATAAAATACTTAGGATACACATCTCTGTAGGAAGTACAGTCTGTTAATGGAATCTGTCAGTAATTTACAAGTAGTTCAGCCCACAATGGGTATATGTTCATTAGATAAACTCTTATTCCAGCATTGTTATTGCTGGTTACTGTTCTAGAACAATGGGTTGTCTCATCAGTTTAGTGTAAAACTAAGTGTTATGCTTGAGGGGCTATGAATTTGAGCTTCCCATCACTGTTTCTTGCTGACAGTGAAAGATGTATTACTATTTCACACCTATGCACTATTCATATTCTTTTCAGCAGCTAACTAAGGGTCCTATTTATTAAGGTACTTTTGTTTTCAGTTGACAGATTATTTAAGCATCAAGGCTGTTAGAGTAATATTGGGTGAGATTTAATAGGATGAGAGTTTCAGAAAGTGAGAGATTTGGTGAGAAATCTCCAGTTTTTTTAGAGTGGCAATCATTTACACTGTTTGATTTTGCAGTGTAAATGATTTAAAAAAAAATGGAGATTTCTCACCAAATCTCTCACTTTCTGAATCTCTCATCCTATTAAATCTCACCCATTATATCACTTTTCAAGTTATCTATTCACTATGATGGCCTTTTCTTGAAGTCCCTGTCCTGCAGTGACGTGCGGTGAGGTCAGTGACTGGTGAGGCACTGGCTAGTATAAGAGCCAGAGTTACACACGTACACACAAACAATATAGACCGGATAGATTTACCATTTAATTGAACAATAACAATAACATATTTCCCTGTATCTCCACAGGATTTAAAGCAAAGAAGTACTTATAGTCAACAGAATGTTGTCAGTGGTGATAGCCACACACCCTGGTGGTAAAGGGAGGGTTGAGGGGAGGTGGCCAAGGGCGCCTACCTGGTGCTGGCAGAAGCTGCAGGGGGGAGCCCACTCTTGCTTCACCAGCACCCGCAACCTCAGACCACACGGACATTTTTCCGTGCAAAAGCAGGGATCTGGGCGGGCAGCTGACATCCGGCGATGTCATATGTCCGCCCCCTACACGTGCGTCACGGCCGCATTACCATACGTACGCCCATCGTTTTCATGGGAACGCCCATGAAACGCGGGGCGTATGCATATGGTAATGAGCCCAAATAGCCCTTCACGCCCCTCTCCACCCCCTGTTCGGAGTGTTCACATATCATGCGGGATTTGGCCGTACGCTCCGCTCGCACATGCGCAGAGACGCTTCTGCACATGCGCAGACACAAAACATCGGCGGGCCGAACGCACGCGGACATTACCGCACCGACCAGAATAAGGGCCTAAGTGTGGAGAGATTCGGGTGCACTCCGGAGGTAAACTTCAGGGGATGTCCAACTGATATAACAAAATCCGTTAAAACATAGCTTTTATTTAATCAATATTTAAAAAGAAGTGTACTAATTACAGCTTCCAGGATAAAATATAGTAAATAAGTGCAAAAAAGTATGGAAAGTGTCAATAAAAAAAAAAGAAAAAGATGTGGAAACTTATATCAAATAATTCACATGTATTATACTTGAAGGTTATGCCTTCCCAATGAAGGATTTTACACCTTTATATGTCTTTTATGTGTAACAATATTTTATATTGCTGTATTCAAGGTTCTTGTTATTCTTATTTGATACTTTTTATGTCTGTGCAGTAAAAAGTTACACTTGCTGCTATTAAACATGGAGGGATATACACTCTACAGGAAAGACAGGGAAAATAGAAGGGGCGGGGGTGTGTGCCTATATGTAAATAATAACTTAACATCATGTGAGAAAAATATGAGCACAGACCTGGAAGACGACAACTCAGAGACAGTGTGGGCAGAGATAACCGACAATAATAAGAAACCAAAAAACAAATTTATAATAGGGGTATGCTATAGACCACCAAATATAAATGAAAGGGAAGAGTCTCTTCTTTTAAACCAAATCAAACAAGCATCAAATCAGGGTCAGGTATTAATTATGGGGGATTTTAATTTACCCGACATTGATTGGGAAAACGAAACAGGTAAATCAGCAAGAAGCAATGGGTTCTTAAGCTTACTTAAAGACCAGTTTATTACACAAACGGTAGAAACTCCAACTCGTGATGAGGCGCTCTTGGACTTAGTATTAACAAATAACACAGACTTAGTTTCAAACACAAAAGTAATTGAACAATTAGGGAATAGTGATCACAATATGGTTTCACTGGAAATCAACTTCAGTAAATTACATCAAAAAGGATCTGCAAAAATACTAAACTTCAGAAAAGCGAACTTTGAATTATTCAGGGAAGCCCTTACAAGAATTGGGTGGGAAACTGTTATGGAGGGAAAAAATGCAGAGGAAATGTGGGATACTCTAAAAAAGGTGCTTGATTCACTAACTATTGAATACATTCCTAAAGTAATTAAAGGTAAATTCAACAAAAAAAAGCCACCATGGTTGGACAAAGAAGTAAGGTCAGCTATCAACAATAAAACCAGAGCCTTTAAATTCTATAAAAATAACTTGAATGAGGAGGCGTTCGCAAAATACAAAGAATCAAACAAAACTTGTAAAGGGGTAATCAAAGCAGCTAAAATATTATATGAAGAGTGCATAGCCACTGAAAGCAAAACCAACCCAAAGAAGTTTTTTAAATACATAAATAGTAAACGTTTAATTAAGGAAAACATAGGCCCACTAACTGATACTAGTGGAAAAAGTGTTACTGAGGACAAGGGAAAAGCAAAACTGTTAAATGAGTTCTTCTCATCAGTATTTACTAAGGGAGAGCAGACTGTGGAACGAACATTTACCACAAACGGGACAAATAAGCCAGATCTCATTGTGGATTTCACGCCGAAGGAAATAATACTGAGGCTAAGCAAACTCAAAACAAATAAGTCACCAGGGCCAGATGGGATTCATCCGAGGGTATTAATGGAATTAAGGGATGAACTAGCTACCCCCCTACATTATATTTTTAGCAAGTCACTATCGTCAGGTATAGTACCAAAAGATTGGAGAATAGCAGAGGTAGTGCCAATATTCAAAAAAGGAAAAAAGGAAGATCCCGCTAATTACAGACCCGTTAGTTTAACATCAATTGTGGGTAAACTATTTGAAGGATTTTTAAGGGATGGTATCCAGGAATATTTAGATAATCACCGTCTACTCAGTACTAACCAACATGGGTTCGTGAAAAATCGTTCATGCCAAACTAATCTACTAGGGTTCTATGAAGAGGTTAGCAAAAACCTCGATAATGGAAATGCTGTAGATGTGATTTTCCTAGATTTCGCTAAAGCATTTGATACTGTCCCACACAAGAGATTGATTAATAAAATGGAGAACCTAGGATTGGGTGAAAATATCTGCAGATGGGTAGGGAATTGGCTATGTAATAGAGAACAAAGAGTGGTTGTGAATGGTGCCGTATCAGATATGATACCGGTACTAAGTGGAGTGCCCCAGGGCTCGGTTTTGGGGCCCATTTTGTTTAACATTTTTATTAACGATATTGGGATAGGGTTACTCAGCAATGTATCCATCTTTGCGGACGATACAAAACTTAGCAAAGTCATCAAATCACCAGAAGATGTCACCATGCTTCAAAATGATCTTGCAATTCTAGATGAGTGGGCTAAAAAATGGAAGATGAGGTTCAATGTAGATAAATGTAAGGTTATGCACCTTGGGAGACACAACCAGTGTGCAAGTTACAACCTTAGCGGAGAGGAACTGGGTAATTCCATACTTGAAAAGGATCTAGGAGTCCAAATAGACAGCAATCTAGGATGTAGTGCCCATTGTAATGTAGCTACAAAAAAGGCCAACAAAATTCTGGCATGTATTAAGAGGGGAATGGAAACTAGGGACTCAAGGGTAATTATGCCACTATATAAAGCATTGGTGAGACCTCACCTAGAGTATGGAGTACAGTTCTGGGCCCCACACTATAAAAAGGACATCATAGAATTAGAAAAAGTCCAAAGGCGAGCAACAAAGCTTATTAGGGGAATGGAGAATTTAAGCTACGGGGAGAGATTAAGCAATTTGGGACTATTTACATTAGAAAAGAGACGTTTAAGGGGGGACATGCTCAACATGTACAAGTATATCAAGGGCCAATATAAGGAACTGTCACACACCCTCTTTTCTACTAGAAAGGAATCTAGGACGCGAGGGCATGAGTATAGATTAGAAGAAAAAAGATTTCATTCAGCTAGTAGAAAGAATTTCTTTACGGTCAGAACAGTCAAACTCTGGAACTCTCTTCCCAGAGAGGTGGTAATTGCTGGCTCATTAAATGCGTTCAAGGCAAAGTTGGACAAACATTTACTGGAGAAAAACATCCATGGGTACAAATAAGAAATATAATTTGTCTGTAAAATACCAGAACCTACCAAATCAGCAATGGATATCTATACCAGGTTGAACTAGATGGACGCAAGTCTTTTTTCAGCCTTACCTACTATGTAACTATGTCTTACCAATAGTTACAGTAACACTTTCTTCTATGGTAACAATAGGCTGGGAAGCAAGGCAGTTATTTTTAATTTCTGGAGATTACTCTGACATTTGTTGCTTCCCAGAATATGTCGCTCTTTTTGTATATCTCACAATTACATTTATAAAATGAACATAATTAGCTCACAATTATGCTAGGTTGCACTTATTTATATATTTTATCCTGGAAGCTGTAATTAGTACACTTCTTTTTAAATATTGATTAAATAAAAGCTATGTTTTAACGGATTGTGTTTTATCAGTTGGACATCCCCTGAAGTTTACCTCTGGAGTGCACAATCTCTCCACACTTACTCTCTTTTTTTCTTTAAACTGTGCATGGTTCTGTCTAGAAAAGTGTGCACAAGTATAAAAAAGTAAAAAAAAAAAAACGCATAGGGTCCCCCCTCCCGAGCATAACCAGCCCCGGGCTCATCGAGCCAGTCCTGGTTCCCCAAATACGGGGGGGAAAAATTGTGGGGTTCCCCCATATTTAAGAAACCAGCACCAGGCTCTTAGACCGGTCCTGGTTCCAAAAAATACGGGGGACAAAAAAATTGGGGGCCCCCCGTATTTTGGAACCAGCACCGGGCTCCAACAGCCAGCAGTGTCATGCCACAGCTGGGGGACACTTTTTATGCAAGGTCCCCCAGCCATAGCATGATCACCCTGGCTGGTCAGCCCAGGACGGGTACCTGGGGGAGTGGGGACCCCCCCAATAAAGGGGTCCCCCACCCCCAGGCTTCACCCGTCCTGGGCTGAAGCCCGGGGCTGTCCCCGGTGTCCCAGGGCGGTGGACACCGGGCTGATAAAAATAAGTGTAAAAGTATTGGATTCTGCTGCGGAATAACAAATAACAGCAAACCGTCCCCTGTATGTAGGGACTTGGGGAACCACAAGTCCCAGCATACAGGGCATTAATGGGCCCGCTGGGACTTGAAGTTCCACAGCAGAACCAATACGCCAATAAAAACACGCACACAGTAAAATTTTATTGACACACACAGCAGTCTTCACCTGGCGGGCGGCAGCCAATAAGCTCTTTTGCGCGGCCGCCGCCGTGCCAGGGCTTCCGGCGTCTTCACCTGGCGGGCGGCAGCCAATAAGCTCTTTTGCGCGGCCGCCGCCATGCCAGGGCTTCCGGCGTCTTCACGTGGCGGCCGCCGCCATGCCAGGGCTTCCGGCGTCTTCACCTGGTGGGCGGAAGCCAATAAGCTCTTTTGCGCGGCCGCCGCCGTGCCAGGGCTTCCGGCGTCTTCACCTGGCGGGCGGCAGCCAATAAGCTCTTTTGCGCGGCCACCGCCATGCCAGGGCTTCCGTCGTCTTCACCTGGCGGGCGGCAGCCAATAAGCTCTTTTGCATGGCCGCCGCCGTGCCAGGGCTTCTGGTGTCTTCATCTGGTGGGCAGCAGCCTTTTTTTAGCTCTTTTGCAAGGCTGCCACCCACTAGACTTCCTGGAGTCTTCTTTCTTCAGGAGCTCTTCTCTGCTCCATCTCTGCAGGCAGACTGTCTGCTGCTGGCTCACGCTAGCTCTTAAAAGACCTCTGAGGGGGGCGGAGCCAAGACATGCAGTAATCTGATTGGCTCCCGGCGGCCATCTTTGAATTTAAAAAATTCAATTATGTAGTCCACGGCACCGCAGCTTTTTATATAAATAGTAATTAGAGTTACCCTTGCACTACAAGTCCCAGCAACTGACTAATAATGCTGGGACTTGTAGTGCAAGGATATTAATTACTATCAATATTTGCACAGCCACAGCCGGACTCCCTGCCAGTCCGGGGAAGAGAAGGAACTGAAAGCAAAGTTCCCCCTTGCCCCGACAGAGACCACAGGAAGCCGGAGGGGGGATCTAGCAGCGCAGCAGGTACGCAGATAAGACACCCGCGGCGCCGCTGCTACCACCGCGCGATGTGTGTGTAATAGCAGCGGTGCTGTAATCGGCTGCTGCTACTCCCGCTCTGCCCCCCCCCAGCAGCGCAAATCGACAGCGGGGGTTTCAGCGTTAATCGGCGATGCGGTAGCGCGGCAGGTATCTCTACTTCTAGCAACCAGGCTGCTGCCCCCCCCCCCCTCCCCTCCGCAGCCTGAGAGCTACCGCAGCAGTGCTACAGGCAGCCTCCGCAGATGAGAGCTACCGCAGCTGCGCCAGGCTGCGGAGGGGAGGGGGGGGCAGCAGCAGCCTGGTTGCTAGTAGAGATACCTGCCGCGCTACCGCACCGCCGATTACCGCTGCAACCCCCGCCGTCGATTTGTGCTGCTGCAGGCTGGGGGGGGGCAGAGCGGGGGTAGCAGCCGATTACAGCACCGCTGCTGCCTGAACCCTGTTTTTTTAAATGTAATTATAAAATCACTGTGTGTGTGTGTGTGACTGTGTGTGTGTGTGTGTGTGTGTGTGTGTGTGTGTGTGTGTGTGGGGGGGGTGCAGTGTGTAAGTCAGTGCAGTCACTACAGTGAGTGTTAACTTAACACTTACATGCTGGTGCTGCTGACCTGGTCCCTGTCTGCACGCACGCTGCCAGACACTGACTGCGCAGCTCATGGGCAGCGGATACAGGCTGTCAGTGAGTGACAGCCTGCTCCGCTGTCCTATCACATCTGTCTCAGTGGCAGGGGCATCCGTCCCTGTCATTGAGGCAGACGAATCGATGCCGCTTCCCCATGCAATTTTAATGGGCTTCTCAGCCTATTTTCCCCATGCGGGTTATGCCCGCCCCCAGCTGCCCGACAGTTTTCTATTGTCAGCGGGAGGCACAGCTCCCGCTGCCGCCCAGCCTCCCCAAAGTGTCCCACCTCATAGATAATTAAAGAAAAAAATCAAATATGATATTTATAACAATAGCATATATGTGTTATGTTATAAATATCATCTTTTTTTTTTTTTTATCAGTTATGACAGGGGAGGCTCTGCCTCCCCTGCCTCCCCTGACTGCACGTCCCTGCTGTCCTGCCATGAGAATTGTGATAAAAATAATTTCTTATTAAATGTTACTAAAAATAGGCCCTAAATCCTGTACCTTTTAAATAGAATGGATAGTTTCTTAACAATCGTGTTATATTACTATTAGCTTGTTCCCACCATTGTTTCTAAAAAGGTAAAAGTGTACAACTTGTGATGCGTTGTCATTATAATTTTTTCCACAGCACCTAACAAAATACATAAACAAATGAGAAAAACAAGCCGCCGGCTCCCCCGCCCTGCTCGCCCGCTCCCCGTTGTGCCCGGCATCAGTCTGCACTGGGGACAGTAAGGGAGGGAGAGATGCGGTGCCATGACGTTACAACGCCATTAACGTCATGGCGCCGCATCCCTGCCTCCGGCGTCCCAAACCGGTGCATGTGCAATGTGAGAGCGCTCGCCGGGTTTTAACTTTCCCCACTGGCTTATGCCGGGCACAGCAGGCATCAACATCATGGCACTGCATCCCTGGCACCGGAGACCCTATCCAGGGGTCAAGGGGTGAGCGCTGTGGGGTCCTATTATTATTATACAGGGGAGCAGCCTGTGGTGTCCTTTTATTATACAAGGGGAGCAGCCTGTGGTGTCCTTTTATTATACAGGGGGAGCAGCCTGTGGTGTCCTTTTATTATACAGGGGGAGCAGCCTGTGGGGTCATGTTGTGATTATACAGGGGGAACAGCCTGTGGGGTCCTGTTATTATTATTAACGAGCAAGGTCAGTCCTGTTAGCTAAGAGCAAGTTCAGTCCCCCTTGGCAACGAGCAAGGGGGGCGGGGGCGGGAAACATGCCCTTGCTCCGAGCACAGTGGAACCAAGCTACACCACTGGGTAGAAGCGGGCATAAAGAGAAGAATTAGGTCTTGAGAGCTCATTTTAGTTCTGTAGAGAGGTCAAAAGTCTGATAGGGCGAGGTAGAGAATTTCAGAGAAAGGAAGCACCATGGACAAAATCATGGAGACAGGATTGGGAGTAGGGATGCCAATGCCGGGGACAATCCCGGGGCATTGAGAATATTTGGGGATTGAAATATTCTCAATCCCGGCATTCCCGGGATCCCGACATTGGCCTCCCTGATAAAAGAAAACACCCCCCAAACTGCCCAGGTCGCACTTCACTGAAAGGCAGACCACCTGCACTATTTCTCCCTACCCCCCTGCCCTGCCCTGCACTGACACTTACACAGTGTTGACAGGCAGTAGCAGGACCATCATCTCCGGCCGGCGGGTGGCTTGGAGCAGCAGAGCGGGCGGGCAGCTGTGAGCTTCACTGCAGGCGGGCGAGCGGCCTACTAGGAGCAGCACAGCGGGAGGGCGGCTCGGAGCTGCACAGCAGGCGGGTGAGCAGTCAACTGGAAGGAGCACATCAGGCGGGCGGCTGATCGCTGATCAGCAGGAGGGAGAGCGGGTAACTGGGAGCAACACACCCCATGGCCTGGTGATCGAATGTGCTGTGCTGTAGTACCATGGCTGCGGCCGGCTGTGCAGTGTGACATTATGTCACGCGGGTGATCGTATTTTACAAGCGGGTACTAATTCCGCAATCCCGGGATTAGAAGGCTCGATCCCGGGATTAGAATCCTGCGGTATTAAGGCCAAAATCCCAGGATCCCGACAATCCTGGGATTGGCCACCCTAATCGTGGGCAGGAGAGGTAGCATGTATTTATGAAACAAAGAGGGCTGGTGTTAAGGCCCCCATACACTATGCGATTTTGGGCCGATTTCATCCGATTTCGGCACTTTGTGCCGATAACCGGGTGAAATCGGCCCAAAATCGCAGGACTGTGACATCTGATCCGATCCGCGCTCCCGTGCGCATCGGATCGGATCAGGGAGGTCGGACGGTCAGTACATACGATCACGTCCAACCTCCCTGTTAGCTGGCGGCGCCGGTGAGTGCTGACCTGGGGGCGGTGTGGTCAGCAGCGCTGCGGGACGGACGGGGCCGGGCAGTGGCGGGTATTATATTTTTAAAACACCTGTCAAATGACTAGCCGTTCTCTGAGGGAGCTGCCGGGCGGCTCACAGGAGTATTGGGTCCGACTTGTCCTAAGGACAAGTCGGCCTAATGTATGGGGGCCTTTAGTGTATAGGGATATAAGGCCAGATATGCAAATGGGTAAGGAATACAGGATTTGTATGTGAGTGTGCAAAGCTTTAAATGGATTCAGAAGGGGAAAAGGATCCAGCATAGGGCATGTAAAACATGAGAGCTGGATGTAGTACACTTGGAGAATAAGAGCTGGGCAGCAGCACTGGAGTGGAGAAAGGCCTTTGTCAGGGAGGACAGATAGGAGGAGATTACACTAGTCTAATATGGAGATTACTAGTGAGTGGATGAGGGGTATAGTACCATCCTGGGTGAGAAAGGATCTGATCCTTGCAATATTTTTTTAGATGGAATTGTCAGGACTACAAGAGTTAGCGAATGAGTGGTTTGAAGGAGAGGGAGCAATGAAGTATAACTCCAAGAGAGCATACTTAAGGGCTAGAGGTGCTAGTTTTGCTTGGTGAGGTTATGTGGGAGAGTGGGAAGATGATCAGCACATTCTTAGACATGAAAAAGAGATAGCAGAAACACAGTTGGAGATATGAGTGAAGAGCAAAGGGGAGAAGTCAGGGGAGGAGAGGTAGATTTGAGTATCATCAGCACAGAAGTGATATTGAAAGTAGAAATCGTGAATACACTCATGTAAAGAGGATGCTTACAGACAGAAAAGGAGAGGTCCAAGAACAGAGCCTTGGGGGTCACCTACTGTTAGTAAAAGGCTGGTGGAGGTGGAATCACGAGTGAAGACATAGATGGAGTAAGAGTATAGCAAGGAGAGGTCAGTATCATGCAGACAATGGAGTGAAGGTTTTGCAAGAGGAGAGGGCAGTAACAGTATCAAAAGCAGCACATCGAGGAGAATAAGCAGAGAGTAGTGGCCCTTAGAGTTGGCATCACGGAGGTCATTGCAGACTTTACCAAGGGCAGTTTCAGTGGCGCGTAGAGGACAGAACTCAGACTGAAATAGGTCAGTCAGGCACTTGGAGAAAGGAAAGGCAGTAAGGCAGATGTATACAATATGCTTTAAGAGTTTGGATGCAAAAGGGAGGATAGATATGGGTTGGCAGATGGAGAGAGTGTTAGGTTCATGGGTAGGCTTTTGAAGAACAGGCATAAAGAACATGCTTGAAGGCATAGGGAACAGTGCCTGGGGAGAGGGAGATATTGAAGAAGTGGTGGGGAAGACAGGAGGGGATAAGGTTCAGTGGGGAGGTTGATGGGGAGTGAGGAAGGGAGTTGAGGAGACCCATAGGGGAGGTGGTTGACATTAACAAAGAGACATCAAAGGTTCGAAGATTGGGGGAGATGAGGCTTTTAAAATGACTGTTTAGAGATGGAAAGGGCAGCATTGTGTAATGAGATCATACATTTAAAATTTGAACTCCACTTTAGAGTGTGATTTCTTGGAATTAAAATCTATTTTCTAGTTTTAATATTCTGTGTTCTTTGACCAATTGACCTGGGTGGCTTATGTTACCTTTTTGGTGAAATATTAATAGCTGTGTATGTAGGTAGAAGCAAAGCGCTACATAGTGTCATGTCACTACATCTTTCTCTTTGCTGGTGGCACCATCTAAGTCACTGGCAATGATTTTAAGATTGATGTATCTTGAGAAGTGGCCAACTCATTCCTGACAATTTCCTCCATGTGATACTAGCTCAGTGTAGACGTGCCCTCTTATACGTATTCTTTTGTGCCATATTGTGAAACACTTGGTGATTTTTGGGCTCCCTGTCATTCCTGTGATTGTGTACTTTTTACTAAATGTTCATTTACTAATAATGTACTAAGGGTATACAGTAAGTCATAGTTGTACACACTTGCCTATTCAGTTGTGAATTTTTAGACTTTGGAATTCCTAATACTCACAAGCGAAGCTGCCACCCAGGAAAGAGGATAGATGCACATTAGCACCATTGCAAATACATTGACAAGTATGTAAACATATGCAGCATATATGTAACAACAATGAACGTGTACTACTAGGGAAGTCCTAGAAGTAGTAACACAGATGCTATATATTTTGTACATACATGATTTCAGCTGACGTAATATATAAGCCCCATGGAACATCAACATTTTTGCTGCCACTCCAAATTACCTCCCCCAAACAGTCCCTTCCTGGCAATCATTGTGATAAAAAGTGCTACACTAGCACAGAACACTAGCCATAACATTCATTTCCATAATTATTACCATTCTGAAAGTTGTGAATGGTAATGCAATGTAACATAATCTATTTATGACCTGTCAGATAAGCAGTACTGTCACCAACATATGGCTACCAACTTCATCAAAGAGATCCCTTTGAGTTTAGTCTGCTGCGTTAACCAGTTTGTATAGCTGAGCATTGGAAATCAAAGTCATGAAGCCAACCATATAATCTGCAAGCATGTGTTTTATCCTTTCAAGCATTACTAACCTGGATCAGGAAAAATCACTTTTAGTGATTGAGCTGTTTTTTAGCAGCTAGAAATTACTACCCAGCCAGAGGAACAATTCAGAAGCTATTGCAGAGGAATAATATCAAAAACACCTTTCTCTAACGACCCAGCATATGCATCTATACTGTACACGATGGACAAAATGTTCACAAAGCAACGTGGAAGTGCTCATCTATTTTTGAAGGGGCCCCAAATGGGTGTCGTTTTTAGAGCCCCATGAGGTCCAAATCTTCCTCTGGGAAGGATGCACTAAAGCGAAAATGCGGTAAAAACCCTGTTTTCTGCAGCTGCCCGCTGACCTGTCCACCATTCTTTACAAGCTAGGAGTAGCAAGAGACTTACTTGGTGGCTGTAATCAATACAGCATATACTATCTGGAGCGAACATCACACACCCTGCCATAAAACGCTTGGGAACGGTTACCATCCCCTGACGCCTACTTCCTGTCAATCACCTTGCCAATGGCTAATGAAGGAAAAAGGTAGCAGGATTTCTTCGCTAACAGGCATCTTGCATGCATACTATGTCATGTACACAGTCTATCAATGATTGCCCGCTGCGTGAATTTGCCCAGCAGCAGTCAGGTCTCAATCGTTCCCAATATACAATAAATGCATTTGCTCCCCTTGAATAGCAACATGGTTGGTTCCCGACACAAATTACTTGCTTTTTTTGCATTACTGTATCTGGCCATCGGTGCTACATAAAACTGTTTCAAATGTCAATTATTTTGCACAATAAATGCACAATAACATGGATAGAAGTAAATAAATTAATGTCGATGACATAATTTTAGCACCCAGTACAAAATACTTATCAAACATCTTTAATGTACAGAGGAACAGTAACACAAGTTTGGGTCAAAGCAGGTTCACAGTGACATTCAATTATAAGAAAATGTCTTCATCTGGGAACATGTATTAGCTTAGGTTGACACTCATGCTTTGAATTTAGCATTTTAGACATCTCAATTCCCACAAGAAATAATGAGGAGAAAATATAATGAGCTGAAATGTGTCACAAAACACAGCCATTTCCTGTTTGCCACATTTAACCCCTTCAGTGATGATACAGATAATGCCTTTGCCGCGTCTCTATGACAGAGATGACCTCTTTCTGCAAAACATTGTTTCTCATTCGGCCAGAAAAAGTTAAGTTTCGCAAGAGTTTGGCCTTAAGTGCTCCCAGTTCTTCCCAGTCACATCACCCCGTAGAATAAGCTGACTGTGGTCATTCCATCTCTATTATTAGACCTTAAAATGACACAAAATGGAAATGTGCAAATGCAGTGTGCAATAACAGCATAAACGGGTAAAGTAAAGGCTAAGCTTCATATCTACATATTAATAACAGGAGGACAACTTTTATGAGTGACTTATTTCTATGATGTTGTGGTGTGAGCTGGGCACATCTTATGCCAACTTAAAGGTCATGGTCTGTAAAAACTATAGGTGTTGTAATTGGTTGCTTCTTTTTGAAATTATGTGGTAAAACATCATCCTTAAGGAGCCCATACACGCTCCATTCTGCCGCGTCCCTTTTGTACTCTGAGATGCGTGCTCCTGCGCATCTCATCATACGGTACAAAAAGTATGTGCTGCACATACTTTTTGTACTAGCTTTACATCGCATCGCATTGCATGCACAATGCATGCACAAGGCATGCGATGTGTACTAATTAAGTGCCGAACGGATCCGACGATCGGACCGTGTATGGGCACCTTCACAGTGTTTCACCATGGCGACAGTTTCTGGACTCTTTGCACCTGCTCAGTGACCTGGAACATGTGACCTGCTGGGTGGTCTGGAAACTGCGACAGTTATTTGCAGCCACCAACTAAATGGGGATATTTCCAAATTCAACTTCTAAGAGGGTGAAAAAGGCTAAAATGTTTCACCCAGCAAACCTTTGCCTAGCTGGAGCGAAGCACATGAGTAGTCTAGAGATGAATATAGAAGATACATAAATAGTACAGTGCAGTTGTGTATTTATACAGAATAAATAGAGATACTGAGGGAAAAAACTTACTAAATAAGAAGAAATACTGTGCAGTTACATAGCCAGAATAATATACTTTCCAATGATGAGAATAAAATAATGATAGCCATTTCACCTGTTATTTCAATTCACTAATTTTGGCACAAACCTACCCCTTGGAGCCTTTTGGCGGAACCATGGTGGGTGCATGGGGTATACACTGGGGCACAAACTGGGGTGGGATCCTCTATGCTTCCTGAAACACCTTAAACACTCTCACATGAGCAGAGTACAGGTCAGTCACCCATGTTTACAAGCTATTATCAAAGGAACCCCTGGAGTCTAGAGGCAACCTACCCAAATCTACAGTTCTGCAGTGACTTATGCTGTGTACACACGGTGAGATTTTCGATTTTGACTATATAGCCAAAATCGCATGCAGATCGTATGCAGATCGCACAGTTTTTTTACCTTGCGATCCCGATAGTCATTTGAATGGTCCTGAGATACAGGGTATATGACATTCCATTCCTCTGCTATCTGCTCATTGGGAGGAATGCCTGGGCCATATGCTCACTGTCTGCTTGTATTACTGTTTTAGAATGGATTCTCTGCAGCTTGCATACAAAACACATTGATTTAATTTACACTAGATTGCGAGGGACTCTTCAAGAGAAAACCAGTAAGGCATTTGTTTACTCAAACTGTTTTCCCACAGTGTTTATGGGCGGATATTTCCAGTACATGAAAGAAAAGTTTATGGGAATATTTTTATTTTTATTTTACTGTGTTTTTCTGTTATCAATATTTAGGTGGTCATTCTTATTGCTTATATTTTGGAAAGGATAAAAAAAAGTGTTACAAGCAAAAACAAGTGGTTTCGTCAGAGATAGGGCTTTGCCCTTGATGTCATGTTGCCTAAACACATTCCGCTCATTTAGACAATGCGATGCAAGAGGCCCTGAAAAAAAGGAGCTGCTTCATTAAAAGGGGGCGTGGCTTCCTGGAATTGTCATGATTGCGAACCACACCATGTTTTCATCTTTTTGGGGGCTTGCACAATGCTCTGTGAGCTGTTGGCATGCCTCCTGTTCACCTCCACCGTGGGACACTGCTTACAGTGGTACAGTAGGACAGTCCCAAAAAAGTAGAGTGTCCCACAATATAAGACGATATACAGTATGTGCCATAGACAAAAACAAACTTTACAGTTTCACTTGTTCCATTAAGGCTTCTTATGAATTATTTTTAAAATCCCTACAATTGTTTCAATCCATCTGATTTTCCTCAGGTGGACAAACACATACTGTAAGACAGAGATTTAATAAAACTTGAAGAAATGCAGCTATCCATGCAGTGTTACTTTCAAACACATAGGTCAGTGTATGGACACAATGGTGTACCTGTTATGGTTTTCGCCTGGGCTCTGGGTGATACGACAGCTGGCAGGAGGAAAAAGGTCAGGCGTGAGCCCGCAGCTGGGACCGCTGTTTAGAACGGCCACAGCGAAACCTACACTGACTCTGTTGAGTCCCCCGGGCAGATGGAATACCCCTGCAAGTGCTAGGCTTCGCCTGTAGCCGCCGCGTTCGACAGAGCCAGTTAGGCCGGCTCTGACCCCGATGCAGCCAGGTGTTAGGTAAAGACAAGGGGTGAGCGATCGCCAGGGGGTATCTCAAAAGGACCGTCTAACTACAGGGCCTAGCTGGGAAGAGATCCCTAACTACCGGCACCTGGCCAACGGGGAACGGCGACCCAGTCGCAGACACAAACAAGGAAATAGGGAATCTCGGAACAGGGACACCCCGAGACTGCGATTCCCCAAAACAAGGAGTAGCTAGAAGGGAAATACCCCTGCCTACCCAACACTAAGGTGACAGACAATAACCAAAGAGGAAGGACAACAGAAATGATACTGCAAATTAACAGCGGACCCACGGAGGGGTACAGCCACGGCGGGCCAAAGATGGTATAAGGAATAACCAG
Organism: Crinia signifera; assembly: GCF_055691185.1. NCBI lineage: Eukaryota > Metazoa > Chordata > Amphibia > Anura > Myobatrachidae > Crinia > Crinia signifera. The sequence continues at coordinate 168,002,552 of NC_139217.1, forward strand.
CAGGCTCCAACGGAGCACTTACGTGACCCACAGGCAGATAGGTAACGGGGACAGGTGCAGGCTCTGGCCCAGGACAGGATGATGATCCAAGCAGGCTGGGAGACAAGAGAGCAGGAGTATACACCAGGACACTTCAAAGACTGGAGCAACAATGCTTCGGGGACCGGGTAATCAGGCTTATGCTATTACTAGCAAGGAGCTGAGCTGCAGAGGATATATCCTGGGATCCAAACAGGAGACTGGAACAAGGGACCAGGAAGCATGGCTAGGAGCAAACAGAAGTTCCCTGCAAATGCAACAGGAACTTAAACAGAAAGCTATCACTGGCAGAATACTGCAGGTGAGCCTGCCCTATAAAGGGCTCAGGTGATTAATTACACCTGAAGATTCAGGGAGCTCCTAGGCTAGTGCTTGATTAGCTTAATATCTCACAGCCTAGTGAATAAACTAAGCTCCCAGAACACAAAGCTGTAATGGCAACAGACCTGCCACTGGAGGTCACCAGTGAGTCAAAATGCCAAACAGAAACTGACAGAAAACAAAACAGACTGGTTCCTGACAGTACCCCCCCCTTGAGGAGGGGTCAACAGACCCCAAAATCCAGACCTCCAAAAATTAAATGTATCTGGATTCTGGATAACGGGGCAAAGGCAACAGAAAGGTGAACACAAGCTAAAACCACGGCTTGTCTCAGTGCCCCCCCTTGAGGGTGACCACAGGGCACAACCAAAAAGACAAACAAGATGATCCAGGAAAGCGGAAAAAGATTAGTGCTTCTTCTTTTTCTTTTTCCTAGATTTTGATGGAATCAGCAGTTTAAGGCCCCACACATTATCAGATCTGATGGTACCTTCTATCAAATCACAGCTATGGGTTACCAAATCAGAAACAGAGTTGAAGTCTCGATCTGAGGAGATCATGAGAGTCTTTTTAACAGATGGAATCTCAGAAAGGGAAGAATGTCTTAATTGGCCATAGGCAGAACTCTTATTGGATTCCCCAGACCCAGAATTACAGGTACCAGATGTGTCCAAAAATTTTTTGTCAGGAGTCAGTGAGACAAAACCAATAGCTAAACTCCTGGATTCCGGACCAAGCGATGAGGCAGAAGAACGAACAAACAGAGACTGTGAGTCTCCAGAAGCCAGGTCCTTAAGCCCCTGGCTTATGCTGGGCACCACATTTCCAGGAGCTGGTGGAACCCCATCCTTCTTTTTGGGACTGAACTTCTTAATAACTGCATCACAGAAAGAAGATAGATCTCGGATACAAGGGTCACCAGCATTGATCCGCTCGTAGGCCCATGTCTGAGGTCTACCCCTAAAGGCAGAAATGATGAGGTCTACAATGTTAGCCCAAGTGACCCCTGAAGATGGTCCAGATTCAAACAGGGAAACATAGTGTCCAACCAGGGCAATAAAATGGGCAAGATCTCCATCAAACACGATGGACGTAGGGACATCCACCTCTGGGACCTCAGAACTGGAATTCTCTATGGGAACAACAACCTTGGGGGCTAAGATTTCTGAAGCCTCCCGAGAGGCTGGCAAAACCGAAACACTCACCGGGTTTGCAGCCATCAAGACCCTTGCTGAGGCTGTGGTCTTTGGGACCTCAGACAAGGATATGGCCACCCCTTCCGGGGACACAGCTTCTATGATACCACTTGAGACTAGATGGACTGAGTCCCCCTCAGGGACCGGACTGGCAGAGTCCCCCTCAGGGACCGGACTGGCAGAGTCCCCCTCAGGGACCGGACTGGCAGAGTCCCCCTCAGGGACCGGACTGGCAGAGTCCCCCTCAGGGACCGGACTGGCAGAGTCCCCCTCAGGGACCGGACTGGCAGAGTCCCCCTCAGGGACCGGACTGGCAGAGTCCCCCTCAGGGACCGGACTGACTTGCCCACCTTCTGGGGCGAGACAGACTTGCCCACCTTCTGGGGCGAGACAGACTTGCCCACCTTCTGGGGCGAGACAGACTTGCCCACCTTCTGGGGCGAGACAGACTTGCCCACCTTCTGGGGCGAGACAGACTTGCCCACCTTCTGGGGCGAGACAGACTTGCCCACCTTCTGGGGCGAGACAGACTTGCCCACCTTCTGGGGCGAGACAGACTTGCCCACCTTCTGGGGCGAGACAGACTTGCCCACCTTCTGGGGCGAAACAGACTTGCCCACCTTCTGGGGCGAAACAGACTTGCCCACCTTCTGGGGCGAAACAGACTTGCCCACCTTCTGGGGCGAAACAGACTTGCCCACCTTCTGGGGCGAAACAGACTTGCCCACCTTCTGGGGCGAAACAGACTTTTGGGCCCCCACTCGGGGCTACGGCCTTTGGGCCCCCACTCGGGGCTACGGCCTTTGGGCCCCCACTCGGGGCTACGGCCTTTGGGCCCCCACTCGGGGCTACGGCCTTTGGGCCCCCACTCGGGGCTACGGCCTTTGGGCCCCCACTCGGGGCTACGGCCTTTGGGCCCCCACTCGGGGCTACGGCCTTTGGGCCCCCACTCGGGGCTACGGCCTTTGGGCCCCCACTCGGGGCTACGGCCTTTGGGCCCCCACTCGGGGCTACGGCCTTTGGGCCCCCACTCGGGGCTACGGCCTTTGGGCTGAACACTTTCCGCACGGTTTTTAGGAAACCCGGAAGATCCCTTAGGATGGGATCGTCAGCCTCTATGAGAGGTTTAACCCACTCCAAAGCTCCTCCTCTAAAGCATGATAAGAGATAACGGACAGCAGAAGCAGGAGTCATCTTCACATTATGTGAGAAGTCCATTCCAGCGAGGAATTGCTGAGCAATTGGTCGGAGCTGGGCCAAATCTCCATCGAAGTATGGAGTGTTAGGAGTATCATCAGACACGCCCGGCGGGCCTTGGGCATCAAATTGGCTCGACTGACCTCGAGCACCACAAACGTTCAATGAGCCCCAAGCGCCCTTGCCGCTAGATGAGCCCCCGGCATCGGACTCGCCTAAGGAGACTGGGACTCCTGGATCCACAACCTCAGAGGCAACTCCGAGAACCCCAAGATCGGGGAAGATGTCACTAGAAATCCCGGCTGAGACTGATGTCAGGGATTCTTTTTTCGGAGTTATGCCTCCCAAGGCCTCATCAGGAGCAATGACCTCCATAACTCCATGTGGGGTTAAGTTCCCCAAGACCCTCTTAGGGGTGATGGCTTCAAGGACCCCCTCTGGGATTATGCCGCTTGAAGCCCCTTTTGAGGGAAAAACCTGATATTCCTCTACGGGACTTAACAGTTCCAATGTTGAAAGAACGTTGATCTCCCTGACTGGAAGATTAGTGTCTAACGTCTTTCTGTCTGGATTCTTTGTGGATGAATTCCACATTCCCGTCTGATTCCGTACCTCAACATGGGGCGCTCTAGTCTTAGGACCCCAGTTGTAAGTCGGAGCGTTACGGATGTGGGGTGTGTGGTCAGGCTCCTCCTGCTTAGAGGAGATAGGCATAGATGTAATCTCCTGATACCACTTGGATTGAGGAAAATCCTTCCCAGTACCACCACCAGGTCTGCGCAATTCGCAATACTGGAGAAAGTGGCCTGATACCCCACAATACAGACATAGGTTAAAGTATTTACGCCGTCGCCGCTCTTCTGGTGTGAGCCTTGGCCGTAAAAAACTTCTATGTCCCTTCTGAATCTCCTGATCTGAAGTTTGACTGACTACCCCCTTAGCCAGGTTCTCCCTAGGAGCTGGTTGAGCCCCAAAAACCTCAGACAGATCCAGGAAAATTTGGGTTAACAGATCTTGCAATTGCAGAAATGACTGCTGCAGACCCTTAACCCGCTCAGGTTTTAATTCTGTAAAGGCCGTATTTAAGGCCATCAAGGAAGCTTGCAAGGCCTGCATGATTAAGTACAGCAATGAAACAAACAGACCAGACCAACTGGGCAAGCTGAATAAAGCAAAACCCCGTAACGGGCAAAATGCGGGAAGAAAAAAAATCTTAATATGGACAAATCTATAAGTCCCGCTACCAATCAAAACCACCTTGAAACAAAATTTTTATATATGCATGTATACCTATGACTACTGTGAACACATGCATATATCGGTAGGGCCAGTGATAATGTTATGGTTTTCGCCTGGGCTCTGGGTGATACGACAGCTGGCAGGAGGAAAAAGGTCAGGCGTGAGCCCGCAGCTGGGACCGCTGTTTAGAACGGCCACAGCGAAACCTACACTGACTCTGTTGAGTCCCCCGGGCAGATGGAATACCCCTGCAAGTGCTAGGCTTCGCCTGTAGCCGCCGCGTTCGACAGAGCCAGTTAGGCCGGCTCTGACCCCGATGCAGCCAGGTGTTAGGTAAAGACAAGGGGTGAGCGATCGCCAGGGGGTATCTCAAAAGGACCGTCTAACTACAGGGCCTAGCTGGGAAGAGACCCCTAACTACCGGCACCTGGCCAACGGGGAACGGCGACCCAGTCGCAGACACAAACAAGGAAATAGGGAATCTCGGAACAGGGACACCCCGAGACTGCGATTCCCCAAAACAAGGAGTAGCTAGAAGGGAAATACCCCTGCCTACCCAACACTAAGGTGACAGACAATAACCAAAGAGGAAGGACAACAGAAATGATACTGCAAAGTAACAGCGGACCCACGGAGGGGTACAGCCACGGCGGGCCAAAGATGGTATAAGGAATAACCAGCAGGCTCCAACGGAGCACTTACGTGACCCACAGGCAGATAGGTAACGGGGACAGGTGCAGGCTCTGGCCCAGGACAGGATGATGATCCAAGCAGGCTGGGAGACAAGAGAGCAGGAGTATACACCAGGACACTTCAAAGACTGGAGCAACAATGCTTCGGGGACCGGGTAATCAGGCTTATGCTATTACTAGCAAGGAGCTGAGCTGCAGAGGATATATCCTGGGATCCAAACAGGAGACTGGAACAAGGGACCAGGAAGCATGGCTAGGAGCAAACAGAAGTTCCCTGCAAATGCAACAGGAACTTAAACAGAAAGCTATCACTGGCAGAATACTGCAGGTGAGCCTGCCCTATAAAGGGCTCAGGTGATTAATTACACCTGAAGATTCAGGGAGCTCCTAGGCTAGTGCTTGATTAGCTTAATATCTCACAGCCTAGTGAATAAACTAAGCTCCCAGAACACAAAGCTGTAATGGCAACAGACCTGCCACTGGAGGTCACCAGTGAGTCAAAATGCCAAACAGAAACTGACAGAAAACAAAACAGACTGGTTCCTGACAGTACCAAAGGCAGCAAAGGGCGTAATCACACCCACAGAGGACTGTCAGCAGTGTATCTTCAGAAACAAAACAAAGATTATTAACTAGCACATAATAGACCAGATAATAATAAACATAATAAACAAACAATAAGGAAACAATTATCAAGATTCAAAAGGAAACTACCGCAAGGAAGTACACATGTTATGGCATTATTAAATAATGAAAAATATTAAACAGAAAGCTGCACAGCAGGCCTCAACAGAACAAAACATTTAAGTTAACTTGCCACAGATGTAGCAAACATAGAAACAGCATCAACTTACTGTAATATGGATACAACAGCAGAAGTAAAGGTACTTGTGTATTTTGGCGGCGCCCGATTTGTGCATCGTACGATGATCGTATTGCATCGCATCGCATGCCATGTACCCAATGGCATGCGATGCGATACAATTTTGACCCCCTATACGATGAAAAATCGTATAAGCACCCTAAAGGGTGCTTTTGAGCACCCTAATGGGTGCTTACAGTGTTAAATGCACCCCCAGGCCACCCCCCACTATAAACGTGAACCCGAAGCGTGGCGAGCGCAGCGAGCCCGCGAGGGGCGGCGGTACGCGTCCTACGACCTTTTCATACCCCCACTATCCACGTCGGCGTGGAGTTGAGAATAGAATAGTGTGGCGAGCGCAGCGAGCCACCGAGCCCGAAGCGTGGCGAGCGCAGCGAGCCCCGCGAGAGGACGCGGATACCTGTGAAGCCCGCGAAGGGACGCGTTTACCTGTGAAGGTATCCGCATCCCCTCGCGGGGCTCGCTGCGCTCGCCACGCTTCGCTCGCCACGCTTCGGGCTCGGTGGCTCGCCACACTATTCTATTCTCAACTCCACGCCGACATGGATAGTGGGGGTATGAAAAGGTCGTAGGACGCGTACCGCCGCCCCTCGCGGGCTCGCTGCGCTCGCCACGCTTCGGGTTCACGTTTATAGTGGGGGGGTGGCCTGGGGGTGCATTTAACATTGTAAGCACCCATTAGGGTGCTTAACATTGTATAAGCACCCATTAGGGTGCTTATACAATGTTTAATCGCATCGCATCGCATCTTATGGCATTGTATGCCATGTACAATGGCATACAATTTGAAAATTGTATGCCATCGTACACTAACCACCGAAATCGCGTCGCATCGCATACCATCGCATGCGTTATGGTATACGATGCAATGGGCGCCGCCAAAATACACAAGTACCGAAGTAAATACTGTATATGCACCCAGTAAAATGTACATAAAACATTAGATGTCATCAATTATAGCAAATAGCAGTCAGCCGAGGCCCAGCAGAAAGATGACTATAATACCTATAACATACCTTACCATCAGAAAGCAACCCCTGAACAATTTAAAATTACAGCCCAAACAATCAGCTCTGTAATTCTCAGTCCTGCATCAACAGTGTGTCATCAGTGATATTGCAGTGCATTTGTGGACAATGTCAGGAGTACTATGCAGAACTATAACAAACCAATCACATACCTCCCAACTATTGAAGCCATCATTGTAGGTCCATGCACGTCATAGGTGCACTAGCAGCTGAAAGGGGATGTGGCCTTATTGTACATCCCCCATTATCCTCATTTTGGGGGCGTGCCCAGCGCTCCCCAAGCAGCTGGGCAACCCTCTCTTCACCTCCCTGCACTGTTAGATGCATATCTGCATGGCATCCTTTCATTGATTACTCGCTGCTTTGCAATGCAGCGCAGCAATGATCACATGCTCCACATGCCCCACACGGGTTTAATAGTGGAAAAATGTTTGAGTAGTGGCATGGTCCCGCTGGTATTGGAACAGTTGGTAGGTATGCAATCATAACAAATCAGTGAAATATATTGATTCATTATATAAAACCAATGTACAGTAACTAAGAAAAAAAATTACATAGGTTGCACATAGAAATGTTGCAATTACAAAAGCCAATTACTATCAACAGTATAGTGGAGAGCCCTGCAGCGGTCGGTTAATCATATGAAAAAAGAAACATTACTATAAGACATTGGCCCTTATTCTGTTTGGTGCGGTAATATCCGCGTGCGTTCGTGCCACCGATGTTTTGTGTCTGCGCATGTGCAGAGGCGTCTCTGCGCATGTGCGAGCGGGGCGCACGGCCACATTCCACATGGAATGTGTACACTTCGAACAGGGGGTGGAGAGGGGTGTGAAGGGCTGTTTGGGCTCATTACCATATGTTTACACCCCGCGTTTCATGGGCGTTCCCATGCAAACGCTGGGCGTACGTATGGTAATGCGGCCGTGACGCACGTGTGGGGGGCGGACATATGACATTGCCGGATGTCAGCTGCCCGCCCAGATCCCTGCTTTTGCACGGAGAAATGCCCGTGTGGTCTGAGGTTGCGGGAACTGCCTGGCCATTCGGTCCTGCATTTGATGGTCTGCGACCATCGAATGATGGGGGAGGTTCCCTGAGATGGCGGAGGTGTATTCATGAGAAATACACGTGCGGTCCGTTCGGACAGCTTCTTACCGCGTACGGACGGAGTTGGCGAACCGTATGGAAGGCGGGGTTTAGGACGCACGGTGCTGGCCGCATATTCGGATCCGGCCGCACCGATCAGAATAAGGGCCATTATGATGTCCGGTGCTTAAACAAAAAACAAAATATATGTTCTGCCCAACCACAAAAAATACCAAATAAACAATGTGATAAATAAAAGAAGCCAAAATAAGCATACAAAAATCGAAATATATATATATATATATAGAAAGAGACGGTAGTGGCACTCGTGGGTCTTTCAGAATAGAACAAAGCAACAGACAAATAGTCCAAGCAACATTTCGGTTTATTACCGTTATCAAGCCTCCTTAGTCCAAGCAACATTTCGGTTTATTACCGTTATCAAGCCTCCTTGAGGCTTGATAACGGTAATAAACCGAAACGTTGCTTGGACTATTTGTCTGTTGCTTTGTTCTATTCTGAAAGACCTACGAGTGCCACTACCGTCTCTTTCTATACGTTTGTGCGGGAGCACACGAGGAGGCACCGGGGCAGCATTATTGATTATCTTAAGGAGTGCCCTTAAAATCTTCTCTCTCTCTCTCTCTCTCTCTCTCTCTCTCTCTCTCTCTCTCTCTCTCTCTCTCTCTCTCTCTCTCTCTCTATATATATATATATATATATATATATATATATATATATATATTTACAACTACTTGCTATTAATTGCTCCAAGGAAAATGTTTATTTTGTAGCTCTTTCTTAGTGTATTAGACTGTTAATAAGTAGATATGTTTCTGTCATTCTGTTTCTACTTGAAACTTAAATGGTAAAGATGTTTTTAATTTACATGAAATTATTACAAATGTCTCTGATTACCATGCCCTGTTTAGAAAATGAGAGAACAGGAATCATTATTTCGCTTTGATGATTTTCTAACAAATTGCACCTGTTTATTGCAGCACTGGTACATCGCTACATCAGGATAGGTTATTATATACTTAATAGAAGAGAATAATAAATAAATAATTTAAAACATATTCAAAAGTTCTACATCTGGAGGATTCACTGCCACTTGTTTTATCCCATTAACCAAACTATGTATACTGTTGTCATCCTAAAGGGAGACATGCTTCTTTAATATCTTTCTTTTTTCCCCTCAGTTGATGAAAAATAATTGGCAAATAAATGTAGAGGCTGCCATCCACTAGTGAGATACAGTATGGGCACTTTTCATGCGATTCCGACGCAATGTTGCGACCGATAGCCTGAAAAGTGTTATATCGCAGGTTCCCATGCACCTCACATTGCAATCGCAGATCATGAATATTTATTGCAGCCCTTGCTGTGATCGCATACGATACATCGTATGCAAAAGGACTGCATACATTGTATTGTATGCGATCCAGCCGTCCCGTGAGCCGCCAGGTGAGTTGATGGGGTATTGCATTCGAGGTACCGCGTGCGATAAGCTCTGACTACCGGGAACTATGTGGGCAGTGATTAGTATTGAACGTAACAATGGTCCATTGAATGGGTGTATTATGGGTGTTGGAAACATACAGAGGAACTGCATGTGACTTGCCATAAGCCTACTGTATATCATTTTGAATGATTCAACCGATCGTGGATAAAAGTGAATGTCTCAGTCCTTTAACATTTGGCCACACGGATGTATACAATGGAAATAGACGTAGATGGGCGACCGCCAATACCTACTGCTGAGCTTGATTTTTCATGCGACTTGCATTGTATTAAGAACTGTTGGGACAGAATACATGGAGGCAGATTGAAAAATGTTGCTTTTTAACTTACTGCAGCTGCACACTTCATAAAAGAAACGATTGTATAGATAAAAAATAAAACTTATACATAAATTACATTAGAGAAAACATCTTAGAGTTTATAGTCTATGTCTATTGTAGTACACAACGTTCTAAATTATAATTATATGTATTTCTTTTTTGACAAAACAATCAAATACAGAAAATAAAACAGTACGTGAGTAAAACTTTCTTATGCTTCAACGACTTTATGAGTTTTCATGGGAATAAATGTTGGTATTTTAACCTTTCCTGTGTTTTTTCTGGGAAAAATGCTAGTACCGTGGCCTTTGACTTTCATTTATTTGCCATTACATTATATAGTTCTCTTTTTTCAATTTCTGAAACTGTTTTGTATACTGTTGTTCTTGTGTTGGGTTTAGAGCATTCCTAAATAAAAGATCTGTCCCTGATAATGTCACTAGTTTTCAGTATTGACCAATTTGAAACTCTTTTTCTTGCATGTGGTGCTATTCGAAATTTGCAGCCTTGCGAGTGAACCAGAAGTGTTAGGTATTGGAGATAAGTTCTGGAAAGCTAAGCTTTTTGAATCTTGATAAATTACTTGAGATCGCAGTTTCAATAAAGAACAAGCCTTTAATAAAATATTGCACATCACTCATTTGGCAAATAGCACCATGTGTATGTACCTATGTGCATGTATGTACACTTGTGCAGTGTCCCACGGTGACAATGGGAGGCAGCGACTGATCATTCCCCAGCATGACAAAAAACAGGAGGCGGTGTGGCTCATGGATAAGGCATTTCTCACAAGACCATCACTCTTTCATTTTTTGGGAGTATGTGGTAGAAGTCCAGAAGAGCACGCCAAGATATTTATGTGCTTACAAATAAAAATAATTAGGCTTGGGCCGGGCCTAACAATGAAATCAGCAGGTCTCTGGAAAGTATACATTCATACTTCTCTGCACTGGTGATCTATCATTGGGACAGGGGAGTGGCTGCTGCACATTGTAGGTTTGGCAACTCCTCCATGTACATGACATAAAAAAACATACAATGGCAATACAATAACTTCCTTGCAAATATTGCTGAATATCCTGATTCAAGAAACTCTGTAATCATTGGACTGTCCTGCCAAAAGCTGTAAAGTCGGGAGGTGTGCATTTCAGACATGAACTCTTTCATGCTCTGCAGTGCAAACCATTGTTTCTTGGTAGCTATTCATTCTAACCTTGTGGTTATGCATGCCAAACACCAAATCTCTTTGGAGTAGTAAATAGCATAAAATGTACACAACTTTTCAGCCAAATATTGAAAATATTTTACTAACAGTATTAGAAGTGTCTCTCACCTTTATTAGAATTCTTGCACATAACATATAAATGCAATGATTTAATATGTATTCATAACTGACCAAATCCTATTTTTTGAACGTGTCATTGATGACTTTTTTCAATATTGGCTCAGAAGCACAAGACAAGAGGTATAGGATAGTCCGCGCCCAGGGCTGCCAAGAGAAATCCTGGGCCCCGGAACAACAATTTCCCAGGGCCCCCCTGGGAGGGGGGGGGGGGGGTTCTGTGAGAAGAACCCACTCACAGGAGCATGGCATACCTCCCAGTAGCCTGGTGCCAGTTAACTGCCCTGGTGCCTGTCCTAATGTAAGGTACTAGCAGAAAGAAAGACTAGCACTCCGGGGTCTTTACAACAAGTGTATTCAAAAAGCATGGAAAACTACCAATGTTTCAGGGCAGCGCCCCTTTGTCAGGGTGTAGGTGAGAATGTTCTTCTCACCTACACCTTGACAGAGGGGCACTGCCCCGAAACGTTGGTAGTTTTCCATGCTTTTTGAATACACTGTTTTGAATATACACACACACTGTGGCTTCAGCCCAGCACTCCTCCTAATGTACAGCAACAGCTGCCGGTACCCTCTCTGAAATTACACTGCCTGTCTTTGGACCACCTGATTATATATATATATATAGCAGAGGAGACACTTACTAGCAGCGCTGGGTCAGGTCAGTCTGAGTCTTCTGTCAGGTGTCAGCCTCTGAGCTCCTCCAGGCTCCAGCTCCACACCGTCCTTCCCCTTCCTGGTGTCCCACACAGGCAGGCTGCAGGCAGCATCCGGTCCCAGCTGCTGCAGTCTGCTGATCTACAGTCAGAGACCTGCGAGATGATGAAATCTCGCGAGAGTCTCTGCACGGCGTCGGCGATGGAAGCTCCGCAGCGGCCGGTGGAATGCCTATGCCTGCGCTGTCTGCACACAAGACAGTAAGCAGTGCTAAGTACGGGTTCGCCGCCGCTTCTCCCCCGTCATCCTTTGATGTACCGGCGGTGGCGTTGCCTGCTAGACCCGCGCAACGCACCAGTTGCTGGGGGGAAAAATTATTTTGTGTGTGCTGGGAACCGGGCCCCCTGATAGGCCCGGGCCCAGGTAAAATGTACCCGCCCCCCTCCCCTCTCGGCGGCCCTGTCCGCGCCTACAGACCGCAGCACTGTAAAATGCCAGGGATTACCAATCCCAAAAAACACAATCCAGAAAGTACAAAAGGGGCGAGTACACTTGCGCTGTCCGAAATCAATACTCTGCTGATTGCCAGGTGGATAGTTCTTCACCGAATGGAATGAGCAGAGGGGGGGCAAGGGCAAAGGGTCAAAGAGATTATCAATGGGGGTATCGCCCCCTGCAACTGACCTCTCTGCCGAGCCCTATAGGCATGTAAAGGTATCTTTTATCCACAAGGTATTCAGTCTCTAATTTTCAATTGGATCAGAGCTCACCTTATAGCGGTGCCCTATGGGCATGGAAAGGTTTCTTTTCCTGTCCTTTCAGTTCGGAATGGTCCAAATCATCACCAGACTCAGGTCAGTGAAAAAAGGTGCTTTTTATTCCAATCACGAACAGGTAATAACAATAAAAATGAATTTAAAAAGGGGGTTAAAACAGGCACTTGATGAAATCCAACGGAACTACGTCCGACCACCTCCACCTCACCCGGGTTCAGAGAAGAAGGTGAGTGTCTTAAAGATGAAAAAATGACACTGGAATTCCAAACAGGTGCCTAAGCTCAGTTCCTCCAGCCAACGCGTTTCGGGCCTCACCTAGGGCCCTTTTTCAAGGTATGGAGGAAGGAGAGTAGGTACAGGTATATATACCTGACTTAATTTACATAAAACACAATCACAGTAAAAAAAACGGTTCTGGATCCAATTCAGAATATCCCTATGTAATACAATAAGACAGTGCTAATCGCTAGTGGTCAACTAACACAATGAGACAGAGCAGATCTATGTACATATACACAAACATCCATATATTCTTTAGCATACAGTAATTATAAAGTGAATGTCCGGTGCCAGTTTTTCTGGTTATCCTCAATTACAATTACGTACGAGTGACGTATCGTCACTTCACCACATCACATCCAGCGGCCGGATATGACGTTCCGCTATCCCTGGGACGCAGGGCGGAAGAGATGTAATAGTATTCTTCCGTTTCAATGGAGCGCACCATACTTTTGTTCCGCTGTCTGGAACGCAAACGGAAGTAATGTGATGGTGTTCTTCCGTTGTTGCCGGGCACGTTCTGCTCATATTCTACGTCTCAATCACTATGGTAACGCTTCCGCGTTAAATCCAATAGATTTTACATTGAAAAGCCATAGAAGAGAAAAACAGAATATTAGTACTCAAGCAATTTTAAACACATAAATATAAACCTATACAAATATGGATAGGGATATATTATCAATAAGGCAAAAGAATCATAAGAAGCACTTTAACTTGAAATCTACGTTGATCCCTCTAGGTTCAAGGGTCTTTAACTCATAGATAGATTTCATTTCGAGTTGTGACAGTCTTTGATCTCTATTGTTAACACGCCAATGCGTTTTCACTGTGCGGATCCCACAAAATGATTTTAGTTGTGCTATATCACATCCATGCAGATGTTTTAAAGTGGGCTGACACGTTATGGGATTCAAGACCCTTTTTTATATTGCGGACGTGTTCAGCCATCCTTACTTTTAGGACCCGCTTAGTCTTGCCCACATACTGCTTAGAGCAATTACATTCTAACAAGTAGATACAATAATTACTGTTGCAGGAAATAAATTCGTCTATATTGTAGGTTCTGCCTGTAGCCTTGGATTGGTATTCATGAATTACAGATGTTGGGCTTTTACATAGGCGACAAAGGCTGCAAGTGCCACACCGATAAAATCCCTTTGATTTAATGGGGTTATAGGGTGCTGGAGTGTTTATGGCACTGCTGACTATTTTATCCTTTATGTTTCTCGCCCTTCTGTAAACAAATTTTGGGTTGCTGTTGACATATTTTTTCAAGAGGGGGTCATTCGTAAGAATTTGCCAATGCCTCTTAATTATGCTTTCCAATTGCTTATATTGACTAGTGTACTGGGTAATGAAGGCTACATCCATATTGCTCTCTTTAGATCTTAGTGGAATAGGATGTCCTTCTCTCCCAGAAAGAAGGGCTCTGCCTCTATTTCTCGCCTTGGCAACCATGGATCCATCATACCCTTTACTCAAAAATTGATTCTCGAGACCCTGTGCCTGTATATCATATACTTCCAGATCAGTGCAATTGCGACTGATCCGCTGAAATTGGCTATTGGGCACACTCTTTAGCCAATTGAGATGGTGGTTGCTATCGGCCCCTATGAAGGAGTTGCAATCAGTTGCTTTAATAAAATTTTTAGACTTTAATATGTCTCCTTCCACATAAAATGTAACGTCCAAAAAATCAATGGATTGTTTGCTTACATTGAATGACAATTTAATATTATATTGGTTGTCATTAAGATGGTCACAAAACAGTTTTAACGACTCATTATCACCCTGCCACACCATCACCACGTCGTCAATGTAGCGACGCCAGAGCACCAGACTGGCACCATATGGATGTCCTGTCCATACAGATTGTGCCTCCCACCATGCCATAAATAAGTTGGCATAGCTTGGTGCCAGTCTGGTGCCCATAGCGGTGCCTGTGAGTTGCAGGTAATAAGTGTCCTCAAACCAAAAGTAATTATTGGTAAGGATGAGGGAGATCCCCTCCAGCACAAATTTCTTTTTATCGTCGGAGACTTCCTCTTTTTCAAGAAAATAAGCCACCGCTTTTAGTCCTAATTCATGGCTAATGATTGTATATAACGAAGTCACATCTGAAGTAACTAACGTGAAGTCAGGTTGCCACACCACCTCCTTCATAATATCAAGTGTGGCTATGGTGTCCTTCAGATATGACTTGTTGGCCTGCGCTAGGGGTTGCAATATGTTATCCAGATAATGGGATAAGTTTGACAGTATGGAATTGGTGCCCGCCACAATAGGGCGACCAGGTGGCTTCTCTTGGCATTTATGCACCTTAGGTAAGATGTATATTACCGGCTTAGATGGATTATCAATGCGAATATAATCTTTCACCTTTTCATCAATCACCCCTTTGCTGGTGTACAATTGCAGAAATACATCTAGTTTTTAGCTATTGTTTCAGTGGGGTCACCCCTCAATTTTTTGTATGTTGACCTGTCTTCCAACTGTCTAATAATTTCCCAATTGTAATCTGTAGTGTTAAGAATAACAATACTGCCCCCTTTGTCAGCGGGTTTCACTACAATATTCGCATTCTCTTTGAGGGATTTTATGGCCATTCTCTCATTTTTAGTAGTGTTAGTTCTTTTATTAAATTTAAATTCACTTTTTTCAAGATCTGTCACACGCAGCCGCGGCGGTGCGCGGCGGGCTTACTACTCACCCGTTCGCGCCCGCCGTCGGCTAGCGTGTAGTGGTCTCCAGGTCAGCGGCAGCAGGCAGCGGCAGTCTGGTGGGCAGCAGGCAGCGTGGGACGCCAGCAAGTGTAGCGGTATGTGCTGTAGGGGCGCCGGGAGGCCGGCGTCGCCATCTTGATTAAGGGCAAATAGCAGATTGGTCCTTGTCTGAGGTTTCCGCCCATACTGACCTGACAGCCAATGGCAGCCGCCCTCTAGGGATATAGGGGATCTGCCTAGGCCTGTTCAGTGTCAGTACAAAGAGTCTCCAGAGGCGTTCACAGCTCCCAGCTGACTCCGGCTCTCTGACTCACCTCTCCTGACTTGGTGCCTTGCTTCAGTGCTCTGTGTTGGTCTCGATTCAGCTTAACCCCATCGCTGCCAGATCTCTCCACAGCCTGGTCTCTGCCTGCATCCCTGAGCTTCCTGGCCTAAGCTCTTCAAGGTGTCTGCTTCCAAGCAACTTCCCATTCTTCTGTCATCATCCATCTTCTTTCAGTCTTCAAGGATCCCTCATTACCATCAAGTACATTCTCTTTCCGGATTTCTTCATTTCCCAAGACCCCAACCTGCAGTCCGCAGTGCTTGAACTGTCATTGTTTAAATGAACTTTTTCTTCTTTAACAAGTGCCGTGCCGGCTCAATTCTTATTACTGCTAAACTGCCACTTAACAAAGTATTCAAGCGTGTATTGTTCTATTGATGAATTCTATTATTAAACCTGCACGATTTAATCCTTCCTCCTCTGGTCCGTCTCCGGTTGCTACACACCACACGACTTCATCCAGCCCTTCAGTTGTGACAGTTTGTACTGACCCGATGGAGTCGGGTGAAGAACAGGCTTCCATGGCGGACGCACTTCACAGCATCATGGCTCGTCTGGAGCAAGTGGAGGCTACCCAACGTCAAGTGGCTCAATTCCTTCAGGTCTTGGCTCCGCCCCAGGCGGCTCCCTCAGTTTCTGTGGCTCCAGCTCCAGAGGTTCCAGTCCCTGGTCCTACACCTGGACCAATAGTTCCTCATCACATGCAATTACCAACCCCCAGCAAATATGATGGTTCTCCGAAAGGATGCCGTGGGTTTCTGAACCAATGCGATGTGCATTTCACCTTACAGTCTTCTCACTTCCCTACTTCCAAGGCTAAGGTGGCTTATATTGTGTCTCTCCTAGCAGGGTCAGCTTTGGACTGGGTGTCCCCTCTCTGGGAACGTGCTGATCCCCTGCTCAATGACTATGAAGCTTTTATTACCTCTTTCCGTCACATCTTCGACGAACCTGGCAGAGTGTCGTCTGCCGCTACTGAGATCCTGAGAATTCGCCAGGGTAGTCGCTCAGTGGGACAATATGCTGTGCAGTTCCAGACTCTGGCTTCGGAACTAAAGTGGAACGAAGAGGCTCTCGTCTCCGCCTTCTGGAATGGGCTGGCAGGTCGTATCAAGGACGAATTAACTACCCATGACTCTCCTGCTACTTTGGCTGAACTCATCTCCTTGTGCAACAAAGTAGATCTACGGATGCAGGAGCGTCAACTAGAGAGAAATCGCTCCGACCGTCTCCGCCCTCGTTTCACCACCAACGCTGTTCCTGTCCCTAGACCTGGGTCCTCCACAACCACACCACCAGACGAACCCATGCAGATCAACCGCTCTCGGCTTTCCTTTGAAGAAAAATCCCGTAGACGTCGTGAGAATCTTTGCATGTACTGCGGTTCTTCCGCTCATCTGTTGTCTTCCTGCCCACTGCGTCCGGGAAACGACCGCTCCTAACCTCCCCGAGGGAGGCCAGGTTAGGAGTTCTGCTTTCATCTCCCTCTTCAACTGTGCCCACCATTCCTGTTACTCTTGTGTGCCCTCAGGGAAAAATCAAGGTCCAGGCTCTACTAGATTCCGGAGCAGCCGGGAACTTCCTTTCTTCCTCTTTCGTTCTTCAACATTCCTTGACGGTGCAACCTTTGGTCCATCCGTTGGCTCTCACTGCAGTAGATGGGAGTCGCATCAGCAGCGGGCAAATCACCCTTCAAACCGATCCAGTGACAGTTCTCGTCGGTGCCTTACATCAAGAGACTCTAGAATTTTTTGTCCTTCCTCAGTCCTCACACCAGGTAGTCCTGGGCCTACCATGGCTTACTAAGCACAACCCTCATATTGATTGGACCAGTATGGAGATCACAGCCTGGGGTACGAACTGCCTAACTACGTGCATGCCTCGTGTCATTCCACTCCATCAAACTAATCCTCAAGAAGTAGGAAGTTCCAGTCTTTCGTCTTCACCAGTTCCACCCTTGTCGATACCCACACCATATCTTTCTTTTTCTGACGTCTTCAGCAAAGGAGGTGCCGATACCCTGCCGCCTCATCGTTCCTGGGACTGTCCAATAGAGTTGATACCTGGGAAGTTCCCACCGCGGGGCCGCATCTACCCCTTGTCTCTGCCAGAGACCAAAGTCATGTCTGACTACATTCGAGAGAACTTAGATAAGGGGTTCATTCGCCCGTCCACTTCGCCAGCCGGAGCGGGGTTTTTCTTTGTGAAAAAAAAGGATGGAACCCTCCGCCCGTGTATCGACTACAGGGGTCTGAACGATATCACGATCAAGAACCGCTATCCTTTGCCTCTGATCACCGAATTATTCGACAAAATCCGAGGGGCTTCCATCTTTACTAAACTGGATTTAAGAGGGGCGTACAACTTGATCCGTATACGATCTGGAGATGAGTGGAAGACGGCGTTCAACACCCGAGACGGCCACTATGAATACCTGGTGATGCCCTTTGGTCTTTGCAACGCTCCAGCCGTCTTCCAACAATTTGTAAATGACATATTTCGAGACTTATTGTATCATTCCATTGTGGTGTATCTCGATGACATTCTCATCTTCTCATCGAACCTCCATCTCCATCGGCAAACAGTAGCTGAGGTCTTGCGGCGCCTTCGCCAAAATAAATTGTTCTGCAAGTTAGACAAGTGCGTCTTTGAGGTCACCTCCATTCCATTCCTTGGCCACATCCTCTCCAGCACTGGGATAGAGATGGATCCAGAGAAAGTAAGAGCCATCTTAGACTGGACAGCGCCCACCACGCTCAAAGGCATCCAGAGGTTCCTGGGCTTTTCAAATTACTATCGTCGTTTCATCCGAAACTTCTCCACCCTTGCTGCACCTCTTACTGCTCTAACCCGTAAGGGTTCTAATCCGAGTCGGTGGTCACCTGAAGCCTCTCAAGCCTTCCAACAACTAAAGGATGCTTTTGTCTCCGCCCCAATCCTTCTCCAGCCAAACCTCGACAAACCCTTTATTCTTGAGGTGGACGCATCCTCAGAGGGGGTAGGGGCAATCTTGTCGCAGAGAGGGGAGGACCAGGTGCTTCATCCCTGCGCCTTCTTTTCCAAGAAGTTTCTTCCAGCGGAGAAGAATTACCCCATTGGAGAGCAGGAGTTACTGGCAGTCAAATCAGCGTTGGAGGAGTGGCGGTACCTCCTGGAGGGGGCACGACATAAAATTACGGTGTACTCCGACCATAAGAACCTTTCATTCCTCAAGCAGGCCCAATGTCTTACAGCTCGTCAAGCCCGCTGGGCCATGTTCTTCGAACGCTTCGATTTTCAAATCAAATTCAGACCCGGGACGATGAATGCCAAGGCCGATGCCCTTTCACGCTCTTTTGAGACTTCCGCTGATCTTGAGACTCCTCCTCGACCCATCCTCGATCCTCTGGTCTTTGCTCAAGTAACAGTCCAGCCTTCACCTCCACCAGGCAAGACCTTCGTTCCTCTCAATCTCCGAAAGAGAGTGCTGTCCTGGGCACACGCTTCCCGTTTCGCAGGGCATACCGGGGCACAGAAGACCTTAATGTTCCTGTTGCGGTCATACTGGTGGCCTACCATCCGTCGCGATGTAAACTCCTTTGTCGCTTCCTGTGTAAAGTGCGCTCAGCATAAGTCCTCCAGAACAGCTCCTGTCGGTCCTCTTCTACCTCTAGCCATACCAACAGAACCATGGTCCCACCTGTCTATGGACTTCATTTGCGAACTTCCTCCCTCCAAAGGGCATACAGTAATTTGGGTGGTGGTCGACCGCTTTTCAAAGATGGTGCACTTCTTCCCATTGAAAGGTCTTCCATCTGCTCCAGTGTTGGCTCAGCTCTTCATTTCCACCATCTTCAAACTCCATGGGTTGCCCAAAGAGATTATTTCTGACCGTGGCGTGCAGTTCGTCGCAAAGTTTTGGAGGGCCCTCTGTTCTGCTGTTCAAGTCAAGCTCAAGTTCTCCACTGCGTTCCACCCACAAACCAACGGGCAGACAGAACGAGTCAACCAAGACTTGGAGGCCTTTATTCGTTTGTTCATCTCTTCCTCTCAAGACGACTGGGTAGACCTTCTGCCTTGGGCGGAATTTGCGCACAACAATTCTTATCATTCTTCCTCCGGCACCACTCCCTTTTTCACTGTCTTTGGCAAGCATCCCCGATCTCCGGAGTTCTCAGATCTATCATTGTCCGAAGTCCCTGCAGCTGCTTCTTCCCTACAACGGTTTGCAAAGATCTGGTCAGACGTCCATACAGCTCTCCTTAAAGCATCCGCTCGATATAAAAGGATGGCGGACAGGAAAAGAAGAGCAGCTCCTAAGTTGAAGGTCGGAGATCGAGTATGGCTGTCTACCCGCCATATACGCCTTCGGTTACCGTCCATGAAGCTGGCTCCTCGGTTCATCGGGCCGTACCCGATCACTCAGGTGATTAATCCGGTGGCCTACAGACTACAGCTCCCTCCTTCCTTAAAAATATCAAATTCGTTCCATGTGTCTCTTCTGAAACCTTTGCGTTTGAACTTATATCAGAAGAAGGTGCCTAAACCGCCCAAGATTGGCTCGGAAAGAGAAGCAGAGTTCGAGGTGAGGCGCATTATCGACTCACGTTGCCGCAATACCCATCTTCAGTATCTGGTAGAGTGGCTTGGATTCGGTCCTGAAGAGAATTCCTGGGTTGATGCTGCAGATCTTCATGCTCCTCGTCTGGTGAGACAGTTCTTTCAAAGAAATCCACACAAGGTGCGTAGGTGCCCTGGGGTCACCCAGAAAGGGGGGGGTACTGTCACACGCAGCCGCGGCGGTGCGCGGCGGGCTTACTACTCACCCGTTCGCGCCCGCCGTCGGCTAGCGTGTAGTGGTCTCCAGCGGCAGCAGGCAGCGGCAGTCTGGTGGGCAGCAGGCAGCGTGGGACGCCAGCAAGTGTAGCGGTATGTGCTGTAGGGGCGCCGGGAGGCCGGCGTCGCCATCTTGATTAAGGGCAAATAGCAGATTGGTCCTTGTCTGAGGTTTCCGCCCATACTGACCTGACAGCCAATGGCAGCCGCCCTCTAGGGATATAGGGGATCTGCCTAGGCCTGTTCAGTGTCAGTACAAAGAGTCTCCAGAGGCGTTCACAGCTCCCAGCTGACTCCGGCTCTCTGACTCACCTCTCCTGACTTGGTGCCTTGCTTCAGTGCTCTGTGTTGGTCTCGATTCAGCTTAACCCCATCGCTGCCAGATCTCTCCACAGCCTGGTCTCTGCCTGCATCCCTGAGCTTCCTGGCCTAAGCTCTTCAAGGTGTCTGCTTCCAAGCAACTTCCCATTCTTCTGTCATCATCCATCTTCTTTCAGTCTTCAAGGATCCCTCATTACCATCAAGTACATTCTCTTTCCGGATTTCTTCATTTCCCAAGACCCCAACCTGCAGTCCGCAGTGCTTGAACTGTCATTGTTTAAATGAACTTTTTCTTCTTTAACAAGTGCCGTGCCGGCTCAATTCTTATTACTGCTAAACTGCCACTTAACAAAGTATTCAAGCGTGTATTGTTCTATTGATGAATTCTATTATTAAACCTGCACGATTTAATCCTTCCTCCTCTGGTCCGTCTCCGGTTGCTACACACCACACGACTTCATCCAGCCCTTCAGTTGTGACAAGATCTTCTTTGACCAGACGCTCAAAGGTTTCCACGAAGCATCCTTTCTTATGCTTCGGGAAAAATGTGGATTTCTTTCGAAATACTGAGAAGCTCTCATTGCTGGGTTCAGAGGTTGGGGGATCTACAGTTTCTTTATCCTCAAAAAATCTTTTTAATGTCAGTTTCCTGACAAATTTCTGGAGGTCTATAAAGACCTCAAAGTCATTTATTTTGTTGTCCGGGGCGAACTTAAGCCCCTTTTCTAGGATCTTTCTCTCATCCTCACTAAGGGTATAATCACTAAGGTTATAAATTTTATTTTTCCCCAGAGAGTCCTCCAATTGATTGGTCTCAGTCTCAACAGGTTCCGCTAATTGATTTTTCTTTTTTTCCTTTTTTTCTTTTCTAGCGGTTCTTGAGGCCTCTGATTTCCCAGAACCTCTTTTACCTCTCTTTTTCTTTTTAATAATAGTGATGGGGGCACTACCACCTGTTTGATGGGTGTTCGCCTCTCTCTAAAAAATGATGCTGATCCCCATTCCTATTTTGTGGGGTTTCTTCATAATGATGGGGGTTCCTCCTATTACTTGGGTTGTCCCCCCGAGTGTTAAAGCGCCAATCGTTTGTCTCGCCTCTTTCGTGATAAGGGTGATATTTCCCCCTATTATTAGATGTGTAAGGGCCACTATTCTCTTGTTTGTTCTTATATCTGGGAGGTGTCCCTTGGTTCCTCATCTGATATGGAGGGGCTCTGTAATTAGGTCTGGAGTGATATGTGGTTTTCACTACATTTCTCCTGTAGTTTAATTTTGGAGTTGATTTAATGGCCTCTATGGGAGTTTCTTTAGGAATAATCAATTTTTTTGAATGGTTATGTTGGGTACCAGCTTTATAATCCTCAACATCCCTTAAATATTTTTTCTTTTTTTTATTCCTAAGGTCTCTCTCATTTTTTTCTATTTTATTGGTGATCCTCTCTTCTATTTCTTTATATTCTTTAGTTTTAGAATGGGGATCTACCAACGATTTATAAGCTGAAATTTCCTCCTCATTCGTTTTAAGTTCCTTATTTTTATATTTAATTATTAGTTCCATAAGTTTTAATGAACAAGAGTCTCGAATATTCAGCCATTCCTTTTTAAAGTCTTCTGACTCTGTTTCAAAGGAGGGAGACTTGTCAATGCGTAGACCTCTGGGTACTAGTCTCTCAGAGCAATATTTTTCTAGAGAGGTGAACTCCCACCATAGTCTCCCTTCTTTCAACAGGGCTTTCTCTAATTTAAACATTGCTCCCTCCATGTTTGGGAGGGAGCAATGTTTAAATTAGAGAAAGCCCTGTTGAAAGAAGGGAGACTATGGTGGGAGATCACCTCTCTAGAAAAATATTGCTCTGAGAGACTAGTACCCAGAGGTCTACGCATTGACAAGTCTCCCTCCTTTGAAACAGAGTCAGAAGACTTTAAAAAGGAATGGCTGAATATTCTAGACTCTTGTTCATTAAAACTTATGGAACTAATAATTAAATATAAAAATAAGGAACTTAAAACGAATGAGGAGGAAATTTCAGCTTATAAATCGTTGGTAGATCCCCATTCTAAAACTAAAGAATATAAAGAAATAGAAGAGAGGATCACCAATAAAATAGAAAAAAATGAGAGAGACCTTAGGAATAAAAAAAAGAAAAAATATTTAAGGGATGTTGAGGATTATAAAGCTGGTACCCAACATAACCATTCAAAAAAATTGATTATTCCTAAAGAAACTCCCATAGAGGCCATTAAATCAACTCCAAAATTAAACTACAGGAGAAATGTAGTGAAAACCACATATCACTCCAGACCTAATTACAGAGCCCCTCCATATCAGATGAAGAACCAAGGGACACCTCCCAGATATAAGAACAAACAAGAGAATAGTGGCCCTTACACATCTAATAATAGGGGGAAATATCGCCCTTATCACGAAAGAGGCGAGACAAACGATTGGCGCTTTAACACTTGGGGGGACAACCCAAGTAATAGGAGGAACCCCCATCATTATGAAGAAACCCCACAAAATAGGAATAGGGATCAGCATCATTTTTTAGAGAGAGGCGAACACCCATCAAACAGGTGGTAGTGCCCCCCATCACTATTATTAAAAAGAAAAAGAGAGGTAAAAGAGGTTCTGGGAAATCAGAGGCCTCAAGAACCGCTAGAAAAGAAAAAAAGGAAAAAAAGAAAAATCAATTAGCGGAACCTGTTGAGACTGAGACCAATCAATTGGAGGACTCTCTGGGGAAAAATAAAATTTATAACCTTAGTGATTATACCCTTAGTGAGGATGAGAGAAAGATCCTAGAAAAGGGGCTTAAGTTCGCCCCGGACAACAAAATAAATGACTTTGAGGTCTTTATAGACCTCCAGAAATTTGTCAGGAAACTGACATTAAAAAGATTTTTTGAGGATAAAGAAACTGTAGATCCCCCCAACCTCTGAACCCAGCAATGAGAGCTTCTCAGTATTTCGAAAGAAATCCACATTTTTCCCGAAGCATAAGAAAGGATGCTTCGTGGAAACCTTTGAGCGTCTGGTCAAAGAAGATCTTGAAAAAAGTGAATTTAAATTTAATAAAAGAACTAACACTACTAAAAATGAGAGAATGGCCATAAAATCCCTCAAAGAGAATGCGAATATTGTAGTGAAACCCGCTGACAAAGGGGGCAGTATTGTTATTCTTAACACTACAGATTACAATGGGGAAATTATTAGACAGTTGGAAGACAGGTCAACATACAAAAAATTGAGGGGTGACCCCACTGAAACAATAGCTAAAAAACTAGATGTATTTCTGCAATTGTACACCAGCAAAGGGGTGATTGATGAAAAGGTGAAAGATTATATTCGCATTGATAATCCATCTAAGACGGTAATATACATCTTACCTAAGGTACATAAATGCCAAGAGAAGCCACCTGGTCGCCCTATTGTGGCGGGCACCAATTCCATACTGTCAAACTTATCCCATTATCTGGATAACATATTGCAACCCCTAGCGCAGGCCAACAAGTCATATCTGAAGGACACCATAGCCACACTTGATATTATGAAGGAGGTGGTGTGGCAACCTGACTTCACGTTAGTTACTTCAGATGTGACTTTGTTATATACAATCATTAGCCATGAATTAGGACTAAAAGCAGTGGCTTATTTTCTTGAAAAAGAGGAAGTCTCCGACGATAAAAAGAAATTTGTGCTGGAGGGGATCTCCCTCATCCTTACCAATAATTACTTTTGGTTTGAGGACACTTATTACCTGCAACTCACGGGCACCGCTATGGGCACCAGACTGGCACCAAGCTATGCCAACTTATTTATGGCATGGTGGGAGGCACAATCTGTATGGACAGGACATCCATATGGTGCCAGTCTGGTGCTCTGGCGTCGCTACATTGACGACGTGGTGATGGTGTGGCAGGGTGATAATGAGTCGTTAAAACTGTTTTGTGACCATCTTAATGACAACCAATATAATATTAAATTGCCATTCAATGTAAGCAAACAATCCATTGATTTTTTGGACGTTACATTTTATGTGGAAGGAGACATATTAAAGTCTAAAAATTTTATTAAAGCAACTGATTGCAACTCCTTCATAGGGGCCGATAGCAACCACCATCTCAATTGGCTAAAGAGTGTGCCCAATAGCCAATTTCAGCGGATCAGTCGCAATTGCACTGATCTGGAAGTATATGATATACAGGCACAGGGTCTCGAGAATCAATTTTTGAGTAAAGGGTACAGTATGATGGATCCATGGTTGCCAAGGCGAGAAATAGAGGCAGAGCCCTTCTTTCTGGGAGAGAAGGACATCCTATTCCACTAAGATCTAAAGAGAGCAATACGGATGTAGCCTTCATTACCCAGTACACTAGTCAATATAAGAAATTGGAAAGCATAATTAAGAGGCATTGGCAAATTCTTACGAATGACCCCCTCTTGAAAAAATATGTCAACAGCAACCCAAAATTTGTTTACAGAAGGGCGAGAAACATAAAGGATAAAATAGTCAGCAGTGCCATAAACACTCCAGCACCCTATAACCCCATTAAATCAAAGGGATTTTATCGGTGTGGCACTTGCAGCCTTTGTCGCCTATGTAAAAGCCCAACATCTGTAATTCATGAATACCAATCCAAGGCTACAGGCAGAACCTACAATATAGACGAATTTATTTCCTGCAACAGTAATTATTGTATCTACTTGTTAGAATGTAATTGCTCTAAGCAGTATGTGGGCAAGACTAAGCGGGTCCTAAAAGTAAGGATGGCTGAACACGTCCGCAATATAAAAAAGGGTCTTGAATCCCATAACGTGTCAACCCACTTTAAACATCTGCATGGATGTGATATAGCACAACTAAAATCATTTTGTGGGATCCGCACAGTGAAAACGCATTGGCGTGTTAATAATAGAGATCAAAGACTGTCACAACTCGAAATGAAATCTATCTATGAGTTAAAGACCCTTGAACCTAGAGGGATCAACGTAGATTTCAAGTTAAAGTGCTTCTTATGATTCTTTTGCCTTATTGATAATATATCCCTATCCATATTTGTATAGGTTTATATTTATGTGTTTAAAATTGCTTGAGTACTAATATTCTGTTTTTCTCTTCTATGGCTTTTCAATGTAAAATCTATTGGATTTAACGCGGAAGCATTACCATAGTGATTGAGACGCAGAATATGAGCAGAACGTGCCCGGCAACAACGGAAGAACACTATCACATTACTTCCGTTTGCGTTCCAGACAGCGGAACAAAAGTATGGTGCGCTCCATTGAAACGGAAGAATACTATTACATCTCTTCCGCCCTGCGTCCCAGGGATAGCGGAACGTCATATCCGGCCGCTGGATGTGATGCGGTGAAGTGACGATACGTCACATCCGGCACTCGTACGTAATTGTAATTGAGGATAACCAGAAAAACTGGCACCGGACATTCACTTTATAATTACTGTATGCTAAAGAATATATGGATGTTTGTGTATATGTACATAGATCTGCTCTGTCTCATTGTGTTAGTTGACCACTAGCGATTAGCACTGTCTTATTGTATTACATAGGGATATTCTGAATTGGATCCAGAACCGTTTTTTTACTGTGATTGTGTTTTATGTAAATTAAGTCAGGTATATATACCTGTACCTACTCTCCTTCCTCCATACCTAGAAAAAGGGCCCTAGGTGAGGCCCGAAACGCGTTGGCTGGAGGAACTGAGCTTAGGCACCTGTTTGGAATTCCAGTGTCATTTTTTCATCTTTAAGACACTCACCTTCTTCTCTGAACCCGGGTGAGGTGGAGGTGGTCGGACGTAGTTCCGTTGGATTTCATCAAGTGCCTGTTTTAACCCCCTTTTTAAATTCATTTTTATTGTTATTACCTGTTCGTGATTGGAATAAAAAGCACCTTTTTTCACTGACCTGAGACTGGTGATGATTTGGACCATTCCGAACTGAAAGGACAGGAAAAGAAACCTTTCCATGCCCATAGGGCACCGCTATAAGGTGAGCTCTGATCCAATTGAAAATTAGAGACTGAATACCTTGTGGATAAAAGATACCTTTACATGCCTATAGGGCTCGGCAGAGAGGTCAGTTGCAGGGGGCGATACCCCCATTGATAATCTCTTTGACCCTTTGCCCTTGCCCCCCCTCTGCTCATTCCATTCGGTGAAGAACTATCCACCTGGCAATCAGCAGAGTATTGATTTTGGACAGCGCAAGTGTACTCGCCCCTTTTGTACTTTCTGGTTTAGAAGCAATCTAATGTAATCTTGCAGTACAGTACAACTCAAACATTATTACAGGTTGATATTTTTACAGTTTTAGGATTTTTTTTTTTACATACTTACCTGGTCCCCACGATGGTTCCCAGGCGTCCTCGGCGGCCTTCAGGATCTTCTTCAGCGGTCAAAGGGGTGCATTGTGCGAGTTTGCAGGCTCACTGGTGAGATCGCCAGCGCACCCGAGCAATGCACTCCTGGGACCTCTGAAGATGATCCTGAAGGCCACCGTGGACATCGGGGGGACTTGGTAAGTATGAAATAAGGGACGGGGGGGGGGATCAAAAAACAAAAGAATATCCAAAATATTATAAAAAAACACAGTTTTTAGAATATTTTGGATAAGAGATCTACGGATACGGGAGACTCGACCTGTATTGGAAAAAAATATTTCCACAAAGTACTAATTTCATTGTGAATTCATTGAGTTGAAGCAAACATTTCCCCATGGTCCATATTGATACGTAATGTAAACAAAGAAAACCTGTAATAAAATATGTAAATTCAGCACTGGTTACTAACCACTATGTATGATGAACTAGGAGGAACAAGAACAGAATATCCTGTAACAGGTGACAGATAGGTCCCTGTATCAAGTATAAGCCCCTAAATAGGTAGTGAAATTAGCCCAATAGGGCAGGGTTTCCCAGACCATTACAGTGCAGGTTTTAAGGATATCCATGATTGAGCCCAGGTGACTTACAGTAGGTATTAGGTCCATCTAGGCTCAGGCATGGATATACTTATAACCTGCACTTTACTAGCGGAGAATGGGGGTCTCTGCTATAGGGGATTCTTTAAGACCCCAATTTGACAGACTCAAGTACTAACACAACACATGAAATAAAGCATACAGCAAATATATGTAACAGAACATAAATATTGTGAATATCCCAAAGCTGTAAAATCACCTATCATGTACTTTAGTATTAAAAGGACAGGCATTACATGGTAAATGTAGGACCTCATATATTAATATATATCAATTTGTTGGCATAGAGTGCTTTACCCATGCAGTCAGGATCACCTCTGGAGTTATGTTTCCATCATGGGCACACACTGGAAAGCTCTTTGTGACATAACTTGTTTATATGATAAAACTGGAACTGATCATAATACAAACTAATATTCAGAACATGTATACTGTAAATGAGCAGCAATCACTGCATGCTCCATCTCTCCTTCATGTCCCCTTCAGAATTCCTCCATCACACACAGGAACAAACAAGTACAATATACATCACAGATACTAAACACATAACCATATAAATGACAGCTCCACCTGCTGTCCCTCCAGTGTAATTGCATATCAAGTCTCAGTCTGTTGTAATATCTCAACATAATTATGTTTGACCACACAGACAGTGATAGTGGGACACAGTGATAGTGGGACAATCACCTAGTTATTGATACAATTGTCACAGTGATTGTCAGAGACTCCAGCCACAGATCCTGTTCTAACTTCTGACATCTCCATGGTGTGCCAGGAGTTTGCTGTTTGATGCTTGCTGCTGCTGTCTGGTCCTCCCTCTGAGTTAGCCAAAAGGATATATTATTGGTCTGTCTGTGTAAATTCTAATACTTTAATAAATTGTCACAATAAATTCCACATGCTGATGCCATGAAAGCATGACAGAAAGGCAATACAAAAAAAATACATTGTTTTCATTTTTCTTTTGTGTGCATGGCCAACAAAAACCCATAAGAAAAAAATCTTGTATTTCTTATAGATTTATTGCTTGTGACAAACTTTTCATTTTACAGTTTTTACAGCATTATTGGCAATGTTATCCAAGTGCACTTGGGCACCATCATGTTTTATTACATTTCTGTTGAACTGCAAAACAATAAATTGCAGAGCTGTCAACAGCATCTCTATATTTTTACAGAACAATACTGTACAACAGGAACGTCTTATTGTGATAAAAATGTCTAATAGTGCTGAGATCAAAGCTGCTGTAAAGGATTAGAAATAGTTTTATAGGCATTTCCCATAAATGTAGAAAAACAGAAGTATTTGATTTTGGCTTATTACCTAGCATCTCTAAAATCTGCCAAGCCAAGAAATCCGACAGACTGAATTTATTTTCAAACATTTTCCTCCAGTCACATGTACAATGCTAGGAATCTCTGTATAAGTAGATGACAATAGGGGGATGCAGTTATAATCGCGGCAGTTGGGATGCTGGCTGATGGAAGTTTGGCTGCTGTCAGAACACCGGTGCTGGGCCTTTGACATGGGTGCAGATGCTGACATCAGAATAATGACAGCCAGACTCCATAAGTACGCTAGGGCAGGTGGGGTTAAGCTGGGAAAGTGGGGGTTAGGCAGTAGGGGGGACTAGGGTTAGGCTGTGGGGGGTAAGAAAGGTTAAGGATATGCTGCAGGGGTTAGGTTAAGGCACTTAGATGGGGAGTTACTTACGCAGCCTCTGTTGGGATTCTCAGTATATAGATTCCAGGGTGTGTATTTTGACTGTAGGCAACACCAGGGTGCTGTCAGCAGTGCTGCAGTTCTTTGGGCTGGTGGCTCCGCCCCTCTGCAATACATTATAGGCTTATGGGGCTGAATGACATGGGGTGCTCCAGTGCCTTGTCATGGTGCTGAATCGATTAGGAAGGGGGTGGTGGTGTGGAATTGGTTTTAGCATCATCATTTAAATATTGTATATCATATTAGCCAACTCTACTGAAATATCTGGGCAATACACACATTATGGTGATTATTCTGCCATCCTTGGAAGTAGACCAAGCTCCTGCATACCACCGAATACCACAATGCGTCTGGGGACTTGATGACGCAAGTCACAGTGAATCACGTCATCTTGGCCTGACCCCTAGTTGCAGCAAATTGTACTTTTTCACATTCTTCCACACACCTCTCCCTCCAGCATTTCCAATAAAGTAGTAGACCATACTGTGTATTTTATTACAGCAAACTGACCGTTACTTCCCATGGTGTTCAGTTACAGACTTACATTCCAACATGCACTGGAATTTTCCGTAGAATGAGAGGCATGTGAGTGGTTATACAGTACAGCATACTGCACATCACTTATACTTGGTGTCCAAGATGAAACATTTAGGTCCAGTGGCATAAGTTCCTACTAGGTGTTTGGAGGCAAAATAGAAGGTGGTGCCCACCCAGTGGCTCCAGTCTCCCACCCTTGGCTTAACATACTATTTTGAAGACTCAAAGGCACCGTGAGGAAAGAGTCAGTAGAGATTGGCTGCAGGCAGCAGATATATGCTGCTGACAGTAGGAAAGCGCTAAATGCTGAGATGCAGCACTGCCCTGCCAAACATTTCATAAGTGCTGCCGGGACACCGGCTGATGGACTGCACTTGTCAATTATTCCAGCAGCTGCATTGAGCTCTCACTCCACTTGAATGGTTTTAGCAATTGTAAGATCTCTTATGAAGCCCCCGCACTGTTATTCAGGCACAGGGATCAGTTAATATCGCTAAGGATGTGCTGGGTGCATTGCTTAACTCTTTTAATAATTAACTAAAATTAGCTGCTCTTCCCACAACTGTCCCCTGTTAATGGGACAATAGTAGTTTTGTATGGATAGAAGGTTTATTTTTTAAGGGCTGACCCTGTCCACTATTTTTTCTGGATGCTGAGTATTTGTTTGTATTTGTCAATTTTGACTGTAATCATACATTTATACACCTTATGTACAGGTATTACTAACAATTTATTAAATAAAACACAGTTCTTCTGTGGTACAATTCCAGCAACAGTAACAGTACATTGAATGAAATGCAAGAGAATGAATATCCCACTGCAAGGGAATGAATATCTGATTTTCCAGGCCTGGCCAACCTGTGGCTCTCCAGATGTTGTCAAACTACAAATCCCATCATGCCTTGCCACAGTTTTGCTATAAGGGAGTGTTAAAACTGTGGCAAGGCATGCTGGGATTTGTAGTTTCACAACATCTGGAGAGCCACAGGTTGGCCTGTCCTGTAATACACTATTACTGTTGATGGAATTATACCACAAAATAACTGTTTTTTTTTTTCTTTTTATAAATTGCTATTTGACTAAGTAATACTGTACCTCTACTCTATTGCCTCTGGGAGTTCCGTTCTGGTTAGGTGAATTAATGCCCAAACAGGACAATCTTTAAGAAATGAATATCAGTTATATCAATCATACACAATGGGAGCAATGTTCGGTGTAACACATTACAAAACTTCACTATCAATATTTCACTGTGCATACAACCTATATATATGTTTTTAATAAACAAAATGTCAACAATGGATCACGCTAAACATTTTTCCTTACAAAAATATACTTTTTGACACCACAACACTGCAATATGACAACTGTCCAAATGTACCCAGAGGAAATAATTCTTACAATGTCATATCACATCAAAATCTACCTTAAAAGCATGAATGAAAAAATGTCAGCATGGTTTATTTTGGATGTGACTCAGAAATTGAATGCACAGAGGAAATAGGATGTGCAAAACAAAACTCTCAGCTCATATGAGCTGGCTGACAAACAATTTAAATATAGTAGGCCCCTGAGATTGGTTATTTTAAGTCTAGCCACAGCTACCAATCCGTCTCAGGGGTAAATTTCCATAAGCTTCTAAAAAAATGAAAATCGGTGATGTTGCCCATATCGACCAATCAGATTCTGTCTATCATTTTCTAGGATGCAATAGAGAAATGACAGAAAGAATCTAATTTGTTGTCATTGGCAACATCACCGCTTTTATTTTTTTGTGACTGGATGCTCTCCAAATCCTGGCCAGATGACAGCTGCCATGCAGGGAAACTTATGCTGTGTAGACAAGGTGAAAGTTTGTGTTCGATTTGGATTATATGATCAAAATCGAATCGAATGGACATGGAACGGTTTTCACCCTCATTTGATGCTGATTCGATCCAGATGCGTGCTCTCATTTAGGGGTTTAGTCAATGCGGCCAGCGAGGGGAGTTAAACGGCTGGGATTGCAAAAAACAAGTGATCCTTGCTGTTTAACCCCTGCGCCGGCTGCTCACCATATTCAACGCTCAGGGGGAATCCTCGCTGTCCTCCTTCCCCCAAACAGCGATGCTTGCAGCTAATGCAGGGAGCCCGCTGCATTTAGCCGCGGGCCTCACTGTTTTAGCGGCCGCATATGCCGCATATGCCATTTCCCCCTTGCTCCAAAAACCTAGTGAGGGGTAAATGGCATGTGTAGTGGGTCAGTTAAATACTGACCCTGCTCTCTGTCACAGTTCGCAGAAAGCATTGAATACACCTCTTCGTGTAAATCGAACAGTAAAATAGACTGTGCAGGCAAGACTATATAGTACAGATCTTCAATAAACTATTTATTTGAAAGTGGTACTGTTTTTTATTTGGGGGGACCTGTACAAGAAATAATATTCTATTCATTAAGGTGCTTCATACTTGTGTTGAGATCATCCAGAATAATCTTCGATTATAATTTATATGTATTTATTTATAATAGTGGCATCACCAACCGTTTTAAAGCTTTATCTTAAGGGTGTGGCTTCACAGGAGGGGTGTGGTCAAGCATCCCATTCCATCAATCCAATGGTCTAGAAGAGACGTGCTTCCCACAGAGACTGCCTTGTCTGTAGTGCTGGCTTTGGGATGCAATTATAATCCCGGCGGTCGGAATCGCGGCGGTCAGAATCCCGGCGTTCAAAATCCCAATGCCGGAATCCTCACTGCCGAAATCACGACAATTTCTCCATCTATGGTTGTCCACGACACTCATAGGGGGGAGAATAAATTAGTGTGCCGAGTTTAGCAAGGCACTGGGCCCGCTGCGTGGCGAGCGCAGCGAGCCCGCAAGAGGGGGGGGGGGGTGGGCGATCCACGTCCCCCTTGTCGTGATTTCGGCGGTTGGGATTCCGGCGTTGGGATTTTGAATGCCAGGATTCCGACCGCCGGGATTTTGTATCAAACCCCTGGCTTTGGCACAGTGACAGGTGCAAGGTGGCACACAAAATGTTACAGTGCAGCACTGACTAGGACCTGGTACTTTGGTGTCACCCCTCTGCAGATGACAGAGGGGTGCGGTCAACACCCTCCTTGTGACGCCACTGATTTAAAACATCACATTTTGTATATTATTACTTTAAATTTACTGTTAAAAAATAAAATATTAATACTAATGTAGAAATAGAAAAATATAACAAAAACAGCAATATTAGTAAAATAATAGTAAGAAAAATATGAAATAATGCACAGTATGTAGTAGTAACATACAGTTCAGGCATGAGTTTTTGTTTGTTTGTTAGTGATGATGCAGCCCTATGAGAAATCTTATATTTGCATAATACGTGCCACTTGTGCTGTTTGCCACCACCAGACATATTACTTACAGCATAAAAAACGAATTGTATAAAGCAACATTTGACCAATTCTAGTGTACTGATTTTTTCTTGTGTATTTCTGTATTTGTTTGTGTGTATGTGTGTGTGTGTGTTGGGGGGGGGGAGTTTGCGTTGTTTCTTATGCTGGGACTGTGGAGCATAACATGTCCTTTGGATTTCATATCTTATATTCCATTGGATGAATTTTAGCAGCAAAGAAATATATGTCCATGTACTGACAACTGCTGGCAATTTAGCAAAGCCATCTGACATTGGTAATATTTTCAGAAAATAAAAAAGTCATATGAATGGAATTACTGCAGAAACTAGTACATTAAAATGCACCTCAGCATCATGTGAAGACTTACAGTACAATTCACTAACAGTCATTACAGTTCATCAAGCTGGGCTTCACACACTGGTTATATACACAAACACTAGACAATATAAAAGAACACAACTACTGTATGCATAGAAATAGACAGTCTCTGTGACATATGACTTACATGCATTCAGCGGAGGAGAGAGTTACAGAGATATCCCCAATTCCAGTTAGATGAAAAGCAAACTGAGTAAGAACCAGTAAAAAGCAGGAGATATCATACAGCGAGAGACTGCAGAGGGCAGTGTTGTTGTGTATTTCATCAGCTAGACCTTTACGTTTCAATGTCAGCAGGCAAAAAAAAAAAAAATACTAATATAATAAAAAAATAAAAGTTCTCTTATGATATAGTGAAACTTTCCTTTGCAGCTTACTGCATAAGACGTAGCAGCCTTCAGCTAATAATGCTAGCAGGGGAGGTGGTGCCAATATCATGTTAATGCTCACAGGGAATGTTTCTCTATTCATCTGTTCATTTTCCGGAAGCAAAGCTGTCTTCATTCCACAGTATGGAAAACACATGTCGCTTGGAGTTTACAGCTGCAACCTCAGCCACTCTGACACGGCCTGGTGCATGTCAGCGGTCTTACCCTATGCTCTGTCTACAATTACTGACTGAGCCTAAAACTCATGCTGCAAAATAGGGATACGTGAAAATGTTCAGCTCAAGTATGTAAAAGCAATATAACCTACAGTATTATTTTACAACTACTTTAATGTCAAAAAATAAAATCTCTTCAATGAGCACAATAAAAAAAACACTAACTTCAAGTGAGGAGGCTATAAAATTACATATTAAGTATTCATACAGAAGCAGTCAATGAATTTTAGAGCACATCATCATAATGTACAGTATATGAATGTGAGTGAAGTTTTCATACTTCAAGTTTAAAGGTGTGTACACATGGAACGATGTCGGAAGCGTTCCGACATTGTTAACGAGTGTATCAAATCATTCATCGTGCGTACACACGGAACGATTGGATACACTTGACAAAAGATTTGTCTATGATCTTCCTGCATGCAGGAAAGATCATAGACCATCGTTAATGATGCACGGAACAGTTTCAACGATTGGTCGTTCCCATCGATTGGGAACGCCAAATCTATCCATGTGTACCCAGCTTTACCCTTCCAATAGTTTGGATTTCCTCAAATTGTCAAACTGCTAAACTGCATACATTTAATAAAATATATGTTTTTAATACACTTTTAGTTAAAATATAAATTTTTACATTAGGTGTCATAATACCCAAGCCTACCTTTTGCCCATTACATTGTCCATCCTCCTTTTAAAAGTACACAAAACCTAAACCACTGTATAAACTTCCTGTGAAAAACGTGCTAATAAAGGGGGTGATTCAGGTTGGCTCACAAAACACATGTGATTTGCTAATGGACAAAGCAATGTGCACTGCAGATGGGGCAGTTGTAATGTGCAGAGAGAGTTAGATTTGGGTGAGTAATTTTGTTTCTGTGCTGGGTAAATACTGGCTTCATTATTCTTACACTGAATATACCGTATATCAGTTTGAAGCAGGGCCGCCAACAGGGGGGTGCTGTGGGTACAGCTGTCCTGGACCCCGGCCTCTGGAAGGGCCCAGGCAGCTCATTTTGCCCACTGCAAAACTCCCTGACTGCCTCTGCTGTGCTACCTGCGCTGCACTCGGTGCACTGAACGGAGCACATGATTCTTCAAAGCAGGACACTGGCGGCCAATTACAATGCTGCACTGGCTTTTGAGCCAATCAGAGCTTGTGTACTGCTTTTGAGCCTATCAGAGCGGCTGATGGTATACGAACTCTGATTTGCTCACCAGCTGGTGCTGCATTTTAATTGGCCACCGGCATCCTGCCTTGACATGCCTGTGCTTCGGAACCTGTTGCGTTCAGCAGGAGAGGGGATGAGGGAGCAGGAGTCGGGCGGTTAGTGAAGGGGGAGGGAGGGGAGAGATGGGGGGGCTGGAGGGGCCTGGACTGGAAATCAGTTCTGGGCCCCAAAATTCCTATTGGCAGCCCTGGTTTGAAGTACAAACCCCACCCAAATCTAAATCACTCTGCACATGTTACATCAGCCCCACTTGCAGTGCACATGGTTTTGTCCATTAGAAAATTTGCTTTGCGAGCCAACCTGAATCACCCCCCAAGTTTACAATGCTTGCTTAATACCTTCACTTGCCTATCAGAACAGAAGCTACTGTATATGTGATACAAAAAAAGAATAAGGGGCATAAGATGTTATATCCTGTATACAAAGGACTTTCCGACTTAAATCTGCTCAATAAAAGATGGCAGGCTGCTCTCTGTTTGCAATGGCTGATGGTAAACAATAGTTTGAATGTTGCCACAGTATATATCAATAAAATGTCAAACATCTCATGTTGCCGCTGACGCTGCTCATCTACTCTACATCACTGAAATACGATTTCATCCTAGATACACGACAGTTCAACAGAAAAGGTGGAACTAGAATAGTTTTTGTCTTCCCTAAAGTGTATATAATTCTTTACAAAAGGACCTCAATGTGTTTGCTACATGTGGCTGTACTTTGCACTTAATAATTAATGGGACAAAGTAATTTGATGACCTAAAAAGCACAGTTTCTACTATATTTTCTATATTATTCTATATTTTCTACATAGTACAATCGCTCCCAACAACAATTTTGTGTGATTCTAATCAAAGCTTCTATTAGGCTCCCCCAATAATTGTCAAATGCTAATTATTTTACTATTGGTTGGTTTTAAGAGTTTTATTTGCCAGCTATGAAATCTGTACAGACTACAGTGACTGGAGCAGGCCATTCTCAGCTGTACTTTGGTGGACAGAACAACATTTTAGGCAAGATTCCACCAGGATCATTCACTGGTATCAGGGACAATAATGTGATCTGGCCTCAGCTAGGCCAAATGGTAGCAGATGGTGCCTTCTTCACAGGCTCTGCATTCACAGCACTACACTTGGCAAGCTGTAAAGATCAGCCTCCCAGGGTAATGTTCTTGACAAATTTAATGACACCACAACTGTAGCCACTCTTCTGTGCATCAGATGCCTAAGTTATTAAGTTCTTATGTGGTTGTGTGGGATCCTTTATTTGTAACGCAAGACTTTCCTGCACCGGGAGGAATTTCGCTGCTCTGCTCAGCCAAGAACTCAATACCGGTCCCACTTTTAAGTACTTAAATAATGTATGAAATTCACTCAACAATTGTAGACAACAGGTTAGCTAGAAATATAATGAAAACTACAGTAAGCGCAGCTTAACAAAAAAAAAAAAAGTTGAAAGTTAAACTGATTATATATATATATCTCCTGCATGAGGATAGTGGCAGCCTGCCTGCCAGCTGTACGTCTGCTATGCCTGGTATATGCTGAAGCACTGATCATTAGTCCTGAACCCTCCTGAGCCTGTATTGATTGTGGAAAGCAGTGACAGCATACCATACACAGTGTGATACAAGGTACACTGATAACACTACACAGTAGCTGAACACCATAATGAATGTACTGTCTGCTAATATAATGTATTTGTTTTTCTCATAACTCCATACAGACAGCAATTTTTTTATTATTTTCTAATTCATCATTACAGAACTTTTAGAGTGGATAAAGCTGTTTGGTAATGTCTGACATATTAAAGCACTATGGTGTGACGCTACTGTATACTGTACTGTAAATAAGTGATGCAGTATGCATTGTTACATCTAAATACTTCCTTTACTTTACAGTGTCAGTGTCCTGTATGTATAGCATTCTTGTAGCAGTGACGTTGGTGGAATTCATATTCATGGGTATTTCAGTGGGAACCATTTATGTCACTTTAGGAGTTAGATGTAAATACTGGTTTAAGCATTGCTACATATGCAGCATTGCGAGTCACGGGGGAATGTAATTTGGTGTAAGAATGAAAAAAGAGATTTTGTGAGGATTCTCCAGTTTTTTAATGCAGCAATCGTTTATCTGGAAAAATCAACCTAGTTTTGCTTTCTGATTCTGACAGCCTATTCCACCCCCCCCCCCCCCCCCATCGTGTTATACTGTATTTACTAAAGGTTGATATTGGTAGATTTTGATCGATTAACATTGATCTTACTCAGTGTTATTCTTCCAGGGTTAAAACAAACATTCACTAGCATTTAAAAATGAATATAAAAAGTTATTTAATCCTTTTTAATTGTTCCGAAATTGATAAAAATCGACATTTACTAAATATGCCTACTGGTCTTTGATGTAGCCATGCTCATCATTGCTGTGATAAGGCCACTCCTGCGTGTTTGGTGCGCCGAAATCGCACCCAAAGTGTGGAATCCATCGCTACTCAATGCTTCTCTATTAGCCGCAAAAGCAAATAAGATGCACGCACGTGGCGATGGGATTGGGTAATCACTATGAATGTTGCATGCAGTGATTGATGCTGCAATGATGAGTGTGGCTACATTTGTTTTATTTTTTCACTACATATACAGTAGGGATGTGCGAGTTCAGATTGGGGGAGTCTGGACACCCTGAACTGCTTTCCGAGCCTGTTCGGAAATTCCCGCCCAGACTCGCCATCGGATCTTTTGAGATCCGGACCCTTTAACCCCTTCAATGATAATCTCGGGATTGCCACTTGCGCTGCTTAATGCTGAGGAAGCTCCGCTGAGCTGAACGCTGAGCTCAGCTTCAGCCACTGCCCTGCTCCGGCAGCCCGGCCCCCACCTCCTTCCGCCCAGCTGTGTGCGGCATGACCTTGCTAAGGTCACGCCGCACACAGCTGAGTTGCTGGGGGCAGGGCAGCTGCTAATGTAATGCTCAGCAGCACTGCCCGGCCCCAGGAGAAATAATGATGGGTTTTTTTTAGGGAGCACTCCTCAAAAAAAAACCTGTCCTGTGAGGAGCGCTCCCTAAAAAAACCCACCCAGAAGCGATTAAAGGGGCAGTCGGCCACAGTGGCAGATCCAGGGGGCAAGGTACGTGCTCCCCCTGTCATTGCTGGCACATTTGTTTCTTCATTTTAAATAGAGTAGCCCCTATAAAGGAGAGGCTGCGGCAACACCAGTAACACAGGGGAGAGGAAATGAACTTCCCCTCCCTTCCTGTTCCCGCAGCTGCACGCAGGTCCATTTTTATTAGGTGGTGTATCATTTTCTTAAAAGTGACAAAAGTGTGCAGGAGATGCTTGCGGTGGTCCGCAAAATTGTGAGATACTTCCGCCATTCTGTCACTGCCTGCCGAAGACTGGAGGGCCATCAAAAACTTCTGAACATGTCCTGCCATCACCTCAAACAATAGGTTGTGACGTGCTGGAACTCCACCCTCTATATGCTGCAGATGATGGAGGAGCAGCAAAAGGCCATCCAAGCCTACACAGCCACCTACAACATAGGCAAATGAGCGGGGATGCACCTGACTCAAGCGCAGTGGAAACTGATTTCCATGTTGTGCAAGGCTCTACTGCCGTTTGAACTTGCCCCGCGTGAAGTCGGTTCCGACACTGCCAGCTTGAGTCAGGTGATTCCCCTGATCAGGGTGTTGCAGAAGCAGTTGGAGTAAGTCAAGAAGAAGCTAAAGCATTGCGATTCCACAAAGCATGTAGCTCTTTTGGAAGAAGCCCTTAATACGCTTTGCCAGAGTGTGGTCAGTATATTAATGTCAGAGTAATACATTCTGGTTACCGTGCCTGATCCTCGGTTTAAAGTGTATGTTGTGTATCTGTTTCCGGTGGACAAGTCTGTTGGTCAAGAGATTGTCATCTGAAGCTGACTGCTTCAGCAACAGCTCCTCCTTCATTTTATCCCACACCTGTGGCTGCGAGGAAACAGCTCACATTTCCAATCCGCTGGTGGTGATGCAGGGCAGGCAGGAGAGAGTTTGGACATCTGGTCCAGACTGAAGGACCTGCCAACGATTGCTGATGTCTACTGTTGGATCATATAATGCTGTCACCATTGAAAAAATAGTGGAGGATTACATTGGTGACAGCATCCAAGTAGACATGTCAGACAGTTCGTACCTGTACTGGCAGGAAAGAGAGGCAATTTGAAAGTTCCTGTACAAACTGGCTCTAGTTGACCTGAGTTGTCCCTCCTCCAGTGTATACTTTTTATTGCAACCGGGAACCAGGTCAGTGAGAGGCGAAGGAGGTTGATTCTGCAAAATGTGAAGAAGATGATATTCATAAAAATTAATTCTTCAATGAAGACCAGGTATTGCCTCCAGAGGCTACAGAGGGACCTGTGATTGTGGAGTCCAGTGGGAATGAATTGATAATCTGTGAGGATGAGGAACTACACATTGAATGGGGTAAGGAATCGAGGGATGAGGACAAAATCTTGCCTCTGTAGAGCCAATTTGAGAGATAATTTGCATCTTTTTTTGTGGGGGCCCAAACAAACCAATCATTTCAGACACAGTTGTGTGGCAGACCTTGTCGCTGAAATGATTGGTTTGTTGACAGTGTGCATGTCCTATTTTTGCAACATAAGAGTGGGTGGGCCCAAGGACAATTCGATCTTGCACCATTTATTTGGCATCATGTGCTCTTTGGGGCCTAGTTTTTCAAACTGCTACCCTGTCTGCCACTGCAGTGCCACTCCTAGATGGGCCACATGTTTGTGCCGCCCACTTTTGTCTCTTAGCATAGTCATTCAGCTACCTCGGTGCAACCTTTTGACCTAAAAACAACATTGTTAGGTGTGAGGTGTTCAGGATAGACTGGAAATGAGTGGAAATTAATGTTATTGAGGTTAATAATAGCGCAGGTGCAAAAAAAAAGCTCCCAAAATTCTGCGATTTAAGCAGTTTTTTATGTTTTAAAAAAATACAGATCCAAAACACGAAACACAAAACATGGACGGGTGATGTTTGGGAGCAGATCCATACCCAAAACACGGCCAGAGATACAGACCCAAAACAGACCCATTTTGCCTCTCGCTATTGCTCCGCCAGCGCCAGAATCTGTCCGCTGGCGATCACCGGCGGAGAGGCGCTCTATCTGACTGAGACGCACGTGCGTCTCACACACACGTGTTTCTCAGTTTACCGTTGCCGGGGGACAGGAACCCTGTCCGTCTCTGCTTCAGGGAGACGGACAGGGTTAGGAGGGGCACAAGGCGGCGGGGACCCGGGGCGACCCTCGGCGAGGCGGCGGGGACCCGGGGGGAGCATCTCGTGCATGCGTCCCCTTACGGCGGCTGGCGGGGGATGGCGGCTGGCAAATCTTCCGCCATCCCCTGCAATAGCGAGAGGCGCTCCATCTGTATTACTGTCCAAGAACCCAAATTCTCAAGCACCTCTGTGCAACCCCTTAAATCATCTCTATCAACTCATTATAGATCACCTGCGCAGGTATATGTAACCAATATCTCTGAATTCTATTATCATGTAATGTTCAAGATTGGTTACTAATACCATTCAGTGTGCTAGGGGAACCAATGTCTTGTTTTACTTACTCGGTATTAACCCCTCCCTTGCATGCACCTGAATGGTATTACTGAACTAATTTGAGCATCTACCACTATCTGTATGTATGTTGTGAGAGGCAGAGAGGAGCTTGTATTAGGCGGAGATGCAGGTCCTGATATGCCACATGGAGTAGTCTGGGGTTGCTCCAATGTAGGTAGCTATTAGTTCAGATATATCAAGTAAGGAGCCATTATCATGTGGCTCCTTGCTGGTTAATCGTAGACTTAATTTAGGGTAATGGTGGTGTGGGGTGCGGTGCTCCTGGACTGGTTGGGTGGCTTGCTGTATCTTTACTAAGGCCACATCTATACACCAGAGCATTTTTTTAAAATGCTAGATCTAAAGTGACCAGATATCGTGATTTATGACTTGTGGTATCATGAGGGCCATTTTTATCAGCAGAGAATGGACCGCCGATCTAACGAATCATGGTATCAGGGATACATTTCCCATGTGTTCCTGCAACTCCAGAGGCTGCTTATCGGGGATAATCCCTAATGAATACGGGCATTAGGGGAAAAGGATACTGGTTCCAGGGCTAATAGGTTAGACCCCCAGCAAAGTTATTTCCAATGGTAAAACATTGACCGTTTTTTATAAGATACCCTTCTCAGTCTTGCAAAAAACATTGTAATATGTGTACATCTAATAAATCTAAATTCTCTCCTTTTGACCTGTATCTATTGGCAGATTCTATATGAGTCCTGGAGCTGCATAATTCTGACTTTAAACGGCTCATTCAGATGCAGCCGCAAAGTGGCTCTTGTATGCACACGGGTCAATGCTTTCTTACTGTGCATGCGTCTGAGCCGCAGCGTGCACTTGCAGTGATTGAATTGTGATGGTGGTCACTTCTATTGAAAGTGAGTGTCAGGAAGACAGCATTTGGGGGTGGGAACGGGGAGTGGTCAGATAAATGTAGTCATGTCATGGGTGTTCATACACTGTTTTATGGATGTTTATAAATTAGCAATTGCGATCCTACTGGGTACTGTTGAGCTCTATGCATCCTGTGAGCTCTCTCAAGGAAAGCGCCTATAGAGGCAGTCAAGACTTTGCGACATCCTCTGATTTGTGACAGTGGTATTGATTTATCAGCAATTATACATTGTCGGATGGAAATGATGCCACCACAGTAGGTTAGCTTTTGCCCATATTAGTATATAGCCACAATTGCCAATTGCATACAAGCAAAAATAGGAAGGGCAGCAGCAAGATAAATCGCAAGTGAATGAGCGAATTAAAAGTCAGAATTCTTGTAAGGTAACAATGCCACTGCAGTCCAAGCGGTTGCGGGGGGGGGGGGGGGGGGGGTGGAGTTGGCACCACAGGGATGCAGGGTCTCTGTAGATTCCATACAAACTGGCCATCCATATGAAATCTGCTGAAAAGAGGAGACAGATGCTAGAGGTCCTACTGGACTTACAGTAGGACAGCTACCCAGAAGAGCCGGATGCGGAGAGCACTGGTGCGCCTGTCAGCACTGAACCCCTGGCAATGGCAACAGGTAAGGGTATATAAAGCTCAGCATAAGGTAAGGTATATAAGATTCAGCAAAAGGTTTGGGTATATATGATTTAGCGTAAGGTATATAAGACTCAACATAAGGGACTGTACATAAGACTCAACATAAGATATATACAGTAAGACTCAGCAAAAGGTAAGGGTATACAAGATGCAAGTAAGTTAACTTTCTATATGTTAAATTCTGAAATTTGACCTCTGAAAAATGACTTTCAATTCTAACCTACAAAGGCAAATATAGTCTCTGTGATTAAATCTTATGAGATACACTGTTCTGATTTCCGCTACATTGCACATAATCGCCTGATTAATCCCTCTGGAAACTCATATTGAGGACAGAATTGCCTTAAAAAAATAAAAAAGGATTAACCTTTCATCCCCTTATAGTCAATGGATGCTGTTAACAGCTAACTTAAGATCAAAGGTGGTGGTCATATAACACAGTAATTAAAAAATCGCTACGTAGTTCTTCATTTAGGAAATAAGCTGCTGCAATGACTCTTGTTGCTGAGTCTTTTAAAGTCAGAATTGTAAACTTTTCATCTCAATATTGCTATTTTTACAAATCTATTGTCAGATGAACAGAAAATGGGCCACATAGGCCACAAAAAAGATAATGCATAATGCAGATCTTAACCATTTGGCCAACCTATGTGTCATTTTATATACAGTGGCATAACTATAGAGGGTGCAGGAGATGCAACTGCTATAGGGCCCAAGGGCCCAGCGGGCTATCCCCTGCACCCTTTGGATATTTTTTTTCCTTATTTTTTTACTATTGCAGTGCG
The DNA here is from genome assembly GCF_055691185.1 of Crinia signifera. Classification (NCBI taxonomy): domain Eukaryota; kingdom Metazoa; phylum Chordata; class Amphibia; order Anura; family Myobatrachidae; genus Crinia; species Crinia signifera. Next base: position 168,046,102 of record NC_139217.1, read on the forward strand.
GTCAGTAGCCGTGGTAAGACCCTGTGACCCCTTTAGCACTGCCAGGGAGCCTGGGAGCCCGGTTCAGGAAAGAAGAAGGGCCCAATGCAGAGATGCAGGGGAGCCTGGCGCCAGGGACCAGGGGAGCCTGGCTCAGACAGTCTGAAGCTGGTGAGCAGAAAAATCAGGCACCGGTGAACAGGAGAGCCCTGTGCAGAAGAGTCCAGCACTGGGGAGCAGGGGAGCCCGGTGCCGGGATGCAGTACATGTACATGTACAGAAGAGCTCACCACAGAGATGCAGTGGAGCCTGATGCTGGTGAGGAGAACCCAGTGCCGGGGAGCAGGGGAGCCCAGTGCTGAGTAAAAGACACCCTAGGGGGCATAATATTGAAGATGGTAGGGTGGCCCTTTCAAGATTTTGCTATGGGGCCCACAAAGTTCTAGTTATTCCCCTGTCCTTGCACAATAGTTAACAGGTGTAACTGAAGATATGAGGTTATATAATATGTTGTGGATCAACAACCAATTGTGGTCATGAACGCAAATCTGTATTTAACCAGTTAAGAGGAACATGATGACACTCTTATGGAGTCATCTGGTGGTCAGAAAGTAATTATGGTACTTGTTTCCTACCACGGGCACAATCGCGGGCATCATGTACCTTAAAGTTAAGGTACACGATGGCCGCGATGGACCCGATTTCCTTTAAAATCAGGTCCATTTTGCCGGCAAAAGGCAAAATCGCGGGCATCGCGTCGGTCGCGGCCATTAACATTGCCCCCGACGCGACTGACGCGATGCCCGCAATTTTGCCATAGGCTTCAATGTTAAAATATTTTTTAACATTGAAATCGGGAGCATCGCGTCGGTCTTGTGCCATTATAATGGCACAAGATGAGATGGACTTGATTAAGTCCATCTCACATAGGAAACAATGTGAAATGGGCCAATATGACCCATTTCACATTGTATATGGCCCCGTCGTCACCCCATGATTAACGAGAACCCGAAGCGTGGCGAGCGGCGGTGGTGCGCGTCCTCCGACCTTTTCATACCCCTACTATTCACGTTGACGTGGAGTTGAGAATATAAAGTGTGGCGAGCGCAGCGAGCCACCGAGCCGGAAGCGTGGCGAGCCCCGCGAGGGGACGCGTATACCTGTGAAGTTATACGCGTACCATAATTATTTATTGCCTCCTGTTCTAAGTCAAGTCCTAAAGTAAACAAGTAAACAAGTGAAGTGCCCTCCAGTGCAGCTAGAACATCATTAGCATGATAATGACCTCAAATAAACATTAAGGCTACCCTGTTGGAATGAAAGGATGCACAGCACACACTGCATCCATTATAAATACATCTCTTGCCTGTTGATATTGCTGAACACAACAGGCTATAGTACTGGCAAAAAGAGTGAAACCTATTGGCTGCCTGTAGAGGCCAATTAGCCACAAAAGGCCCAGGGAAGATTCCCAGTGCATTTACACTTGCAGGGGCCTGAAGAGGGTAGATGGTGACAGACTAGTGGTGTAAGTGGGTGAGGAGGTAAAAGGAGGCAGACTGGCAATGTGTGTGTGCAAGGGCCACTTTCTGGAACTTTTTTCAGGGCCACTTTAAATTCCCTATCTGCTCATGACACCAATGAAGAGCATTATAGTGCAATTAACATAAAGCTGAAGACACTAGGAAAAGACACAAGGAGATCTCCTACTGTGTGCAACTCAGGCCCTATGAGGAGGGATTCTGCCACTTCAACAGACTCCACCCCCTTAACAGACCCCATACCAGAAATTTCCTGGGCTGGTTCTCTGCCTTGTTTGTCTGCCCTCTGAGTAACGGATCTACCATTTCATTAACATAAGTTTGTATATACATTTTAACTGTCCATTACAGTGTATGCATACTTGCTCACTCTGCCAGACTGTCCACTATATTCCAAATACTCCTATGTGAGTAGACCAAAACCTTGGACCAGGGTAATTGTATCATAGAAGTGGGCCTGTGTGCTCCCTCCTCTTCATGACACAGCAGATTCTGGCATCGGGCAAGAGCCTACTGCGTGTACGCAGATCTCCAGAAACATGTAATCTGGTGGCCATTTTCTCTGTGGTTTTTTGGCTGCACCACTGACTTGGGGTTCCTGTCAGGTAATTATATAAAAATGGATGCAGTGTGTGCACACATTGCACCCATTATAGAAATACTAATGTACCATAGAGTTTTAATAGCTTTTAAGTCCTAACTCGGTACTTGTGTAGTTTCACGGCGCCAGCTCGCCCACGCTGCGGGCTCAGTGGCTCGCTACGCTCGCCACGCTATTTAAAATCAACTCCATGCCAACATGGATAGTGGGGGTATGAACAATCCATATTGACATGGAGTTAAGTTACTTTTTATAACATAGTTCGTGGCGAGCGTAGAACCCGGAAGTAGCCATGCTGGCGCCGTGAAACTATACAAGTACCCCTAACTCTTCCCTTACCCTAATCCTAATCCTAACTCTGACATGTACTGTCATCATTGTAACTGTTGACATTCTTTATTGCGAATGGGGTCGTAAAGGCACCCTGGTGTAGTCTGCGTATTATCACTTGCGTGAACATCAGCATTATTATGCACTGTGTACTTTAATACTATATAACTACTAGAAAATAAAAATAACAGGAAGAAACAGAAAACATAAACTCATTTGGCATACAAGGCAGTTCAGCTCTCTACAGCAACTGAGCCAAGAACAGAATAATGGAGAGGCAGAGCGTTAAATGAAACACGTAGTGACATGCTGCTTTTCAAACAACTTATATTTCCATCCACCTGTGCGACGGATGTAGAAGGGACAAGTAATTAATGCCACCTGCCTCTGTGCCAAGACAATCAGTAGGCCCTTGGTATCTCCTCACTATTTTGAGTCATTTAACAAGTGTCTGGACTTAAAGGCATCATGCCTTAGGTGTGTAGAGACACTCAACCACCAGAACTATATAGTGTCAAACTATTTATGGTTATTTATGGTTATTTACTGTATGGGCTGTAGCTAACTCTCATTTACCATTTTCTGTGGAGATTGTGGTGAAATACATGTTGTCTAACTGCAGCATCCTGTATGCTTTGCCAGCCAGGGTAACCAGATGTTATGTACTGTACACCACCATTTAAAAGTTTGAGTTCACTTTGGAATGTCCTTATTTTTTAAAGAAAAGCACTGTTTTTTTTTCAATGAAGATAACATTAAATTAATCAGAAATACACCCTATACATTGTTAATGTGGTAAATGTTTATACTTGCTACAAATAGGAATATCTACATAGATGTATAGAGGCCCATTTTCAGCAACCATCACTCCAATGTTCTAATGGAACATTGTGTTTGCTAATTGTATTAGAAGACTAAAGGATGATTAGAAAATCCTTGTGCAATTATATTAGCACAGCCCAAAATGGGTTTGCTCCTCTGACAAAGCTGCCTGGAGCAGCGAAACCGGTCAGGACTCAGGTTTCTATCTCCTTCCAGAATACCAAACTGGTACCCCTAAAGAACCCGGAAGTGCTTATTTGTGCACACACTTACCACCCTTTGTCCAATTGGACCACCAAGTCCTAGCAGCAAGGTTGAGGTCGAGGACTGTATCCCGCTCTATTCCATCCAGCGGAGGGAGTCGGTTATTTGTGCCATCCTGGGCCGCTCCTTATCAACATCTTCAAGTCCTCCCCACCATCTGCTACATTGGAGACAACCATCACGCCTCACCAGGACCTGGGGGTCCCCTTGGGCCACGCACAGATCCCAGTCCGGTAATACCACCTCCACTGGTTCCATTTGGATTACAAATTCCTACAGTAAGGTAGAGGTAGAGGACCCATCCCGCTCCAGTCCATCCAGCGGAGGGAGTCGGCAATCCGTGTCAACTTAAGCCGCTCCTTATTCTTACATCTGGTCCTCCCTCCCTACTGCTCCAATTGGGCATATCATTGCAGCTCCATACAGGACGATTTACATCTCAGCCCTATACAGGACTCTTGGGACTCTCCGGGCCATACATTTTCCCCAGTTTGGTTGGTGAGATATGAATTTTATGTGATTTTAGAGAATTATCAATGTATTCTGGCTATATGTATTTTAGACATTAAATCTGTTTGTACTAGATCAACCAATCCCTCATTTTTTTCACCCAACTTTACAGGTTTCATTACCTCACTTTTTACAAAGTTATACCAAGCGCAGCTCAACACCCCTTTCTTTTCTTGTTCATTCAGTACAGGACTAACTATCCTGTCCCAGAGCAGCAGCTAGGGAAACACAGCTCCAACCAGGCGCACCTGCACCCAGACCCACTCTGTGTGGTCAGGGTCACCACCACCACCCCTTTTTCTATTGCTCCTTACAGAAGCTATAAAACTTACCTTCCTTTGAGCTAGTTGAGTATCTGGAGCATTACATTTGTGTATTCGATTATACTCTCAAAATGGCCAGAAAAAGATAACTTTTATGTAAATCTCGACAATCTATTCTTGTTCTTCGAAATGAAGGCTATTCCCTACGAGAAATTGCCAAGAATGTGAACATTTACTACAATGGTTTGTACTACTCCCTTCAGAGAACACCACAAACTTGTTCTAACCAAAGTGGAAAGAGAAGAGGGAGGCCTTGGTGCACAACTGAGCAAGAAGACAAGTACATTAGAGTCTCTAGTTTGAGAAATAAACACCTCACAGGTCCTCAACTGGCAGCTTCATTAAATGGTATCTGCAAAATACCAGTGCCAACATCTACAGTGAAGAGGCGACTCCGGTATGCTTGCCTTCTAGGCAGAGTGGCAAAAAAAAGCTATAACTGAGACTGGCCAATAAAAGGAAAATAATAATATGTTCAGAAGAACACAGACACCGGACAGAGAAAGATTGGAAAAAAGTGTTATGGACAGATGAATCGAAGTTTGAGGTGTTTGGATAACACAGAAAAACATTTGTGAGATGCAGAACAAGTGAAAAGATGTTGGAAGAGTGCCTATCGCCATCTGTCAAGTCTACTGGAGCTAATGTGATTATCTGGGGCTACTTTGGTGCTGGTAAAGTGGGAGACTTGTACAAGGTACAAGGGATTTTGAATAAGGAAGGCTATCACTCCATTTTGCAACGCCATGCCAAACTCTGTGGTCAGCGTTTGATTGAAGCTAATTTCCTCCTCCAACAGGACAATAATCCAAAGCACACCTCCAAATTATGCAATAACTATTTAGGGAAAAAGTAGGCAGCTGATATTCTGTCTGTAATGGAGTGGCCAGCGTAGTCACCAGATCTCAACCCCATTGAGCTGTTGTGGGAGCAAGTAGACCGTATGGTCTGCAGGAAGTGCTCATCAAGCCAATCCAACTTGTTTGAGGTGCTTCAGGAAGCATGGAGTGAAATTTCTTCCGATTACCACAACAAATAAACAGCTAGGAAGCAAAAGGTCTGCAATGCTGTAATTGCTGCAAAATGGGCATTCTTTGACGAAAATGATTATTTTAAATAAAAATCAGTATTTCTAACCTATATGTTCTATTCATTTTGCAACTCATTTGATAAAAAAAAAGTATGTTTTCATGTAAAACACAAAATTGTCTGGGTGACCCCAAACTTTTGAACAGTATTATACATGTCATTGTAATGCAGCAAATCATTTTATGTTCAGCTAAGTGCTAAGGAAATCCACTCTTTATTTCCTATTCCCACAGGTCATGACGGGATTGAATACAAATCACTGTTATTAATGTTATTTTATTAATGTTTGGTATTTAAACTTGCCCAATTCCCTTTGGGACTATAGAAGAGAATGTAGCATGGATACCTCTGATTTATGAAGGACAGTTCCTTTGATAAGATGTTCATGCCAATGGGATTCCTATTAAGCAATGTACTCAGTAAATTAAATAAATTAGATAAGTGTTGGTGTACTAATTAGTGTTTTTTTTATTCACATAATAAAAAGGTCAATTGAATTATACTGCAGAATATTTAGAAACCGCTTTTGAGTGCTTTATTTCCACCAAAAACATTTATTATCATATTTGGGAAATCATTTTGTTAATTCCCTTAATATTTTTTTTTTTCCGTTAATGATTTTTTTTCTCGTAGTTCTACACAGGTATATTTTTATCCTGTCAAAACTATTGAAAGGCATGCAGACGGCAATGACAGATGATAGGAAAATAACATATGGTGTGCATAATTACTCATCTAAAGAGTGTCCTAGAGCAACATCATTTCTAACAAGCTTGAAAAATTACACATTCATGGCAGGCAAAAAAAACATGTATTTAGGCTTAATTGCTCACTTTCATAATGATTAACCCATACCTAAAGCATCTAGCCATAATCTGCCCTTGGTTGCTCTACTAACTTTGACCATTTGTACCATAGACACAACATTTTGATGGACCTCTATAAACTAAATATAATTAAAAAGAAAAATTGTTAATGTCACCTATATACCTCTGAATGGCCGCTCCATAGGTACAGTATAGCCCTGCACCCAGTGGTGGAACTTGTGAGTTGTGGGCCCAGGTGCAATAACATAATTTGGGCCCCTCTCCTCCACCCAAACCCAAGTTCACAATATGCAGCATGGCAGTGAGTGACAGGTAGAGGCAGGGGGAGGCAGAGTATGACAGGGAAACACAGTGGGTTACAGGAAGGAGGTGTCAGAGGTAGCAGTGGGTCCTCAAGGGCTCTGTAGAGTGCACCTGCTGCACCAATGGTAGTTCCACCTTTGCCTGCACCTGCTATTTGCCTCTGTTTAACAAGTGCATCTAGATTTCCAACAGTTCTCATAGTTTTGCAGTGCATGATTGCTGCATTTGGTGATAGGGGAGTAGTTCGATGAGCAGAAAGGAAAGCTGGGTGATGTACGGAGCAGTCGCACTGATTCGTCTTGTTTTGAGGAACAGTTGGGACACAAGATGTTATTTTGCTTGGCAAGATTATTCTATCAAGATAGTCATAGGAATATTTGAATGCTTCATATAGATAAGTCGTCTATGAATCCATGTGACTTATACATTGACATTAACCACTTGAGTGGTATGCTCGGAAAATTTCTGGGCATAACACTAATATCAAGGTGTGCGCCAGTGGGGCCTGCAGCTGTGCACCACTGGCACATCACCTGTCCAGGCACCCCCCACCGAGTCTCCCGTCCCCTCCCGTCACTGCCCCTCACCTCTCTGCTCCGGCGATCATACGCTGGAGCTTCCCTGCCGCTGCCCCCGCCACCATTATTTGCAGGGAGCAGGCGGCAAGCACTGGGCTGTTCGGGGCAGCTCGGGGGAACTCAAGAGTGCTAAGGAAATCAGGTGCCCGAGTCCTCACAAGCCGCACCGAACATCCCTGAGCCTGAAACCTGTGATCACTGCTGTGACTGACCGCTGAGGCAGAGGAGTTCCAGCGTACAAACGCCGGAGCGGAGGTGAGAGGGTGCCCGTACAAGTAGGTGGGAGGTAGCCTATACTCTGTGGTGGGTTTTGCTGGGGCAGGACAAACCTGCACTGGTAGCTTTTCCCTGCCCAAGCAAAACGCACCACTCGATTTACTGTAAAAGACTGACAAATATGACAAAAATCACTAATACAGGAGTTATTGTTATAATTTATGATATATACTGTAGGTCTCTACCTATTTAGCTGCCATATATTGCTTTAATTTAGCTATCCATATGAATTACAATAATAATATTTAATAAAGATTTGTAGCTTTTACTGATGTATTAACTTCTCTTTGTTTATGAGTGAATTATCTATACCTGAATCACAACTATATTACTAATGGGTGTGCTGCTGAGCGCCATCTATTCACTGTTGCTCTCCCAGATCAGGTTTTTTTCAAAGTCTTTAACAGGTAAGCTCTATGTTAATCAATGTTCATTGTTCCTGTGAATAACAATAGACCTAATTCAAACAACACCTGCTTCTTACTGAACATTTTGCCAATATTTAGTTCATGGCATTTAAAGGGCATGTCTGACACACCAGCATTTATGAATTGACATTTTAATACTTTTATTCTGGAAGAAGGTGAGTGCCTTGTTGTGAGTATGTGTCCCTCCATTATTATTTCATAGGTTTATTTTTATAATTTAATAAGAGTTCAATAAATTCCAGATTAGTGGAAGGGTCAGAGCTACTCACATTTGGCCATCACCTTTAGATGGTTCTGGGATTGCTTATGGATTTGCGATTCAATGCCAGTTAGCGATACATTCACAATTCACTTGAAAGTCTACACAGTCACAGTCATCTGCAGTTTTGCAGATTAGCTGAATTAGCGCTTTTGTGCAAATTTGCACTGTGCAAGTTCCAGCAATTAGTGACAATACAAATCTCATATGCTTTTTGCTCACATAATTCTTATTATTATACTTTATTTAAATGGTGCCACAAGGGACAGCAGTACCCAATTACATAACGAATAAGCAAAACAGTGATTTACAGTTGAGTACATTAGAGGAACAGTGAAAGGTACATAACCATAGCTGCATCAGCAGAGGACACCGGAATAGGTATCAGTGTGGCAGAAAACTGCAGGAATGGTTTAGGTAACAGAAGGAAAAGCACATGAGGGAAGAGAGTCCTGCTCATGAGAGTTACATTCTAAATTATACAGTCTAAAGCAGGGGTGGAATAAGCAGCCCTCCAGCTGTTGATGAACTACACATTCCAGCATGCCTTGCCTTAGTTTTGCTATTTGACCATGCATGGACTGATGCAAGGCATGCTGGAATATGTAGTTCATTGCCCACCCCAGTCTAAAGTTTACAGTATCATCTGTGCTTCATTATTTAAAAATGACAGAAGGGGGTTGGTGTGGGGATGTCATGCGGTGGCGCCAAGGGAGGTGGGTAGGGTGGATATTACCTAGACCTCAGCTGCTGGAGGGGCCTGCCTGAGAGCCCGCCTGGCTACCCCCCCTTTTTTTTTTTACTACTGCCCCACATTCATTATCAGGCCCAGCATGGCTCTCTATGCCCCTGGGCATAATGTAATCATAATGGGTGGGTATACAGTGCTGGAGTCAGGTCCGGATTCATATCTCTGCAGGGGGTGGCCACCAGACTAGATGGTGCTGGTGGGGTGTCAACTATGGGCTACCATAGGGAAGGTAAAAGAGGCCAATGATGATTATGGAAAACCACATAGGGGTAGTTGCACAGGTGTATCTATAATGGGTGCAATGTGTGAGGTGCACATGGGCTACTCACACCACAAAAGTGATGGGCAGTGGCATAAAAATAGAGGGTGCGACGGGAGGGCTGAGGCCCCAGCAGGCTATCCCCTGCACCCTCTAATAAAATGTTTTACTCAATTTTTATTTGTAATAATCGCCAGATTTATGTCCCACACAGCCGCATTGTACTTACATGGGAGGTAGACGAAAGGAGGAAACCGCATAAAGAACGTCACTCTGCTTTGTTTAATGGGGATACAGACAGTTGTCTGCACTGCTGCACAGGGATGGGTACACGGCAGTGTACGGGGGGGCGGGCAGAGGCAGGAGCAGGGAGCCGCATCTTCTGCAGATTCTGTCAGTGTAGCTGAGCCTGCAGTAGCGGAGCCAGGGCTGCTTGGATGACGGACACTGACTGATACAGTGGCATCCCCAGCTCCGCTACTGCATACTCAGCTACACACACTGACAGAATCTGCAGCAGAAGACAGTTCCCTCCTCCCCTCTCCCTCCGTGTAAGTGCTGCTGTGCGCGACGTATATCCGGGTGATTATTAGAAATAAAAAATGAGGAAAACATTTTTAGAGGGTGCAGGGGATAGCTTGCTGGAGCCTCGGGCCCCCCAAGCCACCGGGCCCCATAGCAGCTGCATCCCCTGCACCCTCTATAGTTACGCCACTGCCAATCGGAATCTGCACAGTGCACAGGGGCTCCCTCATCTCTGTGGTTGCATCACAATGATGTCTACAGTTCTGCATAAATGGAAAATATATGCCATACTTGCTTACACTCCTGAAGTGGGCAGGAGGATCCCTCCTGAAGCTGCCTGCCACTGCCCGCAGCAGACCAATTATATATTAAGTGGGCGGTCCTGGCAGCCAATGACAGGATTCACAGTGAATCACATCACAGGGCCCCATCCCTGCTTCCCAATGCCCATATCTGTGACCACTTTTCCACCGACTTTTTCACAACATGCACCACACCAAGCCCACCTGGCTGCCTTCTCCAAAAAGGGGCACCTGGCAAGACTGATATATGCCTTATTCCCATGAACACTCCTTTGGTGCAGTGTATGTAATTTATTTGCAAAGCTCCATCAAGCTATTTATGTACATTAGTTAAACAAAAATCATGGTTCTTTGTATAATAATCAATAGACCAGCGCCTAACTGACTGAACTCAGCTACTGCCTAGTTGAAAGCAAAGTGTAAGTCAGCACCTGGTGCGTTGCGTCTTATTAAGTGTAATAGACAATATGCTGCAGTCCAAAATACTTCTTTCCCATTTATTAAACATTGCTAGTTAAGCCACCGAAACAGCTTGAGGGTTTGATTATTAAGCTCCACAGTACAGGGCATATGGTTTGCGTGTGGGTGATTTATACATCTTTCCCTAGGGAATCTCTGTATGGTATAATATTTGTTCATTCAAAATCCAATTATGAAAACTTACAGAAATGTCGACGACAGAATGATGGCCAAAATGTATTGTGTTTGGTTTATTTTTAAAGAGCGATACATTCAATGTTATTTCACAAAGAGAACACAACTAACAGCCCTATGCTTATTGCTAATTAATGATCACATCAAACAGATTTAGGGGGGTATTCAATCTCCTGCCACTATTCCCGACGGGGAAAATAGCAGCGGGGTACTATTCAATGCTGTCTTTCCCAACATCATTGCACAGGGATCTCAACAGAACGGACCCAACTTTAGAAGCATCTGGGCCTGTTCTGCCATGAACGGCCGTGGATTGTCAAGCTCACAGCCGCAGCTTGATGATCCACGGCCGTACCTCGCGGCCACACCCCCTTCTTGGCATTCGACAGGCGGGACATTGAATCCCGCCTGTGGAATCACCACCGAGCCAGCCGAGAACGTCACAGGGTCATGGCTGTTTGGCCAGCACAACAGTCGTGACCGGGGATTGAATACCCCCCTTTGACTATGGAGGTTATTCTGGTTGCGGGTATACGCGGCCTAGCAAACAGGGTCTGAATCAGGCCTTTGATTCGCTTTGATAGAAGTTACCCAAATAGTTATATTTTCCGTATTATGTTACATATATTGTAGCAAGGCCCCATGATATTGGATATGAGGCTTCTGTAATGATCGTTGCTTGAAATAGATAAGCTGTAATTTGGAACTGATTGTTTAAACTCAATGCTATTTCTGATGACTGTAATGTGAAGTGATGCTATAATAAGAAGTTTTACTAAACAAATTGCTTCAAAGTGATTTTTAGTTTACAGCTATATTAATGTTTTTATTATTTGGGATTCCATTACTTTATTGTATTATAGTAGATTTAATATCAGCAATTATGAGCACTCTGTATTTACAAGTTCTGTTTTCCCACAACTTTCTTCATGGATTGGAAACTATGATTGTGGCAAAGGTCAAACACTTTATCCTACCAGTTACAAGTTCACATACTGCGGATGTCACATTTATGGAAACAAAGATTATACAAATAAATTCCATTCTATATGCTGGATGTTAAGCATTTTCCTGAATTATGGACTGTAAATTATGTTTGATGATTGTCTTCCTCTGCAATTATTATTTGTAAGGGTATGTGTTAAAATCTATTTCTCACAGAAGAATTTGGAAGACGAGATCAAGTCAGAATTTCCTTGGTGTTTCAGCAAATCATTTTAATTCTTCACACGTCTCATCCCTATTTCAAGGCTACAGATTCACTGAGTCTCTCCTACTCACATTCTCCAAATTAAGCATGCATTATAAACAGGAGAAACTTTTATCGCTGCCCACAAATGTTTTAAACAAGACAATTGACTATTTAATATCCTGTTTTTGAGGCTAACACAAGCAATGACCTATGCCAAATGCATATTCCACCCCAACAAACACGTGAAGAAAAAATCATACTTAAACGTAATGACATACAGTAATTCATTCCCTGAATGCATCAGAATTACAATACAATTAAGTATGCCGAGCTTCCTAACGCATAAATTTCAAGGGCACGTGATGATTCTTTCAAAAAAACTCTTGCTATCCTATATAAGTGCCGGTATTGTGGAAAGCATAAAACAATTCATGTACTAACTCATGGAAACATGCAAAAATTGTACTATTATAGTAAATTCAATATCCGTAGGAAACCATTGGGCTGTATTCAATTGCTTTCTCGCTGGCAGCCACTTCATGGCACCCATTGAAGCTATTCAATTGTAGCTCCTTACAGGCACTTGGCTTGGTTGCACAGTGGATACTTTGGAACACAAACCACACACTTTTGGAATACTGTAAGCACAGGACTCAGCAATCAAATTGCCATTCATATTGCCTCTGATCCTACTGAGATCACCAACCCTTTTCTGCAATTTGATCAACAAGTACCTACAAGCTAGTACATTTCCCATATCTACTTCTAACATCGAAAGAGCTGCAGATTATATGCAGAGAGGAGCCATCACTTCTAAAGGAGGACTTGCTGAATAAAACATTAGGTAAGTGAGGTCATCAACTAGAGGGGCGCTAGATGCCTGTGTGCATTCTCCTGATGATAATGGGCCAGATGTATCAAGCTTCATAAAGTGATAAAGTGGAGAGTGATAAACAGGCAGCCAATCAGCTCCTACCTGCCAAGTTATAGCCTGTGTAGGAGCTGATTAGCTGGTTGATTAACAGCTTGATACATCTGGCCCAAAATGTGATGGTCATGGCCAGTGGTGTAACAATAATTCATGCGCCCCCGCCGATAATTAAGCAGCGTCCCCCCACCTGGCCGCCCATGCCCCCCCCCATCCCCCGCAGATTTGCCTGTATTTGCTGCGGTGGTCCCAGCTCCCCATCCTGGTTTCATTCTGATGCTATGAAAAATGGACCATCCCAAAATGTCCGCCCTCATACAGCAGACAGTTTCAGAAAATTGTCTGCTATATGGGGGTGGACATTTTATGATGATCTGTCGCCATAGCATCAGAGTGAAGCCAGGAGGAGAGCCGTGACCAGCACAGCGAATACAGGTGTATCTGCAGGTCTGTGGCGGCGGCATTACAATAGCCCTGCAGCCGCCCACAGCCAACACTTACACAGCGCCTCCCCGCTACCGTGGGGGCTGTGGGGCTATTGTTACGCCACTGGCCATAGCGATTGATTAAGAAGTTCCAATGGGTAAGGAAGTACGAGACTGGCAAAGAGTAAAAATAAGAGATGAAAAGGGAAAAGATTGAAGGGCAGGTGAGACAGAGAGAAAGATATGAAGTAGTATGACAGATGGAGAGGAGACAGCGGGGGTAGAGAGAAGAGTTAACTTTGGAAGAGATAGATTGTGTAAGAGAAGAAGGGGAAAAATATGGCAAAGTCACAGATAACTGTTAGTGCAAGTATCTTTACAAATATAGAATCTATGGCACCTTTTTTTTTTGTAAAACTTTCCATTTATATTCTGATCCTATATATATAGCATGCTAACAATACAAACATTTTGAAATGCTAATTTGAGACTTGATGGGAGGTATATCAGTGTATGCCACCCATTTTTTTTCTACAATCACTTAATGTATGCTTCTACAGTATATCAAGATAACTATATGTCGTTCGTGATACAAAATATCAATGAGTAATTTTCAGCATTGCAGAAACAATAGAGAGACTATAACCCTGTGATAATATAGTTCCAAAATCTATTCCAAAACCTACAGTACAGTAGCTATTTTCTCCATGACCTCAGATTAGGGGTTAGTGAGATTGTGGCATGATGACACTTCATGCATGCCCCTGTTTCAGATTCAACAAAATGGCTTCTTTGTATAGATGACACATCCATCTTATTTAGGATTGACAGTTGAGTTTCTTAAAGGGCAGCAGAGACTGCTGCCATAGTTGAGTCAAAGGGGTTTATTTACTAAGATGAGCATTCTATTAAACATGGGATGTTGTCAACAGCAACAAATCAGAATCTACCTCATATATTTAGCACCTTCAAGAAGATAATAGAATCTGACTGGTTGCCCATAGCAACATCCCATCTTCAATAAAACTCTAATCTTAGTATAAAAACCCCAAGGTGTCTAAAACCAAAGAGAAATCTATAAAACCCCTTTGGGTCTGCCCCAAGATGCATCAGTATAAGATGCATTAGTATTAGGCCACAATGCTTCATAATCTGCAGTAATCAAGTCCAACTATAAATATCTATACTTAGAGACTTTGGCATGAGCTAAAATGGACCACAAAATATTTCTGGTCACTAGAGAGGTTGTGGTATCCAGTGTGTTAGCTTTAATGTAATGATGAAATTGGAGGATTATCCAAACTGGAGGTATGGAAGAGTTGCCCCATAACGCAAAATTAGGACCCCTTTGCCCACTATGCTTATTATAAATGTAAGCCACATAAGCCAGTCACCTATTTTGTCTGAAGTTCTGCTCCACAAAGTCACTAATTCTCTAGTAATGTAACAATGTTTCATTTTAATCCATGTTCTGAAACAAGGTCCTTAGAGAAGGGGGTGGGGCTGTTAGATAATAGAGCACACTGTACACATGTGGGCCAGCCTGACCATGTCTGGTGTGCCCAAAATGTATGCATAACTCCTCCTGACTCCTGTAGAACCATGATTCTGAATCTGGAAACAGACCTATAGTATTAGCTATACATATTAATAAAGGAACATCACAGAAAAAAATATTATTTGAACAACATTTGCTATATTTAACTATAAGTGACAGAGCATATTATAGGAGAAATTAAATGACATAATATTCCAGCAACAGAAGTCTGCAACTCATATAATCTATTCCAATCAGTATATTTTAGGTACTTACAACATAGGTTAATAACTTATGCATTGAAAATCAGACAGTAACCTATTGCACATAATATACAGCGTTGCATGCAGGTACATGAGGGTTCCATTAACATTTTTATTAAATAATACCAATAGTATCGGTAACATTTACTAGCAACAATCCTTCCTGTACCACCCCTGCTTCATATCAGGGAAACAACACTTGAAAGATACTACAACTTACACTGGGTACACACTGGGCGATATACCATCTGACCGATATATCATGAGCAAGTTGGCTGGTGATCACACCCTATATGTCACAACAATGTTGTTCACAGAGATAATGTGTCGGCTGTGGAAAACAGACAATGACCAATATACTGTATATCTGCAGACTCAGTGGCAAATTTGTCTGTTTGTACGGGCATCCCCCGACCACCTGTAAACTTGCTGCAAAGGCTGGCATCTCAGCTGGATGAGAAGATACAAATGCCCACCCAGCTGTGATATGTCAGGAGTCCACCATCAAGTCTTCCTAGTGTGTACCCAGCATTACACAAACACACACACACACACACATACTGTATACACACACACATTTCTTACAAAAAGTCAAAACATTTATTTATTTTAAATTAAATGGAATATTTTTATATAGACACAATGATAAATTAAAATGGATCCTACCTGGAATAACTTCAAACAGGAATTTTCCTGGGCTTTCCTCATTACAAGGATGCTCCACAACTCTATTTCCCGGTAGGAAGATGGTTCCCTAAAAAACACAAGATGATTATCATTTATGTAGAACTGACTGTTACTGTACATTGCTCTGTTTAGGGGAATTGCTGTGTGCCATCTAATCTGTACAAATAGGACAATAGCATAATGAAAGAAAGTAAGTATATTTGAATACTGTATATGTATTATATATATAATACAATAACAATATAAATGTAACTGAACAATGCATGTACGCAATAACAGCAGTGCCAATGTAGAAGTGGCAGAATGGAATTTCATAGCATTACAATGGAAGCAGTAGGCAAAGTGTGGGTACTGTATACTATACCGATGCATAAAGGTCCACTACCGCCATTGCTTGTAGGCATAGTGTTGACAGTTATTTGGAGTCTATGAAATATGGGACAGTAATATGCAGTAGCAGTTCTAAGAATGGAAGATCATATTAATCTTTATGTATTATTAAGAGTTCATAGAGAGGGCACAAATTCTACAGCACTACACAATATTGACTCATTCACATCAGTCCTGCAAAAGTGGCGCTTACAATCTATAATTCTGTACCGACAATATGAATGCACACATACATTATGTAGGGTTAATTTTTTGTCCAAAGCCAAATTACCATCTGTTTATTGGAATGTTTAACTACATGTCCCAGCATGCCCTGACAGATTTTTATAATGGATTGCTAAAACGGTGGCAGAGCATGCTGGCACGTGTAGTTCTACAACAGCTGGAGGGCCATGAGTTTGACACCAGTGTTTTAGGCTATGAATAGAAAAAATAATGTGGAGAATCGCACCTTAAAATATCTAATCCCTCCTCCCCATTTTAAGTCAGTCTTCATTAGTAAATTATTAATTGCTATGTATCACTTGTCCTTTTCATTTCCTGGTCTCAAATCTTATAGGTCTTATTGTACTTAAAGCTTAATTGAAACTGACACCAGATGACAAAATGGCCTTTGATGTTTAACAGTGATGACTGTAGATATCTTAAAATGCACCCTGTGTATAAACTAAAGTTTATCCTGCCCTCCGATTACAATATAAACATTTAAGATGCATTAATTTGTTTTCCTTTGTTTATATTTGTGTTGTGTTTTTGCGAAAAAACCTCCCTCCACATAGGGCAGTATTTATGATTGAAAGTAAAGGGGCATACACATGTAGAGATATGTCCTAAGCGATTTTGCTAAGCTATTTAGGGTAGGCGATTTCCTGGGATATATAACGTATATTATTACCTGAGGGTGCTATTGTGCTTTAGACTATGTTTGCCATGTGATGCCTGGACTTTGGCTTATGGAAATATAAAGCTTTTTTACTTGCATACAAGTCTGGTGCTGTTTTCTCCAAGGAACTGATTTATCATTACTTGGATCTGGATATATCTGATTGATTGACTGGGCACAGATACTTATCAATGTGGAAGCGTTGTGCGGCATAATTGTATACATATATATATATATATATATTTATATATATATATATATATATATATATATAGTCTCGTAGGATGGAACAGACAGCGGCACTCCAAGGGTTTTCAAAAGCGTGTATTAAAGCAAACCAACGTTTCGTTTGCTTTAATACACGCTTTTGAAAACCCTTGGAGTGCCGCTGTCTGTTCCTTCCTACGAGACTACCTGTTTGTTCCAGAAGGCACCCAGGTACTGAATCCCAGCTGAGGGAGTGCCAGGCCATCTACCTCTCTCTCTCTCTCTCTCTCTCTCTCTCTCTCTCTCTCTCTCTCTCTCTCTCTCTCTATATATATATATATATACATACAATAGCAGGACGGCGGCACTCGCTTAGCTTATAAATAACTGAGACCACTCAGTAGCTCATATCAGCTACTGAGTGGTCTCAGTTATTTATAAGCTAAGCGAATGCCGTCGTCCTGCTATTGTATATTTGGACTGACCGTCTTTGGGAGGGCAGTTATATATACAGTGTCTAGTGTCCGTTTTTGTGTCTCTGAAACACTACCATCTGTTGGTAAGTAAAACCACATCTCTTTCTCTCTCACACATGCACAAACAGAGAGGCAATCACAAGGTAGCAGACTAGCTTTCGAAGCATCTGCTTTGAGCAGGCTTACTAGTTATTAATATGAATGTTAGACTTTTGTAGTGTGTGAATATGTATGTAGTGTTGCTACGTAGCATAAGATCAACATAAAATTTAATGGCTTTGATACAAAAAAAAAGTTCATTTTAAGTGACAAATACAGAATGAATCATGCCAAAGATAATAACTAACTGGCTCATGCAATGTCTGGCTGCCTATATTTAGTTATCACTCTTTCCATTCACCAATGCTGCATAGTCCAGTTGTTTCTCTCTCAACAGATGGCTGGGTTCTGGGTCTGCCATCGCTGCCAAGTCCACGACAGATGCAATAACTGTGGCAGGTGGTTTGATTTGCATTTGCTAAGGGTAAAACATTTCATGGCTGTCTTGTAATAAGAAAAGTTTTAATACAGTAAACCAATTGCAATTAGATATTATATATGCAATTGAATATACTGTTTATTTAATGTTCCATTTGTACAGTAAAACAAGTTGTCATCAGAGCCATCCACTAATTTCATGTTTATTATTCAGCTTAATAAAACCGCTTTTCGACCCAGAACCAACCTGGGTAGCTGAACACGGGTATCAAGTTGTGTAAGTGCGGTTTGAAACCCTGTTAACACTATAGGCTAGACCTGACTTAGTGGTGGATCTTCCCTCTGATATCATCTCCAAGTGCTAGTGAGCTCTCCATAATGTTTTAATGGGACCCAGGTCAGATGACTCGGGTCACCCATTTATACTGCACCTTTACCCAGGTCTTTTCGAGGTCCAACCCTGTTATCTACAATACCTGCATTGGCATCTTGGATAAATTGACCTGGCTTATTTTTCAGGGACCCTGTTCCACTAAGCCGCCACCCTGTTGGTGCAGCAATTGGTTAGGATATTGCCGCAGCACAAAAGGGGTATTAATTACTACATCTGCCATACAGTCATTTCAAATAGAGGCTTAACTTGCTAAAGAAACAAATCACAAGTTGATGTCACATGTTTGACAGTTTTTAACTATACCTACTGTAATAAAGCAATGTCATTTTATTATACACTTCTTATACTTCTTTTCTGTGCGCCAACAAAGAAAGACATTCTTCCCTATCCATTTTTTCAAAGAAACAAATCAGTCAGATGAGAGTGATTGATTGAATTCAAAGTTTAAACTTTTGAAGTTTGGATCACCAAATGTTTGTGCATTAGATCATTTATGGTATACATGAACCAAAATTTCCATCACCCTGTGCACTTCCCATTCCACTGAAGGGAAACAGTTCTCAGTTTTATTGAGTAACATGTTATAGACCTGAGTTGAGGTCTTTGATTGGGACAGCTTTGTTGACCTATGCATGTCGTCACCCCGGACTTCGTCAGCCCTCTGACTTGCCTTGTCTTTGCAGGGGATGGCGGCAGAATCGCCAGCCGCCATCCCCCGCCAGCTGCTCTGCGAAATGGGATGCGCGCGCATCTCGACGGCGCTTCCCCCGGGTCCCCGCTGGCTTGCCGGCGGTCACCCGGGGTCCCCACCGCCTCCCCGCTCCCCCCGCCGCCGCCCCTAACCCTGTCCGTTTCTCTGAAGCGGAGACGGACAGGGTTCCCGTCGCCCCACCACCCGGAAACTGAGACGCGCGTGCGTGTGAGACACACGCGCGTCTCAGTCAGATGGAGCCAGATGGAGCACCTCGCTGCTGGCGGATCACCAGCGGAGACAGTCTGGCAATTCGCCAGCAAGAGGAAGCCCGGCTCCATCTGTATATATATATATATATATATATATATACATATATATATATATATACTGTGTGTGTGTGTATATGTGTATATATGTGTATATATATATATATATATATATATTTACCAGACATGAAAAAGTTCGGCAGTAATAACTTACTTTGCAAATTGTTTACAAGTCTTAATAATTCTCATATGTTACTGCTGATTAACAGACATTAAGTGCACAGTGTGCATATTCACAAATTACAAATTAGCAGATGGCTAGTTTATCACACGAATCAGAAACACCAAATTAATAAACTTCCAGTATTGTATGATATACAGTAAGCAGGTCTCATAGTTTATAACAAATGCAGCATCAAACAATCTGTTGCATATTAATTTAACATAAACATTTCCCAAAGAATAAGCAGAGACTAGAACAATTTCAAACAGTGGAATTATGATGTAATGTATTTGTATTACAGTATATTATATATAAATGCAGACAGCATGCTCTGATATATGTTTTCTCCAATTCTGGATGAATCTTGTCTTTTAAAATGTGTTTACCTTTTAGAATGGGTCTTATAACCTGTGACTACCTCCAAGTCTAAGACAAAGCAGTGGTCTACATATCTACAGATACAGTATAATGGTGCGGAAATTAAGACAAAAAAGTTTATGCCAGACCTACTGCAGGTCATAAGAGCGGACTTACAGTTTGCCAAAATGCACTGATGTCACTGATCGTAAAGCCCCATACACACTAGAGCACAGGTTCTCAAAGTTGGTCCTCAGGACCCCACACAGTGCATGTTTTGCAGGTGTCCTCACAGAATCACAAGTGAAATAATTAGCTCCACCTGTGGATCTTTTAAAATGTGTCAGTGAGTAATGAGAGCACCTGTGTACCTGCCGGGTGACCAGGAAACCGTGAACTGTGTGGGGTCCTGAGGACCGAGTTTGAGAACCCCTGCACTAGAAGATATTGTAAAAGATCTCCCTCAGAAAGAGGCTTCTGAGAGATATTTTTTCACAATATCATCTAGTGTGTACACTAAGGTGGGATATTTAATTACCGGCGAGCATCTCCTGTCGGGGAGATGCCCGCCGGGCCCTATTCAATGCGGTCTTCCCCAACAGCATTGAGCAGGGTATCTCGGCAGAACGAGCCCAACATCACAAGCTGTTGGGCTCATTCTGCCGAGAACGGCCGGGAAGTGGCGAGCTGCCGGCTGATTCTTGTGCCCAAATGGGTGAAGGATCCTGTGGAAACTTGTGGTCTTGAGGTCTGGTCTGGGACAACGTGTGTATACAGCTTTTGTTAGTTGTTCCAATGGATGACACACACCAAGAAGAGGCTGGTAGGTTGGCACAACCTACGCATTTCGCCGGTTATATCTGCTTTTTCAAAGGCGATCTGTTGCTGCCAATGGATCTATATTTATACTATATCCAATATGGCTGCTGATTTATTGCAGCTGTGAAGCCATCTGGTTACTGCCTTTATTTTAATAAAAAAAAATAACTGAAAAATGTATATATCCCATGGTTAATCAAATAATAGTTATTACAGGACAGACTATCAAAGAAATACATAACACAAGTTTATAAAACAAATATAAACACATTCATTACCTTTCTAATCTGTCATGTGACCAATATGTTTACTTATTTGTATGACCTGGGCCCCGGTCTACGTTATTCTTTAACCAATCAGAGTATGTTGTAGGGTTCTTACCCTCATCGTAGATCTTTACCAGATGACCACAGCACTATATGTCCTTTATTCCGTGAGTTTTACCCAGTGTACTTCCGCGATCACGTGACCGCGATGACGCAGCAGTTACGTATTCGCAATGATGTGACTTAGGGTTTAATTATTCATCTGTCCTCTTGCAGTCATGTGACCGCGATGACGTGGCAGTGACTTGACCGTAATAACACCATGCAGAGCTCTGTCATAGATGATTTCTTTCCCCGTGGTCATGTGACCACGATGACGTGGCAGTCACATGTCCACGACTCAGATACAGCACTATCATAAAAAATATGTGACCGCGAGAGAACAGATGAATAATTAAACCTAAGGTGTGTCAACGCAACCACATGACTACCGCATCATTGCTGTCACGTGATCATGGAAGTACGCTGAGTAAAACCATAAAAGGAAGGAAAAAATGCCATATAGCACTCTGGGCATCTGGTAAAGATCTATGCAGATCTACTATCTACAAAGTAATTTTTTAATAAAGGCAGTAACCATGTGGCTTCACAGCTGCAATTATTTAGTAGCCATATTGGATATAGTATAAATATAGATCCATTGGCAACAACAGATCACCTTTGAGAAAGCCGGGTATATCTGGCGAAATGCGTCAGTGTCTGAGACGGGCTTCTGAGGGTATTGCCAAAAGGATTCCAAAGGTCATTCTAGGAACGGGACCATGTACTTCTAAACCAACGCTATTGTGAGAGACTGTACTATAAAATATGATATCATTTCATGCCTATTTTTTATGCCTTTACATTTTTTTATCATGATTATCACATTTAAATAAAAATATTGATTTTATTTTAATATCCAATGGTTTTTTATTAGTCCTCCGAACAGCGCTTTGTTCACACAGTGCTAGCCATGCCCCCATAGTGCCGGAAAGTGGCATGGCCTCGTGGCAGGGGCACACCATGAGGCCACACCCATTAAATCAAGACCACGTCCCTTTCAGACACATGTGTGGCTCCATCGCGCGAGCATCCCAATGTCCACAGTCACAATGTTGAGAGGTATGTATAAGAGCTTTGGTGGTTGGACCAATGGTGGCATCTAAAGAGGCAAAAAACTATATTTTAGCATTTACAGGCACTAACAGTGGGCTTCTCAGCCCTTGCTCAATTGGACGCACTAACGTTCACCACCAGTAAAGGGCTTTATAGTTGCAAAAAGGTGCAGATGTGCCACTGACAAAAGTATTCCACACTACAGAAAACAAATTCATTATTTTCAACTATAGCCATTAAAATTACATACCCTCCAACATGACCCATTCCATTAGGTACAAAATGCTCTGTTCCTGGACTTCCCTGCCAGTGGCAGTTACAGATGTGAGCCTGCATCACAGTCCAATATTCAAAAAGGGGAGCCACACCAGCTGCCATCCCAAACATCACTGAGAGTTGATGTGACCCCCCCTCTTTGAATATTGGACTGTGCTGTAGGCTCACATCTGTAACTGTCACTGGCAGGGAAGTCCAGGAACAGAGCATTTTGTACCTAATGGGATGGGTCATGTTGGAGGGTATGAAATTGATGTCTTAAAAAATGATTGGTTTTAGAACAACTTACTTGTACTACAGTGTGTAAAACGTATTTGGATCTATTCAGAAGTTTGAGTCCTCACAGTAAGGGGGCAATTTACTAAGATGTGTATTCTACTTCACATGTGATGTTGATATGGGCAACCAATCAGATCCTGTCGACTATCTTCTAGAGGGGGCTAAATAAATAAGAAGTAGATTCTGGTTAGGTACTGATTTGGAATAACAACCTTTAACATGCATGTTCATGCTAACAGCCCACCTTCTGCTGATCTCCTGCGCCTGGCTGTGCACTCAAAGAGAAAGGAACGCCGGCATGTACGTACTACTACCTCTCTTAACAGTAATTAATTTTGAGGCCCTGCTCACGAGGAGACAAAAAAGATATGCTATATTTGTCCCCAAGGTACTTGTATATTCTGTGCTGTTTCCAGGTTTTATTGAGCATTGTGAAGCTTGACTTTAATGCATAACTTTACACACATACCATAAACGATTGTGCAATAGCCGTGAAACAATGAAGGCTCTGTTGCATATCCACCTTCTACTAACTTCTACGTGCAGAAATACAATGATCCACATATATAAATGTTGATACCATCCATGTATGTGTTTTTTTTTTCTTTTAAAGAACGCTAAACTAAAATGCTTACATTTCTATAGTAACTTTACTGTGCATGTATAGATGTGTGCATGTACATAAACAATATACTGTCAGGGCCGACCCACCCATTACGCATTGTATGCAGCTGAGTAAGGCGCCATTGTAATCAGGGCGCTGACAGTGTCTCCTTCATTGCTGTCAGCGCCCTGATTACTATGGTAACGCTTACTGTAAGAAGGCGGTAGCCAGCCGCACACAATTTAAAGCTGTGACGGCCAGGTAGCGAGCCAATCAGAGCTTGTGGTCTGGCTGTCAATCATAAGCGGCAGTGGTGGCTCCTGATTGGCTGCTGGACCATGAGCTCAGATTGGCTCATGGTCCAGCGAGAGAGTTCAAAATAGCCGCAGACCTACTCTGAGTATACAGCCGGTTAGCTTACCCCTCTCTGCCTGATTGTCACGGTTTAAAATTGTGTCTTCCTTACAACGAGAGGCAGCAATTCACTCTCCCTTGGCAACGAGCATTTCATTACCCCTTGGCAATGAGAATTTAAGTCCCTGTTGGTAATGAGCATGTATTCCCTACTTGGCAATGAGCATGAAGCCCCCTTTGCATTAAGCATGAATTCCCTAGCATCAAGCAAAACCCCCCTAGCAATGAACATGTAGGAAAGTGGCACTTACTGTATGTGGCAAATATGTAATGGGCATCATGGTGTGTGGCATAATGTTTAACAGCTATCTCGGTGCATACCCTCCAACATGACCCATTCCATTCGGTACAAAATGCTCTGTTCCTGGACTTCCCTGCCAGTGGCAGTTACAGAGGTTGGACTCCAGCACAGTCCAAAATTCAAAGAGGGGGGGTCACATCAACTGCCAGTGTGTCCAGGACAGTGAAGTTTGGAGTGGCTCCCCTTTTTGGCGGTGACTCAAATGCAGAATTGTGACTATTTCCAGGGCATCTCACAGCTTGAGACTGTTATCCCACATGCAGTTAAATTGCTTTAGGGGAAATTTACTAAGATGGGCGTTCTATTTCAGATATGATGTTGCTTTGGGCAACCCCTGGCAAATGCAGTATGCCTATTCTGAATAAACATGGATGAGAAGATGTCCTGCTTAGTGGCATTGCACAGGCTAAATGTGCTGCAAAAAGAGTACATCACATACTGAGATTGCTAATGCCTTGGTACTAGCAGCATCCAAGTCTGAACCACAAAGAGGATAAGCTCATCAACGTTTCTGTACGTAAGAAGCTGGAGGTAACATGGATCAATCGCACACAGGCAGGTGAGCTTCTATAACATTTATCACCAAAATCATCACAGAAAACTGCCACATCAGCACCCCAAAGATTGCAAACTGAGATGGTAACTCAACCAGGATGGAAGAGTTTCACCTATACTAAAAATAAGGTGACCAACCATCCTCCTTTAGGGAAGACAGTCCTCCCTTGAAAAGTGTCCTCCTTTATGTCCTATTTTATTGGCCTTAATAATATTGCTGCGGCGGTGGTGGCTTCTGTGATCAGACCTCTCTAATTCCGCAGTGCTGTTCCTGTTGGCATTTGAGTTTTATCCACGCAGTCAGGATCACCTCTTGGACTAAGCTTCAATCAGTAGTCACACACCGGAAATGTCTTTGTGGTATGATTTGTTTTATATAAACTGGAACTGGTCATTACATGAACTAGTAATGAGAACAAGGTAACTGTACATGAAGAGCTTTCACTGCATGCTGCATCTCTCTCTCCTTCATGTCACCTTCAGACACAGGAAACAACAAACAAGTACCGTATATACTCGAGTATAAGCCGACTTTTTCAGCACATTTTTTATGCTGAAAAAGCACCTCCTCGGCTTATACTCGGGTGTATACGGTAGTTTGTTTGAAATCAGTGCTGCCGTGCCGGGGTTAGAGCCTGCAAGTGTCTCTCCTGCCCTCTCACAGCTCGGTGCGTGCGCCAGGAAGGAGTGCGGGGAGCGGGGCAGGAAATAAAGTCACAGCCGCATGCTTACACGTAGGGAGGAGGAAGAAGATGCTGCTTCTGCAGATTCTGACAGTGTAGGTGAGCCTGAATTAGCGGTGCCGGAGCTGCGCGGCTGATAAACGCTGACTGACAGTGCGTACACAGTGCCACATCCGTCAATCCTGCAGCCCCAGCACCGCTAATGGAAGCTCACCTACACTGCCGATATCTGCATAAGAAGCGGCTTTGCCTCCCTATCTAGTACCACACTAGTACTGGTGCTCTGGGGGCCGGGCCACCCTGCAATGCCGACAGGGCCACCCTGAGGAGGGGACAGCCAAGACTTGTGGAGAAACAGGGCAGCAGCCACCAGCACTATGAAGCTGCAGGATCCGGAGTGAGCAACCAGGTCAGGGCTGAAGCTGATCCCTGTGAGTACTAGTGTCCCTGTTGGGACCTATCTCCTTCCCTCCTCTGCCCCAGACCTTCCTCCCCTTCCCTCTTAGAGGTCATAGTTGACTATGTACCACAGACTCCTGCCTGTGGAACCCCAATGATCTAGTGATGGGGACACTTCAGTGTCATGGGTTTTATCTTATGCCCCTAGAATGAGACCTGAGCTACCATTATATCTCCCTGTGGCCAGTGTATTAGTAACTGCTCTGTGCATTTCCCATCCTAGGCTTATATTCGGGTCAATAAGTTTTCCCAGTTTTTTTAGGTAAAATTAGGTGCCTCGGCTTATATTCGGGTCGGCTTATACTCGAGTATATACGGTATATGCATACATCACAGACTGTAAAACACATACAAATATGACAGCACCGCCTGCTGTCCCTCCAGTATAATTGCATCTTAAGTCTCATCTGATGTAGTTATCTCAACAGTTCCTTTCTTAGGCTCAAATGGTAACTTCTGCACATGCGCAGAAGCACTGTATGCAGCCATAATATAATAGCCATGTGGTAGCAGCTGCGCACACCCGTCCGCCCACCTGCAGCAGCAGTACCCTGCGCCTCCAAGTCAAGACTCCACCTAGCTGTGCAGCACGCCCAGCCCAGGCCCTGTCTCAGAGGAGGAGAGACAGCTCAGAGCACAGTGATCATATTGGAGATGGGGGCAGCAGGGAAGGCGGAAGGGGGTGGGAGCGATGTCAGAGCTAATATGTGTAAAAAATTTTCAATGGGGGTGTACAAAATGGAGTTGGCTTTTATTTTGCACTGACTGGGATTGTAGGCCATGCCCCCTTGCCACCAGCCCATGCCCCCAAATTTCGGGAGTTGTTGTCCCTCCTGCCGTGGATTAGAATTTGGGAGGTATGGGTTGCTGGGGGCCCAAAGCATATGCTTGCCCCTGGGCCTACGAGTCGCTAGTTCCGCCACTGCCCACCCTACTAGTCTATTTAGGTTTGCTCCTTGTTTCTTTTTTTTTCCTTCAGTTTATTTGTGTCCTTTTCATTTTCATTGTAAAAACTCACAAAACACATTTCACCTCTATTGTACAAAAGCTGTCAATCACTCCATTCCACTAGAATAGCACTGCGGGTTTAAAGTTTGACAGCATGTGCACCAATTATTTTGCTTAATCACAAACCAAATAAAAGTAATACAAGGAGTAAATGACATTCAGAGTTTGCTATGCTGGGTTCCATGAAAACATGTACTTAATTATTAGTTATTCTGTGATTATCTTTTTTTTACTACCAGTGTGTCATTTACTTTATTTTTATTGCCACTATTTCAGTAATTTATTATTAAGATATAAAGCGCTTGAGGACATTTGTGTGCTTTAAATGAATTGTCTGCTTGTCACGTTTTACACATAATTCATTCTGTGCCAAGGGGCACCGAGTCGCTGTCACCTCATGTGCCAAAGTGCTTAATGCAGCATTTGGACTCCACTTAAGCCGTAGGACAAATGTGCCAGAAGAGATGAAGTCACTCATATAAAATCTCAGCGACAAATTGAGTCTGTAGGCGGAACACCTGCATCTTTGTTTAAGCTTTACACAAATGCTGATTCCCTCACGCCATTAACAGCTAATGAGTGAATCCTGCTCATATTTAAAGCATTAATTGCACATCTTGCCACTGTTAAAAGATGTAGCACCTTTATGTAATCATTGGCCTTGTCTTCTGAAAGAAACAGGTGACTGAGCAGATTAGTGAAAGGGCCGCACATATTTTATATGAGTTACGTTTTCTATTGACCTCCCTGACCTCTCGCTTTTAACAACACCCTGTCATTATAACTGTGGCATTTTGCTGATGGCCTGTCACAATTGTTGTTTTTTCATGATGCTATATACAGGATCGGATTGCCTTAACAACCCTGATCGTTATACATGCTTTTCAGACGGACAGTCCAGAATACTAGTTTAAATAGATTGTGCATGAAAGAAAATGCACATAACCTTTTGTTTCTAAACAGCCGGTGGTACTTTGCATTCTATCCACCTGTGGGTTGATGGGCAATGATTTTCTGTAGGCATAAAATATTTGTACAGTATTGTGTAATATGTCTTGTTACTAATACCCCTTTCAGACAGAAAAAAAGACCCGGGAATTTCCCTGCTCTTGCCGTGTCGACCCGGGTTTTTCTTCTGTCTGAAAGGGTCAACACGGGTCTAAAGTTCCGGGACTTCGACCCAGGTATTTAGGGGTTTTTGGGATTATTACACATTGTTAGGCACGGATTGGCTCTCCTGGTGGGGTGCTGGCTGATTGGTTGTGAGGATAGGCTTCTCTGATTGGCTGGGAGGGCATGGCAATGGAGCTGGCCTCTGAGGTCATTAGGGAGCTGAAAAAAGGATAGCATGGCCCACTGGTAGAAGCAAGAGGTGAGAGCTGCTGGCAGTGAGAGGGGAGGAGGATATCGGCAGATGACTGGGACAGTCAAAGATGTACTCAAACATTGCAAATATACTGACAGCCATGTAAGGTAACATGTACCTTCCAGTATATAAAAACAATAAAACTTGTTTACAACATATCCTTGTGTCATGCCATGGTTAATGCAATGCAGTGAGCAGTAACCACCCACTTCTGATGACCTCATCTCTGTGTGCCTTTAAAACTGTCCTATTCTTATGACACACAGAGTTTTGCAGGAAAAATCCAGCTTCTGTGTGAAAGGGGTCGACACGGGAAATACCCGGGTTTTTGCTCCTGTGTGAAAGGGGGTCAGCCCCTTGCTGTCTAGTTGTACCCGGGTTTTTGTATCCGGGAAATACCTGGGTTTTGGGGATTTTTCTGTCTGAAAGGGGTATTATTGTTGATATTTTCTGCAGTGGTAATAAAGATTCAGGAATAAAACAAGTTTCGCTTGTTTTTTTTACATTTTTTTATTTTTGTTTATATTATGTATTATTGTGTGTATATATTTGAATTAATTTATTCTATATAAAATCATGTTTAAATAAGAAAGAAAAAAAAATGATTCTGGAATAATTTATAGAGTTGTTGAATGAGTAATTTGAAAGGAGAGCGCTCTCTGAAAAGAGTTTCATGGTCCCGAGTAAATAAACTCTTTAATATAGTATGAATTTCTTTAAGAAGGTACAATCCCTTCTCTTTGAGAGCAGCAGTCCGGTCAAATATTTGGGAAGCCCACTTTACCAATATTAGAAGGGACCAGCGCCCATAATCCTTTTTTGGGTTGTGTTTTGCTTGCTACAGGACCAAGGTTATTAGAAGGACCCCACATCTCTAGGAGTCTAAGTGTAAAATGGAAGTAATCCCTTTCTATGGTAAAAATAGGTGATTTTGCTCAATGAACGAACTTCTAAATTAACTTTTCTCTAGATGCCCCTCTGAACAACCCCCTGTCACCCCATACTTGAAGCTCATAGGGGTAGACCCGGAGGGGACAACAAAATATAAACACTCCCACTGCGTAATACTCATGGGCACATCTGTTCGTTTGGAAGGATGGATGGATGGAAGAGAAAGAAGTGCCAAGCAGTGGTGCATGCACAGAAGACCCCTAATGTCACACCTTTGGCAAGTCACTCTGGGTCCTAGTGCCTGCCAGCTACTTGTAGTAACAGGGCACACCTCCACAAGTGCACCAGTTTAAATATGTGGTTGTCCTTCCTCTGGACCCCTGACAGCTGATGCCTTCCATTGCCTTTGGCAGTCACACCACTGTTTTTGCCAGTAGATTATTAAAAAATGAATCAAAGCTATAATCACCACAATGAGATTATAAAAAAATATATAGTATAATATAGATGCTACATTTTATGGCATTTAATATATTTGTTTACCCTTCTTCCTATCCCCATCATATCCCTTGTTGTATTGTTGACATTGTAGACTGGGGTACTTATGTAGTTTCACGGTGGCAGGTGGCCGCCCGCTCCTTCCGGGTCCGTGTCCCCTTCCGCTCGCCACACTTTATAAAATCAACTCACGCAGCATGGGCGAGGGGACCCGGAAGGAGCGGGTGAAACTACACAACCTACAAGCTAAAATGGGTGCTGTCATGGCATTGACCATGCTGTCTCCTCAGCCTTGTTATGCTGCTCTATTCCTGAACCTCACCCTTATACTGTATAAATCTGTAAGTCTGTCTTCAATAAAGACTTCTCTCCCTCTCACACACATTCATCTTTTGTTGAAAATGCCTTAAGTGATAAATGGTTATATCAATATTGACACTGTAAACATTCATAGCAGCATGCCAACAGTTATGATATGTCAATATTGTCAAAATGATAAATAAATATATATATATATATATATATATATATATATATATATATATCCATCCTGTATAGCACACACATTATTACATTAAACGCATACACACACACCTACTTTCACTTACTTTGCCACGGGAGGTCATGCAGACAGACTGGGCATCTTGAATCATTAGGCATCACCTCTGTGGCATAATGCTGCAGTTAGTGTATCTATGGGAAGTGGCACCACTGTCATTTATCCTTTGGGAAGCAAAACTGGAAACTGGAAGCTCACTCTGCTGAGTCATGCATTTGCAAAGGCATCCAGACTGGATGGGAAAGGAATAAGTTCAGAATTACTATTGTCTATACAACGTACAGTATGCTGCAGCAATATTTTCTAAGTAAGTTGGGAAATAGGGATGTGCAGTCAGGGAAGGCAGTGTTTCCCCTGTAATTTTGTTTAAAATAATACAAAGAATATACCTATGACACATGTTCTGTGTCTTATTTTCTTTACATTATTTCAATCATTTATAACAATTACATTAGTTTGGGAGACACCATAAGCCAGGCATGTCCAAAGTCAGGCCCGAGGGCCAATTGCGGCCCGCATTGTCATTTCAAGTGGCCCGCAGCCTCCAGATTAAAGCAGGCAGAGCATCAGATGTGGGAAGCAGAGGCGGAACTACCATTGGTGCAGCAGGTGCAGTGCACCAGGGCCCCTAAAGACTAAGGGGCCCACTGCTGCCCCATCACCCTCTTCCTGTAACCCATTGTTTTTCCTTGTCACCCACTTCCTACGCATGCCTCTCCCTATCATGCTCGGCCTCTCCCTGTCACCCCACTGTTGTGTTCTATATTGTGAACTTGGGTTGAGGTGGAGGAAGGGGGCCTAAATTATATTTTTGCACCTGGGCCCAGCACCCACAAGTTCCGCCTCTGGTGGGAAGTACAGCACAGGACACTAAAGGTGGGGTCCCGGCGAGCGCGCCTTTACCTTGCTGTCTGCTGCAGTGTGGAGGTGCCGGCCGTCACAGTCAGATGTGTTTGGCGTCCTACACCTGCTGCTACAATCAAATATCACCCTACTCCACAATCACAGTGACAGCAGTGGGGGGAAGCTTGCTCCCGTAACATGCAGAGCGGAGGAGGGCAGCAGCGGGAGCCCAAGCATCTTCTGTCCTTGCAGTGCCTGTTTTGCCTCTCCTTCCTCTGGCTCACACAAGGGGCTGGGAAACATACAGAGAAGGGAGGGGGCAGAGTGGGGGACATACAGTGAAGGAGGTTAAGGATGGTTGACATACAGTGAATGGAGGCAGTGATGGCCATTCAGAGAAGGGGGAGCAGGGGCAGGCTGGGGGACATACAGTGAATGGGGGCAAAGTGGGGTACATAGTGAATGGGGGTCATACAGTGAATGGGAGTCATACAGTGGAGGGTCAGGCTTGGGGACATACAATGAATGGAGGCACTGATGGACATTAAGAGAAGGGGGCAGGCTGAGGGGACAGAGTGAATGGGTGCAGAGTGGGGAACATACAGTAAAGGGGGACATACAGTGAAGGAGGGGCAGACTGGGGGACATACAGTGAATGGGGGCAGGCTGGGGAAAATACAGTGAAGGGGCAGGCTGGGGGACATAGAGTGAATGGGGGCAGAGTGGGGGACCATTCTGATGTGATTAATGATTCAAAGAATGTCAGGCTGAATGGTCAGCCCCCACACATTTACACTTCACCAAATCTGGCCCTCGTCACAAAAAGTTTGGATACCCCTGCCATAAACTGTGCCGCCCACTAACAAGTGTACAGGATGAAGCGCCGGGGGCAGGGGTTAAGCCATGGGCTAAAAAAGACCATTACAAATGGTAAAAGTGACACTTCTGAAAAAGGCTTCATTGACAGGGGCTGCTGTAATTGGACAGCAAATCTAGCTGGTGTCCAATCCCAGCAGCCCCTGTCAAGTAAGCTTCTAGAAGACAGTGCTGTTTTTATCTCCCCTAGTTCCCCTGCTTGCCTGGTGAGTTTTTTTCTTTACTAAGGGGGTGTTTAGTGTCGGCAGCAGTGGTGGGGTGGTGGCAGCATGACAAGGGGGGGTTGGCGGCAGACTTAGCTGTTGGTTGAAAAAGCAGGGCACTCGAAAATGGGGAGGAGTTAGTACCAGAATCACACTGAAACGAGTGTATCCTCCAGCACCTTTTCAGAAGTGTCCTCACTTCTGAAAAGGTGCTGGAGGATACATTCGAGTGCCCAGCTTTTTCAAGGGCCCTTACTAAAGGTTCATCGCCATAGGATCTCTCTCTGAGATATTGAATGTTAAAGAAATACAAAGATTCTGGTATTGCTTTTAGACTGACATACCGCTCATTCTTGTGTACCCCTGAGGAAGTCTCTTCGGAGACGAAACGCGTCGGGTTTTTTCCATGCTGTTATCCATTCAAAGAATCTAAACCTACAGATGTCTTTTTCATGTTTTTTTAAATAAATGTTACTAAAAATGTCAAATTGTGTATTTGCCTAATTTGATCACACAATAAGGTGGTGGAAATCTCATTGGCGCCCTCTACATTCTTTTCCTGGTTTCTGTTCTGTCTCCCGCTAACAGGGGAGATTTTGTAGAGGTAGCTGCTATCTGCTATTGGAAGCGCTATCAGGGTCAACCCCCACTTGCATATATATATATATATATAAAAATACAATATGGACCTCGTATTGCGCTATCAGTTTCTAATATCTGCTGCTACTCCGATAAGGCTCCCCTGTTAGTGGGAGTCGGGCAAGAAATACACAAAAAAGAAGTTTATCGGAGAGCGCTGAGTTATGTACCACCTAGTCACCTTAGTGTAATATTCAACATAGGTAAACAATTCTTATATACAACGACGATTATTGTCCCTTTCCGGAATGAAACGTGGAAATCTTGTTCAAGGTAAAAAAGTTCTTTTATTGAAACCCAACGCGTTTCGTCAGAACGACTTCTTCAGGGGTAAGACTAAAAATGGTACAGAAAAAAAGAGCAGGGGGCGTATTTTCAATATTTGATCACTTCATTTCAATATACATACAATAGTTGTAATTTTATTGAACTTTGAGTACATACCAGAATAATATTTTCCTGAGTGTATGATCAACGATAATAATTCATACAGGATAATAATAAAATCTAAAATGTAATTAAAATAACCAATGAGTACATATAATATAAACAGAAGAGCAAGCAAGTGAGAATAATGGAGGATAAAGACTGGTGTTTCGCCAGGCTACATACCCGTAACAGGTAAGTGGACGCCAAATTGGCTTGATGATTGAATGTAGAAGATTATCCGGAAGTATCGGAATTTTATTAGGGTCTGAAAATATTAATTTAATAATTCAATTTTTAAACCTTTAGCTGGTAACCATAGAGTAATTTAGTTTTTTCTATTTATTAACCTACCCCCAGTTAGATGATTCAGGGGGAAACTTTCTTCTAAGTAATATAATGTATGCCTGGTCTTTAGGCGTAGAAATAATCAAAAAATCCTGAGTGACAAGAAAAATGTTAAGTTTTACACATTCCAAAATAGGAATGGAATTTGTTAGATAAATACCCAAAACTACATACCAGTAGAAAGATGGTCTAATATACAGAATCCAATGTGAGTAGGCGTGGTCTTAGATTTTAAAGGTCACCATACCTAAATAACAAATTTTAAATAATCAATTACTAGTGAATTTTATGTAATCGTTAAAGGAGTTAAGTGATCATTACATACCAAAATGGTGAATGAAAATGGGAAAACCACCGTGGCCTTACGGATTTAGTGAGACACAACGATCATCGGGAGTGGGATTCGTAAAATCTAAAAAATGTTATACTTAATTAATAAATTAATATTTTCATTATAACGGGGTTCCATATAAGGGGAATTATATCAGACCTACCGTATATAGATAAAATAATTTCAAAACCAGTGAATAATTCCAAAGTGACTTTGTTTTGAGAAATCACTTCTCAGATATATATCACCTAGAAAGGATAAGTTAGATAGGTGTAAGTCACCATTTGTCTGATAACAATTCAATAACTTGGGGAGCATGATATAGAATAGTATATTTTTATCAAATTTCTATGTTTATCTCCAGTATAATATAATTAAACAGATCACATAGTGGCCATTTATTAGTTTTTTCCATAGATTAAATATAGTGAATGGCTTAAACACTGACATGATTAAACCAAGCACAATACAGTTTCTTATAAGTATTAGGGTATCAAGAAAAGCAGCATAATTCATTGGAAATACTTTAAAGGATGTATCACAGTTTTACAGAATGTTACTAGACAAAGTAACTAAAAAGATTCCAAAGGTATCAACTCACCACAATGTAGCAGAATTAAATAGCTCCTTCACTGGCTGACGACAACTGCCTAGTGAATAGTGGAGCCTTTATATAGGGAGTTAAAGCCAGATCAACTTCCGGTTTAATAAAGTCTAAAAACGTCCCATATGGCTGTTTTTTATATATAAAAAGTGAATGGGCTGTGTAAACGCAACCTATTATATCCACCCAGCGTGAGAAACAATGTTAGAGCGGTGTGTAATATGTTTAATTCTTTTAATTAGTCTGGTGGAACGCACGCCCGCTCATGTGCGTTCCAACCAACTACTTCCTATATGGGCGGAACTAATCAAATGTTTAGCTGGTCCGTACATCAGCTAAATGTGTCTCAGCTGAACCGCCCAGTAAGCGCTAACTTATAATGTCCCTTGGATCTAAATGGTTCACCGTATAGCCGGATTATAGCGGTGGACCGCACGTCCATATAAGCGTGCACCATAACAGGTGTACCTTCAAATCGGTCCCCGCAATGTTCAGAACTTCTGTTCCGTGACAAGTCCTTCCTAGCGTGTTTCAACAATAATCAGTACTAATGTTCCTATCCGTGATACGTTTTTCCTAGCGTGTTTCCTAGCGTGTATCTATTAGTGTAGCTATTTAATTGCGATAGTGCGTTGACATTTTAATCCTTGCAAGGATTTGTCATTCCGATTCATTAATTTAATATGCTAAATATAATATAATTAAAAATATAAAAAATAAATAATAAAAAAAAAAAAAAAAAAAAAAAAAAAAATATATATATATATATATATATGTGTCTGTATGATGTGTGTGTATTGTATGTATGCAGTGTGTGTGTTTATATACTGTATATATGTAAGTATGCTTTGTGTGTGTGTATGTGAATATGTATATAGTGCGTGTTGGGTGGAATGTATGTTCTATGTGTGTGTGGTTGTTTAGTCTTTCTTTAGGGGCCCCCTTTGTCTCAAGAACCCCGGGCTCCATGGAGCCTTAATGCGGCTCTGGTGCATGGTACCTGTCCTAGCACCTATGCAGGTGACCAAGCTCCTTTTGGATCCTTAAAAAGCCCTGTTCCACCACTCAGTGCTCTTTGGTGTAGCAACTACTGTCCTAAAAATTGATGATTGATTGAAATGATATTCAGAATTCAAGCTCATTTACTATAGTTTTCCTGTATTTTGACAGGCTCACTCCACATAAGCAATGCATTTTGAACTACTCCAGAAAGCTAGGTGCCTCAGTGCACTTACTCCGAACTTGGCAAAGAATGTAGCCACTCAGCCATTGGCCGATGCACAGATCCTACTCATCTGCAAACACAACCACACGCACACACTAAAGGTTGTTTTAAAGCTGCGCACTTACTATTTTGTTCTTCTGAAATGAGGACCATTCAGCCTAGACTATAAATTAATTTCTTTAGTTCACTGTTAATTAGTAGTTTAATCACACAGCAACCAAATGCTATGCCTGCTGTATTTCTCTCCAAAAAGCATTTTTGATGCGATCAAAGGAAAATTTTGGCATAGGCACAAAAATTATTTTCCATTTAACTAGCACATATCCTGTGTCTTGAAACACACTTAGGCATAAACATATTTTGTTGGTTCACTACACTACAGAAAATGTGTAAGAAAACGTATGTACTGCTATTGGGTTCATCATTAAAGAACGTCATGCACTTTTTTAGGTCTGTTGAAAAACAAGATGAGAGATCATGTATTTCCCTATAGGGCTGTTTAAAAAAAAAAAAAAAAAAGGTTATTTAGGAAGTAACACTGCAATCATTTTTCTGTTCTAGCAATAGCACATCCCAACTATATCACTAAAAGGGGTGTTTGGGAGACATTTCCCGCAATCTGCAGTTTATTTATACTGAAACGCCTCCCTCTCAAACATGGCCACACCCACCAGGGGTTGGGTGTCCAACTGTTTCAGTGGATGTGGTCGCACCCACTATGAAATGAATATGCCAGAAAATGAGAAATAAAAAAAATGTTTTGGAATGAATTTCATGGCAGGTAAGAACAACTTGGCCCATCTGCACTGCCCTTTATTAATTGACTTTTTTTAATTTTGCAATAAGAAATGTATGTTTAAGTATAAAAATGTAAACTGTCAATAGAAAACTATTTATTTCACCATATGTAGATAAAGATGCCCCATAGTCATAATTTATGTTTTAAATAAGAAATGCAAGCTAAACCAGAGGTTCCCAAGCTGTGGCCCGTGGCACCCTCGGGTGCCTTAGGACACATGCCGGGGAGCCACGGGTTGGTGGTTCAGGACAAATTCAAATTATTTATGGTCAAAGTAATAGACAAAACCAGTGCTGGTGTCTGCCAATCATTAAATATGTGGACAAACAGAAGCAAATCCAGTCCCTCGCCATGTAACTGAACCTAAGGATGATATAAAAACACAATCTACTTAATTTTATAATTTTTCCCTAATTTTTTTTGACCTTGGGGTACCGTGAAGAAATTCTGATACTCTAGTGTGCCGTGATTCAAAAAGTTAAACAATAAACATACAGCATATTGTACAATATATTTTTTTAGTTATTTTTAGATATAAATTTACAATGCTCAATTGCAGGTTCTGCAATTGTGTGCATTCAAACCTCTGTGGGCCTCAAAAAATGATGGCCAGAAAATAAGGCAATTTTAACTTGCAGAGCTGGTCATTTTGTACGGGGAAGTATGTGTGCTCAATGTACTCCAGCAAGTGGTAGCAGTATACTGTATGCCAAAGCTATAGTACACTGCTAATAATAAACATTCCCAACTTTTGGGTCTTGCACACTCTGGAAAAGGGGCAAGGCCTCTGATGGGAGGGATGTGGCCTCCCATCTAGAAGTGGGGTCTTATGCATAGTGCCACAAACCATGCCCTAGTTTTCCTCACTATTGAGGTATGCCCAGCTGTGAGCTGCTGGCATGCCCCTTGTCCCTCTCTCCTGTAACTAGACACTGTGTACATGCACACAGCAGCTATTCACCACTGCAGCTAATAACAGGGGGCCTCCCCTCTGCCCAAAGAGCGGCACTGTCCTTAAAAAATTGGGACAGGTGGGAGGTATGCTGAGGGCAACTGGTGAACTACAATAGACTCAGTATATAATTTTATTTGGTCCTAGAACACCAACCCTTGCAAGAGACTCACAGCAACCCAGGTGCACAGACACACTATGGGGAAGATGTATTAAGCCTGGAGAAGAGATAAACTGGAGATAAAGGGGTTTATTCTAGTTCATTCTTTCTGACAAAATCCTTCTTAGATGGACAAAACCATGTGCACTGCAGGGGGGCAGATGTAACATGTGCAGAGAGAATTAGATTTGGGTGAGTTATTTTGTTTCTGTGCAGGGAAAATACTGACTGCAAGATTTTACACTTCAATATAGATCTCACTTTGAAGAAAAACCCCACCCAAATCTAATTCTCTCTGCACAAGTTACATCTGCCCCACCCGCAGTGCACATGGTTTTGTCCATCTAAGAAGGATTTTGTCAGAAAGAATGGACTAGAATAACCCCCAAAATGAGGGGATATTTTATAACAGTGAATAGATGCTGTAGGCATGTGCACAGTGTGTAGCAGGGGGAACTCCTAAATGCCCCCCCCCCCCCCCATATGTGCCACTGCCGGCCCTGGGTGGGATGCAAGACAGTCCCCAAAAAATGGGACTGTCCCTTGAAAATTGGGACAGTTGGGAGGTAGGGTGATGTGCATGATTGTAGTATTTTTACATGTTAGTAGTAACAGCACCAACTATATAAGATACCTCTGCACAACACACACAGTTCAATATTACTTTATTAATAATGATCACGTACAGTTACAAACAGGATAACATACAGTGTTGCTTTGCTCTGCTCTCCCTTTTTATTTTCACCTCAATGAACAACACCCTCGAGATGTGATCAATACATTTGTTTCAAAACTATACAGTGAATGCTGCCCTGGTATTAGATTATGTTGCTAACAATCTGTTCCTTATGTTTGGGCATAACCGTGACATTTTGGTGCAATGTTATTTAACTATACTGTAATATGGAGACTGGTGGGGTTCTTTATCACTACTGTATGTGCCTTGCTGTTCCCATCTGGCAGCAGCTGCTGTATGTTTCTATGTTACTGTCCTGAAGAAATCTGTGTACAGAAGGACCACAGTTTTCTGTATGGTACTAGTCCCTTGTCCACAATCTTGTCCACGAAGAACATGCCGTCAACTGCAAGAAAGGTTCCTGGACTCTCTTTGATATATTGTACACCACGCACAGACTGTGAGAGAATGCTTATGTATCTGATTGACAAGTAGTTTTCCTCGTAAAAGCAGATCCAGAAAATTCCTTGATAGCAGCAGAAGACTAATCAGTTAAGATTACGTCTTAGAAAAATTCCCCTCGATAGACCAATTCATTTCCTAAAGTACTCTTGGTACTCTTTACCTATCACGGCGCCCATCGCGGGCATCGCGGGTACATTTATGTCTGGCCGCGACGCGACCGACGCGATGCCCGTGATTTCCCATTGAAACCCATGTTAAACATGGAAATCGCGTCGGTCGCGTCGCGGACGGCCATAAATGTACCCGCGATGCCCGCGACGCGATGCACCCGATTTCCCATAGCAATCAATGTTAAATGGCCCGACCGACGCGATTTTACTGTTAAATGCCTCAATGGACCCAATGTGGCCATAGGAAACAATGTTAAATGGGCCTTAGAGCCCAAATAGTTACCCTGAACTCTGAAATGGCCCCCCCAATTGTTTACGCCACCCCACGATCAACGTCAACCCGAAGCGTGGCGAGCGGCGGCGGTACGCATCCTCCGACCTTTTCATACCCCCACTATCCACGTCGGCGTGGAGTTGAGAATAGAATAGTGTGGCGAGCGCAGCGAGCCACCGAGCCCGAAGCGTGGCGAGCGGACGCGGATACCTTCACAGCTATACGCGTCCCCTCGCGGGCTTCACAGGTGTCCATGGCGACGCGGACACCTGTGAAGCCCGCGAAGGGACGCGTTTACCTGTGAAGGTATCTGCGTCCCCTCGCGGGGCTCGCTGCGCTCGCCACGCTTCGGGCTCGGTGGCTCGCTGCGCTCGCCACACTATTCTATTCTCAACTCCACGCCGACGTGGATAGTGGGGGTATGAAAAGGTCGGAGGACGCGTACCGCCGCCCCTCGCGGGCTCGCTGCGCTCGCCACGCTTCGGGTTGACGTTGATCGTGGGGTGGCGTAAACAATTGGGGGGGCCATTTCAGAGTTCAGGGTAACTATTTGGGCTCTAAGGCCCATTTAACATTGTTTCCTATGGTAAAATCGGGTCCATTCAGCCATTTAACATGAAAATCGTGTCCATCGGGCCTTTTAACATTGATTCCTATGGCAACTCGTGGGCATCGGCCGGCCATAAATGTGCACACGATGGCCGCGACGCGACCGACGCGATGTCCATGTTTAACATGGTTTTCAATGGGAAATCGTGGACATCGCGTCGGTCGCGTCGGTCGCGTCCGGGCATCTTTAGCCCGCATACGACGCGACCGACGCGATTTTTTACCTCACGATGCCCACGATCAAGATCGTGGGCGCCGTGCTAGGTAAAGAGTACCGTACTCTTTTCTTCTTACTGGAATCTCTCTTTATGGGAGGATGCCTAGAAATAGTAATAGAATATCATGTAAAAAAAAACCATATAAATAACCATATAAAAATAAAAAGTGAAGCTAATATTACCTATGCATATACATTGGTCATATACCGTATATTCTCCCCCAATTCTAGGATTTTATTTACACAAAAAAACTGATTTCCAGGTAACTAATGACTGACATATCTACTAATACATTTTATCATGAATATCTGTATTAAAGATCTTCCATTACAATAGAAGTATCTGTTGTTATACAAATGAATGTCACTCCAGAAACATCCACACTTTCACGGACGTGTAGTTACTACCAATGAAAAGGCCTATTGCACAACAGCACATATACTGTACTGAAGGTATACTGAAATAGTACAAATAGAGCACATAAATAATTGCTGTAGAATAATGGTACCTTCTTCAGGCTCCAACACATTGCACAATTCCACGTGGCTGTCATCCTGTCCTTGTCTTCCATTAAAGAAGCATCTGCTGTTTAGTCTTCATTTGTCTTTGGAGAATTATCAAATATTTCCCTTAAATGGCAATCCTGTCTAGATCATACTAAAACAAGATATAGTATATCGATTTAACAGACTGTCATTAAAACCTAATAATACATTTTTTTTTGCAGTGCAGGTTATGAAAATATAGAACGCTGTTCTTCACCCAGTCTTCATCTTGCTGCAGTGGGTTTAGTGTTTACTACATAGCTCATAATTGTACGCAACCCCAATGGTTTACATACAAATACAATGTTTAAGGTTCTGTGTATGTTCTAGACCAGCGGTTCTCAAACTATTTTGCTCTGGGACCCAGTCAGCAGGGCTGCTGAGAGGGGGTGGGGGGGGTGGGGGGAGTGGGTACTAATTGCCCAGGCCCGGGCTTGCTGGAGGGGCCCAGTGGGGGCCCTGGTCCGATCCCCAATTCAGGATCAGCATGAGCATCTCACTGACAGCATGAGTGCTCATGCTGAGCCTGCTGTTAGCATTGTACATGCTGTAGGTATGTGCTGCTGCTGTTGCTGGGGGGGTAGCACTCCCCCCTTGACTTTAAAGTGTGTTTTCACACACTAAACGTTTTGGAGGTGTGGCTTAATTGCGGGAGGTGGCCATGCCTCCAGCGATGAGGTCACACCCCCAAATTTTTACCAGGACCCGGCATACCTCTTGGCTAAATCTCCTGTCAGGCAATAAAAATTATATCAGGACCCCAGCAAGTTGCCACAGAATGGTACACACATGTATGTTCAGCAGACCGCACATACATGGCAGTATTGTGAAGGCACAAAATGATGCAAGGAGTCTGAAGTAACAGACAATTCAATTTAGTTTGAGAACCACTGTTTTAGACAAGTTCTGTACATGTGCAGAACAGGTCTTCTGATGTTGTTTGAAGCTGCTGCAAAATTGGCATGCTGCAACGTATGGGGAGAGAGGAGGTTTTGAAGGTATGACAGGTTTTCACAGACTACCTGGACCATATGGCCAGTAATATTCTTACTGTGATCTGGGACTGCACCCTCAGACACCACACTCAAATGCTCACTAATGCTAACAGAGGCGTCTATGTCCTGCAGGTGCCTCCTGCTGTATTTGAATTTTAATTAGACGTAATTGCACAGCCACTTCCTTACAGATGTGCAATTCCATATATGAGTTGGGCCCACTGACAGGGTGCCTGGGGTCCAACCTCTTTCTCTAGGGATCAGGTTCCAGACTGTGCATTTCAAATATACATTATGCTTATGTAACATTATACTGCGCAGGGCTGTTATGTATTCCCTACAGTGCATTGCTTTTATTAATTGTGTACATTATCATGAATGTACAGCAGTATTGACTATATAGATTTATCAAGGGGCCCAAAGTATGCACTTTTAAAAGGTTAGCCACATCCCCTCTGGAGACTAGCCACACCCCTGAATGCGGCCCCCTACTGCTGCATTCCCCTGGTGGGCCCTTCATGCCTCAGTCTGACACTGCCCACAGAACAGAAGCTTGGATTTACATTTTGAAATAAAAAGCACAATCTGATTCTGTAGGCGTACAAGGATAAGTAAATATGCTTACCCATCCCCTCCCCCCCTTAATTTGGCCCTGGTCTTACCCATTGTGCTGTTTTCATTATACTAGAGTGTGATGAGTATACACAACAGAATTCCCATTTAAACCAGCAAACCCGACCCAGTATCATAGTACTAGGACATTTTGTTAGATGTACTCTCAATTCTTACAACAAATTGCCAATTTGACCAGCTATACCCACCCACTTTTCTACAAACTCTTCTTTTTGCAGGTATAGTATGTGATCTGAGTTGGGCCTAAATTTGGGTAACTAAATTAGGATACTTGCAGTAGGATTCGGAACAATGTTAATTGTTCCCCTGACTTGTGCAGCAACACTGATTGCATAGATTGACAATAATACAAGGAATATGCCAAGAAATATAGTTACCTATAAATAATAGTGTCAAATGTGTCTATATTTATCCACGTCTGTCATGGATCTTTAAAACCGCCATATTTCATCTTTGTGTGTGGGGGCAAACTGTTGGGTTTGTCTTGCAATAATTCTCCATTTTCTCTGGTCATAGCTTCAATGATATCCTTCTTACAGTACCATACTATTAACATGATAAATGTCCAGATCTAAAGGCCCCCATCCACGAGGCCAAGGTATCGCATGCAAAACCCCGTAGGATCTGCGATTGGAATGCGAGGCACACAGGAATGCGCCTCACATCGCAATCACATGAAAATGACATGCGATGTGTCACTTTTTATGCAATCCATCACAAAAATAAGTCAGAATCGCATATTGTATGTAAGGCTTCCCCAAAACTGAAGCATGATTAACAGCAATCATATGCATTTTTTGCATGCACTGCATTGGCAGGCAGCGATCTGGAGAAAACATTTACTTATCATACTAAAGCTAGTGACTTCATCCTTGGACATAGCTTCATTGGAACCAGCAGCATGAGTTCAGTAGATATCCTGAGTAACCCTGAAGTTTTTTATACCACGTCACTGAAACAACCAAGAACTATATCTTATATCTTGCTGCCTGCAATACCATCACACTGCTGCCCAATTACATTAGGGGTGAAAGAACGATGATCTGACAATCAAGAAAAATAGCACCAAGAATGAATAGAGTGAAAGATGGATACAGACAGGATAAGAACATACTGTAAAAATCTACTGTACATCTGAAAAGATTATACTGTTATTCAATTAACATAAAGTTCTATTGATCCAAACACTAAAGAAGTTCCCTGGGCTCTATAGGACCTAATAATTGCTGCAGAAAGGTCACACTAAAGTTTTTGAGAAACAAGGGGTGAAATTTAATAGGATGAGAGATTCAGAAAGTGAGAGATTTGGTAAGAAATCTCTGTTGTTTTTAAAGCGGCAATCATTTACACTGCAAAATCAAACTGGATTTGCACTGTAAATGATTGCCGCTTTAAAAATAATGAAGATTTCTTACGAAATCTCTCACTTTCTGAATCTCTAATTCTATTACATTTCCCCCAAGGGGTGATATCCTGTCCAGGTATAGACAGCTTGAAATAGTATCCAAAATAACAGCGAATCTAAATACTACTACTTATTCAATGGTCCTTCATAGTACAAATGGGAAAACTAATTCCTCCAGTATTGGAAAATATTTTTGATTGGTTGCTAAAGGCAAGACCCAATAACACCTTTCTATTTACATGACTTATTAATCCACGGATGCCGCAAAAGATGTAAAGGTGTGAATTCCAGCACCGCCCATGAATGCCTTTGATCTAAGTAGTTTCAAAAGGCACTAGGTGGTGACTGGCAGGGGCGGGCTGGGCCGGGGGGCAGAGTGCCATATGTCCCCCGGGCCGCTTACCCACCCACTGGCTGCGGGCCATGCTGGATCAGCTCCTCCAGCCCTCCTGTGCTGGCCGCGGCTTCCAGAACACGGCCGCGGCTACAGGAAAATGGCCGCCGGCCTCCTGCACTGAGGATGTCCTCAGTGCAGGAGGCCGGCGGCCATTTTCCTGTAGCCGCGGCCGTGTTCTGGAAGCCGCGGCCAGAGCAGAAGGGCTGTAGGAGCTGATCCAGCGCGCCCCGCAGCCAGTTGGTGGGTAAGCGCTCCCCCCCCTGCCCGCAGCATATGTGTTTCTGGCACTCTGTGGGGGCATATGTGCCTCTGGCACTCTGTGGGGGCATATGT
This sequence comes from Crinia signifera, assembly GCF_055691185.1. Classification (NCBI taxonomy): domain Eukaryota; kingdom Metazoa; phylum Chordata; class Amphibia; order Anura; family Myobatrachidae; genus Crinia; species Crinia signifera. The sequence goes on from NC_139217.1 coordinate 168,090,381, forward strand.
GCCTCTGGCACTCTGTGGGGGCATATGTGCCTCTGGCACTCTGTGGGGGCATATGTGCTTCTGGCACTCTGTGGGGCATATGTGCCTCTGGCACTCTGTGGGGGCATATGTGCCTCTGGCACTGTGGGGGCATATCTGGCACTGTGGGGGCATATGTGTATTTGGCACTGTGGCGGAATATCTGGCACTGTGGGGGCATATCTGGCACTGTGGACATCACATTGTGCGGTGTAATGGGCATCATGGTATGGGTGTAATGGGCATTACGGTGTGGAGAGCATTGGGTAATTGCCATCACAGTATGGGGTGTAATGGGCATCAAGGTGTGCGGCATAATGTGTAATTAGCATCACAGTGTGCGGTGTATTGAGTAAATAGCATCGCAGTTTTGGGCGTAATGTGTAACTGGCATCATGGTGTTCAGCATAATGTGTAATTGGCATTACGGCATGTGGCTTTATGTGTAATGGGTATTACAAGGTTCGCTAAAATGTGCAATCTGCAGGTAGACAATACAATCATGGTACAGGCCACGTCCCCTTATGATAGGCCACACCCCTAATTTTCCTGCGCACCTTCGGCACGCAAAAGCCTTCCGTCTGCCGTAAAGTTGGCAGATTATGGGCCAGTGCTCTGGACTTGCCCCCTAGGCTAAAAGTTGCCAGCCAGCCCCTGGTGACTGGGAAGGGTGTCTAATGGCTATTGGCAAGACAGTGTCAGACACTATGCTGCAAGAGGTAGATCAACTGACCCAACAGATATTATGACTACAGGGTGTGTCTTCATGTATACATCGGTGGATTTGCCGTGGGCATCTGAGGGTGTTGCTTTTGTTGTTATTTATTTACACAGTGCCTGTTGAATGGAAACTGCTTTTTTTTATAAAGATATATAATTAATTCATCTTTGAGTTGGTAAAAAAGGAAAATATCCAAGTTTGGAAAGGAACCACCACTTCATCCTTTGTCTAATTCCTAAAATATCAATTTGAAAAGTAGGCTTATGCTCCTATACAGCTCTGCTAACTCAAAGATCCCCTCCTTTCTGTCTATGCAAACTAGTGTTGTCCCATTGCAATGCAAACCAATGTGCACCACCGAAATCTAGGCGCACATGTGCAAACCAAATCATAGGGTAGCTGCGATAGTGACCTCCCATGCATTTACCGAAACTTTGAATTGGAATTTAATGTTTCAGCCTTAATTATTGAAACTTTTTAAAACAGTGACCAATGTGTTGAAATGACAGTATTAGTTATTAGGTGTCTAAATATACAATACAGTTCATCGGAATACCTATCTTTATTCACCTGAAGAATTCTACTCATGATTGCAAGTAGCAAAATGATTTGTAGTGTCAGTTTAAAAACACAATTATTGGATTCCTGTAGTGAGGCTGCACAATGAATCTCAGCAGGTGCAATTTCCAATGTCTGCTAACCTAATAGCTCTCAATAAAGGTGTATAGCTAATTGTGCTGTTATGCATGCTGCTTCCTTGCATTGTCCTATCATTTCCATTCAATATCTTTTTAGCAATTTTTCATTGTATAGTACATGTCTCCTTCTCTGTCTATCTGTATTTCTCCCTTTCCTCAGTCTTAAGGTGCCCACACACTACAAAGATCTGCGATCGTAAGATGTGCGCATAAATTAGCCTTGAAATCTTTTTTCCGTCCTGGACCAAAGATATCAGGCAAGCGCACATCTTTACCAAAGATTTTTCTTAAGATCCCCTGTGCGTTCCTATGGATCTTTTGTTAAATCTTCTGATCTTTTGTGCAGCACGTAAGATCAGAAGATTCAGCTAAAGATCCACGGGAGCGCGCATCGGACCAAAATCGGCTGATTTTCGACCGATTATCGCTAAACATCGGACGATATATCGGCCGATTTATCGGAAATCGGCCAATCGGCCCAAAAATCGTTCTAGTGTGTGGGCACCTTTATAGTGATTGATACAGTAGTTTGCACACAATACCGAAAACTTTGTTACAGGAATCAAAAGACAGAAACAATAAAATAGGTTGTCAAATTACTTCTTGATCCAACACCTCTGAACACTGAATTCATTTTTTTTGTGTGTGGGATATTCATATTTAACAGCAGAGAAAAAAGATTTGGCTTGCTGTTAGGAAGAGCTATCATTGTGATCGGGAATATAGCTGTTCAGTTCAGGACATACTGTAGCCTGACAGATTTAGCGGTGGATTGGCCAAAGAGGTCACAGCGGAACATTCCCAGTGGGCTGAAGTGGATCTAAGGCCTAGTTTGCTGACATATGGGGCCTTATTCTAGTTCACTCTTTCTGAAAAAATCCTTGTGCACCTTGGGAAAACAAAGGGTTAGGGTGGACGCTGCGATTTTCTGTTCTCCTGGTACCTGCATTCTCTCACAACAATTAGATTCTTCTTAATTATAAGGAAGATTATGATGTTCTATGTAATAGACAAGTGTAGCCAATGGAAGGGTTGAGGCTTGAAACACTGTGACTTCTGGTATCTACAGCACTGGCCTCACTACTCTACCTTCAAGGGAAAAGTGAACTTTTGTTTATGACAAAGTATACTTAAATGATTCCAGTCCCAGGCCCCCTTTTGGCTGGACCAGTACCCTTTGATGGTGGCCCTAACTACAACCATCATGATTGGTGTATATGTGCACCAGATTTCAATCACCTTCAAGTCACGTGACTGCTGACAGATTCAGAAGTCTGAAATTACTGCACATTTCCGTTTACTTCATCAGAACCTCTAGAAACTAAAGCCAGACAGAAATAAACAGCATTTGATAAATGTGGCCCTATTTTTGTTGTCTGATAGAGTGCCAGAGTCCATTTCTTCTCAAGCTTTGCAAGTGTCTTATGAGCACCTTTCTGAAGTGAATACAAGTAACTTGGGATAACTTTAGAAATATACAAGCAGATTTTTCTACTGTTGTACAATTGTAATATGTCTACATTCTACTAGTACTTATGTTACTACGTGCCACATCTCTAGTTATATACCGGTAGTCTCTTTGAATTTTTTTTAAATGTAAATGTTCTGCACTGTGTGACCCAAATGGCATCCTGCATGTGATCCCCTTGTCTGATATACTGCCCTTCAGCAGGGACAGTGCTGACACTGATATACAGCTTGACCTTCAAACTTGTGGTTTAGAATGACCAGCAAATGGGATGACAACACTGTATATCATCCTCTCCTATATTTCTTCACCTTACAATGTGAGATCTGTGAAAGAAAACCCTGGGTCTTTTGATGGCTTCATTCCAAATATTCTTTGTGGTGTTTTTTTTTCATATTATTTTCCAGATTAATAGAATTAGAATTAGAAAGCATTAGTTTGTATTGATATATTTGTGAATTTTACTGGAATTATTTTGATAGCTGTTGGAAGCATAATACAAAATAACGGAGTCACACTAAAGTGCTGTAATTTAAAATAGCAACAGAAAGATTGCTAGTCATCATCCGACATCTGTGTATTGGGCAGCCCTGATGTTGCACATATACTATACATAATATATTTACTAGAGCTGCAATATAAGAGAATGTAGGTTTCCAAAACAGCATTAAATAAATATATGATTTTATACACTCATAAGCCACTGGTGCCACCTCTACCACACATCATTTGCAAATACCATACTGATGGGGACTTACATATGCTACAATTCTGCCAGCCTGCTAGTTATTGTGCAGAGGTTTTTTATTTTCTCTGGTACTCTTTACCTAGAAGGGCGCCCATCGCGGGCATCGCATGTACTAAGAGTACCTTTTCTCTTCCCTGACTTTCCCCTTCTTTCTTGGCTAGGAAGAGAGGGGAGGCTGTATCTGGTGGGAAGGTAAAGTAGATTTCATGCAACTACTGAGGAAGCGGATTTGGGGTATATGGTGGTGCCATTTTCCAGGACCTCTATTGAGGGGTGGGGTTCAAGGTACTAATTTGTGGGCTCTCCACTGGGGGTGTGTCGGTTAGCTGAGGAAGAGATGCACAGGGTGCTATATTATATAGTAGATGCAACTCTGCAGCATTTTAGACTTATTAAGAAAGTAGGGTAGGTTTAAACACATTGAATATAGAAGGACTTTACCTGATGTGCTGTAGTAACCAGTGTACAGTTTACTACGTAGACTAGTATTAAAAATATATAATCCTACTTGTAAGCCGGCTCGAAACAAATGCTTTGAAAGCAAGCCAGCTACCTTGTATTTGCCTCTGTGTTTGTGTATGTGTGAGAGAGAAAGAGATGTAGTTTCACTCGCTGCCTACAGATGGCAGTGTTTCCGAGACACACAATCAGACACTAGACATATATAGATGATACTAATGTACACAAGATTCAATACCAACAGATAATTAATATAATACTATATTCCATCTGTGTGTGTATATGCATTTATAAATAATGAAATAGAAAAGTGATAAATCAGGTTTACAGACAGCTTTGATGTTCATAGAAATAACACTGTCTCTGTTGCAGCTATCAAACATATTTATTCTAATTCGTATCAGAAAATCTGTTCTTATACAGTATTCAGTATGTATGTTTTTTAGTATTGGTAATTAGTGCAATATGTATCATAAGTTTATTGCAAGTATTTGCTTATTGCATTTTGCAGAGGTAAAAAAATGAAATGACCTTTCTCTCAAACTGCAAAAAGCCACAGTTGCTGTATACAAAACCTGCTGACTGAGGCAGTTCCCTCAGGTTGGTGCATGAGAAACACAGGCTGGGATACTGTATGTATGTACTGTAGACTTTTTTTTATCAGGGCAATGCCAGTGCTTATTAGTACAAAAATTACTTTATTACAAGAAACATGATAGTTATAGTTAATGCCTCAATTATATTCCTTACAACAGTGAAAGAAAAATTAAAGCAATTGTTTGTTCAATATCTAAGTAGAAGTTGAGTAAACAGAAGCCAGACATTGTGACTGGGACAACTGCAATATATAAGCTAATTAACAACAGTCTCCACCAATTAATTATTATTGTTGTTGTAACAGAATCTGTGGTAACAGGCATGATGTTGTACTGATCAAGCCTGAGAACATATTTGTGTATGATAGAGGAATGTCAGTGGTAACCAGTGGATTTTTTACATTTTTTTCAACATTCTGATTTACATGAAATTAATAACAAAATGTAACTAGTTACTATTAAATGCATTCCCTTTAGTAAATGCTAAGCAATGTGTACCAGCTTTTTATATACAGTGTTGTACTGTACATATAGTAATATGCATGCCCACATAGTCCTTGGGTACAGCAACTTCACAACAAACACTGAGGTCTATACGCAGGATCGTGGGGTAGAGTTCCATATTGATCATTATCATGTATTGCTACCGCCGCTGTCGGTTCTGTGGCCCAGGACCCGCAGATCTACTAGTCTGGGGTCCCGGCTGGCTCCTGCTAATGATTCACACAAAATGTCCGCCCCCTCACAGCAGACACTTTTTGAGGATGCTAGAGGAGGCGGCGGCCTCCTCTAGCATCCTCAAAAACAGTCTGCTGTTAGGTGCAGCCATTTTGTGAGGGTCAATTTCATTAACTGGAGCCAGTTAGGAGGAGCGCTGAGACCGCAGACAAGTAACTTCCCGGCAGGGGGGCGCTCATTTAATCATTACGCCACTGTGCCTTACAACATATGAGTAGGTGCCTAGGAGCGAGTATTTTGTGTTGTCATGTTTTGTGATTATCTTAATGTTTATTATCAAAGAGAGCTTTAGCAGGCTTTGCCAGCATCTCAGCTCTCTGATTATATCAAATTACGATTCACCATCGGAGGTTGTATGTAAACAAACTGTTGCCAATATTACTTCAGAGATGATTTTCACAATGTTCTATTGTTTTGAAAACAAGGCGAAGAGCGTGAAATATTACATACGAGCCTGCATTTGTTTTTGTTTTGATTTGGAAACATGTTAGCAGTCGTGCAATTTTAGATTTCATTCTACATATTATCTTCCTTAATATATTATTGTTCTGTTCTGGTACGTATGATGTTGAAATAATAAATTGCCACCAAAGAACAGAGCTAGATATGGTAGAAATAAAAACAGATTCTGAGGCCCTTCAGCTCCACGGGGGGTTTCTGTCCACCTGAGCTCGCCTTAGGACATCTGCGTTACGGTTTGACAGGTGCTTTTCATTTTATTTATGTGTATATCATTTGATGTGCATAACTTTTCTATACTATGTTATTTATACTTTGGGTGAGATTTAATAGGATAATAAATTCAGAAAGTGAGAGATTTGGGAAGAAATCTCCAGTTTTGTTAAAGCGGCAATCATTTACACTGCAAAACCAGTTTGATTTTGCAGTGTAAATGATTGCCTCTTTAAAAAAAAACTGGAGATTTCTTCCCAAATCTCTCACTTTCTGAATATCTCATCCTATTAAATCTCTCCCAGTGTTTAATATTTAAATTGATTTTTGTAAACAAACATACTTAAAATCCCGGGCAATGCTGTGTACTCCAGTTAGTATTAGATAAAATGAATAGCACTCACCATGTTCAATTTGAAAAGAAGGTATTTTATTCCAGTGTGTTGCTCTATTATATTCATTCTGCTATATGATTATATTAAAGTATAGCACTGCCTGCAGATGCAGGCTCATGCCTATTGGTGTGGTTGGTTGCCATCGATGGCGATATTCAGGGCCGCCGCTAGTAATGTTGGGGCCCGGGACTGAACTTCAGCCTGGGCCCCCAGCGGCACCCCCTTCTCGCGCACGCTGGCACACCCCCCCTCGCGAACGCCAGCACCCCCCGCGTGCGGCACCCCGCCCCCTCACGCACATGCCCCCCCCCCGCATGCCTCGCGTGCCGGCACCCAGCCAATTACTATTACTTACCTGCGGTGGTGGAGGCACCAGCGCAGCATCTACTCCCTCCGGGCATCGGGACTTGGACGGAGCACTCACTGCTCAGTGCAGCCTGCAGAGCGCCGAGCCCCTTTGTATCCTAGGCTCGGTGCTCTGCAGGCTGCACTGTGTATTGTGCGTGCCTGTCCGCCAGCGCCGGGTGTCACTGTGCGGGTGCCCCTGGCACCCCTATGACGGTGGCCCTGGTGATATTGTAAGTAGCCATCAATGGTAGCCAACTATGCAATGGATGACCATTGATGTTTTCACCAACTAATGGACATCCCTTTACTTTGAATGACTGGCCAGTTATATCCTGGGGCCGGGGCTTCACATGTGTCAGTTACAGGGCTATGTACCATCTTGGGGGGGGGATTTTCAGGTTATGATGTGCTACTGATGGAGGGACTCTAGATTGTAAACTCCATGGGGCAGGTTCCTCTTCCCTCCTGTTCTCACAGCACTCTTCTTGCATTTCAATTACAGCTCTCTTACTCACCTACCATATAAATACCAGCATCTCCTCTCACCTGAGTTAATTTATCTCTACCAATGACCTGCCTCTGGTAGCATGCGGGCAACTCCCCTGCTTCCCTACATCTTAGCTGCATTGTATTGTGTACTAAAAATTGTGCTGGTAATGAATACCTGTGCTCTGCTTTCTGGTCTTCAGTTACTGTTATGTTTAGTCCTGTGTACCCTGTATTGTTCTAATGTGTGCTCTATGTACGGCGCTGTGAACCACTTGTGGCACTGTATAAATAAATTGTAATAATAATAATTCTGGTGTTGTCATGTTAAATATCGGCATTTAGAAAATTTGGACCTAATTTCCATGTTGATATTTTGACTGCTGAAAATCTGAAAGATGACTTTTCATACCCCACCTAAAATCATATCCCCTGACATAAAACTTGATGCTCATCTTACAGCATTTGTTTGTGTTAAACAATACAATTGCTTAGGCATCTTTTCAAATACTGCTGATTAGTAAATTGTAAATGAAACCATAATAGACCATGGAGATTGTGGCCTGCCATCTGCCACAATCTGCAGCTTTAGATGCACTTCCATCAGTATAGAGTGTAAATCTTTTCTTTTACCCAGTTTTCAGCTGGTGGCTGATAGCCGTATTCTGCGGCGGACATGTATTCTGTTAGAAATCTGCTGAAGGTGATTATTTGACCTTTCTGTAAATCAGATCTTTTTAATGGAATAATGTATGAATTTAGTACAGCTCTGTCAAAATGATAATAGAATTATTTAACGTTAATATGCAAGCAGAAGCGGAGAGGCACAATAGAATGCTCAAGGTCAGTACATGTGAAAATAAAGGAACTGGAAAGATAACGCAACCAGAGAGGAATAAGCTTTCTAATGGAAACACAAAAAGAAATAAATGACAAACGTGCTTAATGCTGTAAATTCTTACATGTGCATTTTATTGCTGAACTAGGTGATTCATCGCGCCCTCCGGGCGCTCTTCACACCGTTGTGAGGGGCTTCGCCCCATCAGAAGTAGAACGGAATCTGCTGCGCTATATGAGACACTGTAACGGAATCTGCTGCGCTATATAAGACACTGTAACGGAATCTGCTGCGCTATATCTGTTGCGCTATATAGGACGCTGTAACGGAATCTGCTGCGCTATATAGGACGCTGTAACAGAATCTGCTGCGCTATATAAGACGCTGTAACGGAATCTGCTGGGCTATATAAGACGCTGTAACGGAATCTGCTGCGCTATATAAGACACTGTAACAGAATCTGCTGCGCTATATAAGACGCTGTAACGGAATCTGCTGTGCTATATAAGACACTGTAACGGAATCTGCTGCGCTATATAAGACACATATAAGAGAGATTCACCCCCCCATAAATCCCCCAAACCCCATGATTATTCCCACTTTAGTAAAAAACTAAAATCCACCTTGAGAAGAGCAGGGTGGCAGCAGAAACCTGAGAGATCCCACCCCCCCCCCACCCCACCCCACCAAAACCCCACCCCACCAAAACCCCAGACCCCATGATAATTCCCTTAATTCTTTATTTAAAAAAAAAACCCGAAAAAGTCTACCTTAAGGAGCACAGCACAGATATTCCCTGTAGAGGCAGGGAGGAGTCTTCTTCCTTATTACTGCTGCTCAGCGCTGGCCGGGAGCCAGCCCGAGCAGGAGCAGCAGCAGCAGCTTGATTAGGGACTGGACTGGAGGCGAGCAGTGAGTCACGTGACGTCACCCCATCACGTTGCGGCGGCAGGCCGGGTCCAGGTGAGCAGGGCAGCCGCCGGGCAGGGCAGCCGCCGGCGCACGCTGCCCTGCGTGTGTGAAATGAAGTATTGCAAGGCAGCAGGACTTCACCTCATGTGCGGAGGGGGGGCGGCGCCCTGTGCCCCAACTGCGCCCGGAGCGGGTGCTCCGGTGCCTCTGCCCTCCCTACGCCTCTGGCTGCAGGTGTGAGGCAGAAGGGGGGCGGGTGAAATGTCCGGTGGGGCGGTGGGACGCCGCGCGTATATGAGGGGGGGGGGTCTAGGCGCGCGTTGTGTAGATGCCTGGGGATGAGTGTGTTAGGGGAGGGGTTGTGGGTGGTGAGCAGGCGTGGATGGAGTTAGTGGGCAGGCATGGGGAGTGGTGTGCGAGGAGGGGTGTGTGCTTGTGGAGAACAGTAGGACAGAGGTGCCTTGCTTTTGCAGTATGGCTGACGGTGGATGGGCCTGTCAATCACCCGTGAAACCACGCCCACCGTTTGCCACACTGCTTGACTGACAGATCTGGCTAAATATATAAGAGATACATATATATACTGTATATATATATATATATATATATATATATATATATATATATATATATATATATAGAGTCTATGTAGGGAGACGCACACTTCCACTTTGTATGTGCGGGGTGCAAGGGCAATATAAACATAGCAAAAGCCCAACAGTGAGACCACTGGAAGACGGGACCAGCACACCCTTTATAGTCAATATAGAATTTTTTTTTAATGTGAACAATGCATCATATCATAAAAATCTGTATACTCATCCAAGAGTTAGCTGAAGACAGCAGCATATTCAAATGCAACGGTAGCCCTGACGGGCCGTTTCGGTAACCAAGTACCTTCCTCAAAGGGCATCAAGTAAACTATGACACATTGCAGGTATATAAAGCATGAATCCATCTGTGCACCATAAATTAATAATAAACAAAATACCATTACCAATTCGCTGCCGTCTGTACGCGTCCACATGCAAACAGAGCACTTGCTGCCGTCAACCCGGAAGTCCCACTCTATGCCGGAACCAATCTCGACGGGTACCTTTCCGGGGGAGCGCAACCAGGTACCTAGGTGCCGGAAGTCGTCACCCTGGAAACCGAACGCTAACACCGGTTATCCCCGTGCAGCACGTCCAGCGTCAGGGATCGCCCTGTATCGCAGCGCTCTGATGCTGGGCACAAAAAACGGCAATACTTCCCATGTGAATGTGTCTATGTGATGAGCTGCCAAGGCTCCCGGATCCCGTCATACTAGTATAGTGCAGAACCCTGCAACAGCCAACGCTGTCATATCTCCTGATGGTCTCTGTGGCTTACATGCCAAAAGTGTCACCATGGCAACACAATCACATCAACACAATGACACCAATAAAAATAATAATATATACAAAAATGAAAAAGAAAAAAGAAGAAAATACTAACGCACGAAAAAAGACATAAATAAAACAACAAAGCAGTAATGAGGTCACTACATGTCGGGTCCCAAACTAATCAAAGGAACACGGACAGATTCAGTTCTTCATTAAGTCCCAACGGTGCCATTGCCTGTAATGTATAGATCCAATAGCATTCACGTTGCAGTAGCAAAGCATGGCAGTCTCCACCCCTCCTCAGTGGTGGTATATAATCAAAGGGCAAAAATACGAAGTCACTCATGCGATGACCCACCTGTGCAAAGTGTCTAGCGACAGGGGGCGTAGAGTTGTCAACCTTAACAAGGGCCTTATTGATCGAGGAGCGATGCATATTTATACGCTCTTTAAGCATACGTATTGTTTTGCCCACGTATATTCTCTTACATGGGCACTGAATGATGTATACCACAAGCTTCGTGATGCAGTCCATACGATGCTTAAGATGGTATTTCTGTCCCGTTTTGGGGTGATGTCAGTCACTGCAGGTGTACAGGTACTTGCAGTTGACACAGCCAGTACATTTCTCTGCTCCCGTCCCCAACTTTAGCCACGTATTAGTCGCCATGGTCTTAGGTCCCACATCCTTAAGGACCACCTGTTGGCCAATGTTCCGGCTTTTCTTGTAGCAGAACATGGGGGGTTTGGCACAATCTTGCCCCAAAATCGGGTCGGTTTGTAAAATATGCCAATGCTTCAGTATTGCTCCTCTCACCGCTCCAGAATTGATGGAGTACGTGTTGGGGAAAAACATACGTTTATCACCATCACACCCTTGTATGGGGAATCAATAGTTCTTCTCGTTTTAGGCTAAGACACTTCTCTTTTGCTGAGTTCACTTCTCTCACATCATAACCACGAGAAATAAAGTTCTGTCCCATCACATCCAGGGTCTTTAGTAATTCATCTTGGTCCGACGTGATTCTTACTGCCCTGACCAACTGTGAAAACGGGAGACCACGTTTGAGGGGCTGAGGGTGGAAACTGCTCGCCAATAAAAGATTGTTTTTGTCGGTCGGCTTCTTATATAGTTTAGTGGAAAAACCACCTTCACTTATGGAGACCAACACATCTAAGAAACTAATGCTTTCCCTACTGCTAGTACACGTGAATCTAATAGAACCAGCAACCTGATTCAGTTTCTCCACAAACTGATCCAGTAGTACCTGGGTTCCAGTCCACACTATGAAAAGGTCATCAATGTAACGTAAATAGATGGCCACGAATTTAGAAAAAAAGGGATCTGCCATGATATGTGTCTTCTCATAATCAAACATAAAGAGGTTGGCATACGATGGGGCCATGTTGGACCCCATCGCAGTCCCTTTCAGCTGCAAATAAAAAGTATAGTGCAGAACCCTGCAACAGCCAACTCTGTCATATCTCCTGACGGTCTCTGTGGCTTACATGCCAAAAGCGTCACCATGGCAACACAATCACATCAACACAATGACACCAATGAAAATAATAATATATACAAAAATTAAAAATAAAAAAGAAGAAAATACTAACACACGAAAAAAGACATAAATAAAACAACAAAGCTGACCGTACAGGGAAGTCAGGAGGTGATTGTTTATAATTTGTCTGATTACCAACCCAGTGCTGTTGAGCTTGCTGTACTCAATATAGGCCTTCATTTTGTTCAGACGTATAGACAAAATCCCTTTGAATGTAAAGTTGAACTGTATAAGTTTAATAGACAGCTCAAATTGAGGGATTATTTTTCCAGACAACCCAAAAGTATTGCTATGACCAACACTCCTGCAAGTGTACCTTTTAAAGCCCGCTCCAAATTTGAACCCCAGGTTAATAACCCTTCCATAGACACTTTCATGCGCCTTGTGCGTCAAGATGTGATACCCCAGGTGAAGGGATCGAAAATTTGCAGATCTTATCTCTCTAACGTTGAGCAACAGGCTTTGAGAACTCTTAAAGAAAATCCCACTATAATGGTGTGCCCTGCTGATAAAGGGGGGGCCACTGTGATTCTCAATAAGAGAGATTACATAAGCGAAGTGTCTAGGCAATGTGTGACACCGTGTGTTACAACCAGTTACGGTTTGATCCCACGTCTACCTATAAGCGTGAATTGGATTCTATCCTTCAGATGGGGTGTGTAAATGGGTGGCTTGAAGAGGGGACCCGAGAATTTCTAACACAGGATTACCCCAGAGTGCCACTCATTTACATACTGCCTAAGATACATAAGACCTTGGTCTCCCCTCCTGGGAGGCCCATTATTTTGTCTATTGGGTCTTTGTCCCAGCCAGTATCACAATATGTTGATCACTTTTTGCAGGATGTGGTCCAGAATACTCCATACTGGCTAAGGGACACCACTCATTTTTTGAATAAACTCAGCCAACTTGATGTGCCCACCAATGACTGTATCCTTGTGACGCTAGACGTCGCTTCTTTGTACACCAATATTACCCATGTTGAGGGTATGGATGCAGTCAGGAGATGTTTGATGTCCAGTCCACACTATGAGGGTCCACCGATTGAGTATATGTTACAATTGATTGGTTTTATTTTGCATAAAAATTATTTTCTTTTTGACAATACTTTTTATTTGCAGCTGAAAGGGACTGCGATGGGGTCCATCATGGCCCCATCGTATGCCAACCTCTTTATGTTTGATTATAAGAAGACACATATCATGGCAGATCCCTTTTTTTCTAAATTCGTGACCATCTATTTACGTTACATTGATGACCTTTTCATAGTGTGGACTGGAACCCAGGTACTACTGGATCAGTTTGTGGAGAAACTGAATCAGGTTGCCGGTTCTATTAGATTCACATGTACTAGCAGTAGGGAAAGCATTAGTTTCTTAGATGTGTTGGTCTCCATAAGTGAAGGTGGTTTTTCCACTAAACTATATAAGAAGCCGACCGACAAAAACATTTTTTTATTTGCGAGCAGTTTCCACCCTCAGCCGCTCAAACGTGGTCTCCCGTTTTCACAGTTGGTCAGGGCAGTAAGAATCACGTCGGACCGAGATGAATTACTAAAGACCCTGGATGTGATGGGACAGAACTTTATTTCTCGTAGTTATGATGTGAGAGAAGTGAACTCAGCAAAAGAGAAGTGTCTTAGCCTAAAACGAGAAGAACTATTGATTCCCCATACAAGGGTGGATGGTGATAAACGTATGTTTTTTCCCAACACGTACTCCATCAATTCTGGAGCGGTGAGAGGAGCAATACTGAAGCATTGGCATATTTTACAAACCGACCCGATTTTGGGGCAAGATTGTGCCAAACCCCCCATGTTCTGCTACAAGAAAAGCCGGAACATTGGCCAACAGGTGGTCCTTAAGGATGTGGAACCTAAGACCATGGCGACTAATACGTGGCTAAAGTTGGGGACGGGAGCCAAGAAATGTACTAGCTGTGTCAACTGCAAGTACCTGTACACCTGCAGTGACTGGCATCACCCCAAAACGGGACAGAAATACCATCTTAAGCATCGTATGGACTGCACCACGAAGTTTGTGGTATACATCATCCAGTGCCCATGTAAGAGAATATACACGGGCAAAACAATACGTATGCTTAAAAAGCGTATAAATATGCATCGCTCCTCGATCAATAAGGCCCTTGTTAAGGTTGACAACTCTACGCCCCCTGTCGCTAGACACTTTGCACAGGTGGGTCATCGCATGAGTGACTTTGTATTTTTGCCCTTTGATTATATACCACCACTGAGGAGGGGTGGAGACCGCCATGCTTTGCTACTGCAACGTGAATGCTATTGGACCTATACATTACAGGCAATGGCACCGTTGGGACTTAATGAAGAACTGAATCTGTCCGTGTTCCTTTGATTAGTTTGGGACCCGACATGTAGTGACCTCATTACTGCTTTGTTGTTTTATTTATGTCTTTTTTCGTGTGTTAGTATTTTCTTCTTTTTTCTTTTTTCTTTTTTTTCATTGTGTTGATGTGATTGTGTTGCCACGCTTTTGGCATGTAAGCCACAGAGACCGTCAGGAGATATGACAGCGTTGGCTGTTGCAGGGTTCTGCACTTTACTAGTATGACGGGATCCGGGAGCCTTGGCAGCTCATCACATAGACACATTCACATGGGAAGTATTGCCGTTTTTTGTGCCCAGCATCAGAGCGCTGCGATACAGGGCGATCCCTGACGCTGGACGTGCTGCACGGGGATAACCGGTGTTAGCGTTCGGTTTCCAGGGTGACGGAGGAGTGAGACTTCCGGCACCTAGGTACCTGGTTGCGCTCCCCCGGCAAGGTACCCGTGGAGATTGGTTCCGGCATAGAGTGGGACTTCCGGGTTGACGGCAGCAAGTGCTCTGTTTGCATGTGGACGCGTACAGACGGCAGCGAATTGGTAATGGTATTTTGTTTATTATTAATTTATGGTGCACAGGTGGATTCATGCTTTATATACCTGCAATGTGTCATAGTTTACTTGATGCCCTTTGAGGAAGGTACTTGGTTACCGAAACGGCCCGTCAGGGCTACCGTTGCATTTGAATATGCTGCTGTCTTCAGCTAACTCTTGGATGAGTATACAGATTTTTATGATATGATGCATTGTTCACATTAAAAAAAAATTCTATATTGACTATAAAGGGTGTGCTGGTCCCGTCTTCCAGTGGTCTCACTGTTGGGCTTTTGCTATATATATATATATATATATATATATATATATATATATATATATATATATATATATATATATATATATATATTACAGCATGTACAGTGTTAATGGCACACATTATGACCTTCTATCAAATGATATGATTCCATTCTGTATATGTAAATGTGCATATTAGTGTGAGGTGTCAGTCAGTTACAGGTGTAGCAGGTGGTACGTGAATGCATTTGGCGAACAGATGGCAGATGGGCAATTTAAATGTTCTTTGACTCCAATGTTGGGAGAAGCCAAAATCATATGAAGAGGGGAAACCTATACAATCTAATAATTCAGTTTAGTTTCTCTATTCTTTAAAATCACATGTCACAAATTGTAAGGTCTATCAATAAAGCTGGGATGACAGTCCTCAATTCATTCAATTTTTTGGCATCCTTGTGTAGGACTAGAAATACTTCAGACAAATTTTAGGATTCTAGAAATGAGTTTACTGTCGGACAGTTAAAAAAAATCTTTAGTTGGGAGGTATATGCACATTCCAAGGGGAATAGAAATAATGTGTAATCACTATATTTCTATATCGCTATATCATTATATTTGTTTTTACAGCCATAAATCTGAAATTACAAAGCATTTAATTAGCAGCAGAAGTAAGGTCAGTGCTGTACATGACCCATAACTGCAGGGCTGTACCAAAGGTTGTGCGCTCAATGCAACCTCCCTTGGCCCAAAGCCAAGCCAATGTCATGGCTTCCTGTTACCTGATGCAGAGGCTCCTGATCCAATCCTACAGTACAATTGGGCTATACAGATGTACAGATTCTAGGTACTTTGCACATGCGGTTGCTGCGCATGTGCGAATGGGAACTGTTACACAGGACGGCTGCAGACCGGAGGGTGGGGAGGGGGCAATGGTCTCCTCGTCTCAAAACCACAGTGTGTCACTGCTCTTTAGGGGTGGTAGTGGGGGGAATGCCAGGTATTTATATGGTTGCACAGAGATTTACTCGCCTCTGTGGCAGGCGTTTTGCCTGTCCCCATAGGTGCTGCAAGCCACCTGACACTGACTGAGTGATTCTTTATGGTGTCCTGGGGTACAGGTCAGTTTGCTACTGCATTGGAAGGAGCCTTCTGTATTACCATACTGAGCCTCCTGCTGCATTACCATACAGAGCCTCCTGCTGCATTACCATACCGAGCCTCCTGCTGCATTACCATACAGAGCCTCCTGCTGCATTACCACACAGAGCCTCCTGCTGCATTACCATACATAGCCTCCTGCTGCATTACCATACAGAGCCTCCTACTGCATTACCATACCGAGCTTCCTGCTGCATTACCATACAGAGCTTCCTGCTGCATTACCACACAGAGCCTCCTGCTGCATTACCATACATAGCCTCCTGCTGCATTACCATACAGAGCCTCCTGCTGCATTACCATACCGAGCTTCCTGCTGCATTACCATACAGAGCTTCCTGCTGCATTACCATACAGAGCCTCCTGCTGCATTACCATACATAGCCTCCTGCTGCATTACCATACAGAGCCTCCTGCTGCATTACCATACCGAACCTCCTGCTGCATTACCATACAGAGCCTCCTGCTGCATTACCATACCGAGCCTCCTGCTGCATTACCACACAGATCCTCCTGCTGCATTACCATACAGAGCCTCCTGCTGCATTACCATACAGAGCCTCCTGCTGCATTACCATACAGAGCCTCCTGCTGCATTACCATACAGAGCCCCCTGCTGCATTACCATACAGAGCTTCCTGCTGCATTACCACACAGAGCCTCCTGCTGCATTACCATACAGAGCCCCCTGCTGCATTACCATACAGAGCTTCCTGCTGCATTACCACACAGAGCCTCCTGCTGCATTACCATACAGAGCCTCCTGCTGCATTACCATACAGAGCTTCCTGCTGCATTACCACACAGAGCCTCCTGCTGCATTACCATACAGAGCCTCCTGCTGCATTACCATACAGAGCCTCCTGCTGCATTACCACACAGAGCCTCCTGCTGCATTACCATACAGAGCCCCCTGCTGCATTACCATACAGAGCTTCCTGCTGCATTACCACACAGAGCCTCCTGCTGCATTACCATACAGAGCCCCCTGCTGCATTACCATACAGAGCCCCCTGCTGCATTACCACACAGAGCCTCCTGCTGCATTACCATACAGAGCCTCCTGCTGCATTACCATACAGAGCTTCCTGCTGCATTACCACACAGAGCCTCCTGCTGCATTACCATACAGAGCCTCCTGCTGCATTACCATACAGAGCCTCCTGCTGCATTACCATACAGAGCTTCCTGCTGCATTACCATACAGAGCCTCCTGCTGCATTACCATACCGAGCCTCCTGCTGCATTACCATACAGAGCTTCCAAGAAAGCAGCAGCGATAGCAACTCCAATCACATCTGAATCCAGCCCAATGTACCTGGTGTTTTGAAGGTGTCCAAATAACAAGATGATGGTTTTGAGATGTTTTTCTATGTAATGAAGCAGTGTCTTACAATGCCAAGATAACATTCTAGACATTTGGTTTACAGTTTGTTATGCGCTCTGATAGAGAATTAAATGCATTCAATTAGATTGAATACATCTACAGTACACAGAAAAAAACCCCAGCAGGTATTCAACTTCTGTTCATTTTGTTAATTGTTTATTGATTGCTATATGTTAATAGCATTTGGTATGGACAATAAAATCTTTAATAAAAACCCCAGAAGAATCGATATGAGATTCAGAATAGAGATTTCTCTTTTACAACTGTCAGAAAAACATTAAGATGCATAATAGCATCAGGCTCAGACACTATGCAAAAGGGACAGAAAATTGCTTGGCTTTTAAAAAAAAAAAACTGATGCACTGGGAAACTGAACTATAGAAAGTTGAATAATCTGGTGTAAAAGACTGATTTATTGGGAAACCTGGACAAACTGAAGACATAAACTTGATCTAAACAAAATAGTTGAATACTCCAACTTCAATGTGCCACGGATGTTTCCCTGTACACCTGCCATTTTTTATGCTGTGTTATGAGCAGTTGTGCTGAGTTGGGTGATTGTATTCTAAATATCTAGGCCATTAACTATAGGTATAATCAGAAGGAGGGGCAGTCCTGAGGAAGTGGAGACGGTCCATGAAATGTTGACTTAATAAAGAGTAGAGTTTTTGCCTTCATAATGCTATGGAAAATATATATATATATTACCACAAATATGGCGCCGCAGAAGGCTGCCTCGGAGCTGTGCAGCTCAACCAAACTACATGTCTCCCCTTGTCTCCCCCTGTCCTTGTCCTCGTTCATCACCCCCTCGGGTGTGATGACCCTGCCAAGTGTGGTAACCAAGCACAGCAGAGAAGCCCTTCTGAAATGGAGCTCACCCCTGGAGCAGACCACCCGTATGAGCCTGACGGAGCGGGAAGTCGGCAGATCGGCTGCCCTCACAGTCCACACTGCCCTTGCTGCCCTGTGCAGAAAGGATGCAGCAAAGTTGAATGGCAGTTGCTGGAGAGTGGACCGGCGACCATGGAGAACCATTCACAGAGGTAGCAGAAAAGTAAACCCCCAGAGCTTACTTATGGGGGTCCAAAAAGGAAGTGGTGTGACGCAGTGCCCACCTGAGAAGATAGCCAGAACTGAGCCCCGACAACAATGAGGACAATCCCAGCCAGGCCGCTGGCTCCCTCCAGTAGGAACAGACATGCCCCTACCACCGCCAAGTGGCCTGGAGGGGCCCCCCAACTTACAGCTAGGCTGACAGGAAGATATGTGAGGCTCAGGATTCGCAAGAGGGGCCACCGTGCTGGGGCACTAGCTAAGTGGAGACGCAGAGGTCACAGATCTGCACTCCCAGCTATCCTACTCTCGAACACCCGATCCCTTGTAAACAAGATGGATGAGCTGTCCCTGCTCATAAACTATGCAAGATCATGCACTGCTGGCTCATCTATCCTATGCTTCACTGAGACATGGCTAGATGAACTCATTGCCGACTCCTCGGTGATGCTGCCGGGCTACAGTCTCCTCAGGGCTGACCGCGACAAGGAGCTCACCGGAAAAACCAAGGGAGGAGGTATCTGCTTCTTCATAAATGAAGGGTGGTACACCGACGTAAAAACTCTGAGTAAATCAAGCAGCCCTCAACTGGAGACACTCATCATTAAATGCAACCCATTCTACTCCCCCCGGGAATTTGCCTCAATAGTCCTGGTGGGGGTGTATATACCTCCCCAAGGAAATGCGAAAGAAGCCCAACTCCAACTGGCCACCAGGATAACAGACACAGAACTCAAACATCCGGAAGCACTGCTTATAGTGATGGGCGACTTCAACAGTGCCAACCTGTCCCAAGAGCTACCGAAGTACAGACAGCAAGTCAGATGCCACACCAGGGAAGGACGTACCTTAGACCACTGCTACACCATTATCAAGTCTACTTACCGGGCTATCCCCGGGCAGCTCTGGGCCTCTCTGACCATTGCATAGTCCACCTTCTACCAACTTACACCCAGAAGCTAAGATCAGCTAAACCAGTGGTCAGATCAGTCAAAAGCTGGACAAACGAGGCAAAAATGAAGCTTCAGGCCTGTCTTGAATGCACAGACTGGGGAGTCTTTGAATCCTCCGCTACAAACCTAGATGATCTGACCGACACAGGGACAGCCTACATCAGCTTCAAAATCAAAACAGCACGCACCTTCAACAACAACAAGCCATGGTTCAGCGGTCAACTCAGGAAGCTCCGTCGGGCAAAGGAAGAAGCCTATCGCAGTGGTGATATTGTCCTGTACAAACAGGCCAGGAACTCCCTAACACGGGAAATCAAGCTGGCAAAAAAAAGATTCTCAGACAAGCTGGCGAACAACCTGTCAACCAACGACCCCGCGTCAGCTTGGAGAGGCATGCAAGCTATAACCAACTACAAGATCTCTCGAACCCCCTCCACCATGCACCAGAAACTAGTGAACAAGCTGAACGATTTCTACTGCAGATTCGAGAAGAAAGCTACCTGCCACAGTCCTACCCCTGACCAGGGCAAAACGGCTTGCCCACCCTCCTTCCAAAACTGCCACCCCCAGACTCTCCGGGTGGACCAAACAGAGGTAGAAGGAATGTTCAAGAGGGTCAACCCTAGGAAAGCTGCCCTCAAGACCTGTGCAACACAGCTCGCCCCTATCTTTACCAGGATTTTCAACACTTCACTAGAAATGTGCAAGGTCTCCACCTGCTTCAAAGGCTCAATTATCGTCCCGGTTCCCAAGAGCTCAACTGCGAAAGACCTCAATGACTACAGGCCGATTGCACTAACATCGGTGGTCATGAAAGTGCTTGAACGTATGGTGCTGAACCACCTGAGAGTTGTTACAAATGCTCACCTCGACCCCCTGTAGTTTGCCTACCGAGCAAACAGAAGTGTTGAGGATGCAGTCAACCTAGGGCTGCACCACATTCTACAGCACCTGGACAGTCCAGGCACCTATGCAAGGATACTATTTGTTGATTTCAGCTCGGCATTCAACACTATCATCCCTCACATCCTGGAGCTAAAACTCTGTTCACTAGGAGTCCCAGAACCTACATGCTCCTGGATCACTGACTTCCTGACTGAAAGGAAACAGTGAAAGCAGGCGCATTCATGTCAAACACATGCACAATTAGCACTGGTGCCCCTCAAGGATGTGTCCTCTCCCCCCTGCTCTTCTCCCTCTACACAAACGACTGCACCTCAGTAGAACAGTCAGTAAAAATTATAAAATTTGCAGACGACACAACGGTTATCGGCCTAATCATGGATGGAAACGAGTCAGCATACAGACGGGAGGTGGATCGGCTAACTAAATGGTGTAGCGGAAACAACCTTGACCTCAACCCCTCAAAACGGTGGAGATGGTGGTGGACTTCAGAAGGAAACCAAATGCCATGCACCCACTCATAATATCTGACAGAGTAGTGTCGAGGGTCGACCTCAAATGGGGTCCCAACATCTTTACAACTGTCAAGAAGGCTCAGCAGCGGTTGTTCTTCCTGAGGCAACTCAAGAAATTCAACATCCCGCAGGAGCTGCTGCTCATCTTCTACACTGCCATAGTAGAGTCTGTCCTTTGCTCCTCAATCACAATCTGGTTCGGAGGAGCAAACGAGAATGACAGACGAAGGTTGCAAAGAGTGGTGAGGATGGCAGAAAAGATCATTGGGGCGGAGCTCCCCACTGTCCAAGAACTATACCTAGCCAGGGTCAATAAGCGTGCAGGAAAGATCTTGGCGGATAAGCTACACCCTGGCCACAACCTGTTTGAACCCCTTCCGTCAGGCAGACGTTTTAGGTCTATCCCAGCAAAGACGACAAGAACTACAAAAGGCTTCTTCCCAATAGCTGTCCACCAACTAAACCGTATTGAACGTACCAAATACTAAATACTAACTCGAACTGTTCTAGATATATGATGTGAAATGTATGTGATGTATGTTTATGCCTCTCTTCCCACCCCCCTTGTGTTCCTTGATTGATGCTGCACTGTTACCACAAAAAATTCCAAGCATACGCAAGTATACCTGGCCAATAAAGATGATTCTGATATATATATATATATATATATATATACGAGAAAAGGCCAATATGCTACAAAATCTGAAAAATATAAAAAACATTTTTATATCTCCTTTTTATAACGCGTATCAAAAATAGCTTGATAAAAGCCACACGCGGCTGAAACGTCCCTGAGAGGCTACGCGTTATTCTTTTACTTCAAAGACCCGAGTGCCGCAGTTTCCCTTCTATATATGCATAACAGGCAGCCGAGGCTGCGCTGTTTACTGAAGGCACAGGGCCAGTAACCCTGCATTGGAGTTGAGTGACGGCACATTGCACTTTTTATATATATGTATATATATATATATATATATATATAAAAAAAAGATTCTTTCTAAGTAGCAAAGCTGTAAACAGCAAAGTCACAAAGCAAGTGGGCAAGCAACACCAAATTAATTTATGTGGCTTTTTAATGCAACATCAGCCAGAAGTATCCATCAAACAGTTCCCCTTGTATAAATGGGGACAAACAGCATAACAGTCAACGATACCGTTTCGGTGTACAGAGCACCTGCATCCTGGACCGTTGAGCAGTCCAGGATGAAGGTGCTCTGTACACCGAAACGGTATCGTTGACTGTTATGCTGTTTGTCCCCATTTATACAAGGGGAACTGTTTGATGGATACTTCTGGCTGATGTTGCATTAAAAAGCCACATTAAATTAAGGAGGCGGCACTCCAACGGTTCAGGTATGAAAAAGGACGAATTTATTTCAATGGCATTTACGGCTAATTTACGGCTAATGGCATTTTGAAATAAATTTGTCCTTTTTCATACCTGAACCGTTGGAGTGCCACCTGACTTATTGCAGCTGTGGATCGGCGCAATGGGACTGTTCTATATATATAGATTGATTGCTGTTATTTTCACTTTGTATTGCCTTGACAAAGGGGCGTTGTTGCCCTGAAACGTTGGCCGTTTTTGGCATGTTTGCCTAATGCAAATTTTTTGCATCTAACCAAGTCCCCGGAGTGCCTGCTTTTTTTGTCTATCTATATATATCTATATCTATATATATATATATATATATATATATATATATATATATATATAGAAAAACTTCATGTCACAGGGACATATGAGGCAGCACTCCAAGGAGTGCTGCCTCATATGTCCCTGTGACATGAAGTTTTTCTAAATTTACTTAAAGGATCCTGCACCCATCTAAACATCATCTAAACTAATGTGTGCTACTCCCACCAGTTTTCATATATATATATATATATATATATATATATATATATATATATATATATAGTAGCTCTATCAGGTAATAAATACCTTTAATCTATGTTAACCATACAGAATTAAGAGGAAAATCGTCTCAAATAGCAGATTTTTTCTTTAAAATAGAAGAGTTTTATAATTGAACTAAGAATATAAAATGTTTTCTTATTCTCATTCTAAAGTACTATCATTTTAAGCTTACTATATTGATATGGTGATTATGTTATGGTACTTTTGTAAGACTGTTTTATTCCTAGTAGCTCATTCATCTGCAAGTCCCACTTTTATGTCCAAGTTAATAGACTTTGAGGAAGCTATTTCTGCAAGCTAATAGGCTAAAGGAATCCAATTCAGCCACACACTAACGAGCAGCCTTGCAAGGGCTAGTCATTTGTTCAGCAGCATGGAGAGACATGTGTCACTTCTATAAAATCCAAGGATATGGTAACAGAGACCATCTCCCTATGCTTTGTGAAGAAAAAGAGTCTCATACTGTTTCATCTTCTAAGATATTGGGAGCAATAATATGAAAATTGAAAGCCCACAACAGGAACAGAACAGTCCTATTGAACAGAAAATACTATGAAGCATAGCTAATGAAACATTGGCATGCAACGCCAGGATTGTCCATGACATTTATAGCAATAAAATAAAGGGTTGAACAGCAAGTGGTGATGAAAAGATATATACATGTAAAGTGCCAAATAGAAAGCCAAAAGATTTTTTCTTGTACATAATTACTATAACTACACTCTTTTCATTTACAGAAAAATGGCTTACATTAATTTAACAAAAGGTAAAGATGCAAATAAATGCTATGGCTGGGATGTAATGGGAGATGATTTTGATCCGATTTTGTGAAATTTAATTTTCTTCCGCAAAAGTCGGCCATTTTACAAAGTCTGCCAATGTAATAGCATCCAAGTTCATTAAAAGTCTGAGGTTTTTGGGTCAGAATAAGAGCTGTCGGTAATGTCAGATCCAGATGTGTTGTCCATGTTACGTAAACACACATCCAGGGGTGGCGACAGGTCGGCTGGGACCTGGTAAAATGGGGGATGTGACCACCACATGGGGGTAATAAAGCTTAAATGGGGATAATAAAGGGAAAAAAAGACACATTTAAATAATTGGTGTTCTGAGAAGAAACATGGAAGACTGAACACACAAACATATAAAAATAAATAGTTCCCTTAATCAGCATAGTAGAGTCTCAATTACATAATAGATTGTTTTTAAATATAATTAGCCCAGAATATACATGTAATATATTGTAGCAGAAAATAGACAGTCCTAAAACTTACACGGCTAATGCAGCCCTAAGGCTGTCATTTCGAACAGTTTTGTCTTGAATGATCAGCTAAATTACTGGTCAATCTTGATAAATTTGATAGCGGCAATGTAATATTCATGAATCGCATATTATTAGGGATTTTAGCGCCAGAATGAAAAACTATGCCCTCAAATATTGAGAGAGTATTGTTAGTTAGTACAGGAAAGAGTGCCTGCAATCTGACAAAAAAAAAGAAACGAAATTGTAGCACCAGGTGAAACTTTTGCTACATTGCCGGTAACACTAAACAATTCCAACAAAATTCATCAATTATTGTAGCAGGTTGTGTTTCATACAGACCTGTAGTAACGGCATGAAAGCAATATGCTATAGGATAGACAGTATGTTATGTATTATGTGCTTTAAAATAATTATCTCACTTATCAGAAGTAATTATTCAATTGAAATGTAATTATCATGGTACCGGATAATTGCAATGTATGTAAGGTAAAGGTGCCTGCCTGTGGCAAATCCACATGCATCTACTTTCTTTTCATCTTGAACAAGTCAGCAGATGACAGATGAGAGCACACATGGAACTGCACATGGAGGTGGAAAGTAAAGTAAAGACTGCCCTTCTACTACTGTGGTTTAGGATGAGAAACCACCCCTGTTGTCCTAGGACATTGCAGGGGTGTGGTCTCATGATACGTCAATGAGATTGGGCTGAGTTTCTTACTGTGCAGTGAATTTTCTCTCCCTGCTACTAGTAGCATATGTGTCTTTGCTTCTTACCTTTGCTCCCCCCGAGCTCCGGAGTCGGTGGCAGGGATGGAGTCTCGGGGACGGAGGTGGGCGGCGGCCATCCTCTTCCAGCAGCACGCCCTGCTGCTCGGAAGCATCGGTGGCATTGCTAAGCAGCGCCCCAAGATTTCAATGAGTGGAGACGACCTTTTCCATTTCAAACTTTTGTTTGTGTTGAACTTTTGTCTATGTGAATATCGACCTTTAAGTGTGGACTTAATGACTATCAACCTAGACACTGTCGCCCTTTATGCCTTAACCAGTCAAACCAAGGTTAAAAAACATCAGTGTATTAGGGTTCAGAACCACATAAAAAGGAGAGTACTCATAGTATAGCCTACACAATAGCAATTATATCCATAAACACCACAAAGCCTCGTACTAATTCATATGCATGAACACCAGAAAATCATGTATAGTTCTGTTGGACCTCATGGGCACAGCCACCTCTGTGTAACTTTACATCAGCAGGTTTCAATATGGATGAAAATGAGTGACCGCTTAATGGCTAGATACCCATTTCACCAAGAACAAAAATGAGTCGTTGCAGGCATCAAAGGAGGAACCCAACAGCAGCCCAGTTCATTCCATTGCCAAATTCTTGAAATTATTCTTAAAATGAGAATTAATCCTGAAAATTAAAGAATAAAAACCACAACAAGGGAAAAAAATCAATTCATGAGAACCTCCTGGCGATGATTTGGCAGTCAGTCATATTTATATTCATAGATGGAATTCAGTTATCTGTAAGCACTGTTGGAATTCCTTTGGGATAGTCGGAATGCTGGAATCTCATGGACACCAATATTAACAACATTCCCTCGCACTCCATAGGTATACAGGGAAATGAACAATGTTGGTCTACCATAGTTCCCAGGGATGTTCACACATTGGCAGGACCTGAATTCACCCACAGAGATTGAGGTGCCAAGTCTATTTTGGAGCCCTTTTTGGGGATAATTACCCCCCTTCTGCCTGTCATACTGTAATCTAGTTTGTGTCTTTTGTTTTGCTGCACACCAAGACACAAAACATTACTTCTGTAACCAGTTCAGAACAGCAGAATCCAGTAGCCAGGAACAAAGCATAGGCTTCTGAGGAAGTGGTTTTCCACCCCAATTTGTTAGAGCTGTAGATGCTAAGTATCAGATATCTTTCCCACACAACACAGAATATCCTTTCAAAAATTGGCAAGCATGCTAATCTCATCAGACAGGGGGGGCGAACCTTCTTTTGTGACTCATGTATGCTTTCCAAATGTTCTGCATGTTTTCCCATTGCTTATGTTCATTCTTTTTTTTCATAACATCCATTAATTTTCTTCAGATAGGAACATTTCATCATTCCGCACTATAATGCAAAAAGGCAGCATTGTTTGAAAATATGACCTTATTGAGAACACTATTTACAGCAGCAGTTTTTTTGTAAGCGTTTTTCCAGATGCCGTATTACAAACTTCAATCTTGCATCTGCTCTTCAAATTTAAGTACTTCACAAGGAAAATTAAATTACCATCAGAAGATGTATCCTCCAGCCGTTAATAAAATAACTGTTTCCCATAGTTATAGCAGGTTTCTTCACACTGCAATAAATCTGATCTTGTTACTTTACTCTTACTTTGGGAGTTTGAAGGAATCTTAAGGTGGCTTCACTCACACACCTATATGTATAACACCAGTCCCAGATATATAACATCTGCAGTTGTGAGGACCAATAAACAAGACAGCTAAAATAAGTAGTCTTTGTTTTATTATAACGAATGCTCCTAATTATGGATACATTAACTACAGTGTTGAGGCTAAAGAATATGTACTGTATGCATATGGCATCTTCAAAAATGGTTGTTATTACTATTTAAAGGCTGTTATTTATTCAATGTCTTATTTTGTTTATAAACCAATTAATATACTGAATTTATCCTATGTAGTGGCAAGCCAATATTAGTAATCAGTAAGAAACTTAATTTACTAATTAATTCCATGGGGAAGATTTATTAATAAGTGGTGTACCGGCCAATCAGCTCCAGTGTATGAAAGATGACAGTTAAGAGTTGATTGGTGTGAGCATCGTTAGTGTGATAACTACAGTATGTCCCCTAGTCCCATTTTGATTGTTTCCATTTTATTTGTGAGATTTTCTATATTGTCCATTAGAACAAAAAGGAAAAATTATAGTTGGCACATAAGGCTCCCATCATTTTATTGTGATAAAATGATGGGCACCTTATGTGATAAGTACAGTTAAGGGGTTTATTTACTAGCTTATTACTACAAATAACGACACAGACACCAATAGCCATTTATCAAAGGTCAGACACTATTTAGCTGACCTGATTTTAAACTACATTTTTATGTTAGAGGATGGCAAAGAAAATGTGCTATCAAATGCCAGCTCGTCAATTAAACGTATACCATCAAAAAACTGAGGAGGGGACTAAAACAAAAACAACCTCCTACATCAGGCATGCCCAAACTATGGCCCTCCAGCTGTTGGCCTTTAATACTACAATGAGAAAAATGTAGCACAAAGAGTCAATAAAGAAAAAAAACTTTAGAATGGAAGGGAAGGTCTTTCCAAATGCCAAGAGGAAGTCTAAAGCACATGACCTGAGCTTGTATACTACCCAAAGCCACACCCACAATCACTGAAGGACAAAAGCAACAACATGATGTCATGACGTCACAACGGCACTCCCTCCCTCCCCTGCTCCAGTTTAGGCCGCCAGCTCCTATGTATAAGGGCATTTCTTGTTCTGCCTGCTCCATTCTTCTACTGAGCCGCAGTGTATGAGGTGGTGTATAATACTGGGAGTGCTGTGTATATAATGTATGAGGTGTATAATACGGGGAGTGCTGTCTATATAATGTATGAGGTATATAATACCGGGAATGTGCTGTGTATATAATGTATGAGGTGTATAATACAGGGGGTGCTGTGTGTGTATATAATGTATAAGGTGTATAATACAGGGGGTGCTGTGTTTATAATGTATGAGGTGTATAATACAGGGGGTGCTGTGTATATATATCAAATATATGTAATAATGGGAAAGTGGGTGTGGGGAGAGGGTGTTGACGAATTATAATTAATAATCATATTATTTATTAATATAATAAATAAGTACATTTATATTAAGAGTTCCATTTATTAAGGATTGTATATACAAAGCGATCTGGGCGGAATATTACCACCCAGGATCGCATTGTATTATGCGATCCTATCTCGGGGATGTATCATCCTGCACACGCAGGGACAGGGCTCTGAAAGGAACCCATCCCTGCGATGAGCTCAGCCATATGCTGAGGGTGTGTGTGCGCATGTATGGTCAGTGCTGATCCCCCCCCCCCTTTTATTTTCAAATGTTATATGCCACCACATGTTAGCCACGCCCCCAATTCATTACAGGCGTGGGGCACAAAACATGCCTTTGCCCTGGGCACCATGGCACCTAGCTACACCACTGATCACTACATGCTGTATTTGCCTTTCATCTTTAGTCTGCAGTAACTCCTGGGGACCATTACAAATCCCACAAATGGTAAACAGAAGGTTAAAGAAAACATATATTTTTTTATTGCATCTCAGCAAAAAGCATAAAGACATTTCGCTGAGTTTGTGTGTCACTATCCTTTATGTGTGTATGTGTTGTTTTGAACAGTATAATAACTCTATTGTTGCTCCCCTTTAAAAGTGGACAGAAAACAATTCACAAGTAGATTTTTCCCCACAAGTAAATGGCAGTTACACTGAACACCGTAGCATGCTGTGCCTTGCATGTAGATGCTTGTTGAAAAATATTCAGATATTCAGGTTATTGCAGACTATTACTCTTAAACATAACCATTTATGTGAACCCATGTTAGGAATGCAGTTTAAGCGAGACATTGCATACATTCACAAGGAAGCACTATATAAATATAATTAATCACCGTTATAGAGGTTTTGGATGAAAAGTGTGTTCCAGATGTGTGCGTTACCACTAATGGAATATATGTAGTTTTGGCAGCATTATTGTACATAATAACATCAGATGTTAGCAACTGCAGTCATTAGAAGACCCCTATGACATGCACATATGACAGTGTCACACGTGTTACAACTCACATAGACTGTCATATACATTGTGCACTACACACACTGTAGATGACCCCCATTTTTAACAATTGAAACTGCAATAATTAAAATATTCATTAATGTCTCCACCATATCCCTGTTATTTAGATGTTATTATTTAGTACCTAGAATTTACCATGCACCTCTCCCCTGGGATAGGAAGAACATCTGCATACTGGAGCAGAGCCAAAGACTGTCCGCATCTAGCGCAGTCCTCTGGCACGCAGCATGCCTAGCATAGTTACCAAGAACATTCTTTATATACAGAATTCTCCTAGGATAGAAGATGTACGCTTAATGTTATGTCTCGCTGCATTCTGTTTGGGGAGCAGGTGCCACTCTTTTTGTAATGGCATATAATTATGATCTTTCTAGACCATATGTTGCTGACACAGAATATGCGTGAAATTAAGACAGTCACATTCATATTACGTACAGCTGGCTGCTTCATTTCCCATAGAAAAGAATGTGCCTATGGTAACGCACCACAAAGTTATGTATATGCAGCAGCAACATACTCTCGGAGGATAACACATTGTCATAAGGAACAGTATAAAAGCTACAATACAAGCCTGACAAGCTGATATCAATGCATACTTGCCTACCTGACCCTCTCCATGAGGGAGAAAATGCTCTATTCCTGGGCTTCCCTGGTAATGTATGATTGCCATCACATGTGGTGAAACACCTTTCTTATCGGTACTTATGTATTATCTGGGCTCCCATGTTAAATGCACCCCATTTTTTCATACCCCTACTATCCAATTACGCATGGAGTTGATTTTATATAGTGTGGCGAGCGCAGCGAGCCACCGTGCCCGAAGCGTGGTGAGCGCAGCGAGCCCCGCGAGGGTACGCGGTGTCATAAGAAAAACGGGAGCCCAGATATTACATAAGTACCTTCTTATCAATTACCTAGATCAGTGGTTCCCAACCTGGTCCTCAAGTATCCCCAACAGTGCACGTTTTCAAGGTCACCCGACAGGTGCACTCATTATTCAGGCACATTTGAAAAGATCACAGGTGGAGCTAATTATAGCACTTCTGTGTGGAGACCTGCAAAACATGCACTGTTGGGGGTACTTGAGGACCAGGGTTGGGAACCACTGACCTAGATCACCACAGGTGATGGCAATCATACTTTAC
Source organism: Crinia signifera (assembly GCF_055691185.1). NCBI lineage: Eukaryota > Metazoa > Chordata > Amphibia > Anura > Myobatrachidae > Crinia > Crinia signifera. The sequence goes on from NC_139217.1 coordinate 168,120,756, forward strand.
CCGCGAAGTCCAGGAACAGAGCATTTTCTCCCTTATGGAGAGGGTCAGGTAGGCCAGTATGTATCAATGACAATAAAAGTAGTAGTAAAGAAGCTTTCCTGTAGATCTAAATATGATAATATGATTTACGGTACTGTACCGATTGGCCTACTTCAGCTTGTGTATACGAATTGTGCTGCTAATTGTTACCTGTTTCAGTTCCTCAGTTACTGCTATATTTAGTTCTATGTACCCTGTATAGTTCTAATGTATGCCATATGTACCGTGCTGTGAAGCACTTTATAAATGAAATGTAATAATAATAATACTTATAAAGCACCTACAGTGCAATATTTTATCTTGCCTTTCCTTACCTTCCCTATCCTCCCTTCCCCATTAAAATCCATTACACAGATTAATACTGTATTAGAGTAGAAATGAGCCAAATAACTGTTTACACCCATTTTACACACCAACCCTTGTTATCGGCCTAGTGGATGTTGATCTTTTCCATGTGTCGACCTATTGCCTGTTGAACAATAGTGGTCAATCCACTCAGCTGGTCACATAGTCAGCCGTAAATGATAAGTATTAACATTGTATTTCTATCTTCTTTACAAAATTATACATACAGTAGTTTCTTGCCTGATGTAATTCCAGGGGTGCCGCCATGTGTGCCGTATCAGTCCAGGTGAGCTGTCCTTTTTAATTAAAAGAAGAAAAGTTTTTATTTAATTTTTTACTGCAAGGGTGCTTTTAAGGGGTGTGGTACAGGGGTCCGACAGTCGGGATCCCGACAGTCATTAGCCCGACGTTGGGATCCCGACTTGTCGGACTCAGTCAGCATGGCGAGCGCAACAAAGCCCCTTGCAGGCTCACTGTGCGCGCCACGCTGCGCTCGCCACGCTGTGCTCACCACGCTGCGGGCACGGTGGCTCGCTATGCGAGCCACCTATTCTATTATCCCTCTATGGGGGTCGTAGACCACCACGAGGGAAAATAGCCGACGGCCGTCGGGAACTCGGCTGTCGGTGTTTTGACAGTCGGTATCCTGTCGGTATCCAGTCGGTATCCTGTCGGGACCCGGTCCGGGTTTTAAGTGTACCGTATCACTCCAGGTGTGCCTCTAAGTGTGCAGTATCAGTCCAGGGGTGCTGCTAAGTTTGCATTGTCAGTCCAGGGGTGCTGCTGAGTGTGTAGTATCAGTATAGGGGTGCTGCTTAGTGTGTGTTGTCAGTCCAGGGGTGCTGATAAGTGTGCAGCATCAGTTCAGGGGTGCTGCTAAGTGTGCAGTATCAGTACTGGGGTGCTGCTAAGTGTACCGTATCAGTCGAGTTTGTGCCACCCACTTGTGCCACTTAGCTTAGTCATGCATCTACCTCTGCAACCTTTTGACCTAAAAACAATATTGTGAGGTGTGAGGTGTCAGAATAGACTGGAAATGAGTCAAAATGAATCTTAATAATATTGTAGGAACAAAAGAAAATTCGGTAATTTTAGCAGTTTTTATGATTTTATTCAAGAAAATACAGATCCTAAACCAAAACTACAGTAACACCTAGAAGGGTGGTTTTGGAAAAACCAATCCAGATCCAAAACATGAACAGAGATCCAGATCCAAAACCAAAACACAAAAAGTGTCCAGTGAACATCTCTACTTATAAATAATTGATATAGCAATGTAACTGACATTATCCTGTCCAACAGAAGTTATTTGATATATTATACACTGGGGCAGATGTATAATCCTAAACAAGAGATAAATGCAAGGGTGATAAAGAGAGATGAAAAAAGTGTACCAGCGCTGGCTGAGGTATAAAATATAAGCAAAAATTTTTGCAGAACGGTATCCTGTACAATATATTTATTTGTTAAAAATATTGTTTAAAAAGCTGTATCATATTGTGTACTTTGCAATTCATAAAGGGGGTTACAATAGAATATTAAAATCAATATGTGGACATTCAGTTCTCAACACAATCTCAATTTTTAAAACAAGCATATAATTGCATATTACCACACGGACATCCTAAGGTGTAGTCCCATATTGAGAACTGAATGTCCACATATTGATTTTAATATTCTATTGTAACCCCCTTTATTAATTAGTACACAATATGATACAGCTTTTTAAACAATATTTTTAACAAATAAATATATTGTACAGGATACCGTTCTGCAAATTTTTGCTTATATTTTATACCTCAGCCAGCGCTGGTACACTTTTTTCTTCTTTGTTCAACACTTTGAGGACCTGACAAGTCCTAGTACCAGCTGCAGATAGTAGCGCACTGATCACCTCCTCTTGTTTCTGATAAAGAGAGATAAATGTCCAGCCAATCAGCTCCTTACTGACTTGTTTCCAACACATCCTGTAAAATGGCAGTTAGGAGGTGATTGGCTGGATGTTTATCTCTTTTTATCGCCCTTGCATTTATCTCTTGTTAAGGCTTAATACATCTGCCTCCGTGTGAGAAGTTCTTACCTACAGTATTTTACCCTATCACACTGCCTGATAACAGTTTTCGAACTAAAGTTTGAATGTGGACTAAAAGTTTTCGGACTAAAGTTTGCATGTGGAGTAAGTACACTTCGGTCTTGGAAAATCACCTTGCATTTTAAATGGTCATCACCAGTTTATATCAGTATGGTTTTCCTGTGAGAATTAAATTATGGGTGATTCTAATGAAAGCCATAAATATGTTCCTTTAGCGCTTATCCTATCAACCTTATACTGCAAACTGAATATAAAAAGAAAAGTAAACACATAAAAGGCTGTCTTCAAAAGAAAATTACTGCTTGCAAAGAAATGTCTACTTTCACATATAAATGTTGTAAAAAAAAAAAATCCCATTATCTTTTTATGTATTTATACATAAGCTTAGGAAAATGAGAGCCCTAGATTTTGCAATGCAAGCCAAAGTTACTGACTATTAGTGCATGGCTGGGATAGGAAAGGCCAATCATATATCAGAATATCAGCACATTTAAATACATCCCGGAGAACCCTTAAATCATCCAAATCATGTCTTGGAACACCTATGCGACAATGCTGCTTTCTAGCCGTGCCGGCAAAGCACCCATTTATATTGTGTGATCAGGACGCCCACACATTCTCGGAAAATGTTCTGTATTATGGTAAAGGATAGAAGGGCAGCTCAGTTACTCAACAGCTACTTTTATTGCTGCCTTGTTAGTTATTAAACTAAAAGCATGTTGCAAAATCTGACATTCCAAATAGAAACACATTTACATGAACCATACATCTCTAAATTTACAATACTGCATTCTATTTTCTGTAGTCAGAAATTTAACCACTTAACTGCTGATTTTACTTTCTTTCTACATAATGCCCCTAAATTGTCAAGTGCATTTGGTGAGGAACATATATTTAAACTTGCAAAATAAGGGCTTATTGAATTCAGACCTTACTTTAGTCACGTGGTGGTTCTGTGCTTGTTTACATTACACCCTGTGTGTCCTGATGCTTTCATGCAATGTTTTCCTCTAAATATAGTACTGTAGCAGGAAGTACAAGTACCCACAATCTGTGTACAGTGCTTCATCTGGGGTGCGTCTGCAAATTTGGTCTTACACTGTCTGATATACAGTACAGCTGCGTCTTAATAGAACTTTCCCTTAATTTGGCACAACATGCTTAGCATGGATAAGAAGCTCCACCACAAGTAGCGATTGGGTGGATCCCTGTATTTTTTTTCCCTGCAAAAAAATTTGTATAAAGTAGCAGCTTAACCACTGAAGTGGTATGCACGTTAATCTTCCGGGTTTAGCTGTGCTGCTAGAGCTAGCCAGCCAGGGAGATTCCCAGGCTACACCACTTTCCAATCCCCTGGGGATTGCCATAGCTGATTGCGGTGCACAGGAATCAGCATAATGCATTACATGCTTATGCCCGCCCCCATACTCCTATTGGTCAGGGAGCAGGCCTAACTGTGTATTGCATTATGCTGGTTCCCGGGCGAAGCGAAGCGGCCAGAAATTGGCGCTAATGCTGGGGATCCCCGTTGGTGATTGCGATCTATGGGTGATCCCACTTCAAGCCTCCCCACGGCACCTGGCACAATTTAAATGGATCCCCGGGTGTGTTTTTTATTTATTTTAACCCACCACTAAAGGGGTAAGAGCATATCTTGAGATAAATCACAAAGCGTTGCTAAGTTGCAGATTCCATTGCATGGCTAATTTGGACATACTCTATGACTTTTATGAGGAAAGGTGAATATAGACACATCTGTGCAGTATATAGAATAAACTTGGCTTAAAACCATGTTCACTATAGGCAGTGCTGGATTACCATATACGTAAAGTAGGCACTGGCCTTCTATAGAGAAAACACATTATTCAAAGCTTTCATAAAATGTTTTGAGGCCCACTGCTGAAGGGGCATGTTCCATCAGGCAAGGACATGCCCTGCCCTGTAAATGCATATATAATCCCTGTCATGCATATCAGGTCCCCTTGGATGAGCTATGCAGTCACAAAGTGGTGTTGCAATTTTCATGAGTGAAGTAGTTGGAAATGGGTCGTCATAAAACAAAGGGCCTGATGCAGATTTGGTTGAAGTGGTTATCACTGCTGATTCCTTGGAATCAAATTACAAATAGATGTTTCCTGCTGCAACAGTGATCTGAGCGGCATCCTTCGGATCACACACACACCATCCGATCACAAACACACCATCAAATTACTCAAACACCATGAGACCGCTTGTGTCACCCATCGGGATATACAAACTGTCCATTGCAGAGGCCTGGAAATCTCGTCCAAAGACCCTAAATGGCAGTGACATGCCTCCATATTAGAAATCCGAGGTGGTTGCCACCTTCTCCTAACCCCCAAATGGAAGCACCCAGTCAATCACTGAGAGTCTGACCATAGAATGATTTTTCTCCCCATCGGTAATAAAAGTCAGTCTAGACTGACTTTTATTCCGGCCACTGTTGCCGCACCTGCGGTTTTATGGGGACGCCCATAAACGGTAAATGTTCCCCTGCTGTTCCCCCTGCCCGCCCCCCGGCCCTCCCTTCCTAGAGCGAACGACTTGGTGAGTGGTGCATGCGCATATTCTCACATGTGCATGTGCAGACCCCGAACATTGGGGAAGGGGCCGAATTAAGGCCCTAACAAACGAGTCTAAATCAGCCCCTTTGAGTCCGTAACAAACCATGTTGCAATGCAAGGGGAGCAAACACATTCACATTTTCCTGTGCAATGTAAATACTGGCTGTTTTGCATTTAGAATATTAGCTTTATTTTTGCATTGAAGCACTTTAGAGTTCAGTGAAATCACCTCACCCAAATCTAACTCTCTCTGCACGTGTTACACCAGCCCCGCAGGCAGTGCACATGGTTCTGCCCAGTTGCTTACTCCTATGCTTTACATACAAACATGAATCAAAGACATTGTATTTTCGTTTTGTATCCCAAAAATCTTTTCTAAGATGATATTTGTTCCTGATACATGTTCCTGATGCACTTACTGGTGAATTGCTGGTCAATGAAATTTCCAGCAGTTGAGGTTTGACGTTCAGTAAAAGAAAGTATTTATTTTTATTTGCCTGTGTAAGACGCCAGTATTTTTTTTAGGAGAAAACACCCTGTACATGAAGTTGCTGATGGGAAATTACAATAATTTTATCATGACCTTCACACATACTTGCCTACTTGCTGGCTGCCCTCTCCAGCGGAAGGCAGCCAGCTCAGTGAGGCAGGGGACGGGACCGCCACAGGGAGTGGAAAAGGGGTGGGGGCGGAGTCACAGAAGGGAGACCTTGTTATGGGTGTGGCCAGACCGATTGCGACATTTAGCCACGATCTCACCGTGTAATGCCAGTATTTCAGACATTGCACTGCAGTGGATGTTGCTAAAATGACGCAATTCACGTCATTTGACCCACGGACCTCCCACCGAGGGGGGGGGGGGGGGGGGTTGTCATGGGAATCAGAGAGTTCTCCTGGAGGGTTGCCCGACTTCCGGGAAATTCCCGGACATTAAGGTGGGGTAGGCAGCCCTGCCTTTAAAGCACAATATAGCCTCACAGATAACACAGATACGTTTACAGCCACCTATATATATTTCCAATTGTATATTTCTGTAGTGCTCCTTGTTTTCTGGTGAAGAGACACACAAATTAAACTTTAATTCTACAATATGTTTTTATGAGGAGACTAAGGAATCAAACTGTAAAATAACTGTCAAATAAAATATACTTATTTTAATGTAACACTAAACAATACATAGTACCCCTGTCTCTGTGCTCTTTCTGTATAAGCATGTTAATATTCATATCCCATTGTCCCCACACACCGGGTGGATCTGCCTTTCTGTAATAATTAATATGCTGAAAAAAGAACACAACCTGGTTCAGTCAGGCTGAGCACTAAAGACTGGGGCTGCCACTAGTAAGATGTGACGAGGAATATAAACTGATCAATATACTGTACATAAATGGACTTAGGCAGAGCGTAATGCAAATCAGCTGTAATTGTTCATAAGTAAATGTGGATATTTGTCTATAAGCAAAATTGTACACCTCCCAGTGGTAGGACCGTCCCTACACTATCTATATGCTACTGTAGATTTGGTACTGATCATCAGCTCTAACCCTGTACTTGATGTAAAAGATAATAGTAATTGCCTACTGTACTTGTGAAAAAGCATGTCAGGGAGATTGTAAAGGTGGCACCTAGAATAGCTGATATAGTATGTACTACTACATCTGAGAGGCGTGTCAGAAAATGACTTATGCTGGGTACACACCAGAACGATTTGGCCTCAATTCCCCCAATTTCGATGCAATTTCGACAAATTGTATGTTAATTGGGCATGTTTTGGCATGTTTTAGATCCGATTCTGATCCTGCTGCAGTCAGGATTTGTAAACGATCCATTCAACTGGATAGAGATCGTGATCGGATTGTATTCAGATTGTGTGCAGATCATATGCTCCAACAGATGGTGCGACCATCGTATGATCATCTCAGGATCTGCTCACAATTATGATCGTTCTGTTGTGTACCTAGCATTACACCAGCGGCATAGCTACGTTTTGGGCGCCCCCCGCCGCCCATTCAAACCCCCCCAATCCCCCGCAGCCTTACCTTTCGCGCTGGTCCCGGCGGCTCCGTTCTTCTGCTGAGGACCACCACAAAATGGCCACCCCCATACAGCAGACAGTTTCAGAGAGCTGTGTGCTATATGGGGGCAGCCATTTTGTGGTGGTCCTCAGCAGAAGAACGGAGCCGCCGGGACCAACAAAATAGGTAAGCCTGCGGGGGATTGGGGGGAGGTGTAGTTATAGCACCGCAGCCCCCGGCGCCCCCATATGCACAGCGCCCCCCCCCCCCCCCGCGGTGGCGGGGGCTGCGGTGCTATAGTTACGCCACTGCATTACACCCAAATGTAGATGAGCCCCAAAGCAGATAATAAGGTCTACTGTACTTGTTGAGAAAACAAACTTGTTCATGTATTGTGTTTTACAAGTGGTTCTATATAGAGTAAGTGGCCATGAGAAACCTTATTTAAAATGTATGTAGTCATAGGGATCATTTTGCTTTGTAACCAATGTAGGGAAATGCCACTGATGATAATGTGGGCTAGGTGAAATCAGAGATTGCTAGACAATCCGGGGAGACAGGGAGATTGCTGCTATTTCAGAGAGTCTCCTGCACAATGCAGGAGGCTAGGCAACTATGGATAATAACATACTTGCCTACCTGACCCTCTCCATGCGGGAGAAAATGCTCTGTTTCTGGACTTCCCTGGTAATGTACAGTATGATTGCCATCATCTGTGGGGAGCTAGGTAAAGGTGTTCCACCACAGGTGATGGCAATCACACATTACCAGGGAAGTCCAGGAGCAGAGCATTTTCTCCCGCATGGAGAGGGTCAGGTAGGCAAGTATGGATAATAAACGTTTGCACAACTGCACTTAGCCCACAATTCTATCAACACACTCTGTCACCAAAATGACTTATATGAGAAGTGATAACAACCCAATATATCCTGTTCTTCCTCAGCCGCAAATGGTGGTGCGTTATATTTCTGCACAACTCTGTATTACCCATAGTCACTTATGCTTTTTTCTGCCGAATCAGAGCAAAAATATGCAATGTACGATTTCAAAAATAATAGTGCAAATGTGTAGTAACTTATAGCAATCATTAATTAGCATGGAAACAGTCACTATAAATAATGATATAAAATACTTAATAGATGGCTATAGACAACTGCACATATACTCCTGTGTTATTAAACAACCCAATCATCTCTACAGAAATGCTATAAAGGTTGAACTGGAAATAGGAGCATAATGATATTCTGACACTTTAGTGACTTTAAGGAGAAGTTGCAATACCCCCAAAAATCTCTACACATAAAATGTAAGTAGAGATGCTCTACATTCCTAGAAAGAGTTAACGGTCTTCGGATTTCTGTTTGTGAGCTTTCTATTTAAACATATACAGTATGACTTGTTAATCCGTATGGTCGATGTATGTTCTCTGTTTGGTTGCTTGTCCTCTAAAACTTGTAGTGATAGTTTAACGTGAAGGTTGTTACAGATGAAAGCCTCAAGCAGGTCTGAAAGGATATGAATCTTCACACAACCTTTTTGATGGTCATATCTACAATCATTTGAGGATTTGTAACAATGACAGCTGATGTCCTACACACACTCTGCTCCTCCTTATCTACTCTTTATCCCAGTCTTTCATTTTCATTCTTTTCAGGTCTCTCTGATCCTTTGTGTTATATATTATATGGCTGCCCAGTGTGAAATTTAAGTCTCTTAAACACATTATTCTTCCAAAGCATTAGATATATATTTCATGTGTCTTAAACTACAAAGAAAAGAGATTCCATTTTCTTCTCTGCAGCCATGCATCACTTTGTGCTGTGGAAGTTTCAGTCAGCTGTTCCATTTTGTGTCATTCATGATGGGTTGAGTAGAGGCGATAAGGGTAAAGTTGCTTGGCAAGGTTTCAGAGTTCCCATCTGTCACTGCTGCAGTTTTCATAGCTCACAGTCATTGCCCTCACAATCTTTTGATCAAATATGCTCAGCATTTTTTCTATGTGACTATGATTCTCTGTTTCTCAATATAAATTTCTCATACATTTTATCCATTAATATGCTTGATTGTGAAACTACTTTTATTCCACCAATCATGTGAGATCAGTCAGGAGCATGAAAGGAGACAGATCAAGGTCATCAGAAAGCAAGGTAAAAAAAAGGTACATTTTCCTCAGTGATTTCCAGTTACAGCTTGTCAGTTCTTCATTTGTAATTGTAGAATTGAAGTGTGGTACTTTCCTGCAGAACCTGGCTACTGTCAAAGATAACGAGCCAACACTGCAGACTGCCAAGTCTCTGGGACAGCCTGCATCTCCAGAGAGTGCTAAAAATGGGGGCCCACACAAGACCACATTCCTCACAATTAGGCCACACACCCTTTTTGGAAATCTGTGCAGCGGAGGATGGGTGTGGCATCTGTGCACTTCCCACATTATATATATATATATATATTTATTTATAGTTTCTTATATAGCGCAGCAGATTCCGTTGCGCTTTACAATAGTAGACAGTGATAAGACATACTGGGTAACAACAGACAGACTTGGAGGTAGGAGGGCCCTGCTGCAAGCTTACAATCTATAGGGATATAGGGGGGAAACATAAGGACAGGCACCAGTAATAGCATAGCAGTTACAAGTCCAGAAGGGAAGCTATATAATACATAAGTGCCTCGGAGGGTTATGCATGTAGAACTTAAATATGATAGGCTTGCCTGAAGAGGTGAGTTTTCAGGGAACGCTTGAAAGTTTGGAGACTGGTGGAGAGTCTTAATGTGCGTGGAAGGGCATTCCATAGGATGGGAGCAGCCCGATAAAAGTCCTGTAATAATGAATGGGAGCTAGTGATCCGTGCAGAAGAGAGACGCAGATCTTGTGTAGAGCGTAGTGGTCGAGATGGGAGATATTTTGTGATAAGTGCAGAGATATATGCTGGTGCAGTATGGTTAATAGCTTTATAAGCAAGTAGAAGTGTTTTATATTGAATACGGTAATATACAGGCAACCATTGGAGGGACTGGCAAAGCGGATCAGCAGACGATGAGCATCTTGCAAGGAAGATCAGCCTAGCAGCAGCATTTAAAATTGATTGCAGTGGTTAGAGTCTGTTCTTGGGAAGACCAGTTAGGAGACTATTGCAATAATCAATGCGGGATATAATGAGTGCATGGATAAGAGATTTGGTAGTGTCTTGTGTGAGATAGGGTCGTATTTTGGATATGTTTTTTAGATGCATGTAACATGATTTGGAGACAGATTGAATGTGGGGAAGAAAGGACAGTTCAGAGTCGAGGATGACCCCAAGCAATGAGCTTGTGGGGTAGGGTAGATTATCGAGTTGTCAACAGCAATGGAGATGTCAGGATGGTAACTGTTCTTAGTTGGAGCGAATATAAGTAATTCCGTTTTGGAAATATTGAGTTTGAGTTGGCGACAAGACATCCAAGATGAGATGGCAGAGAGACAATCAGAAACTCGACCCAAAACCACTGGTGACAACTCTGGGGTTGATAGATAGATTTGAGTATCATCAGCATACAAGTGATAGTGAAATCCGAAAGAGCTGATTAGTTTGCCAAGAGAGGAGGTATAGATTGAGAAGAGCAGAGGACCTAAGACTGAACCTTGCGGAACTCCGACTGACAGAGGTAATGAAGAGGAAGTAGAGTTAGAGAAGCGAACACTGAAAGAGCGATCAGATAGGTAAGATGTGAACCAGGAAAGGGCTGTATCATTAAGACCTAGGGAGTGTAGTGTTTGTAAGAGAAGAGAGTGATCGACGGTGTCAAATGCAGCAGAAAGATCAAGAAGAATAAGTAGTGAGTAATAGCCTTTAGACTTAGCCGTTACCAGATCATTCACCACTTTAGTCAGTGCTGTCTCAATGGAGTGTTGAGAGCGAAAACCTGACTGAAGTGGGTCTAATAGGGTGTTAGAGTTAAGAAAGTTTGTGAGGCGAGAGTAGACAAGTCTCTCCAGTAGCTTGGAGAGGCATGGGATCTGAGATATAGGACGATAGTTAGAGAGAGAGTTAGGGTCAGAATTCTGTTTTTTTAGAATAGGAGTTATCACTGCATGTTTGAGCAGAGAAGGAAAAGTACCAGTAGTAAGAGAGAGATTGCAGATTTTAGTTAAGGTTGGAATAATCACAGGAGATAGATTTTTAATGACTTGCGCAGGTATAGGATCGAGAGGAGAGGTAGTAGAGTAGGAGGATAAGAAGAGTGTGGATACTTCCTTTTCATTTGCGGGCTCAAATGAAGAGAAAGTGCCAGAGGGTTCAGCAGGGGAAAAAAGTGTGTTAGAGGTTGTGGAAGAGCATACCATTTCATCTCGGATGTTATCAATCTTGTCCTTAAAGTAGGAGGCAAGTTCTTGTGCACTGATGGTAGCCGGTGGGGGAGGATTGGGAGGGTACAGAAGAGACTTAAAGGTGTTAAAAAGTCGCTTAGGGTTGGTGGCATGAGAAGAGATGAGAGATTGGTAGTATGTTTGTTTGGCAGTGTCCAAAGCATTGCTGTAGGAGTAGTAGCTAGTTTTATATGCAAGGAAATCAGTCGTACTACGAGATTTGCGCCATTGGCGTTCTACTTTACGTGACTGATTTCGTAGTTGTCTTGTTGTTTTGGTGTGCCACGGTTGGCATCTAAGCCTACGTGGGGTGTAATGGGACAGGAGATTGAACCTGTCTGTGGGTAAAAGGCTGTGGAAGTCATAACTTTTTTCTGTGTAATGTTTGTTTATCTGCCCGTCTATGCCCCCACATGGTGCTTTGTCGGCCGTTGTCCCCATCCCTCCATGTCTTTCCCTGTCTGTCTACCACCCCCGTTCTGTAATCAAGCAGTATCTCACCTGTGTGTTTCCCCTCCCTATTTCTCTACCCAACACACACACACACACTCTCTCTCTCTTTCCCTCTCTCCCTCTGGCACTCTCTCCCTGAAACTCTGTCCTTAACTGTCTCTCCTCCTGAAATACTCTCCCCCTTCCTCACCTGACATACTCTCCCCCCTCATTCTGCCAAACAATCCCCCCCCCCCCCTCTCTCTCTCTCTCTCTCTCTCTCTCTCTCTCTCTCTGTGGGGTTTCAGCATGTAGGGCACAGAAAGAGAACATCTCAGGGATTGCACATTGTGGCGATTGCTAGTACACGAGGTAAAGGCTGAAATGAGCATTTGTTTATTAGCATTCCTGTGATTCCAGCAACAGGTGTTAGAGCGAATGCAGCAATGTCCACCTTTGAATCAGGTTGAGAATTTTCACCTGCCACTGCAGGACATGCCCCTTATTGGTGACAGAGACCTCAATGGTATGTCAGCGTAGCAGGGGGCAGCCGGAAGGGCTGACAGTAGCTGTTAGCAGAAAGTTCTGCGACATGTAAGAGTGGTAGGCGGAGCCACATCCCATTAATAAAAGAGCCACGGGTTGCCCACCTCTGACATAGGCAATTGAATTTCCCCTATATGTATTTAAAACAGATTGGATGATGTTGCTACTAGAAATTGCCCATGTAAAAGATCAAATAGTACAGTAAATAATCAAACATTACTGATAAATAATAAAATTACACTTATAAAACCAAGAAAAACTTTTTTGGGCTACATTTTCAATTGTCTCATTAAGTGTTGTTGCCTGTTTGTACTGTACGCAATGGCGGCAGCTACACTTGCCAACATTAGCAGTTTCATAACCTAGAGAACTGCAATTGCATTTGGGTTTAAACATAAATTAGGGCCATTGTCTTTAACCTGCAGAGAAAAGTGCAAGTGCAAAAGGTGCTTTCCAAATTTATAGATGTACACATAAAGGAGGTTATTCTGGTTTTCAAATTTTTCAGCCTTGCGAGTCCACCAGATGCCTCCTGCCACCTGCATGGCCGCCCGCCCCCCTCGCATGCCGCTATCCCCTGCAGGCATGCAAATTGATGTTTTGCATAAATATCCATTCGCAGCCTTGCATGCGGGGACAAAATCAGTCAATGACCATCGAATGATTTTGCAAGCGCTCGCAGATCTGAGAGACCTCTGGGGTGTCTCAGATCTGTGGGCGCCCCGTGCGGGATACGGGCAGGCAGCTGACATCCGCTGATGTCAGCTGCCCGCCCCCGGGTCATCAGGGAATTACCATGAGAACCCCCATTTTTAGCAGATGTTTGTGGATCGCTCACAGCAACGTTGGCACTCAAAGGGTTAAGCAATAGTACAATATTATCATGACTTAATAAAGTTCATCTTATTGGTGAAAACGAAAATATAATATTGCCGTCACCAGCAGGGGTTAAACGGAACTTAACAAATACTATTATTATAGTAATACATTTAATCAGGGTAAATAAGACCTGGATAATCGGGTTCATCAATCCTATCCACTGCAAAACCAAATCCAAAGAAGACATTACTGATGTCAATTTAAAATGTCATTGATTTTACACGGCTGATCTGTGATTCAGCATACTAATATGTGATTGCTGCAACATCTGTTAGTTTTATGGAAATGATCCAGTAGAAAATAAAAAAACATAATACAGTACAGTAAATAATATAAGAAAAAAAATTCCAAATGACATTACATTCAGGAATACTGTGATATATTTTTTATTCCAGTCAAAATGTTGTGAGGGGACGATCCCAATCAACCTGAAGAAGTTTCTGGCTTTGCAGCAGATGGGCAGATCTGGCTGCAGAGAGTGGTACATAATTCATGTGCGGCCCTCCTCAACCAGAACTGCATACTCTGCAGACCACTTGATATAGAGGAAAATGAATGAAGTACTGTATACTGTAGATGTAAAAGTAAAACAAAACAAAAAAACCTGCAGCTGCTGTAATGACTCGACCCATATCAGTTATATAGAGCGTTGGGTAGCAAAGGTGTATGTTTAACAGACCAGTCAAATGATTTCATTGTTATTTTTTTTATTGTTTTTTATGTGCTCTGACTACTACAACCTCTTCCTATCTGCCATCACCCTCATATTACTCTGCAAATCCTTATATTTGTGTCCCACCTCCAAGTACAATGGTTCACTGGTGGGCGCTTATGTACTAATATTTCCTCTCTCTCCCCATGTGCTTAAGTTACTATTTGTAGGGCTTAAAAATGTCCTGGAGAGGTAGTGGAACTTATTTCTCCTTGACCACGGAGCCACCAAGAACTGAGGAAGGGGAAGATGGATACAAGTGTCAGTGACACCAGCGGCGACTGATTCATCTTTTGATGTGGTAGGACAGTCTTTTCTGTTGGAATTACTGAGCAAAGCCAATTTGGAGGTGGAACTAGTTCCCCCTATCATTACAGGAGGCAGAACAGGTTCTACCCTGTTCCTCCTCACTTTAACTCATGGTTGTATGTCCCATCCTCTATGAAAACTACCTATCACTCCTGCACATACTTGTCTCCCAGGGGTGTGGGGGTAGTCCCCCCACACCCCTGGAAGAGTAGGCAACTCAACCACATCCCACCCGCTTCCTTGTGAAGCAATCAGGATGCAGAGAAAACAAATGTAATCACTGATGCCATGTGTAGCAGCCAAACTTAATAACAAGATTTGTGTCATTACGCCCCATTCTTATTTGCAGACCCTGCATATTGTGAATATATTCCAGTTGCAAGGGCGGGGCCTATTTAGGTATTAGCTCATCCCTGTCCTCCAAAGTGGTTAGCAGCATTTCCTGTCTGGGCTTCTCCTGGAGACAAGACTTCCTCCATGAAGATAAACATCTATGAAATCCACTTCCATATCTGATCCAAATCGTGTTACACTAATTGGGGGTCCATGTAGACATATGTCGATGTAGACAACAAAAAATTGAAAACAGAGTCAACCTTTTCCTGTGTTGACCATTAACTTGGGTCAAACTTTTACCCATGTCAACATATTGTATGTTGACTGTTTTTAATCGTCGACCTGTCAACTAATAGTGGTAGACTTATTGACTGTCGACCTAGACACTATTGAGCTAATGATCCCGTACACTACAATGGCCAAAACCCTGTATGCACAATACTGCCACTGTATTCAATTTTGTTAACCCTCCCATCAGGTAGCTGGTGTGGTGACTTACTGCATATGCCCCTGAGGGGGGAACATCATGATATCTTGCCCCCACAACCTAAAAGGTTGATCAGTACTGTTATAAGTGCTCCTGACACCCTGTGCTGGCCTTGTGTACTTAACTTGTGACCAGAGCCGTCCCGTTACGCAGACTACGCAGTTGAACGATGTGCGCTAAGCAATCTGTCATGGCCAGTGTTATCAATTGAGAGAACACTGGCGATGACTAGATTTATACATCATGCAGTATAAATCTAGTCAGGCGACAGCGACGCATGGGAATGTGCATCATCGTTGCCAGGGGCCATACACATGGAACAATCCGTGCTTCATTTCTAAGTAATCTGGGGCTATTATCCCCCCTGTGTGTATGGCCAACTGGTTGCGGCATTGCTTCTGTCTCCCCACCAACATTTCCTACCACAATCCAGCATTGCAGAGCACTAAAGTATTTCATTTTCCAAATGAGACAATAATAAAAATGAATGATAAGGTTTTATTTTTTTTAGAAAAAAAAGCCCTAATGGATACAATTTAGGACAAACTTATTTAATAGTTTCTATAAATACAAGCCTTCTAATCACTGTTTTTGTAAGTATCTAATATATTTCCAATTAGACTTATACGCATTGATTGACATTATGTCAGTAGGGCTGGCGCTATTGGAGGGCGATACTGACTTGGAATGGAGCAGGAATGCAGCCGCCCATCCATCCCAGCCAGCCTGGGGCATTATCTTCAAGGAAACGTAAGGTTTCACTCGCACAACCCGCCCCCTCCCCCCGCCCCCAGCCACAAGTAGCACACTTTCCCCCTTACAACAGTACAGCGCTGGTTGCAGGTAAAGCCCGCACCCCCCCGCCCCCAGCCACGAGTAACACACTTCCCCTCCCCCTGTAGAAGAGTACAGCAGCGGCTGCGGGTACCCCCACCCCCAAGTAGCACATTTCTACACTCACTCCCCGCAGAGCAGTACAGCATCGTCCGCGGGCACCTGCACCAAGCCCCACCCCACTGGGGCTTGGTCAGCAGCGGTCACTGTTAGAACACCCCCCCCCTCCCCCCGCACGCATACACCATCCGTGAAGCTTATCAACAGCGGGGCAGCACAGTTTTGCGGGCGCTGAGTTGCCTTGCACCGGCCCTGTACATCAGCCCTAGAGACTTTACAACCACATGATAACCCAAATTCACTTGGTCATTTTACGTTTTTCAAAAGAACTTTTAGCAGATCTGGAAAGAGAGCATTAAAACCATTCTAGAGGGTTTCAAAGAGTCTTAAAAGCATTTTTATGTTTCTTTAATAAAACAAGAAGTCAGCCAACATCTGCCACCTTGAAGTGTAAACAAACCAAGTCCATCTGTGAGAGATGTACTGTGATAGTGTATGAACATGTCTGTGTGCACACAAAACAAACACATAATGCACTAGCAATACATGGCATTGGTACTGAAATAATAGACATAATTAGGCTTGGAGTGGGCTGCCAGGTTAGGAGAGAAGAGTTGGCACCAAGCCTCAATGATTCTTACTCGAATCACAGCAATTAAGCCTGTGTGCCACAGAACAGTGCCAGTCTTCCCTTGTATCTTTCCTCTCCTATAGTGAGTAAGTAATGTACTGTAATGTCTAATAGTCAATTTTGCAAACATACTATACCATAAAACTATCTATATTTGTGTGGTCTAAATATTCCAAATTAATGTAATTTATAATAGGCATAAAACACACATTATTAATTTCTAATAGGCAATAATAGGCATAAAACACACATGAAGTTAACTTTTCATTATTATGAATGCTGTGCATCAATCAGTTGGAAAGTCAAATAAAAATATATTGAAAAATCGCTTATTAGTGATTTCATATATAGCGGAGTGTTAACGTCATGGTTGCAGTAGAATGTATGATGAACATTATAACTGCCTTTAATGAGCACATATTATCTCGCTTCCTCCCAGAGGCGTGGTCTATAAATCATGACATTTCGCAAGGCAACGCCCTGTTTTCGGATGCTGTGGGGGCATAGCTAGCAGATCTGTAAGCTGCAGGCCAGCCCCCAGCCCCCAGCCCCTCTGCTTGCGGGAATAGACGCAGTGCGCATGCGCACCACGTCTATTCACCGGGTGACAGGGGGGACTCCCAACTGCCCCCCTCCCCCCATGGGACACTGTCGGCCGCTAGAGGGATGCGGGAACCCAAAAACCGGGATATTCCCGCAGTATGTGGGACAGTGGTACACCTGGCAAGTGAGGCTATTTTAGGGGAGGAAGGTTGGGGGTAGGAAGGTCTGATGTGGATGGTTGCGGGAAGTAAGATTGCATTTTAAGTGTGCACTGTGGGAGAGCAATTGCTTTAGGGATAAGGTTGTGTGTGTGTGTGTGTGTGTGTGGGGGGGGGGGGGTATGTAGTATGTACAAGGAGCTTTTCTGTTTTCGGCTAAACAAACCTAACATAAGTTATTTCTCACATTAAGCTGGTTGGAATAACAGACAATAATTAATACAGAAAGAAAAGCTCATTATTGTTTCAAAGCAGCACCGTTGTCTGTAGCTGGAAAGTTTACTGAGAAATGAAGGGACTGACCCAGAAATGAATTAGATAATAGTGACATGCATTGTAATTAACCATTGCATTATTTACTTTGTTGCACCAATCAACCTAATACAAAGTTATGAGAGTTATTAACCTTCATCACACCGTAAAAAATGAAGGTATTACTGGAACGAACAAACATAATAAATACAAATTCTGCAAATATACTGACAGAAACAAATATAGCCAACTGTTGGGCTGGGAGTAATATATAGATGTATATAAAAGTAACAGAGTGATAATGAGTTCTTTAAAAGTGCAAGCCAGAACAGATCTGTTTGTCGGGTTGTTCTTTACTCTATCAGTATGACCATTACATTCATGATAACAGCTGGTGCCCCTAAAGGTATCTTCCACAATCCATTATCAGGTAAACAGCAGGACTTATTTTTTTATCAAATTGAAATTTAGCAACCCTTTATTACTGGTTGTTACCTATGTACATCTGCTATATTTATTACTCCCATTGCTAAGGCATATCGCCAAACTGTCCCAATTACAGGGAGATGATCCCGCTATTTGAGAGGCTGTGCCGCTGTCCCTCCCTACAAAGAAGCTAGTGAATGCTGAAGTGATGCCCTGCACTTGGAGGGAGGGCAGGGTGAGGGCTGCCCCAGTGGCGTAACTATTAATTTTTCTCCCCCCTGCCAAAAATGTTGGCAGCGCACCCTCCCCCCCTCGCCAAAAAAAAAATAATGTTAGTAGCACTACCCACACAAACCTTACCCCACCTTACCCCCCTGCCCGGGATTGGCAGTGTCCTGATTGGGGGGGGGGGGCAGTTGGGAGTCCTGACTGGTCGACTCGGTGAATAGATTCTGTGTGCATGTTCACAACTTCTATTCTTGGAGACAGAGGGGTTGGGGGCATGGTCAGCAGCTCTGAGAGCTAGCTATGCCCCCACATCCCCACATTGTGCATGGTCCCTCTTTACATTGTTCAAAAGTTGGAAGGTATGCCTATAGCCACTACCACAGGAATCAATGTCAATAATCTAAGCTGTGTTCACTATAAAATAAGACCAAGGCAAATCAATACTTGATCTGAAGTAATATTTCAAAAAAATTTTGTAATGTAAGTGTATTTTCAACAAAAAAGAAAGTATTTTTTATACGATAAAAATGCAACCCTCTTCACTTTATATGAGTACTGAGATAGAGATACAGCAGGTGATATAGGCAGCTAATGATGCCTCAGCAAGGAAGCATTTGGTAGGAGGACTAAGCTACGTGAAGCGACTATTAATTAGCACAGAGTACACAGGCTGCCTGCTTATTTGTTCTGGTATCACAATCTGTACAGTGTGGAGTGCTATTCAGAACACTAGGACGCTTCCAGTGCTGGTGTATGTGCCTGACCACCATATGCCTTTGCAGCATCCATGCAGCCGCAGGATCCTTTTCATCTACAGTCATAACAGACACATGATGTAGGGCTGAACATGCATAAAACATGAGCTGCAAATTCTATTCCTTGACAATGTGATGAATAAAATAACCTAAGATAAATCAGAGATAGATCTGTATGAGAAACTAAATATATACAGCATGGAGCATGGTAGAGGGGACATTTACAGCATAAGACCTGCATGACCGCATGGAGAATACTTTTACTGTACTCATTTAAGAGCATATTTACTAATTACCAGGTTTAGGACCCGAGTGTGGCAAGGCCAAGGACTGCATTGCATTTGCAGTTTCCTTGGCCTCGCCAGGCATCCTGTGATTGGAAACAGGGGTGTAACTAGAACTGTGTGGGTCCCATAGCAAACTTTTGTAAGCCACCCCCACCACCACCACCACCACCACTGTCAAGAAAGAGAGAGGGCGTCAAGATTGAGGGATGGTGTCATGGACAGAAAGGTGAGGCTGGGTGTCATCAAGAGAGGGGAAAGACGCAGGGAGAGATGGTGTTAGGGAGAGACAGGGAGTGAGAGAGAATAGGTTTCAGGTAAAGAGAATGAGAGAGTGAGTGTAAGGAAAGAGAGCGAGAAGGGAAGTGTGGGAAGAGAGGAAGGGAGGAGACAGAGGAGAAAGAGAGAAACTAGAGCAAAGAGAGGGGAGATGGAGGGGGACTAAGAGAGAGTTGAGAGAAAGAGAAGGTCATGGGAAAGAGAAATAGGATGAGAGACAGCAGGGGAGAAAAAAGGAGAGAGGAAAGGGAATGGGCAGAGCAAAAGAGAGGAAAGAGATGGTCAGTGAGAAAAAGGGGAGAGAGTGGGGGAGAGTTAGAGGGAGTGAAAGGTAATGTGTGCCAAGTGTCCTGTGGGAAGGGAGTGAGGTGAAGAGGGTAAAGAGAGGTGCTTAGGGGGGAGGCAGAGATGATGGAGAGTAGGGGCTTGAAAAGGATTGTGACCGGCATATTTCCTCCCTCTCACCAGCCATCAGTGCCGGGTCTCACCGTTCGCTGGCTTTACTGGAATTTCTCTCATACAGCTATCTCTTGCACGGCCATCTCTTGCAGGGTGCACAGACAGCTGCCACTTTACTGTGCCCTGGCTCTCCTGTGGGCAGGGGCTGTAGCAAGCAGCTTCTGTGTGCCGGGTGTCTGTGTGCAGAGGCTGAGGCAAGTGGCTCCTGTGTGCCAGGTGTCAGTGCGCAGGGGCTGAGGCAAGCGGCTCCTGTGCGCTGGGTGTCTGTGCGCAGGGGCTGAGGCAAGCGGATCCTGTGCGCCGGGTGTCTGTGCGCAGGGGCCACGCTGCACAATGGAGAACGCCATCAGGAGCCGCTACAAGCACCCGTGATTGAAACACAGCAGCACCCAGCACCTCCGGCAGCGTGAGTGAGAGACACGCGTACCGGCGCCAAGATCAAGTTCCGCTTTGTCAGTCTCCTTAGGCGGGACACTCCACCAACAAACACCGCACAGGATTCCATCGCAATAACCCCATCCCCTTTTATTCTATTTCATAGTTTAGTTTAGTACCTAGGAGGGGTTAAACCAAACAGTGCGACTAATGTACCAAAAAAAGTTTGCTCAACATTGACATTTAAGTACTGTATGCTCTCCATTTGCATAATGTGTATATAAATAATGTTTCTTTAAGGGTCACAGACCAAGGTAAGGTGGAATAGGTGCGGATCATATGGTTGACAGTCAACCCCAAAAGGTCAACATAAAGTCGACATGAAAAAATTGACACAAGTATAACGTCGACACAGGGATGGTCGACATCCAAAATGTCGACATTGGGTTTTTGTGTGTCAATTTGTAGATTTGTGCACGTGAACCGCCAATTAGTGTAACGCCCACCCTCACATGGCTCGTTTCACTCAACATGCACACTTTCACGTTCCTAATTTTAGTGCACGTGGAGGGTTAAGTATAAAAATTTTAAAATATGAAATGTTAAAAATAATGTTGAAAAACGTATGTCGACCGTATCATTTGTTTACCATTAACATGTGACCTTGTGTTGACCTATTGTCCATGATGAAACAAAGTCTGCATCCCGGTAAAATATCCTCACTAAACTCGTACAGAAAAATAATTTTCTCTTCAAACTATTTCTTAAGAAAAATACAGAAAGAAATCAAATAAAGAAAACATCCATAAAGAAACAGCTGGTATATTCATAGCAAACACATCTGGATTCATCTCAGTCAAGGAAAATAAAGGTAAATAAAAATTAAAGAGATGTAGTTTAAACATTGCAGCTATCATTTTAAGCTGGAGAGTTTACTGTTCTGGGTGCTGGATAGCTAAATGAGGCTTGGCATATTATTATTATATTATTAATTGGCCCACCAGAGGCAACTGCAGCACCGACCAAGTAGTGCAGGGGGTATAACACAGGAGTACAAAACCCATTAAAGCTGTAAGTTGGGTACGCCCCTCTTTATACAAACTCACTACTTATATTGATGGATATAAATATTCTGTGTTAAAGATACCTATATATGAGGATATACATACGTTATATATATGAGGATACGTATACATGGTATACATACGTTACGCACTGAAATTTTATGAAATATTTCAAAGATACCTTTATACAGTATGTAGAAACGACTCCACCTAGCCGAACACTATTACTGCATATTATAATCATTACTTCCTCCGAATATAAACCTATTACACTGTGGGGTAGATGAATTAAGCAGTGATAAGGGAGGAGAAGTAATAAAGTGCCTGGTACTTTATCACCGGCCAAATAGCTCCTAACTGTCCCTTTTTAAACCCAGCCTGTAACTTGCCTGTAAAGTGAATGAACATTTATTGGTGCGACCTACCCCATTGAAAATACTTATGAATTGTGTTTATCTATATGTGCGCCATGTGGTATACGTACAGACTTTCTTATTCTGTATATTTGTCCATAAGGTTGGGTGACCTTTTCTTTACTGCGTACATACTGTATAGCTGCTCTAGTGTGCGCAATCAGTAGTGCTATAAATTTTCTGTTTAAATAGACCACTATTGGTCGACAGGCAGGACCTATACTACCATTCAAAGGTTTGGGGTCACTAAGAAATGTCCTTATTTTTAAAATAAAAGCACTGTTTTTTTTTCAAATGAAGATAACATTAAATTAATCAAAAATACACTCTATACATTGTCAATGACTATACTAGCTGCAAACGTCTGTTTTTTGTAAAGGAATATCTACATAAATTCACCATCACCCCAGTGGGACCCACGGACCAATCACAGCCAAGGCGCGACATTTAAACTAATGGTGACTGCGCTGCAGACGCCATTCCGGTCTGGAATTGCGTGCAGAGCGGTCACCGTGCCTATCTGCCGTGATACTGACCTGATCCTTGCAAATACTTACCTGATCCTTGCAAATACCTTACCTGATCACCTGATCACTGCTTGTAGCGTGCTGGATGCTTCCTGGATCTGACTTCTTGTGACTTCCTGCTGCTGCTGCAGTGTGATAGAGAGATAGAGAGAGATAGAGAGAGAGATAGAGAGAGATAGAGAG
Source organism: Crinia signifera (assembly GCF_055691185.1). Taxonomy (NCBI): domain Eukaryota; kingdom Metazoa; phylum Chordata; class Amphibia; order Anura; family Myobatrachidae; genus Crinia; species Crinia signifera. Next base: position 168,143,412 of record NC_139217.1, read on the forward strand.
AGATAGAGAGATAGTGACAGAGAGTGCTATATTTTGTGTCTGCTACCCCCCCTTTTTGGGGGTGCAGGGTTTTTTTTTATATATATAACTGTCAGTGCTGCTGCTGCAGTGTCATAGAGTGATAGATAGTGATAGATAGTGAGAGATAGAGAGATAGAGAGATAGTGATAGAGAGTGCTATATTTTGTGTCTGCTACCCCCCCTTTTTGGGGCTGCAGGGTTTTTTTTTATATATATAACTGTCAGTGCTGCTGCTGCAGTGTCATAGAGTGATAGATAGTGATAGATAGTGAGAGATAGAGAGATAGAGAGATAGTGATAGAGAGTGCTATATTTTGTGTCTGCTACCCCCCCCTTTTTGGGGCTGCAGGTTTTTTTTTTATATATATATAACTGTCAGTGCTGCTGCTGCAGTGTCATAGAGTGATAGATAGTGAGAGATAGAGAGATAGATAGAGAGAGATAGATAGAGAGAGATAGTGACAGAGAGTGATAGAGAGTGCTATATTTTGTGTCTGCTACCCCCCCTTTTGTGCTGATCAGTATATCTGTGCTGATCAGCAACTTTTTGGGGGTGCAGGGTTTTTTTTATATACAGTATACCTGTCAGTTGCTGCCAGTTGCACTGTCAGTTGCACCAAAGGTTGTGCACCTGCTGCCCCTCACTGGTAATCAGTGTCGCATCAGTGATCACCTTTTTTTTTTTTTGAGGGTGCTGTGGGGTCTTTTTTTAATTTTTTTTTACACACACTGTGATTTTGTGGGTGTCCTGTGGCCACTGTGCGCTGATCAGTGACGTACATCACTGATCAGCTTTTTCGGCACGGGTTGATTTTTTTTTTTTTTTGATCAAATTCCTGTTGCCTTTGAGCGCTGTTCAGTGACGGACGTTACTGACCAACATCTGTGCTCAATTTTTGGCGCAGGACCTTTTTTTTTTTTCTGCACTACATACACACTACACACTACATACTACATTGAAATAAAGTTTGTACCCCCCCTACACTATACACGTGTTGAAACATTTCACTACCAGAAACACAAAAATAAAAATGGCATCCCAAATGTCATCCCAAATGTCATCCCAAATGTCATCCCAAATGTCATCCCAGTCATCCAGAAGAATGTATTCAGCGGAGGAGGCATATGCCATGCTTGCCTCTGACTCTGACACAGCCAGTGAGGCAAGCGGGGAATTTGAAGGATTCATCTTAAGCTCCTCTTCCTCCTCTAGTGATGAGGGACCCCCTCAAAGACGCCCCCGTAGAGCAGCTGAGACCCCCCCAATAATTGATCTCGTATGGACCCCACCACCAGACAATTTTGAGCCCCAGGTTCCTGAGTTTTTGGCCATCCCAGGAATCCAATTTGATTCAACAGGTCTCAGAGAAATTGACTTTTTCAAATTATTTTTCTCTGATGATTTTATAAATTTAATGGTGGACCAAACTAATTTATATGCCCAGCAGTTTATTGCTCAAAACCCCACGTCATCATTTGCTAGGTGGACCCCTGTAGATGCAGTAGAGATGATGACGTTTTGGGGTCTGGTGTTTCATATGGGCATAGTAAAAAAGCCAGAAATTAGGCAATATTGGAGTACAGATGTTCTGTACAGCACCCCACTTTACCGTATGGCCATGACCCGGAATCGTTTTGAGTTAATCCTTAAATTTTTGCATTACAACGATAATGCACAGTGCCCACCCAGAGATGATCCCACCTTTGACCGGCTATTCAAAGTCAGGCCGGTCATTGATCACTTCAGTGCCAAATTTGAAGAGATGTACATCCCAGATAAATTCATTTGCATAGATGAGTCCCTTATACATTTTAAAGGAAGGGTTAAATTCCGCCAGTACCTTCCCAGTAAGAGGGCAAGGTATGGCATAAAAATGTATAAGCTGTGTGAAAGCACCTCAGGGTACACCCACAGGTTTAGGGTATATGAAGGGAAGGATTCAAGAATTGAACCGCCAGAATGCCCCCCCTCCCTCGTAGGTGTTAGTGGAAAAATTGTCTGGGATTTAGTGCACCCCTTCCTGGATAAAGGTTATCACCTCTATGTGGATAACTTTTACACCAGCATCCCCCTGTTTAAGGCCCTTGGTTCAAGAGGTACAGCAGCTTGCGGTACTGTGCGCAAGAACCAAAGAGGCCTCCCAAAAACGCACATTGCCCAAGTAATGAGAAGGGGTGAAAGCAGGGGAATATGCACCGAAAATATGTTGTTGGTCAAATATAAGGACAAGAGGGATGTCCTTATACTGACAACAATTCACGGAGACAGTACCACCTCCGTCCCTGTACGAGGTACCAGTACCCACACCTCAAAACCTAATTGTATCCTGGATTACAATAGGTACATGGGCGGAGTGGATCTTTCAGATCAGGTACTGAAGCCGTACAGTGCCCTGCGGAAAACAAAAATCTGGTACAAGAAGCTGGCCGTGTATATCATCCAGATGGCACTGTATAACGCTTACATGCTATTCCGTTCTACCAGCCAGAGGGGGACATTTATGCACTTTCAAGAGGAAGTCATAAAGGGCCTAATATTTGGGAACCAGCAGGCAGAGGGCCCCAGTACTTCTAGTACTGGCCCCCGTATTGTACCAGGGCAGCATTTTCCTGATGAAATCCCCTCCACTGGAAAAAAGGGCAGGACACAAAAAAGGTGCAAAGTTTGCTATAAAAAGGGAATAAGAAAGCAAACTATTTTCCAGTGTGACACTTGCCCCGACAAACCCGGCCTATGTATAAAGGAGTGTTTTAAAATATACCACACATCTATGGATTATTAGGTTCATCATTTCACCGTGCTTCGGGGGTCTTGCTAATGCCACATAGCACCCACCATTCATTCCACCAGAATCTGAGCCGCAAAATCCAAAAATCACTCCTTCCCTTCTGAGTCCTGCCATGCACCCAACTGGTATTTTTTGGTCACATGTGAGGCATTGCCGTACTCGGGAGAAATTGGGGCACAGATTTTGGGGTGCTTTTTCTCCTTCATACCTTATAAAAATGAAAAATTTTGAGCCAGAACTGCATTTTTGTGTAAAAAAATGTAATTTTTAATTTTCACTGCCCAGTTGTATCAAAATTGGTGAAACCCCTGGGGGTTTGAAATGTACACTATACACCTAGATGAATTCCCTGAGGGGTGTAGTTTGCAAAATGGGGTCACTTGTGGGGGGGTTCCACTGTATTGGTGCTTCGGGGGTCTTGCTAATGCGACATAGCACCCACCAAAATTCCACCAGAATCTGAGCTGCAAAATCCAAATATCACTCCTTCCCTTCTGAGTCCTGCCATTTTTTGGTCACACATGAAGCATTGCCGTACTCGGGAGAAATTGGGGCACAGATTTTGGGGTGCTTTTTCTCCTTCATACCTTCTGAAAATGAAAAATTTTGAGCCAGAACTGCATTTTTGTGTAAAAAATTTAATTTTTCATTTTCACTACCCAGTTGTACCACAATTGGTGAAACCCCTGGGGGTTTGAAATGTACATTATACCCCTAGATGAATTCCCAGAGGGGTGTAGTTTGCAAAATGGGGTCAATTGTGGGGGGCTTCCACTGTATTGGTGCTTCGGGGGTCTTGCTAATGCGACATAGCACCCACCAACATTCCACCAGAATCTGAGCTGCAAAATCCAAAAATCACTCCTTCCCTTCTGAGTCCTGCCATGCACCCAACTGGTATTTTTTGGTCACATGTGAGGCATTGCCGTACTCGGGAGAAATCGGGGCACAGATTTTGGGGTGCTTTGTCTCCTTCATTCCTTGTGAAAATGACAAATTTGGAGCCAGAACTGCATTTTTGTGTAAAAAAATGTAATTTTTCATTTTCACTGCCCAGTTGTATCAAAATTGGTGAAACCCCTGGGGGTTTGAAATGTACACTATACCCCTAGATGAATTCCCTGAGGGGTGTAGTTTGAAAAATGGGGTCACTTGTGGGGGGGTTCCACTGTATTGGTGCTTCGGGGGTCTTGCTAATGCGACATAGCACCCACCAACATTCCACCAGAATCTGAGCTGCAAAATCCAAAAATCACTCCTTCCCTTCTGAGTCCTGCCATGCACCCAACTGGTATTTTTTGGTCACATGTGAGGCATTGCCATACTCGGGAGAAATTGGGGCACAGATTTTGGGGTGCTTTGTCTCCTTCATTCTTTGTGAAAATGACAAATTTGGAGCCAGAACTGCATTTTTGTGTAAAAAAATGTAATTTTTCATTTTCACTGCCCAGTTGTATCAAAATTGGTGAAACCCCTGGGGGTTTGAAATTTACACTATACCCCTAGATGAATTCCCTGAGGGGTGTAGTTTGCAAAATGGGGTCACTTGTGGGGGGGTTCCACTGTATTGGTGCTTTGGGGGTCTTGCTAATGCGACATAGCACCCACCAACATTCCACCAGAATCTGTGCTGCAAAATCCAAATATCACTCCTTCCCTTCTGAGTCCTGCCATGCACCCAACTGGTATTTTTTGGTCACATGTGAGGCATTGCCATACTCGGGAGAAATTGGGGCACAGATTTTGGGGTGCTTTGTCTCCTTCATTCCTTGTGAAAATGAAAAATTTTGAGCCAGAACTGCATTTTTGTGTAAAAAATGTAATTTTTCATTTGCACAGCCCAGTTGTATCAAAATTGGTGAAACCCCTGGGGGTTTGAAATGTACACTATACCCCTAGATGAATTCCCTGAGGGGTGTAGTTTGCAAAATAGGGTCACTTGTGGGGGGGTTCCACTGTATTGGTGCTTCGGGGGTCTTGCTAATGCGACATAGCACCCACCAACATTCCACCAGAATCTGAGCTGCAAAATCCAAAAATCACTCCTTCCCTTCTGAGTCCTGCCATGCACCCAACTGGTATTTTTTGGTCACATGTGAGGCATTGCCGTACTCGGGAGAAATTGGGGCACAGATTTTGGGGTGCTTTGTCTCCTTTATTCCTTGTGAAAATGACAAATTTGGAGCCAGAACTGCATTTTTGTGTAAAAAAATGTAATTTTTAATTTTCACTGCCCAGTTGTATCAAAATTGGTGAAACCCCTGGGGGTTTGAAATGTACACTATACCCCTAGATGAATTCCCTGAGGGGTGTAGTTTGCAAAATGGGGTCACTTGTGGGGGGGTTCCACTGTATTGGTGCTTTGGGGGTCTTGCTAATGCGACATAGCACCCACCAACATTCCACCAGAATCTGTGCTGCAAAATCCAAATATCACTCCTTCCCTTCTGAGTCCTGCCATGCACCCAACTGGTATTTTTTGGTCACATTTGAGGCATTGCCATACTCGGGAGAAATTGGGGCACAGATTTTGGGGTGCTTTGTTTCCTTCATTCCTTGTGAAAATGAAAAATTTTGAGCCAGAACTGCATTTTTGTGTAAAAAATGTAATTTTTCATTTGCACAGCCCAGTTGTATCAAAATTGGTGAAACCCCTGGGGGTTTGAAATGTACACTATACCCCTAGATGAATTCCCTGAGGGGTGTAGTTTGCAAAATGGGGTCACTTGTGGGGGGTTCCACTGTATTGGTGCTTCGGGGGTCTTGCTAATGCGACATAGCACCCACCAACATTCCACCAGAATCTGAGCTGCAAAATCCAAAAATCACTCCTTCCCTTCTGAGTCCTGCCATGCACCCAACTGGTATTTTTTGGTCACATATGAGGCATTGCCGTACTCGGGAGAAATTGGGGCACAGATTTTGGGGTGCTTTGTCTCCTTCATTCCTTGTGAAAATGACAAATTTGGAGCCAGAACTGCATTTTTGTGTAAAAAAATTAATTTTTCATTTTCACTGCCCAGTAGTACCACAATTGGTGAAACCCCTGGGGGTTTGAAATGTACACTATACCCCTAGATGAATTCCCTGAGGGGTGTAGTTTGCAAAATGGGGTCACTTGTGGGGGGGTTCCTAACTTTTAGCATCTTATGGTGCCTAGAAACCTACATGGTGCCTAATAAATAATCTCATAAAAAGGAGGCTCCAAAATCAAGTAGGTGCTCCTTCTATTATGAAGCCTGTGGTTTGGTCAACGTGCACACTAGGGCCACATATAGGATATTTATGAAAACAAAAGAATTGGGGGAATCAATTTTTAGTCACATCTCTCTAGTAAAATGTACTGTGTTCCTTAGAAAAATGTATTAAAATTGCAAATCTGCAAAAAAAATGAAATTTTGAAATTTCACCTACACTTTGTTTTAATTCCTGTGAAACACCTAAAGGGTTAACAAACTTCCAAAATGCTGTTTTGAATACTGTGAGGGGTGCAGTTTTTGAAATGGCATCATTTATGGGGGTGTCTCACATACAAGTCCCTCAAAGTCACATCAGAACTGAACTGGTCCCTAAAAAAATCAGTGTTTGAAATTTTCTTGAAAATTTGAAAATTTGCTATTCATATTGTAAGCCTCCTAGTGTCCAAAAAAATTAAAAGGAAGTTGAAATAATGATGGAAACATAAAGTAGACATATGGTCTATGTTAGTTATTAACTATTTTGAGTGGTATGATTATTTGTCTCACAAGCAGAAAATTTAACATTTTGCAAATTGCTAAATTTTCCATTTTTTTCCGACATTTTGGTATTTTTCACAAAAAAACACAGACTGTATCGACGAAAATTTACCACTAACTTGAAGCACAATGTGTCACGAAAAAACAATCTCAAAATCACTGGGATAAGTAAAAGCAAAAAAAAGTTATCCCCACTTAAGTGATACATGTCAGATTTGAAAAAAAGGGCTCTGTCAGGAAGGCAAAAACATGCTGTGTCAGGAAGGGGTTAATTAAAGATCCAAAAAAATGAATCATTTGAAAAATGTGGTGTCCTGACGAAAATTATACAGAATTTTCATCTAGTCAACTTTAGTCATGACAACATGGACGAATTTTTAGTCAACATTTTGCTTACTAAAAATTCCTGTTTTCATTATCGTCACATTTTAGTGAACCTTTGTTGATGAATAGTTTTAGTCTACATTTTCGAAGACAAAATGAACACTGTAGACAGTGTTTGATTGGAGCCAATTTCATCCTCCAACAGGACAATGAACCAAAGCACACCTCGAAATTATGCAAGAACTATTTAGGGAAGAAGTAGGTAGCTGGTATTCTGTCTGTAATGGAGTGGCCAGCGTAGTCACCAGATCTCAACCCCATTGAGCTGTTGTGGGAGCGGCTTGACCATATGGCACACAAAAAGTGGCCATCAAGCCAATCCAATGTGTGGGAGGTGCTTCAGGAAGTGTGGGGTGAAATTTCTTCAGATTACCTCAATATATAAACTGCTAGAATGCCATAGGTCTGCAATGATGTAATTACTGCAAAAGAAGCATTCTTTGACAAAAGCAGTGTGTAGGACAAAATTATAATTTCAAAGAAAAAAACATTATTTCTAACCTTAAAAATGTCTTTAATATATGTTTTATTCATTTGATAAATAAAAGACAGTTTTCATGTAAAACACAAAACTGTCTGGATGACCCCAAACGTTTGAACAGTAGTGTAGAAGCTAATGAACGGTAATGTAGACACCTAATGATCGCATACCTGCCAGATGCATGAGGCTTGTTTGTAGGGCTTGGATGAACCAGTAACCAAGTGGTTACTCCTTCCGCATTTTAGTCGCTTCCCAGGGCATCATCAGACAGGATACTTAGAAAAATCAAGGAATTGTGTGTCCTCGTGATGTAGACATCTGCCCCCCCCCCCCCCCCCCCACCCCCCGAATTCCCCAGCTGCTTCTCCTCTCCGGCTTCTTCTGGAAAGGTGTACTGAAATGTAGGCAAGTAGCAGCAAAGTGAGCAGCAAAGCTTTGTTAATAATCAGCGATGATGGAATGCTTCATAACCATTCATTTATAAACTGATAGCCGGATGATTATCCTTTCGGGTCTATAGATCATGCACCATTTTGTCTTGTCAAAGTCATTGCTGCAACAAACCTGGGGCTATCAGTCAAACACTGAAAGGGGCTGGACCACATCATCAAATTCAGATTCATTCAGATTAATACATGTAAATAGTAGATGGCCCAACAGTCACAATATTTTAATCAATCCTTCTGCAAATAATAATACTTTTTGGATGTTGGAGAATTTAATATTGAAAAAAAATATGCTGTTAGATCAATCATTTGGATGATGTTCATGTTGTAATGGTGCAGTAGAATTATGCTAAAAAACCATCTAGACTTGCACTTATAACCACTAAGTACAAATTTTCCAAAGTCCTTTTATTATTTAGAGCCTGATTCAGACCTGATTGCTGTGAACATACACAGCCTAGCAACTGGTAAAAGCTGCCCCCGCCACCCAACCCAACTGAACACATGCCCCCTGCCGCACATATCCCTGCAGACCATCGAATGATATTTTTTCCCCCATTGGCAGATAAAAGTCATTCTTAACTGACTTTTATCCTGTCCGGAGATGGCTGAATTTGGGGCGGGCGCTGACATCACGTGATGTCAGCCGCTTATGCTAAGCAGGCATCAACATGCTGTGTGTTCCCCTGCTCTAGCCCCTGCCCACTCCCTTCCCCCACTCACAGTGTGAACACCTCGGTGAGTACTTGCTGAAGGCGTTCACAAAGGGGTTTTGCACATGCGTATATTTACATATGCGCAAACCCCCATTATCGAAAACGGGGCTTAATTGCACACACCGAGCATGCCTGAATCGACCCCTTAGTATATGCGAATACACACAGAATTGAAGTGTTATACAGAGCGCAATTCACCAGAGGCAGATCTGACTGACAGAAGTGTTCTTCGGTTTTCCTGCAATAAGGCCAAGAGATTAAACCCTTCATTTTGTGCTACAAACTGGAAATATCTATCATTTACACACATCTCTGTCTGTCTGGGAATCTGCCCACAGAATAGGAGTGCCAGTCATTTTACACAATTGTAATAAAAACTAAAGGGAATGCAAGTGCCTTTGTTTTATTTTATTCACTCTTTTATTTTATTCACTCAAACCCCAATTTAACCAGGTAGTAGTTGATTGAACTAAAACAGGGCTTTTTTGGGCCAGAAGGCAGTTTCTGAACTCTTTTGCAAAATTACATCATCAGGACCGTACAGAGAAGATTCCCAGGAGTCCATAGCACCTAAAAGCAACCTGTGCAGAGTTTTAGCTCTGCTCAACATTTGCTTGTTCACAGAGGCTTGTGAATTTGTTTTAACTCATACCCCAAGGTGCCAGCATAATTGCATAAATTGGACCAGATGCACTAAGCTTCAAAAGTGATAAAATGGAGAGTGATAAACAGCCAGCCAATGAGCTCCTACCTGCCATGTCACAGACTGTGTTTGAAAAATGTCAGGCAGGAGCTGATTGGTTGGTTGTTTATCATTCTCCATTTGATCACTTTTGAAGCTTAGTGCATCTGGCCCAATGTCTCCTCAAGAAGACTTCAGGGAGGTGGGGGGCAGACTTACACATCTTTAGGCCATGCCCCCAACTAGAGCAAACTGCTGTGATTTACTGGTCAGAAAGCAAGTGGCAGCAATAAATGCCACAATTTGCGTCGCTCAGTATCACAGCCACAGGCAAGGTATAGAGCAAGTTCTCACAGGTTAGAGCTGCAGGTGGAGAGATAATCCTGACATCTACTGTACAAATCGATAGCAGATTTTTCTACCTACAACCTACAAGTAGAGCATAAAAGACAGTGATGAGAATAGTTACTCAACTGGCTACATGGGTAACACAATACAACTGCTGGTGCTGGGTGTCCAGTAATTGAGATATTTGTGTTTTGGGCTTCTATTATTGCATAGCTACATTAAAGCATTTGTATTTTTGGGGGTGTCACACAGGAAAAGGGTGTATTAATTGAGATATCAATACCTTTACCTCTGACATGGACTCAATCATACACTCCTTCGCATCTGATGGATAAGCAGGCCTGAAACAGAACAATACTAGTGCATGTGTAATGTAGTAGGGATGTGACAATGGCAGTTTTTCCTGCAATTTTGACTGTTCAACCTTTCTTCTCATTACAGACAAAGAAGTAGGCTGGAGTAACCAGGAGGGTTGTCCGATTAACCCATTGATATTCTGAGAAAGAAGGCAAATATGCTATCTGACAGTCATTGGTGGATATCTAATTACGTGCAATGACCAGGGGCTATCTAATTGGCCCCATTAAGTTGATACTTGCACCAGCTTATCTGGGATTTTGTTTCACCTGCCTCAGGCAAAGCAATCACAATCTGTGTGGTTTCGATAGAAAATCAAATTCTTATCAGGTGATCTCATAGGATAGTCCGATAAAAAAAAAAAACATTGGCAAAACATCATGAAAAATAGTGTAAAAACAGATGTTTTTTGCTCCTAGCGTTTTATTGGGGGGGGGGGGGGGGGGCTGTGGCCGGTAATTATGAGGAAAAGTCCACCTCACAATTTGGAAACATGCATATTTTAATGTTAAACTTAATTCAAGAAAACTTTTCTGAAATGATATACTAATTATCTCTTAAATATTAATCAGTTCTTTTGTCTGCACATCTAAGATGGGCAAAGAATACTTTCAGAGGTAATGTAATGAATACTTTGTACAAAGAAATAACAAGAATGAATCTGCTGATATGGAGAATAGTTTGGGTGCAAACATTGCAATTATTTTCTGTTTACCATGGATTCATATATAGAGCTCTATGCATATTCTATTCACTATATTGTGCATTATTAATAACAAACTAAAAAAGGGACTGAATATCTCAACAAATGATATAGTCCGGGCAGACAATAGACATAACTGCGCTAATATTTTAATTGTAATTCTGCCCGCAGCTTAAATGAAGAGTAAAGGAAAGATGTTATTGTACTGATCATACCATATATAATCATATTTAAAGGGAGGTCTCTAGAAATGTCCCAGTATTACAATAAAATTTTATCTCAGCTGTAATTATTAAAATGTTATGTATTTCCATTATCTAGTGTAGGCTGATTGTTTAGACGCACATGCACAAGGGTTATTTGGGGACTTTTGGGGGCTTTTGGTCTATATGGTCTTACTGTTTTGCCCCTAAGTGTATTGATGTTGAATCTCAGAAGCAGGGATTAGTTTGTATACTGTACATAATTCAGGGTTGACTACCCTCCCAGAATGGCAGGGAAGCTCCCAGAAATCGGGTCTGCCTCCCGGCCCGTGGGAAGGCAGGAAAGCCTCTCGGAATCCCCCAGCCTCCCACAATTCCCACTCTGCAGGGGGTCCATGGGGACCCGATGATGCAAATTGCATCATTATAGCAATGCCCCCTGCTCTGCAATGCCTGAAACGCTGGCCTTCAATGCGGGAGGCATGGCCATGATGATGACATTGTATTGACCATGCCACCAAATACAGCACAGTGTTTCAGACCCGCCTCCCTTCACTGCATGTCTGCTGGCTCCGCCCCCTTCTTCGGCTAGCTGGCTGCCCATCTAATGGAGAGGGCAGCTGAAAAGTAGGCAATTGGTTGGAGCCAGGTATGTGCTTGGGAACAGGCCTTGGCAAAGGCCAGCGCTCGAAGCGATAATGTCACTGTGAGATTAATATTATTTTTCCAGAAACCATGCAAAAAACTCACACAATTAAATAGAATGCTTACAGTACAACACAATTGTGTTGATTCAGTATTCATACATGCTTTTTGGAATTAAAAATTCTCAATTTAATTAACCCAGGATGAAGGGAAGCAGATTTGTATGAAACTGTTTATTATATTCCAGATGAGATTGCATTGCGGCATGTGCATTTCTCAATACATCTCCCTGCCCAGAAAAAAGTTAGAATGAATTTTTTGCAGCAATGACATCCAATAGCGTACAGTAGGGAAGTGGGCTGAGCTAAAAACTTCCCCATAAAAAGAGCATTTGATGATTCATAAACATAATAATGTATCCCTGCATGTACTACCAAACAGATAAGAAATTAGTCAAAACAAAATATTGCTAAAATTAGTTCAGCCATAGATATGCTTCAAACTAATGACAGAAGAGGCACATTGTGTTTTTTAAATCAATCAAAATTATGCTACTAAACTTCATAAAACCCCCTTTTAGTTGAATGGTGCCAGATGACCACCCGACAGTTGGGTTGGTAAGTATACCAACAGCAGAATCCCGACTGTTAAATGCCCGACAGTCAGTATCCCAACCTACTAGGGCTATTCGCCCTTGTGTGGGTTCACAACCCCCATAGAGGGAGAATACAACCTGTTACGAGCAGAGCTAGCCACCGAGCCCACAAGGGGCTTCGATGCGCTTGCCTCCCTGGCGGAGTACTGGCAGTCGGGATTATGACACAGAGCAGCGGAATCACAGATGTCAGCCCGCTATACCACACCCTAGTTGGATTGGCTATGTAATAGCATTGTTTGCATTTTAGTGCATCTCTTAGGAGATCAGCTTCCATCCAAACATTGGCTCTCTGGTGGTAAAATCCAAGAACACAAACACCAAGGGGAGGTTTTGGGAACCCCTGTCCTGCCACCTACTAAGGCCACAAACATAACAGGAATGGATCACACAAATAAGTTGCAAAAGCCACACTGGCACATTTCTTGCTGCATGTACAGAAGCACTGGTGCGGTACACCCTGCACCCATTTTTTTTCCCCGCATAGGCAGCAGCAGCACTGCAGAAATCTCCAGGAGATGGTCTGCTGGCCATATCATGGCATTTTGCACATGCACAGTAAGAAAATAACTGGGAAATTTGCCATTTACTGGGAGATCTGGGCCTGTGCAGTAGACTCTAGGACAGTCTACAACAAAGCTGGCTAGAGAGGAGGAGGCCCAGATGGAGCCTCCACACAGCCTCCTTCTCTCTAGACAGGATGTCTTTTTCCCCTAAGGAAAAAAGGAAATCAGGCGCTGTGGCAGGAGGGGTGCCGGATGGGTTCCCGACAGTCGGGATCCCGACAGCCATTTACCCGACGTTGGCATCCCGACTGTCAAAACGCCGGCAACCGGGTGACCGACGGCCACCCGCTATTTTCCCTTGTGGGGGTCCACGACCCCCATAGAGGGAGAATAGAATAGGTGGCTCGCGTAGCGAGCCACCGTGCCCGCAAGGGGCTTTTTTGCACTCGCCATGCTGTCTGACTCCGGGCAGTCAGGATCCCAACATCGGGATAATGACTGTCGGGATCCCGACTGTCGGAGTCCCATACCACACCCCAGGAGCTGTGATTCTAAGGGAAAGCTGCTGCTTAAAAATGGGGAGGTAGTCAATCCCCACCTAAAAAGAGATATACACAAGGGGTCACGCACTAGGCATGTGAGCAGCGCTTAATAGAATTAGACCAAAAATTTATGGAAATATAAACAATTTACTGTTTTAAAAATACATAAACATAAACAATTGATGCACATTACATATACACAATATAAAATAAATATTATGGGTAAAATCACGCCACAGGACAATGGAATTGGCCCAGGGGGACAATGGGCAATAGGGTACAGTGGGTCACAGGTAAGTTCACTTTACCGGTACTGAGTGACCTTTGGGTCCAGGTAGATCCACTTTTGTAACAAGCGTTGTATGTCCTCACTATTTTTCACGATTTGTATGACCGTTTGAAGGTAAGGTGAATCAAAGGCTTCCGCTAATCCTACTGGTAGTTTTTGCCCTAGTGGACTATATTGGGATATAGCCACCAGGGTAGTCCAGGGTGTCCGCCAGAAGATGGAAAGTCACTGGAAAGAGGCTTCTGCTCACAGGATCCTCCTACTGAATTGGCTGGATGGTGTATGCCACTGGAGGGAGGCCTTTAGAGCAGTGTCCGCCACACAGAAGCACCCCTGAACAGTAGGGTAAGCTAAATTATGCTTTTATCAAAAATACACTTTGCAGTAGCAACAAGTGTCTGTTCAGTGTTCCCCGACAGCATGGTAATAGGGGTTACAAAGAAATATGTAAATTATTGTTACAGAATCTTTATTTTGCTTTATAAGCTGTTAAGGTATTATCTTTTAGTAGTACCAACATCATAGACTCTTATAAAATAGATAAATGCACCAAAAGTGGAAAACATGTGCTGCTTTTATATTATCCAATATTTACATGAAATAAGAACATTATAAAACAAACATTAATTGTGAAGTTTTCTATTTATCTGTCTTTCTTTCTTTCTTTCTATCTTTAAAAAAAAAACAATTACACATAGCTTTTCATTCTCATGGAGTAAAAAAAATGTTGAAGGGCTCATGTTACATTCTGTCTTCATCTCTTTAGTGTATTACTAATGATTGTTTAATTTACTTTTGATGTTATTTGAGCCATTTCTAATTAAATGTCTGTTCTTCTTATGTCATTTTTATAGAGATTTCTTTGATCCCCTGAACTAATTAAGCACTAGACAATTCAACTTTGATAACACAATAAAGAGTGTTCCCAGTTATTTGGTTTGATGAACAAATAAAAGGTAAAACATGTAAAGTTCAGGAAAATAGCTTGCTCAATTATATGTAAATGTTATGCAAATCATCTTTAAATTGATTTATAAAAGTGACCCTGGGGTTTCTCAAATTGGGAGTTCATTCACTGTAGGTAATGTATCATTGATGTTTTACCTTTATTATTATTCCCAGATGATGAACCTTCACATTAACTGTATGTATGTATGTATGTTGACTGCATCTTTGCTAGCCAATTGTCATACAGGAAGTGTTTGTTATACTTAGGCTTGAGATAATGGGCCTATTCAAACTGCTATGAATTCGAAGCCCTGACAATTATCTAACCACCATGCATACACACAGTACACAAGGGACGGGTAATAAATGATGCACCTATCCCACCTACATCCCTTCTTTGGCTCATCCCAGCAGGGCTGCCAATAAGGGGGTGCTGTGGGTACAGCAGTCCTGGGCCCCGGCCTTTGGAAGGGCCTGGGCAGCTCATTTTGCCCACCGCAACAACCCCGACTGCCCCCGCTGTGCTGCGCTCAGTGCGCTGAACAAAGCAGGTCCCGGAGCACTTATTCAATCCAGGATGACGGCGGCCAATTAAAATGCTTCACCTGCTTTTGAGCCAATCAGAGCTTGCATATCGGCAGCCAATCAGAGCAGATGCCAGTACGTGAGCTCTGATTGGCTCACCAGCCGGTGATGCATTTTAATTGGCTGCCGGCATCCTGAGTTGAAGAAGCCTGCGCTCCGGGGAGCAGGAGCCGGGTTACGGTAAGACAAGTGGGGAGGGGGAGGGGCCTGGACCAGAAATGAGACCCGGGCCCCAAAATTCCTGATGGCAGCCCTGCATCCCAGATAGTACAAAAATAAGGTAGACAAGTATGGTTCTATGACTGTCTAAATTTACAGTAAGTCGGCATTTCACCTGCTTTTAATTGGCCACATAGGTGTACCAGATTAAAGGGACCTTTTGGCAACACTAGCTACAAAGAAAGTGCCTCTGCAGATGCCAGTTATACAGCAAAATTGCAGGTAGTAAAGTCACACTTCTGCAGGACTTTCACCAGGCTGCTCCCACCCTATGGAATACCCTTCCACGCACAATAAGACTCTCTACTAGTTTCCAAACTTTCAAGCATTCCCTGAAAATGTATCTCTTCAGGCAAGCCTATCATATTTAAGTAGCACACACATAACCCTCTGAGGCACTTATGCTTATATCTTCCCTTCTGGACTTGTAACTTGGTGGGACTGCTATGCTATTACTGGTGCTTGTCCTATGTCCCTATAGATTGTAAGCTTGCAGCAGGGCCCTCTGCATATGCCATACTTTCCAGTTTTTGGTACCACACAATTTTTTGACAGCCTTATGTTCCGGGAGAGTAGGCAAGTATGGTTTACTATCAGGCCAGGTCAATTAATCACAGAGGACTGATGGCTGTATGTGTCCTGCTATAGGACAAAACTGTGTCAACTGGTTTCTAACCAGGAAATTTTACTTTGTAACATCAAACAGTGCTGCTACTCCATAATCAGTGGGTTAATATTGCATATGGGAGTGAATATTGCATATTTTCATTTTGCACATACTCTGCTTAGGAGAGCATTCACAAGTACAGGATGATCAATTCATTTTAATCAATCTATTCTTAAGGAGGCCAAGTTCTGTGAGTGTATGTCAAGGCAAGACACCTGCTTCCAGCATTTCTATTGCACCAAGTACAGATGGGTGCAAGTGGTCAATGATGAAGGTGACCAAAAAAGCATGTGGGTAGAAGGCGGATACACTGCAAGATTGGTGCATCTATAATGGGTGAAGTTTGTGTGGTGCACGTTGGCCCTGGGACCAGGGAGGCACATTCTTTGTACCCTGCACCCATATTTAGTTACTGTGCTGCAGGA
This sequence comes from Crinia signifera, assembly GCF_055691185.1. Taxonomy (NCBI): domain Eukaryota; kingdom Metazoa; phylum Chordata; class Amphibia; order Anura; family Myobatrachidae; genus Crinia; species Crinia signifera. The sequence goes on from NC_139217.1 coordinate 168,159,760, forward strand.
AAAATTACCCATGCGCCATAGAGCTTCATCATGTGTCACATGATGGGTGCCATGTTTCTGTAGACTACTGCACCACAGAGAGGAGGGACCTATATGGAGTCTGCACGCGGGCCCATCTTCTGCTAAACCACCCCCCATGTGCAGACAGCAATGCATAGAATAGCAATGGAGCTGGATGCTGGTTCTGAGTCACACACAGTTTTATTTCGTACACAATGGAAAACATTTTCATCTCTGCATGCATCTAAGTCACAGTATGCATGAACCATAGTCATTATACACAGAGTAACAGTTGCAATTCAGACACGATCTCAGAAAGTTAGGAAAATGTATTTGGACTTTCCCGGGCAGTGGCTAAGCAGACGCATGGAGACTTATGAGTATGAGGATAATTTGCAATGTCATAGGGCTCGAGCAAGTTTTGTTGTTGCCTCTGATGGTGTGATTAAAGATGCATAAAAGATGCTGAAATTGGATATCTCAGACATTGCACATTCAGAGGCACTAAATAGATGCATCGACTTCCGCAGCAGCATCAGCATCTCCTGCAAGCCAGCTCCTTCCAAGGCAGGCTATGCTTTGTATCACCAGTTTCAGGAAGAGGGACAATGCCGACAACCTCTTAAGGCCCCCACACATTAGGCCGACTTGTCCTAGGGACAAGTCGGACCCAATTTACCTGCGAGCCGCCCGGCAGCTCCCCGGGAGGCTCACATACAATTTGGCGGCGGGGAGGACGCGCAGTGGCGGCTATTATATTTTTAAAATACTTGTCAAATGACTGGCCGCTCTCTGATTGGCTGAGAGCTCTCCGGCCAATCAGAGAGCGGCCGGTCATTTGACAAGTATTTTAAAAATATAATAGCCGCCACTGCGCGTCCCGTCCCCGCCGCTGCTGCTATGTGTAAGTACACTGCGCTCACCGCACACGCCGCCCGTCCCCACCGCCGCTGCCCGCCCCCACCACCGCTGCCCGCCCCCACTACTCCCCCGGTGTCTGTATGCATATGCCTGTCAGGTGGCAGGCATATGCATACAGGGAGGTCGGACGTGATCGTATGTACAGACCGTCCGACCTCCCTGATCCGGTCCGATGCGCACGGGACCGCGCATCGGATCAGATCAAATGTCACATGCCTACGATTTTGGGCCGATTTCATCCGATTATCGGCACAAAGTGCCGAAATCGGATGAAATCGTCCCAAAATCGCATAGTGTATGGGGGCCTTTAGAGAAACGGAGGGAAATCATCTCCCAGTGGCTTACCCCCCTTAGACTCTCCTGGGGATTTGTGGTGTTGGACAATGCCAGTAATATTGGGCAGGCATTACACATGGGCAATTTCCAGCATGTGCCATGTTTTGCCCACACAAAAATTTGGTGGTCCAGCATTTTATCAGAAGTGATAGGAGCGTGCAGGAGATGCTTGCGGTGGCCCGCAAAATTTGCAGACACTTTCGTCATTAAGCCACTGCCTGTCGAAGGCTGGAGCGGCAGCAAAAACTCCTCAACATGCCCTGCCATCAGCTTAAACAAGAGGTGGTGACGCGTTGGAACTCCACCCTCAATATGCTGCAGAGGATGGAGGACCAGTAAAAGGCCATTCAAGCCTACACGGCCACCTACAACATAGGCAGAGGAGCAAGGCTGCACCTGACTCAAGCACAGTGGAGGCTGATTTCCTTGTTGTGCAAGGTTCTCCAGCCATTTGAACTTGCCACACATGTAACTCTTGTGGATGAAGCCCTCCATATGCTTTGCCAGGATACGAGGGTGGTAAGTCTGTTAAAGTCAGAGGAATACATTCTGGCCACCGTGCTCAATCCTCTGTTTAAAACATATGTTGTGTCTCTGTTTCCAGGGGACACAAGTCTACAAAGGTGCAAAGACCTGTCATCTGAAGGGGACCGTGACACGGCCACAGCTCCACCTTCATCTTCTCCCACACCTGTGGCTGCGAGGAAACAGCTGCGATTTCCCACACAACCCGCTGGCGGGGATGCAAGGCAGTCAGGAGGGTGTTTGGACATCTGACCCAGACTAAAGGACCTTCCAACGATTGCTGACATGTCTACTGTCTCTGCATTGGATGCTGTCACCATTGAAAAAAATGGTGGAGGATTACTTTGGTGACAGCATCCAAGTAGACATCTCAGACAGTCCTTACCAGTACTGGCAGGAAAAAAAAGGCAGTTTGGAAACCCCTGTACAAACTGGCTCTTTTTTACCTGAGTTTTCCCCCCTCCAGTGTGTACTCCAAAAGAGTTTTTAGTGCATCGGGGAACCTGGTCAGTGAGCGGCGAAGAAGTTTGCTTCCGCAAAATGTGGAGAAGATGATGTTTATAAAAATGAATTATCAATTATTCAATGAAGACCAGGAATTGCCTCCAGAGATTATAATGGGACCTGTGATTGTGGAGTCCAGTGGGGACGAATTGATAATCTGTGAGGATGAGGAAGTACACACTGAAGGGGGCGAGGAATCAGAGGATGAGGATGACGAGTGACTATGACATCTTGTCTCTGTAAAGCCGGTTTATACAGGGAGATATGAATTGTTTTTTTTTGTGTGGCGGCCCAAACAAACCAATCATTTCAGCCACAGTTTTGTAGGCCCTGTCGCTGAAATGTTTGGTTTGTTAAAGTGTGCATGTCCTATTTCCGCAACATAAGGGTGGGTGGGAGGGCCCAAGCACAAAATACATCTTGCATCACCATTCACTAATCCCACTGCTGAGAGTCATCGATATGTGCGATAAGTGGACTCATCTTTAATCACATACAACTGTTTGCTCTCAAGTGGTAGTAATCACAGAGCTGAGCAATCCCACTGCTGAGAGTCATTGATTGCTGCACGAATCACCCACTGCTCCTCGGCTGGTGGTAAACAAAATCAAGCCAGATAGGGGTCTTACTGGCTATACAACTTTGCTTGTAAGTCAGGTTGAAAGTCTCGCCTAGCTTGCTATAAAAAATAAAGTTGATGCAGTTCTGTTGGAACCTCGTAGCAGATCTCAGTGCTACATGAATCGCCCACTGCTCCTCGGCTGGTCGTCATCTGGTTATATCTGGTCAGTAGGTTCTACTCCTTTGCAGCTCCGCAGTGCAGCTATTGCATTGCTGCACGAATCGCCCTCGGCTGGTGGTAAACACGATCAAGCCAGATAGGGGTCTTTTTGGGGCCTAGTTTTTCAAACTGCCATTCTGTCTGCCGCTGCAGTGCCACTCCTAGATGAGCCACGTGTTTGTGCCGCATACTTGTGTGGCTTAGCATAGTTATCCAGCTACCTCGGTGCAACCTTTTGCCCTAAAACAATATTGTGAGGTGTGAGGTATTCAGAATAGACTGGAAATGAGTGGAATTAATGTTATTGAGGTTAATAATAGCGTAGGAGCAAAAAATAAACCAAAATTCTGCAATTTTAGCAGTTTTTATGCTTAAAAAAAAAAAAAACAGAACCCAAAACTTAAAACATTTAGGGGGTGTTTTAGCAAAACCCATTAGAACCCAAAACCTGAAGGTAATCAGAACTCAAAACCCTCCAAGTATGAGCATCCATTTTACCTGCACTTTTCTAATGTAAAATATAAGGCACATCTTTTCAATTGTTCTATCATCCGAGTTCTCACTCTTAATTTTTTATTCTTGCTCTTTTTTCCATGCATGTCAGCATGTCAGGGGGGTCTGAGGTTAGCCTTTGTTTGTATATGGACAGTGTGTTGCGTGCCCCCCCCCCCCACACACACACACACACATACACACAAAATCAATTGGAACAGTTAATTCCACCCTCTATTTAAACCATCTCACTAGACCCTGACCCCATGACAGTAAATCCTGTGAATCGTAGGTCCTTGAGGATGAGCAAGGATGTAAATTTAGCTCCGCACCCTCCACGGGGACCAGAGATTCCAGCCTGTATCTGTGTATCCTGCCCAAGTGGGTGAAATTCAGGAGGAGTACCCACTCATCCGGAGCAGTTGGGGACTACTCCAAAAAGCTTGATAGGCTGTGCAGAACTGTCTATTTCTACTATCTAAGATTAGGGCCATGCTGTTCAATGCAGCACTCCCCCCTGTGTCATCCCCATCCTCCCTGCTAGGTCCCAGCAATCGCCAATACTGAATCGATATCGGCGCCAGCCAAATCGGTCCGTGTGCACACACCTTAAGAGTGAAAGTTTAAAAACAGGTTATCTGCGACAATAACTGAGCACTCATTAGAAATGATTACATCAAACAAAACAATGACACCTTTCTGATATATTTAAGCTCTGCTCTCCTAGTAAACTACAAATGACAATGATAAATGTAATTGTGGGGAAGTGAAACTGGAAGGTCCCCGGTTCAGCTGACACATGTTGTACTTTAGTGGTTAGACACCTGTTGGATGCTACATTTCTTTGTCTGAGAACTGTGTAAAGTGTCACTGCTGACTAGACTAGACCCTAGGAAATTTTTGGTTTTTTTTATAGCTCACATACAAAGGGGAGTATTCAATGCAATGACGAGCGCATGGCAGCGAATCCTGTTTTTGATTCGCAGTGCGCTCGCCATGATTTTTCTCTCCCCTTCAATTCGCCGCCAGCCCTGACTATTCAATGCGTCAGGGGCTCGCTGCCCCTGACGGCGAATAGTGGCAAGAGTGACGAATCCCCCTGTGCAGATGCTCCATGCCTGTCTGGAGTCTGCAGGGGGATGGGAGGGACTGGTGTCGCGGCGGGGGAGCGCGCTGATGCAGGCGGGAGCCTCCGCACAGCCTAGGGACAGGTCCAGCAGCAGCAGAGCCTCCGGCTCAAGCAGTCCCAGCGCTGACATCACCGTGCTGTGGCTGCCGGAGTCAGAGATCTGCTACTGCTCTAGCCGTCCCTGTCAGCTTGTCCCCCGCATATCTCTCCCCCCTCCCGTCCCCTCACCTCCCTCCCCTCACCTCCCTCCCCTCACCTCACCCCCAGCAGAAGGGCTTGCAGGGTGCTGCTGGGGTCGGAGCCGCTGCACTCACTGGTCCCGATCATCGGGATCAGTGTGCAGTGAATATATGAATATTAATGAGCGGCTCCGGCTCCCGGCCCCCTGCTGGCGAATGTGTAAAAAAAAAATATATATATTGTTTAAAAAAATATATATATATATAAAAAATATATTCATGTGCTGCAAGTATATGAATAAAAATAGCATGCCCCTTCATAGGAAAAATATTCTGATTTTTTAACACCAAAAAAAAAATTAAACACGCTTTAATTTAAAAGATCACATTACAGTTCACCTAAAAAAGATGACGAATGCTAAACGGAGAATCATGGCGAAAATCAATGGAGAAAGCAGTTCTCCATTTGAGCATTGAATACACTGTCGGCGAATTCCACTAAAAACCCCATTGAAAATCACAGGCGAATTGTGGAGAATAATTTACGGCGAATCGGCAGACATTCGCTGTTCATTTGTGGCGAATTGCCTCCATTGAATAGGGAGAATTGTTTTTTCTAACAGAAAATTCACCGTAAACCCAGCGAATTGCCAGATTCACTGAAAAAACCCGGCGAATCTGAGGCATTGAATACTGGCCAATGTCTAGGTCAACAATTAGGTCGACATGCACATAGTTGACATAAGGTTGACATGAGGTTTTTTTTACGTGGACCACCAATTAGTGTACAGCTTTGTTCACCATGTTTCAAGCCAGGTGTTTATCCATTCCTAATCGGAGGTCACGTGGATGATGAAGAATGAAAAACCTAAGTTTTAATAAAGATCAGGAAAAAGTTATGTTGACCTTTTTCTGTGTTGACCAATGTCATGTCAATCCATTACATGTGTCACTCTTTTGTCAATGTCAATCTTGTGCATGTTGACCTATTGACTGTCGAACTAGACATTATCTGCCAGCCATGCAGATACCCCAAATCTTGCATATACAGTACATTAAGTCCATAGAGTAACAGCAAGGGAGTATGGCATTTACCCTATCATTCATTAGAATCATATTGATATATGGCAATAGGAGGTGAGCACCCACAATACTGTTATAAAAGAGAAGAGCATCTGCAGCCTAGCAGACTGAACAGGCAATCCACAAATGTAGATGGTAAAGTAAGTAACAGCAGACTAATATAGACTTGTCAATGGGTAATGCACAAATAAGGTAAAAATGAGCAGGCAGTAACAAGATAATTGAGCAAAAAGATAATTGAGTAAGAGTTAGAAACTAGAATTGCACCACACAACCTCCTGGCCGTCGTCAAGTTCATTTGAGTAGTGGGCAGAACAGGGAGACTGGCTGATTCTGTTAGGAGGCAGGGAATGCCCTCTAATTCTGGCTCTTCCAAGAATTCCGGGCACATATGGACTGGAATAACAAATATATTTCAATGCATATTACATGCAGGGGCATATTAACAAAGGAGGAGCACAGTAAAGTCTGTGAACACAAGGTTTATTACTCCTGTGCAGAACTCCATGGAAATAGTATGGCGCCCATTTTCCCAGAGATTTCTTTACTGCACAAAAAGCAGGGAAAATGGTCACTGTGGAGAGGTTCTGCTGTCCCCAGAGAGGTGAGTTGTGAAAAAAATGGGTGCAGGGTGCACAGTGAGGGCCCCCTGGACTCATGAACCCATGTGCACAGCACACACTGCACCCATTATCAGGGCCGGCGCCACCACTAGGCAAATCTAGGCATTTGCCTAGGGCGCCGGCCACTGGGGGGCGGCATTTCCCCCCCCCTGTGCCGCGGGGGTACCTGTCCTGCGGCTGTGTATATAAAGCTTGCGGCGGCACGGCAGCGGGTGGTCCCTGCAGTCAAGAAATAACGAGCAATATCCGCCTGGCTACGCGGAAGCGCTTCTGTTGTGGAAACACTGGCCGAACGCTGATTGGCTGAGATTCAGCCAATCAGCGTGCGCCGTGCGTCCAGTGTTTTCACAACAGAAGCGCTTCCGCGTAGCCAGGCGGATAGCGCTCGTTATTTCTTGACTGCAGGGACCCCCCGCTGCCGCCGCCGCATGCTTTATATACACAGCCGCAGGACAGGTACACCCCCCCTGGCACCGGGGCGCCCCCACCCCGACTCGCCTGGGGCGCTCCAGTGCCTTGCACCGGCCCTGCCCATTATAGATATGTCATGGATCACATGTAAGACAATGCATACTGTATGTATAATCTTATCTCACTGCAAACACCATTATCTCTCCTGGTATAATATACAGAACGCTATAAACCTTCTTCAATGTGTATCCAATGCAGAAATTGACCAAATGGGTTATATTTCCATGTGTGATTGTTTAGATATTAAATGACAAATCTACAAGCAGAAATTCACCATAGCTCTTTTCCACCTCTGTTCCCATCATCAAGCAAAAGAAGATCACAAAATAGGTTTTAATGGTGAGGTGTACAGGAAGACAACAATTTGCTAATGTAGTGAAGCAATTGGGTAGAACAGTTCATGGAATAATGAGTAATAATAATAATCCAAAGCACTGAGCTATTTGTTGTTTATGCTAAATATATGGTGTATATATTTAGGTTAAAATTACTCTAGGGAGCTTTGTCATATAACTGGTTTTCTGGAAGGTTTGAAAATACAGGATTTTCTAAAGGCAAAACTGCTGAAAAAGGGTCAAAAACATAAAATTTAGAAACTGCCATAAGACACATAAGGCCAGATGTATTAATTAAAAAAAAAATAATGATAAAATGGAGAGTGAAAAACAACCAGCCAATCAGCTCCTACCTGTTATATTACAGGCTGGACTTGAAAAATTACAGGCATGAGTTGATTTGCTGGCTGTTTATCGCTCTCCATCTAATCACTTTATGAAGCTTGATACATCTGACCCATTCCCACCTTAATTTTGTATTACTTTAAATTAGGAGCCACCATATTTACCCTGCTGCAATTTTGAAAACATCCAATAAACCACAAGCATAATCTATTATATAACAGAAGTGTTGTCATCACCAAATTACTGATACAGCATCAGAACCTGTACAATAAACTTTTACTGATGGACATTATTATGCATCAATAAAGGGGGAAGGAAGTATTACTCTTAAGGGACAAATTATTTTGTAAAAAAAACATGTTTTATTTGATTGCGCAATTTATTAATTATAGTCAAGGGATTATTATTTAATTATCATTTGATGGTAAAATAGGCAACATGTATTTTTTTATGACTCTTTAAATGGTGCCCACATCATAAAATAAGCATTCTGCCTTTAGATCAAACCAATGGACATCCAGCATTTCTGCAAAGCAAGAGGTAGGGTAGGTAAACTTACATTTATAATTAGGATCCTTTCAAAATATGAGACATTTACAGTAGGATGGGATCCAATTATCAGCAATCCCTGACCACGAGTAAAACTGCTTTGTCTGGGCTATCCAATTAACCCGATAAGCCGATGCATGCCGCAATTTATGAGGGATTTTATTTCACCTGCCTCAGACAAGTGAAGACAAATCCACCAAAGTAGCCCGGTTTTCATACAAAAATGGAGCTGTGGCCAGTAAAAACACACATTTTTCATTGGGTATGCGGTCCTTCGGTCAATAGTCAAAAGGTCAACCACTATTGAGCCATGCCAGGGGATGCGGTAACCTTACACAGGGTCCATGTTGACCTATGTTGACACAGACAACAATTCTTTTAAGAAACCCCATGTTGACATTTTCCTATGTCGAACTTTTGCTTGTATCGACATTTGACCATGAAGACCAAATGCATATCGACCTTTTTCATGTGTCGACCATTTCACTGTCAACCTTTTTACTGTTGACCTATTGACCCATACCTGTTTCACTTAAACTTTTGTGCAATTTTGTTTACAGTGATATAATTGTATAGCCTGTTGTTATGCACAAGTGCAATCCAATCGCTATCAAACCATCAGATTTGCATACGTCTTTGAATCAGGCTTTTCGTGTATATTAATATTTAATATTGTAAGGATCTAGGCTATACAATGAAGCCTAAGGGGCGTATTCAATCCTGGCTGCTATTTGCAACAGGGGAAATAGCGGAGACCACCTACTCAATGCTGTCTTTCCTGACAGCATTTAAGAGGCAGATCGAGAGATCGGGCCCAACTTTAAAAGCAGTCTGCCCCGCTTTGTCAGTTTTGCCCATGAATTGTCGCGGTTGCGGCGGAATATCAACAATCCACTGCCTTTTATGCGGACACCCCCCCCCCCCTTTCCGGCAATTGGCAGCGGGACATTGAATCTCGCCTGGCGATATGTGATCGAACAAAATGAAAACAGGCCAGGGTCACGGCTGTTGGGATGGATCGACAGTCGAGACCCGGGATTGAATGCCCCCCTAAAAGTTGCAACAGTCTTCTAATACAAAGGCAGTTGGGGGGGTCTTTATCTATGGCTCATTTCCACATTCTAAGAAGAACTTGAAGGGGAGTTATTTTCTTAAACAACTAAGTAAAATAAGAGTAGTCTAAGTGACTCAGGGGTTGGTCTCCTTTATGATTAACATGCCCAATGATAAACTTGTAAACAGTGGTTAATTATTTTGTGCCCTGCAGACAAAGCAACCTGTTCTCACAAAAAAAGTAGACACTGGTGTTTGGAAATCTTAATTGGAGCTACGCTCAGCAAGGTATCCATAATATAATTTCATCTCCAAAAGCAAGAAACTGTGAAACGTGCAGAAAATGTTAATCATGATAATGATACTCAGCACATTGGTCATTTACAAGTTTAGTGTACATTTGAGTATTAAAATATGCCCTTCTAAAATCGTAAACTTCACAGGCTTTAGATTAATTTGGGATTTGACGTGGAGTTAACAAACTGGGACGTAGTTGTGTAAGAATTTAGCAATGTAACAAGAATGGGCAGTGTTCCGAAGCCATGTACTGTAGGAGTCTAATGATGGCCTTTGCATAAAGTGACAGAGCAGTGAATAGTTAATGAGTCCGACGCCCACTTGCTAGCTTCTGCGATCTGTAAAGAAACCATTTTATTGCCTTATCAATTCGTTCTTGGCATGTCTGCGAAATCAAATAGGGAATTGCTGTGATCAACAAGGAAGCAGTATGTACATTTCTTCCAATAAAGACAACTTAGAAAATGAGTACAGAAAGAAAGCTAAAAACATAAATGGGACAAGGAAAGTGTTTGTGTGTGTGTGTGTGTGTGTGTGTGTGTGTATATACATATATATATCTATATCTATATATATCTATATAGATATATATAGATATATAGATATATATAGAGAGAGAGAGAGAGAGAGAGAGAGAGAGAGAGAGAGAGAGAGAGAGAGAGAGAGAGAGAGAGAGAGAGAGAGAAAGAGTCCAGATATGCTGCACAACCCTTTCTGAATAATGGTGTCCATGCCCGGTCAATTATTAGATAAATATTTACATCCAAGAAAGATACAATCCTCCTGATGGAAGAACCAGTACTCGACTTGACTGTCATCCAGACCAAGTGTCAACATCCAATGGCATCACAGCAATAAGGACATCTCAAGTCCCCACCCTCAGGCAGAAAACAACAGTATACATTACTGCGTGGGCTTTTAGTCAAAGTGTCCCTTGACGGCCATTTTGGTGCTGTGGGCACCTTTCTCAAAAGGGGAAAGATGATTTGCTTGCAGTAATGTATACTGTTGATTTCTGCCTGAGGGTGGGGACTTGAGATTTCCTTATTTCTTTTATGCTATTGTGACGTTGACAATTGGTCTGGATGACATGACCTTATATAGTTTTTCTGCTTGGATATAACAAGAGTCCAGTGCTGGTTCTTCCATCAGGAGGATTGTATCTTTCTTGCCCTCAGACACCCCTGCATCCAACTACTCTGCCAGTCAAATTTGCGGCTCTCCGAAGAGCAGGCGGGACTAAAATGTAAGTTTGTGTCATTTTCTGCCACCGAAGTGAAGATGAGTGTTTGCTCTTTCAGAGGGGAGAAGTCCTAAGAGGAAATTAAGTATGTATGGATTAATCATATATTTATGCTACCAGTAAAATCACTATGTGGCTGTAGGCCGTGCCCAGCTGTCACCCTCAAAGGGATTACACCAAAATGCTTGTCCCTGCTCAGTTACAGTGTTTCAGTGTAATATCACGTCCAGCTCTCAGCTCTTGCCACAGTGTAAGAGATGGGAAGTGTCTGCATTTGAGCTTCCAAGGGACCAGCCCGCATCTCTTGGACCCTCGTAGTAACCAAAATGGGGTGATTCAACGTGTGGATCCACTCCCACTTTTTTACAGCATGCATTCAAATCTTGCATTGATTTTGCAAGTCCACACTGGATGTCACTGGGATTAGTGATGGCCCTGTATGTTAATATGCCCCAAATGGTGACATTATAAAGAAATTGGGTGGTCTCCAAAAATCAACTTGTCTTTAAGGGGATGCTGGCATTCAATATACTGGCATTCTGACTACCTTTAGAAGAACAGCAGCGGAACTTTGAGTATCAGGATTTCGATCCTGAATGGCTAGTATGCAGGACAGGCTAGAGTATGGCTAAGGGGGGATAGGTTTTGGCACTAGATAGGGTTAGGATGTGGGGAAGGGGGGTTTGGAGAAGGCACTTACTGTACATGGGGAGTTAAGGTTAAGTTGCTAGCAGCAGGGTGGGTTAGGTTTAAGCAGCGGGGTATGCGAGTTAGGGTAAGGCAATAGCACGGAGGGTTAGGGTCAGGCTGGAAGGGGGTGTGAGGTTAGGGTTAGGCTGCTGCAGTGGAGGGTTAGAGTGCTAGGGGGAAGGGCTAAAACCCTTATGGAGCCCATGTCGGGATTATCTGTATTGAGATGCCATGGTCGGTCTTTTGACCCGCGGTATCCTAACTGCCGGAATATTGTATATATCCCAAGAATACAATGAATTATTCATTACTATGTTCAAGTTCTAAGAGTTACAATTACATAAAAAATTAAGAATATATTTGCAAGCTGAGTACATACACTTTACAAATAACCCCTCTGTCATGGAGATAGGCAGATTTAGTGTTCTGCTCGCAGCAGACACCATTCCCTTGTAACCAGGCACATCTTAAGTAACCTAAAGGACATAACAAAGGAGGTCTGAGGAGAATTAACTATATGAATAAACTTGGCTATTCAGCTGAATATCTATTAGGGGGTGTCAAATGCGGTCATTTTTCTTGCTTTAATTAATTCTCCCTCCAGGGGTAAACATACAAGAACGTTTTACTCATTCAGTTTTTTTGCTGCCGCTGTTTCAGCTGGGATGCAGGATGATGCATGTGAAGGCTGGAGCCCAGAATGTGACCGTGGGCAGCTTTACCAAGTGAGCAGCAGAGAGTAAAAGTAGAACAAAGCTGATATTTGTATTTCTGTCATCAAAGCAGTTGGCACGGACTGAATTATGTAACAATGTTCTTTCAACTCTAACCTTTCTGCACAAAGCATTACAAGCACATCGTGCAATAAACCATCTCTGTGCTTTACTGCATTAACAAGTCAGACAGCTCGCTGCGACATCCTTTGGCCTAAATGTGGCAATAATCGGAGAAGTGGTGTCATTGTATTACACTGGATAGCAAGAGCAATATGCAGTATATTAATGGCAAAGAATAGCCTTCGTGCCACAGCAAAGGTTTTGTCAGCTGTTCTTAGATACCTTTAAATCACATTGAATGCATAGGAGTTACATTGGAGGTACTATTTCTAAGGTTTGTGGCAGGCCTAATTACTCATGGCTTTTAAGTTGGACACTATAGCTGATAAGACAAACATTACATTTCATTAACTAAGAAACCAGCCAAATCATGTATTTGTAAAAGTCATATTAAAAGGCTGAAGAAATGATGGCATATCCAGCATATTACTTACTAGTAAGCCCACTTGAAGCAAATGCTTGAAAGCTAGTCTGCTACCTGGTGATTGCCTCTGTGTTTGTGCATGTGTGAGAGAGAGAAAGAGATGTAGTTTCACTTGCTGCCAACAGTAGCCCTGCAAAACAAAAATCTTATTTTGCAACTAAGTGCTGATAACCTGCATTCAGGACAGGACTCACTGATTCACTCACCTATTCTCTCTCAGCAGAAGATGCAAAATGTTGCTGTAGAAGCCACCACCCGGAAGCACAGGCCATACCTCCCCACTTTGCTGCACCCAATGGGAGGGGACAAAAGGGTAGTGAGTTAGGAGGCATGGCCAAGTGGCTCCATGATTGCATCGGGGGCTACAATGATGCATTTCAGCGCAAATTGCATTATCAGGTGTGGTAAATACAGTGGGCCTTCAGGGAATGCAGTGGACTTGCCTACATTTCTGGGGGACCAGGAGAGCCTCCTAATTTATGGGAGCCTCTCGGCCATTTTGAGTGGGTAGGCAAGTATGCCACAGTAATAATGGGGGCAAGGCGTAACAACATGCCATCTGTGATGTCATGGCAAAGTACAGCAATTTTGTAAATTATATTTTATTTGTATGATTTTGTTACTGCCTAACCATATAGTTACATATAAAACAGAAACTAGTCTTTACTTATCTTTACTGAATAGAAAGTTCCTTTATATATTTAATTATGTTATATTTTATGGGAACTTTTATAGCTACAGGATGGTACAGTAATATTGTTTAGAAAGATTTATTGATGGGAAAGGTCAGTCAACACAGGATAAGTCAGTGGCCTTTGAAAACCATTTGCAGTTGTATTTGCCTGTTTCAATTTGCTTAAAGGGGCATCAATATTCTATTTTTATACACTATTACACTCAGTTTTTACAAGAAAATATAAATCAGGCGCAATCCAGGGAAAAATCCAGAGGAAAAATAATAAAAATATAAAAATATATAAACAATATGCAATACAGGTGATCCGGCACAGCCACTGATAGTAAGTTCCTTGGGCGGGTGCCCGCACAGCAAACAATGCTTGTACACTCCAGCAGACGTGCAGCACTCCAGCCTCTTTGCAAGATGTTTTAATAGCAATAAAATCACAGCAACATTATTATCATCATTGCCTAAAGGGGCATCAATATTATCTTTTTATACACTATTACACTCAGTATTTACAATAATATATAAAACAGGCGCAACCCAAGGAAAAATCCAGAGGCATAATATATATATATAAAAATACCGTAAACAGAAAGAATAATTGCTTCTTGCAATGTTCTAAAGATTATTAATATGCTGCTCACAGAATAGCTGGAACCCTACAAATATTGAAACAATTAGTTGAGAGAGCGCACTGTGTTGATATAAAAATATATATTTAATTAAAAAACATCTATAAGAATAGAGAAGGTAGCAATACATACACAGTAAATTTATAATAATCACTGAGGTCATAATCACAAAAGTATTATATTTTATTATTTTTTTCTGCCACACTAAATAAGGGTATTAAGGTATGTTAAATAATAGCAACACATATCCAATTGCAAGTTGGATGGAAAGTTCAGTCTTCCTGTTGGCATTTTAATCAAACAGGTTGTATAATTGAAGAAAAGTTAATCTGATGTAATTGATGATTTGGCACCGCACAGCGGTTATTCCCTTGCTCTTACCCCGTAAATTCACAGCAATGGGGGTGGTCAGTTGTGGAATGGGGGAGCTCATTATTGGGGATGGTAATAATGCATGGGCAGAGCCCTGGATGAGGGAAGTAAGTCCCGGAACCAAGTGTGAGTGTGTTTGAGCAGCTACACAGTAGCAGCTGTCACAGCGGTAATCGTGTAGATGTTTGAATCAGTGATAAGAGTGGAGAAGTGTGCTAGTGGAGAAGTGTGCCATGGCAATCTATCAGCTTTAAAGTAACCATTTATCAAGTGTATTTTAAAATATTATAGGCAGCAGCTGATAGGTTGCCATGGCACACTGCTCCACTCATATCAATGCTTTATAAATCTATTCCATAGTCCTCACAACTATGCCTAACAGCAAGATTTTGTATTTTGAACGTAGAGCTACATTGCCAGATGTGGAACAGGGGATACAGAAATTTGCTAAAAAATGGGAAAATACATTGATAGTCTAGATCAGTGGTAGCCAACCCTAGCCCTCGAGAGCTACCAACAGTGCACGTTTTCCAGACAACCTAGCTGCTGCACAGCTGCAATCATTAATCACTGACACATTTTAAAAGATACACAGATGGAGCTAATTAGCTCACTTGTGATTCTGTGAGGAGACCTGCAAAACATGCACTGTTGGTAGCTCTCGAGGACTAGGGTTGGCTACCCCAGGTCTAGATGAAGATACACAAAAATACATATATAAACTTTTTGAGTCAACTGCATGGTTTTCTATTCGTCAATTGTCAAGAACCTAAGATTCTCCTAAGAGATTGTTTTTTTTTTTGTTTTTTTTTTATTAGAATGTATTTTAACCCCTTCCTGACAGAGCCAGTTTTTGCGTTCCTGACAGAGCCCTTTTTTTCAAATCTGACATGTCTCACTTAAGTGGGGATAACTTTTTTTTGTTTTTACTTATCCCAGTGATTTTGAGATTGTTTTTTCGTGACACATTGTACTTCAAGTTAGTGGTAAATTTTCGTCGATACAGTCTGTGTTTTTTTGTGAAAAATACCAAAATGTCGTAAAAAAATGGAAAATTTAGCAATTTGCAAAATGTTAAATTTTCTGCTTGTGAGACAAATAATCATACCACTCAAAATAGTTAATAACTAACATAGACCATATGTCTACTTTATGTTGACATCATTATTTCAACTTCCTTTTAATTTTTTGGGACACTAGGAGGCTTACAATATGAATAGCAAATTTTCAAATTTTCAAGAAAATTTCAAACACTGATTTTTTTAGGGACCAGTTCAGTTCTGATGTGACTTTGAGGGACTTGTATGTGAGACACCCCCATAAATGATGCCATTTCAAAAACTGCACCCCTCACAGTATTCAAAACAGCATTTTGGAAGTTTGTTAACCCTTTAGGTGTTTCACAGGAATTAAAACAAAGTGTAGGTGAAATTTCAAAATTTCTTTTTTTTTGCAGATTTGCAATTTTAATACATTTTTCTAAGGAACACAGTACATTTTACTAGAGAAATGTGACTGAAAATTGATTCCCCCAATTCTTTTGTTTTCATAAATATCCTATATGTGGCCCTAGTGTGCACGGTGACCAAACCACAGGCTTCATAATAGAAGGAGCACCTACTTGATTTTGGAGCCTCCTTTTTATGAGATTATTTTTTAGGCACCATGTAGGTTTCTAGGCACCATAAGATGCTAAAAGTTAGGAACCCCCCCACAAGTGACCCCATTTTGCAAACTACACCCCTCAGGGAATTCATCTAGGGGTATAGTGTACATTTCAAACCCCCAGGGGTTTCACCAATTGTGGTACAACTGGGCAGTGAAAATGAAAAATTATTTTTTTTACACAAAAATGCAGTTCTGGCTCCAAATTTGTC
This sequence comes from Crinia signifera, assembly GCF_055691185.1. Classification (NCBI taxonomy): domain Eukaryota; kingdom Metazoa; phylum Chordata; class Amphibia; order Anura; family Myobatrachidae; genus Crinia; species Crinia signifera. The sequence goes on from NC_139217.1 coordinate 168,176,142, forward strand.
ATTTTCAGAAGGTATGAAGGAGACAAAGCACCCCAAAATCTGTACCCCAATTTCTACCGAGTACGGCAATGCCTCACATGTGACCAAAAAAATACCATTTGGGTGCATGGCAGGACTCAGAAGGGAAGGAGTGATTTTTGGATTTTGCAGCTCAGATTCTGGTGGAATTTTGGTGGGTGCTATGTCGCATTAGCAAGACCCCCAAAGCACCAATACAGTGGAACCCCCCCACAAGTGACCCCATTTTGCAAACTACACCCCTCAGGGAATTCATCTAGGGGTATAGTGTACATTTCAAACCCCCAGGGGTTTCACCAATTTTGATACAAGTGGGCAGTGAAAATGAAAAATTACATTTTTTTACACAAAAATGCAGTTCTGGCTCAAAATTTTTCATTTTCAGAAGGTATGAAGGAGAAAAAGCACCCCAAAATCTGTGCCCCAATTTCTCCCGAGTACGGCAATGCCTCACATGTGACCAAAAAATACCAGTTGGGTGCATGGCAGGACTCAGAACGGAAGGAGTGATTTTTGGATTTTGCGGCTCAGATTCTGGTGGAATTTTGGTGGGTGCTATGTCGCATTAGCAAGACCCCCCAAGCACCAATACAGTGGAACCCCCCCACAAGTGACCCCATTTTGCAAACTACACCCCTCAGGGAATTCATCTAGGGGTATAGTGTACATTTCAAACCCCCAGGGGTTTCACCAATTTTGATACAAGTGGGCAGTGAAAATGAAAAATTACATTTTTTTACACAAAAATGCAGTTCTGGCTCAAAATTTTTCATTTTCAGAAGGTATGAAGGAGAAAAAGCACCCCAAAATCTGTGCCCCAATTTCTCCCGAGTACGGCAATGCCTCACATGTGACCAAAAAATACCAGTTGGGTGCATGGCAGGACTCAGAAGGGAAGGAGTGATTTTTGGATTTTGCAGCTCAGATTCTGGTGGAATTTTGGTGGGTGCTATGTCGCATTAGCAAGACCCCCCAAGCACCAATACAGTGGAACCCCCCCACAAGTGACCCCATTTTGCAAACTACACCCCTCAGGGAATTCATCTAGGGGTATAGTGTACATTTCAAACCCCCAGGGGTTTCACCAATTTTGATACAAGTGGGCAGTGAAAATGAAAAATTACATTTTTTACACAAAAATGCAGTTCTGGCTCAAAATTTTTCATTTTCAGAAGGTATGAAGGAGAAAAAGCACCACAAAATCTGTGCCCCAATTTCTCCCGAGTACGGCAATGCCTCACATGTGACCAAAAAATACCAGTTGGGTGCATGGCAGGACTCAGAAGGGAAGGAGTGATTTTTGGATTTTGCAGCTCAGATTCTGGTGGAATTTTGGTGGGTGCTATGTCGCATTAGCAAGACCCCCAAAGCACCAATACAGTGGAACCCCCCCACAAGTGACCCCATTTTGCAAACTACACCCCTCAGGGAATTCATCTAGGGGTATAGTGTACATTTCAAACCCCCAGGGGTTTCACCAATTTTGATACAAGTGGGCAGTGAAAATGAAAAATTACATTTTTTTACACAAAAATGCAGTTCTGGCTCAAAATTTTTCATTTTCAGAAGGTATGAAGGAGAAAAAGCACCCCAAAATCTGTGCCCCAATTTCTCCCGAGTACGGCAATGCCTCACATGTGACCAAAAAATACCAGTTGGGTGCATGGCAGGACTCAGAACGGAAGGAGTGATTTTTGGATTTTGCAGCACAGATTCTGGTGGAATGAATGGTGGGTGCTATGTTGCACCAATACAGTGGAACCCCCCCACAAGTCACCCCATTTTGCAAAGTACACCCCTCAGGGAATTCATCTAGGGGTATAGTGTACATTTCAAACCCCCAGGGGTTTCACCAATTTTGATACAACTGGGCAGTGAAAATGAAAAATTACATTTTTTTACACAAAAAATGCAGTTCTGGCTCAAAATTTGTCATTTTCAGAAGGTATGAAGGAGAAAAAGCACCCCAAAATATGTGCCCCAATTTCTCCCGAGTACGGCAATGCCTCACATGTGACCAAAAAATACCAGTTGGGTGCATGGCAGGACTCAGAACGGAAGGAGTGATTTTTGGATTTTGCGGCTCAGATTCTGGTGGAATTTTGGTGGGTGCTATGTCGCATTACCAAGACCCCCCAAGCACCAATACAGTGGAACCCCCCCACAAGTGACCCCATTTTGCAAACTACACCCCTCAGGGAATTCATCTAGGGGTATAGTGTACATTTCAAACCCCCAGGGGTTTCACCAATTTTGATACAAGTGGGCAGTGAAAATGAAAAATTACATTTTTTACACAAAAATGCAGTTCTGGCTCAAAATTTTTCATTTTCAGAAGGTATGAAGGAGAAAAAGCACCCCAAAATCTGTGCCCCAATTTCTCCCGAGTACGGCAATGCCTCACATGTGACCAAAAAATACCAGTTGGGTGCATGGCAGGACTCAGAAGGGAAGGAGTGATTTTGGGATTTTGCAGCACAGATTCTGGTGGAATGAATGGTGGGTGCTATGTTGCACCAATACAGTGGAACCCCCCCACAAGTCACCCCATTTTGCAAACTACACCCCTCAGGGAATTCATCTAGGGGTATAGTGTACATTTCAAACCCCCAGGGGTTTCACCAATTTTGATACAAGTGGGCAGTGAAAATGAAAAATTACATTTTTTTACACAAAAATGCAGTTCTGGCTCAAAATTTTTCATTTTCAGAAGGTATGAAGGAGAAAAAGCACCCCAAAATATGTGCCCCAATTTCTCCCGAGTACGGCAATGCCTCATGTGTGACCAAAAAGTTGCAGGACTCAGAAGGGAAGGAGTGATATTTGGATTTTGCAGCACAAATTCTGGTGGAATGATGGTGGGTGCTATGTCGCATTAGCAAGACCCCCAAAGCACCAATACAGTGGAACCCCCCCACAAGTGACCCCATTTTGCAAACTACACCCCTCAGGGAATTCATCTAGGGGTATAGTGTACATTTCAAACCCCCAGGGGTTTCACCAATTTTGATACAAGTGGGCAGTGAAAATGAAAAATTACATTTTTTTACACAAAAATGCAGTTCTGGCTCAAAATTTTTCATTTTCAGAAGGTATGAAGGAGAAAAAGCACCCCAAAATCTGTGCCCCAATTTCTCCCGAGTACGGCAATGCCTCACATGTGACCAAAAAATACCAGTTGGGTGCATGGCAGGACTCAGAACGGAAGGAGTGATTTTTGGATTTTGCAGCACAGATTCTGGTGGAATGAATGGTGGGTGCTATGTTGCACCAATACAGTGGAACCCCCCCACAAGTCACCCCATTTTGCAAAGTACACCCCTCAGGGAATTCATCTAGGGGTATAGTGTACATTTCAAACCCCCAGGGGTTTCACCAATTTTGATACAACTGGGCAGTGAAAATGAAAAATTACATTTTTTTACACAAAAAATGCAGTTCTGGCTCAAAATTTGTCATTTTCAGAAGGTATGAAGGAGAAAAAGCACCCCAAAATATGTGCCCCAATTTCTCCCGAGTACGGCAATGCCTCACATGTGACCAAAAAATACCAGTTGGGTGCATGGCAGGACTCAGAACGGAAGGAGTGATTTTTGGATTTTGCGGCTCAGATTCTGGTGGAATTTTGGTGGGTGCTATGTCGCATTACCAAGACCCCCCAAGCACCAATACAGTGGAACCCCCCCACAAGTGACCCCATTTTGCAAACTACACCCCTCAGGGAATTCATCTAGGGGTATAGTGTACATTTCAAACCCCCAGGGGTTTCACCAATTTTGATACAAGTGGGCAGTGAAAATGAAAAATTACATTTTTTACACAAAAATGCAGTTCTGGCTCAAAATTTTTCATTTTCAGAAGGTATGAAGGAGAAAAAGCACCCCAAAATCTGTGCCCCAATTTCTCCCGAGTACGGCAATGCCTCACATGTGACCAAAAAATACCAGTTGGGTGCATGGCAGGACTCAGAAGGGAAGGAGTGATTTTGGGATTTTGCAGCACAGATTCTGGTGGAATGAATGGTGGGTGCTATGTTGCACCAATACAGTGGAACCCCCCCACAAGTCACCCCATTTTGCAAACTACACCCCTCAGGGAATTCATCTAGGGGTATAGTGTACATTTCAAACCCCCAGGGGTTTCACCAATTTTGATACAAGTGGGCAGTGAAAATGAAAAATTACATTTTTTTACACAAAAATGCAGTTCTGGCTCAAAATTTTTCATTTTCAGAAGGTATGAAGGAGAAAAAGCACCCCAAAATATGTGCCCCAATTTCTCCCGAGTACGGCAATGCCTCATGTGTGACCAAAAAGTTGCAGGACTCAGAAGGGAAGGAGTGATATTTGGATTTTGCAGCACAAATTCTGGTGGAATGATGGTGGGTGCTATGTCGCATTAGCAAGACCCCCAAAGCACCAATACAGTGGAACCCCCCCACAAGTGACCCCATTTTGCAAACTACACCCCTCAGGGAATTCATCTAGGGGTATAGTGTACATTTCAAACCCCCAGGGGTTTCACCAATTTTGATACAAGTGGGCAGTGAAAATGAAAAATTACATTTTTTTACACAAAAATGCAGTTCTGGCTCAAAATTTTTCATTTTCAGAAGGTATGAAGGAGAAAAAGCACCCCAAAATCTGTGCCCCAATTTCTCCCGAGTACGGCAATGCCTCACATGTGACCAAAAAATACCAGTTGGGTGCATGGCAGGACTCAGAACGGAAGGAGTGATTTTTGGATTTTGCGGCTCAGATTATGGTGGAATGAATGGTGGGTGGTATGTGGCATTAGCAAGACCCCCGAAGCACGGTGAAATTATGAACCTAATAATCCATAGATGTGTGGTATATTTTAAAACACTCCTTTATACATAGGCCGGGTTTGTCGGGGCAAGTGTCACACTGGAAAATAGTTTGCTTTCTTATTCCCTTTTTATAGCAAACTTTGCACCTTTTTTGTGTCCTGCCCTTTTTTCCAGTGGAGGGGATTTCATCAGGAAAATGCTGCCCTGGTACAATACGGGGGCCAGTACTAGAAGTACTGGGGCCCTCAGCCTGCTGGTTCCCAAATATTAGGCCCTTTATGACTTCCTCTTGAAAGTGCATAAATGTCCCCCTCTGGCCGGTAGAACGGAATAGCACGTAAGCGTTATACAGTGCCATCTGGATGATATACACGGCCAGCTTCTTGTACCAGATTTTTGTTTTCCGCAGGGCACTGTACGGCTTCAGTACCTGATCTGAAAGATCCACTCCGCCCATGTACCTATTGTAATCCAGGATACAATTAGGTTTGGAGGTGTGGGTACTGGTACCTCGTACAGGGACGGAGGTGGTACTGTCTCCGTGAATTGTTGTCAGTATAAGGACATCCCTCTTGTCCTTATATTTGACCAACAACATATTTTCGGTGCATATTCCCCTGCTTTCACCCCTTCTCATTACTTGGGCAATGTGCGTTTTTGGGAGGCCTCTTTGGTTCTTGCGCACAGTACCGCAAGCTGCTGTACCTCTTGAACCAAGGGCCTTAAACAGGGGGATGCTGGTGTAAAAGTTATCCACATAGAGGTGATAACCTTTATCCAGGAAGGGGTGCACTAAATCCCAGACAATTTTTCCACTAACACCTACGAGGGAGGGGGGGCATTCTGGCGGTTCAATTCTTGAATCCTTCCCTTCATATACCCTAAACCTGTGGGTGTACCCTGAGGTGCTTTCACACAACTTATACATTTTTATGCCATACCTTGCCCTCTTACTGGGAAGGTACTGGCGGAATTTAACCCTTCCTTTAAAATGTATAAGGGACTCGTCTATGCAAATGAATTTATCTGGGATGTACATGTCTTCAAATTTGGCACTGAAATGATCAATGACCGGCCTGACTTTGAATAGCCGGTCAAAGGTGGGATCATCTCTGGGTGGGCACTGTGCATTATCGTTGTAATGCAAAAATTTAAGGATCGTCTCAAATCGAGCCCGGGGCATGGCCATACGGTAAAATGGGGTGCTGTACAGAACATCTGTACTCCAATATTGCCTAATTTCTGGCTTTTTTACTATGCCCATATGAAACACCAGACCCCAAAACGTCATCATCTCTACTGCATCTACAGGGGTCCACCTAGCAAATGATGACGTGGGGTTTTGAGCAATAAACTGCTGGGCATATAAATTAGTTTGGTCCACCATTAAATTTATAAAATCATCAGAGAAAAATAATTTGAAAAAGTCAATTTCTCTGAGACCTGTGGAATCAAATTGGATTCCTGGCATGGCCAAAAACTCAGGAACCTGGGGCTCAAAATTGTCTGGTGGTGGGGTCCATACGAGATCAATTATTGGGGGGGGGTCTCAGCTGCTCTACGGGGCGTCTTTGAGGGGGTCCCTCATCATCAGAGGAGGAAGAGGAGCTTAAGGCGAATCCTTCAAATTCCCCGCTTGCATCACTGGCTGTGTCAGAGTCAGAAGCAAGCAGGGCATATGCCTCCTCCGCTGAATACATTCTTCTGGATGACTGGGATGACATTTGGGATGACATTTGGGATGCCATTTTTATTTTTGTGTTACTGGTAGTGAAATGTTTCAACACGTGTATAGTGTAGGGGGGGGTACAAACTTTATTTCAACCCGGGGGGTATGTAGTGTGTAGTGTGTATGTAGTGTGCAGAAAAAAAAAATACTTTATACAAACAAAAAAAAATGGAGGGGTTAAAAAAAAAAAATTGAAGGGGTTAAAAAAAAAAATTGAAGGGGTTTAAAAAAAAAAATTGAAGGGGTTAAAAAAAAAAAAAAAAAAAAGGTCCTGCGCCAAAAATTGAGCACAGATGTTGGTCAGTAACGTCCGTCACTGAACAGCGCTGAAAGGCAACAGGAATTTGATCAAAAAAAAAAAAAAAATAGATCAACCCTGTGCCGAAAAAGATGATCAGTGATGTACGTCACTGATCCGCGCACAGCGGCCACAGGACACCCACAAAATCACAGTGTGTGTAAAAAAAAAAATTAAAAAAAGACCCCACAGCACACACAAAAAAAAAAAAAGGTGATCAGTGATGCGACACTGATTACCAGTGAGGGGTAGCAGGTGCAACTGACAGTGCAACTGGCAGGTATATATAAAAAAAAAAAAAAAAACCTCTGCACCCCTAAAAAGTTGCTGATCACCTCAGATATAGTGATCAGCACAAAAGGCGGGGGCAGCAGACACAAAATTTAGCACTCTCTATCACTCTCTGTCACTATCTCTCTCTATCTCTCTATCTCTCACTATCTAACACTCTATGACACTGCAGCAGCAGCAGCAGTGACAGGTATATATATATATATATATAAAAATACCCTGCGCCCCCAAAAAGTTGCTATTCAGTTAATTTATACTGATCAGCACAAAAGGGGGGGCAGCAGTCAGTTATATAAAAAATATATAGCACAATCTGTCACTATCTCTATCTCTCTCTCTCTATCTCTCTCTATCTCTCTCTCTCTATCTATAACTATAACACTGCAGCAGCACAAAATATAGCACTCTCTGTCACTAGGCCTCTCTATCTCTCTCTATCTCTCTCTATATCTCTCTATCTCTCTCTATCTCTCTCTATCTCTCTCTATCTCTCTCTCTCTATATCTCTCTCTCTATAACTATATCACACTGCAGCAGCACAAAATACAGCACTCTCTGACACTATCTCTCTCTATCTCTCTCTATCTAACTAACGCTATTACACTGCAGCAGCACAAGTTCACAGGAAGTCACAAGTAACAGGATCCAGGAAGCATCCAGCACACTACAAGCAGATGAAGCAGCCAAGATATTTGCAAGGATCAGGTAAGTATTTTGCCAGGTTCTGGTCAGTATATCGCGGCAGATTGGCACGGTGACCGCACTGCACGCAATTCCAGACCGGAATGGCGTCTGCAGTGCAGTCACCGTTAGTTTAAACCCCCCTCCATGGCTGTGATTGGTCCGTCGGTCCGACGGACCAATCACGGCCTTTGGGGGCGGGCGGGGTGAGGTGGGGTGACACCAGTGTCACCCTTACACCCCGCGGTGATTGGTGCTGTACTTTACAGCACCAATCACCTCCGATCGCGTGTCACCGGCGAACGTTATTCGCCGGTGACACAGAAAACGCTGTAATTGGCTGTTCACACTGAACAGCCAATCACAGCGATCGCCGACGGGGGGGCGGCATCGCAGCCCCCCCTGGGCATGCACGGACATGTCTGCTGTCAGGGACAGCAGACATGTTGAAACTGTCACCGCGTCTATAGACGCGGTGACAGTTAAATGCCATGACGTACATTTACGCCATGTGTCGGGAAGTACTTCCCGACCATGACGTAAATGTACGTCAATTGTCGGGAAGGGGTTAAATAATAAATATTTAATAATAATACTTATTAGACCCTAAATACATAGGATGTCTTGTCTTGTCTTCTCCCCTACCTAACACTCCCTTCCCCATTTTTTCCCTTTTATGTTTACTTGTTTTGTATTAAAAAAATATTTTGTTGAAGATGGTACATTGTACAATGCAATTATTCTTCTTAATGTTTCTGTCATTGTACTTTTTAATTTTGTACAATTTGTCAATTGCAAAATAAAAATATTTAGTACACAACAGCAAGATATGCTGTAGGACTGCATGGTATATACAGTTAGCAGCAATCCTAAGGAGAATGCAGGTGTTTGTTTGGAATTAGTTCCACAGGGTCAGTGGTCATGTCAGCAATAAGCTGCAGCAAGGCTGTTACAAAATCCTAACCAAGGTGAACAGCTGATAGTATATAGCCCAAGGTGCAGCATTGTGTGCTGAGCGATCTGTGCTGACTAGATCGCTAATCACACTGTATATGTGGCATAAGACTCTTGGTAGCACCACCAACACATTTATTACAGAGGGAGTCACTACCCATTTAAATACAGTGTAGTTGGTACTGCATTATATTACTAGGTATAGCGATGTGCTGGATCAAACAACCTCTCCTATATAACAATAATGACAGCAGTACTGCAAGGCCTTACCAGTGCTGCATATTTATTTATTTATTTACAGTTTCTTATATAGCGCAGATTAGATACTGTATTCTTTATTGCATCAATTCCACCAGAATGCAAGGTTCTGTGACTGGTTCTGGAATTTGATAAGCTTGCTTGAAGAGATGAGTTTTCAGGGAACGCTTATAGGTTTGGAGACTGGAGGAGAGTCTTATAGTGCTTGGGAGGGCATTCCACAGAGTGGGTGCAGCCTGAATAAAGTCCTGCAATCGGGAATGGGACCGAGTAATGAGTGTGGATGAGAGATGCAGATCTTGAGAGGAGCGTAGAGGTTGTGTTGGAAGATATTTTGAGATAAGATATGTATGTTGGTGTAGTTTGGTTTATGGCTTTGTGTGTAAGTAAAATAATTTTGTATTGAATACGGTAGAATACAGGTAATCAATGAAGAGACTGACAGAGTAGCTATGCAGACGATGAACGTCTGGCTAGGAAGAATAACCTTGCAGCTGCATTCATGATGGACTGTAGTGGTGAGAGTCTGTATTTGGGAAGGCCAATAAGGAGACTATTGCAATAATCAATGCGTGAGATGATAAGAGCATGGATTTGAGTTTTTGCAGTTTCTTGTGTAAGGCATATCCAGCAAACAGAAGATATTTATTTTCATTACAAGCAAAGCTGTTTTTTTCTTTCATCTACAGCACTTTTAATGTAAATTATATCACCAAACCTCATGGATGGGTTCTTAGGTAACAAGTGTGCCATGAAAACCAAATTAATTTGTGACAGGACATGAAAATAGTGTATTTGTACAGCACTTGGCTAGCATCCAGCCATTTAATTCATGTTTTTTAGAAAAACAATGAAGATGTCAGACTTCCATAGAGTTTAATAGTAATGTGCCTTTATTCTACTACCCATAATTAATGTAAGCTCATTTGCAAAGACAATGCTTGAATGGCTATTAAACAGCAACACTAGAAATCCTTTGATGTTTTATTTCATTGTAAACACTTCAAGTCATGCTGTGTAGCCCTGGGCGGGTTCCTGTATTGTTTGATGCAAATATATTGTATATTAATAGCACCCGATTTATTATCGAAATCCCATATTTATACTTCTTTGCTGAAAATTGTTTAATCTTTTATCAGCTTTTATCTTTTCCTGTCTTGCTGGTTTCACATGTCTAATGTTTGTGGTATTCTTTGTAAGTGGAGCAAGACGAAGGAACCGGCAAAAGCTTAGCAACAGAGAAGCTTCTGTCATTGCCTGGGAAAGAAAATAAGTAAAGATAAATATTAACTTTATACCAGCCAGTCAACCATTTACTATTAAATCTCATTCTGCACCTCGTTTTCCTACCAATATGTGCAAGACTTACTGAGAGTAGCTTTGGGCATCAGTGCCCTTGGCTGAAGTCATTGTTAAACACTCAGCTAATATTTCAATACAGTAAAGTCATTGAAGGTGTTCCCAAAAACCAGCTCAGATGGGACTGTGAATGGTGGGTGGGGCCAATGACTTACTTGACTTCACCAGAATTGCTATTTTAGAAACATAGAAACATAGAATTTGACGGCAGATAAGAACCATTTGGCCCATCTAATCTGCCCTTTTTTTTACCCTTCAGGTAATCTCAACCCTTTTTAATCCTTATTTATTTGTAAGGATATTCATATGCCTATCCCAAGCATGTTTAAATTGTTCTACTGTCTTAGCCTCTACCACCTCTGATGGGAGGCTATTCCACTTATCCACTACCCTTTCTGTGAAGTAATTATTTCTAACATTTCCCCTGAACCTACCTCCCTCCAGTTTCAGTGCATGTCCTCGTGTTCTATTACTTATTTTCCTTTGAAGAAAATTCCCCTCCTGTATTATGTTAAAACCCTTGATTATATTTGAAGATTTCTATCATGTCCCCCCTTTCCCTTCTCTGCTCCAAACTATACATGTTAAGATCTTTTAGTCTATCCAGGTAAGTTTTGTGATGTAGGCCATGCACCATTTTAGTTGCCCTTCTTTGTACACTCTCCAATGTATTTCTATCCTTCTGAAGATATGGTCTTCAGAACTGGACACAGTATTCCAGATGAGGCCGTACCAATGACCTATAAAGTGGCATTATTACATCTTTTTTCTGCTACTGATTCCTCTCCCTATGCAACCAAGCATCTGACTAGCCTTCCTCATTGCTTTGCTACTTGTACCCACCTCGATTGGCACATCACAATATAGCTGCTCAGTATTTTTCTAGCCCTAGATTTTAGTTTTAGGTCAAATAATTGTATATTTTATTTTCTCGAAACAATGGGCCTTATTCTGGTTCACTCCTTCTGGCAAATTCCTTCTTAGATGGACAAAACCATGTGTACTGTAGGTGGGGTAGATATTACTTGTGCAGAGAGAGTTAGATTTGGGTGGGGTTTTACTTCAAAGTGAGATCTATATTGCAGTGTAAAAATAAAGCAGTCAGTATTTTCGCTGCACAGAATCAAAATAACTCACCCAAATCTAATTCTCTCTGCGCATTTTACATCTGACCCCCTGCAGTGCGCATGGTTTTGTCCATCTAAGAAGGAAAACCAGTTTTTGGGTCTTTAAACCTTTCTTTTGCCTGCGCAAAAGGACTTTCATTAATTACAAAAACATTTGGGAGCACCAACAATTAAAGGCAGAACCATCCCTCTATACATGGTAGATTTGGTGGAGGTTACTGCGCTTATCCCTCTGTATGTGGGGGCAGCTTAACTGAGTAGTCCGTACTCAAATCTTAGGTTAAATAAATAGTAATTGTTAAGCGCTCAACCTAGGTTGTGTGTTTCTATGAAGTAAATGACAATATACTGGTGTTCTGAATAATTTGTTTATTGTTAATAAGACAAAATATACAATGCACATATATATGGGGCAATGAAAGTACGTATGGGTGTGTGGACGGTGGGGGTGCCTGAGATGAGTCCCGTGAGGGAGATGGGGGTGCCAGCAGGCCCCTTTACCATAAGCCTGTGTGGATTATGTCTCATTCAGCAGTGGGTATAGGTGCAGTGGCCTGTGGTGAGCCCCGGAGGGTATGAGGGGTCAGCAGAACCCTTTTAACCATAAGCCCTTGGGCTTATGTCTCACTAAGGCTGTGGTGCGGATGGGGAGGGTGGAGGATGTGGGACGCCCCGTGGGCGGGTGGGTAGGCAGTGGGGTGGACAGTCCAGGTAACACTCCTTGCTGCAGAACAGGAAAGTCTGATGCTGGGTGGCGGCGCCCCGCTCCCAGAGTTCTTACCAACTTGGTTTGTTTGCAGAGTGAGTGCAGCGGTATTGATGCTGGGTGTCACGGCCTCGCTGTTCGGGCAGTGGTGAGTAGCGTTCACCTTGCTGCCTAAAGTCTGTGAGCCCTTCCGTCGGTGTGGAAGCGGCTTCCACAGTTCCCTGACCCGGACGCTAACTTCCGGGTTAGCGCGATGACGTCACCGGGGGGAAACTGTGCGCTTGACTCCGCACGGAGGAGACTTGGTGATTCTGTGGTGGTAGATGCTGTGGATGCTGCGTGTGTCGGTCCAACGCGTTTCAGCCACTGTGGGCCTTTATCAAGGATGCTGTAGGTTGAGGCTGGAGTGTTTTATATGCTGGATGGGCGTGCCAACGGATCTGTTCATTGATGTGATTGGTCCGCGGTGTCCGCCCCTGATTGGACATGGTTGGTTGTCACTCACAGGGGGGGGGGGGGGGGGGTTATGTTGGTAATGTGTAGCTGAAATGGGTTGTTAACCCTGTGTGAGCTGGATGTTATAACGGTGTGCTGTCAGCAGGCAGTTTTAGTGGTGTATTATGTGGGTATGGTTAGTGCATAGCAGTACTACCTGTAGATTTCAATGCGAGTGTATTTGCAGTATTGTTAAGGAGTTATAATGTGCCGTTTATTATGGATGGTTAAATTAATCATTGACCCTTCGGGTGCTGCGGGTCTGTCAGCTCTAAGGGGTGTGTGTGAGGAGGTGTTGGTGCTGTTGAACAGTGTCATATGTGTATGAGGTGGTATGGAACAGAAGCGTTTCTTTACACTATGGGTATGCACTTGATGGGGTTTTTGGGGCTAATAAAACCCCATCAAGTGCATACCCATATGACACTGTTTAACAGCACCAACACCTCCTCACACACACCCCTTAGCAGAGCCGAATTTCACATTAGGCACGTGAGGCACCGGCCTAGGGGCGGCACATGTTTGGGGGCGGCACTTGGATGCCTGTGATAGTACTGTCAGCCCAAAATGTACCAATAACTGCAAAATATCCACTGTACTGTACTATATTCCATCTTAAATAGAGTGTAAATGGATAGGACATGCAGATACTGCCCCTATAAACTGTCCTACTTAGTAAACATTATTGTTGTGCCTAGGGGCGCCCTCCTCCCTAAATCCGCCCCTGCCCCTTAGAGCTGACAGACCCGCAGCACCCGAAGGGTCAATGACTCATTTAACCATCCATAATAAACGGCACATTATAACTCCTTAACAATACTGCAAATACACTCGCATTGAAATCTACAGGTAGTACTGCTATGCACTAACCATACCCACATAATACACCACTAAAACTGCCTGCTGACAGCACACCGTTATAACATCCAGCTCACACAGGGTTAACAACCCATTTCAGCTACACATTACCAACATAACCCCCCCCCCCCCCCCCCCGCCCCTGTGAGTGACAACCAACCATGTCCAATCAGGGGCGGACACCGCGGACCAATCACATTAATGAACAGATCCGTTGGCACGCCCATCCAGCATATAAAACACTCCAGCCTCAACCTACAGCATCCTTGATAAAGGCCCACAGTGGCTGAAACGCGTTGGACCGACACACGCAGCATCCACAGCATCTACCACCACAGAATCACCAAGTCTCCTCCGTGCGGAGTCGAGCGCACAGCTTCCCCCCGGTGACGTCATCGCGCTAACCCGGAAGTTAGCGTCCGGGTCAGGGAACTGTGGAAGCCGCTTCCACACCGACGGAAGGGCTCACAGACTTCAGGCAGCAAGGTGAACGCTACTCACCACTGCCCGAACAGCGAGGCCGTGACACCCAGCATCAATACCGCTGCACTCACTCTGCAAACAAACCAAGTTGGTAAGAACTCTGGGAGCGGGGCGCCGCCACCCAGCATCAGACTTTCCTGTTCTGCAGCAAGGAGTGTTACCTGGACTGTCCGCCCCCACTGCCTACCCACCCGCCCACGGGGCGTCCCACACCCTCCATCCTCCCCATCCGCACCACAGCCTTAGTGAGACATAAGCCCAAGGGCTTATGGTTAAAAGGGTTCTGCTGACCCCTCATACCCTCCGGGGCTCACCACAGGCCACTGCACCTATACCCACCGCTGAATGAGACATAATCCACACAGGCTTATGGTAAAGGGGCCTGCTGGCACCCCCATCTCCCTCACGGGACTCATCTCAGGCACCCCCACCGTCCACACACCCATACGTACTTTCATTGCCCCATATATATGTGCATTGTATATTTTGTCTTATGAACAATAAACAAATTATTCAGAACACCAGCATATTGTCATTTACTTCATAGAAACACACAACCTAGGTTGAGCGCTTAACAATTACTATTTATTTATCCCTTTATACATGACTTAATAAATACAAACTAACACCCAGAACAGTACAACTTTAATACAGGTTGAGTATCCCTTATCCAAAATGCTCGGGACCAGGAGAATTTTGGATAACGGATTATTCCGTATTTCAGAATATTTTAATATTTCAATGATGTATTTTGAAGTATCTTGCATTTATGCTGTATAAACACATAATATACACACAAATATATTTTATTACCACATAAAATACACACAAATATATTTTAATTGTTCAAAAAACAAGGTTTCAAAAGGTGAAACAAAATGTGTGTACTATCTCAGCACTGAATTTGAATGCCAAGCAATCATTGTCTTGCACATATATAGTGCCAGTTACATATCATGTCCCCAGTGAGGCTGTTACAAATGTCCCCAGTGAGGTTTTAGCAAAAAAAAAAAATTTCTTCACTTTCCGGAATGTCCGTATTTCGGAATAATTCGGATAACGGATATTCGGATACGGGATACTCAACCTGTAATATACATGCACACAGTTTTCATACACCAAAAAAAGCTATACCAGGACCAATGCAAGAAGAGCCATTTGTGTGTATACTCAAATGCAGCTCTTCCCCAACGCTGAGAGACTTCCAAGTTACTGTACTTTAGTTACTGGGACTAAGAATTAGGACTGGGGGAGGGGGGGGGGATTTAGGAGGATATTTATCAAAGCTTAACAATAGATAAAACTGTGAAATATAAAATACCAATCAATCAGATTTTATCTCTCATTTTTCAAATACAGCCAAAATGTAAATAAGAAGATGATTGGTCAGTACTTTATATGTCACAATTTTATCTCTCTTAAAGCTTTGATAAAAAAAACCCTTAAACATTGTCTTATTGTGCAATGCTGCATGATTTGTGATAATATGATGTGTTTAGACATTTATAGTAAAGAGGAAAGATTGGCAGTTTTTAATAGTGAAAGTAGATTTTTGCCTTCCAAGTATACGAAAATCCTCTGCTTCCCCTGATGAATTGTTAAAGTCATTATTTTATGCAAATCGGAATATGTGGTTTCATTGGATTTACAGGATAAGCGCTCTAGGAATGTAATCAAGAGAATACATGCTACAGTAAGTTTATTACATAGGAAGTTTGCTCAACAGAAGGTTTGGTTCCTATCACATATTCTAGCACAAAAACTTAACACGAGTCCCCTGGTATAGAAACTGCCCCCAAGATATATTATATTTAATGTTATGCAAATATCTCTGTTTCTGGTATAGTGTAATGATAAAATGCATGATGGAAACCAACCTACTGTACTTCAGGAGCAATGTGTAAGAGACGACCATATAGTTTAAATATCTAAACTTTTATAAAGTAATTGAAAAATCTGACAACCCCAATGTAGGCAAACTATAATAAAATTGCTGACCACAAAGTAGCCAATGGATTTTCCCTCATGGATTAAAGTCCAGGGTTTAAATTAAATTTCTAAAACCTTGTATAGCAATCCTTATTTTAAATAAGTTCTGTAGCTGCCAATGCCGCTGTGCTTAGTAACTGAATACCAGGCAATTCTCAAAAAAGTTAATAAAATTCCTTTTTAAGTATTAAAGTAATATTTTACTAGAGAAATTACACTTTTAGCCCATCTCTGATGGACATGTCAGTTGCTATTTCAATCTTACTTCATATACTGTATATTCTTTAAAAGTTATAGTATGTATATACTGTACTATCATTTAAGAAATCAAATCTAGGGCCAGATGCACTAAGCTTCAACAGTAATAAAAGGGAGAGTGATAAACAACCAACCAATCAGCTCCTGCCTGACATTTTTCAAAACAGTCTGTGACATGACAGATAGGAGCTGATTGGTTGGCTGTTTATCACTCTCTATTTGATCACTTTTGAAGCTTAGTGCATCAGGCCTCTAGTGTAAAACTCTGACGTTGTTTTAAAGGCGCAATCACTTACAAGGCATGGTTTTGTCTTATTACAAGGCATCCCGCACTTCCACCAAACTTGTGCAGCATTACATCCCACCCAATATATATTTTAAATCAATAGTATTACTCGCCAATAATGATCAAGGTTTGAAGCCTATACAATAAAAGAACATGACAAGAATTGCATTTAATATATATAAAAAGGGAAATGTTGGGCAGACCAGTGTTAAAATACAGTGACTTCTAAGCCTTTGACTGCCAAGTGAATTTGTCAAAATAGGTGTAAAATTTTCCAAGCAAACATTTTTATTCATCATAATGACCTGTAATGCTTACCTTATATCGGATATATAATCTCTTTTACCACAACATTTTTTATTTGAATTTATATAACAAATGTAAGCTACAGTGGAATTTTTAGCGGATATTTTGAGCATCTCTCTCAGAGATGTTGGCACTCAAAGGGTTAAAGGCACAAGTCTCTGAACTTGGTACCTGGTATGTAAAAATAATGTCCACTGTGCAAGCTATGCTATACAAATAACTGTAGCGCTTAAATATGATTGGTAGTGCAGATGTGGTAGTTGCGACTGGATGACATGGTCTTTTCCATAGTTAGCTAGAGTAGAGAAGAGTTTTTTTCTGAAGGTTACCTATGTTTATACAGAGGAAGGAAAGAAATATAACATTGATGCTTTTGAGCAGTTTTGCTAAAACTGTTCCACATCAATGTTCCTAGCTAATGTCTTATTGCAAAACCATGAAATTCAGTTACTGTAATGAGGCAGCTAACTACTCCTGGCCACATAAATTATGATATTATAGAACATAGGTTTCAGTCCTGATCCTCCACCCTTGGATGGTGGTTTTGTCCATTTTGGGCATATTGAGCACTGGTATTGGGATATAAATAAAATAGCCTACATATTTACCAAAAATCATAGAATCATTGAGCTACTGTAAGGGTAAACATATATAGTCTAACAAATGAAACAAGGCAGTAAATAATTCAATGAGTTACACTATTGTATATGAAATAGCAGATAGAAAGTAACACAGAAAATACAATTCCTAAAGGTGCATATACAATATAGTATACAATATGTGCTAGGCGTGTCGCATCTAGTTCAAATTGCATGCACAATTTTACAACAGGGTTTGAACTAGCTGCAATGTGATCTAGTACAAAATATACTAACTGCACATACTTTTTGGGCTACACTGTGCGATGTGAACCACACGCAATGCGTTTCAAACTAAATAGTTTAAAACGCATCCGAGAAATGCACCGTGCGGGCACCACAAGTCTCTTAAGAGATGACACAGGCCTTGGGGGTTATTCTAGTTCACTCTTTCTGACAAAATCCTTCTAAGATGGACAAAACCATCTGCACTGCAGGTGGGGCAGATGTAACATGTGCAGAGAGAATTCGATTTGGGAGGGGTTTTACTTCAAAGTAAGATCTATATTGCAGTGTAAAAATAATTCAGCCAGTATTTACCCTGCACAGAAACAAAATAACTCACCCATATCTGCCCCCCTGCAGTG
Source organism: Crinia signifera (assembly GCF_055691185.1). Taxonomy (NCBI): domain Eukaryota; kingdom Metazoa; phylum Chordata; class Amphibia; order Anura; family Myobatrachidae; genus Crinia; species Crinia signifera. Next base: position 168,194,273 of record NC_139217.1, read on the forward strand.
CACATGGTTTTGTCCATCTAAGAAGGATTTTGTCAGAATGAGTGAACTAGAATAAGGCCCCTTGTCTGCACTGCTCTAAACTTCAGTGAAAGTCAGTCAAATTGTCCATTTTTTTCAATCTGTTTTTATAGAAAGTTAAATAATTTTTACATATACGTTAGGAAATTAATCAAAAGTAGGACAATATAATAATAAAATCACAAATACTTTAAATCACGAAAGAACATCAGTCCACTTCTCTCCTATAGGCATAAGCAAGAGAAAAAACAACAACTGGCAGTTGTTCCAATGTTAAAGCTGTAGTAATCTCACACCTACTCGACAAACATGGCTTATGCAAAAACTTTAACACTGTAACTGGAACATAGTCAGTTTTCTAGAGAACATTATTGTCTCATATTTTTGAGGAAACAGAAGATATATCTTTTGTAACCTGTTGCATAACGTTAATTAATTTGAAAATAAATTGAATTTACTGTAGACTCAGAGATTTAATTTCATTTGGAATGAACGTCACAATGCTATCCAACAACACTGTTCTCACGAAAAAGGTCAAGCGTTTACCACTGTCAAAAGTGTTATTTGTCATATATCAGGGTCATTGTTGAAGAACCTAAATATGTTATAGTTGATCAATATGTGATAGATTATCAATAAGGGATAGATGATCAAGGGAAAACAGCCAAAAAAGTTTGTGGCGCCCCCCTTCCACAATGCCCCTTACACTATACGCCACACATCGTAATGCAACTTACACTATACACGGCACACATAATGCCCCTTACACTATACACCACACACGTAATGCCCCTTACATTATACTTCAGATACTGTAAAGCCCCTTACACTATACTCCCCACACCGTAATGCCCCTTACACTATACGCCACACATGTAATGCCCCTTACACTATACACCACACAGGTAATGCCCCGTACACACTGGGCGACTTTGAACTGAAATTCGCTCAAAACGGTAGGTTTGAGCGGCTTTCAGCTCAAAGCATACCCAGTGTGGATGGCCCAGAGATGAGCGGTGAGCACTGCTGCGCGCTCCCGCAACATCGCCAGGAAAGCCGTTCATCTGCTGGTTATACCAGCAGATGAGCGGCTTTCAGGATGGCGTTGCATAGCGCTCACCAAATATTTCTGTAATCAGCAATGAGGGTACCAAGATTATATGACGGCTCTGTGTGCATGAGAATAAGTTCAGGCCTCTATGTTGCTCTATGGCACCCTATGTGTGGAACCAGGAGCAGGGGTGCAGGAGCACAGGGTCTAGGGGAGCAGCCAGCACTGATCATGCTGCTCTCTGGCCTCCTGTGTATAGGACAGAAGCAATAATAAGGTGCTGCTGGAGCCAGGAACAGAAATATAACTCCAGCGGCAGCAGCTGGACTTCAGTGGCGGCAAGACTGGGAGCCTGGTGCACCGCATGTGGGCACCCGGCAAGGGGACTCCAGCAGAGGCAGCAGGACACCAGCGGAGTAGTGACAGCACTGGGAGCCGGGTGCTCAACATGTGGGCGCCTGGCAGGAGGACTCCAGCAGAGGCAGCGGGACACAATCGGCGAGGTCGGCAGGACTGAGAGCTGGGTAAACTACATGTGGGCGCCTGGCAGGGGGACTCCAGCAGAGGCAGCGGGACACTAGAGGCACGGCGGTAGGACTGAGAGCTGGATGCTCCCCACATGGGCACCCGGCAGGGGGACTAGCACTGGCAGAACTTGCGCTTCCTGCAGACCACGCTGCCGCTGCCTCCTCCAAGTCGGTGCGGGGGCTGCGGCAGCTTTGTTACACCACTGCACTTGCCTCATAATTATGTACCACTGTGTAAATTATTGTGACAGCTAGGTGTGTTCTGCATAATATATTGTACAGACCTGCTCAACAGAAAATAATTCCTTTCCCGGAATTGCACTATACGTTTACTGATAGACTTCCCACGTTGGCCTAAAATTATTCCATAGGCTCCCAGATCTAAAACTACAAATGGTATTAATACATATTTATAGTATTTACATTTCTGTATGTACATATGTTTATTCATGTGTAGATAACAATCCAATGTGACAGCTAAGAGCCAATAATGATAGCACTCGTTCCTACTAGTATTAACAAAATCCTGAAAGGTTCATTTTTCTCTAATATCAGTAAAGGAATGTCTGGAATGAAAGACCGAATAACACACATACCATATTCTCATACTTTATACTGTGTAAATAAGAGTAGTCATTTCATGAAACGATAATATCCTTAATGCAGGAGGAAACACTTTGACAGTCTTAAGACACAAACTCAACAGGAACAGTATATAATGCATCCTTTTTGGGCAATGCTTTAACCATCTTCAAAAAAACAATACACTGAAAACAGCACAAGAGACATTTGTTGTCTGCACAAAAGACTTTTCCTGCAGGCTTTTTTTCTTGGCAGTTGCAGAAGACGAAAACTCTGAATTATGAATACATTCTGCTTACTTCATGATAGACAGGTAGAGAAAGTGCTACATTTACAGCGGTTATAAGATGGACACTTTATCTAACTTGCCGTATCTAAATGAGCTGGAAGCTGATTGGTTACTATTGACAACTGTCAAGCCCATAAGTATTACCACATCCTCCATACTAGTTATATTGCTCATCTCTAAACTTCCTTCATCACTGCAAGATGAATGACTACTGTTAGACTGTACAGTGGCTTGCACTTGTTGTCTGCATATTATCTACAGTCTGACAGAATGTGTGTCCCTAATACTGTACTCCAGTGTCTTACTGTAATATGACACATTACATAAGTATAAATAGCCATAAGCACTTTCTGTCATTGATTAGTTGTGGCTGGACAAAAGCAAAGTAACACTGCTTCTCAGAAACAGCAAAACAGACTGGAAATTCTAACATCTCAGCTGCAGCCACACAAAAGCTGCCTTTCAAATCCCAGCTTGTCTGCTGGGAAGGCCATACAGTGTAGCCATGTAGATAACCTTTACAACTGGAAGTAACGTCAGTTCCCAAGGCCTTCTGCAGGGCCATTTCTATTTCATGTTCAAGCTGGATGACAATTATCTCAGAAGCATGTATCAGGTCATTGTATCTTATTATACAGTGTACACAAAGTGGGACAATTCTGCACACATTGTCGAAGTTTAAGATACTCCAACATACAGTATTACTATATAATAACCCGAAGGACATTCTTTAACAAAGCATAATAAGTATATTTCCCTATAATTGCCCAGTGACAGATGTATGTGGCTCGCAGAAAAAATATTACTTAAGTGTATAAAAATGAAATTTGCATTATTATAACCTTGGTCAACCTTTGTATAACAGCAATCAATATAGATGATAAGAATGTGGACATTACATTATATTGCAAACATGACAATAATACACAACACATATTGACAATTTAAAATGTTAAATTTTTCTAGCAAACCTAATTTATATTATAAATGTATTGTCTTCGGGGTGTAATTAGATATTCTTTTTACAATTTAAAATTATCCAATGTTAAATTTAAACTATACAGATTAGTTGTTGTTTTGTTTGTACTAATAACTGACAAATTATTGACATCTCTTTAACAGGGCCACCAACAGGGGGGTGCTATGGGTACAACTGTCCTGGGCCTGGCCGCTCTGACAGAGGGTAGGGCCCGGGCAGCAGCCTGCCAGAACCCCCATTCACTTCAGCTGCCCTCTTCCACTACACAGCGGCGGGCCGCAGGTCCTCCACAGCCCGCCGCACATAGACAGTCCCCAGGCCCGCCCAAATCCTCCTGCTGCCTACTTTCTGGCGACATACACAGGCAGTGCAGCAGGAATGCTGGGCGCCCGCACTGTACACGCGGCTTACAGTGTGGGCATCCAGCATACCACATGCCGGAAAAGCTGCTGCCACCGCCGCAGCCACATGTATCCTTTTAATACATGTGGGGGGGTGGGGAGTTCTTGGTAGGGGAAGGGGGGTGGGGCTCGGGATTTGTCAGTCCCGAGCACCAAAATTTCTGATGGCAGCCCTGCTCTTTAATATAGTAGAATTATGGTCTGATTTTCTCATTCATATGTCTGAAACAGTTGCTGGTGGTCTAGCATACGTTGTGAGTAACAGGTAAAAGTCATTAATAGAGTTAGTTAAACCAATTTTCTTGAGAATGCAGCTGTCAATTCACTAAGAACCAGTTACATAACTAATGGGTATATATAGCAATATTATCCCAAAAAGTTAAATCAGCACTTGGCAATTAATTAATTAATACTCAGTAGGGAAGTTCACAATAGGCAATTTATTTGCATACATACATACATACAGACATACATACATAGTACTTATTTGGCAATCTACTTGAATATTACACCTGTTCAATTCAAAATGTGTTACCAAATAGACAGGGGTTCCACACGTGACTGCATTAGAGTATACAAACAAGAAAACTCTTAAAATAATATTATACAGTATGTGACTACAACAAAGTGCTCTTCACAATACAATATTCATTGTTGTTCCTCATTACCATATATTCCCCCAATAATGTATTAATGGAAAATAAACAATGCAACAAAAATGTCTAATATACAGTATTCCGAATGGTGTTTCTATGTTATGTAGCACTCAGTTATATAAAAGCTCTAATAATTATATAGGGAATGAGAGTCTGGCGGCTATGTGTGATGCCGGATGAAATCGAAGGGTTTTTTTTTGTTTTTGTTTTTTAAAGGGCAGTCATTTGCAAGTCATGGTATATAAAAAATAAAACTCAGAGTTCATCCGGCATCGCACACAGCTGCTGGACTTGCAAACCATGACATTTGGCCTATAGTATTAAATATGGAAAATTAATGATATGGGAAATGAATAAATAAGGAATAGGGTCCAGTAGACTATCAGGAGGGAAGCTCAGATTTTTGGCACTTGAATTTGGCCTGGTTTCTTTGCTCATGAACTTTCAATGTGGGAATGTATTTGTGATTAAAAATGCAAAAGATAACAAATATAGGGGCAGATGTATAAAGCCTTATCAAGGCTTTATCAAGGGTGATAAAGAGAGATAAACGTCCAGCCAATCAGCTCCTTACTGACTTTTTTCAAACACAGCCTGTAACATGGCAGTTGGCAGGTGATTGGCTGGACGTTTATCTCTCTTTATCACGCTTGCATTTATCTCTTGATAAGGCTTAATACATCTGCCCCATATTTCTTTATATATTTGGGGAAAACTTAATTAATGTAGCTAATCCTTCATCGTTAGACCAGTATCAATTGGGAGTGGTAAATGTCCACAAGCGAATTGTGGCTATATTCTCCAGACACAAAATACACAACATTTGTGGCAGTTATACTTCAAAGAATTCTAGAAATTTCTGTATTGTAAATAAATGTTAAGTTACCATGGAAAAAACAAGACGTTACAACCAAGAGTCCACTCCCTCTGTCTATATACTTCTCTATAATGAGTCCAGAGTATGTTTGTTGACAATAAGCATTTAGTAAATTTCTAAATCTGTAGATACTTAAAATCTGTCCTTTTATTAGAGATTACCAATTATTTCATCAAGGTCTAGAGTAAGATTATAAGTAAAAACAAATTAAGTATATTCAGAAATTAATGTATTCAAAGTCCATGCCATTTCATATGGAAAACACATTCCTTTATAACACTGTAATTAATTACAGTCTGACATTAATAAACAAATAAAGAGGTGGAGACGCACGCCCTCTGGTTACAAGTACACATGATGTACTATAATATGTCTTTTATCTGAACATTCTAATGTCTTTATAACCTGCTTCACTATATGTTCCATTTACTCACCAAAGGTTTCATTTCATCTTCATCTTTGAAGTAACAGAGCTGTTCTCCCTTGAGGACAAACCAGCGCGTGTGCCAGGTTTTGACAAAACCCCCTTGCTTCCGCAGCCATCCGCACTTAATTGCGCATTGCCGGCCTTGGCCAGTGTGGGGGCTCTCTGCAGAGACATTGTAGTCATCCATAATCAGACTGATAGACTTCTCTGTTAAAGAAGCGAGAGAAAAAGAAAAAGGAAAGAAATACATAAAATCAGCTTTGTTCTGGAGGATATAAAAAAACAACAACAAAAAAACAGTTTCTTCAGTAGAGACACAATGGTAAGATAAATAGTCCCTGACAACAAAAGATGCTCTGCAAGGGTTCCTACTGTATTCTTCAAACTTATAGCCATGCCTGTGGCAGTCAGCGGGGATCTAACCTACTTTTTAAAGTGTGGGTTCGCTGTGTAAGGCTAACAAAGGAAGGGAACAAATCACAGATGTGTCAGGTAGCGTGGAACATAGCCAACTGTACTCTGCAGTTCTCTTTGTAGAATAGTGCACTGACAGTCCTGACATGTCAGGTACATATATATATATATATATATATATATATATATATATATAACAATTTATAGTGTACCCAGCACACTTCAACCATTGATCCTAAAGGAAAACATACTGTAGATTTAGATCTCAAATTTCCTAAATGACATTAGGGCGGGTGTATTAAGCTGAAAATGCGGTAAAACCCCCGTTTTACCGCATTTTCATACAGTATGTACTAAAACTCGTTGGCGATACCCTATAGAAGCCTATGGGCAAACCTCAGCCGCAAACCTGCCGCCTCGCCGACCCCCCTCTCCCCCCCCCCTTTACCTTCCGGCTGCAGGTCCTCCTGGAACCCGGAAGGTAAGCCCCTCCTAGCATGGCAGCCGGACGTCCTTCCGACTGCAGGGGGGAGGAGGAGGTGCCGGGGACAGTCATGCTGAGCTGTCCCGGCGTGAGAGGAGCAGTAGGCGGCTGGGAGGTGATGGAGACCCCCAGCACACCACAGTACAGGTATTGCGGGGGCCTCCATCCCGCACCGCGATGCCAGCCGCATATGTTATTACATATGCACTGGCATCGCAGCGGCCAGGCGGCGAAGGGCGGCGATGTATGTTAATACATCCCGCCCTAAACAGAACCTGTGAAATCCTTTATTGTTTACATAATGTCAGGTGCCCGGGTGAGCACAGGAAAAGGACACATTGTATACACATGTAGGGGCTCTCTGAGACTTACCAGCCACTACACATATTCTGCACAATACTCACTTTTGGCCACTACACACATTTATACACAGTGTAGTTGTTGGCCAAAATATGCAGATTGCTTAAGTCACAGTATCAATCATTACCACTACTTTTGAGCACTTTCTGGCATTCTTTCCAGGACCATTTTATCATATGTACACACTGGGCATCTTTCCATTCTAGTGGCCTTCGAGCAGTGGTGATGCCACTGTAGCTGTATGGGAGGCAGGTATAGAATGCTGATTCTAAATTACACCCAAGTAACCCAAGTAACCAAGTAACCAAGCAGCATTCTCTACCTGCCTCCCAGCCTCCAGCCACAAGTGAACGTCTGTCAAGTCAACATGCTCTATGGTGGATGGCTGGAGGTATCCACCAATCAGACTGCTGACAGATGTTCACTGTATGGAAATATTTGGAAAGACAGCACTGGACAGTCGGAGGGGTTATGATTTTTTAAATATTTTTTCCCATAAATGGCTTGGTAGAGTGTTTGCTCAGGGCCTACAATGCGGGCCCTGATCCTTTCAATTATGATTTCTTAGCATTGTGATTAATAGGATTGTACATTTCTAATACTGACAGCTAATTTATATGAAATGTACCTCACATTCTGTTTATCACATGCATGTAGTTTTGCATCAATCTCTCTCAATTATTCGCTTTAATTCCACTTTTCCACCTGTTGCTAGTTGTTGTACAACAGGATCACTGTAGTAAAAAGTTTCTCACCCCTGCACAAGCCTGACTGGTTCTTTTCTCCAAGCCAAAGCATCAGCAGAACATTGAAGACGATCAAAGGATGGTACAGGTTATATAGACACTTCTGATGTGCCAAATAGTGACAGCTTAAAATATAGACTGGGTGGTGCTGTAGAGGGGGCAAGTACCTGCTTATTGGCATAGTATTTGCACCTGTGGGGGCTATCGAAGGAGCAATAAGCTCCAGTTTGCAGCAGCATCATCTATCCATGTTTTAAATTACCACTTGTGGTATCTTGTCCCATTGTTGAAAGTTACCATTAGTATACATGGCTCAACATGTCAACATCCTCAAAATGCCGACATGTTTGCAGAATGCCAACTGGAGGGTAAGGGTTAGGCACCAGATGGAGGTCTGGATGGGGGGGGGGGTAGATTTAGGCACTAGAGGAAAGGTTAGGTATATGAATATGTGTAAAGGTGCCCATACACGTTACAATATTTGTATACAATATTGGGTACTGTTTACCTAGCACGGCGCCCATTGCATTGATCGCATGTACATCGCATGCCATTATAGTGGCATGCGATGCCTGCGATGCGATGGGTGCGATTGTAGCGATTTTACATAGGGAACAATGTTAAATTACCTTCCAATCAACCAGATCAACCCAGTGGACCCGATTTTACATAGGGAACAATGTTAAATTCCCTTCCAATCAACCAGATCAACCCAATGGCCCAGATTTTACATAGGGAACAATGTTAAATTCCCTTCCAATCAACCAGATCAACCCAATGGACACGATTTTACATAGGGAACAATGTTAAATAGCCCCCAGACCACAAATTGAATAGAATAAGCACCCTGAAGTGTGAAATGCCCCCCCCCCCCCATTGTTAACGTCACCCCACGGTCAACGTCATCCCGAAGCGTGGCGAGCGCAGCGAGCCCGCGAGGGGCGGCGGTACGCGTCCTCCGACCTTTTCATAACCCCACTATCCACGTCGGCGTGGAGTTAAGAAAAGAAAGTGTGGCGAGCAGAGCGAGCCACCTAGCCCGAAGCGTGGCGAGCGCAGCGTGCCCCGCGAGGGGACTCGGATACCTTCATAGGTATCCGCGTCCCCTTGCGGGCTTCACAGGTATCCGCGTCCCCTCGCGGGGCTCGCTACGCTTGCCACGCTTCGGGCTCGGTGGCTCGCTGCGCTCGCCACACTTTCTATTTTCAACTCCATGCCGACGTGGATAGTGGGGGTATGAAAAGGTCGGAGGATGTGTACCGCCGCCCCTCGCGGGCTCGCTGCGCTTGCCACGCTTCGGGATGACGTTGACCGCGGGGTGACGTTAACAATGTGGGGGGGGGGGATTTCACACTTCAGGGTGGTTATTCAATTCAATTTGTGGTCTGGGGGCTATTTAACATTGTTCCCTATGTAAAATCGTGTCCATTGGGTTGATCTGGTTGATTGGAAGGGAATTTAACATTGGGTTGATCTGGTTGATTGGAAGGGAATTTAACATTACAAACACATAAGATGCATGCGATGCCTGCGATTTGCGTCAAGATACCCGCGATATAGATCGTGGGCGCCGTTCTAGGTAAACAGTACCCAATATTGTATACAATATTGCATCTCGGTTTTGCGATGAGATGAGATCTAGTACAAAAAGTATGTGCAGCACATACTTTTTGTACTAGATCTCATCTCATTGCAATACTGAGATACGATGAGATGCGATATTGTATACAATTGTAACATGTATGGGCACCTTAAGATAGCAAAACAATCTACACCGAAACCACCGCTTCGTCAGAGGTCTGTGCCGGAAGTGATGGTCACATGACAGTTGGAACCTAGAAGCTGGGCTGGAGTAGCTACAGTTGTCAGAACCAGGTAACAGACCTCTGGACCACCAAGGTTGTTGTGTCGTCAATCTATCATGTCGACATGTTATCCGTATAGGCATAATGAAGGGTAGACATGGTGCACGCCAATATTTCGAATATGTTGACCTGATATATGCTTACATTACATATTACACCCCAACGTGCAATGATCTTATCAAGTAATAATCAGATATTATATTAATACTGAAAACAGTGGTACTATATTATTAATGTTATTGCACAGAGAAGAAGATTGTTCTCTATTTCATGAGCAATAGTTTTAGATCTGGTAAGCAAGCCTTGCACATGTTCCTTGAATTTTATAACTGCATAAAAACTGTTCCATTATTTGTCAGGTTTACTGCACCACTGAACTACTCACACGAGCAAATGCGATCTGTGAACTTTTGTCAACGTGATTTTTTTTCTTTTTCATTTTTATGAAGAAATGTATTGCTCCAACAAACATGAATAATGGGAGCTATTCAAAATGGTCATTTGTTTGCAGGTAATGAATAGACTGGCCATGTAACCATGTAAAGAGGTTATGTGCTTATATCCATGAGCAGTTTGGTCATTGAAAAGTGGGAAACATTTCTACAGGTTAATATATAACAAACAAGGAGCTTTTATACTAATAAGTTGAGTTTTGAGGACCCTTGCATTATATTCAAAATTTAGAAGGTATGGGAGATGTTAAAATACTGCTTGGTGCATCTATAGACCCCACCATGGGTCACATCATCAAAACCTGCCCCCTTCCTATTGCAGGTACAATTATCTGAATATGGCCTGATGCGTAAACAACTGTGTGTCTGTGTATGCAACCACTATCAGTGACAGACCCGTTTTACTACTAAAAGATGGGCCATCTAAGGCCCTTATTCTGATCGGTGCGGCCGGAGCCGATTATGCGGCCAGGACCGTGCGTGCGAAACCCCGCCTTCCATACGGATCGCCAACTCCGTCCGTATGCGGTAAGAAGCTGTCCGAACGGACCGCACGTGTATTTTTCACGGAATACGCCTCCTCCATCTAAGGGAACCTCCCCCATCATTCGATGGTCGCAGCACCCGCAACCTCAGACCACACGGACATTTTTCCGTGCAAAAGCAGAGATCTGGGTGGGCAGCTGACATCCGGCGATGTCATATGTCCGCCCCCTACACGTGCGTCACGGCCGCATTACCATACGTACGCCCAGCGTTTTCATGGGAACTCCCATGAAACGCGGGGCGTATACATATGGTAATGAGCCCAAATAGCCCTTCACGCCCCTCTCCACCCCCTGTTCGGAGTGTTCACATATCATGCGGAATTTGGCCGTACGCCCCGCTCGCACATGCGCAGAGACGCCTCTGCACATGCGCAGACACAAAACATCGGCGGGCCGAACGCACGCGGATATATCCGCACCGATCAGAATAAGGGCCTAGTGCATCCGTTAGCCACCTTTCTGTCACCTCCAGGAACGCTCTTTCTGTCCCTGGCAAGTACCAGAGCCAGATTTGCACACAATATATAAGCCCAGGGGTACATGACAGAATTACACACATGTGCAGCTGTATATTATACTGTACTGCTGGAGATTTACTGAGTTTTGATAAGAGATGTGCAGAAAAGGTAGCCGGGTGAGGCACTGCCTCATCTGCCATCAACGTTTTGCTGCAGTTTTGACTATAAAGATGATTAGAATAATAAAAATAAGATTTTTTAAATATTCTTTGTAGTTTTGGCATACGTTGTAAACTCAAATCTCCAGCGTAGACCTTAGTGTGACAGGACAGGCTCTGCCTCACCTGCCACACCTCACCACACGCCACTGGTCCTGCCATATGGGGCCGCGGGATATGGTCATTAGGTTGACTCTATTTAGGTTGACATTCATTGGGTCGACCACTGAAGGTTGACATGGCTTAGACTGACACATGAAATAGGTCGACAGGGTTGGAATGTCGACATAAGCAATAGGTGGATAATGGGACAGTCAAAAGGTCGACATGAGATTTCCACTTTTTCTGTTTTTGAGCCGACATGTGCCGCAAGTCGCTATTTCATGCCCTACTGCGTGGTGGGAGAATAAAATAGTGTGGTGAGCACAGCAAGGCACCGTGCCTGAAGCATAGCGAGCCATGTGAGGGGATGCGGTACATTGAATTCCGCTTGTCGTATACCCATCAAGCTGGGCAAAAATGTCCCTGGCATTCCGACAGTCGGAATCCCGTATTGAATACCAACCAAAATCTCTCCATGACACTCCGGCATATAAAACTATTGTCATTTTTGTCCTCTGTATAGGGTATCAGAAAGAAAAATATAATTACAGAAAATAATGGAGCTAGCTTGTTCTATTGTGATTTGTGACACTTTAATCAAACTCAATGCAGATGCATAAATACTGAATGAGTATGGAAATAAATGCTAATGTATTTTTGTGAATGTTTCGGGTTTGGTGGCACTGCCTATGCAAAACAAAAGTTCCATTACAGCAGGAGCTTTTGTTTTTAAGCATGACTTACACGATAGATACTGTACTTGGGGGTATATCTATTAAAGATAATTTTTCATAGATGAAATTTGATTTTAAATTAATGAAAATCTAAATTGATGTTATGTTTCAAACATAAATTTACTAGAATTAAAAATCAACATAAAAAACTTCTGTAAGTAAATGTGTCTTTTAGCCCCTGATACACCAAACCGATCTAGAGATGAGTCCCTGCTCATCTTTGTCGCTAGCGGAGCAATCATGTGTCGATTAAAGTGACTAGCGTGACCGTAGAATTATAAGGTGCACCTCTTCCCGTGAATAAGTTTTACGTGTGTACGAAAAACTGAGCTAGACACATCTGTCATTTAATGAAAATTGACCCCTAGAATGTGTAATAAATCTGGTATACTGTAAATGTAATTAGCAGCGTATTTTTATGATTTGCTCTTCCTTCGGTACTTGTGGTGATAGTATCATGCTGAAAATATCTGTTTGATGCATCGAGGAGAATCTAACTGGCTAAACTGCCCTGTCCGGGCAAAAATTAAATTGACTGTTTCCCAGCATCTATAGCTAAGCAGCATTGAGGGAGAAAAAAGTAGAAATGATAACAGATGAAGTTGTGACCCTAAAGGGGCCTACATGCTGGGAGATGAGCCTTATGAGCGAAGCTAGATCACTCAGAACGCTCAGCACACAGCGCTGCACAGCAAAGTGCCGCTGAGCGATCTGTCAGGGTCAGTGTTCTCTGTGAGACCACAGGCCATGACACCGGAGATTATAGATTTATCGGTACTGCGCACACGCTAGTCCCGGTGCCTGTTATTTGTATTGTACAGGCGTCGGGACCATGATTACTTCTATGGGCTGTTGCCAAAGCAGTCCATAGAAGCTGGCCGCATGCGCAGTACAGAGGTTTGTACTGCGCATGCGCCAGTCCCGGCGCCTGTCATCAGAGCACAGGCGCTGGGAACTCTGCCTGCAGGGACTGGCGGCGGCATCGGCGGTGACAGGGAGGGGGAGGGGTGCCTGCCTGCATTGCGACCAGAGGCAGGCCCCCTCCCTAAAAAAGGTACGGGCCGCCACTGTAAATGATAACCCCTTCACGACATTTGACGTATATATACGTCATGGTCGGGAAGTACTTCCCGACACATGACGTATATATACGTCATGACTTCTAACTGTCACTGCGTCTAGAGACGCAGTGACAGTTAGGTGATGTCTGCTGTCCCTGACAGCAGACATCCCCCCTCGCCGCCCAGGGGGGGCAGGGGTGCCCCCCCCCGGTCGGCGATCGCTGTGATTGGCTGTTCAAATCTGAACAGCCATTCACAGCGTTTCCTGTGTTACCGGCGGCTAAGCCGCTCGGTAACACAGGGATCGGTGGTGATCGGTGCTGTCAAGTACAGCACCGATCACCTCCGATGTGCAGCCCCCCCTCCAACCCGCCGGGCACTCACCCGGCAGCAGCAGCAGCTCCCCCGGCTCCCCCGGAGCGTCTGAAGCGCACGCAGCGCTGACCTCCTCCCCCCTCCCCCCCGCAGCAGCAGCAGCAGCATCAAGCTGCAGAAAAAGTACAAAAAATAAATATATGCACTGAAAAAATCTGCAAAAAAAATGAAATTTTGAAATTTCACCTACACTTTCTTTTAATTCCTGTGAAACACCTAAAGGGTTAACAAACTTCCAAAATGCTGTTTTGAATACTGTGAGGGGTGCAGTTTTTGAAATGGCATCATTTATGGGGGTGTCTCACATACAAGTCACTCAAAGTCACATCATAACTGACCTGGTCCCTAAAAAAATCAGAGTTTGAAATTTTCTTGAAAATTTGAGAATTTGCTATTCATATTTTAAGCCTCCTAGTGTCCAAAAAAATGAAAATGAGGTTGAAATAATGATGGCAACATAAAGTAGACATATGGTCTATGTTAGTTATTCACTATTTTGAGTGGTAAGATTATTTGTCTCACAAGCAGAAAATTTAACATTTTGCAAATCGCAAAATTTTCCATTTTTTTACGACATTTTGGTATTTTTCACAAAAAAACACAGACTGTATCGACGAAAATTTACCACTAACTTGAAGTACAATGTGTCACGAGAAAACAATCTCAAAATCACTGGGATAAGTAAAAGCAAAAAAAAGTTATCCCCACTTAAGTGATACATGCCAGATTTGAAAAAAAGGGCTCTGTCAGGAAGGCAAAAACTGGCTCTGTCATGAAGGGGATAAACCCTAAATCTGCCAAATTGCTTGTATTTGTCTATATATGTTGTTACAGCTATTCCACATTCCAATCAGCTGGTGAAAAACTGCTTAAAGGATAAATGAAAGTTACTTAGAATGCCATCAATACACTAAGATTATATTGACTGCATGTAATTAGAGCAGCAGATATTGAGCAAGGAAGGCTCAGTGCAGAGGCGTTTACATTCTCCTGCAGTAGTCACGGCAAATCAGCTTCATTTAGCACTGGGTACGTTTATCTCTATGCATTATTTACAGTCGTACTATTATAGCATCATACTGATGTACGCAGAGGCACAGAGTATAAAATACAAGTCATATTAGGAACAATAAATCATGGTGATGCAGCCTGACAAATTCTGAAATGTGTTTGTGACTGTAATTCAATTAATCTTAACTTTTTTGCTATCATCCTTACACTGAACACTGACTTTATATGATCATCAGTACTGTGCTCTACTGCTCCATAGCATTTACTGTCTTTTTTTTTTTTGGATAACAATTTTTATTGATTTTGTATATAATCAAAAGAATAACAGAACATACATTGTAGTATAGACAAGGCACAAATGGTATTAAGATAATTTAGGAACACTAAACACTATTGAAACACGGGCTATCTATGTGCGGCTCTGATCAGAAAATACTTGTATGACAAGAAGTGCCCATAATCAACAAACACATATATATATAGGTCTTGCAAGTGTCCCTATACAAAGGTCGCAATCTCCTTGTCCTTATAAACACTGTACATTTAGCAGTGGAGTCTAAAGCTGGGTAAACATATATACAATCCCTGTTTTCTTGCGAGCATTCGAGCAACCATACACGCGATCGACCGTCCACAAACACCAGCCGATACGCGCGTACACACCTGTACAATTTTACTTGCGACGTCTTATCTACTCCCATCCAAACAGTTGCAAGAAAAGATTGTACCACCATACACACTCTCTCGATTTGGGCTATTGACACGTCATATATAAACAAAATTATCATAATGGGCTGGGTTAAGGGCATGCCAAAACAAAGAGGCGTGAGTACAGAACCAAAACTTCTATATAGATAGATAACAGATCATAGCAGATATACATATATATATTTTATATATACTCCCTATTGAAATGCTATGAAGAATAAAGGGAATAAAGCCATACATATTTCAATGATCATTTATTTAAATATACATGTGGAGAGGTGAACGCTTCTTGTGCTATAGGAGAGATCCTGCAGCTATGGACGTTCCAGTTTTTCCAGTATAATCGCAAAAACGGCCAGCATATCGATCGAACGTGCGTACACACTGCACTTTTTTTACGATGTGGCCCGTCCGGTTGGATGAATATTTAACAGCACTGTGAATATTAAACAGCACTGTGAATATCTGTGATAGATCTAACCAATCTGAATCTTATTTTTATAATTGTTTATTGACATTTTATTCCTTATTACTTAGCGCTGCTCAAACTTTTTTGCTTTTTCGACCGACCGTTTTTGGCTGTTTATCGATCGTACAGAGGGAATCAGGACAGCATACACACCTATACAATCGAACGGTCGTTCGTCCCAGGACGGAAGAACGGACCGACAATTGTATATATGTGTACCCAGCTTAAGAAAGAACAAAGACAGAAGATAGAGTGGGGAAGGAATATTTGGTGGGGGGGGGGGTGGGGGTGTTTACATAGTTTCAAGAAAGCAGCATGTCCAGAGATAACATAAGTCAGATGATGTTTCATGAGACTTGTGTAGCATTTACTGTCTTATAACATTGCCTTTTCCATCATGGCAGAAAGGAAAACATATAGAATGATCCATCCCAATACAAGTGATTATGTGGAAAGAAAGCGCACAGAATATACCACACTCACACACACACACATATATTGGTGGCAAGGAATCACATACACTGGATAAGATGAAGTCTTGGTCATTATCAGGAACACAGCATGCTAGGTAAACAGCCCAGGCAAAGATAGTTACAGCATTGCAGCATACATATGTCACAAAGTAAGTTCCAGTGGTCCCTACTATAGCCCACAACCACGGCCTATAACCTATGTGGCTATTCCACCATCAAGAACAATGACCTCCTGTCCTGGAAACATAACAGAAAGCCACAGGTATATGCTGTATACACATACCTACCAACTATCCTGATTACAGCGGGACAGTCTGACTATTTGGAGACTGTCCCTCCCACTGGTGGCAATGTCCCGCGGGTAGGGGGCGGAGATCACAACTGCATCTCTTCAGCCGGTGGTCACTGATTATATATACACACACTGTGAACAGCAGCACTCTGAACTTCCAGAAAAAACATCCATAAAGCCTTTGAGCAGTGACGTTTCATCCTTTATTGGGTTTTCTCAAACAGCTTACATGTTATATATATATATATATATATATATATATATATATATATATATATATATATATATATATAGCAGGAAGGTAGAAAAACGGCACTCTGAAGTAATTTAAGCAGGTAATGGTGCAGGGTCCTTAAGAGAAATGATAACAGCACTTACGCAACCTTATGTAAAGTAAAGGAACAGACCAGCACTCATAATGAAGGTGAAACAAACGATTGTAATGAGTATTACAACATGATGAAATAAAGAGAACAACAGGTTGACCCAACAGCCGTTTCAACTGGAGCTCAGACCAGTTTTCGAAAACTGGACTGAGCTCCAGTTGAAACGGCTGTCGGTTCAGCCTGTTGTTCTCTTTATTTCATACAATAGTTTGTTTCACCTTCATTATGAGTGCTGGTCTGTTTCTTTCCTCTACATAAGGTTGGGTAAGTGAAGCTTGGAGCTTGAAAACGGTCATTAAAACACCAAAACATCGCCCCCAGACCCCCGTGTCTGCGTCTTCATTTCTTACAAGTCCTTGGAGTGCCTCCAGTCTCTGCTACTATACACACTGTGCGCCCGCACATAGGCAGGCACCCAGGCACGTGATTTTGGATTAACATCTTGAGTGCCGATCATCACAGATTGCCTATATATATATATATATATATATATATATATATATATATATATATATATACACAACCGGGGTTTGGCACTCCCAAATCAAGATCAGATGCTGCAGCCGGTGCCCTCACAATAATGGTAGATACAGATGCTGGTGGTGTGGCACGCAAGGCTTTGTCAAACAGGAAAAATCATGCTATAGACATTGTTGTAATATCAACATTTCAAATAACTTGTATTTGTCTTCAGGTATCCTGAAGACAAATACAAGTTATTTGAAACGTTGATATTACAACAATGTCTATAGCTTGATTTTTCCTTTTTGACAAAGCCTTGAGTGCGGCACTTGAAGCGTCTGTATATATATTTTTATATATATATATATATATATATATATATATATATATATATAAAGTTTTGAAGAGGCACTCACCAGGGCTTATATCGAAGCAGTATTTATTCAGACATCAGCAATGGAATTACAACGTTTCGGTCCTATCAAGGACCTTCTTCAGGTATATACATCATACAACAGGACACAGAACCACAGGATCAGGACAGGTGTTTAAGTTCCTCCCATCCTATATTAGTGAAAATGCAATGCACACACATGGATAGTGGCAGCAAACATATTGGGGTGTTAAAACAGAGTTGCCACCCATACTTCCCATTCCCTCCTATTTGTATAGCTTTAGTAAGTTTGCATTACACAAATGGGATGAGCCAATGAAATTAGAGGCAACTTTTTATAACAACCTGTTCAGTCTGGTCTTTAGTATTCCCTGATTTGATTGCAATTACAGTATATCCAAACGGTATGCATCAAACCTAATTTTCTTTTAGCTTTTGTCTATTAAAGCAATAGTCCCAGCAAAACAATTATCTAGAATGATGGCCAAATTAAATTAAATATCATTTCCAATTTGGAACTGAATATGTCACTTTCAATGCTATTGGCAAATTGTCGCTAAGCAGCAAAATAATCTAATTTCCAGTGTCACTATGGGCAACTTTCAAACACTAATGAGTTTCTTTTTCAAAGCCTTAAATATGCTGAAAGCATTCAATGAAATATCATTTTCTAAGAAGACTATGCTGTCGACTGGAGCTGTAATTGGCATTTTTCTTTTATCTGAGCGAGAGGAAGTGAAGGATCGGAATGCAAATAAGCTAAGGTAGCAAGGTTTAGTAAACAAATACTTCCATCAGGAAATGTTGATCTAAAACAGCCCAGGGACCAGAAAACATAAGACACTCAACAAAAACAAGTAACAGGATTTGTGAAGTCAGTGTTAAGCTGGCCATACATGTACAGATTGATTGTCAGATCTGGCTGGTTGGAACAAAAACCTGGTAGTATCAGACAGACTGTTTTTGGCACTTTACCAGCATTTCAAAGCAAATGGTCAACTGTACAGTAATTTGCTCTCATCCGTTACCAGGTTTTTGTTCCAACCAGCAAGATCTGACAATCAATCTGTAGGTGTATGACCAGCTTTAGGTGTTTCTAAGATCTACAGACCAATCTTTTGGCCTACACCAGGGCTTCTCAAACAATTTTGCTCTAGGACAATATAAGTTCACGCAAAATGCCCACCAAATATGTGGTCAGTAGACAGTGCATGTGCATTGCAGCATTATAGAGGCACAAAACAAGTCAAGTAACTGCTAATTCTGCACTTACAATATTCTGCTTATTAAGAGCCAGATCCTCTGAGTCTGACTGCGGTCTGCTAGTTTTACTATAGTTAGAAGTCCCAGGACCTGGGAGTGCCCTCGCTGCCATCCGTGTGCCCCCTGTAAATATCTGCATGTAGATGAGTATCCAGGGCAGGACAGGGGAGACAAAGCACTGGAGTGGAGACGGAGCTCTAGACCATCACAGCATGGATTCAAAACTCCATTATACTTGACCATTCAGCTAATGACTCCTCAGTACTCTAAGCCAGTGATCCGGGTGTGGTATGGGACTCCTACAGTCGGGATCCCGACAGTCATTATACCTACGTCGGGATCCCGACTCCCCGGAGTCAGACAGCATGGCGAGTGCAAAAAAGCCCCTTGCGGGCTCGCTGCGCTCGCCACCAATTCTATTCTCTCTCTATGGGGGTCGTGGACCCCCACGAGGGAAAATAGCGTGTGGCCGTTGGGCACCCAGCTGTCGGCATTTTGACAGTCGGGTTCCCGACGTCGGGTAAATGACTGTCGGGATCCCGACTGTCGGGAACCCATCCGGCACCCAGTGATCCAAGGAGTCTGAAGTAACAGACAAGTCGACTGATTTTTTAGACTCATTGGTTAACTGGCTCTGAGCTCTGAGGAGTCATGAGTCTAAAGGTCAGTAACATGGAGTTGTGACCCCATGCTGCAGGGGTTGGGACCCACTTTGAGGGTGAGACCCACAGTTTGTGAATCACTGGCCTAAACAAATAACTATTATTACAAAAGTCCTACAAGGTATTTGAATATACTGATATATTTATATATTGATATATAAAGATGTACATTGGTAGTTCCGTTATTAACCAAACCAATAAATGTTTACTTGTAATGGTGGTGAAGTTAGGATGAATATTAAGAGAAACAAAACTTCAAGAACTAAAAAAATTGAATTACAACCAGAAATATAGGAAATCCATGGTTTCACTCACCTTCGATACAATGTTTATCCAAAGGTTTAGGTCCCCTAAAGTCTCCAATGGTGACATATGAATCTCTTGTAGGCCAGACCTGCCTGCATAACTTGGACAGCTGCTGTTGATGTACAGTTTCCCCTCCCCCTGCTTACATCTCATTGGATGTATATATAATGTATTTAGGGGTGAAATCATACCTGCTCACTACGCTGCGTATATTCGCTGCCCTGCCGAACCCACACCCCACCCCCCGACCAAATCTCCGTGACAAGATGCGAGTGGATGTGTACGTTTACACATCTGCTCACATGCGTCAGTACAGAGGAGAAATCATTTGATAGTTACTCACCATCAACTGATTTCTCCTCTTCTCGTAGATAAAAGTAAGCGTGGACTTACTTTTACCTTGCTCGTTATTTTGCGTACTTGGGGGGTGGGCATATTATATTTTTAATCTCTTTTTTATTCTTTCATTAACAACCTCAGGTGTCTTCTATGTCTATTGCCGATTGATTCATGTAAATGAATTAAAGCTGACGCAGCAGCTATTGTTAGACCTAGAACACAGTACTCTATTAACAGTTATTTATATAAAACATACATTGTACTCAGCTCCTTACAAAGAATTGCTAATCATTCGCATTGGTCCTTGCCCTGGTGCAACCTCAATCCTATCATTGCCCTACCACACACACATATACACACGCACATGCACCATAGAGAATCATTTTGCCAATTGATCCGTGTTACAGTCAGCTATACATAACTCTGTGAGCACAGTGTACAGTAATCCAGTGCCAGGAGCCAAAAATAACAAACAGTTCTTTGTCTTGAAAATTGTTATTGAAAGACGTGCTCTGTTGTGGCACCATACACAGTGATCTTCGATTTACTGTAAAAGTGCTCACCCCAGGAAGAGTCTCCTCCTCAGACATATGTGCATAAACATTGTTTAGAAAAGGGAATTGCCTCCAGTAAAATGTTGAAGATGTTGAAGAAATTGTGGAAAATATGGCAACTAACCATTCCCCAAAGGGCAGACTGCTAGAGCTGCCCTGCTAAACTTATTGCTAGTCGGCACAAGAATTGTTTGTTTAAATTTTTTGGATTCATTTTTCATGGCCTGAGCAACTGCACAAAATCCTCAGATCACCATTTGTTATAGCAAAAGTTGGCTGTAATGGCGTAATGAAAATTGCGATTGCATTATGGAGCACTGGAAACATTCTCAATTGACACTCACTTCCCACCAATGCTCCTGCAAATGGGTAGCAGTAGCACACTACACCGCAGGACTTAAGTCGACTCTGCAATCTATCTCACAAAGCTTTTTTTACAGGGACACTTTCATCACCTAGTAAGAAACCTGTATATACCCTGCTCTGATTATATATCATCAGAGTATGCAGTATCTGAAAGGAGACAGCAGATGTTCCATCAATCTATAATAGTACTCCTTATATACAGATTATATGCAGCCCGCTCACTGACTGTTAGGAGGTCTGGACGACACTGATTGTCAGCAGCAGCAGCTATTTACTTTACAACTGTAGGAGTATTTCATACCTTGGGTAAATCTGACCCTAATTAGGACACTATTTTTCTGCTGACCCTTACATACAGATTATATATACAGCCCGCTCACTGACTGTTAGGTGGTCTGGATGACACTGACAGTTAGCAGCAGCAGCCGTATAATTTACAGCTGTAGGAGTATCGTATACCTTGCTCTTTGTATCTTCTTTCCTGGTTACCACTGCACACTCCGAGTACGGGGTCACTGCTGGATAGGGCTTACACTCTGGCATACATAAACAAAATACCACATCCCATTTAGCCAGCCATATTGAGTGGCACCTACCCACCCTGGTGTAGCCGGGTCATACCAGGCTACAGGGCCACCCCTTCCTGGTGACAACAAAGCTAAAAATTTGCAATCTTACACTATTACACAGTGTCCAAGCACTAGTTAGAGGATTAACAGTGAACCTAAGGTCACCTAAACGCCAATACCAAGGCCAGATTTATCACTCACTTTGGGCCAGATTCTCTAATAAGCTTCAAAAGTGATCAAATAGAGAGCGATAAACAGCCAGCCAATCAATTCCTGTCTGACATTTTTCAAACACAGTCTGTGACATGGCAGGTAGGAGCTGATTGGCTGGCTGTTTATCACTCTCCATTTTATCACTTTCGAAGCTTAGAGAGAGCCAGATGCACTAAGCTTCAAAATTGATAAAATGGAGAGTGATAAACAACCAACCAATCAGCTTCTGCCTGACATTTTTCAAATACAGCCTGTGACATGGCAGGTAGGAGCTGATTGGCTGGCTGTTTATCACTCTCCATTTTATCACTTTTGAAGCTTAGTGCATCTAGCCCAGAATCTGACCCAGAATCTCTAAACAGCAATTCATACATGTTTATGTTGTTTTTCGGTATGACCAATACGTTTTTCTAAAAATTTATTAAAAGTTAAATTTTAAAAACACATTACATAATTCCAAAATTACAAAGGTTTTTTTGACAAAGCGTGCCCCCAAAACAAAAGATAGTACTTTTTCTTCCTTCAATCTTGTGCATTATACAAGGTGTGTCTATTAAATTCCAGGACTATACGTGTAGTTAATGAATGAAACTGTGTAGGAACACGTCATCATGCGGATGTGATAGCATAACCAATGAGGCGCGAAGGTGGAACAAATGTGCAGTGATTGCGTCAGCATTTCCGGTTTAGAGAAGGTAAACACAGGTGGTTCATTAGATCGCGTGTCACGGTCGGTGATGGAGCAAAGACTGAATATCAAGTTTTGTTTAAAAATTGGGAAAACGCAGAGTGAAACCTACGAGTTACTGAAAATTGCATATGGAGATGCTGCTATGTCCCACTCCCGTACTTTTGAATGGTATGCACTCTTTCGCAATGGCAGGGAAAGCACAGAAGATGACCAGCACAGTGGGCGACCCACCACAAAACGAACAGAAAATGAGGTTGCAAAAGTCTGCGCTTTGGTGACTGCAGATCGCCGAAAGACCCTTAGGATGCTTGCTACTACTTCACGACAACGCGAGGCCCCACTGTGGTGTCAATGTGAAGCGCTTTTTGGCAAAACATGACATCGTAGAGGTTAATCCTCCTCCGTATTCTCCTGATTTGTCACCTCCTGACTTTTACTTGTTCCCAAAACTTAAGACTGCTCTGAAAGGGCATCGATTTCAGGACGTAGAGGACATAAAGAAAAACGTAACCGTTCAACTTCGAAGCATATCTTCAGAGGACTACGAAGCGTGTTTCCAGAATTTGTACCGCCGTGCACAAAAGTGTGTGAGTGCCGGAGGTGATTATTTTGAGGACTATTAAACGTATGTTTGTTTTTATTATTTATTCTGTTGTATTAGCCCCAGTCCTGGAATTTAATAGACATACCTTGTATATTACTCTCATGGGGTACACATCCACATTATGATCATTCTCAACGTAGGACAATACCTAATGAATTGTGGATTCTCTATCACTAGTTAAATAATACATTGTTTATACATTCTGCAGAACAAATCTGTACAACTTGTGCTCAGGTTCTACACCTACCCCTTTCCCTCTATACAAATAGCCTGCAAAGAACCCTGACTAAAAACCCACTGAACTCCTATGGATGTATTGGAATGCTGAATGCAAGTAAGGACCAATACAATAAGTTTCTATGAAAATCACATGATATTGGCCCACCCCTCTGGATCAACCAGCAATTTGTGTCATTCAAGTAAGTGGGCGGGGCCTAGTAGCACTGAGCTCCTTTCCCACCACCAGTCAGCTGCATTTCATATCTCAATTTTATAGGTATACCTGTCATTGTAGTGTTATGTGTTATGTCCATTCCCAGGAAGGATAGAGATGACTGCATGGGTGCAGATTGAGAAGAGATGCCAGCAGCCCAACTGTAGCTGGGACCCTCACCGTGAGAAGACAACCCCATGCAGTGAAACCTTCCCATAGATTCTGAGACTGTCTGTGTATAAAATAAAATCAGGAGAGCCACCTACTCTTCTAGGGCTGTGGGGGACTATCCCAAAAATTGTGAGGCTCCCGGATCTACCAGGAGTGTATGCCCTTAAAATGTTTTCAGTGAAATAAAACTTCTCCCCATAATGCTAATCCATTTGTCTCATGCAAAGGTCAACAACTTAAGTAGCCATTTTTAAGTTTACCAAATTCCCACTACATTTGTTTGTTTTTTTACCATTGTGTGTTTCAGTTGGATTTAAAGATTATCACAATAATATTGCAAAATACTTTTATATATTTTTCAAGCACTTCTGATTTCACAAGGAACAATCTTTCCTTGTAGCATTAAAAGTTTGTTGCCTCTTGCAGTTTATTTTAGCTTAGTAATGAATCCTGCTGTGACTGGTAAATTCCTATTGACAGTTATACGTCAATCAAAGTTAAGCCCCTGCTTAAAACACTTTGAGTCTCCTCAGGATCAATGCTTACTTGTTAACATTCAAATACAACAATGTCTGACCATCACCTTTCATTGTGTACTGCTCTTAAAATTGGTTTTATCCATGATGATTATATGGCTTAACCTTCTGTTTACTACATTTGTTTACTAATCATAAGCTTATATTGTAATTTGTTTTATCTGTATGATTTGATCAGTTGATAAAAAAAGGCTAAAATATTGCTTGCTAAGTCATATAAAACAACATAAAAAGTAATAATATTGCAGTTCCAACAAGGTAAAATAAGAGATCATACTATTATGGTCACGTCTAAGATAAATACTAATAAATGACAAATAATATTACAATTAATTTAGGCTATTGCATTTGTGGAATATTATTGTGGTTAGCAATATATGACAGAAAAATAATATATTACTACAGGTCTCTATTTAGCTGTTATACAGGTGTCACAACAATATTAACTACTGTACAGTATTCTTGTACCGTATTAGTTTCTGTCCCCTAATCCTATCTAACCCAACCAGTTATAGTGAGGAACCCAAAAAATGCTAATCTTTTCAAACTGTACCAACTTAATTATGGGGTAGATGTATTAAGCTTGTGAAAGTGATAAAGTAGTGATAAAGCTGTGATAAAGTGGAAGGTGATAACGCAACAAGCCAATCATGGTGTTTGAAAAATGACAGGTAGGAGTTGCCCAGGTACCACCTGCCTCCCCTGGGGGTGGGGGGTTGGGGGGAACTAATTCTGTGATTTTTGCGTTTTTTATGTTTTTTGTTTTTTTTTAAATACAGTTCCAATACATGAAACACAAAACATGGAAGGGCAGATCCGGATCCAAAACATGAGTGGAGATACAGACCCAAAACACGAAAAGTACCCGCTGCACACCCCTAATTTATATGTCTGGTAAAAATGTACATAGTTCAACTCTATAGAAAACATAGTTCTGGAAACAAGCTAGATTTTTCTTGCATTTTAATATAGTAAGTACTTTCTCACATACAGTAAATATATCGTCTAATTGGTGTTAAATTGTACTCATATTGTCTGAATCACTATGACAAATTGGATTTTTGGTCCAAAAAAAGTTAATTAGGGAGCAGCATTGGCTGATGCATATAACAGACACATCATTTAATAGCAGAAATAAAATGAACTCCATTCTTAGATGGTGTTCCATGGCTATTAGTCACAATACTATACATAGAATCCCCTTTTTGTCTCACTGCTGGGTTAACTATAGGGCAAATCATGGATATTGCATTTGTTCTACATAGTCTGGCAGTCACAATGTACTGTATTGGGTCGAATTTAACTCTATTATTAGAATATACTGCAGTGCATAAAATCGATTTTATAGTTTTAATAATCCCGCTAGTGTGTTTACAGTAACATTGTCCTATTTGGCTACAAAATAAATAAAAAAATTGTTGGGACATACTTATAATTAATAACATGGTGACATATGCACCAGCACATTAAAATGATCACTCGTTAGAAGATATCAGTTTGGGGTACCACTCTATGGGCCTTATTTTGGTTCATTCTTTCTGACAAAATCCTTCTTAGATAGACAAAACCATGTGCACTGCAGGGGGGGTAGATGTAACATGTGCAGAGAGAATTAGATTTGGGTGAGTAATTTTGTTTCTGTGCAGGGTAAATACTGACTGCTTTATTTTTACACTGCAATATAGATCTCACTTTGAAGTAAAACCCCACCCAAATCTAATTCTCTCTGCACATGTTACATTTGCCCCACCTGCAATGCACATGGTTTTGCCCATCTAAGAAGGATTTTGTCAGAAAGAATGAACCAAAATAAGACTCTATGAGGCTAATTCAGCATGGATCGCTAATCAGAGAGTTCACAATCCATTTGAATATCAAATGACTGCACTTGCATTGCGCATGCACGGTGGCAATTACAAAATAAACATTGGTATGCTTAAAAGTCGCATAGGAATTGCAGTTTGATTGACAGGAAGCCAGCATTTATTGGTGGAAACATGGTGTTTCCGGTTGTGTGATTTCCGGGTGAAAACGCAGGTGTGCCCAGGCGTTTTTTGGGTGGGTCTCTGACATCAACGATGACCACTTTCAGCCTGATACATAAGCATATTAGTGGAAGCCCTAGACTTACTCAGATAGAAAAAAACTCTTTGATGGTTCGGTGTTTGTGAATGGATCTGCGAATGCACCACTATTTCTGAAGCAATTGCAATTTTGTGAGGAACAGTGTTTCTTTCTGTCTGGGCTGAGACTTTTTGATTGCAGGCAACTGTTTTCTCTAACTAGTGATCCAAGCTGAATTAGACCCTATAACATGGATTAAAACTAACTAGATGAAAACAAAGGCAGGTGTTTATAACATGAATTAAATTATACTGTTACATTATAGAGATTTTTTTTAAAAATTAGGCATTTTTATATTAGAAAAATACTGCCTCAAGTGAGGTACATACCTCTACAGTTATCAGACTGTTCTTTTGATTAACATGTGTCATTATATCTGAGGTCAATACAAAGATTTGTCTAACAATGTCTTGTATCTTGGTAGCACAATATTGGTTACCAGCGGTGCCTTTTTCATGTTTTGAGTCAGTAAATATTTTGCAGATTAAATTGGCAACTACAAATTCTGATTTACCTTCCCCTAGAATGAATAAATGCAATAACATTTTGTGAAAGGTTGAAGGATCTTTCTATTTTTCAAGCCTACTATGAAACTATGTTAGCAATCAGCAGTTTGCTAAATGTTGTACACAGTACTATTTTTCTGGAAAAATAGATTCAGAAACTCCAGGTCTGGGGGTGGATCAATTAAATAAAAAAACATATATAATAGAGAGAGGGAGGGAGATAGATGTATATATTGTATTTAGAAACAAAGGCACTCACAGGTGACTTCAAAATAAAACGTATCTTATGAAAAGTACATTTTCAGTTCCTGATGATGTCATATTTAATTAGAGGTTCAGGAACTGAGTTCTTGCTGGTTCCTGCTGAAAAATAGCACTGGTTGTACACAACAATATAAGAACATCAAGTAGAATCCAATTAGTTGTATGGGCCACACTGCAGACAAGGACAGTGATTTTGGTCGAGTTTTTGATTTGTAATTACATTTTTCCATTGCATAGAAGCAAATTTCTTAAGTCTAGCAATCTCCTACCTATATCCCTCACATTCACAATAAGAGGGAAGATTTATGAGGGTGAATCAATAAGTACCTGTGTTTGAAGACAGGTTGTTTTTCTGAGGAAACTTGGTATTACTATTGTGTACTACCATCTTTCAAACGCCATACCAAATTTCAGATTGATTCATAGGTTAGTTTATTTTTTCCACCACGACAATGTACCAGCTCCCTCATCTGGGATTTCTACGGCCAAATTGCATGAATTGCGCTATGAATTGTTGCCGCATCCACCGTTCTCGCCTGACTTGGCTCCCTGCGACTTCTTTCGATTCCCTAACCTGTAAAAAAATTCAGCTCAAACGAGTTTGACAAATCATATTTTTTAGAGGGTGTAAAGAAATGGCAGGGACGTTGGGAATAGTGTATTGCTATGAAAGGAGATTATGTTGTAAATAAATAAAAAGAATTGTGAAAAATGTTCGTGTTCATTCTTAAGACAGGTACTTATTAATCCACCCTCGTATTAATCAGCAGTCTTGTGTATGGTTTGCAAACACCTACAGTACTACAAGCAGATTTCAGAACCAGAGGGTAAAAACTCAAATTAGGAAAAAGGTTGAATGTTGGCATAAGTGGCACTAGATGTGCAATAATGCCTAGAACACATGTGCAAGTTGGCATTAGCAGTGCCACAAGCGTGCTGTGTACATAGTGCCCCATTATGAAATAACAAGTGTTTCTCCCATCATAAATTCATTATTGCCCCCATTACTGCTAAAGTAAAACATTAATAGTGTCGTAATTATGCAGTGATGCTGTCTCCTTAATAAATACTTTGGGGATATTTACTAAGATGGTAGATGTATTTCAGATTGGATATTGCTATGGGCAACCAATCAAATACTATCTATTATCTTGTATAAGGTGCTAAATAAATAAGTAGATTCTGATTGGTTTCCCATAGCAACATCCCATGTGAACTAGAACTCCCATCTTAGTAAATCCCCCCCTGCACCCCCCCCCCCCCCCCTGCACACCAGGTTGGCCGCAAGGCTGCGTATGGATGATTTGCCAAAACATCCATTCACAGCCTATGGGGTAACGCCCACAGCATTCGATGGTCACAACCCATCAAATTATGTGGAAGGTGACTCTCAGATTTGTCTGCACACTCAACAGGAACAGCACGGGCAGCTGACATCCGCCTGCCCCCCGCACCCGTGTCACCTGGCAATTTGAATGGGAACACCCAGCGTTTTCATGGGAACACCCATGATATGCTGTGTGTTCACATGGGGGAATCCCCAGGCCCCCGTTGCCCCATGACCCCGCCCACAGTCTTAGGTGCATGCGCAGAAATGCGCTTGCACACCAAGAAAACATCGGTATGGTAATGTACAGTACTTTGTGAATAACCCCCACAAAGTACTGTACATTACCATACCTTCTCTGCTGTATCACTATTCAAAGGAAGTGTGCATGTTTCATAAACTTATTTATTCTTCTATTAGTTCTTTAAGGTAACCTTAAGTCTCTAGCAATATATAATATATATAATATACACATGATATAAAATATGTTGTATTACGTCTGCAAATCATGCCTTGCCTATAAAGGCATTATATGCAACAATGACACACTGCCTTTCAATATATATGGCAAGAGCTAAAAGCATATGAGAGAATATTTTCATTTTTTTACTGCTTATTCCAGTCTTATCATCTAAAGATATGAAGCGAATAACATCTTGATCTAAATTCTCCAATCTCAGTGTATGTCTGTAAGGTTCTCCACTGTGGCAAACTGCAGGCAGGCTCAATGCTGCATACAAAACATCTTAGTTGCTTTCAATTTACAATTTTTCATTCTGGAGATACAGCTATTTTGCAAGAGTTCAATGTGCACAAAAAGAAATGAAATGTAATGCTGTAACATTTGTTTGGCTGGTCAAATTATTATGGTAATTGTTCAGACTTATTTAGAATCTGCAACTTTTTAGTTCTTATTAAAAGCAAAACAGAAACTAAAAACTAAACTTGAACATTCTTATCTATGACCACTCAATGGAAGTAACACCTGTACTGCACAGTTATGAATGGGATGGCATGCGGTTTGCCAAGGGATGCTCAATCTGGCTCTTTAAAGTCCAAAGGATCATACTCCATCTGTATATAATTCTCATGCTTGTAGAATGTATATGCTATGTTATGTCATAAAATACCAGTGCTTTTCGTTTGATTCAGGTATTGCGATTATTGCCACCATTGCATGTTTATTTCTGAAGGCTGTTGACGTTTCTCGTTTTGCATACATCAGAAAGCAAACCATTAAATGAGTGCAATAATAATAATATGCAATGGCTTCATACAATAGGCAAATGCAGGAGAGGGGGGTTCCAGTTGCCCGGAAAACCCCCCTCCTCTTGGCAAGTTACTCAAATTCTGATAACCGTATCAATGGTATATAAATACTGTACATCATGCAGTTTAAGAGAAAGAGTGGAGCTGATGCACATGCTCCGTGCATCTTCTACCAAGTTTGCTGACCAGAGAGTAGTTACCAGGAAGAAGAGACAGGAGCCTTATTATGAGATGGGGGAATTTGTGCTTAGAAAGTGTATTGTGTATTTATTTATTATGGTATTTCTAAAGTTTTCCTGACCAATTATTTATATTATTTAAATGTTTGATACAGACTATACTAAATGATACTATACTATAGTGTTAAATATCATTACTCTATTCCATACAGTATCCTGTGTACATAGGCGTGCGCAGCACATTTTATTAGGGGGTGCACTGTCAAAGCGGTGTGCCTAGCACCACCTATTGGGCGTGTCTAACACCGCCATTGGGTCTGTCTAACACCGCCAATCAGGCGTGCACTCACTACAATATAAAACGTCTCTCAGCCACACCATTATATCCTGCCTATTTCAGTTTTAACCTTCTAATGACTCTGTGTAACAGTACTTGCAAATAAAGTCAAAATCATATCTGGATGACGCAGATATGTAGTGATACTGTATGACAATGGTGTAATACAATTAATAATGCAAAACACACATAATTGATTGATGGTTATTTTAATGGAATACAGGTCTAAAAAGCAAAAGTCTTTGGTAAAAGGTATTGCTGGCATTACTAGCAGCAAAAACTGTGTGGGTGTGGGGGCACATCATTAGGGGGTGCCTGTGCACCCTTAAAACTCAATGTGCGCACGCCTATGCCTGTGTACATTAATGTCCAGTGTTGTTGCTAGGTTATTCTACATCTCCCCCAAACTTCCGCACTTGCTCCATTGTTCAGCAGAGCGGGAGATTGTTGACTACATTTGGAAACCTCCCACTAAATATCCTGGGTTTGCCACTGCATACTATCACAAAGCAACTGTTTATTGGCCCTCTTCGGATGATCATTCCTAATAGCAGAGATTAACAGGGGCTCTTGTTACCTGCATACATTGGTTGCTAATGATAGTTCATCAAGTCCATTCTTTCTAACCAACCAGCAAGAATCAGCAGTAGCACTATTGACCAACCAGAGTGTTGGTTACAAGTTTTCTGATATCTGCATTTCTCAGTCAGCAACTTGATCTCTCTGAGGGCCAGATGTACTAAGCTTGAAAAGTGATAACATGAAGAGTGATAAACCACCAGCCAATCAGCTCCTAACTGCCATGCCACAGGTTGTGTTTGAAAAATGACAGGTAGGAGCTGATTGGTTGGTGGCTTATCACTCTCCATTTTAGAACTTTTTAGGGCTTAGTACTGTACATCTCGCCCTGAGAGTCAGCACCAAGATATAGGGGTGCAATACTGGGCATTAGGGATGGGAATTGGAGGCCAACATGGTTGGCCAACATTAAAACATGCGATTTTATAGCTAATTCCATTGCATCCAAACCATTAATTGGTGTAACCGTCGTGATTGTTTGAATATGTTGAATATTGTTTCATGCGCACACAAACTTGCTGTACAGATGCGCAAAGGACATGTCACAGCAAAGCTGACTTTGCACAGCAGCTGGACAGCCAGTAAGAAGGCCATCACATATTCAATGGCGGTCACTGAAAAGTACTGACTTTGGAAGAAAACTTTGGTTTCATTAAGAAATTGAGGTTTGATGCCTCTCACTACGGGGCATATTGTTTATACTGTGAAGTGGAAAGGGGAGTTATGATATTGGTTCTGCAAACATTTTATTTTCAGAGGCCACATTATCTTCTCCCATTTGTATATTATCTATATCTGGCAGTTGAGACACAGCAGCAAAGCTGCAAAATGTAACTGACATAAAACTATGATGAAAAGTCTGTAAACAATGTGAATGACAGCCATAAAACGTAAGGTGATACGATTTAATAACATTAGCTAGACCCAATAAGCTGAAATGAGAGTTACATTTAAATAAAATGAAACATACACAGAATCTATCCCAGGTTTTTAGAGGCGCTAATTTGATGGCAATAATTTAATTCACAAAGGACATTTCACGCTTTGACAATGAACTGACTAACTTTTAGATAAACATCATTATGCTTAAAAGTGATAATTGTGCGATTAAAAAAAAAGATTAAGGGCAGTATTCAATGTAAAATATTCTCCGTGCATGGCGAGAGATTTTTTCTCTCGCCATGCACTCTCCGTGTTCCGGAGCCTCCTGCTCCCCCTATTCAACGTGTTAAAGACTCGCCGCCACTCGCGGCGAGTCTTAACCCCTGCAGCGGACGAGCGTCCGCGGCAGGGAGCTGTCAGGGAGCCAGGGGACGTAGCAGCCAAGAGAGATTAAAGTCTCTCTTGGCTGCTGCAGGGGATATGGGGTGGGGAGCAGGGCTCCCCTGGACCCAGGCAGCACAGGCTGCCCCCCCTATAGCCAGCGGGGGACCCAGTATTCACTGTACCCGAACGTGCATCGGGTGCAGTGAATATATGAATATCTAATGAGCGGCTCGAGCGCTCCGGCCCCCTGCTGGCTGCACTGTGTAAAAAAAAAAAAAAAAAATGTAAAAAAATATTTTTTTTAAAATTAAATATATATTCATGTGCTATAGGCACATGAATAAAAATAACATGGCCCTTCACAGAAAAAAAAACCTGATTTTTTGACACCAAAATTAAAAAAAACACCCTTTTAGTTTAAAAGTTCACATTCCTGCTCTCCATCAAAAGATGGAGAATTTCTACACGGAGAGAGACGGCGAGAATCACTTAGAAAGACGGAGAATATTTCACATTGAATAGGATGGCTCGCCTTTGGAGAGAAAAAACCTCTCTCCACCGCGTGAAAAGCACAAACTCTCCAGAAATCACAGTGAATTTTTCTCATTGAATACTGCCCTAAGAAAATAATATAAGAATTAATTGTACATAAATATCTTCCACGGTACTTATATGTTAGTTGGGCGCCCAATTAGCATATGTACGCTAACTTAGGAAAATTGCATCGCATCGCATGGGCCATTTTAAGGGGCATGCGATGCGATTTTCCTATGTGATTTATTCACTGCTCTTTTAGCCCTGGGGGATCGCAATGCATCGCATCGCACCTCCCGCTAAATTGCATGCGATCGCATGCGATTTTATAGGGTGTGCGATGCCATTACATTAGGTATACAATAATATGATTGTATGTCCTAAAAATAGCTTTTACGCACCCCCCACTATCCACCAACTTGAAGCAATGGGCGGCGGAATGCGACCTCCAACCTTTTCATACCCCCACTATCCATGTCTGCGTGGAGTTGATTTTATATAGTGTGGTGCGCGCAGCGAGCCACCGAGCCCGAAGCGTGGTGAGCAAATAGCTTAGTAACATATAAGTACCTCTTCCACATATTGCAATTTATGAAAAACATGTAATTAATAGTTAAAACTATAGTCCACACATGATTTATTTTAAAGAGATGGACTTTTCAAAAAAATTACTATCAGGGTGCATGTGAGATCCATTCGATACTACTTTCACTATGTTTCACAATTTACTAAGATGGGAGTTCTATATCACATGGGATGTTGCTATGGGCAACCAATCAGAATCTACTTCTTATTTATTTAACACCATCTAGAAGATACTAGATAGTATTTCATCAGATGCCCATAGCAATATCCCATGTGAAATAGAACTCCCATCTTTGTACATTTCCCTCATATGTCTATTTATAACCTGGATTTCCCAACCTGCCAATACAGACAATTGTCCCATTTAGGTTTTTAATAAAGTAGCTTTAGCTTTATTGTAATAGCTGATCATTTAATCACAACCAGCGGTGGTTGCAGCGCCATCCATGAATTGCAGGTGGGATCGCTAAACATATAAACATACATGTTATCATGTATGTAATCTATGTCCTGGATCAATCCCCTGGTGATCGCCACTGCTGATTGCATCAGGAGCCTTGCGGCACCCGGGAATCAGCATAATCCATTAAACATTGTTAACTCTCCCCAGGACTAATTTAAATGAGCCAATCAGAGTCTGGGGATTGGCTGAACAGTTTGTAATGGGTTATGCTGATTTCCGGGTGTCGCAGAGCACTTGATGTGCTGGCGATCCCTGTGGGAACGATCAGCATACAGTACATATTACATATTGTATATGATAGCATGTATGAATAATATATGTGTTTAGCGATACCCTTCTGCACTTCATGGATGGCACACACTGCAGCTGCCGCTGGTTGTGAGTAAATTATCAGACTACAAGAACGTTAACATTTTTTTATTTAAAAACCCAAATGTTGTTTGATTCTACCTAATGATTTGAATAGGTCCCAAATGAACTACTTCACTTATATTCCTTAACATTTTAAAATAGTGGATTAGAATGAATGTTAAAATATCTGTATATTTGAGGCAGGACTACCATTGGTGTAGCAGGTGCCCACTGCTGCCCAGACCAACACCTTGTACCCCTGTCACCTACTGGTAAATTATACTTTTACCTGAGCCCCCCACTCACAAGTTCCGCCACTGCTGTATATAACATGACTAGTGAAACAGCTTTTAATGACTCAAAGCTGTAAAAATGAACTCAGGGCCTGATTCAGCACAGGATGCTGTTTCAAATGCGCATGTATATTCCCGATTATCAGACATGTGCCCATGCAGTCCCTTTTCTGCTGGATTGACAGACAGAGGGCCAGATTCTCTAAGATTCAAAAGTGATAAAATGGAGAGTGATAAACAGCCAGCCAATCAGCTCCTGTCTGACATTTTTCAAACACAGCCTGTGACATGGCAGGTAGGAGCTGATTGGCTGGCTGTTTATCAATCTCCATTTTATCACTTTTGAAGCTTAGAGAATCTGGCCCAAAGGCATTAGGTGGGAGGATATCTTTTCATGCTACAGGATCATTGGCAAACACAGGATTTTCAGAGGCGGGGGGGTTCCAAATGTAATCCAAAATGTCCCACTCTGCAGCGCATTGAAGTATGGGAGTCTGGGGGAGTGGTAACAGTCCTGAAAATTGATCTTTTTTTAACTGGATATTGTATGGAATACAGTATTAATATTTTACAGTACAAATGATCTATAGCAGTGGTAGCCACTCGAGAGCTACCAACAGTTCACATTTTCCAAACAACCTAGCTGCTGCAAAGGTGCACTTATTACTTGCTGACACATTTTCAAAGATCCACAGGTGGAGCTACTGTAATTACTTAAGGCACTTGCCAAGAGGAGGGGGTTTCCAGGCAACCAGAAACCCCCCAGCATTTGCCAATGAGGATTACCCCTGTATCACCAGCATATTACTCATATTATTTTTGTATTGTGTTATGCTGTACTAAGCTGTTTGTTTGTTTTTACAGAAGTGCGAAATTCAATATATGCATTTTGATGTATTTAATAGTGAAAATTGCTATTTCATAATTACATTTAATATCACAAAATGTATTTCTTGAGTCCATGCTTTTTTGTATTTACTTTGTAAACAGTAATTATTGCATTATATGCTGCTTACAGTAGTTTGCATACAGCTATAATGGTACAAGTTTGCTTTGCATTATACTTACATAATCTGTGTGTACAGTAAACAGCACATAGCTGCCTGGTGCAGATGTGCCATGTACAGAGAGAGTTAAAGCACCTATACACAAGTCGATTTACCTAAAATTTATGTTATTTCCCTGTGATTGCAGCAATCACTCACAGGAAAAGAACCCAAATTGCAGGTGACTGACAGCGGTTCCGATGCAATGCGGCTTCTGAGCCGAGATGGCTTGGTTGTGATTGCATGCAATATATCATATGCAAAAGGACCACATACAATATATATTGCATACGATCCCCAGCCCAAAAAGGTCCCAGGTAGCGCAAGGGACAGCACTGCGTGCAACTTCTCCGAGGGGAGAAGTCGCTGCAGTGTATGGGGGCTTTTCAATTTGGATGGGGTATGTTCAAACTGAAGTCTAAATTGCAGTGTAAAATAAAGCTATCTATAATGTGTGGGCTGCATGCAAAAGCAGCCAGTATTTATTCTACATAGAAACAATATAAATGCATTTGCTCCCTTTGCATCGCAACATAGTTTGTTTCAGACACAAAATTACTTGGCCCACAGTCTGTTATTTGGGAATGCTAAAGTATTTAATACAAAATGAAGCTTTACCTGATATTTGTAAAATTATCATAATCCAGTCATCGTCTCTTTTAAGATGAAGGCAAGCTAAAAGCCATAATTAATTTATAAATATTAATATACATAAAATTATTTGACTTTCTCAGATTTTAGTGTAAATGCTGCCAGTTCCACAGGGAAGAATTTAGCGAGAAGTAGAAATTTAAAATTAAATTCCCAGAGGAGAAATTTTTCATAAATGTATTAGGGATTTAAAATCTAGCATGCAGACAGTAACTGTATGCATGATAATAGGCAGATATTGTACCCATACTCTCATGACTGCTCTTATCACAGAAAATATACGTAGAGTGTATATAGAATATCTCTGTTCAAGACTTTATTTTAAATGACAACATGACACCTGAATAAGAAATCTTGCTCAGAGATCCTTGCACTTTACATTATGTATTTGTAGACATACAAATGCGATCTGGAACAGAAATAAAGCAAGATCTCTCTAATGCAGTGTTTTTCAACCACTGTGCTGTGGCACACTCGTGTGCCTTGAGCTGTTCTCAAGTGTGCCCCTACTGTAGATCTAGAGATGCCCAAACCAGTTTACAGCCACCACCAGTTCAACTATTATTTACTGGTCTCTTCTTTTCATGTACAGTGCCAAAGGATTTTTTCTATTTGTTACCTGTGGAGACCCGTGCGATTGTTTTTTATATGGGGGCCAATAGTTTTGTTTTTTTTCCTGTGGGGGCCAATGTGTTTTGCCCTGTGGGGATCTCATAGTGTGCCTTGGCAATTTTTAAATCTTATTTAGTGTGCCGCAAGGTAAAAAGGTTGAAAAT
Organism: Crinia signifera; assembly: GCF_055691185.1. NCBI lineage: Eukaryota > Metazoa > Chordata > Amphibia > Anura > Myobatrachidae > Crinia > Crinia signifera. Next base: position 168,231,349 of record NC_139217.1, read on the forward strand.
CACTGCTCTAATGAGTTGAATAGACCATCTCAAAAAATCAGCTTCTGTTCCCTTATTGTTCCTGCCGGCTCCAGGCAGCACATATGAATGCCACACTGGTAGAACAAGCTGTTTAGATGTGCCAAAATAAGCAGCTTGGGTTCCGGATGCAAGGTCGACGATGTCTCTGTCAACAGTCAATAGGTCAACACCACATGGATGACATGCAAATGGTCAAAAGGTAGACACAAGGAATAACTCTACGTGGCTATGGTCAACACATGAAAAGAGCGACATCCGTTTTTGAGATTTTTGTTAATTTTTTTTCTCTTTATAATATTTAACAATCCAACTCCGATTGGGCCCGAAGCATAGCAAGCAAAGCAAGCAAGATGTGAGAGGAAGCGGTACACTCAATGGAGGTCCACGTGCTCAGGTGTCTAAAATTGACACAAGAAAAAACCTGGAAATATTTGCGTTGATCTTTTCATGTGATGACCTTTTGCTCATGTCAAGCTTTTTGGTGTTAATTTAGACATTGTCAACCTAATATACCAAACCCAGACAGCTTATGCTGCTTCATGTTTTCCAGTTAGGCCCCATCTATGCTAGGGTATCTCCTAATAGATAAATAATCAGGGGAGGCTCCAGAGGGGGGGCTGTAGTGCAGTTCAAAATTCAAACAGGGGAGGTCCAGCAACTGCCACCAGCTGCCATTCCAAACTATCTCAGTTGGTGTTACTCCCCTAATTGTTGATTGGATTGTGCTGCAGCCCCACCTCTGGAGTCATCACTGTAAATAAAGCAGAGCTACAGTATGGGTCTTTTTTTTTTTTTTAAGTACTCCTAAGGTCTCCTTCACATGAAGAGTAGTAGTAGGCATAGGCAAAACTAGAAGGTTGGGAATGGGTGGTCCCAGTTCCAAATTTCACATGCCTTGAAAAAATAAATTGCACGCACATGCAAAAAAGGGGGCATGGCCTCACTTAATGGGGTGTGGTATTGCTGCAAGGGGCGTGGTCTTGTATTAAAATTAAAAGATTACCTTCAACTGTTGTAGAAACACCACAGCATAGTGTGACACCCCAGGCAGTAAGGAGGAACTGCAAGGATTTTACAAGATGCAGGGTGCTAGAATGAACACTACAGTAGAGCCCATTACTCATGTTACTTCAGAAAGTAGTACCTCATAGAAACATTACACCACATTATAGTGCCCCTTATACACAATGCTGACAATAATGGCACTTACAATAATGCCATCTCACTGTCCGCCCCCCCCCCCCCCCCCATCCATCACTGTTACAACCCACCTTCCGACCCCTCAGTCAAAATTCCCAGCCACTATGAACAAACTTGTCAGACGTTTACACCCGGCAGAGGATCTGACCAACAAGAAGAACATCACTTACAGAGACCGCAGGGCAGGACTTGGGACCAAGGTGCATCCGCAACCTAGCCCGCAGCTATCTAAACTTGTAGGTAAATAACTGGTTATTAAACGGTATACGGCCGTTAGGTCAACACTATTAAGGTCGACATACATTGGGTTGACCACTGAAGGTCAACACATGAAAAATGTTGACACGCCTTAGGGTGACAGGGACAAAAGGTCAGACATTAGGAAGGTCGGCAGTCAAAATGTTGACATGGGTTTTTGCACGTGGAGGGAGAATAGAATAGTGTGCCGAGCATAGCGAGGTACCGTGCCCAAAGCTTGGCGAGCAAAGCGAGCCATGCGTGGAGATGCGGTACACTTTGAAGGTGTTCATGTCGACCATATCGACATATTGGACAAAAAAATTGAAAGCCCCATGTCGACATTTTTACTGTCGACTTTTCCAATGTAGACATGTTTGTGTCAACCTTTTGACCATGTCCACCTTTAGGCATGTTGACCTTTTACAGGTGTTGACCTAAGGCCTGTCGACCTTCAGTGGTCATACCCATATTAATCTTGAAGGAGTTATTTACACTGAGTGACTAAGGGCCTTATTCTAGTTCACTCTCTCTGACAAAATCCTTCTTAGATGGACAAAACCATGTGCGCTGCAGGTGGGGCAGATGTTACTTGTGCAGAGAGAATTAGATTTGGGTGGGGTTTTACTTCAAAGTGAAATCTATATTGCAGTGTAAAAATAAAGCAGCCAGTATTTACCCTGCACAGAAACAAAATAACTCACCCAAAACTAATTCTCTCTGCACATTTTACATCTGCCCCCCTGCAGTGCACATGGTTTTGTCCATCTAAGAAGGATTTTGTCAGAAAGAGTGAACTAGAATAAGGCCCTTAGTCTCTGAATTTTCAGAAATCAGACACTGTATGTACTTTATAAAGATTTTTTAACTTCTCTCTCACTATACAGAATATTACATTTATCTTTTCATTTGATGTTGCAGAGAAATAAAAAAAATATATATATTTTCCTTTTATCTTTACCAGATTAAGCATTTGATGTTGAAAATATATCAGGCTTTGTGTTCATCTTAAACAACATTAATGTGCACACTTATTGGATATGTTTTTAAATCTGTCACCTACTGCTTCTTTGTGATTTATGGATTCAGCATCAGTGTTTTTATATCAAGCACTTTTTTCTCTGTATTCATAATTTGTATTGACTAGTATTACATGGGGCCGCAGCCTTGAGAAAGTACTTTCATCATCACCGGAGGGCACAAAGCTGACTAACAAAAGATCGATATAGGACCTCAAACAGGGTTCTTCACACAGCAATAATTCACTTCAATAGAAACAGTGTATGACAGTGTATGACTGTTGCCTCCTGTCATGTTGTCTGTGTATGTAAACAATATAAATACTTTTAGCTGAATGTATACAAAAAGATCATATTAAAATCTTAATTATTTACGAACTGGCTACCGGTAGTTTAAGAAAGATGAGGGCTAGTGTGCAATTTCCATGCAGGCCCCCTCCTATCTGGCAGCGCATATGCAGGTCTCCGGTAACATAGTGCCCACTCTATGTCAAACTTACCTACCCTCCCGGATTGTCAGGAAGGATCCCAAAAATCAGGTCGGCCTACCGGAAAGGTGGGCAAGATCATCACTGGCTTCACAGACTGGTCATGTTTGGGGTTAAAACAAATGTGTTCGGATCGATTTTTCAGAGATCTGCGGGGCTAGTTGTGGTTTTTACTTACTGAGGTGTCTACACGCTGTTTTGCGCCATATTAAGCCTGGATTTCTGGGGTGTCATAAACCCAACCTCATCACTATGGTTTGGGTACAAAATGTTGACATTCAGAATGATGGCATTGAATGAATATTGACAAATGTTGAGAGTCATTATGTAGAAACAGTTTTTTCTACATACTGACCTGTTTCAAATAGTTATATGTCTAACCACAACTGCAGCCTAAAGCACCATACACACTATTTGATTTAAAGTATGCTCGATATTGTTAACGATGCGTGCTCCTGTGCATCGTTAGTGAACCCCACTCAAGGCCTGATTAAAGGTTCAAGATGCCCATGGCTACTACGCATGTATCTCCCCTTGTAATGCCGATGAACACACGTATATGGGCACTCAGGGACTCACCATTTATAATGCCCTTGTGCATGTAATATAGGGTATACAACTGGCATGTAGGATTTATTGGTTGTGGAATGGGAAGAAGACTTTTGCTTTAGGCTGCCCAGCTGGCACTGTAACACAATGTATATAAGGTAATGGTTCCATCAGTAAGTTACATTGGCACAGCCATCTGGCAGTCACCTTAAGAACTTTACCCTCCCAAATTACATTGTGACCGGTGATAGCTAACTAGCTAACCCCCCCCCCCCCCCCCAGCTCAGCCTATTGGTTAATCAAGCACTGCCACCGCCTTTATCATGTCAGGCAAGTCAATTTCAGCTATGAAGTCAACGACCTGCCTTTCTGGGAAAATTACTTTTTTGATTCATTTAAACACAAATTAGTTTAGCACTGTTTTAATAGTGAAGTCCTAAACTGGATGTACTGTAAAGAGGAGTTCTTAAAATGATTTATTATTATAACAAGAGTGAGCAATAATAGACAGTCTGAAATGTAAGAGGGCCTTGCTTGCAGGCCCCCACTGTAGAATCCTTTAAAAAACAGACTCAAGACTTTCCTGTTTACTAAGCAATTCCATAATTCCCTTAAGTATGGTTTATGAAAAGGTTTTATGTACTTCATTGTTCCTCTGCTATATAATTTTTTTTATATTTGTTAAGTGCCTTGAGTCCTATTGGAGAAAGAGCGCTATATAAATAAAATTATTATCATTAATTATTACAAAATCCATCACATAACATGAGGTTTAGTTAAGAATAAACACCATAAAATGGTCGTTACTTAACTACAGGTATAATATTGTTAACAAATGTAGTGAGTACGCAATAATCAATTGTAACATTTTTACTCTTTCCCACATGCATATTTTCCTGAGAATCCAATAACCCCACAAATGTAGGCGCAGGCTGATTTTAGATGGGTAATTCAAACCATGAATTGGGCTTGCACCGGCATATGCTCTAAGTGCACAATTTGGCTCACTTATGTACATAAGAAAGCAATGCAGGCCTGCATTTTTCCAATTTCAGCAATAGAACAGACATAAGTACATATTGTTTAGTGCAATAGGAGATCTTACATTCCGAGTTACATAGAGAACCTATCAATAACTAGGAAATGCAGACTTCAAAATCTCTTAGCAATAGTTTCACACTCAAGGCAGTAGCAAATGATAGACATCTGTAAACTGCTTATGCAAAGTAATTTAGTTCTAAGGTTTGATGGTGGAATTAGTGATACTATGGAAATGATATTCTTATTGAAGGAACCATTCAGTTATATACAGCAAGGATATTATGGTGATGAAAGGCTGATTACTAGTCTCAAAGTATGCTCACATATTTGTACATGTTCCTGAATAGAAATGTGATGATATCATTGAAATATATGTAGTAGGCAAGAATAATACAATGCTGGTGATATTAATGTTTATGTTACAGACATACATTTTTAATCAACAATGAACTACCAGCCATAGTACAGTTATAGAGTATGATGTTATACTAAAAGTATAAAAGCAAATAAGTATTCAAACTCAACATAGGGGGTATTCAATGTGTGCTATTATTTCCGAAAGTCTGAAATATCGGCACATACCTATTCAGTGCAGACATTTTTGGCTGTATTTTTACCAATGTAAAATAGATTAAAATTTATTAAAAGTTGAATCTGCATTGTCAAAAACGTACACTAAATTGTTGAATCTGTGCCCGTTTTCAACAGAATACACGTGGATCGGTGAGTTTTTAGCCAATCCACGTGTTTTCCGACCATTTAAATAGATTAAATAGGTGGAAAGTGTGCCGATATTTATGACTGTCAGAAATATCGGCACACATTGAATACCCCCCATGGTTGGATACACATTGCAAAAACACATGTGCGTACATATGTATTTATACTAACTGAAACACCGTACGTTGCATGGGTTTAAATCATCAAGTTGTTAAGTTATCAATGAGTTAAATGGTCAACATTTTAAAACTAATTAGTAGCTCTTCCAACATACCCAAGAGGTGGCTTCCCAGTGGGTTTTTTTTTAAGTTGTCCCCAATAGCACTAATCCCAGACTTTCCTTTCTGTTCAATATTATAATAAATTTTGCATTGTTAGATGGGTAGAAGGTTTTTCCTTCTCTTATCGCTGTGCTATTCCAAGACTTTTTGGTACACAATATTTTTCATCGTGACACCTCCATTTCTGTTGAAGTGGAAGGACCAGAATAGGCTCTCTGTGTCTGTCTGACCTACACCAACAGGAGGTTTGACCAGGAGCTCAACCCTCTATTATGTTTTCTTGGGCCCAATGTTAATGGAAATCCCACCAATGCTCACTGGGTCAAAGTTCTGGCTGTTGATCACTAACAAAAGTTCCAACCAGGACCTCAACCCCATACTATGTCTTCTGGGATTTAAATGTACCACTTTGTGACAGAACAGGTTCAGGACAGGCTCTTCGACTCAAAGTACTCGCCAGCATACACCACTGGGATGTCTGACCACAGCATCAACCCCCTAGTATGTGGATATATCAGAACAGGTTCCCTGTGTGTTCTGCCCATAGTACACCAATGGGAGGTCTGACTGGAATCCCGGCCCCCTTAAAAGGATCCAATTGGACCACTTCATGTTGGTTTAATCCCAAGCAGTGCAGGAGTATCTAAATGCGTAATTGGACAGACAAACAAGCAGACAAATTCATTTTATATATAAAATAGAAGTAGGATTTGTAATGTGTAGCAGTTTTTATATATTAGCAAATTATTTTGTAAATAGACTAATGTAGGGTACACACCAGGGCAACCCGCTCACGATGCACATCGTGAGCGGGTCGTCACTGTCTCGTCCGACCCGCTCATGGTGACGCGGGGGGGCACGACCCGCTCACAATGTGCACCGTGAGCGGGTCCGATCCGATGGCGACCCGCACCCGGCTGTATGGTCGTCATTGAGATCCTACCTGCAGCAGGTAGGATCTCAATAACGACCGACCCGCGGGACCGCGCATCGGATCGGTATCGGTCCACACCAGGACAGAAAAGGGCCCAATCAGCACACAATCTACATCCAATTGGTCGGAATTGGATCTAGATTGAGGGGATCGGGCCCTAGTCGTCCTGGTGTGTACCCAGCATAAAAATGCTACTGAGAAAATACACAAAAGCTCTGATTAGAGATTTCTCTCCATAAGTCAAACAATAGTTTACAACCCAAAATAATATTTGTCGCTCTGTCACATGGTCTTATAGCGTCATTTTGCAATAGTATGTAATGCTGTGTACACATGGGGTAATATGATTGCTGGGGATATATTGCTAGCGATATATCCCCAGCAATTATATTGCTCAGTGTCTCCTTTTCATCAGCGATGAAAAGGAGAAACTGCTACGGGGCAGAGGGGGAGCGCAGCAGCAGCAGACGCTGCTGCTGTCACTTTGATGGGAGGAGGGAGGGAGCAGCGGCACGGGGCTGGGGAGATCAACGCTGATCTCCCCAGCGCTGACCACCCGGCACAGCGATCGCCGGGGAAAGCCGCTGGTCGCAGGAACATGCTCCTGCGACCAGCGACCATTAGGCAGTGCACACGGGAGCGCGAAGCTGGCGATTTATCACTGCGCTCCAAATCACTGGCTCAGCGACCATATTCCCAGCGATTTTACATGAAATTGCACCCGTGTGTACTCACCTTAACTGTGTACAATTTGTCAGCTTTACCTTCAGAGCTGTGGAAGGTATGCGTGTACAAACAAATAATCTTATTTTAGATATAGAGATATAGAGATATGTATTACACAAAGAGCTCAATTTATGCTAGACTTCTTTTCACTTAGATTTAGTGAAATACAGTATACAACTTGATCATGGTTCCCAAATTTTTGTCAACTATATAATATAATATTTTATTATGGTGAATTTTCTATTCATTGTTATTAATGTCACAATTATCTTCTAACAACGACAATATCATGTTTGTGAAGTTATTTCCTTCCTTGGACGGTAAATAATTAGGGGCAATTTATTCTTGTATTTATTCCCCTTAATTTAGCATCTCTTAGCACAGCTTACTGCAGTAAATAAGATGCCATTTTTTGCAGCAAGTCTTTGTAAATGTCAGGTCAGTAGAGTGCCTCTGATAAAAGGCTTTCCCAGCAAAGACTGATTTTACTAGGCAATTGTTAGTGTATAAACCAATTCTCAACATGAAGGAAGGGAGAGATCCCTTTACACTGTTCAGTGGGGCTTTACATTATGTTATAATGGTGATAACACCATCCTCCTATGGCATTAGTTATTGTATACAAGATACAAAAAGCAAAACTTACTGGAGTGTTATGCGAAAAAAAGTTTTAAGAGTTGCATTATTGGAAATAGATTTGAACATGGACTTCAGTCTATGTCAGACTGGAGTTTTTTTAATTGTGGAGGTATATCAACCGTTGTCCTTGTTAACAACAGTTTGTTTACCAAAGAACTCCTTGAGATTCAGTTGTCGGATTAATCGGTATTTCTCAACTTCCCATTTCATGGGGTCAAACCTGGTGGTAGGCACACATGACAGTCCCCTACCCTCTGCTTTGGGGGGATACGGTCATTAGGTCTACAACAACTAGGTCGACAAGCATTGGGTTGACACCAGTATGTCGACAGGCAACAAGGTCAACATGGGTTTAGTTTGACATGGGTCAAGGTCGACAGGTCATTAAGTCGACACAAGCATTAGGTCGACACAAGCATTAGTGCATCTACGGCACATTGCTGATGGGTATGTAATTCTTTATTTATACACATTGGGAGAAATTTACTAAGAAATCCGAATACGGGCGATGATGGGTACAACTGCATACGACTGGCATCAGCCATACTTTCCAGAAAATATGACTCATAAATAGGGAAGATTTACTAATCAGCCATATTTATTGGATTCATATTTCCCGATGGCATAGGCGGCCATATTTTTTTAAATTCGTATCCGTATTTGAAGACTGTAAATATGGTCACAGTAAATTCTAAAAATGTACAGCTGTATATGGCCAGATATGGCTACGAATAGGTTTATTAAATAGCCATTTCTGCTTAGTAAATTTCCCCTGTTGTGTGTTAATGTCTGTTATATGCCGTGATGAACAAGCAAAAATAAAGAAATTCTAAACATTGACTTCAGATGGCCTGCTGGATATCGTTATTTGAGAGTCTACTCTACAAGTCTAAAAGGTCTACAAACTTCTCCCTCAAGACCCTACAAGCAAATACAAAACTGAGTTGGACAAAATCCTCAGTGAAGCTGTGAACCAAGACATGATACCGGCTAACGTTAAAACTTATTTCACATCAGAACATCCCAAAGTGTCAAGCTTATATTGTCTTCCCAAAATCCACAAGGACCTGTAATGCCCGCCGGGCCGCCCAATCATCTCTGCCCATGACTCCCTCTACAGCCCTATTTCCAGCTTCCTTGACTTCTTTTTACAGCCCTGCATTCAGAAAACCACCACCTATCTACAAGATACCACAGCCCTTCTTCTTAAATTGGAAAGTGTGGGCAAATTACCCACAGGGACTTGGCTTATAACTCTTGACATTTGCAGCCTGTATACCAGTATCCCCCATGCTGAGGGACTGGAAGCAGTACGTCGACTTCTGTGTGACAATCCAGACTATCATGGTCCCCCCATTGAATTGTTCATCAAATTATTACATCTGACGCTGAATCGTAATTTCTTCATATTCAATAAACAGTACTACCAGCAATGCTCAGGGTGTGCGATGGGGTCCCCTGTGGCCCCTTCATATGCAAATGCCTACACGGCTGATTTAGAGAAATCGCTCTTCTTTGACAGCGGCTTGGCCCAATTTATTCATTTCTACATGCGTTATATTGATGACGTCCTGGTCTTCTGGACAGGGTCTGAATCCCAATTCATCTCTGCAATTGAACACATCAATGCCTTGGACTGCCCTATAAAGTTTACCCACACGATGAGTCAAGTGTCAGTGAATTATCTGGACGTGTGTATCCAAGTAACAGATGGTAATATTGACACATGTATCTACACCAAGAAAACGGATCGCAATATGTTATTGCAAGCTCAGAGTCATCATCCCCCAGCGGTAAAATGGGGCTTGCCTTTCTCGCAGTTACTGCATGTTAAAAGAATCACCAGTTCACCTACTACTCTGGAGCAAGATCTGGACACTATGACAGACAAATTCAAAGAACGTGGGTACTCTCATCAAACTTTGTCCAAAGCTAGAAACAAAATTTATGCCATCGCCAGAGCAGAGACATTAAACAGAAGTAAAAACAAGAACCCCAAACCTGACACACTCGGATGGGTACGTTCTTTCCATACCGCTGACAGTGAAATTCGATCTGTCTAAAACACTGTGGCCACTTATCCAAAATGATAAAGAGATGTCAAAGATGAAGAACACACACCTGATGCCCTGCTACACCCGAGGACGCAACTTGCGTGATTGGCTGGTACGCACAGACCTGTCGACTCGTCTCCCACCAGGAACCCTTAAGAAAGCAGGAGGCTGCTACAAATGTATGGGCTGCACGACATGCAGCGCAATGGCCAATTGCAACTTCTTTTCGCACCCCCATTCGGGGGTTAAATTCAAAATTAAATTCGCCCTTACTTGCACCAGTACTCATGTCGTCTATTTATTAAAATGTCCTTGCGGACTCTGTTACGTCGGCAAGACGATCAGGACCTTTCGGGAAAGAATTGCCCAGCACCGCTCTGCCATCAGAGCAGCACTGAACCAAAAGCCCAATGAACAGCCAGTGGCAAAGCACTTTGCCCAACTCAGCCATAGTCTTGCCAGCTTACGCTACATTCTTATCGATCATGTACCGGAGAACATGCGGGGGGAGATAGAAACAAGAGACTTTTCCAACTTGAAACCCGCTGGATCTTTAAACTGCAGACCGTGTTCCCCAAAGGACTTAATGAACAAATCTATTTCAATGTTTTTCTCTGATTATCCCACCCCATCTGACCCTGTTTCTCTCCCCCTGCTTCCCTTTGATTCAGATGATGCATTTTTCCTTTTTGTTTGATATGTTTTTTGAGCACATTCAGCACTTGTTTATGGTGATGTTTTATGTATACTTCTACAGGTCTCGCCGCAGTTCTGTTGCCCAGCAACCAAGACGCCTGTCGGCAAACACCTCATGTGAGAGCGAGTGACGTCTCCGTCACGTGACCAGCCAGACAGGAAGTACATGGAAGTGTGAGGCGTACAGCACAGGGAGACCGAGGAGGGGACTCTGATGTAAAGTCTATTTAGGTAAGCCTTCTTTGTATTGTACTTTGTTCTTTCCTTGACAACGGAGTAAAATCCGAAACGTTGGAGTAATCTGCGGTCGTGTCTGATTATTGATAAAGTCCCCAGGAGTGCCACTATTGCTCTGTCTATCTATCCCTTGAGTGCAGCACCCGGGCAGCTGAAGTTCAGAAACACGGAGTCCCGGTATTCGCCATATATATATATATATATATATATATATATATATATATATATATCATGTTGACTGGCACTCAGTTCTGCAGACCCCTACTTGCGGGGTACTCCAATAGTGTGCCGGGGTGCCTTCCCACAGTAAGATACAGAGTAGATATAGAAGATATCCTCAGGTCGGCACTCCTCGGGTTAACAGTGTGGTATAATAATGCAGACCAATACCCGCAAGTTGTCCTTTTGTCAGTGTCGACCTTGGGTATGTCAACCATTTCAAGGTGTCGACCTAGTCACTGTCGACCATTAGTGGTCAGCCTAGTTAGTGGTCTACCCAGTGACCGCATGCCGTTATCACCTTCTACTTTGTCTCCACTTTATCTCTTCCCCAGGCTTTATACTTCTGCCCTAAAGTCTTAAATAACTGAAGAGATGTAGGTTGGTGTAGTTCTGCTGATCGCCCTATGTGTAAACAGAAGCATCTTATATGCATTCTGTAAAATACAGACATCCAAGGAAGAGACTGACAAATGAGGCAAAGGAATATTATGTGATGAAGGGTCAGTATAACCAATCGAAACAGACTGTATGTGTGGAAGTCTATTGATTCATATATATCTCTGGTGTTCTACTCGATTGTGGACTCTGCTTCTCCCAGTCTCTGATTTACCAGCAGAGTTTATTGAGATGATAATTATACAAGTATTAACCTATTGAAACAGTATCATTTAAATAAAACATTAGTGGGATGGTCCTGTTGTATCTGTCTGTGCTTCTTGTGATTGTCAAACTTATCTCTGCTCCACATTCAATCAGTGCAATCAGACACAATATGAAATCTATGACAGATAAAAGCAGCCTTAATTGCGCTTTCACTCAAATGATTGTGAGGCATGAAAACATTTCCCTTCCTGAAATACAAATCAAAATATTTTCAGAAGTTCAGTTGGCTTGGTTTTGTGCTGTAGGCGAACATGTGGTATTACTTCAGCATCATATTGGCAAATATATTACATAGTTATCCCATTCTATAAAGAGCTATTGTTATTAGAGATGTGTTATGCTGCTAAATAGACATACGGTAATTCTAAGATGGGATCTTTCCTTATTAATACAATAATCAGTGTAATTTAAAACAGAGAAGCATCAGACCATGTAGCCCCTACAAATATATTACAGCTTTCTAGGTTTTCTGCATGCATGACACCATAGCAAGAAGTGATACAGTAAAACTTTTTAGGTACTTTAGGAACAACAAAGTGCCTACATCGGTGACAACACTAGAGACTATTGAATGGCAACGCTGATAGCTTCAGCCAACAAGCATCAAATGTATATACTTCAGTTTGACTGTAAACTGCTATGCATTGACTGCTTAGGTGAAATAAACCACCATACATAGACACAACTTTGGAGGCAGGTTCAATAGTTTTTCCTAGAGGCTACTAGTAGGGAGGTGCAAATCAATTGTTTCTCTTAGTTGCCTTAACCAGGACTTTAGACAGGATTTGTCACCATCTATTTGGGTGCGTATAATGCAATAGGTGCATGATCAGAGCAACAACTGAAGTGCTCTGATGGGCGTCCATTACTTTGAGTACCCCCCCAAAAAACATTTGGATGCCCTAAAATAAAGCAGCACTGGTAGCAATAACTTTTAAATGAAACATTTCAAAGAATAATGTAGTTTAACTTGGGATAATAATGTTGCAGTACTTAGCAACTTCAATATCCAGTAGATAATCCAGCACCCTTGGTTCCAGCAGTGTGCCAGTTTTACCAGATTATCAGTGGTGTACCTGCAGTGCCACCGGTCTCACCCCGCGACTCCCTCCCATAGCTAATTCCCCCCTACCACACAAAGCGACTACCTCTGTCCACTAGCAGCACTGCTCCCCTCCCCTCTCTGCCTGCGGCGCCGCTTCTCCCACCCACAGCATGACTCCCTCCCTCCCACTGCCCTACCAAACCCTCCAAAATCTTAAATGACCCCGGTACATGATTTGTCCAGATTAAAACAGGTTCCGGATCATCAGGTGCCAGAAAATCGGTATTGCACCTGTAGGGAACGGAACTTGTGGGTTTTTTTTTTTCTGCTAAGGGGATAACAAAGTAACACTAACAGATTTCTTGCTGAGAAACATATTTTTGGATGAAACATTTGGTTTTGATTCAGACCATGGCACAATCTGCAGTTAGTTTGTATGTTCTGTTCATGTTCCTGTGTGCTTTCCCTTGGTGCTCTAGCTGGGGTTTAACCTGATGACAAGCAGCACAGCACTCCGACAACTATATGCAAACCTTAGCTGCATCACAGAAAGAGGCTTCTGCGGTGGGCATAGGCTCATGGGAAAAGCTCAGCCTAATGGCCCAAACCCCCATTTTTTTGTCAATACGGGGGTCCGGGTGGAGTGGAGTGTTGTGGCTGCAGTTGCTTCTGCACAGTGAAAGTAGCTTCTGCTACTGAGCACTTTAGTGCCACCCCTCGGCGGGTGACATCCAGGACATACTTGCCTACTTGTGAAAACTAGTTTCAGGGAAATTATAGTTGGTAATAGAATTTTGCAAAGCGCCCCATTCAGGGGACGTGTCATGCTCCTCCCAAAGGGCGTGTCTAGTTCCATATATGGAGAGATTGTGAAAAGAGATTGTGAAAGTGGTACCTAGAATCATTGGTGTGTACTACTTTATCTGAGAGGAATCTTTTAAAAATGACTTTTATACAAATGTAGATGAGCCCCAAAGCAGTAAGTAAGAGATACTATACTTGCTAAAGTGCTGGAAAATGGTGCTGATGATTCAATGTAAATGTATCTGTCTCACATTCCTTTTTCCCAAAAAAATGTGGGCTAGGTGAAATGAGGGAGATTGCTAGACTAATGAGGGAGAGAGGGGGATTGCTGCTATTTCAGGGAGTATCCTGCAAAATGCAGAAGGGTAGATAAAACAGATCCAGGTGCGCCTGTACAAGAATTTACTAGTACATACCTCCCAACATGACCCATTCCAGGAGAGACAAGTGCTCTGTTCCTGGATTTACTTCCTTATTAATTAATGCCTTCACCTTCACAATTGTGTTGAACTATTAAATTATGAGAAAGGTACTTCATCACAGGTGAGGGCAATCATACATTCAGGGGGAAGTCCAGGAACAGAGCATTTTGTCCCTTCTGGAAAGGTTCACATTGGGAGGTATGTAGTAGGTTCATTATCTTTAAACTACAGTACTGTACAATTAGACATAGCGTGTGTAGCAGATGCACATCTATGGTAATAGAATCGGATTGTGAGCTTCACTAATAGCAGGGAGAGATGCTACTAGTACATTCACTGATTGTTCAATGGCATCTAATATACTGCACTCTACAGACATAAAGGATGATGCAAACAAATATAAATACTTTGTATCAATGTGTCTGCCTCTTTCCATTTACGCACTTTCCCAGAAACACATGAAAACTCTGCATCGCAGCATCCCTGATTACCAAAGAGAGAACATTTACACATGAAACCGCTCTGTCAGGGAAACATTTACAGCTGAATGTATTCCCTTGCCAGGCACTGAGAATAAATGAGAACTGCCACTTTAAGGATTTCAAAAACGTTAGGATTCAGCATAGGAACATAATTACTCTTCCACAAGACACTAAAACCTTACTAATGAGAAAAAAAGGGTAAAATCCTATTGCTCTATTGTAAGAGTTATTCTAAGAAATCCTGCTTTAGAAATGCTCCATTACATCTATATACTGTATATATTACAAACATGATTTTACATCTGCACCCCTCATTCTAAATACAATCGATTTTTACCCCTTTCATTTCCTAAACAGCTTTTTTTCCCTCAATGCCTGAATTGAGATGCCTCCAACTTACGTTTTCTCGTCCTCTTCTCAATGGGTGATGGAGATATCAGAAGCAGAGCTCCAGAAGTCACACTGTCAAACAGCATGCAAATGTCTGAAGGGAACCTGTGCATTTAGAATTCTCTGTTCTTTATCTATTTCCTCTTTCAGGCTATCACAACACGCCACGCCAGCTGCAGCACTTTTCTAACAGCTGCTGAGGTGCAGCGTGTCCTGTGTGGATTGTTTCAGCCAGTGTCGAGGCATGGAGCTTTAATCTACTTTCATGATAAATTGTTCCAGTCACATATAACTGGCCATGTACACACTTAACATGCTCTTATAGTCCTTCATACTGTCAGACGAGGCACAGAAACAGGGGCATCCTTGATGGAGAGCGGACATGTAAACCACTCATCTGTCAAGGAGTTGGACTGCATTTAAATAAATGGTATTTAGGAGCGAACAAGGAAGCAGACTGACCTATAAAGATTCATTTCAAGCATAAGATTGTCTATTAGAAGGAATTAACATGCTTTCAGCACAGTGTGTGTTAAAGGTCTGTATAATATTAAACAAGGGAACAGGGAAGACAAGCAGACATTTATAAAACCCAGTGACTGTCACAGCACAGATAAACTTCTATCAAGGAACCAAGCAGGTTGAAAAAAAACAAACATAAAATGCATAAAACTTTACGCAACAATTTCATTCATACAATGTGGCTGGTTTTGAGTTTCATTTACTTTCACTTTGAAATAATTCATATTTGTAAAGTAATTAAATATATTCTACAAATATTCTTCGAATAATATTTTTAAAAATGATTTTCTTCTTACACATACCTGCCCGAAATGCCGCCTTTACAATGCAGATACTTACCATTGTTTATGGGCTTGTTAAATGTTTTGCGGAAGCCAAATTAGTTACGTTTGTCCCCTTTACCCCAGAATGGGCGATATTGGGCATCTTTGATCCTACTCTCCGAATGACGAGAGAACGTAGAAAACTCTTACTAGCTTTCAGTGCAGCGGGCAGAAAAACCATTCTCCAGGGCTTTTTTGGCCCTACTTATTTTTGACATTTACTATCCCGAAAATACGGTAATTCGTATTGGTATTGATAGCACATCAATACGACTACGAAGTGACGTATTTTCGGGATAGTAAATGTCAAAAATAAGTGTATTTCTGGATACAAATACACCTATTTTTTTACAAATTTTCTTTAGTAAATTTCCCCCTTAATACCAATAATATTTTAATTAACAAATAACAGTCACATGGAAATATCAATAATATTATGTGCATACATAGAATAAAATGCATTAGGTGAAAGTCCACACCTTATATGACATTCTTATATGTTGGAGGATGATAAACAAACAGTGCGCCAGAATTGGAGGGCTCCAGTAAATATAGCAAAGTAGAAGATGCCATGGAAACTCTTCTCACAAATGCCCCGGCGAGGCTAGCACTCATTTGAATCAATCAATGCTGCGGGTACTAGATGTGTTGCGGAGGATGTAATGCAGGGGATAGCATCCAGAGCTTGTGACTCCAGGACGGAATTACAAGGCATGTGGCCTCAAAAGGAATGCTGTATCTATATGACTAGGAGAGGGTGATGCCTTGGAGAAGCAACGGGTTAGAAGGTGATGGGGAGACACAGGGGAGAGGTAGAGGATGAGGCAGCGGGTGACTGGGAAAGATAGTGGGAGACAGAGGGTGAAAATGAGAGCAGTGGGGATACCAGGAAATGGGTGATAGGAGTGGAAGTGGTTAATGCAGAGTATAATCAGGCTGGCAGTGGGTGACAAGGAGAGGGTGACAGCAAAAAAGAGAGGGTAATACTGAGATAGCGAGACTGGGAAGAAGTGAGTCCACAGTTAAGCAGCATGGCCAGTTGAGTCTGGGAGATAGGCACAGAGAACAGGAACTGCAGGGCAGGCAGGATCAGAGTGACCTCATCCATCCACCTGTGCCTCCCCCTTGGCAAGCAGTCCCAGCTATGCAGGAGGTAAAGAGGAGGAGCATGGGAGAGATGACAGGAGGCCTACTAATGATGCACTGTCTGCAACGCTGCCAGTTTCATCTTACAGGCTGGCTGACAGCCGGCAGCCACCGATTACATATAAAAATCTCCTTATTGACAAGGGGCAGATGCTTTGGTGACCCCACCCCACCATGAAAGTAGCCACAGACATTATTGTGAATGTGTCTTAGCTACAGTATAACCAATACATGCAAATGGAGAGCCCATATGACTGTGACCTATATTCCCGAATTGATGCAAAAAGGATTTCTCGCAAGGTCAAGTACTTTTATGATAGGCCAAGAACATTCATGGTATCCCCTCTGGCACTCAGGGGAATATAATGCACGCAATGAGTGTCAGCAGATACAACGTGTCAGCAGATACAGTGATATCTATGCCTATTGTATGGTGCAGCTTCCCTCAGACTCTATACATGACAGTTCATGTTTCAAGTGTAAGATTTAATGCCCACAGCCTGAAACAAAAGACTTCTTTGCTTTAGGGCTGGATGTATCCATGAAACAGAGATTCTATTTCCCTTAGAAGGGATGCTTTTGAACAGTCCTTCTGCTGATATGAACACTTTTTCCAGTTCCATCTCACTTTGAACTCCAGTATGAAAATGGCCAAATAACATTTGTTCAATGTGTCTGCGTTTCACAAAGAATGAAGCACCGATTGACCTTTTTGTTTCAACTTTAAGCCTGCTCATCCTGGTCATTACAGAGCTCATCCCTATTATGCTGTACATTATGCTGAGGTAACAAGGCAGCAATGTCCCTCACTCTGTTTCATCTATAGGAATGGCCTACAAACGAATGCATTTGGGTACCGTCAAAAGATGAATTTAGATTCCAGATAACTGACTGTAAAATGACCTGCTGAGAGGTCAGCACAGCATGTAATAGGCTTGCATATATTTTGAAGTATAGAGAATATAAATTCCATAGAAACGCTTACATTTAGAAGTAAAATAATTACCGTAGATTAGTGGTTCTGAAACTGTGGGGTAGATTTATTATAGCGCCGCTAAAGGCGCCACTATAACAGTTCCTGCTTCGCCTCATTAGCGAGGCGAAGCAAGAGGGGATACCGACAAGATGTATCAACATCTTGCAGGCCGAAGCAGGGGAGCGCTAACTAATGTCTCTCCTGGAGACAGCGCATCAGTTAATACTGGTGCGCCATCTCCTTCCACCCCGGCCGGCTGACTGCGCATGCGCGGGATCTCGCTACTCTCGCGAGATCCCCAGAGCAGCTCAGAGCCAGCAGCAGGGACAGCACTGTCCCTGCTGTGGGCACAGGGCATCGCCGCCTGCAGCTGTCGAAGTCGATAGCTGCAGGCGGCGGAACGGTCAGCGATGCTGACCGTTCATAAATTAGGCAGGGGGCAGGCGCACAGTACAAAATATCGTAGCTGCGCTATGCCTCCTGCCCCACAGCTCCGCACGCTAGACACCCGCTCAGCGGGTGTCATAGATCAGGGGAAGCGCTATCCCCTGCCACAACGCACGGGGATAGCGCATATTCCCCTGATCGACAGGTCATAAATCTACCCCTGTGTGCCTTGCATGGGTGGTCCAGAACCAAATCAAATTATTTATGCTCAATGTAATAGCCTAAGTCAGTGCTTGTGGCTTTCAATCATAGGGCCTAATTCAGACTTGAAAACAGGATAAATATGTTCATGTGCACTGCAGGTGGGGCAGATGTTACAGTACATGTGCACAGAGAGTTAGATTTGGGTGGGATGTGTTCAAACTGATATCTACATTGCAGTGTAAAATAATAGCGGCCAAATACTCCCACTATCCAACTACGCATGGAGATGACTTTATATAGTGTGGCGAGCGTAGCGAGCCACCGAGCCCGAAGCGTGGCGAGCCACCGAGCCCGAAGCGTGGCGAGCGCAGCGAACCCCGCGAGGGGACGCAGAATACATGTAAATTAATCCGTGTCCCCTCGAGGGGCTTGCTGCGCTCGCCACGCTTCGTGCTCGCTGCGCTTGCCACACTATATAAAATCAACTCCATGCGTAGTTGGATAGTGGGGGTATGAAATCACCCATGGGTGACTATACAATTAAAAATCGGGTCTTTACAATGAAAAATCGCATCGCATGCCTTAAGTAGTGGCATGCGATGAAAAAAACGGGCGCCCAGATAATACACAAGTACCCTAACTCTCTCTTCACATGTTACATCTGCCCCACCTGCAGTGCAGCATGGTTTTGCCCATTTTGAGAACACATTTGTCCTGTGATCAGGTCAGCATTAAGCCAATAACACATGTGGACAATCAGAAACACAACTCTGTACACAATCACAGAACTAACCCTAAGGATGACAGGTAAGCAAAATTTACTTGATTTTATATTTGTTTCCAAATATATTAATTCAGTCTTTTATCCCAGGGGTTCCATGCATGAAATGCTGATACTATAGGTTGCTGTGATTCAAGAAAGTTTGGGAAACATTGCCAGATTAATTTGAGTTGACTGCTACAAGGAATTAAGGGCAGATTTATAAAGTCTCGGTGAAGTGATAAAGTGTCTGGTTTTTTATCACCGGCCAATCAGCTCCTACCTGTCATTTTTTAAACCAAGCTTGAAACTTTACAGTTAGGAGCTGATTGGTCGGTGATAAAAAACAGTAACTTAATCACTTCACCGAGGTTAATAAATCTGCCCCTGAATCTCTAAGGACCCCGATTTTGAACTCATCAGTATGAACTAAGACAAGTACAAGTAGACCAGTACTATGATAAATATAGTTCAGAATTCATAACCGTTTACCACCATGTACTGTACAGTTTTGATGTCCTATGGATCTGCTAAATCTCTGCATAACTTTTCATTATGTATTTTCATATTTACTCTTTTTACTAAAAGTCTTATAAGACCTATTTAACAATACCTACAATCACTTCAATTTAACCCTTAAGATGCTGAGAGATATCCTAAAACTATCCACAGAAAGGGCCTTATTCGAGTTCACTCTTTCAGATAAAATCCTTCTTAGATGGGCAAAACCATGTGCACTGCAGGGGGGGCAGATGTAACTTGTGCAGATCTAATTAGATTTTGGTGGGGTTTTACTTCAAAGTGAGATCTATAGTGCAGTGTTAAAATAAAGCAGCCAGTATTTACCCTGCAAAGAATCACCAAAAAATCACCAAATCTATTTCTATCTGCACATGTCACATCTGCCCCCCTGCAGTGCACATGGTTTTGTCCATCTAAGAAGGATTTTGTCAGAAAGAGTGAACTCGAATAAGGCCCAAAATGACAGCATCGCTCACAGCGACTGTTCTTTTAGTAAAAAGAAATACAAATACAGCTAAGTCAATTAATTGGAGTTTAGTTAAATATTGAACCCAGCTATGAGCGTCTGTGGCCGTTTTTAATGGATATTTGGAGGATTTCTCACAGCAATGCTGGCATGCAAAGGGTTAAGTAACAACTGTTATTGCTGCAGTGATAACTGATAAATTAAAGGAGCAATTTATGTTTAAAGTTATGCTGCAATCCACATGCAATAAGAGAATGCCCCAGGGGTGGCTGTCTCCCATTCTTGTCACTTACATATCACACCTGAGAAAGAATACTCTGTATTTTAGACCCAGAGCATGTGGACTGTCCAGCCTGCTGGAGGGTGATCTGAAGATCCCTCTCCGGTGATGCTGTGTACTATCGGCTATACACTTTAACTCCATCTACAGTCAAGCTTGGAAAGCAAAGCTGTTTAATGCTTTATAAACTGCTGAAAACACCAGTGGCCATTGAGAATTATGGAGTAAAGCCGGCAGTACCCTGTATTATGGTTTATGGCTTGAACAGGCCACTAGGATAACAGGTAATACAGAATGTACTTCCTTTGAATAAATACTGTAATCATACATATTAACATAATTGTTTAACATGTTATTTTTCAAGATTCATGCAAACTAACTACCGTATGTTATCAAAGCCATACCAAACCTCCAAATCTAGGACAGTTTATACTACTTTTAATTAAGGTATACAGAAAATGTAGTTGTCAATAAGCATTCTGGCAGCGATTACTTTTGTGCAACACATGTCAAAAGCCTAACAAAAGCCTAACGCTAATTCTTACTTTTGTGGTGAAACTGGGGGCCTCTGGAGGGCGCTCGCCACACTTTCTATTCTCAACTCCACGCCGACGTGGATAGTGGGGGTATGAAAAGGTCGGAGGACGCGTACCGCCGCCCCTCGTGGTCTCGCTGTGCTCACCACGCTTTGGGTTCACGTTGATCGTGGGGTGGCGTTAACAATTGGGGGGGTCATTTCACACTTGAGGGTGGCTATTTGGGCTCTGTGGGCCATTTAACATTGTTCCCTATGTAAAATCGGGTCAATTGCGCCATTTAACATTGTTCCCTATGTAAAATCGCAGTAATCGCGTCGGTCGCATCGCATGCGATTTTTGGTCGCATGTGATGCGACTGACGCGATTTACATTTTAACATGCATTTCTATGTGAAATCGCGGGCATCGCATGGGTCGCATCGCATGCCATTATAATGGCATGCGATGTACATGCGATGCCCGCGATGGGCGCCGTTCTAGGTAAAGAGTACCAAAAAATTATTTAAATAGGAGACAGTTGCCTCCCGGGTGAGCGGCCTCCTGGGATTCTTCCCGGTAATTTCAACGGCCGATCAGCCACTGGTGGCTACCTTGTACAGGAAGAGGGCGGACAGCTGACATCTGGTGCCATCAGCTGCCCGTCACCGGCACCCGTGTCATCAACGAATTACCATGGGAACGCTCAAGAAATGCTGGGCTTTCTCATGGTGCAGCCCGTTGCCGCTGCCCCACGCCCCTGCCCACACTGCTAGGTGCAAATGGGATGACAAATAAGCCATTTCATTGTATTTGCTTATTAGTCGCACATGCGCAGAAGATAAAGAAATCAGAATGACCTCCCAGGCCCGTTTTTACTCAACCTAATGTAATGCACAAAATAGATTATTGTCCAACAATTATTAATAAATGTGAGTAGCAATTTTTAGGGAAATAATAATTATATACAAACAAAAATTAAATACACAATAATGTATAAGCATAGTGTGGGGCTCAAAAATCTGATGGTAAAAGTTGTTTACCAGAATACATTCACTTGTGGTGTCACGGTCTATTGCAATTGAAACATGAAGTCAAACAATTTTGCAGAACAGCTGCACAAACATGCATCATTCTGTACTTTATTATCACCTTGTCTCCTTCAAGCAAAGCATAGCTTCAGAATCAGAATCCCACTTACGTACAGACATGTAAGGAGCCTTTTGAATATATTCTAATTATCTGACAATTGCGTTTACCAGCAACACGTTTTCTTTTCATATTGTAAAGTTTATACAGTTTTCTTAGTCTCTGTAAGCAGAACATCACAAGAAGGTAGTACAGGTTGAGTATACCAAAATGCCCAGGACCATAAGAATTTTAGATAACGAATTATTCCGTATTTCAGAATGTTTTTGTATTTCAATGATGTATCTTGAGTTATCTTGCATTTATGTTGTACAAACACATCAAACACATGAAATACACACAAATATATTGTATTTGTGTATACAGGTACTGAATATGAATGCTAAGCAATCATTTTCTTACAGATATTTAGGGGGAAATTTACTAAAGGAAATTTGTAAAAAATAGGTGTATTTGTATTTAGAAATACACTTATTTTTTACATTTACTATCCCGAAAATACGGCAATTCGTATTCATATTGATAGCACATCAATACGAATACGAATTGCCGTATTTTCGGGATAGTAAATGTCAAAAATAAGTGTATTTCTAAATACAAATACACCTATTTTATTACAAATTTCCTTAGGTAAATTTCCCCCTTAGTATCAGTTACACATAATGGCCCTTATTCTGAATGTTCTGAATGATGTTTTTAGTCTGCACATGCGCAGAGGTCAATCTGCGCATGTGCAGCCCCATTCGCCGCAGACGTATTTCGTCCGCCGCAAAGGGGGCGTATAGGGGCGTGAGGGGCTTCATACCCTCATTTCCCTATGTATACGCCCCGCGTTTCATGGGCGTTCCCATGCAAACGCGGGGCGTATGCATGCTAATCAGGGTATGACGCCACTGATGGGGGCGGAAAGCTGACGTCGCCGGATGTCAGCTCTCAGCCCCCATACAAGCTATCACACGGACGATTGTCCGTGTGGTCTCAGCTTGCGGGAGCTGCTGTGGCGTGCGGCCCTGCCTTCGATGGTCGACGACCATCGAATGCAGGGGGCAGCTCCCACCATGGTGGAGGCGTACGCCCCACCATTTTTATGCGGATCGCCAGCCGTCCGTGTACGGACGGCCGTGGCGATCCGTCTCGTGGGCGGGGATTGGTTTGTGCGGCCGGAGCACCGTGTGCGGCTCCGGCCGCACCAACCAGAATAAGGGCCAATGTCCTCAGTAGTGCTGTTACAGATGTCACCAGTAGTGCTTTTAGCAAGAAAAATAAATTCTTCACTTTTTGGAATGCATGGTTTTTGGAATAATTTGGATAACGGATATTTGGATAAAGAAAACTCAACCTATAGTAGCATTAGTATTTTTTTTTTTTTTTTTTTTTTGCTGCTAGACTTTGGACCTTTAATCATACTTACCAACTATTTCGGTGGAGCTCCAGGAAGTCCATTAGAGAGTGGGGTCCAGGTGGGATAGTGATAGTGAATCACATTATCAAATTCCATTCAGACAATATTAGGGATTATTTATTATTAATTGCTGTTCTATCCGGTAATTAATATCTACAATTGCCAATATTTGCTGATATAAAAGATGAACAGCACATTCATTAAGAGGTTTTCAGTATAATATTAGATATCACCCAAACTCCTGGGCTATGCCCCATTTCCTTATAAACTCACAAACACATAACTATTGAGGAGAGTTCATATTCCTGGGGAGGGATGAAAAGATCCCTCTGCAGCCATACCCTCACCATGGACCTTTTTTTGGTGCTCAATGTGTCTTTTCTGCGCATTACTGCACGGCGAACCAGTGTGGGCGGGGGGGTGGGGGGGTGGGGGCAGCGGTGGAAAGTCATGCCCATGGGAACGCCCAGCATTTCATGGGTGCTCCCATGAAAATGCTTGTCGTTCCCATGGTGATGACATGGGTGCCGGGGGCGGGCAGCTGACATCACCAGATGTCAGCTGCCCGCATTGCTAAGACACCTGAGAGTGTCTTAGTTTTGTGTGTACCTTCCACATCATTCGATGGTCATGACCATCGAATGATGTGGGTTTGGCCCTGTAGGCTGCCAATGGATGTTTATGCAAAGCATCCATTTACAGCCGTGCCTGCAAATTCGCCTTGTGAAGGGGGCGGCGGCATGTGCGATCGGCGGGCGGGCTAAAAATGACACACAGCGATGCGAACTACACAACGCTGTGTGTCAACCAGAATAACCTTCTATATGTAAAAAGTGATAAATTCCACTACGACAGAAGCAGCGGTGACACACAGAAGATCTTCAGATTAGCTGTCCCCACACCAGATCATGCTTGAAATTCTCCGGTGAATTTGTCGTGGGTTGGATATTTCATTTACGTGCCCTCGATAATTAATGTGATGACAGACATATGGGACAACTAAAGATTAAGGTATTTTGGGGCTCCTGGGTGCACAGAAGCCTCCCGGTTACAAATCTGGCACAGGGTAATTTCATTTCTGCTATGTCCTTCTGAGCACATTAATACTTATGAGAGTAATCAATCTCCTCTCATTTTCTGGCATAGAAGTGGACACCTACAGTACATTATCTTCTCTGGATGCACTTAATAGTGGAGAACTGAACTGCCCAAGAGATGAATAACAGGTATCAAACTATTTGTTTTAATCAGTAAGTGGCATTTGAAAACGATTGTGGACTATTTATTGAAGATGTAAAGCTGGACCTATACTAGGGCGATTTGGATGCAATCTGGTCTCTTTTTATGCATTGTGGCGATAAATCCCATTTATTGCATTTATTTGACATGAGGTGCAATGCATGATCCCACGCACATCCCACCAGAGTCTCCGAGTCGCACCGGCTGTAGTAACAATCTGTTGGATTAAATCTGAGCCAGGACAGGCTTGTCTAGGATCGCATGTGATATATCGTATGCGAAAGAACTGCATATGGTAGATCACATGGGATCCTGCTGCCCGGGAATGTCACTGGAGGCTCAAGGGGGATTGCGTGGCACTTCCCCAAGGTTAGAATTAACACAAGTGTATGGCCACCTCTTCTTTAGACTGATAGGCCATGATAGACAATGAGAGAACGTATGGGAAATGTTTTAATTGCAATAATAAAACCATGTTGCTTTAAGGATAGAAAGCAGGTAAAACCCCAGATTTACAAGCAAGCA
Source organism: Crinia signifera (assembly GCF_055691185.1). Classification (NCBI taxonomy): domain Eukaryota; kingdom Metazoa; phylum Chordata; class Amphibia; order Anura; family Myobatrachidae; genus Crinia; species Crinia signifera. Next base: position 168,256,634 of record NC_139217.1, read on the forward strand.
GCAATACAGCAAGATAACAAATACTATATAATTGTCTGCAATGGAATAAAAAAACAACAACCTTGAAACAATAAAGCAGACAGTTTAAAATGTAATTGGACAGAGAACCAGCTGAAAGGTTAGAAAAAAGGATGAGAGATTGAGGACAAAGCAAGGGTGAACTTCACTTGTCATTCCCGAAGCTGCGTCTGACATTACCCAATGACAACGTATGGACATGTCTGCATGCTATGCCAAACCTGTGAGGAGGACACTCCAATGTTATCATGGCCTAAAGAGTCTATCTGCATATCTAGCTATAAACTACTCTAAGTAGCTAAATCGCTGTACTTGCAATATAGCCACAATATGATGTTAAATTATGACAAAAAGAAGTCCACAGAGGTGGGTTATGTCTTTAATATAAGATCTATACATTAAATGTAGCTCTAGAACACCTGGAGGTCGCATTAATAATTTATTTTAGAGACAAATTTGCAGGAAAAAAGCTGCTGGCTTAAAGGAACCTGATATTTATTTATACTGAAAACCTAAAAATATGGATCACAGATGTTAACATAAGTGTGTTTATTGTGATTCGCACAATGCTGTCACACACACATCAAATATATTTGATAAAGATTTATTTTTTTATTATTTATTTATTACCAGTTATTTATATAGCCTACACATATTCTGCAGCGCTTTACAGAGAATATTTGAACAGTCACATCAGTCCCTGCCCCAGTGGAGCTTACAACCTATATTCCCTACCACATGTACAAGCACAAAGAGTACATTCATTCTGGGTTTGTTTTTATTTGGAGCTAATTAACCTATCAGTATATTCTTGAGCTGTGGGAGGAAACTGACACAAGTACGGGGAGAATATACAAACTCCACACAGTTAGGGCCATGGTGGGAATCGAACCCATGACCTCAGTGCTGTGAGGCAGTAATACTAACCATTACACTGGGGCTTATATTAGTTACTATCATAAAATGTAACTCTACTGAACTAGTCATGTTATTACTTAACCAGATACAGAAACCTGCCCTGAACGGCCTAAAGGCAACACATATCAACATAGAACTTTTTTATTTAGACTTGTTAAGTACTTTTTTTTTTGCATTTTAAATAATATTCTTTACTGACATATGATCAGTGCTTTCTCCTCCAGGTTTTGTTCATAAGCATCGCTTACAGAAAGACTGTGTTTCCTTTACCAGTTCTAATTGTTGACTGTTGGAGCTTCCCAAGGTGAGCAGGAAACAACTCCACTCATTCAACATCAACATGTACCATTAAAATCAATCTTGGCATAATACAGAACAGACAGGACAGGTATTTCAGGAATGAACACAGAACTTTTGACCTGATGTGTAGAGATCACAATTTAAACAAAGCAGCAATTCTTTATGGAATGTCAGGAACATAATATGTACTAGATGAATTTCAAACTTATATAGCCTGCAGCACATCCACCAGCAGAGCTTAGGTGTTTACCTGTATGTAACTGTTGCTGAGAACATTTCAATACTGCCACTGTTCACAGATTATGTACAGTACTTCCATCTCTCTCTCTCTCTCTCGCTCTCTCTCTCTCGCTCTCTCTCTCTCGCTCTCTCTCTCTGTCTTTAATGTAGACCTATGCATCATCTTACCAGAATAATGGTTGTTTTGTCTAAACACACTGATGCTATCTTCTTCTTTGGTAGGCATTATATTACCTGCTTATCTGCATGCCAAATACATTTTATCAGATAATGCTCTATTTAGCACCCCTCTATTCTTCTAAATTCTAGATTTATACAGCCTGATGAGAGGATCTGGGTAAAACAGGAAGACGCAAACCTTTTACAACTGGTTTTAGTGCATACAAAAAGAACACTGAGCTCATAGGAGTGATTCAGTTGTTTTGACCCATGGCTGCTACCAGAAGGCATCTGATGGAACAATTCAATTGTTGCTCCATTTGGGTGTGAGTGCTGCGGAAGGGCACATTTCTTCTCACCGCCTTTCAAGGTGCAAAAGGTGTCCTGTTTGGACGTCCAAATGTCATATTTAGTAATATACTTTAGCTAGTACTTTAGTCAAATTTAATTTCTCTGCCAGGCTCATCATGACTGTTTAAACAATTGAATTGCCCCCTTAGAGTTCTGACACTGTTTCATTATGGGACTTGTAGTTTTAAAACTTCTTTTGGATTGTACTGGTAATAGTGCACAGAAAATAAGAGTTTTCTCCTTAGCATGGTTTTGTTCTTATTTATTTGCTATAATTGCAAATTGATAATATTTGCTTACACAACACTATGCAAAAGCAAGACGAAGCAGCGCTAATATGAATACTTACAAGAATTAAGTAGTAGTGCTGGGATTGTCTTTATTGAAAATGGTAAAAGATTTATTAGGTAACAGTGGAAATAAAATCACACAATGAAATGACCTTTTCCTGGTAAAAAGAGGTAAAGCACAGTGGAAATCACATGCAGGAGTGGTCACATTGATTTTGAACAATCTGTCTCTCGACTGAAAATGTATAATAAACGGTTCTCATATAAAGTTCCACATAAATGCACATTTGATTTTGGGCACTTGAATTGTATATATAAAGTCTCAACGCTAGAGGGTATCACTGGGATCTTTAGAGCTTGAGTCCAGTAGTCCTCATGATGGCATGGTACTGGCCAGAAAGATAAATATGGAAGTTACTGCTAAAGGAAGATCGACGGACCTGCTCAATGAACCCATAGGGTGTGCTCTCTAGAGTACTGTGGATTAATGGTAGATGAACTTGTGCCATTGGTGAGTATTGGTGGGATGGTAGGACTGGAGAGGGGTGTTGGCAAGTGACACTCCTTTGCGTTGACACGTTTTGCTGTCTTGCTATGGCCTCTACACACGGAGCAATGTAGTGTCCTTTTCTAAGCAATCTCATCAGATTGTTTAGAAAATGGCCTGAAATCGCCCCGTGTGTAGACCTCATTAGTTATACAGGTTGAGTATCCCGTATCCAAAATGCTCGGGACCAGGAGAATTTTGGATAACGGATTATTCCGTATTTCGGAATATTTTAATATTTCAATGATGTATTTTGAAGTATCTTGCATTTATGCTGTATAAACACATAATATACACACAAATATATTTTATTACCACATAAAATACACACAAACATATTTTAATTGTTCAAAAAACAAGGTTTCAAAACGTGAAACAAAATGTGTGTACTATCTCAGCACTGAATTTGAATGCCAAGCAATCATTGTCTTGCACATATATAGTGCCAGTTACATATCATGTCCCCAGTGATGCTGTTACATATGTCCCCAGTGAGTTTTTAGCAAAAAAAATTTTTTTTTTCACTTTCTGGAATGTCCGTATTTCGGAATAATTCGGATAACGGATATTCGGATACGGGATACTCGACCTGTATATATTTTGCATTGAAGCACTACCATAATATTTAAGAAACACCAAAATGTATCTCACACTTTTTACTAGAGCAGCAATAACTTTATAAACAGATCACTTTGATTAATTGGGTAAATTTAACTACAGTGTATATAATGTGAAAAAAATATACTGTATGTATAAATTAGTTTCTATATTATGATAATAAAAGCAATTAATATTTTGTGGTGATCTATCATCCACCAACCTGACTGTTTTATGCATGCCTTAAAGCAGCCACCTAATACTTAACAAATGTGAGCTGTCTAAAAATCAATCAACCTTAAGAGGTAATCTTTATTAGCCCATTAACTGGCTGCAATAGTCATACAGGGAAAATATGAACATTATGTGCATAGAAGATTATTTAAGAATCCGTAAATGCTATAAATCATGGACTGTGCTGCCTTACAAATTCATTAAAATAGTCATTTTTTTATTTCCACCACTAGATACAGAACACTTGTGTTTGGATACATTCTCAAATGTTATGATGTCACTACAAACATATAATGTATCTGTCTCTATATATGCTGCCTTCCAATTTGCTGCCAGGTTGTCTCTCAGCTTGTCTTTAAAAAAGATTGTTTCAGTCTGAAACGTCAACTGGTGATGCATTAAACTTTAAAATTATCATCATCACGGTCTGTACCTGGATACCTGTATGGTACACTTTATGTGTAGCCTTAAGTGGAGCACCCTGATTGATTTATACCGGATGGGAGTACGGATTCACCTATCTCTAGATAGATAGATAGATAGATAGATAGATAGATAGATAGATAGATAGATAGATAGATAGATAGATAGATAGATACATTATATAGATGTATAATATGTATCTATAAATATTTGGGAAGGGACCTGAGGGGCGGCTGGCTGAGGCTGCCTGGGACATCCTTTTGCTGGCTAAGTGGTTTGCAAAATATTGGCCAGCATAGGAGCATTGTGGATCAGTCAGCTGCTCAGGGAACCCGAGAGAGGAGGACACAGCACAAACATTCACACAGGCAAGTAACCATAGAGTGAGATCAAGGTAGAGATCGTCTCCTCCAGACATCCAGATTCCCTGCAGGCTTCATGGAGTCATGGCATATGTGCAGAAGCTGTGCCCGGCCAGCTCTGACAGCCTAAATTCTTGCCGTTCTCAACCTCCAGGTTACTGCTGGACTGTGCCTGCCGGTAGCCACCCCAGCAGAATAGGATGAAAGCCAGAGTCACCGGGAAGAGAAGAAAAGTGAGAAGAGACTTCCCCCCAGCGTGCACAACACTGGAGCCTGTATTCTCCACAGCCCCCCAGTTTTGTGTTATGTCCCCAGGTCCTGTGTCCCCTTCCTCCCCCTCCCCCATCTTTACCTGTCCCCAGGTCATCTGACCCTCCTAACCCCCCCTTCCTCATGTCCCCATGTGCCTCCTCTCACTCTCTCCATCCCTACTCATGTCCTCAAGTTCTGTGTCCCCCCTTTTCCTCCCATCATGACCCCAAGGCCTGTGCCCCCCACCCCTCATGCCCCCAGGTCTTGTGCCCAGGTCCTATAGCATCTCCTCCACCTCATGTGTATATGTTTGCAGTCATGCCCTCCCTTCTTGTCCTCCGTTCCTCATCTGTGTAATGTTTTAAGGTATTTTGTCCCTCCTCCCCCTTCTCTACCCCCCTTATGTGCCAAGATCTTGTGTCATTAACTCGTGTCCACAGTCACACCAAAAGTTTTGTGTCAGCCCCCCGCCCCTTATCCCCAGGTCCTGTGTACATGCCCTAGCTTCTGTGTCCCTTCTTTCCCTCTGGTCCCACTCATGTCCCCATGTTTTCCCTCTTCCCTCTTGTGTTACAGCTTAACCAGGCTCCTCCATTCCTGTTGGGGGGCAGTTAGCTGGAATTTTGCCAAGGGTGTTGGGGAACCTTGCACCGGCCCTGCACCCAGCTGACAGTTGTTTTAAGATGGAGGGAGCGGAGCTGAAAGGAGCGCAGGGAGGCAACTGTATGTAATGCTGTAGAGCTGCAGCTTGCTGCATGTAGGTGGCGCTGTAGCGCACAGCTCGTCAACTCTCAGGTAGCTCCTCTCTATCTACACCACATGGGCTTTGAAAGCTGCTGCTACTGCTTGGATGGCTGGGTGAGGCTGACTCTCCAGGTGTGTGTCCCTTGTTGTGGGTGGTGGGGGTGAAGGGTACTGAACCAAAATAATTATATAGACCCTTTTCTCTACCAATTTGTCTGTGTTTCTTTATTGTAGTTAGGTTTTTGCTGTATTCATCTGGTGTAGAAATGTAGGCAGACATCAGTTCAAATGTGTTCACAAATAAAAGACTTATAGCCATGGAGGCATTACTTTTCAATCCAGCCTCATATGAAGGGAAAAAAGTACTGACCATTGACACCACACCAATGACACCTGCAGATCTCGATATCAAAAGCTGCAGGTGTCATTTCTGCGGCTGCCGGCTCAGAGCTGCATCATGTGATACTGCTTACTGCTTTGCCTCGGTACAGAGCCAAAGCATAAAGAGCAATATTGTCACGACCCATGCTGCTATAGTACATTAACCCCTTTCTATCATAGCTTATTGCAGTCATACAAATACATGGGAGGCTGTTCAACAAAAAAAATATATTTAAATAAGTTAAAATTAGAATGATTGCTTATTTATTGTATCTTAGACTATCTCTGTACAAGATACATATGCAGCAATTATTTTAGATCTATGATAAAAGTTAATTGTCATTTCAGTCTGCAGCAATTGACGTATGGATAGAATCCACAAATCCATTGAAAAGTGATATATTTGCTAAATACAGTATAGGTCTATTCTGGAATTGTGTTGATAAATTGATAACTATATAGAAAAGTGACAGGAAAGATGGAATAAAGTCCATAGGATCAATGAGCAAAGGGTAACAGCAATTACTGTAAGCACAAGTCCCTCCTTGCTCTCCCAGCCAGAAGAAATGATTCACCATTGTACGCGCACTTGCCCTGCTTAATTGTCCTCCTCAGCATACTTCAAAGTTCACACCGCCATGGTTGTTTTAAGAGAGGAGGAGGACCGTGTGCAGCCTCCTCCGGCCGGGCCCCCTCCTCTCTGCCAGGAACAGTGACGGATCGTCGGGAGCAGTAGGGTCTGAGCACTAGAGCACTCAGACCCTATTGTGCAAGAGCGAGTCTCCAGCAAAATGGTGCAGCAGACATTTTGCTGGTGATTTTTGGAGTGCTGCTGCTACCGGCAGCAAAGCAGCATTGTGGAGACTAAGCACTAGGAGTGCTCAGACTCCACTGGCCATGCACAAATCACCAGAAAAATGGCCACCATTTTACTGTCGATTTTGGTAACGATCCTGCCACCGCCGATCAACTACGAAGGGTAAGCATTGGAAAAATGGATGAGGCATGCGCGGTGAGAGCACCCCTCTGCACACGTCCTCTCCTCTCAGTAGATGGTCCTGCACACTAGAAGCGGGAGCCTCGATGACCAGCAGCTCTACAGGAGCACCGATCACCTATCATTGGTGAAGGTGATTACAATCAGGGTTGAGGGAGGGAAACGAGCGAACAGCAGGGGGGTGTCATCGTGTTTGGGAGGAGGGGTGTTGACTGCCATGGTAATGGCGATGAATGCGGTGGCACATGCACAGCCATTACTCAGGGTATGCCAATAAGGCTGCAGAGTGGCATTGCAACCTCTGTCCCTGCATGCAAATGTGATCATAATCACATTGCAGATTGGGACAATATTATCCCAGCACCTCTGCATTCTCAGATGGAATAAATCTGCCCCTAAATGCAGTGAAGCCAAAGTTTGCAGAAATGGTTCTTACTTCTTATATATGGTACAGATGAGCTGTGCTATTTCTGTGCTGTGTTAAATTCTACCCTTCCTTCACCTTTGAATCGACTGAATCCACTACTGAATTTATAATAGACTTACTGTAGAGGAGAGAAAATCCAGACAGGTGCACTGAAGCATTTTTTGGGTTTCTATCTGCTCTCATTAATAAGTCATTATCATTTTCATCACTTTTGGCTACAGAAAGCAAAGAAGTTTAGTTCTGTAGAGAACTAGCAAGGGAGGCGTAGATGATCAGGTTCTGTTCAAGCCCAATGGCTCGGACAAGTCACCTTGGATAGTGTACACAGCTGATAACAAAATGTATATTTTGAACCTCTGCACATAACAGACTTAAACTACTTAATGATGTTCATAAAAGTCAAGTACCCTGCAAAACGTGTCTTATAGAACATACTGTATATTTAAATGTATTCAATCATGAAAAGATGAGGTGTGTTAATTTTACTATATACTAGTGTATTTAAAGCTGAATTCTACAGAAGGAGGTCATCATTTTAGTTTCATTATATCATCGGAGGTTCTGCTGTATAAAATTCATAATATTGATTCTCACTAAGGCAGGGCACACACTGGTACATATATCTGGAGATGGTTTGGGCAGCATGCTCTTAGGGTGGCCAATTCCAGGATCAGAATTGGTGGGATTTGCCCCTAAAATGTCTGGGATTTTAGTATTAGACTGCGCATCTGAGCACCCGCTCAGACGCTGCCCAGCTGTTCCCGGTCCCACAGCCTTCGGCTGTGCGCAGCATGATGGTCAGAGGTCACGCTGTGCAGGCCACACCGCACTTCCGCCGTCACGCCAACACCCAGCTGCACTCATTCAGCAGCACCCTGCATCGGCGCACACCACTGCCTCCCGCCCCGCTCCCGGCCTTTACGTCCGCCACAGTTATGTAAGTAAATGTGTGGCTTGACCACTTTGGGGGTGGGTACATTTTTTTACATTAGGGAGGCCAATTCTGAGATCCCAGGAATCCCAGGATTGGACATTTTTCGATCGCAAATCCCAGGTTTGAAAAAATGCCCCGGGATTGGCTTCCCTACATGTTCTCCATACACTCCATACATGCTGCGCGATCCATCGGGACTGATGTCACAACTGGGCGGGAGCATCTGCATAGCCTGCCAATGTAAGCTGTCAATCACAGGTGGCTCCGGTGCGGGTGTGTTTGACACAGCTGATGCAATATAAAAAAAACATAGTAATTAAGGTTGAAAAAATACTTTAGCCCATAGAGTTCAGTTTATGCGACTTGTAACTATTGACGAGTAAGTTCCCTTAGTAACCAAAAATGTATCCAGAATTTTACTGCTCTAATGGTGAAGAATACATTTCTTAATTCAGTACGGAATTTATTTTCCTCAAGCCTCAGTACATGCCCGCGTGTCCTAAGTATAGGCCTGTGAGGTAACAAATCATCTTCCAGATCCATATGATCACCAATCATGTAAATGAACATACTAATCATATCACCTCTCAACCTCCATTTCTCCAGTGAAAACATATTCAGCCTGGTTAACCTATCTTTGTATTCTGGTGATTCAAGACCATTTACTAGCTTAGTCGACCCTTATCTGTACCTGTTTATTAATTTATGTCCTTTTTAAGGTGTGGTGCCCAGAACTAAATACAGATTAAATGCTTTTTAGCCATTTCAAACTTGACTTTGTTTTATTTACCCTTGGAATAAATTAATCAGTGCCCTATTGCAGTTCACAGACATATGGCGGGTTCACAGTGGCTGACGGTTTTCACTTACTAATTGCCCCCATACACTACCTCGTTTTGGGCTCATTTCACCCGTTCCCAATGGAATGGGCCAAGAAAGCATTCAAAATCAGGTGAGTGTGATGTCCTCTCAGGTGCACATCAGACCTGAGTCGGAGGTCGGACCGGCATGCAGGTCCAACCTGGATCCTCCCTTCCCAGCGGTCACATGTGATCCATCACAAGTTAAAGAACCACATGTGATGGGCGACTCACGGGGGATTGGCTGCCCATACACTGCTGCGAGAGTCTTTGTGCTGACTTTTACTAGGCAGAATAATGTTGGATCTCTTTAAGGGAAGCGGTCATCTATTAGAATGAACTTAGGTCTACAGTCATTAGGTCGACCCCACTAGGTCGACTGGCAGGAAGGTCGACCTGACTTAAGGTCGACATGGGCCAAGGTCGACATGACTTAAGGTCGAATTTGCATAAAGGTCGACATGAGGAAGGTCGACTGGTCATAAGGTCGACATGGGGTTTTTCACTATTTTTTGAGCCGACATGTGCCGACAGGCGGTATTTCATGCCCTACCATCCACTAGGGCGTGGAGGAGGTTATTAAAGCTGTGGCGAGCGAAGCGAGCCACCGTGCCCGAAGCATCGCAAGCGAAGCGAGCGATGCGAGGGCCTGATTCTCATTGCCAACTGTGTCCATGTCGACTGTGTCGACATTCGGACAAAAAAACAGCGAAAAACCCATGTCGACCTTATGACCAGTCGACCTTCCTCATGTCGACCTTTATGCAAATTCGACCTTAAGTCATGTCGACCTTGGCCCATGTCGACCTTAAATCAGGTCGACCTTCCTGCCAGTCGACCTAGTGGGGTCGACCTAATGACTGTAGACCTAAGTTCATTCTGATAGATGTACCGATTCCCTCTTTAATATGTGTCTGGGTACTCACAAATAACTTTTGAAACAATTTTTTTGAAAGAGTTAAACAATGTTCCTGTTCTTATCGGTTGTAATTGCTGTTCAAACAACACAGATTGGTAGTGAAAAACAAAAAACTCTGATAACAGTTAGTGCAATTATTATACTGCTGGTGGAGGAGATTGAGATGATAATGAAACACCAAATTCAGCTGTTGTCAGTTGTTATTGTGTCATAAATTTAGAGAACAGCTGTACATTAAAGAGAAATATTAATTTTCACTTTATTTTCTTATGACTGTTCCTTAAACCATGTGGACATATGTTATGGTCTCTGTATACTTTATATGTGACAGAACAAATGAGTAATTCTACATTGCTTTCTCTAGACAGATTAGAAAATAAAAGCCTATTAAATGTCCTCACTTTATTAAAGCAGCACCTGTGATACACTTCTGGGATTGAATGTGATCTGTTATTATAAAAGTCCATCATTCTTCCTTTTATGGGCCGAATGCAGCAAAATCACCACAGGTAGCAATAACTCCTAATTCTGTGTATTAATATATTCATGGTAATACTATATTTAATATGATACTATATTCAATGTAATTAAAATGCGGGACACGCGAGTAACAATATTCCCTCCAAGCATAGTGATCTGGAAATTTAGACAATGAACGCATAATGTAATAAGCCTCTATTATGTCCTCATTTTAAATCTGCTAAGAAGAGAAACGTCAAATAATGGATGTTTTTTTTTTTAAGCTAAAGAAACTTAATATAAACTTTTTGCATAGATAGAACAGCAATATTTGTACAATTGCTAAAATATCCTCTTTTTACACGGCCCTCTTGTTACACAGCACGAAGAGTAGTAAAAGAGGCTGATGCAAAGCGTACTGGAGTGATGGATGGCATTACTTATACTGTAGTTGTCTGAGGGCAACTAATTATCAATTTTATTCAACCACCCTCGGCCCCCATTTGATTGCTTTGCGCAACTACTTTACTTTATCTCTCTTCAAGTCTTGATACATCTCCCCCTTTGTGATTAGAAGCATCACTGCACACTGTAGAAGGCTCCTAGGTAATATATATATATGGGGTGAAATGTAATAGGATGAGAGATTCAGAAAGTGAGAGATTTGGTAAGAAATCTCCAGTTTTTTTAAAGTGGCAATCATTTACACTGCAAAATTATACTGGCTTTGCAGTATAAATGATTGCCGCTTTAAAAAAAATGGAGATTTCTTACCAAAGCTCTCACTTTCTGATTCTCTCATCCTATTAAATTTCCACCATGGTCTATAAAACAAATTATACCATATCATTCCTGTGCAGAGGGATTGGTGATTCACACCTGAGGGAATTTTAAAAATCACTAAAAACATGCTCCTGTGCGGATCGTACGTGTACGCACAACATGATGTGATATATTGGACGTTGGCTGTTTGCACTGCCGACGTGTTATATCTGTGAAGGACTCAGCATTTGTGCAAAATTTTAATTCCTGGAGATTTCTGCCCACAAACTGCTCCTGCCCGGTAGTCACAGCTTGCAATCCGCGGCCCATGGATCATGCTGCGGCAGCAATACTAGTGAGTGTCAGCAGCTGCCCATACAGTATGTGGGGACCCAAGGACGGCTGCCCCTATCGCCCCTGTGTTAATCCGGCCCTGCTGCCTGGCTGGTGTGTGGGATGGGGAACAGATAATGAGACACTGGGAACATCTATATATATGTATAGTGTCCGTGAGTCTCCGAAACACTGCCATCTGCTGGCAGAGAGTGAAACTACATCGCTTTCTCACACATGCTCAAACACAGAAGTTGCAGACTAGCTTCCGAAGCTTTTGCTTTAAGCAGGCCTACTAGTAACACATAAAATGAATAAAGTCAGTGGATAAAATGCTATGTAGCTCATGTGCTAGCACAACACGTTATACTATATACTGTATCCTCCTCATGCTGACATATTGTAGCTATAAGGTACAGTATATACCCTCCACATGCATGCAGTGCTATATACTATATCCCTTCCACATCCTCTCACTATTTTATACTCTTCACTGGCACTACTATATACTATGTACTCTCTACATGCTGGCACCCCTATATAAGCCATGCTGTGTGGGGGGTAATGGAAAGGTTTGCCCTGTTCTCCACATGGTCTAAAGCAGAGCAATGGCCTGGAGCAGAAGGTAAAGGCGGGAGAAGTACTGGGTGACCATAGGCTAGTGACATTTTGAGCAAGCAGTCATTGCATTTGTGACTGACTTCTGAGTGACAAAGCCAAAAAGGGGGTGTATACTTGAAAAGAGGAGGCATGGATTTGTGGGAATGATGCTCCTACTAACTGCGCCTCCTGTTTTCATTACTATTATGGGGGCAAGGCTAGCATTCTGTGAGCTTCTGGCCATGCCCCCAGCCCCTCTGTTCCCTGTGAATAGACGCTGTGCGCTTGCGCACTGCGTCTAGTCGCCGCTGCTGGCAGCAAGGGACAGGGAGTTTCCCAACTGATCCCCACACTGTAGGACACTGCTGCCTGTGGTTGGGACAGGGAGACAGTCCCAAAAATGTTGATTGTCCTGTCAAAATCAGGACAGTTTTGAGGTATGAATTTGGCTTGCCATTCCACGAATTGCCTTCTGTGCTATATAAGCAAACACCACAAAATGTAAATTTATAGTCTATAATAGAATTGACTCCTCATAGATCACTTATGGAAAAATTCTTATATAAAGATGTCTGAAATGTGGGATAAAACAAACATTCTGCAGAACAACATTTCTCCCAATCAGTCATCCTTGTTTATTACTTGTTCAGAGCAGTAAACATTTTAGCCATAATAGCTACAGTGAGATTCTGAAGTGTCTTCATGCAGTTTATAAATGTTGTCCAAGTCAGATTAAGGCGACAAACAATCATGAAAACTCAGATGTTCTAAACCATAGCTGCCAACTGTCCATTATTTAAAAAAACCGTTTTACAGTCTCAAGTCGTCTTTGGACTTATATTTGACCTGGAAATGTCCCGTTTTTATCTTTTAAATAATAGCCCAGAACTGTCACTGGTACTTGTGTAGTTTCACGGCGCCAGCATGGTGCCGTGCGTCTGAGTCCCCTTGAGGGTCTCGCTTCGCTCGCCCACGGTGGGGGCTCGGTGACACTATCTAAAATCAACTCCATGCCAACATGGATAGTGGGGGTATGAACTATCCATGTTGGCATGGAGTTAAGTTAGTTTATTTTAGATAGTTGTGGCGAGCGTACAACCCGGAAGTAAAAAAAACAAACTGTACAACATAGGATAATAAATTGCGAGTAACAAGGTGAATATATTTATAAAAAAAATATATATATATATATATGCTGGAGCCGTGAAACTACACAAGTACCCTGTCACTCTGTGACTGTGTGTGTATAACGCTGGGCAGATTCATACACACAGTCACAGAGTGAGCACACACAGTATAGCTGCAGCAGGGCACCAGAAAAGGGAACCATGATCTACAGGTACACAAAGATTATAGCTGCAGCAGCCCACCACACAAGTGCTACATACATCATTTAATACATTCCTGCCTGGGGAACACATATGGAGGTCTCGTGATATCACCACTGGAGGTGTGCCCTTGCACCAATTAGGAGTGTGCCTCCAGGTAGCGCCCACATCCCTAGCGCAGCTGTATGTGGGAGGAGCTGCTCACTGTCACCGCTCACTCTGGACCACGCTCCTGTCAGTGGGAGCAGCCGCTGACTGACGTCGCTGACTCGTGCCCACTAGAGATGGGTCGTTCGCAAACGAAGCGGGTCTTTTGGACGGATCCCATAAAAGACAGAGGGAGCCGCCGATCTCAAAAAGGTGAACCATCATTCTTTTACTTTCAGTTTCATTTTTAATGCATTTGCATGATTTCAGCACTGCCACCTGTGGCAGCTGAGATGTACTAACTCTGGAGACTGAGTACAGTGCTGTGACTGCAAGTAAAAGAAAGAATAATAAGGCTGCTGCTGCTAGGGATGGCCATCGGTGCAGACGCCATTGATGGCTGCCATCGATGGCGATTCTGCACCCAGCCATCGATCAGTGTTTTACTCGGTCATGTATGTTCTTATTTGTTCAGCTTACTGTTTAAAAAAAAAAAAAAATGGAAAAAAAAAATGGAAAAAAAAATTATTGTAAAACAAACTATGCTTCGTTATTATCAAACTACCCATTCTTTCAAAGTGAACTGTTGATCTGTGTAAAAGATCCGGATCTTTTTACGGCCTGATCTGCTGGATCCCAGCTCTCGGTAGTGACCCGTTTTGCCCATCTCTAGTGCCCACGCTCCTGTCCTCCAGCCCAGGGTAGCCGCATGGAGCTCTGTAACGTCACTGCATGGAGCCGTGCTTTCTAACCTATCAGGGTGTGGATCCATGTTTTGCAGGTAAGGTGGTGGAAGTACTGCCCCACCGCAGGAAGTTCATTTAGTCCCATAGATAGCAGTAATTATCCTGTTGGTTAACTAAAATGTATTAAAACATCCCAGCAGGGACTTGTGACATGTATTAAGAACAGGGACAATTTTATTATACTTTAAAATCGGAGATGTGCTGCAAAGCTAATTACTGACAGGAAAAGATGTCAGACCCAGGACTGAGGCTACACAGGTATAAAAAGCTGATCAGTCTCAATACAACATCACACCTTGATGAAGTCAGCAGACGATACCAGTGGGGTGTTCTTCGCCTCCTACTAAATCCATAAATTAAGCAATCCTTGTGTATATAATATATATATATATATATATATTTTTTTTTTATATATATATTCACCTTGTTACTCGCAATTTATTATCCTATGTTGTACAGTTTGTTTTTTTTATGAATTTTTAAACATAATGGACATATCCGTTGCAAAAATTCTTTTAATATTACAATTATTGATGGTAATTTATCAATTAGGTTGCTGCTACTCTATGGTCCTTATTCTAGTTGACTCACTCGGGTGCAAATTCGCATCCTTGCGAGTCAATCAGAACCCGCCCTGCGAATGGTGGGCCCACCCCCTTTCCCACACTGGGTTCGTTCACCCGGGATGCGAATGGATATTTTACATAACCATCCATTCGCATGCCAGTGGGAACCTCCACCATCTTTTGATGGCAGCTGACCATCGAATGATGGTACAGGCGCACTCATATGTAAGGGTGGTCCACACCACTCGTACATATGTGTGTAGATTTCCAGGGAATTGGGCGGGCAGCTGACATCCGCTTATGTCAGCTGACCGCACCACTCTGCACGTGCGTCATGAATGCATTAGCATATGTGTACGAACAGCGTTTTCATGGGAACACCCATGAAACCCTTGGCGTTCACATATGCTAATGGCCCTCTGCGGCACCACATGCCCCTCTCAATCCCCCCTCGAAAGGCAAGAAGCGTGCACCCCACAAAGCGATTATTCGTCGAGTTCACATGCACCCAGCACATACACATGTCCCACAAAACATCGGTCCCTCTTGCGACAGAGCGAGTCCACCAGAATAAGGGCCTATTATATATATATATATATATATATATATATATATATATATATATATATATATGTATATACATAGAGCTATTTGGACAATCAAGCAGCGGCACTCAAAGGATTTCTTCAAAAAGTAGGTCACAACAACCAAAAAAACAATGTTTCGGGGCTGGCATGCCCCTTTCTCACCCACACCTTAACAAAGGGGCGTGCCAGCCCTGAAATGTTTTTTTTTTTTGGTTGTTGTGACCTAATATACTTTTTGAAGAAATCCTTTGAGTGCCGCTGCTTGATTGTCCAAATAGCTCTACTTTATGTACCAGAGACCTGAGCCAGGGGAACAGGGACTAGACTTTTTAATTATTTTTATTTAGTATTTTTCTAGTAGATTTATTTAAACAAAAATCCAAGTTTTCATTGTTTCTATGTAGCAGGGTTACACCTACCCTCCCGGAATGTCCGTGAGGTCTCCCTCCCGTCCTCCTGGAAAGATGGGCAAGCCTCCCGTGGGAGCAAATGACGTGAATCGCTTTTTTGTAGCCCTGCCCCCCGCTGTGCAATGCCTGAAATACCAGCATTGCTCAGCGGGGGACGTGGCCACGAGGATGCAATAGTGCTGACCACGCCCCTCTCTGAATGATCCGTCGGCCATCTTGCCCCCGTCCCACCCCTTTCCCGCCTCATCAGCGCCCTCGCCTCACTAAATTGGCTGCCCTCTCCCGCAGGGGCCAGCCAGAAAGTAGGCAACCCTGCTACGTACTGTTTATACAAATGGGATGCCATGGGGGTGGATGGTGTAATTGACATTAGTATATAGGGTCTATATAGGCAGATAGGGTCACAGAGGCCTAGTATAGCAATCAGTACAGATCTACCTCTTTAAGTAATGAATAGCAACAGTAATAGTACGAATGTTTAGGTAGGCAGTGCTTTGGCATAGCCCACACAGTCGCATACCACAAATTGTGATGGATGCACACAGCTATGCGAACAAACCTACTAGTTGAGACATGACTAAAGAAAAGCAAGGTCCAAATCCAGGAAAACAGGTCTATACACAGATTGGCATTGTGTTGTTTGACTATAAATTTTCAGAATAATAATAAATAATGCATTTACCATAAGGATCAATAAAGCCTATTTTTTACCTCCTGCATTCATTACATAAAAACAACTGTTCAATAACTTGTTTAACATATTTATTATAAAAAACTAAAAACATCTTAAGTTATGCCAGATATTAATTGTAGTCAAATAATAACAATAATGTTATTTATACCCCTTTTACACTGCCGCAAAAACCAGGTTTTTTGCTTTGTGGACCCGGGTCAGCGGCATTTTAAAATGGGTCAACTCATGTCCATTTACACGGGACTCCTACCCAGGTCCTGACCAGGGTGGAACAGGGGCAGGACCTGGGTAGAGGCCAGTGTAAATGGTCCCAGCATGGTTTGAGACATCAGAGTACGATGGGGCAGTCAGGGGAGCTGCAGCTCAGTAGCCGCTGACCAATCAGGGGACCAGGGGAGGTACTTGCAGTGACGGGCATGTGGCTGGGCAGTGCAAGGAAGGGAAAGGGGACTATGGGACCACTGAATCCTGCCAGTGAGAGAGGCAGCAGCAGCGGCTCCCGAGCCCCTGGCACCAGTGCTCCAGGCAGGCCTGGCAACGGGGGGGATCAGGTACACAAGATACGCGCTAGAGCTTTGCATGCTGATCACAGCCAATGCCCCCTGGGATCTGGAACTGGTGCCGGGAATTGCAATTGCTGTGTACTGAGCTGCCCGTTAACCGCTGTTGATGTGTAAGAGGGGGGAGCCCCCTGTGACTGCATGCTGTCTAGCCATCTGCCCCCCAGGCTTGTAAACTTTTAGTGCTACAGCCACACTTTGTATATATGTAGCACAGGCAGAACTGTGTCCCCTGGAGACACTCTCGGCCGGGCAATGAACTCTCCCTGGGCAACAAACATGTAATCCCCCTTGTCAACAACCATGTAATCCTCCCTGGCTACGAGCATGTAACCCCCTATGTCAACGGGCATGTAATCCTCCCTGGCGACGAGCATCAAATCCCTGGCAACTACTGGCATCCATAGGAAAAAGCAGGGCTAACCCAGGTTCAGTGTAAACAGCGCAAACCAGGGTCCGACCTAGGTCAAAGTGCTGTGCCCCTTTTACACCGAGGCAAAAACACAGGTTGGACCAAGGTCAGCAATGGTGTAAAAGGGACCAACCCAGGTCCATTGACACTGGAATCATACTCAGGTCCTTACCAGGGTGGAGCACTGTTCGGACCTGGGTAGTGGTCGGTGTAAACGGTCCCAACCCAGGTTGAGACAACCAGGTAGTGCTGAAAGGATACCAGAAGCGTGGGACGCCTTTCTGTAAGTCAGCGCCATGCATTCTACAGGACGTTGCAGCAGTAAAAGACAGCAGCCAGGAAGGACATGTCAAGCGGACAGTGCACAAAGGCTCTGGGCACCCCTGCTACCTGATACTCCACAGGTGGACCTGCCACATCCCTATCTGGCACTAGGAAGAAGCGCTGACAGGCAGTAGCAGGACCAAGAGCTCAAAGGAGGAGGGTGCATGATATGCCCCCTACTCTAGTGACTCCATTTTTTTTAGGGATATATACCCTACCTACAGAAATCATAATCGGATGCAGGATAGTTTATGTTCTTTTTTATTGGGGGGGGGGGGGGGGGGGGGTTGGGGGGAAGAAAAGTGGGAGATTTGGTCTGCTGCTGCAGGGGAAGGGGCTGGGGAGAGCACATGGGTGATGCTCCACTTTTATACCACTATGTTTGCTTGAGCACTGATTATAACTTTTTGAAAAAAATATTTTACAAAATAAACCAACCAACATTTTTCAATGTTAACTTGTCATGTATTTTAATTTTTATTTTAAACCATTGAGGGCAGGTTGGCTGTCAGTTTATCAGTCCTAACATTTTCCATGGGGAAAAGCAGGGATAACCTAGGTTCAGTGTAAACGGCGCAGACCTGGGTCCGACCTGGGTCACAGTGCTCTACCCCTTTTACACCAAAATCCCTGGTCAGACCCTGGTCGTTGAACACGCTAGTTTCCAGGGTTGGACCCAGCTTCCTACCCCATTTACACAGCACTGTGACCCAGGTTGGACCCAGGTCTGCGCCGTTTACACTGAACCTGGGTCAGCCCTGCTTTTCCCTATGGATGACATTAAAAATTTCCATTTTAGGACTGATAAACTGCTATCCAACCTTCCCTCAATGATTTAACATAAAAATTAAAAGACAAGACTAGTTAGCATTGAAGAATGTTGGTTTGTTTATTTTGTGCTCTCCCCAGCCCCTTTCCGTGCAGCAGCAGACCGAATCTCCCATGTGCCCCCCCACCCCCCCAAATAACATAAACGATACTGCATCCAATTATGATTTCTGTGTGGACTGCCCGTATCCTGCCTGCTGTATTTTGCCACTGCAGCGCACTGTGGAAAGGCTTCCAACACTTCTGGTATCCTTTCAGCACTACCTGGATGTCCCAACCTGGGTTGGGACCATTTATACCGCCCACGACCCAGGTCCAACCAGTGTTCAACCCTGGTCAGGACCTGGGTAGGAGACCAGTGTTACTGGACCTGGGTTGGCCCCTTTTACACCAAAGCTGACCTGGGTCCAACCTGGGTTTTTCGTTGGTGTAAAAGGGGTAATTTACTTTAATGGGATATGAAGCTGGGTAAACCCTGGAAACTACTGTGTTCAAAGACCTGGGTTTGACCAGGGATTTTGGTGTAAAAGGGATATTAATGGGGTATGAAGCTGCGTTCAACCCTGGATACTCCCGTGTTCAAAGACTAGGGTCCGACCAAGAATTTTGGTGTAAAAAAGAGTATTTTATAGCACTTTTCTCCCAATATGACTCAAAGTGCTTTGCATTTGCCTTTACAGCTTACAAAACAAAAAAAGTGTGCTGTAAAGTGGATATTAGTGAAATGCTTGAGAGAACAGGAAAGTCTTGGGTCTATATTTGAAGGATTCTACAGTGTGGGCCACAAGAGATTTCCAAAGAGTTGGAGCCACAAAGTCGAAAGCTCTACCATCAGATGAGTTCAGGCAGATTCTAGGTATTGTCCATCATCTGCAGATCACATTAATCAAGATGGGCAGTAAGGAATCAGAACTGGGTACCTTGGACTGCCGGGATTTCATACTGAATCCCTTGGAATAACCACATTGCACTGCAGTTGGGGCACATTTAAATTGTACAGAGCTTTAGATGTGAGAGCAGTGTGTCCAAACTCAGATCTAAATAAAATAAAAAAGGCTGCCCAGTATGTTTGGGCTACATGCAAAAGCAGACATTATTTATTTTGAAAGCAAGAATTATACATATATGTGCACGCCCTGCATTGCACATGGTTTGTTTCAAAATTACTGTGATTGTTTGTAGCTATACTTTGCTTTCAACTAGCCACATAGTGACTTACATAATACTAGATTAGTGTGGATACGGTCATTTGGTCTACAGCATTAGGGTCGACAGTCATTAGGTCGACACCATTATGTCGACATGGGAAAAGGTTGACATTGGTCTAGGTCAACATCGGGAAAGGTTGACATGGTTCTAGGTTGAAAGGTCATTAGTTCGACAGGTCGTTAGTTCGACAGATCATTAGTTCAACAATGTTTAGGTCGACAGTCAAAAGTTCGACATGGAGTTTTTCACTGTTTTTTGAGCCGACATGTGCCGACGGCCGGTATTTCATACCCTACCATCCACTAGGGAGTGGTGGGAGAGTAAAATAGTGTGCCGAGCGCAGCGAGGCACCGTGCCCGATGCATGGCGAGCACAGCGAGCGATGCGAGGGGATGCGGTGCACTTGAAAATGTGTCCATGTTGACTGTGTTGACATTCAGGTAAAAAAACTGTGAAAAACCCCATGTCGACCTTTTGACTGTCGACCTAGACATTGTCGAAATAATGACCTTTCGAACTAACGACCTGTCGAACTAATGACCTTCTGACCTAGAACCATGTCGACCTTTTCCTATGTCGACCTAGACCCATGTTGACCTTTTCCCATGTCGACCTAATGACTGTCGACCCTCATGCTGTAGACCAAATGATCCCAACCCGATTAGTGTATACTAACCATTTCCCATGTAGGCTTGTATCACCCTACATTGTTTTTCATAATTTTATATATGTGTTATTGATGTGTCAACTTTATTGTAAACGTCATCCTATTTTCATGAAGCTGTGTTTTTTCGGGAGAACTTTTTATTGATCCAAATTGGATAGCCCAATTAAAAAAAAAGAGGAAAAGTTGCGAAAAAAAGTTTTGCGCACCTGATGTTTTATCAGGGATAATAGGACACCACTGTTTTCTCTATGAATACATGGATATTAATGAATTGTCAATACTGATAATATTGTTTAAGTATGGAATCACGAATATGAACATAGAGATAAAACACTGATGTGATATAGGCACATGCAGAAACACTCCCAGCTACAGTATCAGATTTCTATCTTATGTAAACACTGCTCATTTAAAATGCGTTTGTACCAGCAGCAAGCTTCTCATTAACAATTACATTCTTGTGTTGTGGAATCCTTGTAAACAATTGTGGATCAATTCCCAGTTCTACAAAATGTCACTGTGTTCTCTGCACTTTTAATTTGCTACTTACTTACTGCTACTTCAGACAGCTGAACAGTAACCCTTACAATATGTATTTAATGCAGCATACAGCAGATAATTTCCAATGTATATTCAGGAAGAGCCATACACTGTGCAGCAATTTCAGATTTGCATGGATATATACAGTATGTAGGGTTTAGCACACAATTAATATACATAGTTTACAATAAAAAGCAACAAACACTATAAATAATGATATCTCAGAACAATTCATAAAATAGATATTATTGTGATGTTACAGTAGACAATTTTGGGGGACATAATATACTACTGATGCCCTTTATGTTACATAAGTAATATTATAACCCATTTACAATGCAATCCCAGGTCAATGATAATAGGTTTTTAAACTGTGTCACAGCAGCTCCAAACCCCATCTACACTGCAGGGTGGACCCGTGTTATAGCCTGTGGTACCCACCTGTCAGTGCTTGAAGATGACATCATCTCCAAGCGCTGGAGAGCCATCTCTCCATATGGAGTAAATGGGAACTAGTTCACCCATTTACACTGCCCTATTCCTCCCAACTTTGTTGACAAGCGAAGAGGGACTCCTGTGTGCACCGGAATTGCGCTTCCGAAATTAGGGTGTGTGTGGCTTAGTTGTGAGGTGGTGTGGCCTGTAAATTGCATCATTCCTGCAACGCCATGCCCCATTTACTCCACTGAGAGGGCCTGACCAGCAGCTATGTAAGCGTCTGGTCAGCCCCCAGCCTCTCTAGCAGGAATTGATGGGGGGGGGGGGGGGCTCCCAACTGCACCCCCCCCCCCCCCCCCACTGCGAGACAATGCAGGCACCGGGCGGGAGGCGGGAACATGCTGCCCCATTACACCGGGCCAAACCCACTTGCTTCCCAGCCTGTATCGCTGTGTTAGTTGACCTAGGTTTTACCTCAGGGATCCCCAAGGGATTGCACTGAGGTGCCACATGACAATAACCCAGGTTTTTTAGGTAGTGTAAAGGTCAGTACACATTAGCCGATATTCCTAACAATTTAGCAGATTCCGAATGGCGAGAATGACAAGACCAAAATATCAGCCAGCGTGTACGCTTGATGTGCCTCCCTCGCTCCTTTGCATGTTTCACACTCCAATGGCAAGTGTGTATGTACTTGGCAAAGATGGCTCCCACCAAGTAATAAAATAAAAGCTATGACCAAAACATCTTGTTCAAGTTGAGGGTGCCAGATAAAAATCCTGGCTGAATCAGGCTTGCAGGCCACCATACTCCTGGCAGTGCTGATAAGTGTGACAGGGAGAGCTTGTTGTCACACACAGTCAGTAGGAAAGCATCACCAATAACTGCTTATGTCGTATACTACTGCAGTAAAGTTTCACAGTTAAAGTTTCATAACACTATGCACCAATATAAATCACTGAAGCAGAAGACAAATACTAGTTCCTACTACACTTCCATTAGGCAGCACGTCAACATGCTGACTTAAGTCCACTACTTAATAAAAGCAACAAAGCTCATTGGAAGAAAAACATGACAATATAGAGTGGAATCACAAATTGTGTAGAATAAAATGTATATGTTGCTATTCCTGTGAGTAAGCTTTACCTTAAAATAATGTAACAGCTGCAAGCATAGCTTAAGCTATCTCTTACATGACAAGCATGCAGCCTTTTTTTAACCAAGAAGAAAAATAGAATTTATTAATGTTAATCCTATGGGAAGAAAAGCGATGTATAGTAGAAAGTACAATGAATGGTGCTTTATCTGTGGGGAGAAATGACGCAGTGAATGAATGCAGTGTGCATGGTGTGTGCGTAATGACAGTTGCAATCACTGTAGACCTTCAGCTAATGTAAGCTGTGGGGGCACAGTGCCCATTCACCCAGACAGATCTTTGCATTCCACAAGACAGCTGCCCTGTCCTAGGTTAGCAATATAACTGCTGCTGTCTGTCAATAATTAAATTAAAAACAATTTTTATACAAATAAACCGACAGATAAAGGGGAATATATACCTACCCTTCCAATATTAGATCAGATCCACAAACTGCAAGTGACTGAAATGAGTAAATCCAATATCACATCCACCAATGTTATATCATTCACAAGGCAGGTTGAAATCAAACAAATATGTCTTGTCAATAAGATGAAGTTCTTCAAATCTATATAGTCCTGGTAAATGCAAACTGGCCATACAGATAGACTTCTTCCCAGCTCCTCTTAAATAACAGGCAGAACCCACTTCCAAACTACAGTCCACTTTCTAGTGACAGGCAGCCAAGCACAGTGTTGTACTGCTCCAGCAGGGAACTTGTGCCTGAAGTTGGAAGGGCTGATTGTGTGAATGTGTCTGTCAGTGCAGTGAACAGTGCAAGAGGCAGGGAGAATGAAGCAGGACAGCCCTCTGGTATCAGATTTCACAGGCAACTGGCAGCAGCTTCCAGACAGTCTGTGTAATTACTACTGTGGAGGCGATACAGAACGCATTTCTGACACTTCCCAGCTGCAATATTAATTAAACCATCTGATATATATATATCATAAATATATATATATATATATATATACATATTTATATATCATATCTATCTCTATCTCTCTCTCTCTCTATATATATATATATATATATATAGATATATAGATATATAATACTCCTGGAAGCAGCGGCACTCAGAGGCTTGTAAACGGTGATTCAAATGTGAATTTATTGTCTACATGTTTCGGGGTACTTCCCCGTCTTCAGGTCCTGAAGACGGGGAAGTACCCCGAAACATGTAGACAATAAATTCACAATAAATTCACATTTGAATCACCGTTTACAAGCCTCTGAGTGCCGCTGCTTCCAGGAGTATTACACATTGGGCTTTTTGCCGACACTGAAGGCACCAGAGCAAGGCAACCCTTGGAGGGTCCGAGTGCCGGGTATACGGAGTTGCTATATAGATATATATATATATATAGATTAGATTATCTCTGTCCACTTTGGGGGTTAATCTGGTGGGCTTGCTAAGCAGTGAAAATGTACTGCACAGCGAGCCTTCTAACTCTGCCCGCCAGTCGCTTTGCAATGATTTTTCCCCCTCTCGCAAATCTACGTCAGTCTGTGCTGACTTAGACTTGCGGCATCTGGGTCTGTGGCCGGCTGAGTTCACATGGCAATACCCTGCGTTTTCCTGGGTGCACCCAGCGTTTTCCTGGGTACGCCCCCTGCCCGCCACTAGCCAGTCCCTCGAAGGCACCCGCACAGATGCCCTGCACATGCACATATGTGATTATGTTTGTGCGCAGGGCATAAACATCAGTCCCCAGTGCGAACACGCCGGGGACTGAATTAATAAGAATCAGGCCAATACTTTTTCTAATGACTGTATTTCATTTTCAACTAATGAAAATATTCTAGATGCAGAGAAAACTAAAATGTATAATACAGGTTGAGTATTCCTTATCCGAAATGCTCGGGACCACGTTCTTTTTTTTGGTTCATACTTACCTGGTCCCCTGGCAGTGCCCTGATGGTCCCCGATGTTCCCTGGCATCTGCGGCATCCTTTGGATTCTTCTCCAGTGGCATACCCTGGTCCCAAGAATACATTGCGCGGATGCGCCGGTGACATCATGCCCAATGCATCCTTGGTACCGGGGATGCTACTAAAGAGAAGTCCGATGGCCGCCATGGACACCAGGGGACGAGGTAAGTATAATAAAAAGGTGCGGGGACGGTGATCAAACAAACATATATATATTCTGAAATTCGGAATACCTTCCTCTATGTCAGTTTGTTTCTACCCAGTTTGTTTAATCAGTGTTGTTTCCAATTGTAAAGTGCAATGAAATACGCTGCTCTATATAAGAAACTGTAAATAAATAAATAAATATTTCAGATATGGAATATAAGGACAAGGGATACCCAACCTGTATTAAGTGATTTTGAATAATCCTTAGAGAAAGGACTTAAAAGACTTAAATGATGTCATAAAGAAGTTCCTTCAATCAGGTAGATAGTTTTGAAGTGTTCACTGATCTTCATAAGTTCACCAGAAAAGTCTCATAGAATCTTTTTGATAAAGAAGCAGCTCACCAGGTATTAAGTCAGATGTGGGTATACTGTATCGAAGTTTAAAAAGAAATGCACATTCAGCCCCTTGAATGAAAAGGAAACTTTAATGAGACATTTGAAGAATTAGTTAGGGAGGCTTTAGAGAACACAGTGTCTAAGAAATCAAATAAATGCATCTTAAAAAAAGAAAGAATGTTTGCCCATTAAAAAATAACAAATAGACTGTGATTAAGATGGTCGATAAAAGGGAGGGAGTAGTCATCTTAGATCTTGAGGACTACATTGATGAAACTGTAAGACACTTATTAGTCCATATAACTTAAATAGCTGAGAGGCAATTCAACCAAAGAAAGAGGAAAATATTAGAAGGGTAAATATATTAGAATCTATACTAGCTCTCTGTATCCTACCTATGCAGATAGAGCCAGGCTCATCTGGACCACTCTCAGTGCGCCATTCGTCAAGGCACGCCGGCGGTTGTGGCGTACATGCATCCCATTCCTGAAAATGGACTTTCGAGCGTGTTAGACCCTTGCGCGTCCACGTGCGCTGATGTATCAGTCGCCAGGAATACCTCGCTGGAGCTCCCGATAAGCCTGGTTCCATCGGTACCACACACATGGTAGACCAATTGTAGCTGTAGCAACAAATTATATAATTTGTCCCACAATGGTTACGATCCAGATAATTTAGATAAGTCATGTCAAACTTGTATGATCTACTGCTGTGTAGTGTCTCTCTTTAATCCGGTGGCTGGTTTGCAAAACTGGTCTGTGAAATTATAGTATCCAGGGGCTTGCAAAAACTTCACCAGGATCTGAATCAGCTGTAAATCAGGCTCTCCTGCTCTGAGAACTTGCGGCTACCCTCCCTCTGGGGACATTACCTCTAGTAGCCACCAGATTAAAGAGAGACACCTGGGACCACATACTATACTTTGGCCACTTATCCACCATCTGTGACATTCCTCATAAGGGCTTAATAGGATCAGACATCATCTGACGAGGCCTCCACAAATTCTTAAATGCAGTGTAATGATCCACAGCTATATCAGACCTAGGCCCTCATTTGGGCCTTTCAGCGCCCCTGTGTTTCCCCCTATTTGTTATATGGCAGGGGTAATTTTTTTGATAAGGGGGAATCTTTTGAATTAATGAAACACTTATTATGACTGCATCTATTTTGATCAAAAAAACATACTTTATACTATGGGGTCGTTTCTATTACCTCCGGATGATTCACGAGTGCGAATCATCACAACACCAGGCGCATTTTACGGCAGGCTGAATTTGCCTAAAAGTGCTTGCACCTCCATAGGAGTGCGAGCAATTGTAAGTGAATTCGGCCCTGCGAAGGGTGCAAAATAGGATTAATTCCGGTGCAGTTTTCAGCATTAAAACAGCACCCGAACGGCAACTCGCACCCTTCAGCGATAATAGGATCGACCCCGATATATGATATAACTACAGTATATTCAAAATATTTTGCTTAATAAAACAAGTATTAGAACATGACACATACATGTCAGTGTATTGCTGAGTATAAATGAGACACACTATCTAGGAGTTTTAAACTCCCAACATGGTGCATGTGTTTTTTTTTTCTTACTCTTTTTCCCACATTAATTACTGGCACATTCAGATGTTTATCATCCATATTCAGTCCCAGCATACTATCAAGTATCAAATACAGTATGACTGTTTTACATTTTCTTAGAATTGTAATTAAATCGTAAGCAAAACTACTAAATATATGAAAATGTGTCTTTCCTTAATATTCTAAAAATGTTTTATTCTTGTCTATATATTGCAGAATGAAAGATCATGCAGACAAAAACATTATATATTCTGGGACGGTACCAGTACCCCTACCCCGTTGTTGGATTGCTGTTTACTACTGCTGCTTGTATTGCCATTGCCTTGACAAAGGTCTGCACCAGGACCAAAATGTTGGCAGGCTATCGATTAGATTAAACTCTGGACTTATACTTTTGTGAGAAGACTGGTGAGTGCCCCTACTAGTAGGAACCAATCTACTTAAAACACACCTACAATAGTGTCATCAGCGCCCAATTGACATGGTATCCCCTTAATGGCAAATCACATAAAAAATATAGGAATAAAATATAACACTTTCGACATCTTGCTGTTGTAGTAATTCTCTTTTATTTGTTGAAGTTAAGACCAGTACCAACGCGTTTCGTCCCATTCAGGGACTTCATCAGGGATGTATGATCTCCGATTTGGCTAGGCCTTGTACATCTGAAGAAATAGTAGTTTCAGTGTAGTGAGTTAATAATTCAACACTGGTGGCAAGAAGGTGGTGGCGGATTCTCCCACTAGCCGTCTCCCTTTTTATGGAAGAAGGATAACAAAAGTATACCTTCTATTTATTTTGACAATGAATACATTAGGCCTCTACAGGTGAAAATAGTGTCCACAATGGGAAAGAAAAGGTTTAATCTCCAATAAACACTTTTCTGGAAAAATACTCCAATTGTTTTTAGAACGTAATATATTGGAAGGTAATTATCCAACCCTCCCTCTGTGATGTGCATCCACCTAGGTGTCCAGTCAGTCCAGACACCTAGGTGGATGCACATCACCTATTTTCTATCTGCACTCTCATGTCGCTGTGTTAATATATGTAGACATTTATAGATATCATGTTTGCTAAGAATTCACGATGTATAATTCTAAAGTGTGGCTTATGAAAAGCCTCTATTTTGTCGATAATGCGTTTAAACTTTCAGACTAGCATAAAGCTGCTTATAATGTTCAGTACATGGCATTACTGATTAGCAGTAGTTAGGAATTAACAGTATAATAGGGAGAACATTCATAAAGCTATCCATTTTAGCAGCAGGTGAAGAAACAGATTATTTGTAAGGGTCAACAGCCATGAATTTCACATTTTTATAGATATAATATAATTTGCCCTTGGGTAATAAGGACATAATGAAAGGTTATTTGTTATGGCAATGCTTGTATGTTTTGAGCTGTTCCAGAAATCATAAGTTCTAGCAAGTTTTCACAAACTGTGTATTTTGCATATGCACAGCTGATGGTGCATCCTTTATGAGATAATATTGGTGCACCAAGATGCACATACATTATATACCACATTGGTTGAACAAACCCTTATTGACCTAATTAGGTGGTGGGGGGCAGATAGGTCGACATGAGTTTAGGACAACATGGATATAAGTCGACATGAGTTTAGGTCGACATGCAGTAAGGTCAACAAGACTTTAGGTCGACAGGGTCATTAGGTCGACATGGGTTTTTTTACTATTTTTTGAGCCGACATGTGCCGAAAGGCTGTATTTCATACCCTACTATCCACTAGGGTGTGGTGGGAGAATAAAATAGTGTGCCGAGTGTAGCGAGGGACTGTACCCGAGCCATATGAGGGGACGCAGTGGTACATTCCGGTGTCCATGTCGACAAGACATGTGCCGAAAGGCGGTATTTCATGCCCTACCATCCAATAGGGCATAGTGGGAGAGTAAAACAGTGTGCCGAGCATAGTGAGGCACAATGCCTAAAGCATTGTGAGTGCAGAGAGCCGTGCAAGGGGACGCAGTGGTACGTATGTGCCGACAGGCGGTATTTCATGCTCTAGCATCCACTAGGGCATGGCAGGAGAATAGAATAGTGTGCCAAGCGTAGCAAGGGGACGTGGTGGTATGTTTTAGTCAGTGGCGTAACTATATATTTTGCGACCCCCCGCCAAACTCTCTCTCCCTCCCCTCGGCGCCCCTCCCCATGCCCATACCTGACATGGCCGCATCTGCGGTCACTGTCCCGTCCAGTCTCCCGGCGCCGGCTCCTGCTGATAATGAAAAGTGACTCTTAGAAAATGGCTGCCAAAACTGTCTGCAATACGGGGGCAGCCATTTTCTAAGTGTCAGTTTTCATTATCAGCAAGAGCCGGCGCCGGGAGCGAGTGACGGGACAGTGACCGCAGATGCGGCCGGGCAGCAGCGCAGCGGGTAACTATAGCACCGCAGCCCCCCCCCGGCGCCCATAGTTACTCTGCACCTCCCCGCCACGGCGGGGGCTGCAGAGGCATAGTTACGCCACTGGTTTTAGTGTTTATGTTAACTGTGTTGACATAAGGGTAAAAAAAAAACGAAAAAAAAAAAAAAACATGTCGACTTTTTCACTGTTGTCCTTACACCTGTCGACCTAATGACCCTGTCGACCTTACCTATGTTGACCTAATGACCCTGTCGACCTTACCCATGTTGACCTAATGACCCTGTCAACCTTACCCCTGTCGACCTTATGACCTTGTCAACCTAAGCCATGTCGACCTAGAATCATGCCGACATTCCTACATGTCGACCTAGACACATGTTGACTTAAATGCATGTCAACCTAATGGTGTCGACATAATGACTGTCCAACAACTGATCCACACCCGGAGGTGGAGACAAACTACGTGGCCAATGAGACAGTGCTACAAAACACCACAGGTGGTTCCGTGTTTCCTCACCAAGAAGAGGCTGACACAGATGAAAAATGAATTGTAGTCAGGGTGGACTGGTACACAGGTGTAAAGGGGAAATCCCCAGTGGGCCCCACTGCCTGAGGGCCCTACCCTCTAGTCTAGGGATAGAGCAGATAATTGATCAACTTGGGTACTTGGTTTGTTTCAATGGAAACTGAACCAAGATTATCCCTCCTCCCTTTCAAATGCCATGGCCCTGATACCCTGTTCCTTTACAAAAGTGATCTATTCTTTTTCATGTACTCCCTAATGGTTTGGGATGCATCTAATAAGCTTGGGCCATACCATTGCATTGCTTGATGGGCCCTTCATATCCCAGTCCCACACTGATTGTAGTCAGAAACAGGTCAAGTCAATACAGAAATCACTAGCAGCATACAAGGCAAAGGTCAGGATTACTAATAAATAGGTAGTCATAACATAAGCCAAGTAATACGTAGACAAACTGTGTGACTTTGATATATGGCTCATAATTAATTCTGTAACATCTGTTTTTAACCTACGGTGTTTTGGATGGAGATTAGAGAAACTTTAGTCCCTATGGAAGTTTAACTAAAAGCCAAAATATATGATATTTTAATGTTAGTAAAATAACTGGACTTTGTTCAGTAATAAGAATGTCAATTAGCTATAATGAATTTTCTTTGTTCCACTGAATGGACTTCATTTTTACTTCATTTTTACTTCCAGATTTAATTGCTGTGCTCGCTAGGAAAGGCATTTCAGTTCAGCCTTCATGCCAGGCTACTAAATATATGTGATTCAGCAATTCAGTACTCTGAATGAGATTGAACGCACTGTACTAGAACTTGGTCTTTGGTCTCATTAGGATTGTAGCTTAAGCTGGGTACACACTACACAATGTGTACCCATCTGATATGTTGGTTTGTAAATGACTAACTAGCCAGTGTTTATTCTGAGCCATGGATCTGTTCAAAAATATGTCTGTTTACTATGCGCAGGGGGTCATTCATACAGGCCAAAGACACGGCAGCGATAGGGGCTGAAATCGCTGGGAATATGGTCGCTGAGCAACCATATTGCCAGTGATTGGAGTGTGCACCATAAATCGCCGGGTGCGCGCTCCCGTTTTCAGTCCCTGAATGGTCGCTGGTCGGAGGAGCATGCTCCTCCAACCAGCGACATCCCCTGCCTCTTCACCCAGCAGTGTTTAAATTTTCATCTGCGACCATCTCTGGTCGCAGATGAAAACGGGACACGGGGCAATATGATTGCTGAGCAATATATTGCTAGCAATATATTGCCAGCGATCATATTGCCCCGTGTGTATGCACCTTAAGGGCTAAATGACTTAGCTTCTAAAAAAAAAAAAAAAGGCGATGTTGCCCATAGCAACAAATCAGATTTTGTATTTTGATTAATTTTCTGGGCTGTAATTGGTGGTTGATTTGGGCAACATCGTCTCTTTTTAATTTTTAGAAGCTTTAGTAAATTTACACCTAAGAAAGTGTCAAATCTTTTTCCTGACCAAAAGCCTTAAAGTTGCTCAGCATAATAACAAATTCCAGGTAATTAAACCTCAAACAAAATAAGGCAAGTAACTAAACGCAGAAGAGAAAAGACTCTCTCTTTGTTGGGGCACTCTTGGATTGTTTTATACGGTAATGATAATATCACCTACCTATGTGATATTATCATTACCGTATAAAACAATCCAAGAGTGCCCCAACAAAGAGAGAGTCTTTTCTCTTCTTCCTTTAGTAACCCATTTACTCTCCAGGGCGCACCTCCACCAGAAAACTTGTTTAAAAAACAGGGAGACTAACTATCCCCTCAAATTATTCTTGATTGTGGACTTTTCTCATTTCTCATTAAAAAATTGAAATATATTCTCTACCTCTTGTGCACCGGTCACCATCCCTTCCCCCTTTCCCCTTGAAGTATACAATTCTCACCTGGGTCATCCCAGGATTTCCAACTGACCAGGTAGCACAGTACTCATATCCAACCCCGAAACTCACACTGAGTAACATTTAACCTTATTACTTTGGAGAACCACACACACTGCTCGCCCAGCAACTCATTATGGCGTTCAGCCTCAGAAAAGAACTGACCTCAAAATGGAACATCAACGAAGATTTGGATGATATATTTCCCTCTACAAGCACAGGCCTGTCCCATGGCATCACATGGGAGGAGGATCTCAAATCGCTCAGGAATTTAATGCAAAAACAAATAAGACTAAACTGGGAAATAACTACGCTAAACAACTATACAAAACAAAAAATAGTACCCAGAGGACTACGACCCAGGATTTTCCTCACATTTGAACTGGCCACTCACTCCCTGAGAACTGAATGGGAAACAAGCCTTCTCAAGTGCTCTGGCGAACTCATGGGGATCCTTGTGAAGCACAGTATGCTCACACTAAGCAACTGTGAAAAACTCATTGATGAATTGGGAACAAAACTGGAAACCTATGAGAAGGACCAACAATTTAAAAAAAACTTCGAACAACATAGGGAAGAACTCAAAAGGTACGAGGACACCATCATAGAAAGAAAAAAGAGCAAGTTCCTAAGAGACAAGAAGGATTTCACCACCGGGAGCATCGTCAAATGGACCACCAACACACGCTATCAAAATCGGAATCCCAATCGGAGATATGAACATAACTATAGCTCCTCAGAAACGGATGTATCTGAAACAGAGGAGCTAGGATCAGCTCAATCCAGATCCCAGGTTCCTTTTTTAGGGGAAGGCCTGGACGGCCAGGGACATCGACGGAGACAAGGAAGAGGACCACCAGGAGAGGCAAGAAGAAGAAGAGATTGGCGGAACTGGGACCCACCCCAACCCCAACGCCAGAGCTCCAGGACCCGGAAACCGAATTAAGAGGTGACAACAAGTTAACTATCATAAATCTGACTCAAAGAGAGCTAACTGCTGAACATCCTGCACTCTTAGGAAAAGGCCTGTCCTTCTCACCTAACAGTCCACTGAACCGGTTCACTTGGGAAAAGGATCTTCGCTTGTTCGGTAGGAAATTACTACTGAAGAAGTATTTTGCAAATCAGGAGAACATGATCTCCCCCGGCAGAACAAGCACAGAGAACACCCAATCCCTTGAGGGAGTAGTCCTTACGGAGTCAGATTTGCAGATGGTTGACATCCTTGAGGAACTACAAGATCCCAATACCCTGCAGGAGAACAGAACCAGCCGTCCCATCTTGAAGAAAAAAAGTAAGTTCATGCCCCAAGACAATTTCAGTCCGGAGATCAAGATCTTTCTCGACTCGGTGTCCAGGGATATGAACCATCTGACAACCCAATTAGACCAGAGAAACCAGTACAGTCATAACCTGACAGGGGATGAAAGACGCACCCTCAGAGAAATACAGTCATGGGAGGAGATGATCATCAAACCCTCGGACAAAGGGGGGAATATAGTCCTGTGGCCCAAAGAGCTATATATGGTAGAAGTGAAAAGACAACTCCAGGACCATAACTGTTACCAGCAAATGACCTTGAATCCGACAAACAACTTCAAAATCCTGTATGACAGATTAATCAACAAAGCATTTAAAGATGGTACTATTCTAAAGAGTGAACATGCTTTCCTCTCCAGCGAACATCCCAAAACCCCAACATTTTATATGCTCCCTAAAGTGCATAAGAACTTAACCAATCCCCCAGGAAGACCTATTGTCTCGGGGATGGGAGGCCTGTCTGAACAGGCGAGCATCTTCCTGGACAAGCACCTTAGGCATCATGTCCATACATTACCATCGTATGTCCAGGATACGCGAGATGTTCTGAAAAGAATACATGATGTGCACCTAGAGGAGGATCAGATCTTGGCCACTTTGGATGTAGAAGCACTCTACACATGCATTGAGCATAAACTTGGACTGGCAGCAGTAAGATACTTCATCAGCATGGAAGGGATGACTGACTTTGGAGAATTCCTACTTACATTATTGGAGTTTGTGCTCAATAAGAACTATTTTACATTTGACGATAAGTTCTTCCTCCAGACCCGGGGAACAGCGATGGGCGCAGCTTGCGCGCCCACGTATGCCAACATGTTCCTCGGGTGGTGGGAGAAAGAACATGTCTTTTCCGAACAAAATGATGTACACACCAACAAAGTCATATCTTGGCTAAGATACATAGACGACATTATGGTGATCTGGCAGGGAGATGAAAGAAGCCTCATTGAATTCATCAAAACACTCAACAGCAATAACCTGAATTTAAGACTGACGTATAATATCCATCATGACGAAATCACCTTCCTAGATGTAGCTATATACCGGTCAGATAACAACAAGCTGGAAACTAAACTATACAGGAAGGAGACCTCCACCAACAGTCTACTCGTCAGCAGCAGTGCACACTTCCCGCCCACCATAAAGAATCTCCCCAAAGGGGAATTTCTACGTCTAAGACGCAATTGTTCGACAGAAGAGATGTACGAAATCCAAAGTCAGGAACTCTGCAATAGATTGCTGACAAGAGGATACAGCAAAAGATCCATTAAGAGCGCAAAATACAAGGCGCTAAAATGTCAGAGAGAAGATCTTCTGTTCTCAGATCCCAACACACGAACCAATAATAAAAAACCTGTCACAAGATTTATAACAAACTATTGTGATCAATGGCAAGATCTACAGGGTATAATCCGCAAGAATTGGCACATTCTCGAGATGGATCCTGACCTTGAGGACATCACATCTGTCGGACCACAATACAGCTGGAGGCGGGCCAAGAACTTGAGCGACAAACTTACTCAAAGCCACTTTCAAAGGACACCCAGAGTCAAACCCAGAGTAACGGGTACATTTCCGTGCGGTAAATGCAAGGCGTGTGTATACATCATTAAAAACACCAAAGTAACCAACCGGTTCGGTAAAATACTGGAAATAAACCAATTCATTACATGCGAAACATCAGGAGTAATATACTGTCTCGAATGCCCCTGCGGACTCCGATACGTGGGGATGACTAGCAGGAAATTCAAACTCCGCCTGTTAGAACACGCTAGTAATATCCGCAACGCCGAAGCAGACACCCGGAAATTTAAAAAATTAACCTCAGTGGCCAGACATTTTCTGTCCAGACACAGAGGATCCCCTCAGGAACTCAAGGCGTTTGGATTGGAAAATATTCGAATGGGGATCAGAGGTGGAGATCTTAGTAAAGAATTACAACAAGCAGAAAGCAAATGGATCTTCTATCTCAACTCTGTCAACCCACACGGCCTTAACGAGAACAATAGCTTCGGATCTTTCCTGTAAATAACTCACCCAGGTTCCCAGGACCCCAACTTCCGTCCGGTCCCCCCATACATGGAAACTATTTTTCCCCCCTCCCCGCCCCCCCCCTCTCTCTTTTTTTACCTCTCCTGTTCTTTCCCCCCCCCTCTTTTCCCCTACTTTCTTTTCAATTTTATACAAATATTTGGATATTTACTATATATTTTTTTCCTTTATTGTCGCGTCTATTTCTATCAGTGGTCATACCTCTACTTGATATTAACCAAGACCCAGTCAGGTCATTTACTACCAGGGACCATTTGCCCCTCTATCAGAATGTATATATGTTATATATTCAACAATCCCCTCCATTATTATTACCCGATTATCATTACTCTTAATGCTGTACACCGCACTAGCACATTCCTATTAGCACCCTACTTCGTCTGCCTTTTACTCACTTCATATACACTAGTGATGATCCGGGACCTTCAAAGTAGGTCTCCTTGTACCACCATATACTCAGGTATAACTCACACTGTCGGCAAAACTGTCACCGAGTCTCACTTGTCTTCACGCTTTAGTTTGAGTTTTGTTTTAGCACCTTCACCTTGGTTTATCTTACCTTTACTCAGTGCACAGCCGATAATATCCTCACCCCCGAAGTCACTCATGTTACCAGGGGCCCACAAATTAGCTAGCCTCTAAACACCGCCAACACCGGATCACCAGTCTACTCTTTGACCACTGGAACTCCATCACCCCCCTACCTTTCTAGTCCAGCACTAACACTTTGACGGCCTAGACTGGCCAAACATTCCCCAGAACCCGATACAATGTAGAGTTGACACGAGAATAGACGACACAGAGGTCTGCCACAGCATGTCGTACGACACAATACGGCCCAACCGCTTACCTGAATCTGGCTGGATTTACTGAATAAACATGCAACCGCCCATTAGACCTGACACATCGTAGTGTCGACACACTAATGGACGACACATAAACCCGCCACAACACGTCGGAGGACTCAATGCGGTCACTCTGTTATTCTTAAGCTGGCCAGCTTTACACTGGCAATAGACAATCACCCTTTAGACATGACACACTGGAGTGCCGACATGATAATGGACGACACACAGGCCCGCCACAGCATGTCGGAGGACAAAATACGGTCATACCGCTCACCACAATCGTGTTAGACCTGTTTCATAAACATGCAACCGTTCCCCTCCCACAACATAACCCCATATCCTCTTTTCTTTTCCTCTTTTTTCCTCTCTCTCTCCCCCCCCCCCTCTCTTCATCCCGTTCATCCCCCCTTTCTTCTCCTCTTTTCCATGGCCATCTCAGGGCACAGCCTCTTATCCTATGAGTGTCTCTCCTCTCGACTGCGAGTGCTCAATCCCAGTGTGACATTAGAAATATTCTGGTATTAGCGCCCCAGTTGGTAACACTGGCAACATGCCCCATGCGGGGTATGACAATGTCATCTAATAAAGATTCCACTCATCCTCAACTGTGCCACTTTTTCCTCCTTCCAATTCGCTCAGGGAGCACATGCAAAAGAGGGCTTTATAATTTAGCACTCGCTACGCTACCCCTTCCCCCTCCACTCTCAATTTATAATCCACGTATAATTTCCTTCTCAATAGAGGTGTTCCATCATAAACATTAATACACACATTCCCACTTTAATTTTTCTCCCATTTTTTTTCCCAATCATTCATTTTTTTCCCAATCTTTGAAGCAGTAATCATGAAACCTTATATATTGGCTAGATATATACCCTCTGAATACCAAGAGGGTTAAAAACCAGATATCTGAGAAATGAACGCCCAGACACCTTAACACCAGTAACTAATCTGATCCAATTAATGCTAATGGACAACATGCAGACTAGTTAAAAGGCGAATACACGCCCAACTTAGCCACACACTGACCCTGAAGAAGCCTGACCCCAGGTGAAACGATCGTTGGTGTTAGTGGAGTGACGCCCTTACAGCGTGCCTCCTTACAGCAGCAGCAGTAGCAGCCAGCAGCGTCCTAGCCTCTCCGGGTAAGACGCACCTATCCACACACACAGCAGACGGGAACAGACGGCCGGCAGTGACAGCGGGTAAACAGCGGTGTCTCAACCGCAGAGACGCACAGGTAACGGGGAACCAACGATGGATGGACAGTAGACGGCACACCAGCTGACAAGGGCAGCAGCGCACCAAGAGGTATCCTCCTCAGCGCATGCCCTGTACCGGACTACGCTGCCAATCCCAGTGCACCCCCACCCGCTACCTACGACTGGCACGCATCAGCATTGGCATTAATGCAAATTTCTGCCTAGCGCAGCAGCATACTTAGAGGTACCCTCTGCAACATATGCCCCCCAATCCGACCACATTGTTAATTTCAGTGTACCCCCTACCCGCCACCTACAACGGGGACATATCAGCATTAGCACCAAAGGCTACTTTCTGCCTAAAACTTCAGGAATTACATCCTGTCGACTCTGACAGCATCTGTCGACACCGGGACCACTACTATCTTTTTAAAGAATTTTCTTTTCTGAACTAACTTCCTTCTGTCGGATTTTCCATCTAGTATCGCTCACCCTCCACCTCTGCACTCTGTTACATGTGGAGGACAGCAGCATACGAACCGACACCACTCCTAAGCCCTCTTCAGGGCTTCTTTCACTTCAGGGGTCACTCACCCAGATTCAATCCCTAAAAAACCACCCTGCTCGGGAGCTTTCGCCATACAGGGAAAATCAGGGATATCACAGGGCAGCAGTACCCCCCTTTTCTCTGGCTCGTTAGCTAGGAATCCCCTCTACGTGCATACAGGCCCGCTCACCCGCCATACCCTAAGGGCCCACCCTAACAGTACGGGTGGCAGCCAGTCAGCGGTGTTGAAAGCACTTCTGAAGAAGGGAGACCTCTTCAGAAAATCATGTATTAAT
The DNA here is from genome assembly GCF_055691185.1 of Crinia signifera. Classification (NCBI taxonomy): domain Eukaryota; kingdom Metazoa; phylum Chordata; class Amphibia; order Anura; family Myobatrachidae; genus Crinia; species Crinia signifera. Next base: position 168,294,487 of record NC_139217.1, read on the forward strand.
TCCACCCTGACGGAGAGGTATATAAAGCTGGGCAGCAGCCGCCGAGCACTGAGGGCCCGCTGAGCCATCTGTATTTTCTCTGAGGATCCCAGGGAGAGGCATTCCCCCACAATACCCATAAAAGCCCACCTAGGTGGCAGCTTAACCATTGGACGAGGGACCTGCCTGACGGTAAGGGAGACTTTTCCTGTTAAGACCAGGCCCCACAACCTTTCTTGCTCGGGTATATAAAGTTGGTTTGGGAACACCTCATTACAACCCCAAGGGACCAGCAGACCTCTCCTCTTATTTTTCTATTTCTGAACCACTATAATCCCGGTACATTGACAGGCGACAACCCAGAGTGCAACACATCACGTCATCTCCTTTACTGATTTTGTGTCCCCATGGTGGAGTAAAGGGGTTAATAAGCACACAGTAATTAAGACAAACAGTGGTGGATACCATGTACTGATACCCCCTTAAAGTGTGTATATTATTGTTATATATACTGACTGCTCTGCTGGACTGAATATTGGATATAGAATTTTAAGTAGATTCCTTATGCCCACCGTGGCAGCAACAGGACCACGATGTGCAAAGAAGGTCTTATACCTCAGTGACAACCATTGAATGTTTTAAACACTGATACCTGAATACTGCAATGTGTACGAACTGGCCCTCCGTGGCAGCAACGTGTTGAATGTTTTAAATACTGCTACCTGAATATTGCAGTGTGTATGAATTGGCCCTCCGCGCCAGCAACGTGACCACTAAGGTAAAGGAATATTTCCTGTGTGTACATGTGATGGGCGCATTCCCACCCATTCAGATTTAACTGTATCAGCAATTTTGTTGTAACACTACAACAACATATGTAGAATGTGTCAAATTTGTTACACACATCATCCCTTAGCAATTGGTCTCTAGTTATTTTAGACTTAAGATACTGATCAGCGGCTGGGACAGAGAGCGAGTGGGAACAGCTGTGTTAAGGGGTTCATATACCCAATATACCCCCTCTTCCCTGCTCCAACCGTGCCCAGACTCCAGTGGACCATACACACGGAGATCCGCACAACAACAACACAGGTGTCAAACTGTTTATTGTTACCAATAGCGGTATCAGATTTATTGCACTGTAATAACACAGGATTTAAACTGTTTATTGTTACCAATAGCGGTATCAGATTCTGTTGCACTGTAATACACTGTTGCATAAATGTCTGTCTATATATACATGTCCTTGTCTTGTTTACATGTTTGTCTAGTATATTTTAAGAGTTATCATTAAAAGCTATATTTTAATACAAGTAACATTCTCACGAATAGGACTCAGAGATAGCCCCGCCCATGGGCGCTTCAGCTCTGTTTTCCTAAATACTTTGTTATCTAGCACTTACAGCCAGACACTTCCCCTTTTTCTGGGCATTATACTGGCAAGTGGTCTGTGTGGTTGACCCACTACCTACCTATGTGATATTATCATTACCGTATAAAACAATCCAAGAGTGCCCCAACAAAGAGAGAGTCTTTTCTCTTCTTCCTTTAGTAACCCATTTACTCTCCAGGGCGCACCTCCACCAGGAAACTTGTTTAAAAAACAGGGAGACTAACTATCCCCTCAAATTATTCTTGATTGTGGACTTTTCTCATTTCTCATTAAAAAAATTGAAATATATTCTCTACCTCTTGTGCACCGGTCACCATCCCTTCCCCCTTTCCCCTTGAAGTAACTAAACGCCTCTGCTGGTCTGGCAGAGAAACCCCTCTGATACCTAATTACAAACAATTAATTCTGGGGATGGAAGGGTTAAAGTCCAGGAGAGAGTAACTTTTTATTCCCTTTTTATTTGCTTACAGTCAATCTGTTCAGGTCTTTACCATATTTCTTATTTATTTACCTTTCTAATTTTCTCAATAAATCCTAAAAATGTATCAGTGTTACCTCTGTGCTCTACATAGGCGTGCGCAGCCCATTTTCTTAGGAGGTGCACCATTGGAGGGGCTTGTCCATCACGGCCTACTGGGCGTGTCCTTCCCCACCTAAGGGCATCAATACAAATTTAATAGATGACTTATTTATTTATATGGGCTTCAGAATTAATCATTCCCCCTCACATATAGTAGAAACCGGGACAGTGCGCGCCGTAGGCGTGCTGCAAAAATGTACACTATAATGCCCATTTCACATAATGCCTCACGCTGTGATGCCCATTACACATAACGCATTGCAAAGTAATGTCCATTACACATAATGTAACACACTGTAATGCCCATTACATATAATGCATTGCACAGTAATAACCATTACGCATAATGCCTCCCAACATAATGCCCATTCCTCACAATGCCACAAACTATAATGCCCATCACACATAATGCTACACACAGTAATGCCCATTACACATTACGCCTCAGACCGTGATGCCTATTACACCACACACGATGATGCCCATTACACATTATTTGACACACTGATGGCCATTACACATTATTACACATTATTTGACACACATGATTGCCATTACACATTATGCCTAACACTGTAATGCCCATTACATATTATACAGCACAGGACGGACTGGGGGGGGGGGGGGGGGGGGGGAGATGGACAGATAGAACAACATAGATAGAAAGATGGACGAGGGGAGGGGCAAGCACCGATGGATGGGAGGGGGGGGGGCATAGACAAATGGGGACAAAGTACCATATTGGTAGGAGGGGCAGCATAGAGGGAGGGAAGAGTTGGGGGGGGGGGCAAAGACAAACTGACAAACAGATGCTGGGATGCTCACCATTACATTACTTACATTACTCAATCCTTCATCAGACAGCTCCTTGCAGACTTTTTTAAACACAACCTGTAACATGTCAGTTAGCAGGTGATTGGCTGGGCATTTATCTCTCCTTATCACCCTTGCATTTATCTCTTGTTAAAGCTTAATACATCTGCCCCTCTGTGCGGAGCTTTTCTGGCCAGCAAAGACAGCAGTGTGTCCTCTCCCTCTTCTTCCCCTTCATGGTGCGGCTCTGTGCAGCAGTGTCCTCATGAGCTCCCTCCTCTCCCCACCTCATGATGATGCGACTCCGTGCTGCGTCTCCCCCCCTGGTGTGGCTCCAGGCATGATGACAGCAGCGCAGCAGCGATTGCTCCTCTCTCACCCCAACCAGCAGCTTTCAGGCAGCGGCTCCGCCTTCCGCCCAGAACACTGGCAGGCAGTTAAGCAGATTTGCTCCCTTACCTCCCTCGCAGCACGGAATCAAGAGTGCACTGGCTACAGTCGTGCGGGGGGCCCTGGCTGCAATCGTGCGGGGGGGGGGGGGTCATTAGGAGGTGCCTGTGCACCCCGGCACCCCCTGTGTGCACGCCTATGGTGCTCTAAAAATTCATGTGCCTGAAGAGGCCAGTGAAACATCTGTGTTATAACTGGAGTTTTAAGTGTGGTTTAAGAAACTGGTCATTGCAAGAAGGCTATTTTTAACAATCATTGGGGTGGCAGCTGAATTGAATCCAACATTATGACCCCAACCTGCCTCAGGTTGGCATTCCTGAGCAGAGGCTGAGGCATAGTGCTTTGATAGATGGCCATCGTGGTTAAAGATTTGAAGCCTCTCTGTAAGAACCAAAACATGGAGTACGCACAGTAATGCTGTCCAGCTTCAACAGTTCATACATACTGTACCATCACACACAGTTAGATCAGGAATGTAAAGCTAGAAACTTATTTTGGTGATTTTGTGACAGTATGGGTTAATAAAGCAGCGTCTCAAGGCATAAACCTCAAACATCATGGCTTTGTGTACAGATGCTAGCAGGTGTGTGTTTACTATCTATGAGGTGCCATGTGCAACGCTCATTATTGTCAGTCATATATATATATTATACTGTGCAATTAAATGTAATTGATACAGACCCCGGCATATTGCTAGAGAGGACTAGGGTAAGACAGGGGGAGAGAGAGGAGGACTAGAGGGAGATGGCAGAGACAGGAGGAACACATGGGAGAAATGGCAGAGGGAGAGTAGAAATAGGAGGAGATGAGAGACAGAGACAGAAAGAGAGATAAAGGAAATAGCGGGAGATGGGAAACAGTAAAAACAGAGGGAGATGGCAAAGAGAGACAGGGGGAAAGGAATGAGGCAGAGGGCAGAGAGAGAGATGTAATATATTCACACCGCCCTATACCTATATCCACAGCTGCAGGATCTCTGCTTCCTTTGGCCACCAGTGGTCAAGGTAGAAACTATGGGGCAGATGTATTAATCTGCCTTAATGTTTGTAAAATAACGGGTCCCACTTCTCCTGCATAACGTAGATAAGCGGCCACCCATTACTGCAGATAAGGAGAGCCATTATGCCCAGTGTTAACGGCTCTCCTTATCAGCACCCCCACAGCGCTGCGCTTTAAAAAAAACCCTTTTCTCCCCCAGCTGGTTCTCTGGGCATGTGCGAGATCTCGCTATTATCATGAGATCTCCAGTGCAGCCCCGAACCAGCAGCAGGGCTAGCATTGTCCCCACAGTGGGGATAGGAGAATGCTAGCCCTGAGCTAGCGAAGCAGCCGAGGCATTTTAATGCCTAGGTGGAGTGTTAATACACTACCTAGGCTGATAATCACTGGGGGGGGGGGGGGATTACAGTGGACAGACCAGCTGAGCGTTACTCGGCAGGCTTTCCCTAGCGCACGTTAGGTGCGCATTTACTACATCTGCAAAAATGTAATCCCCCCAGTTAACTAGCGCTAAGTGCAGAAATGCACTTAACGCTAGTTCATACATCTGCCCCAAAGTCCTCCAGCACCAGGAGCTGGAGGCGTATCTGGTGCACAACTGGACCAATTCATCTGGACATTGGCCCTTCTGATATTTGCCAGAACTGCCAGATGGCCAATCTGGCCCTGCCTGAGAAATACATGCACATAGTCATAAAGAAATTACAATACAAGTCACTGAACAAGAAACTTCTTACAGCTTTTCATTGCTTTATATGCAAATAAATGAAAGCTTGTCCATACAATTATTTTCAAATCAGTGGAGACTGATAGTTTAAAGTGGCCTAATATGCAATACTAGTTCACAAATCAAAATAACTTTCCTCTATTCATCAAATAGAGCACTTCAACTGATTTATAGCACCAACTTTGTGTACCTACTGTATGCTGACTGTTATGTTTCAGGCTCTACGACCTTATTTTTAAGTAGTTGCCCATATGCGTTTACATATAAAAGATATAAACTGACAAAATCTAGATAGGAACAACAAAAACTGTAGCTTGGTCACCTACCTGAGACTGGCAATACTAAGGCACAGAGGATGAAACATAGATATTACATGCCCCACAAACATCCCCAGTAAGCCAAATATTAGTTTTACAGTCATGTTCTTGTCTGCTGCCAAGTTCCCACCTCGCTTGTTGATGCGCTTCGATAATGTATGTTTTTTTCAAAAGGCCCTAATTAACCCTTTGAGTGCCAACATCTTTGTAAGAGATGTGCAAAATAGCTGGTACAAATGCCGGCGTCTCTCACATTTGTTATATAAATTAAAATAAAAACAAATGTTGTGTAAAAAAAGATAATATTTCCTATAAGGTAAACATTACAGGTCATTATGATGAATGAAGATGTTTGCTTGGCACCTATTTTGACTATTCACTTGGAAATCAAGTATACTTTATACGGTTTTACTATATATAGTAAACCGTATAAACAAAATGAATTGTTCTGCGTTAACCTAACAATCCTCTCACCTCTGTTATAGTAAAGTATCAGCTTCCTATTCATTACATACACATGAAATTCTGCCATACTGTATCTTACTCAAACCCAAAATTACAATTGATCCATAAAGGGACATATTAATTGCAACTGCAAACTGGAAAGACTTGTTTTATAGTCTATAAACTTTGGCATAGATTGCTAATCAAGAAGCTTTAATTAACCAGTTTCTTTTCCCATCATTACAGAGCATCTGTAGAAAATTAATTACAGAAAATGAAATGTAGCATACTAAAATTTTACTTGCATTATAGGAACACAATAAGTCAATAAAAATCTCTGAAAGCAAGACAAATCAAATGATATATCCCTTTGTTTTTACATTCATGTATTTTACAAACTGGATATAACACAACGCAAGCATTGTGATGGGAAATGTGAATATGCACAAGGTCACCATGAACCCACCAGAATCAATCTCAATGTCGCCATTACAATTATTTTAGTGTTACAGATACACATTGCTAGATATAATACTGGTTGCAGTAAGATGGGAGCTATCTGGGTGTGCAGTACATCCGATTTCCAACTCTGATCGGATGTGCACAGGACCACAGATCGGATGGGACCGGATGTAAAACACCTGGGATTTGGCCACTTTTCACCAGATTTCTCATCCTGAATCGGGTGAAAAGTGGCCAAATCGCACTAGTGTATGGCCAACTTTAGTCTATAAGTAATGGGCTCCCATTACTTTATTTCTTAATCAGAGGACCCGGTATTTTCAGCATGGATGACCATACTGTTTATTGCTATTCCCCTTATTGGTAACTGCCTGCACAGTTACATGTATGGAGAAAAAAACAGCCATGTTGTTCAGAATCAGCTCTACATTGCAGAATGTCAAAGTAATACAGAACTGTGTTTACACAAACCTCAATTTATACAACATTTTCCACCTGGGATATATACTAGCCCCATTTCATTTGGGTGTAGTTTGGCGGTCTGACAATTGGGATAACGACGGTCAGTATCCCGACATCGGAATCCCGACTGCCAGTGCTCCGACAAGAGGGCGAGCGCAAAGAAGCCCCTTGCGGGCTCACTGCTTCACTCGCCACAGGTTCTATTCTCCCTCTATGGGGTTGTGGACTCCCACAAGGGGGATTGGCCCTTGTCAGTCGTGAGCCCAACTGTCGGGCATTTAAACCATTGGGAAATCATCCGGCACCCTTTAATTCTATATATACTCTCTTAACAAGCTGTATTCTGTGATTGATCACTGTATTACTTAACTATGAACATTTGTAATTACTGATAAGAAATGTCTTTGGAGAAAAACAAGGTGTTGTGTTGACATATTTCACTTGCTAATCATCACAGACTCAACCAACTTTTTCCTAAGAACACAATAACATTTAGCTTTTATTCATTAAAAGAGCTTAAATCCACGCTAGCAAAACATCCCTTGGTATAATTAGGTTGCATGCTTTGTATACACTACAATGACTCCATTCTCTGACACATAAAATTTACTCCTCTTTTACTTTCATAAGTTTGTCTAATTTATACAAAAACAGATTATTGTTTACACCGAATACAAACAGTTGGTGTTTTTATAAATGTTGAACCACTGTATTCTTTATTGTAATTTAAGCAATTATTATGAACATTACATTTTATGTTAAGCTATTAATGATGCACTGGAATTCTCTGGAAATCTGATCTTACTGGAAATAAAACAGGTTTATAGCATGTTATAAAATGTGTGCTGGTTGGCTGCCACCTAGATTCAGCAAAGGTGCTGTGTGTATCACAGTCATTGTTGAACTGGCTGGGACATACAGTAGCTCTCAGCTTCTCCTTCCTTTATCACTTTATAACTACAACTTTGTGGGCCCCATAGAAAAATTTTGAAAGAGCCTCCCTTCTACAGAGAAGCCTTTATTTAGATCTGATCGCAGTACAAATTTGTTCTCAAAATGGGCAAAACTATGTGCACTGCCGGTGGGGCAGATGTAACATGTATAGAGAGTTAGATTTGTGTGAGGTATTTTGTTTCTGTGCAGGAAAATATTGGCTGCATTACTTTTACACTGCAATTTTGATTTCAGTTTAAAAAAACTCCACCCAAATGTAACTCTCTCTGCACATGTTACAGTACATCTGCCCCACCTGCAGTGCACATGGTTTTGCATATTTTGAGAACAACTTTGAACTGCGATCAGATCTGAATAAGGGCCTGAGTGGAGGTACAAGGTGGCACACACAGACAGTAGAGTAGGGATACAGCCGCTGGGTCCTAGCTCCTGCACAGTTTACAGGCTGGCTATACTATTTGATGGGGAAGGGGGTAATCATGGTACCATGGATCTGCTCTCTCTGCTTTCAGTGGCAGGAAGGAGCATTTGCAGTGCAGCATAATGACATTGCTATGTCAACAACAGAGACCCGGTAATGGTGCACATGCTCAAAGTGACAGCACTGGCCACGGGGCATACGAGGCATACATGCCAGTATTTCTATTCGCAAGCCGTTCATATGGTGACTGACAGGAAGTACCACCAGTTTAATGGAAGTGTAAAGGAAAACGAAAGGCGTTTCAAAAAAATGCTGGGAGTGTCAGTGAAAATGCAGGTGTGCCAAAGCCTATTAGGGGAGTGTTTGTGATGTCAGCTCCTGCCTCTGGAGCTGCTTGGTCAGGCTGATTTCATTGCAGTCTCTGGCTACTCTGAGCCTGGGATAAGTGGTGACTAGTGAAAAAAAAACCATTGTGAGCGTCTTACGAATGGATTTAGAAATTTTTTCACGGCTGAAAAGTCTTTGCTAGCCATTCACATCCATTCGCACAGAGTACACATTCATTCGCAAGGCAGGATTTCATTATAGAAGGGTGGTGTCTACCTGATCGCTGGCCGATGCACATTCGCAGCCACGTGATCAGGTCTGAATTGACCTCATAGAGTACAACTCTCCATAGAAGTGCATATACCCCAATTAATAAAGAAAATAATGCACCTCATTCAGATAGCACCCTTAGCAGTCAACTACTTCAGTAAAAAGTCAAATAAAAAGTCAAATATGTTTAAAATAATTCAGTTGGGAGCAAGATTAAAAGCGCCAAATTTGGTCGCCCCACCGTCTTTCTCTGGGGAGAAAACTGTTGGGAGTCCAAAGGTTGTTGGGAGGCAAGGTGTAGTTCTCCTAGTGGCCACCTCCAGTGGGAAAGGTGGGGAGAGGTTTACACAGACTGGGGACGGGTGTCACTCACACACACAGGCATTCATGCACACACACAAACACATACACTTTACCCTTACCGCTGTTGCAGAAGATCCGGCAGCTGTAGCTTCGGAAGGTGAGTAATAACACACTAATTAGGCTTACTGGAGTCTACAACTTAATTAGTCCAGAGAGGGGGCATTCTTGAGCCGGGATTTTTCTCAAAATGATTTTAGAAAAAAATCATACTATCTCTGGAGGTACATGAAAAAATATGTGGTGATTTCTCTAGAAATTCCCATGTCACATTTTCAGTCCTAAAATTGAATACCAAAACCACACAACTGCAAACAATTGAATTCGATCTGGTTTTAGTTTCTAAAGAAATACAGCAGCAGTTTAAATCCTGAACTTGTACAAATGTTTCCACTACAGATATTGATTACAGATATCAAACACACACCAACCAGGTACAGTATCAATCATATTGCAGTCTCCAATCTCAAGAACGGATCGTACATGCGCACAGTGTGCAGTGCCCATGTGCGGTCATTCAATAATCGTCAGGGCTGCAATTTGAAAGCTCTGTATTCTAATCAGAATCGGGCCCTAAGGACCCTTAAAAACCAAAACTGCGACTACTTTCTCTAATATGCTGGGAGTCTCTCTCCATAATGCAATTTAATTGCAATTGAATTGCAGAAATGCAAACACAAAGCAGAATTGCAATGCACACACATTTATATGGCAGCCCTCTGCCTGAGCAGCCTATTTGTGAAGCCAGCCACAGGTCCTTACAATATCACATATTATTTTAATATTCTATTATTTTTTGAAGTACAGGAAAAATCTATTAACAATTCCAATAGTGGCTCAAAAAGGAGCAAGGTTGTATTTAACTATTCATAGTTTGATGCATATTTAAGCCATGTATAATTTACTCTCCTCCATTTTAATGATTTAATTTTGCTTTATATGTTTAATCATATTTATAACTTAAAATCTAGAAACTTTAATATTAATACTAGACTTTAAACACATTTTCACATTTTTAATATATTAATATTACCATTTTGTTTTTAAATAACTAAAATGATAGGATATTTTTTAGATGTATTTTCTCATTACCTTTCATTCAGGAGCCAGATGTACTACCTCTGTTATATACTTATAAATAACAATGAAAGCGCAGTGCTCTTTATTTGATATAATGCCAATTTTAGATGTCATTATACTGCTGATCCACTGACAACCCTAAATTTATATATTATGTTCTCATACATTCTACTCATACTTGCAATGATATAATATGGTATTATTTGTATACCGTATTTAATAACTATATCCTACACCTTATGGCTAGAAAACATTTTTAAATGCAATAACACATTCCATCTTCATTATGCACAAATACTGTATATATTTTGTGAAGTAAGCAATTTTAGTCTATTGACTTACAGTATTCCTTGTATTTTGAATTACCAAATCAGTTTTTGTATTTACCTACTGTATTTCATTATAATATCAAGGTATAGCATCAAAACTTTAATACAATACAATGATCTGTTCATGATATTGACATATAAGCACAAAGTATAATAAATGCAGTCATCACATTGACATTATAGAATGTTGACATTCACAATTTTGACAAAATGTCAACATTCACAATGTTACCACTGCCATTTATTGAAAATCACATTGTCGTAGTTTACAATGTTGACATTCTGGTAATGTCAAAAATATGTCAGTGTCAACATTGTAAGGTTGAATACCAACATTCTGAATGTCAGGCCATGTCAACATTATCATTTTGATATTCTAAATGCCCACATTACATGATTATGCAAAATGCAACATTACTTGCATGGGTACAATATAATGGGGGCAATGGGTGCCAATCTGGGGTTAAAGTGAGGGGGAACAGGGTGGAACTGAGTTCCACCACCTCTAATGGTGAGGTGGAACATTTTAACCTTCACATTGGCCCTGCACAGTAATTCTCACAGTAAAGCATTCTAGTTTGCAGGGGGATGACAAAAACCCTACCACTGGCCCTGTCTCTGCCTAATGAGGGGAGGGGAGTCGGGGTAATTAGGTGGCACAGAGAAATGAGTTCCACCACCTCTGCATGACCATTTTAAGCCCTGGAATGCTATGTGATACAGAAGCTGAGGGGCCTGAACCCAGGTTGTAAATTTGAATACCAATTTCTCAGAATTACCTAATAAGCATTTGAGTGTGATTTATCGCCCACTGTGAATTGTGTGACAATTTCAGTGAGTGTGTAGTGATGTTATAATGGTAAGGGGCACTATAAAATAGTTCCTAATTTGAACTGGAGGCCACTGTAATATGGTAGCAGCTAGATCCTCTTCATCGTCACGACCTTTCCCATCATGCACTGGGTCCATGTGCACCTGAAATGGGAATATAAACTTTTGGCGAGTGAAGTGAGCCACTGTGCCTGTAGTGTGGAAAGTGAATTAAGCCCGCGAAGGTCCACTGTAGCTGAAACAAAAAGAAAATAACCTACACCAACCTAAATTACAGACAAAATAAAGAAAAGCTGTAAGGACATCAAACAACTTCCGCCCTCAGCTCACATCACATCCGGATCCTTTCCACAAAGGGAAAATAGTCAAAACCACTGTAATATGGCACGACATTAACTGGAGAGCACTGTAGTATTAGGTCACTATAATCTTATCGGCTCATTGTAATTTGGAGGACACTATAATGTTACATAATAAGAACTGGGGCACTTTAATGTGGCACAATATGAAATATATGCACTATAATGTGGCATAATATGAACTGGGGCACTGTATTGTGGCATCATTTGAACAGGGGACACTGTAAATATGGGAATTGGGGACACTGTGTGGTATAATGTGTACTGGCAGGCCCTATAGAGGGAGATGTTGTAAACTCATTAACTTCAATGTTTCATCAAATAAATTGGGGCACAACTAATGGGCATAATATCAATTATGGCACTACTATGGTTGAGAAAATTAACCAGGGCACTACTATGGTTCATACATTTAATAACTGCTGTGGAGAGGTGTCTCTCAATAAGCATTAGGAAAGGGGGCCCACAAAGTTGCGATGGGGCCCACAAAGTTCTTGTTATGAACCTGATAATGTTTAATTTGTACAATGCACACTTTTTTAAAGTACAATATAGTGTTGGTACTGGATGCATATGAGAAATCATCACATGGCTGGGATAGTTATAGTGTGTACACACAGAGAGATTCCTTTGCTATACGACTTAAGATTTGATTGCTATGCAATCTTTGCTAACTCTGTACTATTTACATATAATTCATGCTATCTACATTTTTGCACTATATAGTCATTGCCGCACAGCAATTGGCTTTTCAATTTCAGCTGAACGGGAGTGCGCATCGGCTTCGAATTGTGATAGAAAGCTTAAAAACATGTTCTATCTCCATACGATGTATATGTGATCCTGATTCGATTTTGACTATATAGTCAAAATTGAATGTCAAATTGTAAATATGTGTACACAGCATCAGAGATACACCATGGCTAGTCAAGCTGCTCATACCAACATCAGGTGGGCCTGTTTGCTCGGGAAGGAGGGCAGGAACCATTGGAAGAGCTACTTCTATGCCTTCTCATTGTACACATAATTAATTTGCTTGCCACATACACCAGGGGAAATGATTGCAACAAAGCAAGGGTGTATAGTTTTTGTCCAGGGCCACTACAGATGAAATAAGGGAGTAAGCCTGCCCCCCAGTGGTGCAAGTAGGAAAAATGACTTAGTGGTACTGTGCTGCGCGCCGTAGGCGCGCGGCGAAAAATGGGCGTAGTCATGGGCGTGGTCAGGGGTGTGGTCATGACACTAGGGGGAGTGGCTAGAATATTGCACGCCGAAGGCACATGGCCAAAATTTACACAGTAATGCCTGTTATGCGTCACACACCCATACATATGACCCAAGCCATAATGCCCGTTACACATTATGCCCCACACCATAATGCTCATTGCACCGCACAACTGATGCTCATTACTAATATACCCCCACAGTGCCAGATATGCCCCCACAGTGCCACACATATGCCCACACAGTGCCAGATGTCATATGCCCCACAGTGCAACACATATGCCCCCAGTGCCATATATCATATGCCCCCACAGTGCCACACATATGCCCCGTGCCAGATATCATATGTCCCACAGTGCAACAGATATGCCCCCACAGTGCTAGGTATGCCCCCACAATGCCAGATATGCCCACCACAGTGCCAGATATGCCCCCAGTGTCAGATATGCCCACACATATGCCCCCAGTGCCAGCCATATGCCCCCACAGTGCCAGACAGAACCATATATGCCCCCACAGTGCCAGATATGACCCCAGTGTCAGATATGCCCACACATATGCCCCCAGTGCCAGCCATATGCCCCCACAGTGCCAGACAGAACCATATATGCCCCCACAGTGCCAGATATGCCCCCAGTGTCAGATATGCCCACACATATGCCCCCAGTGCCAGCCATATGCCCCCACAGTGCCAGACAGAACCATATATGCCCCCACAGTGCCAGATATGCCCCCACGGTGCTAGGTATGCCCCCACAATGCCAGATATGCCCACCACAGTGCCAGATATGCCCCCAGTGTCAGATATGCCCACACATATGCCCCCAGTGCCAGCCATATGCCCCCACAGTGCCAGACAGAACCATATATGCCCCCACAGTGCCAGATATGCCCCCACGGTGCTAGGTATGCCCTCACAATGCCAGATATGCCCACCACAGTGCCAGATATGCCCCCAGTGTCAGATATGCCCACACATATGCCCCCAGTGCCAGCCATATGCCCCCACAGTGCCAGACAGAACCATATATGCCCCCACAGTGCCAGATATGACCCCAGTGTCAGATATGCCCACACATATGCCCCCAGTGCCAGCCATATGCCCCCACAGTGCCAGACAGAACCATATATGCCCCCACAGTGCCAGATATGACCCCAGTGTCAGATATGCCCACACATATGCCCCCAGTGCCAGCCATATGCCCCCACAGTGCCAGACAGAACCATATATGCCCCCACAGTGCCAGATATGCCCCCACGGTGCTAGGTATGCCCCCACAGTGCCAGATATGCCCCCACAGTGCCACACATATGCCCACAGTGCCAGAAATGCCCCCCACAGTGCCAAATATGCCCCCACAGTGCCAGATATGCCCCCAGTGTCAGATATGCCCACACAGTGCCACACATATGCCCCCAGTGCCAGCCATATGCCCTCACAGTGCCAGCCAGATCCATATATGCCCCCACAGTGCCAGATATGCCCCCAGTGCCAGATATGCCCCCACAGTGCTAGGTATGCCCCCCACAGTGCCAGATATGCCCACCACAGTGCCACACATATGCCCCCAGTGCCAGATATGCCCCCACAGTTTCCCCCACAGTGCCAGCTGCAGAACAGCACAACTCACCGTTGGTTGCTGCAGCCTGTTCTCACTCTCTCCCGCTCCAGCCGCTGCTTCCCCCCGCCGCCATCTCCGCGCCGCCAACTCCGCGCCGCTGCTGCTGCTTAGGGAGAGGAAGGAGAGATGCGAGGTGCGCTCCCCGCCCCTCCCCTCCATAGGAAATCTGCTGTGGCGGGGGGCAGTGGACCTGTACAGGCCACGCCCCCCGCCACTTACATATGCGCGCATGCGCACAATGTTGATAGGGGGTAATTTCTTATGGCGGTACGGGGTACCGGCACCCTACGTTTTAGTGGTACGCCGTACCACCCCGTACCGCCTTTCTTGCAGCACTGCTGCCCCCCCTCCCCCCCCCCCCCACCCCAACCTCCCCAATGTTAGCTCTCCTCACTGATTATAAAGGTCAAATGATAAATGATAGCTAGAAGTTTAATGGCTGCTAAGGACAACATCTATACTTGTTTGATACACCCCCCCCCCCCCCCCCCTTAGCTACAGCTTTGTGGACATCTAGTAGAGAGCTTATTGCAATAAGTGAAAGTAATGTGTAGTTGTTTGTCAGTGTTGATGGTGCACTGCCACCTGTTGTCTGTAGCCGTTATTGTATCCATGCAAGTGCATTAGAATTCACAATTATACACAATGTACTTGCTTATACGGATATGAACATCACAATATATACATTTTACTAGCACCTCTTTATTGTATCAACCTTTTTATATGGTATTACATTTTTCACATTTTATATTGCTACTTCATTTCAAGGCTAACTGTATACCTTTAGTATTTCTATATTTATGTGAGCCCATTAATTTGACATGTATAATTTCTTCCATCGGTTCTTTCTGTGGCCTTCATAATGCTGGAAGTCAAGAAGGCAGACAGTGTATAAGCCAAGGTAAAACCACAGTCATAAAAACTAGAGCGACAAATGCATTAGAGATCCTGCGCCAAATGCATTAGACGGAACACATTTAACATTAATTCTGAGGAGATTTCATGATATAGAATTAGAAAATGTGAACCTGCGTAATGATAAAAATCTTAGACCTTTAGATAAAGGAATACTTATTTCAGAATTATTATGACCATGATACTTTCATGATGCAGATTGAACAGCAATAAAGCAGTATCTATGTTGATGTACAGTAAGTACAAAACTTAACAATGAAAATTGATGTATCTTGAAACCAAGCCACCTGAGATTTGCCCTGAAGCAGTATAAGTGATGATTATCTTAAATACATTTGGCTGAGCACACTCTAATACTGCAGCCAAATGTGGCAATATTATGTGGTGGCCTCAGTAAGATGGCGATGCAGCACAATAATCCACTAGACTTTTGGCTCTCTCATGACACCACTTTGTTTTCTCATTTTGCACTTTTTTGTCTCTATTGTCAGGCCCATGAGACAAAATTCTAGGTGTTATCTCATTTAGCCATCAACTCACTGTACATGGCCAAATCCAATGTTCTGCTGGGGCTGAACTGCAGTATGTTTTCTTTAATAGAGGAGGGGCAGTTCCATGCAGGCCCCCATTTGCCAGTGCATATTCTTAAGGTGTCCATACACGATACAATGGTGCTGTGCGATGTGATGCGTGCTCCCGCGGTCATCCCATCCCACAGCACATAAAGTCTGTGCAGCCCGTGCTTTTTGAACTAGGTCGCGATTGCATTGCAACGCATGCAAATCTAGTTCAATACGCACAGAAAATATTGTACCTTGTATGGACACCTTTAGTAAATTCTGAAACTGTTCGATTCTTCTGCTGATATTCAGGAAAATGGCATCTGTGCCATTTTCTCAGTGACTTTTGTAGTGCCAATTGACTGGTAGATATCATGAATGGATGCATGGTGTGCACCACACACCCTGCACACACCCCATGTTTAACTCGCATGTGAAGTCTCCTTTAAAGGGAAATATTTGGACTAACTGTACCTACTAGATCAAGATACTGTACACAGGATGGGATCCTGGACTTTTATGCTAAAACTCTACTCCATCTATCTTTTCTGCCAACCCAACAGATAATTTATTTTCTTCACACAAAAATAAATAAACTTTTTATGTCCGCTTGACAAGTCACTTGACAAATTCACAGCTTTACAAGTTCACCGACGCTGAAATCTTAATAGCTGTCAATCTGTGTATTATTGGTATTATTGGGGGTGGGAGTTATCTTAATATGCTTTTACCTTAAGGTTAAGTAGAGATATTGCCTTGGATAAAACTTTAAATAATGTTAAACCCCCCCAAAAACTAAATTGTGCCTGATACCCGACTGCACACAAATTGGCTATTTACGGTAGTGTCAAAGTGGCAGCTCTATTGGGTGCAGAGGAAAACTTGTGATGCCAATGGATGTACAGTATGTGCTGCTCTAGAACGGCATATTGGGTAAATGCTTGTCAGGGGCTTTTTCATATAGAAGGGGGCCCGTGTGAAGACTCCAGGTGAGCCACCTCCTCTTCACAGCACAGTAGACTCTGGCATTGTGCCAGGACTCCATAAACTTGGTGCCTGCCATGTTCTGCAAAATTCCTGCTGCGCATGTGCAGTGGCTATTTTAACATAAATTTTTTGATGCAACTGCAGCTCAGGAGCGGAACTCTGGGGTAGTAAATACTGACTGCTTTATTTTTACACTGCAATATAGATCTCACTTTGAAGTAAAACCCCACCCAAATCTAATTCTCTCTGCACAAGTTACATCTGCCCCACCTGCAGTGCACATGGTTTTGTACTGTATATTTGAGAAGGAATATGCCATTGCGAGTGAACCAGAATAAGGGCCAAAATGTCAAAAAAACAATAATAGTAAATGTCAGGTCAGCATATTTATTTTTCATCCAGTACAAGAAAAATGAGGTACTTGTGTAGTTTCACGGCGCCCAACATATCGGATGCGATATCGACCGATATATTGGATGTGATATCGGCCGATATATCAGATGTGATATCGGCCGATATATCGGATGTGATATCGGCCGATATATCGGATGTGATATCGGCCGATATATTGATGCGATCCGAAGCGAATTTTGACCTGTTCATAACACCACTATCGTCTACGCATTGGAGTTGATTCCATACAGTGTGGCGAGCGTAGCAAGCCCCGCGAGGGGACGCGGACTAGTGAGCTCGCCACACTATATAAAATCAACTCCATGCATAGAGGATAGTGGTGTTATGAACAGGTCAAAAATCGCTTCGGATCACATCGATATATCGGCCGATATCGCATCGGATATATCGGGTGCCGTGAAACTACACAAGTACCAAAAACGATAACAATAATATTCTACTGTAGTATAATGTGCTTATAATGTAAAAATATATTATTTCACTATACACTGAGGGAGTTTTGACATCAATAAATAACATACTGTACAATGACAAGATACAGAAGGTAAAGATAGCCTTACGCAAACGTGCTAGCACTCTACTGATCTAGTCTGATTGTGGAGGATCACAAGGTGGAAAATCAGTAGAGGGCCAGTGCCAAAGCCAGGGTACTGATTTGTCCTCCTAATGTGCAGCACTGTAATCGTGTCATGCTTTCAAAACAATCCACAATATACATTTTTCCCAATATCAACTTCTATATACTGTATCTTACTTAATTGGATCCACTGTGCAGTAGAGTTTACCTAAAGACAGCGGATATTCCAGAACTATAGATTATTTGATCTTCAGGAGGCAGATATGATATACAATCCTGCACCCGTCACTCAATCAACCCACCAAACTGTCATCAGCTGTTTTGACAATTCACAGAAAAAATAGTTTTTTTCTATGAGCTTTTTTCTTGTACTTCCTCTCTATAATGTCACATTTCTCATCAGGGCCGGTGCAAGGCATCGGAGCGCCCCAGGCGAGTCGTGGTGGGGGCGCCCCGGTGCCGGGGGGAGGGAGGGGGGGGGGTGGTACCTGTGTAAAAAAATTGCTGCCCCGGCGTCCCTGCAGTGCTGGGGCGGTCAGGGGTGTCCGTGCCGTAGGGGTACCTGCCGCGCCGTCATGTGTATAAAGCTGGCTGCGGCCGGTGGGGTCCCTGTAGTGAATAGCAAATAACTAGCGCTTCCCGCGCGCATAGCGCTAGTTATTTGCTATTCACTACAGGGACCCCGTCGGACGCAGCCAGCTTTATACACATGACGGCGCCGCAGGTACCCCTACGGCACGGACACCCCTGACCGCCCCAGCACTGCAGGGACGCCGGGGCAGCAATTTTTTTACACAGTTCGCTGGGGGTGAGGGGCGAACTGCCGCCCTCCAGGTGCCGGCACCCTAGGCAAATGCCTAGAGCTGCCTAGTGGTGGCGCCGGCCCTGTTTCTCATTAGATACTGTTCACATTGTTACTAAAAAGCTAACTGCAAATATCATGTTGATTTTCCTATTAAGTCTAAAATCTACACTTTTATGAAGTTCAAAATCCTTTATGAATAGTGAAAAAGAATACTTGTGTATTATCATGGCGCCCCCGATATTAAGTCGCACGACTTTTAATCGCATCGCATGCCATACACCCGATGCACACCGATGCGATGCGATTTTAAATTGTATAAGCACCCTAATGGGTGCTTACAATGTTAAATGCACCCCCACGCCCACCCCCAGTATGAACGCCACGCTTTGGGCTCGGTGGCTCGCTGCGCTCGCCACACTATATTTAATCAACTCCATGCCGACGTGGATAGTGGAGGTATGAAAAGGTCGGAGGACGCGTACCACCACCCCTCGCGGGCTCGCTGCGCTCGCCATGCTTTGGGTTCACGTTCATAGCATTTAACATTGTAAGCCCCCATTAGGGTGCTTATAGAATTTAAAATCGCATCGCATTGTATGGCATTGTATGCCATATACAATGTCATACAATTTTAACATTGTATGACATCGGGGGAAATCTCGTCGCATCGCATCGCATATCATCGCTTGCCTTATGGTCTGCGATGCGATGGGCGCTGTGATAGTACACAAGTACCTGAAAAATACATGGCGACCTTTTGACTCTCGACCTTCCCCATATTGACTTAGTGCTTGTTATTGACCTAATGACCCTGTCCCATGTCGACCTTTTCAGGGTTTCACCCTTCAATGCTTGACCCAATGTATGTCGACCTTCCTGTGGTCAACCCTATGAACCACACCCAGTAGGAAAGTAGCCAGAAGACATGATGGGGCAGAGGAACCTATATATTATCTACAACTGTTTTTCAAAAGGGGACAATATGGAGACAATGGGACAGTCCCATCAGATGTGAAGAAGGACTCTTCCTATGATGTCTGACTATTTAGCAACGCTTATCTGCTAGGCCAGTGTCTCTGAAAAAGACTTCCCCATTGAAATCTTCCAATAAATGCTGTACTTAATGATTGACAGTACTGAGCATCAATGGCTCATTCATAAATGGTAAAGTTACTGTCACCAGAGCTTTACAAAACCCATGTGGGGATGGGGTCATATGGTCGAGCGTAAAAAGGTTGACAGTCATTAGGTCGACCACTATTGGTCAACACACGCATAAAAGGTTGACATGCATTAGGTCGACACACACAATGGTCGATATAAGCAAAAGGTCGACATGGAAAAGGTCGACTTGAAAAAGGTTGACATGGTAAATGGTAGATAACACCATATGAAGTTGACATTAGCTGCTGGGAAAAGCATTGAAAAGTAAGAGAACTATGGTAGCGGTGGTATCCACTAATAAATATTTACAGTAATATAATATGATGAGATATAAAATATATAAAGTAAGTATGATTAATTTGTGATATATCATGGATAATACTCCATAGAGAAAACAACCTACAACATATTTTAATGCACATTATTTCTAAATAGCAGCGGCTGCAGGGCTGACCATGTTGTGGTTGATGGACTACACATGTGCACGGTCTTATGTGCAAATGTGCAAGTCCACTGTGTGAACGGCCACGGTGTTTTACAATGTTGCCAGACTGTTCACAAGGGTCAGTGGGGGCATGGGGCGGTGGGTCTGTGTGTTGCCCATGGGATCGTTTAATGTTTCATGGGCATCCTGCAAATGCTGGGCGTTTAAATGGGACTGCGGGCAGGAGGAGATGTGCGTGATGACAGCCGCACCCCCTGTCTTTGGCGGAATGGTCCACTGACTTATATTTGTGTGGCCTGAAGAAATAATTTCGATGGTGGCCGTGGATGTGGGGGTGATTTTTCGGGCAGTGGGGCAGGCCCTTTTGGACAAACTTTGCAATTTACAGAGAAAACCAGAAACAGGGCCTATATGTTCTGGATGAATCCCACAGAGATCAGCAGGGCTGTATGCATAAGTCTTCATACCCTCTTTCTAAGCCCAATAAATATCAATGACCTAACAACACGTACAGTACTTTTTTATTTATTTATTAACAGTTTCTTATATAGCGCATACATATTACGCAGCACTTTACAGAGAATATTTGAACATTCACATCAGTCCCTGCCTCAGTGGAGCTTACAATCTATATTACAGTATATGAATTAATGACATTTCAATTTGATCAAATCATTGCACCATTGCCAAGCAAACTCTTTTCCTTTTTTGTTGTAATTCCCATGGCTTCACATAGCGTCACGTACCCTATGTATCTCCAGTTTATCTCTTCTCCAGGCCTAATACATCTGCCCCATAGTCCCTTTGGAGGTGGTAGGATATAGTTGTAGTTCACATGGCTTCACAGGGTAGGGTAGGTAACGTCATTTGCGTATTGACGTTATAACGCAGCAGCGTCATGACATCCTGATGCGACCACCGCACATTTGATCCGCCCCCTTCAGTCTGAGCAGCGCGTGTGGGGGGAGCTGAAGGGCTGCTGCTGTCAGGATGGAGTCGGAGCCGGTAGGTGGGCATATGGCTCTGTGGTCCCAAACTGCATCTTTTCCTTGCTCCTCCAGCTTCAGTGGCTCATGGTGCTGCTTCTGATAGCCGGTGGGCTGCCTCTGCTGTGTACAAACACCACCTTTTCTCCTGCCATCTACAAATATGTGTACAGTATTAAGGGGTGGGGTGCAGAAATTTTAATTAGAGGACAGGGGGCTAATATTAATAATACTGGGGGGGCTGTTATGTGGGCAATGTTTAAGGTGCACTACTTGGGGGAATTGTGTGCAAGGGACATTACTGGGGGAATAATATGGGCATTACTTGTGTGGCATAATGTGCAATGGGCATTATGGTGTGTGGCATAATGTAATGGGCAATATAGTGTGCGGCAATGTGTAATGACCATAACGTTGTGTTCCAAAATGTGTAATGGGCATTACGGTGTGTTCCCTAATGTGTAATGCCTCCTTTTTGTGATGCCATGCCTCCTTTCCATGAGACCATGCCCCTTTTTGCAGCACGACTTTGCTGCACAAGGGTCCCGTCTGCCGCAGGTGGGCCTGTGTGCTGAAAATGCCAGGGACGATTTCTGGTCCAATGACAGTGGCTGCCAATCACATTGATTATAGAGTAAATTTGATTTAGTCCTTGCCTACATCTGCAAGTGCCACACAACACCACAGGATCCCAGGATACACCAGTTTGGGAACCAGTGCTCTACACAAAGAAAAATAGTTGATAGTTTTTTAAATACACACAATAAAATGACAGTGAATCTAATATCGACATGTTCATTATTTTCACAGACGGCATGGTACAAGGAGTTTGGAAAGTTAATTTGCAGTGTTCAGTGTCTCTGACTCAGGGACAGATTATCCAAGGGGCAACAGGGGCGGTCGTCCCGGGACCCACACACATTAGGGACCCCCAGAGACTGCTTTATAAATTGGAGCAGTCTCTTAAAAAGCATTTTGTGGGGGGCCCCAGGGACAGGCAGCACACACTCAGAAGAACCAGAAGGTTCCTCTGCCTCCCCGTGCTCTCTCCCAGCATTTGCCCTGCTGCTGATCATTGCTGATTGGTCAGCACGGCTAGACCCCTGTCCCAGCGGCTGTACACAATAGCAGCCACTGCAGAGGTGTAAATTAACCTCTCCCCAAGCCCCCCTGTGTACCTGGGCTGTTCCTGCTGTTAAAAAAACAATTGGATGGTCGCGATATTCCGATGGTCGCGATGTTCCCGACTGATGTTTGAAAAAAAAACTATTTTTTTTTTACAAATATCAACAAAAAAATTTAATGGTGGGGGGCCCCCACACATATGTTCCCCGGGCCCCCACCAGCCTTAATCTGGCCCTGACTGACTGCAGAACTACATTGCAGCTGTGCGAGGCCAGAAAAAGGAAACTTTCACACTAATATTGATAAGTATGTAACAAATTCTGTTTTATATGCAAATTGTTTAAAACCAATTATTTTGTCATATAACTCTTATTCTTTGCTGGGAGATCTAATTAGCACACAGTCACTGTAGAGGATGTTTTTGTAATAACATATAAGAGCCTATGCCAGGAGCCAGGTAGTCCTGTGTGCTTTAAATGCCAGGGCCTATTTTAAGACCCAATCCCATCCTGCTTTCAGTCCAGTAGGTATCAGAGTTAAGCATTGGAGTAATGGGGCATTCACATGAGGTGATGTTAGCCCTATTTCTAAGCATTCACCATCACCTGACATGGGGCAGTATTCAATGATAAATTATGCTATGTGCAGCGAATCCTGTTTAGGATTCGCTGCACATTCGCAGGGTTTCGGAGGGTTGGAGCATTCGCTACCAGCCCTCCTTGTCACCCTATTCAACTCCGCAGGGGCTCGCTTCCCCTGACGGCGATTTTTAACGCCTGTGGCGAACACCGCAGGGAGGGTGGGACGGTGGCAGGCAGGGAGATGGAAGCCTCCCTCCCTGTGCTGGAATGTGTGGGGGGGGAGGAGGGCACCCGGGGACACAGGCAGCAGAAGCTGGCAGGGGACGCGGGTAGCGAGCCGCTGCACTGGTCCCACTCGTGCATATGTAATGAGTGGGACCAGTGTGAAGTGAATATTTAATGAGCGGCTCCCCGCCCCCTGCTGGCGAATGTGTATATATTCATGTGCTGAAAGCACATAAATAAAAATAGCATGCCCCTTCACAAAATAAAATTACCGTATATACTCGAGTATAAGCCGAGTTTTTCTGCCCAATTTTTTGGGCAGAAAACCCCCTCCTCGGCTTATACTCGAGTCAAGTGTAAATTCACATCGGCGGAGCCGGCAGAACACTAGCTCCGGGCGCAGACATATCACAAAGCGCCGGAGCTGTGCACTGCTGCCGCCGGCTCCCCTGCCTTATCCGCCCGCTCTAACCGCTCACCAGCCGTTTCCCTACCTTGCCCGCCCGTTCTCCCGCCGGCGCCGCGCTGCAGCAGGACAGAGCAGGGGCCGGACACACGCAGGAGTGTCAGAGGTTGACACTTCCTGCCTGGTGCTCTGCTCCCTCTGCTCCGTCCTGCGTCTAAAGTACCGGTACTGTGAATAAAGGTACCGTACCAACATGAAATGTTACCGTAAATAAATTCTGGTGTGTGTGTGGGGGGGGGGGGGGTGGCAGTGAGGGGGCTCTGGGTGCCGTATGTGCTGTAATTTATTACCTTTATGCTGTTTTTTTACACACTATGTGTACTGTGCATGTCTGTGTGTGTGTATGTGTGTGTATGTAATGTATACTGTGCATGTTTGTGCGTGTATGTATACTGTGCATGTCTGTGTGTGTATGTATACTGTGCATGTGTGTGTATGTATACTGGGCATGTGTGTATACTGTGCATGTGTATGTATACTGTGCAAGTGTGTGTATGTCTGTGTCAACTGTGTGTATACCATTTGTGTGTTTTTGTCAGTATTGTTTGTATACATTGTGAGTTCTTCGCTGTTTGTATGTATACTACCGGTAATACCGTATGTGTGTGTGTGTCAGATGTCTGTATGTATTACCGTATATACCGTATGTGTGTCACCTGTATGTTTGTATGTACCGTATATTATGTGCTTGTGTGTGTCGGCTATGTGTATGTATAATATGTGTGTATACCGTATGTTTATGCATGCTAGGTGTGTTTGTGTCAGCTATGTGTATGTATACGGTACGGTACTATGTGTGTGGCTGTAAATTGGTTACCGTATATACAAGGACCTGTGCAGCATACCGTAAGTTGCGGTCATATCTGAAGATTTTAAACTACCGTAAGCAACATGCTGCGACATCATTTTGGAGGAGACAGACACTAGAGGTGAACATGACCTCTAGTGTCTGTCAGAGGAGCTCAGCGCTTTGATTTACCGGTATCTACCTATGCCTATGTATACCTACCGGCATACCATATATGCCCTATATACGGTATGCCCTATGACTACCGTATATGTACTGTATCTCTGCTCCTACCTCTATACTGCTCTGCGTACTGTGCCCCTACCTCTATCTAGTGTGCCCCTACCTCTATACTGCTCTGCGTACTGTGCCCCTATCTGTATACGGTATCTAGTGTGCCCCTACATGTATACCAATCTAACACAGGCTGCTCTCTGCAAACATACGGTAGTTATGCTATCACAAGTTTTGTGTGGTAAAGTCTATCTGTCTTACTGCATTCTATTGCCACATACAGTATTTTGGGAATTACCGGTATACACTACGCTTTTTTTTATTCTGTTAGAAATGGATCCCACTACCTCTAATACTGGATCAAAACAAAAACGCAGGTCATACGAAGCTGGTTTCAAACTTAAGGTTGTAGCAAGAGCAGAAGAAAGCAATAACAGCATTGCAAGTAAGGAATTTTGTGTTGACGAAAAACAAGTGAGGGAGTGGCGGAAAATGAAAGCTGACTTGGAAAAAATTCCAAAGGCAAAAAAAGCTCGACGTGGTTTAATGACTTCATATGGGGCTCTAGAGACTGTATTGCATAAATGGGTTATGGAGTGTCGTCAAAATGGCTACTGTGTAACACGCATGGGAATTCGCTTACGTGCCCTTCAAATGGCTAAAGACGACAAACTAAAAGCACCAGGCATTGAAAATTTAGTTGCGTCAGCAGGATGGTGTAGCCGCTTCATGAACAGGTTTGGCCTATGTTTGCGGCAAAGAACAAAGATTGCACAGAAGTTGCCAAAAGACCTTGATGAAAAAATGATGTCATTCCATTCATTCATCATAAAACAAAGAAGGATCCATAACTACGACCTGGGAGATATTGGGAATATGGATGAAACACCTATGACCTTTGATCTTCCAAGCAACAGAACTGTGGCAAGTTTGTGAGACAAAACTATTTTACTCAGGACCACAGGAAATGAAAAAAAACATTTCACAGTCGTTCTCTCATGTTTGGCTAATGGAACTAAGCTGCGGCCTGTCATTATTTTTAAAAGGAAGACATTGCCTAAAAAGGTGAAATTTCCACCACGAATAACAGTGCGGGCACATATTAAAGGCTGGATGGACGAAGAAGGAACAAAAAAATGGCTGGAAGAAATTTGGAACGGACGACCAGGAGCAGCCTTAAAGAAAAAACCTTCATTGCTAGTTTGGGATATGTTCAGGGCCCACACATCTGATAACATAAAAAAAATTGGCAAAGTCTTCTCAAGTTACTTTGGCCGTTATTCCAGGTGGGCTTACATCTGTATTACAGCCCCTAGATGTGTGTTTAAATAAACCTTTCAAAGACCGTGTGCGAAAGATGTGGCATGAATGGATGTCATCTGGTCAAGCGCAACTGACAAAAGTTGGAAATCTAAAGAAGCCCGACATAGAATTGATAGCAAAGTGGGTTCGTTATGCATGGGAAGATATTCCAGAAGACATGGTGCAACGTGCCTTTAAGAAATGTGGCATTAGTAATGCTATGGATGGCAGTGAAGACAGCGCTTTGTATGAGAACGACAGCAGTGATGGCGATGACTGCGAACTTAGTGATGATGACAATGTCTACGCTGATACCCTCACACCGACTGAAGCTGAAGCTCTATTTGGAAATACAGATGATGAGGAGGAATCCAGTTTTGAAGGATTTTAACCCTTGTGTTTTAGCTTAGTTGCTGATTGAGCTGTTTTTGTACCGGTACTTTTAAGTTATTGTTGATACCATATTGTTTAGGTTGACCCTCTTTTCTACTTGAAGAACAATAGTTTACCGTTTTTATTTGAAATACATATTCAAAAACCTACTGATGCCTCAATTAATGTAGTTTTATTGGTATCTATTTTAATTTTGTAATTTACCAGTAACCGCTGTGTTTCCCACCCCCGGCTTATATTCGAGTCAATAAGTTTTCCCAGATTTTTGGGGCAAAATTAGGGGCCTCGGCTTATATTCGGGTCGGCTTATACTCGAGTATATACGGTACTGATTTTTTTACAACAAAAAAATACACCCTTTATTTTAAAAGATCACATTCCAGTTCACCTTAAAAAGATGTTGAATGCAAAACGGTGAATCATTGCGAAAATCATGCTGAAAGCAGTTCTCCATCCTTGCATTGAATACACTCTCAGTGAATCCCAGTGAAAACCCCATTGAAATACACCAGTGTGAATAGGGTGAATCAGATTTTCAGTGAAAAAGATTCACTGCAAGGAGTGAAAACAGCCCGATTCGCCGAAAAAAAAACATTGAATCGGGAGCATTGAATACTGCCCTAGATCTTGACAACATGTAGTCAAGATCTAGTCAGATCACCAGTTTACTCAGCAGAGAACACTGGTCAGCACAGATCACTCAGCACACACATCGCTGGTGGATAGCGTGTGTGTCACAATGTGTGCTGTTTGCTGAGCAATCTATACTAAACTACACCGCTGATCACTGAGCTGAAGGTGTCCCATGTGTAGGGGGCTTAAGTGTAAACTTACATTCATAAATTTACATTCATCTTCTTATGATAAGCATGTACATTTCCATTGTTCTATAGCAGGGGTTACATAGTTACAGATGGAGCTGGCCTTATTATTGCTGGCGGAGCGCCAGGACCGTGTCCCTGGCGATCCGCCAGCAATCTGGCGCTCTGGCTGAATGAGACGCTCGTGCGTCTCCCACGCACGAGCGTCTCAATAGCCGGGCGGCGAGGCGGCGCGGCGGGTGCAGTCCTGCCCGTCTCCAGCTTCAGGGAGACGGGCAGGGCTGCGGGGGGCTGCGGGGGGGCGGTGTGGACCGGCGGGGACCCGGGGAAGCCGGCGGGGACCCGGGGAAAGGCACCGTCGGAACGGGACGCGCGTGCACCTCGTGCACGCGCGTCCCCTTCCGACATACAGATGGCGAGGGGCGGGGGATGGCGGGTGGCGAGTCCTCCGCCATCCCCAGCAACGACAAGCCCGGCGCTATCTGTACATAGTTACATAGTAGGTAAGGCTGAAAAAAGACTTGCGTCCATCTAGTTCAACCTGGTATAGATATCCATTGCTGATTTGGTAGGTTCTGATATTTTACAGACAGATTATATTTCTTATTTGTACCCATGGATGTTTTTATCCGGTAAATGTTTGTCCAACTTTGCCTTGAACGCATTTAATGAGCCAGCCGTTACCACCTCTCTGGGAAGAGAGTTCCAGAGTTTGACTGTTCTGACCGTAAAGAAATTCTTTCTACTAGCTGAATGAAATCTTTTTTCTTCTAATCTATACTCATCCCCTCGTGTCCTAGATTCCTTTCTAGTAGAAAAGAGGGTGTGTGACAGTTCCTTATATTGGCCCTTGATATACTTGTACATGTTGAGCATGTCCCCCCTTAAATGTCTCTTTTCCAATGTAAATAGTCCCAAATTGCTTAATCTCTCCCCGTAGCTTAAATTCTCCATTCCCCTAATAAGCTTTGTTGCTCACCTTTGGATTTTTTCTAATTCTATGATGTCCTTTTTATAGTGTGGGGCCCAGAACTGCACTCCATACTCAAGGTGAGGTCTCACCAATGCTTTATACAGTGGCATAATTACCCTTGAGTCCCTAGTTTCCATTCCCCTCTTAATACATGCCCAAATTTTGTTGGGCTTTTTTTGTAGCTACATTACAATGGGCACTATATCCCAGTTTTCTGTCTATTTGGACTCCTAGATCCTTTTCAAGTATGGAATTACCCAGTTCCTCTCTTTGGGAAGGTTGTAATTTGCACACTGGTTGTGTCTCCCAAGGTGCATAACCTTACATTTATCTACATTGAACCTCATCTTCCATTTTTTTGCCCACTCATCTAGAATTGCAAGATCATTTTGAAGCATGGTGACATCTTCTGATGATTTGATGACTTTGCTAAGTTTTGTATCGTCCGCAAAGATGGATACATTGCTGAGTAACCCTATCCCAATATCGTTAATAAAAATGTTAAACAGAATGGGCCCCAAAACCGAACCCAAGTTTGGGTTCCCAAACTTTTTTATATCATGGCACCCTAGAGTATAAGAATATTTTTCATGGCACCCCTAGGCCAAAAGTTTTGTACCTGAGAATTTCAGAAAAAATTGGTCCAGTTATGTGGTTAGACAAATTATTAACTTTTGCTTATCCACATATTTTCTATCTGGAAGCCACTAGCACTGATTTTGCCTACTGCATGGACCACAAACAAATTGAATTGGTTCTGGATCATCAACTCAGGGCACCCCTGCAAGTACTCCAAGCCACCCCTAGGTGGCAACAGATCCCTGCCATAACCTCCACCCTCAACCCAAGTGTCAATGGGCCTCAGTTAAGTACCCCCCTACCCATGTTTCTCTGTTTTATTTATAATATTATTATCATCATTATCAATGTATAATAGGAAATATATCCCTGTCACAGATCTGCTTAGTCAAGCTTACCTGACTGGTGATTCTGCTCTATGTCTCAGTCTGACTCAGTTCTGTCTCCATTCATGCTGCCAGACAGTCTGTGCATTGCTGGCTCATTGATTGGTGCACCTGTTGGGAATCCAGGCTGAAGCTGGAATCACCTGTAACCCTTTGCTCTCCTGTTCCCTGTGGCTCACCTGTTTAGTTCAGACTGAAGTATTCTGGATTCATGCCTCAGATTGCAGATTGCCCTCTGTCATTTCCTCCAATCAATACAAGGCAGGAGGGATAAATATCTTGCTCACAGAGGCAGACCCACCTTCAGCAACTTGTCTACCTGCTGCATGTTCCAGTTGCTCATTGCTGTACATGTTTGTTTCCCGGCTCCTGCTTCGTATCCTGACTGTAGCTATATAATTTCCAGTCCTCCAGTATCCTCCTGTTCCATTGCTCCATTCCCGTCTCCGGTCCAGTCATCTGGTTAAATCCTCCGGTTCCATTGCTCTATTCCCGTCTCCGGTCCAGTCATCTGGTGAAATCCTCCGGTTCCATTGCTCCATTCCTGTCTCTGGTCCAGTCATCTGGTGATTCCTCCGGTTCTGACTCCTTCTACGCTCATACTCAGTCATCAGTTTTTCTACTTACCAGACTACAGCCCACTCTGACACTAGTTAGAATAGTATCCGGCTCATCGTCTTTGAACTGCTCTATTCTACAGTACTTCTATAGAAACAGCGCTGTATCCGGTGACCTATTTGGAGGGCCGCAACCTGCTCGCTGGACGCCGCAAAGTCCAAACTTCCTTGCGGGGGTCCCTGGCAAGACCGCCAGCGAGTTTAGACTCTGCGTCTCTGTTTCAGGTATTTGCCAACTACCGGATATCTGCTGTCGTGTGGTTCAGTTCATGGTAAACCGATGGTGTACAGTATTCTAGAGTTTTCCAGCACCAGTTCCAGGTTACTCTCCTGAAACAGTATTTCTGCACTCCTGAACCGTTCCATTTTAGTACAGCCAGCCTAGTGAATTTACCTGTTCAAGTCTCCTGTCTCTTCAGTCCACACCTCTGGTCCACTCAGCCGGGTATATCCTCCGGATCCTGTTTTTCATTGCCAAACAAGCCTGTTTCCAATATTCCTGTATTATACGATTTTTCTAGAAAATGGAAATGGGTGTGGCGCTCCTTTAATTCTGCTGCCTGTATTTCCAGTACCCGTGGATCAATCCCTATTGATCCAATGAATATGTAGGTAGAGAAAAGAGGGGTGGGGCTCTGGAAAAAGTGGCGCTGAACGAAAAAATATCTCTATACTTATCTTTATATGATGTATCTTTGGGTTAATGGTGTTTTCTTCTTTTTTTCTTTTTTTCCTTTTTTTGTTGGAAATTCGTCTCCAAGGCAATGGAAGTATGAAAAAGATAAGATTTTGGAAAAATAGAGCGATATGATGATCTATCTTCTGACTAAGGGTTTAATCAATAAAACATCCAGTGTTTAGCAAGGGAGCGTACCTTACTTACACTGGTATGTTGTATAATACACATATAATGGTATCTTTTTGGGTAATGGGTGCATACCCATACTCACGGTGTCTTAGGTGTTATCACTCTTCAAAAGGTTTCTTTTTGGATATCCTTGTTATGAAAGAAAGGGTGCAATTCTTTTGTAATAAAAAGAATTTATTGTCATAAAAGCACACCAAAGTTAAAAAATTCACTTTAAAAATGTGACTTTCACTCCTATAGTGTAGTGAGGGAGGTAAGGAGATACGGTCCTGATCCACGGGGTAGTACCGGTATACGCCCAGATGTCAAATAGTGGGATCTTACCTGTTCTCCAACCTCCACCTCAAACACTTTTCAGATAGAAAGGCACCCTCCTCCTTCCAACGCGTTTCGAGCTGTGGCTCTTTATCAAGGCATGGAGGTAGTGTCAGCAGAAATTATATTTATAGGCTTTCTAAAAATGGTTGAACTTCCTGTTCCTGTCCATTAATTAACTTTCTTTTTTATCTTTTCTTAATTTGCAATATTTTATACCTTTTTGTTATACTTTATACATTCATTACTATAATTTAATATCAGAAATGAGAAGTAAAATGGTTTTTTTGATTCAATATCGCCGTTTTTCCCGCCAAAAAGACGGGTATTGTAAGGGTGTATGGGAAATGTAGTTCCCGGAAGAGAGCTCAGTCTTATAGTCTTTCTTCTATTATGTGTTTAATATAGCGCTGGAGCTCGTCATCTCTATCTAACTCCGTGACCGGAAGTTCCTATGTGCGGTATCATGGGAGTTGTAGTATATAGATGCACATAAAAACAGAAGTTCCGTCAGAAGCGCATCATTTCCCGATGGCATTGTGGGGATTGTAGTAAATCTGTCATGAAGAAGCGCATCGTTTGATGCGGCATTATGGGAATTGTAGTAAGTGGACGCCATGTCCGTCCTGTATTACCGGAAGTCTTATCTGAAGTTCGTCTTTCCGGGCGGCATTATGGGGATTGTAGTAGGTCTTTCATGGTTTCGTATGCTGTTATTCCACTCCGTGCAGTGTTCCCGGAAGATGTGCGGAGATTAGCACAGAAGGATGCTGGGAATGGTAGTTTACCTTGTGGTACAGGATTTATACATATTTTCAAGAATCTTTGAAACTTATGTGTATTTAAACGTGTTGCAATGACTTTCAATCATCCGTTATTCAGAGATATGTTTACTGAATTATATTATCGTTATAGATTCTTTTCTTTTGCTGGATGTATCAACAAAACGGTTGCTATAGCAACTTGTATGTATATAGAATATCCATTTATTTGAATCCACGTTTTAATGGGCTCTGGAAGAAAGAAAACTCAGTAAATGATGCTATAAAGTTGACATATATAAAATCGCTTAAAATATATGCTTATAAATAAAAAATAAAAAATAATAATAATGAATAATAAATAATAAATAAAAATAAAAATAAAAATAAAATGAAAATAACAATAAAAAAAAAAAAATAAAGAATAAAAAATAAATAAAATAAAAAATAAAAAATAAATAAATAAAAATACAAATAAATAAATATAACATCAAATTATAAGAACCATTTTAACTCAAAATCATTATTAAGACCAGATGGTTTTAAGGTTTTTAAATCAAAAATAAGTTTCATTTCCGATTTGGCTAGATTTGATTCTATGTTCTTGTCTCTCCAATTATTTCTTATATGTCTCAAACCAATGAATTTCTTGATGTGAATGTTTACTGAATTATATTATCGTTATAGATTCTTTTCTTTTGCTGGATGTATCAACAAAACGGTTGCTATAGCAACTTGTATGTATATAGAATATCCATTTATTTGAATCCACGTTTTAATGGGCTCTGGAAGAAAGAAAACTCAGTAAATGATGCTATAAAGTTGACATATATAAAATCGCTTAAAATATATGCTTATAAATAAAAAATAAAAAATAATAATAATGAATAATAAATAATAAATAAAAATAAAAATAAAAATAAAATGAAAATAAAAATAAAAAATAAAAAATAAAGAATAAAAAATAAATAAAATAAAAAATAAAAAATAAATAAATAAAAATACAAATAAATAAATATAACATCAAATTATAAGAACCATTTTAACTCAAAATCATTATTAAGAAAAAAAAAAAAAAAAATGGTATAGGTATATTGACGATATACTGATCCTATGGGAAGGGAACGAGACGGACTTAATTGAATTTCTGAACACCATAAATAATAATGACTTCAATATCAAATTAACTGCAACAGTCAGTCAAAAAGAAATCAACTTCTTAGATCTAAATATCTATGTCGACAATGATCAAATTAACACAAAGATCTATCAAAAGCCTACAGATACCAACACCTATATTTCAACAGACAGCCAACACCATGCAATATGGTCAAAAGGCGTGCCAAAAGGACAATTCCTTAGAGTTAAAAGGAATTGCAGCGACCAACAAGTTTGTAAACAACAGATGGTAGAGATGAAAAAGAACTTTATAGAAAAGGGATATAAAGACGAAAACCTTATTCCAATTATGGAAGAAGCAATGGAAAGAAATAGAGAAGATCTTTTAAAAGGGGGAAACAAAGACAAGAGAAAATTACAACACAATAATGAAAAAACAAAATGGTCTTTGATTACAGGTTATGATACCCAATTCAAACAAATAGAAAAAATAATATCAAAAAATTGGCATTTACTAACAAGGGACCCTGTACTTAAAGAAATTATCCCCAAGAAACCATCCTTTATCTACAGAAAGTCGAAAAACCTTAAAAGTCATCTAGTTCGCAGTGCTCTTCCAATCATTACAAGGAACCTCAACAGATCGAAGGGTTTCTATAGATGCGGGATGTGTTTGGGTTGTAGAAATATAAAAGATCCAACATCCAAACACACAGAAGTCACAGTGAATAACATCAAGTTTAAAATTAAGGACTTCATCACGTGTGACACACAAAACGTAATCTACTTGATAGAATGCTCTTGTGGATTATGTTACATCGGTCGGACCACAAGGGCATTAAAAATAAGGTTGTCAGAACATTTGCGAAACATTCGCAAAGGACTACAAACACACCATTTGTCCAATCATTTCAGATTGGTTCACAATTGCGGCCCAGATCACATCAAGAAATTCATTGGTTTGAGACATATAAGAAATAATTGGAGAGACAAGAACATAGAATCAAATCTAGCCAAATCGGAAATGAAACTTATTTTTGATTTAAAAACCTTAAAACCATCTGGTCTTAATAATGATTTTGAGTTAAAATGGTTCTTATAATTTGATGTTATATTTATTTATTTGTATTTTTATTTATTTATTTTTTATTTTTTATTTTATTTATTTTTTATTCTTTATTTTTTTATTTTTTATTTTTATTTTCATTTTATTTTTATTTTTATTTTTATTTATTATTTATTATTCATTATTATTATTTTTTATTTTTTATTTATAAGCATATATTTTAAGCGATTTTATATATGTCAACTTTATAGCATCATTTACTGAGTTTTCTTTCTTCCAGAGCCCATTAAAACGTGGATTCAAATAAATGGATATTCTATATACATACAAGTTGCTATAGCAACCGTTTTGTTGATACATCCAGCAAAAGAAAAGAATCTATAACGATAATATAATTCAGTAAACATATCTCTGAATAACGGATGATTGAAAGTCATTGCAACACGTTTAAATACACATAAGTTTCAAAGATTCTTGAAAATATGTATAAATCCTGTACCACAAGGTAAACTACCATTCCCAGCATCCTTCTGTGCTAATCTCCGCACATCTTCCGGGAACACTGCACGGAGTGGAATAACAGCATACGAAACCATGAAAGACCTACTACAATCCCCATAATGCCGCCCGGAAAGACGAACTTCAGATAAGACTTCCGGTAATACAGGACGGACATGGCGTCCACTTACTACAATTCCCATAATGCCGCATCAAACGATGCGCTTCTTCATGACAGATTTACTACAATCCCCACAATGCCATCGGGAAATGATGCGCTTCTGACGGAACTTCTGTTTTTATGTGCATCTATATACTACAACTCCCATGATACCGCACATAGGAACTTCCGGTCACGGAGTTAGATAGAGATGACGAGCTCCAGCGCTATATTAAACACATAATAGAAGAAAGACTATAAGACTGAGCTCTCTTCCGGGAACTACATTTCCCATACACCCTTACAATACCCGTCTTTTTGGCGGGAAAAACGGCGATATTGAATCAAAAAAACCATTTTACTTCTCATTTCTGATATTAAATTATAGTAATGAATGTATAAAGTATAACAAAAAGGTATAAAATATTGCAAATTAAGAAAAGATAAAAAAGAAAGTTAATTAATGGACAGGAACAGGAAGTTCAACCATTTTTAGAAAGCCTATAAATATAATTTCTGCTGACACTACCTCCATGCCTTGATAAAGAGCCACAGCTCGAAACGCGTTGGCAGGAGGAGGGTGCCTTTCTATCTGAAAAGTGTTTGAGGTGGAGGTTGGAGAACAGGTAAGATCCCACTATTTGACATCTGGGCGTATACCGGTACTACCCCGTGGATCAGGACCGTATCTCCTTACCTCCCTCACTACACTATAGGAGTGAAAGTCACATTTTTAAAGTGAATTTTTTAACTTTGGTGTGCTTTTATGACAATAAATTCTTTTTATTACAAAAGAATTGCACCCTTTCTTTCATAACAAGGATATCCAAAAAGAAACCTTTTGAAGAGTGATAACACCTAAGACACCGTGAGTACGGGTATGCACCCATTACCCAAAAAGATACCATTATATGTGTATTATACAACATACCAGTGTAAGTAAGGTACGCTCCCTTGCTAAACACTGGATGTTTTATTGATTAAACCCTTAGTCAGAAGATAGATCATCATATCGCTCTATTTTTCCAAAATCTTATCTTTTTCATACTTCCATTGCCTTGGAGACGAATTTCCAACAAAAAAAGGAAAAAAAGAAAAAAAGAAGAAAACACCATTAACCCAAAGATACATCATATAAAGATAAGTATAGAGATATTTTTTCGTTCAGCGCCACTTTTTCCAGAGCCCCACCCCTCTTTTCTATTCCTGTATTATAGTTTCCTTAATTCGCCAAGAAGACTATCCTAAGTTATCCTATTGTTTCCAATTTCTGTTTAGCCAAGTTGGCGTGTTTAAGTTCCTGTGTTTTTGTGCCATCCATATTATCCAGCACCTGCCACCAGACCACCAAGGTCACGACCGAGTCCACAAACTCCTAGTTGTGACATATCCCCACCTAAAAATATTTTCTAAGCGCAACCCCCCTAGTTCTAGAAGACATTCCCCCTTTATAGTCCACCATATTACCCCTCAGTATGTATCTGACCCTCACTATTGCAGTGACAGTGCAGTGAATCATGGGGCAATGTTGACTGATCATTAGTTCCCCCTGCTGCAGCTGATCTCAACATAGATGTGCTGGGGAACATTGTTCCCCTCCCATCATGTTTTGTTCCAATGTACTGTAGGTGCCCCAGAATGCTGCTTGCAAGGCATTCTGGGGCGAGATTTTGGAAGTGATGTCAGTGGTCATGGACAGTCACATAAGAAGAAAATCCATTCTGCAGCCCCATACACAGGGAACACACAGGTAACGCACCCTGCATAACATAAAGCACGGTAGTGCCAGAAAAGTGGTTATGGTGCATTACTTTCTTTACAGGATCTAGCTCATCAATTTTTATTATAAGACAAACTGTAAATGCAGTCTGGTGTGTTAATGAACTTTAAGATTGAAAACACATAATAGAGTTTCCATTACAGTGTGTGAAATCCCATCTGTTCTGTAATCACGCCCCTTAGAGGGTGGGTAGACATTGCACAGATAACCCAGAAGAGAAAGAAAATTTCTATTCACTAAGAAAGTAAATATAAAGATGCAAACATTTAAATCTTCTGCTTTCATATGCAAATAAGCCTCTCCATAACAAGAACAAACATTTAACTTTAGTTAATTGCTTTTAAATATTAATTAGAAATACTATCTTCTCCTCTTTATCCATTAATCTCCTTAATATACATACACCCTTATATAGCGTATAAGATTACATTATACATTAAACTTAATTTCTCATGTAGTGTGAAGTTCTGTTGTTCACAGTACTTATTGATGATGAGATTTTAAATTTCAGTATATTTCCCAATTCAGATGTAGAAGATGTATTGCCTTTATTGGGTTGTTTAAAATGTATTGCTTATCCAGCCTAGTGATACTATAGTATAACATTATATTTTCTGAGGGGACAAAGTAGTGTGGTTTGACTCAAGGTAAGAAACACGTTGCTTGTATGAAGTGATCCTTATTTCTGGATGTGCTGTACCTTCATTTGTCAGGCATTTATGTAACATTTGGGTGGAACGTTTGTGTGGTATCTTGATGTGGGAGTTATTTACCCAATATGATTATTTTCCTCTCTGGCAAATGCATGGAGGCATGAAGTCGGTGGGTTGGACAGAGACAGGCTACTTGTGTCACTAGGCCCATCCCCTTGTGGGAAAGCGGTCACCAATGGACAATATTTGCATAGGGATGCTCCTAAAAATAACAAGATAGGCAAAGAATTGCATAATTAAGCCACCCATTCAGCTGGGACCATGGCTTCCCTGTATTCTGATCACTTTATTAAGAAGTGGGCAGCATGCGGGAGATGTGCCTACTTACTAAGTGAGTCTGGTGGCTAGTTTTGCACCGGAGCAGATACATCATTTTCGTTTTGTGGAACAAGGTTATGAGCATGTGGACTTGATTTCCCTAGCTGGTAAGAGGACTCATAAACCCATCCTTCAAATTGCACTTTTGAAGGAAAAAGCACTTTTAGGTACAGTACATGTTGACCATTAAAATAATACCTTCATGTACACATAAAAATATATGTAATCAACACATCCGCGGTGGCCATTTTTCCCTGGAGAGATACTATAACATTTCAGGAAAAATTAATTTAATCTTAAGCTAAATTTTACATAAAATAATAGCAAATGGAAAATGTAATTCTAAAGATGGGTAAATGCTCCTGTGCAGTGCGGAATTGACCAGCTTTTTAGAGTTCATAAATGAGTAGAGTATTATTTCAAACGCAAGTGTAACAAATGACCACAAAAAATTACAGCAATTTTAAATACAAATTGTAAATTTGATATAATCAAGTGTATTCCAATCCTATTTTTCTACAGTCAGTAAAATCTTTTTTAATTCATATTTTATGTACATAGCTAATATACATAGGGCAGTGTTAAATGACCTTTTTCGCGATGTGCAGCGAATCCTGTTAAGGATGCACATTCGCAGGGTTTCCGGGGGCTGGAGCATTTGCTGCCAGCCCTCCCTCTCACCCTATTCATTGCCGCAGGGGATCGCTGCCCCTGACAGTGATTTTTAACCCCTGTGGCGAGCCGGGGGACGGCAGCAGGCAGGGAGATGGAAGCCTCCCTGCCTGCGCTGGAATGTGTGGGCGGGAAGGAGGGCTCCCGGGGTTACAGGCAGCACAAGCTGGCAGGGGTGTGGTGGAGGGAGCCACTGCACTGGTCCCACTCGTGCATATGTAATGAACGGGACCAGTGTGCAGTGAATATTTAATGAGTGGCTCCCCACCCCCTGCTGGTGTAATGTGTCACCGCAAGGAGTGAAAACAGCCTGATTCGCTGAAAAAAACAGTGAATTGGGAGCATTGAATACTGCCCATAGTATTTCCTGAGAAAGATAGATCCCATGAGGTCAAAAAAGACAAACATCTTGAAATCTGGGGATAACTGACAGCAACACCTCCCAACAATTTTACACACCTACTCACCACTGAAAAGGCTAACCATATCCAAGACCATCAAGGTCTGGTGACATCACGCCTAGAAATCATATGGGACCAAATCAGCGTACAAGAATTCTACATTCTTCAGAGTAGCTCCCGACGCTACTACCGACATGCACCATCCTGCGCCATCTGCCAGAATGGGGCACACATGCGTGAGACATGTGCCATATTCTCGACAATTTGAAATGCGAACTTGTGAGGCACTCGTGTGTCCCGCCGTCAGCCAGCTACAGCTATATGGCAAGCTGGCAAAAACACAGAGAGTGGCTCCATCTGTACTACATCTCAGTGAAATCATGAGAAATGTCACAACCCAAAACAAATAAAATCTTGTTAGCCAAGTCATTAACCCCTTCCTGACAGAGCCAGTTTTTGCGTTCCTGACAGAGCCCTTTTTTTCAAATCTGACATGTCTCACTTAAGTGGGGATAACTTTTTTTTGCTTTTACTTATCCCAGTGATTTTGAGATTGTTTTTTCGTGACACATTGTACTTCAAATTAGTGGTAAATTTGGGTCGATACAGTCTGTGTTTTTTTGTGAAAAATACCAAAATGTCGTAAAAAAATGGAAAATTTAGCAATTTGCAAAATGTTAAATTTTCTGCTTGTGAGACAAATAATCATACCACTCAAAATAGTTAATAACTAACATAGACCATATGTCTACTTTATGTTTCCATCATTATTTCAACTTCCTTTTAATTTTTTTGGACACTAGGAGGCTTACAATATGAATAGCAAATTCTCAAATTTTCAAGAAAATTTCAAACACTGATTTTTTTAGGGACCAGTTCAGTTCTGATGTGACTTTGAGGGACTTGTATGTGAGACACCCCCATAAATGATACCATTTCAAAAACTGCACCCCTCACAGTATTCAAAACAGCATTTTGGAAGTTTGTTAACCCTTTAGGTGTTTCACAGGAATTAAAACAAAGTGTAGGTGAAATTTCAAAATTTCATTTTTTTTGCAGATTTGCAATTTTAATACATTTTTCTAAGGAACACAGTACATTTTACTAGAGAAATGTGACTAAAAATTGATTCCCCCAATTCTTTTGTTTTCATAAATATCCTATATGTGGCCCTAGTGTGCACGTTGACCAAACCACAGGCTTCATAATAGAAGGAGCACCTACTTGATTTTGGAGCCTCCTTTTTATGAGATTATTTTTTAGGCACCATGTAGGTTTCTAGGCACCATAAGATGCTAAAAGTTAGGAACCCCCCCACAAGTGACCCCATTTTGCAAACTACACCCCTCAGGGAATTCATCTAGGGGTATAGTGTACATTTCAAACCCCCAGGGGTTTCACCAATTGTGGTACAACTGGGCAGTGAAAATGAAAAATTATTTTTTTTACACAAAAATGCAGTTCTGGCTCCAAATTTGTCATTTTCAGAAGGTATGAAGGAGACAAAGCACCCCAAAATCTGTGCCCCAATTTCTCCCGAGTACGGCAATGCCTCACATGTGACCAAAAAATACCATTTGGGTGCATGGCAGGACTCAGAAGGGAAGGAGTGATTTTTGGATTTTGCAGCTCAGATTCTGGTGGAATGAATGGTGGGTGCTATGTTGCACCAATACAGTGGAACCCCCCCACAAGTCACCCCATTTTGCAAAGTACACCCCTCAGGGAATTCATCTAGGGGTATAGTGTACATTTCAAACCCCCAGGGGTTTCACCAATTTTGATACAAGTGGGCAGTGAAAATGAAAAATTACATTTTTTTACACAAAAATGCAGTTCTGGCTCAAAATTTTTCATTTTCAGAAGGTATGAAGGAGAAAAAGCACCCCAAAATATGTGCCCCAATTTCTCCCGAGTACGGCAATGCCTCACATGTGACCAAAAAATACCAGTTGGGTGCATGGCAGGACTCAGAAGGGAAGGAGTGATTTTTGGATTTTGCAGCTCAGATTCTGGTGGAATTTTGGTGGGTGCTATGTCGCATTAGCAAGACCCCCCAAGCACCAATACAGTGGAACCCCCCCACAAGTGACCCCATTTTGCAAACTACACCCCTCAGGGAATTCATCTAGGGGTATAGTGTACATTTCAAACCCCCAGGGGTTTCACCAATTTTGATACAAGTGGGCAGTGAAAATGAAAAATTACATTTTTTACACAAAAATGCAGTTCTGGCTCAAAATTTTTCATTTTCAGAAGGTATGAAGGAGAAAAAGCACCCCAAAATCTGTGCCCCAATTTCTCCCGAGTACGGCAATGCCTCACATGTGACCAAAAAATACCATTTGGGTGCATGGCAGGACTCAGAAGGGAAGGAGTGATTTTTGGATTTTGCAGCTCAGATTCTGGTGGAATTTTGGTGGGTGCTATGTCGCATTAGCAAGACCCCCCAAGCACCAATACAGTGGAACCCCCCCACAAGTGACCCCATTTTGCAAACTACACCCCTCAGGGAATTCATCTAGGGGTATAGTGTACATTTCAAACCCCCAGGGGTTTCACCAATTTTGATACAACTGGGCAGTGAAAATGAAAAATTACATTTTTTTACACAAAAATGCAGTTCTGGCTCAAAATTTTTCATTTTCAGAAGGTATGAAGGAGAAAAAGCACCCCAAAATCTGTGCCCCAATTTC
This sequence comes from Crinia signifera, assembly GCF_055691185.1. NCBI lineage: Eukaryota > Metazoa > Chordata > Amphibia > Anura > Myobatrachidae > Crinia > Crinia signifera. The sequence goes on from NC_139217.1 coordinate 168,335,599, forward strand.
TCCCGAGTACGGCAATGCCTCACATGTGACCAAAAAATACCAGTTGGGTGCATGGCAGGACTCAGAAGGGAAGGAGTGATTTTTGAATTTTGCAGCACAGATTTTGGTGGAATGAATGGTGGGTGCTATGTTGCACCAATACAGTGGAACCCCCCCACAAGTCACCCCATTTTGCAAAGTACACCCCTCAGGGAATTCATCTAGGGGTATAGTGTACATTTCAAACCCCCAGGGGTTTCACCAATTTTGATACAAGTGGGCAGTGAAAATGAAAAATTACATTTTTTTACACAAAAATGCAGTTCTGGCTCAAAATTTTTCATTTTCAGAAGGTATGAAGGAGAAAAAGCACCCCAAAATCTGTGCCCCAATTTCTCCAGAGTACGGCAATGCCTCATGTGTGACCAAAAAGTGGCAGGACTCAGAAGGGAAGGAGTGATATTTGGATTTTGCAGCACAAATTCTGGTGGAATGATGGTGGGTGCTATGTCGCATTAGCAAGACCCCCAAAGCACCAATACAGTGGAACCCCCCCACAAGTCACCCCATTTTGCAAACTACACCTGTCAGGGAATTCATCTAGGGGTATAGTGTACATTTCAAACCCCCAGGGGTTTCACCAATTTTGATACAAGTGGGCAGTGAAAATGAAAAATTACATTTTTTTACACAAAAATGCAGTTCTGGCTCAAAATTTTTCATTTTCAGAAGGAATGAAGGAGACAAAGCACCCCAAAATCTGTGCCCCAATTTCTCCCGAGTACGGCAATGCCTCACATGTGACCAAAAAGTGGCAGGACTCAGAAGGGAAGGAGTGATATTTGGATTTTGCAGCACAAATTCTGGTGGAATGATGGTGGGTGCTATGTCGCATTAGCAAGACCCCCAAAGCACCAATACAGTGGAACCCCCCCACAAGTGACCCCATTTTGCAAACTACACCCCTCAGGGAATTCATCTAGGGGTATAGTGTACATTTCAAACCCCCAGGGGTTTCACCAATTTTGATACAAGTGGGCAGTGAAAATGAAAAATTACATTTTTTTACACAAAAATGCAGTTCTGGCTCAAAATTTTTCATTTTCAGAAGGTATGAAGGAGAAAAAGCACCCCAAAATCTGTGCCCCAATTTCTCCCGAGTACGGCAATGCCTCACATGTGACCAAAAAATACCAGTTGGGTGCATGGCAGGACTCAGAAGGGAAGGAGTGATTTTTGGATTTTGCGGCTCAGATTCTGGTGGAATGAATGGTGGGTGCTATGTGGCATTAGCAAGACCCCCGAAGCACGGTGAAATTATGAACCTAATAATCCATAGATGTGTGGTATATTTTAAAACACTCCTTTATACATAGGCCGGGTTTGTCGGGGCAAGTGTCACACTGGAAAATAGTTTGCTTTCTTATTCCCTTTTTATAGCAAACTTTGCACCTTTTTTGTGTCCTGCCCTTTTTTCCAGTGGAGGGGATTTCATCAGGAAAATGCTGCCCTGGTACAATACGGGGGCCAGTACTAGAAGTACTGGGGCCCTCTGCCTGCTGGTTCCCAAATATTAGGCCCTTTATGACTTCCTCTTGAAAGTGCATAAATGTCCCCCTCTGGCCGGTAGAACGGAATAGCACGTAAGCGTTATACAGTGCCATCTGGATGATATACACGGCCAGCTTCTTGTACCAGATTTTTGTTTTCCGCAGGGCACTGTACGGCTTCAGTACCTGATCTGAAAGATCCACTCCGCCCATGTACCTATTGTAATCCAGGATACAATTAGGTTTTGAGGTGTGGGTGCTGGTACCTCGTACAGGGACGGAGGTGGTACTGTCTCCGTGAATTGTTGTCAGTATAAGGACATCCCTCTTGTCCTTATATTTGACCAACAACATATTTTCGGTGCATATTCCCCTGCTTTCACCCCTTCTCATTACTTGGGCAATGTGCGTTTTTGGGAGGCCTCTTTGGTTCTTGCGCACAGTACCGCAAGCTGCTGTACCTCTTGAACCAAGGGCCTTAAACAGGGGGATGCTGGTGTAAAAGTTATCCACATAGAGGTGATAACCTTTATCCAGGAAGGGGTGCACTAAATCCCAGACAATTTTTCCACTAACACCTACGAGGGAGGGGGGGCATTCTGGCGGTTCAATTCTTGAATCCTTCCCTTCATATACCCTAAACCTGTGAGTGTACCCTGAGGTGCTTTCACACAGCTTATACATTTTTATGCCATACCTTGCCCTCTTACTGGGAAGGTACTGGCGGAATTTAACCCTTCCTTTAAAATGTATAAGGGACTCGTCTATGCAAATGAATTTATCTGGGATGTACATGTCTTCAAATTTGGCACTGAAATGATCAATGACCGGCCTGACTTTGAATAGCCGGTCAAAGGTGGGATCATCTCTGGGTGGGCACTGTGCATTATCGTTGTAATGCAAAAATTTAAGGATCGTCTCAAATCGAGCCCGGGGCATGGCCATACGGTAAAATGGGGTGCTGTACAGAACATCTGTACTCCAATATTGCCTAATTTCTGGCTTTTTTACTATGCCCATATGAAACACCAGACCCCAAAACGTCATCATCTCTACTGCATCTACAGGGGTCCACCTAGCAAATGATGACGTGGGGTTTTGAGCAATAAACTGCTGGGCATATAAATTAGTTTGGTCCACCATTAAATTTATAAAATCATCAGAGAAAAATAATTTGAAAAAATCAATTTCTCTGAGACCTGTGGAATCAAATTGGATTCCTGGCATGGCCAAAAACTCAGGAACCTGGGGCTCAAAATTGTCTGGTGGTGGGGTCCATACGAGATCAATTATTGGGGGGGGGTCTCAGCTGCTCTACGGGGGCGTCTTTGAGGGGGTCCCTCAACACCAGAGGAGGAAGAGGAGCTTAAGGCGAATCCTTCAAATTCCCCGCTTGCATCACTGGCTGTGTCAGAGTCAGAAGCAAGCATGGCATATGCCTCCTCCGCTGAATACATTCTTCTGGATGACTGGGATGACATTTGGGATGACATTTGGGATGACATTTGGGATGACATTTGGGATGCCATTTTTATTTTTGTGTTACTGGTAGTGAAATGTTTCAACACGTGTATAGTGTAGGGGGGGGTACAAACTTTATTTCAACCCGGGGGGTATGTAGTGTGTAGTGTGTATGTAGTGCAGAAAAAAAAAATACTTTATACAAAAAAAAAAAATTGAAGGGGTTAAAAAAAAAAAATTGAAGGGGTTAAAAAAAAAATTGAAGGGGTTAAAAAAAAAAAAAAAAGGTCCTGCGCCAAAAATTGAGCACAGATGTTGGTCAGTAACGTCCGTCACTGAACAGCGCTCAAAGGCAACAGGAATTTGATCAAAAAAAAAAAAAATAGATCAACCCTGTGCCGAAAAAGATGATCAGTGATGTACGTCACTGATCAGCGCACAGCGGCCACAGGACACCCACAAAATCACAGTGTGTGTAAAAAAAAAAATTTAAAAAAGACCCCACAGCACACACAAAAAAAAAAAGGTGATCAGTGATGCGACACTGATTACCAGTGAGGGGCAGCAGGTGCACAACCTTTGGTGCAACTGACAGTGCAACTGGCAGGTATATATATAAAAAAAAAAACCTCTGCACCCCCAAAAAGTTGCTGATCACCTCAGATATAGTGATCAGCACAAAAGGCGGGGGCAGCAGACACAAAATTTAGCACTCTCTATCACTCTCTGTCACTATCTCTCTCTATCTCTCTATCTCTCACTATCTAACACTCTATGACACTGCAGCAGCAGCAGTGACAGGTATATATATATATATATATAAAAAAAACCTGCGCCCCCAAAAAGTTGCTGATCAGTTAATTTATACTGATCAGCACAAAAGGGGGGGCAGCAGTCAGTTATATAAAAAATATATAGCACAATCTGTCACTATCTCTATCTCTCTCTATCTCTCTCTATCTCTCTATCTATAACTATCACACTGCAGCAGCACAAAATATAGCACTCTCTGTCACTAGGCCTCTCTATCTCTCTCTCTCTATCTCTCTCTATCTCTCTCTATCTCTCTCTATCTCTCTCTCTATAACTATATCACACTGCAGCAGCACAAAATATAGCACTCTCTGACACTATCTCTCTCTATCTCTCTCTATCTAACTAACGCTATTACACTGCAGCAGCACAAGTTCACAACACAGGAAGTCACAAGTAACAGGATCCAGGAAGCATCCAGCACACTACAAGCAGTGATGAAGCAGGCAAGATATTTGCAAGGATCAGGTAAGTATTTTGCAAGGTTCTGGTCAGTATATCGCGGCAGCTAGGCACGGTGACCGCACTGCACGCAATTCCAGACCGGAATGGCGTCTGCAGTGCAGTCACCGTTAGTTTAAACCCCCCTCCATGGCTGTGATTGGTCCGTCGGTCCGACAGACCAATCACAGCCTTTGGGGGCGGGCGGGGTGAGGTGGGGTGACACCAGTGTCACCCTTACACCCCGCGGTGATTGGTGCTGTACTTTACAGCACCAATCACCTCCGATCGCGTGTCACCGGCGAACGTTATTCGCCGGTGACACAGAAAACGCTGTAATTGGCTGTTCACACTGAACAGCCAATCACAGCGATCGCCGACGGGGGGGGCGGCATCGCAGCCCCCCCTGGGCATGCACGGACATGTCTGCTGTCAGGGACAGCAGACATGTTGAAACTGTCACCGCGTCTATAGACGCGGTGACAGTTAAATGCCATGACGTACATTTACGCCATGTGTCGGGAAGTACTTCCCGACCATGACGTAAATGTACGTCAATTGTCGGGAAGGGGTTAAGGGCTGTAGCTTGACCTAAGGCAAAACACAAAAAATCCACAGATGCTGCAGATGTACAGTAGAAGCACCTATTCTAAAAGTTAGAATCTCAATATCTATTGGAGATACTGTAAATCTAAGAGGGGTGCAACATTTCATGACCACAAAAAAGTATTTAGCAAACAGAGAGCATTCTTTATTGATGCACCATCAATTTGAGGTTGATGGTCTATATCAAGCATGTTCAACCTGCAGCCTTCCAGCTATTCTGAAACTACATGCCTTGCCAGTGTTTTGCTATTAGGGAATGCTAAAACTATGGCAAGGCATGCTGGGATGTGTAGTTTCCCAACAGCTGGAGGGCTGCAGGTTGGACATGCCTGGTCTATATACTGTAGTATATGATTATAAGCAAGTGCCACCTGGCTTAAGATAATGTCATCACAAGTTGCTAAAGATATTCAATGACTTTTACCTAACTGGTCAGTCTTGGAATGTGGAATCCTGCATAAAAGTGATCAATTGTTGAGAATTATGTTAGAAAAAAGGCAAAAATCGATACACCATCTTATTCTGTGCCACTAATTCATTTGCACAAAAGGCTGTATACAGAAAATGACAAACAAAACTATAAACACTTGGAAGAATAGACAGTCTTAAATAGATATATATCTATGGGCTGAGAATCAGAGATTGTAGTGGCAACCTTCAGTCATTTTATTCAATGCTTTGGCCACAAGGCAGAATGTAGAACAATTATGAGCACCACACCATATTATAATTTATCATCTAGATCAGTGGTCCCCAACCCTGGTCCTCAAGTACCCCCAACAGTGCACATTTTCCAGGTCACCCAGCAGGTGCACTCATTATTCAGTCACATTTTAAAAGATCCACAGGTGGAGCTAATTATTTTGCCTGTGATTCTGTGTGGAGACCTGGAAAACGTGCACTGTTGGGGGTACTTGAGGACCAGGGTTGGGAACCACTGATCTAGATAGAGGCTCCACATATTGAAGAATCATCTGATGATCACTTGATTTTGAAACTGCTGCCATTCACTACAGGACGTGTGATAAGCCGGTAAGGGATGCCGTCAATAGGTCAAAAGTAATTAGGTTGAAAGTCAATAGGTCAACCACTATTGGTCAACAGGCAAAAGGAAGACAAAAAAGGATGACATGCATTAGGTCAACATGGTCAAAATGTTGACCGAAGCAATAGGTCGACATGGAAGTTGCTAGAGACACCCTAAGGAAACAAACCACTTTATAACCTGCAACTTTAATTTGTTAATAACCATGATGCCTAGCTGAGTTCTAGGAGTGGTACCTGAACCCTCAGAGGTTCTGATGAATGGTCCCAAGGCAAGACTGCAGCATAGCCAACCAACAAGACTTATGCTTGGGGGTTGAGAACTACAAAACACTGTACACCTTTTTGGATGTATGTTCCTTTGGTGCGCTCAAGAAGTCATCAACCCATGTGCAGGCACTGATATGTATTACTGATATGTATTATACTACAAATTAATAACAACAAAAATACAATGACGTTTAATTTACTATTTCACAAAGATTAAAAATATAAAATAAATGAGCTGACAAACAGACCAATATTATTAATTCTGAGAAGTAGTGTTATAGGAGGGGAAAAATAGAATATAATCCAAGTGGTATTTATATAGATATTGCATATACATATAAAGTAGATACAGATAGACAATTACATGGAACGCACAGCACTTGTATTTGGAAACAGGTAACCTTGTGGAAACAAGCTGCAGATGGATTTATATAGAAATCTCACCAAGGAAACTGGGGGCTCTTGTTCTTCATCTATTGTGCAGTACAACAAGTAAACATTAGCTGCATAGACTGGATTGTGTAATGAGGGATGCCTTCTTCCATTCATTCTTTGGAATGCTGTTTTCACTGAGTATGCCATGTAATAGATGGAAACACCAATATTTATTGTGTAACAAAGACAGCATTTTAATTCCCATATCACTCTTCTTTTGTTATTATCCTTGTATGTCTATCAGCAGAAAATCAAATATATGTTCTGTGTGTTCTTTGTGAGTAAGGTTAAGCAATGGCAACACATCTTGTAGCCAATAAGACATCTACCTTTGCTGTTCCTTCATGTACTGTATAAAGCTTTTTACTTCTTTCTCAGTGGTGTCGATGTTGCCAGCTATACTGTATATATATATTAAATGGGGCATTTGTTTCTTAACGCCTTAACAACCAAAGAAGATGGCATAGTCATTGTCTCAGAAGAGGTGCAGGGAGGAGGAGGTCACTGGTCCGAGCAACACAGCAGGAGGCTGCCCGGACACAGGTGAGGGGGTGCGGCGCTGATCGGCAGGGGGTGCGCGGGGCGGCGGGGCACGCGAAGGGAAGCCCATAGGCTTCCATGGGGTTACGCCATCTAGAACTGGCGTAACCCCCCGCAGTGAAGCCCCGGCGGTGGGGCTTTGCTGCATATGAAAATGCGGTAAAAACCCCGAAAACTGGGTTTTTACGGCATTTTCAGTTTGGTGAATCTCGCCCCGTCAGTGGCATGGCAAGTAGGAGCTGATTGGCTGGTTGTTTATCTCTTTACATTTTTATCACTTTCGAAGCTTGGTGTATGTGGCCCTCTATTTCATAAATACAAACCACATATTGTATAACGTAATCCATCAGGACTACTACTGCATGTTATATCACACCCACGATCAGATGCTTCATATGAGGAGATAATATATAGGGTAGTCTCTGCTGTACACATCAGCCAAAGTGTGAGAAAACTCAGACCATAATTGATATACTCCGACACCTAGTGACAGGCACCCCAGACTAATTGCTAGTCTTTCACCCTCAATCGTTTATTATATCATTAGCTTCACAAGACTATGAATCATCTGCAGAAAAAATGTAGACTAAACTGTCACTTAGAAAAGACGTCAAGGTAGGTCAGTATCTCATGAGCAGGTCAGACTGCCATGATGAGGAGTCAAGGAAACGATGCATTGTGGGAGAAAGCAGGACTACAACTGTTTTTTTCCCTGTGTTCCTCCAGTTCGGCAAGAGAAAAGGTACACATACTGTACAGTATCGCTATCCAGAGAGGGTATTAATTTGAGAGAAGTTAAGCTATGGAGGCTGCTTGTACATGAGAAGCTGAATAATGAAGAACAGAAATCTTTTTTAATTCATAACCAAAAAAGGTGGCAAACACAGGATTTTCCAAAAAAAAAAAAAGAGAAGAAATGACAATATTCCTAAACCATGATTCTAACTGAATCTCGTTGTTTTGGGCCCACCCTCTCCCCAGTGACATTGCTGCATAAAATACACAAAAATGGGTGTGGTTAAGTAAGCACAAGGTGGCTCCCCATTCATATGCACTTTTTGGCACACAATCCCTTAACTGGACTTCTAAAAGTTGGGAGATATGTTGATTATTAAAGATAGATAAACAAAAACAAATTATTTCTGATGATCCCAAATCTGTCAAATTAATTTTTTAAAGATATTAATGTACCTAACTACAGTATTAACCAAGAAAATCTAAAGTTTTACACAACTCTATACTAAAAAAAAAAATTCCATCTACAATTAAAATATTCAACACTTGAATCTTTTGAATATTATTACTCCTATTACCCTTATTATTTTATTTGTGAAATATACTAGAAACTTCTGTACTACTGTACTTCTGCCCAGTCAGTCCTGCAATGGTTATTGCTGGAAAGCTTTATAAATTGTTTTGGCCTTTACGATCATCAAGTATTGATGGCACAACTCTATATTTTTCAGCATCTGACCTTACCCTAGCAATGCAGTCACAAAATATTGATTGCCCACCATGATCTATGACTAGATTATATTAAAATTTTAAGACTACCTCTATCATGCAGTATTCTTCAACTATAAAATAAGTTTAACGCTAAAACTTTTCTATTTCTTATGAAGAATCAATATTTATTTTGCAGCAATATTTTACACAGCCATATGTAATGTTATTGGTTTTATATTAATAATTAATTCACAAAAAAAAAATCAACGCTCTTTGAAGCATGGGGTCATTTCATGTGTCAGCTTTTTTGGAGCTTTAAGATTTGTTAATAAATACATTGACAAGTTTGGGTTCAGCGCAATGTACAATAGTGCTTTCACCAAATAAACATTCCTATGAAACTTGTTTTCATTGTGGAGATGTATTGTATTGTGTATTGCTGAAAATGACTAAGAGCCTGATTCAAATTTGGGAGCAAAGTGAGAAAGAGCAAGTAACTATGTAACCACGATGCAAAGCAAGTGGAGCAAATACTATAATTTTTTTTTGCATGCAGGGCAAATACTGGCTGCTTTTGTATGTAGCCCAATTGTATGTAGTCCATATCACACACCCTCCACTAAAATGCTTGGGCACGCCTGCATTTTCCCTGTCACTCCCTAGTGTTTTTCTTGGCACTCCTGTGAAATTGACGGTTACCACCACCAGATGCCTACTTCTTGTCAATCACCTTGCATACGGCCAGCGAGCAAAAAAAGTAGCAGGCTTTTAATGCAGGATGGTCTTGCGCATGTGTACTACGGGATGTGCTCATGCATAGTCTATTGATAATCTGAAGCCGTGCAAATTTGAGGCAATACAAACAGGTTTGAATTACCCCCATAGTGTATGTGTACCATGCGATATGCCTCTTTTTTTAATGTTATGTCAAGTGGCTCCACAGATTACAGTAGCTCTTTGTCCTTTCTTCTGCCACCATACAACATTCTAATAAAAAAAGAGCTGACCAATTTCACGCCAATTATGCCTCATTTTATTGGATTGCAGAGCATATACAGCATATTTCACAAAATAAACATTCCTATAAAACTTAATTATATTGTGTAAAGTGTTAATGACTGGATTTAATTTGTTGCTATAGGCAACTTTGAAATTCATATTTACTACTTTGCTAAATGTACATGTAAATTAGACATTAAGAAAGATCTAGAACAATGAAACTGAAGAACATATTGTAAATTGATATTGTTTACGTGTTCCTCAAAAATGGTTCAAAGCAAAATAATGTGAAAGTCTTGACCTGACAATGGATTGCCGAGTGTATACAGCATATTACACTTCCACTGTTTTACCTTAAGTAAATAAATACATCAGCTAAGTTCAAGTAGTTTATTGCAAATTGTATATGGTTTCAAAATGTTTTTAAAGAACATTTTTTTAAGTACAAAATGAAAGCACCAGATTGAATTCAACTACTTATAGTAAAACTCCACTAGAAATAATAATTTTGAGAGAGTATGTTCATGCATTACAAATACAATCATACATTTCCCAAAAATATGTATTTCTTTTTACTTTGGCACATTCATGTTTATGGACTGTAAGCCCAAACAAGACTTGTGTTTATAAATCAGATTATTTTTTGACAGAAAATTGGGATCAAAGTATTCTATTCTACTATAGCTATAGAAATGTTTTACCATATGCAGGTATCAAGATCAAAGACTATGTAAAGCCAGAATCTGGCATTAATGTATTTCAAATGTTGTATTACTGATCTGAATATTTGTGAACTATCTGAAGGAGTTTTGGTACTTGTGTATTATATCGATTTCCATCGCAGGGCATTGTACAATGAAAAATGCAATGCGACGCGATTTCACCCGATTTTTAATTGTACAGGCACCCAGATGCCTTCGTACCATGATAAATGCCCCCCCAGACCCGATTTTTAATTGTATATGGGTAATTAGTATGTTAAATGCCCCCACATTGTTAACGGCCCCCCACTATGAACGCCAACCCAAAGTGTGGCGAGCGTCCTCCGACCTTTTCATACCCCCACTATCCACGTCGGCGTGGAGTTGATTTTATAAAGTGTGGCAAGTGCAGCGAGCCACCGAGCCCGAAGCGTGGCGAGCGCATGCGTATACCTGTGAAGTTATGCATGTCCGCTCTCAACGCTTCGGGCTCGGTGGCTCGCTGCGCTCGCCACACTTTATAAGATCAACTCCACGCTGACGTGGATAGTGGGGGTATGAAAAGGTCGGAGGACGTGTACTGCCACCCCTCGCGGGCTCGCTGCGATCGCCACGCTTCGGGTTGGCGTTCATAGTGGGGGGCCGTTAACAATGTGGAGGCATTTAACATACTAATTACCCATCAGGGTGGGTATACAATTAAAAATCGGGTCTGGGGGGCCATTTAACATGGGAATCAATGGGAAATCGCATTGCATCGCATACCATTATAATGGCATGCGATGCGACGCAACTTTAAAATTGTATACTCAGCCTGGGAGAAGGCTGAAATCGGGTCCATCGCATACCTTAATTAGTGGTATTCGATGCGATGCGATGGGCGCCGTGATAATACACAAGTACCGGAGTTTTAAACTTTCCTCTAAACATATATTTACCATGATCTTTTTCAATTTAAACTTTATAAAAACTTTATAATTATAAACTTTGCAGCTGATTGGCATGTTCTGAGACACCTGCTTGCCAGACAGTGCTGTGAGAATACCTACCAGGCAGAGCTGTTAGATTAAAGTAGATACAGCATTCCTACTCCATAGACCTTAAATGGGTTATTTACTATAGTACCACCCCTCTTTAACTCTGGGTGTGTACGTTTAAAATACAACTGAATTAGCAGGTAAGAATTATCTATTTAATGCTGGGTACTCACTTCTCCAATCGTCGGCAGATCAGACTCCAAATCAGACTGTTTATACAATCCTACTGCAGACCTGCTTGCATACCTGTGTGTATGCATACAATCTATGCATATACACTTGTCTGCTGAAACAATTGCTGAAAGAATATATTTTTGGTTGGGGAGATTTTTTATGTGGTGGGAGAAATAACATAAAAAGCCCACCCCCATACTCATCTGTAACTAGCCAACAGGAGTCTGAGGGCAGGCTTATACATTGATACTTATACAAGTATATTGTCCTGCCACCTCAAGTATATGAAATATTTGCATAATACATAAATTATTTGGGTTTGAGAACACATGAAGTCCTAAGGGTTTATATCAATCATTTTTGAGGCTCACCATGAGAAGTTGCCTTGGGCCTCCAAGCCTCTAGTTATACCAGGGACATGACCACGATCAAGCGATCTTGGCCTCTATGCTCCAGTATTACCTTGTATGCCACGCCACACCCTTCGCTGTGCAGACCAAAAAGTTAGAAACTGGTTCAGATCAGCAATGAAGAGGGGCATGGTGTACAATTTTGTTTCAACTTTATGGAACCTTTGATAGTGCAGTACAGCTCTGTTTCTCACTGTTCTGCTTCACTATGAATGCCACTTAATATTAATACATGCAGCTTTACCAGTATGTCTGAAATAGAAGTCTTGCTACTTGCATACTGGTTGCTGTCCCATTTTGGCTCCACACCGGCGACACACCTTTCATCGCCCCAAATGAGAAATGGTATACACCTAGAGAAAGTGGAGACAAGTGAGCCAGCACCTTTTAAAAACATTAGGATTCAGCCCACAAAATAGCTACAGTACCTCCACTGTTTCAAGGTGACAGATACACTTTGCACAACAAAGCACAGCTGCTATTGGGCAACAGTTATGTAATTGCGGGTGATTGTACTGTTGCCAATGACTTATACAAACTGTGAAATCCTCAGTCTCAAATCTCAGGTTGTAATTACAAATGTAATTTTCCATGTACAAGCTGTGCTGGCAACATAATTAAATATTGTTTGGAAATAATGTGGTATTAGCAGAGCGAACAAGTGTTACAACTGGGATGATTCCAAAGTACTGATCTCCTAAAGATTGTTAATAACATGTAAGTCAGCAAGGATTATCCATGGTACACAAGAAGGATGTGAGAAATGAAAATGGAAAGACTCATTGCAATGGTATTTTTATTTAATGCCAATATAAAATAATGAATTATGATTCCCCAAAAGCAGGAGAAACAAATTAAAAATGTATTTTCATTACCTAAATTTCATTTTATAGTATTGGGGTATTTCTATTACAGTGAACACTTTGAGCGCCATTTGCACTGAGTAAAATGGCTGAAGAACAGTTTAAGATCCTGATGATGGCACGTTTCACAGTTTCATAACATCCTTGAAACGCGTTGGGTGAACTTTAGAAGTCCCCAGACGAAGAGGAGAAGCAAGCCCAGCCAGCAGCGCTACTATGCAAACTGAAAAGCTGGCAGGTGACATCACCGCAATCTCCGGAGTCCCGCTGGAAACTTACAAAGCCGCGACTTTACAGCTTCTACGTAGTGCAGGGTAAGCTAGCAAAGCCTCACATTCATTTTGGACTTCCTAAAAAAATCTCCACAAGGAGTGTGTAAACATTATTTTGGTCAATTTTACTTCATTTAACTTTTATATTTTTATTTATTTATTTTTATTTCATTTTATTTTTGCATTACTTCCACTCTTATCTTCATTGATACTTACTATTCTTCTTCTAACCTTTTCTCTGCTATTATTCACAACCCTACCCTTTCTAGCGCCTGATTAACGTTGTGTGTCGACTGGGTCAATAGGTCGAGAGTCAAAATGCCGACATGGTCAAAATGCCAACATTCAAAAAGTCGACATGATAAAGGTCGATATAGGTCTATATGACTTTTACATTTCTTTTGTATCTATATCGACAAAGGTCGACGTGGAAACCATATATGTGTACCAAGTACCCTTGCATGGCTTGCTGCGCTCACTACGCTTCGGGCACACTATTATAATCTAATTCTATGCCTACGTGGTTGGTGAGTATGAACAAGTTTTTTAAAAATCATGAAAAACTCGACCGTTTGACTGTCAACCTTTTAACCATGTCAACCTATTGACTGTCAATCAATAGTGCTCGACCTTTTGACTATCAACCGAGACACTGTAGATCTAATGCCTGGATACCGAACAGGAGTTTGCACTACCATATTGGAGGACAATGAGATCTGATTCCTTGCTATTTGCACAGTAGGACACAACTGACACTTGTTTTGCTATGTAGAGCAATGCTAATAGTTGGATTATTGAAATGGACAAAGCCAAGTGATGGAAAGAAATCATTTTAAATGGAATTCCATGGTATACTTTATGAAGGCCACATTTATTTAAAAATATTTTCACATTAATAAATCTCTGAGCTTCCAAAGAGATAGCTTAAGTGGTAAGGCAGTGGTACACGGTATTGGCAATAAGGCTTTTGTACCATTGATAAATCAGTCCCAAGGTATCACACAGTTCTACTACATATTGTCATGGGACGTTGAAATCAAATATCATTGAAATATCCAGCCAATATACTGCAGGTTAGACTTTCATTTGTGCTAAAAGGTTACAGCTCTTAAATTAGCTTATAAAATCTCATCTCATAACATATCTTATTACCGACAATGTACTCAGTCAGCAGTGTACGTGTATGCAGCACGTGCGGTATTTAATATAGGATTTAATAGCATCTAACGAAAAAAGAGATACAAATCCAGCCTGGCAAAATCCATTAATCCATTAGTTACATACAGTATCGTTTGGCTGATTAATGAATAAAGATCTTTTTAGATATTTAATAAAGATAGATATTTTTAATATGCTGTTAGGACAGTACATCTTTCAGAACCTATTACATAATTGTTTGTTTACAGACTTAAATCATCATACAGTCAATTGTTTCCAGACTATGGAGATAAATAAGAGACTGGTGATTGCACAAAAAGTTTCAAAGCATCTATATAATTACGGGCGGGAAGGGCGTGCTGAAGGTTCTGCACTGTGTCTGGAGATTTAGACCTTACAGTAAAGGTTCTCCCTACCTTTCACCTGCTCAGGGGGTTGTGCACAAAAAAAGACTTGAATGTCATCTGAAAAAGCAATGACAGCTCGGAAGCGGATTGCAAATTTAATTTGCAGTGCGAGTTTGTGGTGGCTTGTTGGACCCATTTTTACCCTACTTGGATTGACCCCTATAACTTGTGCTGCATATTGCTTTTCAGTATTACATAACGTGGCATAGTATAAACACCACATGCATGTCCCATTTATCTTCCCTTCTGAGATTCAGTCCAGGAAAATCTGTAATAAATAGCAATGGAATATGGCAGCACAGGGAAACATGTGGCATGCAGATTTCTGTATTTTGCAATTGTCTATTCCAAATGCCTGAAGGAATGGACTGTCTAGCTCTAGCACATATTTTAAAGAACCTGACCAATATATAAAGCCTAGGAGTTCCTCAGATGATGTTCGGCATATTGCACTGCTTTATGATTTTGTGAAGGAAAAAGAATGACATGGTATCTGTTGATTATACGTTGCTACTTTTCTTACATAAGGCCAGGAAGTTACTCTTGATTGGCTAAGACTTTACTCTATAGATTGTCTACTGGCAGGGTAGGTATGAAAGGACTATTCCAGCCCTGGATCAAGTCCAGACTAGGGGCCTAATTCAGGTTGATTTGCAAAAGCAAATTCTTTAATGGACAAAAACATGTGCACTGCAGGTGGGGCTGATGTAACAGATGCAGAGAGTTACATTTGGTTGGGGTGTGTTTAAAATTAATCTAAATTGCAGTGTAAAAATAAAGCAGTCACTATTTACTCTGCACAGAAACAAAATAACTCACCCAAATTAATGTAACTCACTCTGCACATGTTACATCAGTCCCACCAGCAATGCACATGGTTTTGTCCATTAAAGAAGGAATTTGTTTTTGCAAACCAACCTGCATTAGGCCCTAAGTCGCAACTTACTGATGTTTTTGGGACCATGAAGTTTCCAGAGCCATAATGCGCAATCCTTACAATGGTGTTTATGCCCTGTTAGCTGCAGCATGAGTGACAGGCTGCAAACATTTCAGGTCGATGACTGGGAGTGTTACAGAAAATGAGGGTAGGTTGGCCCTGTTTTATGGGCATTCTAAAGCATTCTCAGAATCAGTTTCACTGCCCCCAGCAGCCTCGTGTTGACAGATATTCTGAGTAACCTTGGGCTCACTCGGAGATCTAATGCTGCGATCATGATGCTGACACAATATCTTTGGATGCAAGCACTGGATCTGAGATGTCTCCTGTGGCTTCTGCATAATTTCACACAGCCGATAAGTACAAATATAGAGATGCACTTCTTAATCAGTTCCCATATTAACAATTCTTTCCACAGTTTTGATACAGCTCCAATTGTTTCAATTACATTTGTTGGTAACTTGTAGTAATCTACATACACAAATAGATCCAGGCAGAAGACATGTAAGGTTCAATGTCTCCAGTCTGATTGGGGGCTTTTTCCCCAAAAAACTTTCAGTTATTGAAGCATAATATAAAATTACAATCAAAATGTAATCTTTGTGTACTGTACATAAAACAATGTATGATTGTTAAAATTTTCTATGAAATAAAAAATATACTGTACACCATTGTACATTTTGTAATAATGTTTTTTATTACAATTCTCTAACACAATATATTACAGAAAAATTGGAAAAGTATGCATGTATCCAAGCGTATTCCACCACTCTTCCCCGGCAAAGGGGTACACAATCAGCAGAAGCGGTGTATCTTTGGATCATGTAATAGTTTTGTCTCCCTGTATTGTTCCTTTGTACGGCGCTGCGAAACACTTGTGGCGCCTTATAAATAAAATTATAATAATAATAGCAAGTGATATTGGGGATCTCGAAATTACACCCATGTTTCATACCACAATGTATTTTTGAAACATTTCAATATCTGCTCTTACAGAGACTCTGACAAGGTTTATATGCAACTTCTTTCTCGTTGAACTTCTCCTTTTGTAATGAAGCCTCAATCCACTCCATTCTAAAGATATAAACCAATTTTGCCACAAAGAGTGATAATTTAGGAGCTGTAAGTTGTATCCACATTTGGAGAATACATTAGTTTTAGCAGCCACAGATATTATGAGTAACTTCCTAACTCTCTGTGCTATCCGGATTCTCTCCGGTGTGAAAGAAGAATTTCCCTTCATTAGTAAGTTGACCTATGGGTTATTGTAATCTTTTGGGGAAAGCACCTTGGAGAGACCAGCGTACATGTAGTGTTGGGCTTGAAGGTATGCCAAAGGGAAAATCTTTAATAGTGAGAGCTGTTCCACTGCCTGTATAATTTGTAATGGTTTCCCGGTTTCACAGTTCATGAGCTGTCATATGGATTTTAGGCCATGTTTGTCCATAGTGTAAATGGGTAACTTGCGTTTCCATTTTGAAAGGACGGATTACGTACGAAGGGTAGGAATAGGTATACTTGTATATAGGGGAAAATAGCGGCGGGCACCTATTCAATGTTGTCTTGACCAACAGCATTGAAGAGGCAGATCGACAGAACGGGCCTGACTTTAAAAGCTGCCGGGCCCGTTTTGCAGAGAATGGCCATGAATTGTCACACAGCCAGATCTCGACAATCAATGACTATTTATGTGGACATGCCCCCTTTTCGCAGATCGGCAGGCAGGACATTGAATCCCGTCTGACGATTTGGTTCGACCAAAAACAGGACAGGGTCACGGCTGTCGGAACATATCGACAGTCGTGATCTGCGATTGAATATCACCCATGATCTGCTAGTTGAGTTTGTACACTGTAACATTTTATATTGAGTATTAATCTTTTTGTTTCATTGTGCAAAATATGACATGATACGGCCCCTCATTAATACTTTTTATATGTTTCCCAGAACAAGACATGGTTGTAGATTGTAGTCAGAAATTCTGTCCATTTTTGTTCAAGAAATTATTTAAATTGCTCAGTCGTATAAAGATATAATGGGAAACACCAGAAAAAGGGAGGTCCCGTTGAACAAACATTTAATGTGATAAGACTCTAAGGCATGGTCAGAGACTACTATGTCTCTCAGGAAGGTCGTCACACAACATCCAAAAGTAATGATGTTGAAAGTAACAAATAGTGTATGGGGGGGGTATTGATTCCCCGCCACTATTTCCGATGGGGGAAATAGCGGCGGGCACATATACAATGCTGTCTTGACTGACAGTTTGACAGAACAGGACCAACTTTAAGAGCTGTCGAACCCGTTACTATGACTCTATTTATTAGGGACAGATGTTCCAAATGGCTTTATTGCTTTATTGCTATAGAAATGAAATTGGCAAATTGGTAAATTTTGTCTATAGATATGCTGTTGTTAGTCAAAAAATCTACAGCATAATGTTGACTGCAGAATCCTGACTTTGAGGAGTAATGTTATTAAAAGCATTTTACCATATTGGCGTTAGAACTGTAAACCATTATAGGCCTACTTCAGCTTTGTTTGGAATAAGCATTGCTTCTGCTTTCTTAGATGCTAGTACTTGACATGCAGCAGAAGGCATCTGGTATAAGTAGACATCTCCTGCAGGCATATGTGATGCAGTGCTGCACCCCTAAGGATCACTTGCAACATCATCCTCAATGAGAGGAAACCAGGCGCAGTAAACAATGCCCCTTCAGGAGATTGGGGTAAGGAAATCAAACACTAACACATCGGTTTAGCTTGCAGCGCAGAGCTTTTCACACCTGTTAGTCTGTGCAGCGCTGACAAAACCAAGAAATAAATAAATAAGACAGAAACAGATAAATAATGAAAGAAACTGAAGTCATTATTTTTATTCTGAACTGTATTGTTCTACAGGCCATGTGTCAAGCTATATCTCTAGTGTAATTGTTACACAGTGACACCACCGTTGTTTACAATGTCTTTAGGCTTCTATTATACCACAAATCCTTATTACTAGTAAGAAGTAATGAAATGCATACTAATAACTGTAATATCAGCCATTGCTCTAGGCATAATAAATGAAGGAAAGTTTTGTTGCACTGCTTAAGTCACTTTCTTTTGACTAGTTTCTCAGTCGGATGCCTGACATGTATGCAAATGAAAATATTCTATTGGTATAGAGAAACATTAACGAAACATTAACTTCAGTAGATCAAGTAATATGAGATGTAATATTGTAGATTGTTTTGATATGAAAATTGATTTGGACTTCAAATCATAAACTGCCAGAATGATTCAGTTTAATTTAAACATTGACAGATGCTGGTGCCATTCTGGAACGTGGGCACTATAATGACATACCTCCCAAGCAGTAGAGGAGGGACACAGGCGTGTGCCCAAAATTAGGGAGGGCGAGGTCTCCCAGTCAAGGTTTATTTTTATTTATTTTTGTGGCCTGGTGTTGTCCTGCTCTGGGTTTGTTTCTGGCAGTCTCAAAATGTAAAGCCTCTCGTTGTGCAGATTTGCAAATAAGAGCCATCCCTGCTCAGATATATGCCGGCCTGGACCCATAATAACTGGCTAAAATTTAGAATAAACAGGTCCAGTGACAGCAACTGTAAAATATCTCCGGTGTGTTCTTCCTACATTCCTCAATGCAAGACATTGATGTGTTATCCTCAGGGGAAGACGCATTAGACAAATAGTTACTGTATATGACTTTGCTTCTGAATGTAAAAAGTTAATGAACGCCAATGCAATCAACAACCGAACAATGACTTTTCTAGAGATTTTGCAAACAAAGCTCATTAAAGTAAAACACAGAGTTATTGTATGCACAACTAAGAAACCTATAGTCATTTAGATGCTGACAGCTATTGAAAACGTTGTAACTGAACTACTGCTTGTGTTGCAGAATAATTTGCTATATGGGACTTAAGTCCTACAAACAAGTACATTTTCCTGACAAACTGGCATCTAAAGTATTTCCCCCTTCTGCTTAGTATGCTGAAATTATCCCTGCAAAATATGTTTTCATTAACTTGTCTGATAAAGGCAGGGATACATTACACTTAACAAAATACCATTTCCAAGCCTGTCAACTTTGCACATCTTTTGTTGGTTACAACGTTAGGACTTACAATACATATTTGTGTTAGTTAATAATACTTGACAAGTAAAATTAATAAAATCAAGTAATCAAAGTAGGGTTATCATGGCTTATAACCAATGTAATGTAAAATGTCAGACATACGAGAGGTGAAGGTCGGGTTAAGTGTAACTTTGCATTACTTTACAATCTGGAGCAGTGGACATGTGTTCTCTGGATTAAAAAATTGTGCGAGACTATTGCCTCTGGATTATTGCACTCGCTCCAAAGTATGGAATTAGAGGGGAAACTGGCGGACTCTATGACAAAATCTATCATCACTGTAATACCTAAAGTGGATAAGGACCCTACATTAGTGGATTCTTACAGGCCAATATCCCTTATAACCACCGATGCCAAGATTTTTGTGAAGATTCTGGCTACTAGATTGGGAGGGGTAATTAGGGAACTAGTGCACCCGGACCAAACCGGATTTATGAAGGGAAACTCCACTGCGATTAATATTCGAAGAGTCTTCTCGTATATGCAGGCTGCTGATTTCATGGGCGAAAATGTGGCGATTGCGTCATTTGACGCAAATAAAGCCTTTGATTCAGTAGAATGGCTATATTTGAGAAGTACCATGCGAGTCTTGGGTTTTGGTCCTAGGTTTATAGGATGGGTGTTATTATTATATCAGAGCCCACTGGCTAGAGTATTGGTTAATGGTTACATTTCTGAATCCTTTCGACTAAGTCGGGGAACTCGGCAGGGCTGTCCCCTCTCCCCTCTCCTATTTGCAATAGCGATTGTCGCCTGCAAACTAAGAACGATATTAGGAGAGGGGATAGGGGGGTAGGGCATGGTGCTGGTATGGTGTCCTTATATGCGGACGACATCTTGGTTGGGGTTGTGGATTATGTTAGAGAAATACCTAAGGTGATAGAGTGTATAGAGAACTTTGGGCAATATTCTGGACTAACGATCAATAGGAATAAGTCACAATTACTTGTCACCCATAAAGCTAGTGACTTTTCGTATAATGTAGACAGGTGTTCCCAAGGTAGATAGGATGAAATATTTGGACGTTGTGGTGGCTGCCAACCCAGCAGAGTTTGGGCAGAAAATATTGACCCTTTGATATCTCAATTTAAAATTAAATGCAAGAACTGGACCAAACTCCCACTGACTATGCTGGAACGGACCAACCTGATAAAAATGTCTATTCTGCCAAAAAATTTGTATGCCTTCCAACACGCCCCTATTTACATTTATAATGATGTCTTCAATAGGATAAATAATGTCGTCACCTCCTTCATTTGGAAGAATAAAAATCCTCGGATTAAGTTTAATATATTAGTTAGAGAGCGAAAAAGAGGTGGGTTGGCATTGCCTAATTTTAAGTTATATTATTATGCGGCGCAATTGGCATGGGGATGGGATTGGATGGGGGAAGAGGAAGCTTTGATAGAGTTGCTTCAGCTCATTAAGAGATCAGCTCCGGGGTACACCCCACTTCAGGCACTATTGGTGAGGAAATGTGGTAGGAAGTGTCCCCCTATTATATCACAAGCAAGAAAGATCTGGTGGTGGATGACCAAATCAATAGGATATGTGGGGGTGGATCCCGACACGTATCTATTTTCACTAGAGCCTTTGGAACAAATTAACAGATTGCAAGGCTGCCGAATATGGAGGCAATACGGTATAAACACTCTTGATCAGGTATATGTGAACAATTGCATTAAAACTTTCTCGCAGTTGCAGGATGAGTTCCAACTACCACGGACCATGTTCTACCAATATTTACAACTAAGAAGTGCGCTATATCAATATTTTAGTGAAGATAGGCTGAGGATTTTAGAATCTTCAATTAAGTATTTTGTTATTAAGCTAGGTACGGTTAAAATGGTCTCTAAAAGTTATAGGTTTGCTCTGGAAATCAGCCAAGGGGACGATTTAGGGGCATTGTTTACAAGATGGTCCCAAAATATGCCCGATTTAACGCATGATAATTGGAAATTAGCACTGGAGATGCAGAGTGCCGCTACTAATTCCAGCAGGATTCAGCAGGTCCAATTTAATATCATTCATCGGATATACTTGACACCTGCAAAGATTAGTAAATTCTCCCCGAATAACTGCAGTAGGTGTCCCAAATGTAAGATGGAGGGTGCGGATAAGGTCTGTGATTTTTGGCATTTAATG
Organism: Crinia signifera; assembly: GCF_055691185.1. Classification (NCBI taxonomy): domain Eukaryota; kingdom Metazoa; phylum Chordata; class Amphibia; order Anura; family Myobatrachidae; genus Crinia; species Crinia signifera. The sequence continues at coordinate 168,357,425 of NC_139217.1, forward strand.
TGGGACTGCCGATGTCTGCAGGAATTCTGGAGGGGAGTCATGGACATTTTGGGAAAACTGGGGTGCCCTCCTCAGTGTTTACATGCTAAGGGTCTTATATTGGGTATCTGGTCAGATGGAATAATGTCGCCCGCACAGAAACAACTTGGTATTAATTTGGGTGCAGTGGCCAAGATGATAGTTACACGTTCGTGGATGGCACATAGAGGGCCGTATATTCAAGAGTGGATTAAGTTGACTAATTGCACTATGGAGCACGAAAAGTTTATTTATCTCTCAAGAAGACAAGTGAATAAATTCTATGAAGATTGGGGGGTTTGTTTTTTTTCTCAATATTATACTGAACACTAAATATAGAAAATATTACTAAACACTAAACATAATGCTTAAACAGTTGAGTCACGTGGGATATTGGATATTATGATTAATGGTAACTGTGTGAGTTAAGGTAGAAATTCAGGGATAGACTGATTATATTAAAGGATTGATATAATCTCTTATGAGGAGTCATCATGTAAGGTTCAAGGGTATTATTAGGGGATATCACTTTAGATAAATATGTTTAGGTAGGAGGAAGACGTAAGCTGCACGGTAGGTGGGTGGACTTAAATGTTGTTTACCTGGTCACTTGTAAGGAGGAATAGGTGTTATGTTAAATAGGCTAATTTTCAGAGCTAGTGTTGAAATTGGATGTAATTTCCTTGGAACTGGCGGTTCTAGTAGAAAAGGCGGTGTGGTAATTTCAATAGTAATATGGGAATACAGAGTAAATACGTGACGTATAATGTAACACTATCAATCAGGATGCAATTGTTTTTTAAAGGGGTTATTGTATGTTCATATGTCTATGATATTGTCTTTTTGTATATGTTTCAAAGAACTTAATAAAGATAAATAAAAAAAATAAAAAATTGTGCCTTATTATATACAGATGTATCCCCTTATAATGTTGTGTTTCGACCTGTCAACCAGAAGCACTGTCAACCTTTTGTATCTGTTGATGTCATGCATTTTGAGCAGATTGTGTCATTCTAAACATTATCAATCTATTAATCCGTACCCATATTTATTTATTAACAATTTATTAAATAGCACACCATATTCCGTTGAGCTTTACAATATATTACCATATAATAAACACCAATTAGCATATTAAACATTAACTACTTAAGTTTGTAACAAAGCTTTTAATTGTTGGACCACTCACAGTTGATGCACTTGCTTTAGTTTTCTTAAAATTATTTGCTCTTATAAACTGGGGCTGGCATTAGAAGATATCCAGTAGATATTTCACTTATATAATGTCTTTTATATGGGAGGGATAACTTTTGTCACCATTGGGGCCAAGGCTGGTGTAAGGCTTCTCAGCACCCTATGCAAAACTTCAACCTAATGCCCCCCCTCCTACCCCACACTGACACCAATACTTTCCAGACCCTCAAGTGAGTGAAATAGGCATCTTAGGAGTTCCACAGCTGCCACCTGTATAAGAAACATCAAGGATGTCTTCCTCATAGACATCCTTAATTTTGGGTAGGTGGACTCGGTGGTGCTTCCCCAGATCCAGGCCCCCTAGACAGATGCCTAAAGCCGTCTACTGGTAGAGACAGCCATGACTGAGGTGTAAAAGATTCCTCCTGATGGGGGCAAAGAATGTGGCTTGGGGAGATGGTATATATCGAAATAAATACTCCTTGTGTGCAAACAACTTTAAAACCGAATTTATCAGTGAGAACTCTTGAATAGCACTATTACTTCCCATTCAGCCCAATAGAGATGATACTTACTAGATGGAGTTACAGATGTGTCCTCATACATTATTGCTGCAGTCATGCCAAACAGCTCCTATTGGTGCACCAGGTCCCATTGAACACTGCTAGCATATTATACATCTTTTGTATATTATTAGCCAAAACTGCACCTTAAGCTTGCCTTACACTACTGTGATTTTGCCCGATTTCCCCCAATTCTGACACATTGGGGGGAATTTACTAAAGGAAATTTGTAAAAAATAGGTGTAAAAATAGGTGTATTTGTATCCAGAAATACACTTATTTTTTACATTTACTATCCCGAAAATACGGCAATTCGTATTCGTATTGATGTTCTATCAATACGAATATGAATTGCCGTATTTTCGGGTCCAGTAGTCAGGTGAAATAGGGAAAATCGAATGTATTTTTGATCCGCTCCAATCCGGTGCACACAGGGCAGCAAGTGCTGCCCATAAGATCTGGCACCATTTTCAATATACCTCATGCAAAAGGACTGCATGAGATATATGCAGTTCAAAGGGGATTATATGCGACTTCTACCCTCACAGAAGTTGCACAAGTGTATGGGGCCTTTACTATGCAGTAGAAGACTGTGTTGATATCAAATTAATCAGCATTTTTTGGCAAATAAAGATGAATAACACTTGTAATGTTGGGACCTGGCAACTAGTTCCATACAGGCATCTAGCTCTGCATGGTGTTATGATGCTATATTTTCTTCTTTCGAGATCCAGTCTAAAATATATGGGGCCAAATAGGTCTTTAAAGGAGGAAACATCTTTACTTGTTTTATTTCAAGTTGTACATAATAATAACAACCAATTTCAGACACAGGGAATTGTGTATAAAACAAGAGAGATATTGCTGTGTAGTTGATCACAATGAAAACAAGGACACTGTCAGCATTAAAAATTCCCCAGAGAAAAATCTTTAATCTGTAAGATAGCAGGAAACTATTCTATAAACGTAGCATTAAAATTCTATGGAAACCAAGAAGTTAGTAAGAAATATCATCCTGCTTTGAACAAGCGGGCTGAGTTACAAATGAAACCTTGTTGTCTACCCCTGTGCCCTGAAGCCTAGACAGCTACTGTATTTCAGATAATGCTTAATAATAGTATCAGGTTCTATTTTGTAGTGATAGCAACTGCTGAATAGTTTATTGGATTTCATTTGACTCATCCTATGACCAGATAATCAAATTCTGTCTGAAATTAGAGTGATCAGTGTTACTATTTATAAATGGGTTGATTGTCACTTGTCAAATATTGTGACAAACTTTATATCTTTTCTCAACTATCATTTTTCAGGTTCTTCAGTTTTATTGATTTATCTTTTTATATTGTGTGCTCTATCTATAAAATTAAAAATAGGAATATTGTACTGCTTTCAGATTGTTGTCATGCAGTTTTACCTACACTGTATTTGTATGGGAGTGTTCTAATGTTGTATTGCTATAGCCCTGAATTTAGTGGAGCTATCCAAATCACCAAGCCCCAAAAGTGGGCATAGGCAATATAAAAGTGACTTTTTGTGAATGTGGATTTGGCTGAACCAATATGGGTGTAATTTGGTCAGATTAGGCAGTTGTTTGATCACATTGGAATAAGGTTATTTTCACTTGAATTTGATAAATATCAGAAGGCTTTGGATAACATTGTTCAGTTTTTTTTTGTCCACCTTAATATTTTAGTTGGGACTACTGAAGGTGTACATTCTAGTATGCTAAAAGATGATATGCTTAGGATATCTAAAAGTTGATGATGCAATTAAAATGTTCCACAATTGCTGCCATTGAGCCTAATGCAGATCCTGTCAGATCAGTCGCATAGCGCAAAGTACCAATGTTCAGTACTTTGCACACATGACGAACCCGAACTGTGCAGGTGCAATAATGGTCCTGCATGATTGGATTCACGATGGCTACAGGTGTCACTAGAGTTACAGTCTGCAGCAGCTTCTGGGCAGAGAGGAAGCGTCAACAGCCTCCTTTCCTAAACTGGAATTCACCACTCTTCTGGGGGAGTGCAGAGGTCAGGATTTCATCACATAGTTTTCTGATGATGTTGCAGGTGATCCAATACTTCATCCTGGGATGTAGCCTGAGTTTACTAATGCAAGCAGGAGACGTCAACTTATACTAGATGCCTCCTGTTGCATTTCCACTCTAGCGATTGCTGCTGCTTCCAATAGCGATGTCTCCTCCAACCATATCTGAATCTGGCCAATGGTGATTATCACTTGAACTTAATCAAAAGTATGCAAACCTATGTATACTGTAGCTATTACTTTGCACAACAGATTAGGTCTGGCCATACTCCAAAGAGGTGTTGACAAATGAAGTTAGGTAATCATTAGCCCTTTCATAGTGCTTAGCAATATTCCTAAATGGTACCCTTTCAGTCTTGGAATCAGGATAAATGCCTTGGACCACAGGAAAGTCGAAGGTGTATACTGTATTCCGTTTCCCCGGATATTAGCGTCCGGCTTCTTCAGGAGCCAGTTGACTTGCTCCTGAAGAAGCCGGACGCTAATATTCGGGGAAACACGTTGAGCTGACCCAATTGTCTTGGACTTACTCATCCTTCCAGTGTGATCTGTACTTTCTCCCACCGACGTTACAACTCCTATTTGAACTGGACATTTGCATATTTGGGATACCTGCTCTATTCCTAATTCCAGCTGCAATTACCCCTGATATATCTTATTGATTGCTCTTTTTATCATATTCAATGTACCTATTTTTTTTCATTCATTAGATGTACATCATTTAAGTTATTAATTAAATACTAATCGTTGAGAACTGTCTTGTCTCAATTATTGTAAAGCAGCCCATACACGGTCCGTTTAACGGATCCGTTTGGGACTTAATTAGCACACATCGGATTGGATCCCTAGTGCATGCAGTGTGCATGCACTGCGATTCGATCCGATGTGTACCTAGTACAAAAAGTATGTGCAGCACATACTTTTTGTACCGTACTATGTGATGCGCGGGAGCGCGCATCGCATAGTACAGAACGGAGCCGTACACAACGGACCATGTATGGGCTCCTTTACAGCTAGCGCTGGCACATTTCCTGTTTGTGATGAGCCAGACCCTGTTTTGGGACCTTTGACCTTATGGTGATAAGTGTCTATTATTTGGAGTGTAAGATCTGGTGCATCTGAGTACCAGGGATGAGGTGGGAACCATATCTATACTCCTACCAACAGGTCTGACCCTTATTTTGGATACTGACATCTTTCCTTTAGGCTTTATCTGCAGGATTTTATTCTGGAGGAATTATGTGGGGCCTCTGACATCTGTTGTCAGCAAGTGGATCTCACCCCATACTATATACCATGTTGTATCAATAAACAGAAGATCAACCTCTTACTAGCAAAATTCATTATGCTAACAGAGCATAAATATGTAATCAATACATCGTTTGTGGCCACCATACTGTAACTTTCTTTCTATTCATAACAATGTGATTGCATTTTCTTTGCTGCAATGAACTGTGTCAGTGTACCTCTCGGCTATACGCTGTTCGTGTACTGATCTCCTGCATGACGTCAGTCCTTCTGCCGAGATAACCTGCTATAACATATGCATTCGACATTCATCCAAACTCGCTGTCTCCAGTCGGTCACTCTCCCGGCTGCTTCCGATGTGTTTTTGTCTCCAGCTGAGACTTTCTCAAAGTCTATCATCCCTATGAAGTGTGCAGCTGTATAAATCCTACCATCACCCTTTAATTAGAATTCTGCTCTCCGTTAATTATTCACCTGCTGTGACTGAAGCAGTTACACATCCATATGGACAGAATAAAATATCAAATCTTGAAACATTAAATACAATGCTTTATAGGAGATATGATCATCTCCTTAATTAGAGCAAATATTTGTGGAATATACTAAATGAAACTACAGTAGCATGCAATGTCATGTCCCATGCTATACATCACTAATAATAATACTTATTAATACTTTCATATTAATTACAGTTATCTACAAAAAATGTAAATGCGCTCTCTCTCTCTCTCTCTTTCTCTCTCCTCAGCAGTTTTATTATAGCGATGCAGGTGGTAACACTGATTAGCTCTCTCTGAGGCTACAGGCCTTCAAAACCCAGACTAGGCCTAATACTTGGGACCCACCCTCTCCATCCATTCATACCCTTTTAACTATGCTTAACTAAAAGCTCAAACTCTAACTAAGGGCCTGATTCAGACCTGTTCCAACAGGTAAACTGACTTTTATTCCAGATGCAGAAAAGAGGGCGAGTGCTGATGTCATGTGATGTCAGCCACCAGCCCTGATCCGGCATCGACAAAACTGCGTGCGCAGGGGAACCCCCAGCCTTTTTATGAGGACAACCGTAAAATGCTGGCCGTTACTCTGTTGCAGCCCCTGCCCGCCCCCATTCCGTCCTCAGTTAAGCCACTCACTCCATCACCATCAAGCACAGGGCCGAATTCAGATGAACCCAAAGAACAGGTCTAAATTGGCACCTAATTCTGTTTTGCAGAAACAGACATTGTCCTAGGGGAAATCATAGGACAGAAACCTTGGACATATACTGTAGTCATCCTCCACTCAGTACTGTTCAGCCCCCTTGTCATATAATGCAGGAATATTACATCTATGTTGTCTCCAGAAATAAGTCATTCCTCTAGTAGATCCTTCAGTATATTATCTATTTATCTTAAATGAGTTAACTTACTGTAATAAGAGTTTAATACCCATATTTTTCCATACATGTTAAACTTACTATTAAAATTCTTTATATAAGTTTACCATATTATTATTATTATTATTATTTTATTTATATGTCGCTACAAGGGATTCGCAGCACCCAATTATAAATAAGCAAAAGAGTGACTTGAATACAATAAAGGATAAGTACAGGGAACATAACCATAGCTGCATCAATAGAGGACACTGTAATAAGTATCAGCGTGGCAGAAAACCGCAGGATTCAGTTTAAGTAACGTCCCATACACACTGACGACGTTGAGCTGAAAGCAGATCAGTTGTGCTGTTGGAGCTGCTTTCAGCTCCAAAACCATCCAGTGTGTATGGGGCAGCGATGAGCAGTGATGCGCGCTCCTGCATCATCGCTGGTCCGGACGTAGTGGACAGCTTCCAAAGGGTCATGCTATGGAAAGTTGTCCACCCCCCGGGAAAATCATTAAAATGGGCGAAAATCGTTCAGCTGTAAGCTTCGCAACTTACCGAGTCAATTGCAATCAGGGCCCATGTGTGTTAACATAGGTAATCAAGAGTCCCATACAATTTTCTGCCTTTCCCTTCTCAGGAGAGGTGTGACCTTCAATAGCATGATATCACTTAGGACTGAAAGAAGTACCAGAGCTGTTGTCAAGAAAAGTCCATACCAGAGCCTTTGATTAGCACCCTGACAGTGGTTTCACCAAACGGGTGTGGGGGGGTCTGGCACGCACTCAGGTATATCCCATAAAAGGAGTGACACATAATTGTTGCCACTAAAGATAGCCCCTTCTCTAGGGTTAGCCAGCATCTCTGGGGATCTAGACATGCCAAACAAGGAAAGAGGGAAAGTGGACTCTTTTTGTGGGGCACTCTTCAAAGAGTGCCCCACAAAAAGAGTCCACTTTCCCTCTTTTTTTGTAATATATCACGGACTCAAGGGAGCACCACCAGCAAGAAAGGACACATATTTTCCCATACCAGGGCAAAAAACGTCCATTACAGCTGGTTGCAGGCAACTCAGGCCAAAACCCACTAGCATGGTGAAGAGGTCTCACTTGATCTTTCCAGACATGAAGTGGGCATAACCTTGTGCGGCTCCCAAACCCCATCCTTTGATCTAGACATGCCCCCAGATTGCCAAAAATAGGGTCCTGTGTGCAGGAAACCCTTCAATTAGTCACCATCCCTTTTCAGGCAGCTATACCTCCAGTGTTCTGATTTGTGCAGGTGACTGTATATGCAGAGTGCGCACCGGGTGTTACCACACCCCATGATGCCTCTGCATCACGGAATAGGAGCTACCGCTGGGAGATTTCCTTTCATATTTGGCTAAATAAAACCATTTACCTTATTACTTTCCAAAACCACACAAATGTAAAATTGAACACTGTGAATGGATGGCAAATAATCAAGTTCAAGCTACAATAAACATCTGGACTGCAATCCCTGATTGATTTCCATGGTAATCCATGGCTAAGCATAAACAGATGAACTGCATCTGAAAAAGCAAACTTGTGAGTAAAACTAAAAACAAAACTACAGTATGGAGAATTTAGATGACATAGCTAAAAGAGCATTTGTAAAATATATATACATATATATAGAGAGAGAGAGACCTTTGGCGGCACTCAAAAGTAGCAGACACTGTTTCAATATAAATTAGCTGGTGCCCTCTGATATGGACAGTTTGGCACTGTCCATATGCAGTCTTGGGGGTGCGGTGGCACTTTAGAGAAAGCACCTTGATAAAGGAGCCTAGCGGCTTTGAAACTGTTGGTGGTATATAAATATATATATTTACTTACCATACTTTGAAAAAAGAGAAAAGGAAAACCGCTGGTCTCCAAAAATGGAGAGAAATGGTTTTGGGGGCGCTTTTCTGAACTGTTATTACCAAAGCTATTGCTACAAACAGGATAGTCAATCCTGGAAACCAATAAGAGTAGAAACAAAGATGCAGGGCAAAAAATTATTGATTTACAGATTGGATTTCCTTTACAATTTCATTCACTAAAACGGGATAAAAATGAATCATTATAGTAAAAAACATTTTTTTCAGATAAAAAAAACGGTAATAGTAATAATCGACCCTGTAATAAACGTTTTTCAAAGGAAGTCCTATGTGCCTCAGGATAATTCCATATTTAGTAGTTGCAAAAAAGGTTAATAGACTGTTATAATTACCTTCCATTCAACATAGTTTGTGCTGATAGTGTCCCAATTCTCTCACCTACGGGTGATGCTTGGAGGTTCCCAATTAGCACAATGGACTCTGTATGTAGACTGCAGAGGCCAGAATTCATCCCAAATATGGGGGTAGATGGGTGGTCAAAAGTTTGATTCCTTAGCAGTAAAAGAAAGGCTGAAAGGTCTCAACTGACCAAATTGTCAATGGGTAGTTCCTGGGGCTGGTCCGGACTCCTTAGTAGATATAAAGCAGGGTGGATTTTTTTCCCTTTGGTTAAAATCTGTTATATTATTTACTATTACTACTACTAATTTCTACAATCTGCTGATTGCTTTCCATATCTACTGATACAAACCAAATCATCGTCCCTTCCCTGTATTGATACCTTCAGTAATATTAATAATAATAATAATAATAATAATAATAATAATATTTCCTGGCTATGTATTGTGAGCTTTTAAGTAACTCGCTGACACTGTTATGTCATCAAAATGCTATGGGCACAAAGAGCGTGTCTGACATTGCAATGTGTCTTGGCACAACCTGGACATAAGCTGTGCATGCCTACAGTATGACTGTATATAACAGAAGCCCATTCTACTAAATATATTTCTTGTCACTATGACATCCAATTCCAAAACTGGAATGATGACATTTTGTTAATAATAACCAGATTTCATATCATAAGAACATATTTTCGTAATTGGTTCTTACTGTGCTTTCTGAAAACCATCATATTTTCTAGAAAAAGAATGGAAAAATCTGAATATATTTAGCCATAGTAGCTATGTGGTCCCAGAATCCGTGTCCAATACATGAGATATACACGCTCTAAAGGAAACTGTAGATTTTGCAGCTATTGAAAACTAAACAAATTTAAACAAAGAAGTGGTGCTTGGATGATGAAAAACTTATTACACATTTTGAATTATCATAAAATAATAATAAACATAAAAACAGTAATAATGAAAAGGACTCTGACCAGTGTTCTCTCTAAGCTGTGCGCACGTGACTCGACGAGCGTGCGCACAGACATGACAACAGAGCGCACAAAGCAGCAGTGGTCCCTTTTTGCAGTTGTGGACTCAATTAATGTGTGTTTCACCCATTAACTACATTGTGTGCTGTGTTTTGAATGTTTACATGTTTAATATCATTTTGAAGTAAATTTAACACAAATGCTGAACGTCATTTTCCAGTTATACTGTATATAAGTGACGCACAAAAATTTAAATTTCATTCCAAAGTTGCACAGCCCAAATCTTTTGCCGCACACAGCCTTCATAAAATTAGAGGGAACATTGACTCCGTCCATAAAAGTACAAAGGATGTTGCAATCAGTGTCCCGTTCCTATTATGCTGTCAGTGACTTCAAAGGAAGTCAAAAGAAGAACAAGGTGCAGACAGGTTCTCTTTGGGGAATAGTAATATAAGAGGGCACGTTGACCTCTGTTTGAAAAATTACATTTTTGTGTCCTGGATCAGCGAGAAACACTGTAAGAGAACATTGATGAGCTGGTGGTGAGACTATGGGGGCACACCAACCTGCAGAGCAAACAATAAAGGAAGCATTGAAGGTTTAGGGTAGGGATGGGGAACCTTTGGCCGTCCAGCTGTTGTTAAACTACACATCCCAGCATGCCATGCCGCAATAGTTTTACAATGGCCAAATTGTAAAACTGTACCAGAGCATGCTAGGATTTGTAGTTCAACCACAGCTGGAGGGCCAAAGGTTCCCCATGCCTGGTTTAGGGGGTGTATTAATATTGAGGGGCATTATGATTTAGAAAAAATCAGAAGAGTATGATGAACTCTATAGAATCTGTGCAGTGCAATAAGTATGAAAGCTTTTGGGGTAATTGTATTAAAATTTTTGTTTTTGTATTTTAAACTATTACTGCTTTAAATCTACTAGCTAAATCACTATAAACATGCTGAAGTCTGCTACTCCCAGGCAATCACCTTGTCTAAATACAATATCAACAAGAAATAATTAGGGGCAATTTTCGGTAACATGAAAGAGAAAAAAACTATTAAAAGTACCCAACAGCAAATTGGGTATTCAGAATTTGCTGATTTAGTGTGTCCAAAAATGGATGTGGGATTTCTATTATTATAACACACCTTTATATATAGTGCCACATCCTCCAGATGACCGGGTGTGATGAAACGTGCCAAAAACATGCCTGAGAAAATTACCTACACAATGCTGAAAACTGCAACACAATTGTTGAAGTGGTTTTGGAGTTTCTCCTTGTATGGAGAAGCCTGCATTATTGAGTCAGATTCTCAGACCAATATCAGAGACACACATTGAACTATGGGGGTTGGAGAGGGGTGTTTGGAAATGGCGAGCGGGCAGCCGGGAAGGTGGGCTTTGATGGGCTCATGCATATTACTAGGCATGCTACAATGGTATTACGCACTCATGCGCAATTTCATTGCCAATGTGTCTGGAGGGGGGGGGGGGGGGGCAGAACAATGAAGCTAATGCAGACTTCAGGGGGGTCTGCAAATGTAGAATGACCATGAGCGATTGCCAAGGGGTAATACAAATAATAAACTGTTTTGGGCAAATGGGTGGTCCACTGCACCCCCAGACCACCCCCCAGATTTGCCAACCTTGGGGGTACCCGGGACACTTAAGACATGAAGGTCCAAGAAAAAGGCGGTAAAAGTGGTACATGACCCATTCCAGTTCCAGCTCTTGAAATTTGATATTTGTGTGTATTTGCCTGCTATCCTTACTGTCTTGCTCCCATTCTGACTGCCTGGTTCTGCTGCTGCATGAGAGGGACAGCTACAGTAGTGATGCTGGTCCACTACAGCTGGGGGGTCTTCTGCCAAAGGGCGTTCTGGGGTACAGTATGCCCTATGTCCCCTTCTTAATCTGGCTATGAATGATCTCCCCAACCAATCACTTTTATCTGAAACATCGTCATCTCTGATTGCTTACACATAATAATATTGAATACCCAATTCCCAGATTTCAACGGAATCTGCAGGAGTGCAAACAGATGAATTTGGCACTTTGCCTTGTGAATATGTCGTCTCTTGACGATGAGCCCGCTATGTTTTATATGAAACTAATTTCTCAGCTTATTTACTATGTACACAGAGCCAGTATTTCTAGAAGTAACATTTTCTCTACGCATTCCTACTGTGTGATTTTCACATCCTATCTCTATCCGTAAACATTAGCAGTGTTTGAGCCAGCAAGCAGTAAGACAGATGGCTGTGTATAATGTTTGCAAGATCCTATTGCCACATGTCTCTGATAAACAAGGATTTCATAAACACAGGCAAAAGCTCCCAGATTATTGCAAACTTCCACGCACGGTATAAAACATGATCGCTCGTGGCATTTCAATAAGATATTGTAGCTACCATGGATTTTCCAGGAAGAGTAAAAGAAGATATTTTGTTTAATAAGTGATAGCAGTTCTTTATATTATTATAAATTAAAAGTATGGTAAAATATAGATTGTTATAATAATGTTATTTGAATACATTTTATTAATAAAATCTTTGGTTTTATTATATACTGACTGGATATGCATGGTATAATAAACAATACTAGATCTCAGTGTATACGCACACTAAGAAGAAACTAGCCGTTGTGCTTCTCTACTCTTAGGGGGTGATTCTGGTTGAAATCTAACTCTTTTTGCACATGCTACATCTGCCCCACCTGCAGTGCAGCATGATTTTGTCCATTAAAGCAAGAGTTTGCTTTTGCAAACCAACCAAAATCACCCCCTTAAGGTGACCATACACTAGAACGATCTCAGGCCCGAAGATACAATTTCGAGGGGTCATGCGTTCGATTGTGTGCACATCGTGAGCAGTGGCGTAACTATAAATTTTGCTCCCCCCAGCCAAAATATTTTCAGGCGCCCCCACACATACTGGGCCTTATTCTGGTTGGAGCGTCCGGGCCGTACGCGTACGTCCCGGGGTTTTTAACGATCTGCGCATGTGCAGATACGCTAATGCGCCGGCGCGAACACTCCACAATGCTTACGGCCGGTGTCTCAACGTGCGAAAAAACCTGTACGCGAGTGTACGGGTAATGGGGCGGCATAGGGGCGTGTTGATGGGAGCGGCCGAAATAATGAGGGAAAATGGGCGTAAATATGGGCGTACACGGGGGTGTGCACCAGAAATGAGCGGTGCTACTACCGCACGATCGACTAAGGCACCGTTCATTTCGGACACCAAACAGGCGGCCGCCAACCGCCAGCTCAAACCACCCCTACAGATACCGCATGCCAGCGTGCGCCTGAGTTGGCTAATTAACGCTGATTACTACTCAAACACATACACCTGAATGTAATAAGCAATGCTGCAGTCTATTAACTCCAAACCATGATTTCACTGCCTGCAAGCCACACATACAGCACGCAAACACATTGGAAGCTTATGTTTTTATACTTCGCCACATTTAAAGGTTTGTTTAATTTAAGGTAAGAATCTTTTTATACGCTAAGGTAGGTATTTGCTAAACAGGCACATTCACTACGTGCTTTCATAGACTTTACGCAGTAGCACACTCAATCTACACAAGTCGACATGTGTCAACGTGTTCACTCTAATACTAACATAGGTTTTGTATTTAGGATACAATAACATAAACCACATCTAACACCTACAAAGGATGTTTCAGCAATGTTTGAAGCCCATGACCACTATTTTCCACACAATCTTTGTATAGTACCCAAAATAATGACCTGTACCACTATCTCATCTGCTATGATTTGGATTTGACTACACTCTGGATGTAAGATGCCACCAATCACATTATTGCACTCTCATCTCTCTAACAAAGGATTCCTACATATGCTTATGACACTGTCAAATCATATATATTTAAAAAGTTAGGCATGTTTGTTCACAAGCTAATTTATCATGTTTGGCCCATTCACACATCTTTTTTTAGGGAGGACACATATGCATTCCTACACAAATGTACCTTTTCACCCTTGTTTGTCTGCCTCACCCACTCCATGAGGAAAGCATTGTTCTGGACCTGCTTTTACCTACTACTGTAGGAGCTACCTCACCTGCACACAAACTGCTTTCTCACCTATTAAGTTGCTCTGCACATGTGCTGACACAAACTAATTAGCAGGGAAAAGTTGGATAGGAACATGGGAATGGCCATGGAGAGGGTTACACATGGGAAACTTCCACCACACTTCAACAAATGTTCAAAAATACCCTGGTCAGTAAGTACACATAAATCTAGTATTTGTTTCACACAAGAAATTACACATACCACAATTTTGTTTTAATTTGTAAAATAAATTTATTTGCTGTTCAGCATCACAGCTTGACACTTTAATGTGAGAAATCAAATAAACAAATAAAATAGACACACAAATAATAAAACAGCCAGAACAAGAGGTTGCATATCTCCAAACATGTGTTACCCTGCAAATGCAATGGTGAAAGAAATGGGGACACCAGAATACGTACTGCAACAACCAGGGTGAATACTAAGCAAGATACACACCACCAAAAAAAAATATCCTGCATTTGTAGAGGTCAAAATACGAACTTTCATGCCCATGGCACGCAAATGGATCGATGGCCAACTCAGGAAGCGGATGTCCAGTGCAATTTAAACCTTTGGCCTCCAACCACAGAGGAAGTGAACCAGGTCTCATTTGGGCCCTTTTTTGCCCCTTTTAGATGGGGCCTTGGGGACAGGGGCCTTTGGGTCAGCTGGCTTTCGGCGTCTTCCCCTAGTCGACAAAGGAGGGTCAGCCGAGGTGGAAGGTTGGGGAGCAGCTTGGGGTGGGGCAGCAGATGGGGGATTGTCCCGTTGGGACCTGGCGGTGGACAGCTGCTCCGCAAGAAGTTCATTCTGGCGGCTGAGGTGTTGGCCAATGCTTAGCATGCCAGCCGCCAGAGTTTCATTAATGCGGTTCAAGGCCTCAACCTGCAGCTGGTTTGTGGCCTTCCACTCCGCCAGAAAATCCGCCACCTGCTGCTGACGGATCGCAGCATCCACCCCTTGCTGCTCGATCCTGTCCAGCGTCACCAACAGGCTCTCACTCCATGTCTCCTGTGGCTGGGGCTGGGGGCGACGTCTTGGTGGAGGCTGGACCACTTGCTCCACCTGTGGCTCTGCAGAGGAAGATGCTGCCGGTACATCCTGACTTTCTGCTTCTGCTAGGATAAGAATTGAAAACAATGTCACCATCACATACGCAATAAAAAATATCTTTCTAAATACAATGCATTACTGTGACTTACCATCAAAAGCAGCAGCAAAGACCTCCGCCGGGAGCTCACTGTCCATATTGGAGATCCCCCTGATCTCCCCCACATCGATCACGTCACAGGAGTCCAGCTCCAGGGGGGTATACTCCAAATGGTCAGGCATAGGACCGCTCCCGGTGGACATGCTGTGGTTGTACCGGTCAGTCATCTTCCTCTTCAGGGCACTTTTGAAGTCAGTCCACCTACAAGTTTAAAAATACAAATATCACCATGAGATATGTGCACCACTGTGCTACGTGTAGGGTTACCACCTAGTCCCTTTAATTCCGGACACATGTTACTTACACAGGTTCTGTGGCAGTTTAAAATTAGGTGAAGTGGAGTCTTGAAGTCAGCCAGCCACAGAACCTGTGTAATTAATATGTGTCCGGAATTAAAGGGACTAGGTGGTACCCCTAGCTACGTGACATTTCCTAGTGTGGGTGATCTTATGTTTTTTTTGCCATGTGTGGCCAAATATTTCTTTGATGGACAAAACCATGTGCACTGCAGGTGAGGCAGGTGTAAAACCCCACCCAAATCTGATTATCTCTGCACAAGTAACACCTGCCTCACCTGCAGTGCACATGGTTTTGTCCATCTAAGAAATATTTGGGCAGAAAGAGTGAACTAGAATAAGGGCCTCAGTTCCTGCTGGAGACTGCTGAAAAATTGCCCTGACAAACACACTAACCTTTTCTTCACCGCGTCCCAAGTTCTGACCACTGGTGACACCTGGTTCACTTCCTCTGTGATCTTGTCCCAAAGGTTTCTCCTTGCACTGGCACCCGGCTTCCTGGTTGCCAATTCAATCCATTCGCGTGCCCTGGGCACTAGAATTCGCATTTCGGCCTCTACAAATGCAGGGTTTCTCCTTCTGGTGGTGGTATCCTGCTCAGTCATCACCCTAGATGTTGCAGCACGTTTTCTGGTGGCCCCAGTTCTCTCACCATGCACCTGCTGGGTCACACCTGTTTGGAGAGATGCAACCTCTTGTTCTGGCTGGTTGCTTGGCCCTTGTGGAGCTGGTGGAGGTTCACCAGGGCCTGTTACTGAGGGGCCCGCTTGATCTTGCAGGCGACTCCTCTCTTGGGCCCTCCTTCTCCGCTCCTGTTCCCTCTTGTTGAGTGCATCAAGCATGGATTGTGCTGTAGCTCTCTGCAGAGCGTCCTCTGCTGCAGAATCGTCTGAGTCAGACATGTTTGCAGCAATTGTGGGCTGCATCTGACTGAATATTTATATGTTAATCTCCCGCCATGAACAAGGGGGCGTATATTTTTTCCCGCAATGTAGATGCAAATTTACGCCGATATTTCCCGCCGATAATTCCCGCTTAAATTACGCAGGTCTCAACGCACCTGATCAAACACCTGTATATGCACATACACAGGTTGTGGAGCATTGTGCTACATCGTGAAATGTGGGCACCTGTCATTCCAATGACGAGTGTTGTCAGCTGGTATCTGTTGGAGTTCGTGTATGCTTTGTGAGTCACATTTCAAAACATCACGATATAATGCTTTCCTTACATATGTAATGTGTATGAAATTGTCATACAGCAACATGTTGCATTGTGGCCCTTTAGGCAGCGTAGTTATAAGTAGAGGGTTGCGTGTATTATTTTCCGCCTACTGTATATACAGTACTCCTCTCCATGCATATCGGTGTATCGTGGCCCCTTTAAGCAGCGTAGTTATAAGTAGAGGGTTGCGTGTATTATTTTCCGCCTACTGTATATACAGTACTTCTCTGTATGCATATCGGTGCATCGTGCCCCCTTTAAGCAGCGTAGTTATAAGTAGAGGGTTGCGTGTATTATTTTCCGCACACTGTAAATACAGTACTTCTCTGTTCATTGAATGCATGCTGTTGGTTGTGGTGTGTGTATATCGGAACGGTCCGCGTAAGTTTCTATTCGCATCCAGTTTGTTAATGTAAGAGGGATTAATAAAGTTAATACCAAACAAACAATTTTTTCAACCAATCAGCAAGCACCAAAAGTGATATATGTACCTGCAATTAATAACTGCGCCATTGCCAATATGACTTGTCCAAGAGCTAGGCCCTTTTCCACGTCAGAGCTTTTGGCCCTGGTGGAAGTGATGGACCGTCACCTGGGGCCCAGGGGCCCTTATGTCAGTAATGCCGACAAGCGGCGGGCGTATACTGCTGCCCGCCGCCTCATCTTCTCTACGACCGGCGTCCGCAGAAGCCTGGGGCAGGTTGAGCGGCGCTGGTCAGACCTGCGCCGGCGGCAGCCGGTTTTACTCAGCAGCCTTCGCCGCCATATTGCCCGATGTAAGTTTTGATTACTAGTATGTCAGCGTTTTTTAGCAATGTTTTGTGTACTTTTTATAAATATGTTCCTGAGTATGGGGGTGTATATGGGGGGTATATGGGGGTATATGGGGGGTATATGGGTGTATGGGGGTGTATATGGGTGTATATGGGTGTATATGGGTGTATATGGGTGTATATGGGTGTATATGGGGGGTATATGGGTGTATATGGGGGTATATGGGTGTATATGGGTGTATAGAGGGTGTATAGGGGGTGTATAGGGGGGGGTTTAAGTAGTTGATCAGTTTTTGGGTGTAGGATATCAAATAGTTTGCATGATAAATGTCTGAAATTTCACAGCAATGATAATTTTGAAGGTTATGAGCATGACTAATGTGAATTTTTCTTTCCCCCTTTTTTATGAAACCCAATCTTCGATTTCTATGCCATCAACATGAACATTTCAGCACGGGCAAGGGCACGCATTGAAGCCCGGGAGCAGGCAGCCCGGGACCAGGCAGCCGAGGAGGAGGAGGAAGAGGAGGAGGAAGAAGAGGAAGAGGAAGAGGAGGAGGAGGAAGAGGAGGAGGAGGAAGAGGAGGAGGAGGAGGAGGAGAAGAAAGAGGAGGAGGAAGAGGAGGAGGAGGAAGAAGAGGAGGAGGAAGAAGAGGAGACCCAGGGTGCAGTTTGGACCCACACAATTTCCCCATCCCCTTCCCCCTCCACAACCCCCACCCCCTCCACAACCCCCACCCCCTCCACAACCCCCCCCTCCACAACCCCCCCCCCCTCCCCACCCCATTTCCAACCCCCCTACACCTCTCCACCACCCACCCCCAAACCTCTCCACTCCCCACTCACACCCACTACCTCGGTCCAAACTGCAGGACCATCCCCCTTGCTCGTGACCCCCCCAACCACTGCACAGCCAACCAGCGGCGACCAGGATGGCTCAAGTAGCCGTAAGTAAATAATGTGTCTAATGTTGACCTACACATTTCTACACATAAACAATCACAACAACCACATATGTGTATCCAACATCAACATTAGTTGCAACATATCACTGCAGGCCGACCATGAGGTGTGTCCTGTCCTTCTCCAGGAACAAGGCTCCCCTTGGTGGTTTTTTTGAGTGTGGCCATGCCTCACCCCTTGAATAATTGACATAACAGTACATCCAATGAGATATCCGACATTAGTGGTGTGGTAGTTATGTGGCTCCAGGTGTTGGGTAACTCCAGTTCCCAGCATGATGTGCAACACAGGGCCGGATTATAATGGAGGCGCAAGGGGTCAGTGCCCCTGGGCCCCCCTCTAGCTAGGGGCCCCCTGTGGTTGTCATGTATTTTTTACAAATAACATGTTTAAGTTATGTTTTTTTTTTTTTAGCTAAATGTTTTGTGCATGGGTGGGGTAGTGCTGCAGCTTGACCTATCTGCCAATGTGACAATGATTTATGGTGCTGAGCATCGGGAGCCAAGGCACACTGATTGCACAAGTGTGCAGTGCATTTCTGGGAGTTGACTAAGTCCCATGACACTTTGCACCAGAGGACAGAGGCTGAGAAGTTTGTGCTGAGCTCTGATTGGTGGAGCTCATTACATGCTTCTCAGGTCCATTGAGAACAGCAGCAGTAGCTTAGTCATAGGAGGGTTTTTAATCAGAGGCAGCACTAGGACTGTGAGGTCTCCTCCAGAGTAAGGGGCAGAGGGACAAACACAGGCTTTTCATGTGGTGTGTGTATGTATATATATATATATATATATATATATATATATATATATCCCCTGCAGGTAACCATTGACCAAGTTTATTCTGCCTTTACTGTGTGTTTTGACAGTATAATATTCGCCCATGCAGTGTGCGGCCATTAATGACAAGTGCAAGGGGGCCCCCCGCTCTAAAGTACCCCGGGCCCCCCAAAGGCTTAATCTGCCACTGGTGCAACTTAAATGTAGAGATTGTTTTGTTCATAGTGTGTGAGGCCATGCGGATGCATGCTTTACAAACATAGCTGTAGGCCTATAATTTGTACAGCAATGTCCTAAATTTAAAATAGTAAGGAGTGCTTAAGCCACAACAATGTCATAACCCTTAAATAGCACAGGCTAATTGTGAGGTTAGAGGACAGTCCCCCAAAACCAAAGTACCAATTGGGATACAGCATACATTCATTGATGAAGGAGTAATTGAATTAATGTTATTTACTATGTACAGTATGTGTGTGTTAACATATTATTTTTTAGTACTGTGTTTACAGCAGACCCATCTTCAATGTAGTTTACAAATGTATGTGGCCTTCACACATAACTCTGAACTTTTTATTATGTACAAATACAACAAACATTTGTGTATGTTATATATTTTTTTTTTTTTTTTATCCCTTCACTACAGACACTGAACAGCAGCAGGAGGAGGTGGCAGCCCTTATTCAGGAGATATTCAGGACACTCCTCTATCTCCAAATCCTTTTTGGGCTTCTGGAGGCCCGCATTTAATTTATTTTTATCCCCCCCCCCCCCCCCTTATTATTTTTGGTCAAAATAAAAGTTTATATTGTCTTATTAATTGCCTGTGTTTTTACTAATAAATATGTTAGAGGGCTTGTAAGGGTAGGTACATACAGATGTGTACTGTAAGTTATACTTGTAATTTGAGGTGAGGGGTAATGATTGATGTGTGAATGTGTGTGTTTTTGAGTAAAATAACACATAGTGAAAATGCATGAATGTTTAATGTTGTTCGATTAAAACATCACACATAACATGAGGGTAGGTATACATGTTACACATTTTGGACAAACTAATTATGGACATAATTTAGTACATATACAGAAACACCAACATAACTTGATTTAAAAGTAACAGCAATATGGGGACACATAGATAGTGATTAAAATGCCACATTAGAACATAACAAATATACATGTAATGAGGGTTCAAATGTAGTTTTATTAGGTCTTTATTAAGGTAGACAATTGAGTTAATAGAAAACAATAAGTGAATAACAAATAGATTAATTAATCAATTGTCAGATTAGTAGTTGAGAGGCAAGATTTGCAGGTCCATATATGTGAAGGGTATGGCAGCGTGCACGGACGTACGCTCACTCTCACGAGCGGTGACATAAGCTGAGTTTTCCATTGAAAACAACAGGGACCCGTCCGTGCAAACTGGCGTACGCTCAGATCTCCGCAAGAAGTCGGTGGGGAGACGGAGGAAAGACGGCCGTACACGGCGCCGTACGCTCAGTTGTACGCCTGTTGTCGGAGTGCAAGGGCTGGCCCGTCCGCGTACGTTGCCGTACGCTCATTTGTACGCCACTCCCCTTCTACGGTATTTCTGGCCGTACGTAAGCGGCTGATTTGTGGGTGGACTTAACCCTAACGGCCGCGTACGGCTAGCGTGCGGTAATGGCGAACGTACGCACGTTTGGCCGCTCCGAGCAGAATAATGCCCACTGTCCCTTATACATTAGGCAATACGTCTTAGTGTCACTTATACTATATGATACACACTATAATTCCACTCACACTATACACCCCACACCATAATGTACCTTACACTATACACTCTATGGTTAGGGTTATAGGATGTGGTGTGTGTATGTGTATGGTTAGGGTTATAGGTTGCGGGGTGTGTGTATGGTTAGGGTTATAGGCTGTGGGGTGTGTATGTGTATGGTTAGGGTTATAGGTTGCGGGGTGTGTGTATGGTTAGTGTTATAGGCTGCGGTGTGTGTGTGTGTATGGTTAGGGTTATAGGCTGCGGTGTGTGTGTGTGTAAGGTTAGGGTTGTGGGATGCGTGGTGTGCATATATGGTTAGTGTTATAGGCTGCGGTGTGTGTGTGTGTATGGTTAGGGTTATAGGCTGTGGTGTGTGTGTGTGTGTGTGTGTGTATGGTTATGGTTATAGGCTGCGGTGTGTGTGTGTATGGTTAGGGTTATAGGCTGCGGTGTGTGTGTGTATGGTTAGGGTTATAGTCTGTGGTGTGTGTGTGTATGGTTAGGGTTATTGGCTGCGGTGTGTGTGTGTATGGTTATGGTTATAGGCTGCGGTGTGTGTGTATGGTTAGGGTTATAGGCTGTGGTGTGTGTGTGTATGGTTAGGGTTATTGGCTGCTGTGTGTGTGTGTATGGTTATGGTTATAGGCTGCGGTGTGTGTGTGTATGGTTAGGGTTATAGGCTGTGGTGTGTGTGTGTATGGTTAGGGTTATTGGCTGCGGTGTGTGTGTGTATGGTTATGGTTATAGGCTGCGGGGTGTGTGTATGGTTAGGGTTATAGGCTGTGGTGTGTGTGTGTATGGTTAGGGTTATTGGCTGCGGTGTGTGTGTGTGTATGGTTATAGGCTGCGGTGTGTGTGTGTGTGTGTGTGTGTGTGTGTGTATGGTTAGGGTGATAGGCTGTGGTGTGTGTGTGTATAGTTAGGGTTATTGGCTGCGGTGTGTGTGTGTATGGTTATGGTTATAGGCTGCGGTGTGTGTGTATGGTTAGGGTGATAGGCTGTGGTGTGTGTGTGTGTGTATGGTTATGGTTATAGGCTGCGGTGTGTGTGTGTATGGTTAGGGTGATAGGCTGTGGTGTGTGTGTATGGTTAGGGTTATTGGCTGCGGTGTGTGTGTGTATGGTTATGGTTATAGGCTGCGGTGTGTGTGTATGGTTAGGGTGATAGGCTGTGGTGTGTGTGTGTGTATGGTTATGGTTATAGGCTGCGGTGTGTGTGTGTGTATGGTTATGGTTATAGGCTGCGGTGTGTGTGTGTGTGTGTGTGTATGGTTAGGGTGATAGGCTGTGGTGTGTGTGTGTATGGTTAGGGTTATTGGCTGCGGTGTGTGTGTGTATGGTTATGGTTATAGGCTGCGGGGTGTGTGTATGGTTAGGGTTATAGGCTGTGGTGTGTGTGTGTGTGTGTGTGTATGGTTAGGGTTATTGGCTGCGGTGTGTGTGTGTGTATGGTTATGGTTATAGGCTGCGGTGTGTGTGTGTGTGTGTGTGTGTGTGTATGGTTAGGGTGATAGGCTGTGGTGTGTGTGTGTATAGTTAGGGTTATTGGCTGCGGTGTGTGTGTGTATGGTTATGGTTATAGGCTGCGGTGTGTGTGTATGGTTAGGGTGATAGGCTGTGGTGTGTGTGTGTGTGTATGGTTATGGTTATAGGCTGCGGTGTGTGTGTGTATGGTTAGGGTGATAGGCTGTGGTGTGTGTGTATGGTTAGGGTTATTGGCTGCGGTGTGTGTGTGTATGGTTATGGTTATAGGCTGCGGTGTGTGTGTATGGTTAGGGTGATAGGCTGTGGTGTGTGTGTGTATGGTTATGGTTATAGGCTGCGGTGTGTGTGTGTGTATGGTTATGGTTATAGGCTGCGGTGTGTGTGTGTGTGTGTGTGTATGGTTAGGGTGATAGGCTGTGGTGTGTGTGTGTATGGTTAGGGTTATTGGCTGCGGTGTGTGTGTGTATGGTTATGGTTATAGGCTGCGGGGTGTGTGTATGGTTAGGGTTATAGGCTGTGGTGTGTGTGTGTATGGTTAGGGTTATTGGCTGCGGTGTGTGTGTGTGTATGGTTATGGTTATAGGCTGCGGTGTGTGTGTGTGTGTGTGTGTGTGTGTATGGTTAGGGTGATAGGCTGTGGTGTGTGTGTGTATAGTTAGGGTTATTGGCTGCGGTGTGTGTGTGTATGGTTATGGTTATAGGCTGCGGTGTGTGTGTATGGTTAGGGTGATAGGCTGTGGTGTGTGTGTGTGTGTATGGTTATGGTTATAGGCTGCGGTGTGTGTGTGTATGGTTAGGGTGATAGGCTGTGGTGTGTGTGTATGGTTAGGGTTATTGGCTGCGGTGTGTGTGTGTATGGTTATGGTTATAGGCTGCGGTGTGTGTGTATGGTTAGGGTGATAGGCTGTGGTGTGTGTGTGTGTGTGTATGGTTATGGTTATAGGCTGCGGTGTGTGTGTGTGTATGGTTATGGTTATAGGCTGCGGTGTGTGTGTGTGTGTGTGTGTATGGTTAGGGTGATAGGCTGTGGTGTGTGTGTGTATGGTTAGGGTTATTGGCTGCGGTGTGTGTGTGTATGGTTATGGTTATAGGCTGCGGTGTGTGTGTATGGTTAGGGTGATAGGCTGTGGTGTGTGTGTGTGTGTGTGTGTGTGTGTATGGTTAGGGTTATAGGCTGCAGGGGGGGGGGGTAGGTGTACACACTCACATGCAAACTTGCTGCAGGTGTATTGGTGCAGTTATTATACTTATCTGCTCCTGCAGAGGTCTCTCTGCTGGCTTGAAGTCTGCACAGCCGTGCAGCCTGGAGCAGGAGGGTTCTATTAGGCAGGGCAGGCAATGAAATAGCGCTGCAGGCGCTATGTGGAGACACCGTAGGGTGGAGAGTGACAGCTCCCCCAGCATAATCTTACAGCGGGCTCCGTCTCCTCAGCTCCCCCGGCATAATGACACAGCGCGGACTCAGTGCGGGCACAGCATCTGAGTGACAGCGCAGTTAGCCCCTCAGCGCTCCGTTACCAGCCAATTGTAGCGCTGCTTGTGGGGGGTCCCAGCGCTGTAGTGACTACAGCGCTGGGACCCCCCACAAGCAGCGCTACAATTGGCTGGTAACGGAGCGCTGAGGGGCTAACTGCGCTGTCACTCAGAGATGTGACAGCGCAGGACCGCCTATACCTGAGGATGGTGGCTGCAGGGATCAAACAGCCTGCGGGCTGCTGCTGGCGTTGCCATCAGTGGCGTAGCTATAGCTCCGCAGCCCCCGCGGTGGCGGGGAGGCGCAGAGAACATGTGGGCGCCGGGGGTCTGCGGAGCTATAGTTACTGCACTTACCCGCTGCTGCCCTGCTGTCACGGTCCCGTCTCTCCCGGCGCCGGCTCCTGCAGCTATAATGAAAACAGACACTTAGAAAATGGCTGCCCCCATACTGCAGACAGTTTTCTGTCTGCAGTATGGGGCAGCCATTTTCTAAGAGTCCGTATTGATTATAGCAGCAGGAGCCGGCGGAGGACGGGACCGTGACCGCAGATGCGGCCGGTCAGGTAAGCCGAGAGGAGGGAGGGGAGAGAGGGCGCCGAGGGGAGGGAGGGGAGCTGGGCGCCGAAAAATCTGCGGCGGGGGGGCGAAATTTAGGTAGTTACGCCGCTGGTTGCCATGGAGAAGGTTGCCGAGCGCACCTCTCCAAAACCTGCGCCCCTGTGGCCCCGGCTCCCCCCCGCCACCGCGGGGGGTGCCTACCGCTAGTTACGCCACTGATCGTGAGGTATATGGTATCTGTGCACGGTTCCGTGGGTATAGAGGTCGATCCTCAGATCATACGTGCTGCACGTTATGTATGATCCATTCGCTTTGCTTGCAGTCGGATGCAGATCGTGCTTTTAAAACATATATGATCGCTTGTTTTATCGCACTTATGACCTGCATATGATCAGGTTGTATGCAGGTTGTTTTAATTTTAATGTACAGATGGAGCCTGGCTCATCCTTGGCCGGCGCCCGCCAGATCCCTTTCATTGGCAAGCACCGGAGATAGGGACTGGGACGTGTGTGCGTCTCACGCACGTCCCAGTATCACAGTGGCTGGGCAGCGTCTCCCTGCCTGTCTCTGCTTCAGGGAGACGCTGCCCAGTTGGGGTGGCGAGGGGGACCGGCGGCGACAGCGGCATTCTCCTTGCCACGGGGTGCACGAGCATCTCATGCGCGTGCACCCCTGGCGTGCACCCCAGCCCCTGTAAAGATGTGGCCGGCTACATCTGTATGGCCAGCTTTAGTTATAACAGAGGAAAGAGGCGGGCGAACAAGTATGATTGGTCTTGTAACACATGCCCTGATCACTAAAAAATTGTTTGACATGCTAATGTGATAAATTCATATATATGTGCATGTAGTGATTTATAGGCATACAATGACATACTAGTTATTATTAATATAAGATATATTGTGCTATAAACATATGCTATCCCCACAGGGGACATTGTCTGAGAAATGAACAATTCCCAGCAGTCTCTGCAACTGTTGAAGAGGTCAGGAGTTGGTCACATGACTAGGGTCAGGGGAGACAGTTGGGAGTGAGGAACAGTTGTGCTGTGCAGTCTGTGAGGGGAAGATGGAGAGTCCCTGAGGAGATTTGTAAAAGGCAGAGCTACGCAGCAGGCAGGGTGGATAGCGGTGCTGACAGGCGGTCTCTGAGGTGGAGAATCAGCAGTGACGCAGCATCCGGAGGGCAGTCCCGGCCAGAGTCAAAGGAGAATACTAATCCGCAGTCATAAGAGAGGTGTGGTGAGTCCCGCCCTGACACCCATATATAGCAAAGGAGGGGAATGGCTAACTATCTAAAAGTATCAAGCTGCAGGAATTGATATTCAGGGAGCCAGCACAGTTTCCTATGCGTGATATACCTAGTGCTATACTGCTGGAACATCACACAGCCTTAGCTGAGGAACAGTACATTAGTATACAGGACAGTATTTATACAGCACAGCAAAGACTTCCGGCAGAGAGTTAAACTATGATCCAGCTAAAGTGAGGATTACCTCATAAAACGTTCAGACTCATTTACATTGAGGATCCTGCATTTGAGTAAACAGATCATATACCTAAAGGGTTTTACCGCTAGCTAGTAGCTACACATACCGGTCAGCTAGTGCCCGACAACAGTAACTGTCACCGTAGCAACCTACTCCAGCAACGTCCAGTACTAAGGGAGCAGAGTCGCTTCAGAAAATTGTCTACTTTCACTGCAGTATATGGTGAGACTGATAAGCCGGCAAGTGTTGAAAGAAAGATTTATTAAGGACAGAGTGACATATAGCACAGCCAGGAGAGCTCTGAATATTGGAAACATTATTGTATGTTTCGTGGGCATTCTACTAAGGAACTGAGCTGTCCGTGCAGCGAACATAGAATAATGCAGTTCAGTCATCTACATTACTGATATAAGGAAATATTCAGCAGTGACAGCATTCACATAGAAGGAGTTACTTCAATGGATACATTATAACTATTTGCAGTTATTGCCTGATAATCTCAGAGTTTACACTATTGGATTACAAATACGCTGTGGTAAGATATTCTCAGCGTGAGACTCTAACATCTGCAGGATAAAAAGACATACTCCTCTTAATAAGCGCTTAAAGGAAAAGTACAGTAACTGCAGTTACACAAAAGACACAACAAGACTAGGGTAATGTTTAATAATTATTGCGCAATAATACATGCCGGTACCCGATAGAAAGGAGATCTCTAATATTTACTGTAATGGCTATATGAATATTGGATATTGCATTTAGTATATGTAAATGGTAAGTGAAATTGCATTAAACTTGTTTGCATTGTAGCAAGAAGGTAGGGTTAGTCATATATTTATGTGTAGAGTAAAGAAGTGCAGGAGTGGAGGATTACAGTAAAGGATCAACATCCGCTGTTCCAGTGTAATAAAAATTGTAATTTCTTGTTGTTATTTATATTGTAACTATTGAACGGACGATATTGAAACACATTATACTCGTTTCTGTAAATAATAAATTGTTTGCTATTGATAAAGAATTGTCTTCATGTGAAGTACTGAACACCTGTCCTAAGAACAGAGAAACCGATTCACCGAAGTGGATACTTACCCGTGATAGATTTCACATTTGGCGTGTCACGAACAGGATACATACATCAAAAGCGGAGAAAACCTAACCCAGCGTCACTCAAAATGTCTCAAGACAATAGTCAAGAAGAGATGCTTGGCAACAAGGACCAAGGAAATGCAACGGATAGAATAAGTTCAATGGCACGTAAACCGGCAGTGATAACTATGCCCTATTACTTGGGGGCGCCATGGCTTCCCACTTATACCGGAGATAGTGGAATGACTGAAACCAATGTGTTCCGTGACTTTAGGGAACAGATTGAAACCATGTTCCAGGTATATAGGTTAGATGAAAATCAACAAATAGATATACTTTTGGCTCAACTGAGAGGATTTGCGAAAAGGGAAGTGAAATCGTGGCCGGAAAGCCAAAAGAAATCAGCAGCGGATATATTGGACAAGTTAGCAAAAGTGTTTGATGCTAAGACTTTATCAGAACTCAAAACGCAGTTCTATTCTCGAAAGCAGCAACCGCATGAATCGCTACGAGAATATGCTGTAGAATTACAGGAGGCATTGCAAGATATTAAGTTGTGTGCCCCAAGGGAACTGATTGAAGATGAAACTTTAACGAGTCAATTTCTCGACGGAATCTATGATGCAAATACCAAAGGGCAGCTAAAGATGCTACATCGACAAGAAGCACCTATCAGCTTTTCAGACTTCAAGGAGTTAATAGTAAAGGTTTTAGGCGATAAACCCATAAAAGGAACCGTAATCACCCCTGTTGAAACCGTTTTTCAGCAAGTTCAATCTGCTGCCTTTAATGACCCCATCGAAGAAATGAAAGGGCAAATTGCTGAATTGACACAAGGAATGACTGATCTTTGTCGAGAATTGAGAACCTTAAAAGAGACGCATGCCTTACAGAGACCCTGGCAGATGGAGAGAGAACCCCATTATGGAAATGATGGGAGAAACGCTTCATGGAGCTCCCGCCGACTTCCTACAGATAAATTCGATGAACAAGGAAGACCCATCTGCAGGCATTGCCAAAGGAGCGGGCATATTGAGAAAAATTGCCGCAGTACGGAACATTTAAACAGAACTCCCGAGGTCCGGGACCAACCGTCGGGAGTATCTTCAGTAGAAGGTCCCACATCGCAAGAATGGATACCAAAACACATTGGGTGTTGCCCTACCATTGAAATCAAGGTGAATGGAGTCAGCATACCAGCATTGTTGGATACCGGGTCACAAGTGACTACGATTCGATGGGATGAGTTCATTAAGCATTGGAGGAAAGAAAGTATCATAGCCACACCACCGGCCGGGTTGAATTTGTTAGCCAGCAATGGACAACATATCGAGTGTTGCAGATACTTTGAAGCTGAGATCAAGATAGGGCAAGCTCATCTCATCAATCAAGGATGTTTAATTACGGCCGTTAAGGACCAATGGTTACCACCCATAATTGTTGGAATGAATGTCCTAAGAAATTGCCCGGAAGAACTAATCTCGACACTGACACCAGAACTGTTCAACCAACCTCAGACTGTGAGACGAGTCATGCAATACACGGTCTATGACCGGAGAAGCCAGGCAGGGAAGAGGGTGCTGGCTACGCAAGTACAAGGAACGGTCAAGTGGTTTAATGTCCGGAAGAGGTATAGCTTCATCAACAGGAATGACACAAAAGATGATGTCTTTGTCCATGAGACGGCCATAAAGAGAAACAACCCCCAGAAATTTCTGCGCAGTGTTGGAGAATGCGAGACGGTTGAATTTGATGTGGTAGAAGGAGAGAAGGGTGCTGAGGCAGCCAACGTGACGGGCCCTGGTGGTGTACCAGTTAAAGGAAGCCGGTTTGCTCCCAACAGACGTCAGTTCCGCAGATGGTCTTACCAGCCAAAAGTAGAGGATGCTGCCGAATCTGGTGGAGAAGGCATAAGTACAGACCAAGCAAGTGAAGGGGAGAGAGTGGAAGAAGTGTTCCCTCCGCAGAGACCCATCCAGTGCAGAAGTCCACCGCCATTCTCCCACAGGCAACCTTTTGGTAGGGGAAACAGCGCAGCGTATCAGGAGCTTGACACCCTCCCCGAGGGGACAGAAGTGATTCAGACCGATGGGTTGAATGAACACGAGCATCGGCATGAACTGGCCGAGAAAGTAGTGGAAGAAAGGATGGAGACAGCCCACCACCCACAAGGGACAAGTTATGGCCAGAACGCGAATGCCACATCATTCCGAGTGGGAGACCTAGTTTGGAAGCTGGATGACCAAAGGAGTAACGACTTAGATCCCTTCTGGGAATCTGAACCCTACGTAATTGTTCACCTTTCGGCTACAGACACTGGGGTGTATGGAATAAGAAGAGATGGAGATGACCACCAAGTTCTTAAGATGGTACACAGAAACCAACTTGAGCCATGCCAGGACTGTACAGAAGAAGACGCAATACCACAAGTCCCCTACCATCCTATGCAAGACCCAGTATATCTTCAGCGCCTTAGGGAAATTACTTCTCGCAGAGAAAAGAAGAGAGGCCGAGGAACGTGGCCCATTCCTCCACAAAGATGGTGTAGAGGAGACGTCCAGCAGACTCATTAGAAGTACCAGAGGGGTAAAACCCCTCCGATTCAGAGATTGAACAAATATGTTTAAAGTAAAGAATGATTTATGATAAAAATGTAAACTTTCTTGACTTAAAAAGCATGTAATGATTTGCAATGTTTGAAATATATATATGTAGTATATTGATGTTTAAAAATGTATAAAGTCCATTGCCTGAGGACATGCAATGTTTTACCGGGGAAAAATGTGATAAATTCATATATATGTGCATGTAGTGATTTATAGGCATACAATGACATACTAGTTATTATTAATATAAGATATATTGTGCTATAAACATATGCTATCCCCACAGGGGACATTGTCTGAGAAATGAACAATTCCCAGCAGTCTCTGCAACTGTTGAAGAGGTCAGGAGTTGGTCACATGACTAGGGTCAGGGGAGACAGTTGGGAGTGAGGAACAGTTGTGCTGTGCAGTCTGTGAGGAGAAGATGGAGAGTCCCTGAGGAGATTTGTAAAAGGCAGAGCTACGCAGCAGGCAGGGTGGATAGCGGTGCTGACAGGCGGTCTCTGAGGTGGAGAATCAGCAGTGACGCAGCATCCGGAGGGCAGTCCCGGCCAGAGTCAAAGGAGAATACTAATCCGCAGTCATAAGAGAGGTGTGGTGAGTCCCGCCCTGACACCCATATATAGCAAAGGAGGGGAATGGCTAACTATCTAAAAGTATCAAGCTGCAGGAATTGATATTCAGGGAGCCAGCACAGTTTCCTATGCGTGATATACCTAGTGCTATACTGCTGGAACATCACACAGCCTTAGCTGAGGAACAGTACATTAGTATACAGGACAGTATTTATACAGCACAGCAAAGACTTCCGGCAGAGAGTTAAACTATGATCCAGCTAAAGTGAGGATTACCTCATAAAACGTTCAGACTCATTTACATTGAGGATCCTGCATTTGAGTAAACAGATCATATACCTAAAGGGTTTTACCGCTAGCTAGTAGCTACACATACCGGTCAGCTAGTGCCCGACAACAGTAACTGTCACCGTAGCAACCTACTCCAGCAACGTCCAGTACTAAGGGAGCAGAGTCGCTTCAGAAAATTGTCTACTTTCACTGCAGTATATGGTGAGACTGATAAGCCGGCAAGTGTTGAAAGAAAGATTTATTAAGGACAGAGTGACATATAGCACAGCCAGGAGAGCTCTGAATATTGGAAACATTATTGTATGTTTCGTGGGCATTCTACTAAGGAACTGAGCTGTCCGTGCAGCGAACATAGAATAATGCAGTTCAGTCATCTACATTACTGATATAAGGAAATATTCAGCAGTGACAGCATTCACATAGAAGGAGTTACTTCAATGGATACATTATAACTATTTGCAGTTATTGCCTGATAATCTCAGAGTTTACACTATTGGATTACAAATACGCTGTGGTAAGATATTCTCAGCGTGAGACTCTAACATCTGCAGGATAAAAAGACATACTCCTCTTAATAAGCGCTTAAAGGAAAAGTACAGTAACTGCAGTTGCACAAAAGACACAACAAGACTAGGGTAATGTTTAATAATTATTGCGCAATAATACATGCCGGTACCCGATAGAAAGGAGATCTCTAATATTTACTGTAATGGCTATATGAATATTGGATATTGCATTTAGTATATGTAAATGGTAAGTGAAATTGCATTAAACTTGTTTGCATTGTAGCAAGAAGGTAGGGTTAGTCATATATTTATGTGTAGAGTAAAGAAGTGCAGGAGTGGAGGATTACAGTAAAGGATCAACATCCGCTGTTCCAGTGTAATAAAAATTGTAATTTCTTGTTGTTATTTATATTGTAAC
Organism: Crinia signifera; assembly: GCF_055691185.1. NCBI lineage: Eukaryota > Metazoa > Chordata > Amphibia > Anura > Myobatrachidae > Crinia > Crinia signifera. Next base: position 168,388,649 of record NC_139217.1, read on the forward strand.
TATTGAACGGACGATATTGAAACACATTATACTCGTTTCTGTAAATAATAAATTGTTTGCTATTGATAAATAATTGTCTTCATGTGAAGTACTGAACACCTGTCCTAAGAACAGAGAAACCGATTCACCGAAGTGGATACTTACCCGTGATAGATTTCACACTAACAGTTGTGATAAATATACATGGCAGCTTACAACATGTGGCACACCAAGGAGAGATCACCTGCTACATTAAAAATATTATCAGAATTAAACACATCCCACATATTTTGCAACTTATTGATCAAAAGTCTAGGAGTCTTTGAAGATCCTCTTTGTCCATGTAGGCATTCTTGTTACTCAGCTTGGGGGGGGGGGGACGGGGACGACACACAATCATGAGGCTTTTTCCTATAGGAGATCTATGCAAATGAACTAGAAGTCTCCTTAGAAAGTGGGCTTTTCCCATGTTCTGAATCAAACCAGGGGAATCGCCAATGTAATAGGCTGCAGCTTTATGCTGTTAGCATAAGATAATTAATATAGAGTGTGACACACTATTAGGGTACTTTAGGAAATTAGAGAGAATCATGGAAATATGCATATTATGCAACTTAAACATGTTTTGCATATATCTATCTATCTATCTATCTATCTATCTATCTATTAGAGATGAGCGGGTCCGGATCCCGAGATCCGACAGATCCGAATATCGGGGATCCGGGTCAGATCCGAGTCGGCTCGGGAGTTCCCGCAAATTTCCGGACCAATAACAGACCCAAACGTCATCATCGCGCTGTCGGATTCTCGCGGGAGCGGGATCTTATAAAAGACGCACGCGCGCCCCGCCATCTTCACTCCAATCTTGGAGAGGGAAGAGGGTGGTTGGGAAGCTCCGTGTGCCCTGTGCTGTGCTCCGTGCCATGTGCTCCGTACCATGTGCTCCGTGACCTGCCTTGTGCCCTCACTGCCCTGTGCTGTGCTCCGTGACCTGCCCTGTGCTCTGACTGCCCTGTGCTGTGCTCCGTGACCTGCCCTGTGCTGTGCTGTACTCTGTGACCTACTCCGTGACCTGTGCTGTACTGTACTCCGACCGTGACCTGTCTGTGCCCTCACTGCCCTGTGTTGTAGGATTGAGCCATTTAACTAAGGGCTGCAGTGCTCCCAAGCAGGGGCTGCAGTGTCCACTGTCCAGGGGCTCTCTTGTGGCCCGTGACCTGCCCTGTCCCCTCACTGCCCTGTGCTGTACTGTACTCAGTGACCTGCCCTGTGCTGTGCTATACTCCGTGACCTGCCCTGTGCTGTGCTGTACTCCGTGACCTGCCCTGTGCTGTGCTGTACTCAGTGACCTGCCCTGTGCTGTGCTGTACTCAGTGACCTGCCCTGTGCTGTGCTGTACTCAGTGACCTGCCCTGTGCTGTGCTGTACTGTACTCCGTGACCTGCCCTGTGCTGTGCTGTACTCAGTGACCTGCCCTGTGCTGTGCTGTACTCCGTGACCTGCCCTGTGCTGTGCTGTACTCCGTGACCTGCCCTGTGCTGTGCTGTACTCAGTGACCTGCCCTGTGCTGTACTCAGTGACCTGCCCTGTGCTGTGCTGTACTCCATGACCTGCCCTGTGCTGTGCTGTACTCCGTGACCTGCCCTGCCCTGTGCTCTACTCCGTGACCTGTGCTGTGCTCTACTCAGTGACCTGCCCTGTGCTGTGCTGTACTCAGTGACCTGCCATGTGCCCTCACTGCCCTGTGCTCCGTGACCTGCCCTGTGCCCTCACTGCCCTGTGCTGTGCTCCGTGACATGTCCTGTGCCCTCACTGCCCTGTGTTGTAGACTCGAGTCATTTAACTAACTAGGTGCTGCAGTGCTCCCACGCAGGGGCTGCAGTGACCACTGTCCAGGGGCTCACTTATTTACTGCAAGCAGAGCCGGATTAATCTTTCGAGGATGTAATACATAAATAACAAACTTTTGCAGCACTAAACATCACCATCTAATAGTAGGATCATTGTGACCAATACAAAAAAAAACACATCTTGCACTACAGTAAGCGATGACAAGCGATTCATACCTTACAAACAGTTCTCAATAACTTAAGTGATTTTACTGTAATGGGAGCTCCCTCCCAATAGTCTGAGTATTAATAAGCAACAACTTTATTAATAAGCAACAACCCCCCTCCCCTCCACCAATTAGGTGATAAATGAAGAGGCGACTGGAAATGTTCCCAGAGTTCACCAATCAGTTTATTATATTATCAATTAATAATTAATCAGAAAATCAGGCCAGATAGGGGTCTTATTAGATTTTAAAGTGATACAAACAGATACTAAATATATCTTTTACATATTCTCGCCTTTTATTTTTTTGACTTGAATTGACAAGCGCTTTGCTTTCCTTTTGTGGTGAGTCTTTCGTAGGACTCTTGTACAGAATTTTTTGCAGGACTCTTTTTTACAGGACTTTGGTCGATACGTTGGAAAGCAGTTGGTGATTTTGCACTTAATCGACGTTTCACCCTGGTTTCCTCACTTTTCTTTTCGGAAGACTTTTCTGAAGACTTCATCACCTTTTGCTTTTTGGGCGTGGAGTAAGTTGTACTCTCTGCAGAGGTTCCATTGCAGATCCTTTTCCTGGGAGACTGATCATTTGGTAGATTTTTCTGTTGCATTTCTGTACTATGGCTTGGTCATTTTTCTTTCTGTTTTGTACAATCGGACATGTAAATGTTAGGCTGGGTGGTAGGGCCCTACCTCGTCTTTTGGTGCCTTTTGGCTCTTTGGAGCAGAGACATCCGTGGTCTTCGCCATTCCTCTAATTATCATATATATTTATTGGATGGGATGTCCCGGATGTCGGGCTGGGTGGGAGGGCCCCAGCCAATCTTTTTCTACCTCGTCTTTTGGTGTCTTTTGGCTCTTCGGAGCAAGAGTAAATATTTGGCCATCTGATGGATGAATGGTGGGGAGATGGGTGATTCGCTCTCCATCATCATCCATTATGGATGACAATATGTCCTCAGAGACATCCGTGGTCTTCGCCATTCCTCTAATTATTATATATATATTTACTGGGTGGGGGGGCCACAGCCAATCTTTTTCTTCCTCGTCTTTTTGCGTCTTTTTTGGCTGTTTGGAGCAAGAAAGACTTTTTGGGCATCTGATGGATGAATGGTGGGGAGATGGGTGATTCGCTCTCCACCTCATCCATAATGGATGAAAACTCAGGCACATCCATGGTCTTATCCATACCTAGACCGAGTTCCTGGCTTTGAGAGGAACACACATGAATTGGTCATATCATTGGGATATGATGGATGGATTGATGAATGGTTGGGTAGAAGAAGTCCCAACAGCTGCTGATGATCAGCGTACTAGACCAAGCGCGTGGCTTCGGGAGGAACACACGTCAAGTGGTGAAGTGGTGGAATGCACGCCTATCCACTCTGATCTAGCTTGATAAGGAGGCAACTGGTAATGCTCCCAGCATCCAGAAACCACTTGACCTCACGCCAGAAAGGGGTCTTATTAAATATTAAACTGATACAAACAGATACGAACTTGCAGACACGGTCAATGCTGCACCAAACGCCCACTGCTCCTTGGCTGCACATGCCAAACTGCAAAATCAATCCACATTGGGCTCTTGGTACTTGTGTGGAGGTTCTAACAGAGGAGCGCAGCTACAAGGACAATTTAAACTGCCACCCTGTCTGCCCCTGCAGTGCTGCTCTGCTTCCAACATGTGCCAGGTTGGAAGTGTAAGGTCCACCTGTATGTGATGCCCACTGCTGTCGCCTAGCCTAGACATCCAGCTACCTCGGGATAACCTTTTGGCCCTACTACACTAAATGAAAATGATTTTGTGAGCTGTGAAGTGATCAAAATTTACTAGAAATGAGTGGAAACTAATGTTATTGAGCTTAATAACACTTTAGGGGCAAAAACAGGCCCGAAATCTATTATTTTAGCAAATTTTAGCAATTTTCCCAAAAGATCCAGATCCAAAACCAAAACCCGCAAAGGTGGGTTTGCCAAAACCAATCCAGATCCAAAACACGAAGGGAGATCCAGATCCAAAACCTGACGAAAAATCTATCCAATTAGATTTGAAACGTTGGCAGAAGTTAACCCAAGTCTGTTTATTTTCAACGCAAATCCCGCTGAGTCCCATCCGACTATACTCCATATTTACATGCTTGCTTGCTTGCTGCTGTGGAAGGGCACCAGCGGTATTATTGTTATTCGGAGGAGGAGTGCCAGCCAATTTCTACATTTATTTATATATATATATATATATATATATATATATATATATATTGCAATGGTTACAGTTTAGGTGGTGCATGTTTGCCACCAGTATATGGATTGAAATATGTTTTATGATATACAGTATACAGCTGGTAGAGATCACAGAAAGGTTATGTGTGTCCTGTAAGAGGCAAAAAAGCTAGGACCAGTAGAGGAGTAGGAAGCAGCCTAGCCACTACTGGTAAGAGAAAGGCCAGTCAAATAAATAGTGCCCAAAATGGGTGCTAAATGTTTATTGGAGATTTGATTAATATCTAAGCTATCAGGATGCCAGAATCTATGTAGATGCTGACACTGGTATCCCCACTGCAGGCCTCCCGATTGTAAGTATGTTTGGCAGTTAGGGTCAGACTGGGAGGGATTTAGGGTTAGGCTGTGGGGAGGGGGGGTGTAGAGATTATGCTGCGGGGAGGGAAAATTAGGGTTAGGCACTTAGAAGGGGTATTAGATATAGTCTGCAGGCAGGATGGTTCAGTTTAGGCTGCTGGGTAGGAAGGTTATGGTTTGTCACTAAAGTGTAGGGTTAGGCTGTGGGTGGGGAAATGGTTAAGGTTAGGCTGTAGGAGGGGAAGGTTGGAGGGGGGGCAGGTAAACATGCTTACTGGACCCCTGTTGGTATCCCATCCACCAGTCATCTGTATGTATTTTTTTGATTGCATTTGTTAGTTGCTAGCTGGAGACCATTTGAGCCAAACACTGGACACTGGACAAAAGGTTATTCCAGTTGCCGTAAATCCTGTCACTATATATTGTATATAAACTACCCTGGCGATTTGTATATGCATTATGTGCTCTTTAAAATGCAAATGTTGTAATGTTGACAACTATGGGGACTGGGAATATGTATCCTTTCAGTTTACAGGTTGTGTTGACAGGAGATGATTGGCTGGTACACTATCTCTCCCCTTTATCTCTCTCAAAACTTACCCCTCTCCCAGATGTTATATGCATGCCCCTATAAAACCAACCATCTAGACCAGGCATTCCCAACCTATGAACACAGTGCAAGTTTTATTGATGTCCAGGCTTTGAGGACAGATGTTTAGATAACAATAACTGAAATACTTAAAATACTTATCATGTCACCTGGGCTCAAGCCTGGATATCACTAAAATCTGGACTGATAGCATGCCTTCAGAACTAAGTTTGGGAATACCTTATAGACAAATAAAAACTACTTGATGCATACTGTATGCATAAAGAAATTCATATTGTTGCAATTATTGATGCCCATTTTTCTGCCCCAAACAGTTTCTGCCACACAAAGTTGCCTCGGGTTGCCTGCTCACCCATGCTAATTGTATAGGCACTGGCCACACAGCCATTATAACCTTAGACATACAGTACATTATTGGCAGTTGGAGGATTTGGACTTTGATTAGCCAAGGGCTGTCTAGACACAAGATCATATAAGAGCACAATTTTGCAATTGGTTAGCAGTGACAGATTTTGTGTTATTTGTTCATTGGTGCATTCTGACCTACAGTATCAGGGATTTGTGGATGGACAGTTTTCGGCAATATGTAGCGCAGGTCCGGCATTCAAGCCTTGCTCTTGCCATTTTGGAAGCATCTCCCGCCTGCCTTAAAAAATGTTTTAAAATTTTCAGTACAGTTTTTGTTTATTCAGCTATAGTTGGCTGTTACAGCCAAGTAGGCAGGACATTGCTACTAACCAGCGGTCAACAGTTGCATAAGAGGAGATTGTGGGCCACCCCCTTTTGGAAGGATGACAAGTGTGTCCTTCCCCTGCAGGTGGACAATGGGCAATCCCCTGCAGGAGCCTCCATGTTTTGTCAGAGTTATGCTGGGTACACACCAGGACGACTAGGGCCCGATCCCCTCAATCTAGATCCAATTCCGACCAATTGGATGTAGATTGTGTGGTGATTGGGCCCTTTTCTGACCTGGTGTGGACCGATACCGATCCGATGCGCGGTCCCGCGGGTCGGTCGGTCGTTATTGAGATCCTACCTGCTGCAGGTAGGAATCTCAATGACGACCATACAGCCGGGTGCGGGTCGCCATCAGATCGGACCCGCTCACGGTGCACATCGTGAGCGGGTCGTGCCCCCGCGTCACCGTGAGCGGGTCGGACGAGACACTGACGACCCGCTCACGATGTGCATCGTGAGCGGGTCGTCCTGGTGTGTACCCTACATAAAGGGTGGTAAGTCCTGCACAATGCAGGTGATGCAGTCAGGAGGTAGTTTTTCAGTCCCCTCCTTTTTAATATTATGAGATCTATTAACCAGAGTGGGTGTTTAGTAGTGCTTTCTTTGCCATCCTCCACATCATAATAATACAAAATCAGGTCATCCAATTCAATACATTTCTGTGACTTTATAATCCAAGCAGTTTTGTGTCTGTGTCTTTTCTTTGTAGTGGTTAAGCTATATTTATTACAAGAGTTTTATCACAATAAAATAATGGGTGCCTTAATGATGCATAATTGTGATGATTATAACAATCACTAAAATCTCCCAAGAAGGATAACTTATTATATCTGTTAGCATTACAGTGCACTTTAACCAAAATAGAGGATAATTAATAATTGGCTTGAAATAAATTTGTTATAGATAATCAAATTTGTATACAAGCCATTAAAATATATGCATCTCACATTAAGCTGGATCGATGCATATGGATTCTGCTGGATTCTTATCTTTGTAATACATACTTGATGGCATGCAGTATCTGCACTAATTGGAATGATTAGCATGCCTCGGCAGTCTTACATAGTGTCCAGGTTCTAGGTAATTTCATTTACTGGTTAAGAAAATGTATTACATGACCTTTAAGGATTCTTGTTAACACAAATTAGTTTGAAATCTGCTTTGAATTAGACACTATTTTCTGCTTATAAAGAAAAGGTTTTCAAGAGAGATAAGATAATAATACCATAATGTTAGCTCACCTTATATTAATGTGGTTCATTAAACAGCTTGCGGCGATGTCCTGCAGCTGCGTGAAACAGTTGGATCCCAAGAAAACCCAAACAAATGTCTTTAAAGGTGGCTTCTAGGAAGTAATGTTTTTTGGTAACATTTATAGCTCTAGAACCTATCTATGCTCCATGCTGCCATCTATGTGCAGGGTTGTGTAGAAAGGTGTGTCTAATCATCATGGCTGAACTAGGCCACAGTAGCTTTATGTGGAAAATTATCATGGGCCTATTGTGAAAAGCAGAGCAGCCGTGGCCAATGTATAGTGTAGGGGTGAATGTATACCTTACACTTAACTACCTATGGATCCTTCCCTTAGTATATGTCATCTTAAGCTGGGCGCGTACAGTGGAGTAGGTTGTCTTCTATGATTTTTATACAGTACACAGATCTGCTTTCCTGAGTTTAGGAAATCAGAAAGTAAACAAGTAAATTCTGCTAAACATTATTTAAAAAAAAAAAATGTTAAAGTAGATGGGGCATAAAATGTTGTGTTCTACAAAGCCATAGAACAGCACTAATATATTTGTGTTTGTGTGGTTGCAGTAAAAAAATGCAAGCCTGTCCAACATGCAGTGCAGCATGTCCAGTTGTTCGCATACCCCTAGTTATGACCTTGACTTTTTACTGCCCATTTCTACTTATGTACAAACAACGCTTATAGTATACTGTATTATTCACTCAGAGTGTTTGATGATGGATTGTGTAATCTAATATATTAATGAGTGTGTACAGATGTACAAGATGGGAGCCACTTGTTCTGATTTGTGGGGTTTGCGGTGTAAGCTGTATCAATGGTATCCACAGCCAGGATGTACTAATGGAGTATCTCAGGGGTGGAAAGGAGAGCCTAGAGCAGGGGTGGGGAACCTCCGGCCCTCGGGCCGGATACGGCCCCCGCACCCTGCTTGTCCGGCCCGCCCGTCCAGCTGCATATTGCCCGCCAATCACAGTGGCTGTGGATGTGATGCGTCCACAGTGATTGGCGGGCGTGATGTGGGCGGTAGGGAGGGAGACTGGTCGCCTGATTAAGTAGCATCCTACAACAGCCGCAGCAGCAGCCATCACGCTGTGCTGCTTCAACTAGTGTGTTAAAGGTACTGTAAATGCTGCTCCTCTCACCCTCCCTTCCCCAGTGACTGACAGATCCAGGAGTTATCATTTACCCCTGGATTCACACCCAAACAGGTTTATGTGATTATCTCTGATTATTATAATCAGAGATAATCACATAAACCTGTTTGGGGGTGACACTGCCACTTTCTCCACTTTTTATGAGTAAATGACAACCCCTGGATTAATGCTGTGAATTAATTAGCCAGCCCTGGTGTCTCTGGCCACGTGTATATGCTGCTGCCCTGTGTATAATGCCCACATGTATATGCTGCTGCCCGTGTGTATAATGCCCATGAGTATATGCCGCTGCCCTGTGTATAATGCCCACATGTATATGCCGCTGCCCGTGTGTATAATGTCCACACGTATATGCCGCTACCCTGTCTATAATGCCCACATGTATATGCCGCTGCCCTGTGTATAATTCCCACATGTATATGCCGCTGCCCGTGTGTATAATGCCCACATGTATATGCCGCTGCCCTGTGTATAATGCCCACGTGTATATGCCGCTGCCCTGTCTATAATGCCCACATGTATATGCCGCTGCCCTGTGTATAATGCCCACGTGTATATGCCGCTGCCAGTATGTATAATGCCCACATGTATTTTTAAGGTGATCATTTTTATATGGCCCCCGAAGGGTTTTCAAATTTTCCAAATGGCCCTCGGTAGAAAAAAGGTTCCCCACCCCTGGCCTGGAGAGATAATTATCCAGACTACAGGAATGAACACACAAAGTGTGAGATAGCCTTGGAGAGCAATATAATGGAGTGTTCCAAAGCAACCAATCAGCTACTAACTATCATTTCAAAAACGATTGTTGTTTGAAAATCATATGCATCTTGGACTCATCAATACCAATCTAAAGTGAGTGAAAATGGGGCCTACTATCTATAGGTAGTTTGCAAGCCAACACAATTGTGGGCTATGCAGAATCAAGTATACATGTATTATTGCAAGGGAGGACAATGATGATTGCTATGGAATTCAGCATACTTTAGGGATGATACAGTTGCAAGAAGTCACTGGTTTATCTGCAATAGGTGTATGGACCACCGCATACCCTGCACCCAATTTTTTAAAGCGTACCCTCCAGAGCCAAGAAAGTCTATTTCTGTGCCGGCTAGAGAGGATGCAGCCAGGACAGAGATGGGCCAACTCCTCTCTTGGAGAGGTTTGTCACACCATCTCGCACCCGCTGCCTGTATTTTCAATGAGTCATGTGGCTACATCTGTACCTCAATTATGGAAACTGCATAGTTTAAAATGCCATATTTATATTTATATAAGTTATATATAAGTTTTGGATATGTTCAAATAATAGTATATCCGAAGGCATACAAAACGTATTTAAATTAGAAATATTATACCATTCATTTTTATAATTTAACCTATTTTCTGTAATATAGAATGGGACTGGAAATACAGATATAAACTTGTAGATGGGAATCCTAAATCTTACAAACCTAAATTAATATGCTTTGAAAATGTAACTCTTATTAAATGTCTTTTTATGGATTCATTTTTGTTCCGTAAGTAGGTAGTAAATCTACAGGTAGAACATTATTGGTACTTAAAATAAAGCTCCTTGCACAACTCAACTGGAATATTGTCCTTGGGAGCCGTATACAGAATAAAATAAATTACAACTTCAGCCAGCGTCCAAAGGTCTGTACATGTGTCCTACATCTAGAATTCATGCTTCTCTGATTTCTGTTTTTAGAAAATTCTCTGTCTTCATAGGGTGACAACGAATGTATTAATATAACAAAAAAAACTGCAGATATTTTTAGTAATTGATCTTACTGCCTTTTGCATTTAAAGGAAAATACATGTTTATTTATATTTAAGTCTACACATCCTTAAATAGCAGACTATTGGGCTCACACCTATGGAACCACCAACATTGGGGGTTATTAAAAACATAGCTACCTTTTTTTACATAAATCATCATCATCATTTTCCTATTTCTTTAATGCGCCAGATAACCTGTGTTATTGAGTTTGATTGGAAAATACTGTCTTACATGTAGTTTGAAAACAAAATATTACAGTATCAATGTAAGCAAGAGTTTTGGTGACATAATCATCATACTGTTTTTAAGGGACACCAAAAACTCTGGACAAAGGTCTTGCCTTTCGTAGATAATTTCTATATTTTCTGATGACAATTTTTTCATATTTAACTTTTTTTTTGGTACTATAGTTGTGTTTCACGGTGGCAGCTCTACGCTACGCTGACAACATAGCCTAAGCTACGTTGTCAGCGTAGCCGGCGCTGTGAAACTAAACAATGGTGGCTACATAGTGACCCGGGGGCTGGGGGAGAGCGGAGGGGCTCCCAGCACGCAGCTCCGTCACTGCTACCTGGCCACCTGGTGACGGGCGCAGTGTCTGGGCTGGCGGTGGCGGCTACACGGACTTTGCTCCCTCCCTCTGGCCGGAGTTCTGTGCACAGTAACCCGGGGGCTGGGGGAGAGTGGAGGGGCTTCCAGCACGCAGCTCTTGTGTGTCAGATGCAGGGAGTGTGCTTGGGTCCTGCACACTGTCAGTGTATGATGCAACATCGCTGCCCTCTCCTGCTTTTGGAGGAGGCGAGTGCCGGAGGAAGGGAGCCCCGCGAGGGGCCGCGTATCCACGGCCGCTCGCCACGCTTTATAAAATCAACTCCATGCCCACGTGGACACTTGGGGTATGATGTGGATAGTGGGGATATTAACCATTGTGTAGTTTCAGGGCTCCACAAGCAGTTACGTAGTTTACGTAGGCAGCATAGTGCTGTATTGGTATTCTCAAAACAGCACTACATAAACTAAGTAACTGCAGCCCTGAAACTAAACAAGTACCTTTTTTTTTGTAGTCTCCAGAGCTGCATTCAGACACTGGAGACTGAGGAGCAAATTCCATTGTGGTGCAATTTGAAAAACTGACATCATGCAACACTGATGTTTGTTTACAAAACTTTCTTCAAGTGAGGTCATTTGAACGTTGAGGTGCCAATAAAGGTTCACTCCTACGCCGTGCGATTTAAAGGTGTTGGAATCAGTTCCCCTGATGAAGTCACTTAGGTGATGAAACGCGTTGGATATGTTCCCATGTTTTTATGAAACGGATTGAAAATCACTGTGTCTGATATTATGAACTCATAATCATTTTAATAAAAAATAAATAGTTTTTTATCAATAGTTGTATTTATGTAAAGGCAACTGTTTATTGAGGTGAAAGAAGCGCACTTTACATCTTTCTTACCATATATATATATATATATATATATATATATATATATATATATATATAGATGGGGGATGCGGCCTGGCACTCTCCTCCTTGCTGCAGCTGCCCCGGTGCCCTTAGTGATGATGGATGTACAGGGAATGAAGACAACGGCACTCTGAGGTCTTGTTTCAATAGAAAAAGTGTATTCAAAGATACATGCTGCTGCTGACGTTTCGGAGCTCTCACCCACACGCTTTGATAAAGGAGCGAGAGCTCCGAAACGTCAGCAGCAGCATGTATCTTTGAATACACTTTTTCTATTGAAACAAGACCTCAGAGTGCCGTTGTCTTCATTCCCTGTATATATATCTATATATATATATATATATATATATATAGATATATATATACATATATATATAGCAGTGCATTTGTTCGGCACTCCGGACGATATGGTAAGAATCGCGGTGCCTTCCTTCACAAATTAGGTGGACAGTGTCCAAGAGCTTATAGCGGGGCTCCTGGAAATAAGGCGGCACTCACGGGTTTAGGTATTAGATCAACGTTGTATTTTCAGTGAAATAGAATCATCATTTGTCAATGTTTCAAGGTCCCGCCGGACCTTTTCATCAGGACGTGCATGAGCAAATACAAGAAATACCAAAAACCGCGCCTCAAAAAAGGAAAGCTGCACCTCTGATTGTCCCCTGTTAGTCGGGACAAAGGCAAGTGATAGAGATAGAAAGGAGTACAGAGTGCGCTTATAAATGAACGTACAATTAAAAATGACTGCATTTAATAAAACAGTGCCTCAAGGGCTACACTACATACACGGTACAATAGTCAGTATACAAGATATTAATTTCACAGAAGATTTTGGTCTTTCCAATGAAGTTGCTGGCCCAACGCGTTTCATCAATGGAGTGACTTCATCAGGGGCATTGGAAGTATTGATTTAAGAACAACAAATGTGCACTTCTTCGAAGGGAGAATCTCATACATACTGGAATAACAAGAACTGTGGGGTAGATTTATTAAGCTCGGTGAAGTGATAAACTGTCTGGTTTTTATCACCGGCCAATCAGTTCCTACTTGTGAAGTTACAGGCTTGATTTTAAATATGACAGGTAGGAACTGATTGGCCAGTGATAAAAAACAGACAGTTTATCACTTCACCGAGCTTGATAAATCTACCCCTGAGTTCCCAGAAAGTGCATAGTGTAAAAAAAAAATATATATCTGGAAATCAAATAATTAGAAACAAAGACCAATGGTTGTCCGGAAAATTTTAGCCCTTTTAGGATTTGTTGAGGGTGTTAACAACCCTAAGACCGGTGTCCAGTCAATAATAATATTAGGAAACCGGATGTGTACTCACAGAGATCCAAACACTGAATGTAGTGTAGCCCTTGAGGCACTGTTTTATTAAATACAGTCATTTTTAATTGTACGTTCATTTATAAGCGCACTCTGTACTCCTTTCTATATATATATATATGAAGTTATTAACCCTTTAAAATTAAACTGTGGCTGCCTATTCTCCTGCACATATGATTATGCTTAAGTCAAACAGTCTGATACAGGTCCAGTTGAATCCGGGGTTAAGGTATACATAGTTACATAGTAGGTAAGGCTGAAAAAAGACTTGCGTCCATCTAGTTCAACCTGGTATAGATATCCATTGCTGATTTGGTAGGTTCTGGTATTTTACAGACAATTTATATTTCTTATTTGTACCCATGGATGTTTTTCTCCAGTAAATGTTTGTCCAACTTTGCCTTGAACGCATTTAATGAGCCAGCCGTTACCACCTCTCTGGGAAGAGAGTTCCAGAGTTTGACTGTTCTGACCGTAAAGAAATTCTTTCTACTAGCTGAATGAAATCTTTTTTCTTCTAATCTATACTCATGCCCTCGCGTCCTAGATTCCTTTCTAGTAGAAAAGAGGGTGTGTGACAGTTCCTTATATTGGCCCTTGATATACTTGTACATGTTGAGCATGTCCCCCCTTAAACGTCTCTTTTCTAATGTAAATAGTCCCAAATTGCTTAATCTCTCCCCGTAGTTTAAATTCTCCATTCCCCTAATAAGCTTTGTTGCTCGCCTTTGGACTTTTTCTAATTCTATGATGTCCTTTTTATAGTGTGGGGCCCAGAACTGTACTCCGTACTCTAGGTGAGGTCTCACCAATGCTTTATATAGTGGCATAATTACCCTTGAGTCCCTAGTTTCCATTCCCCTCTTAATACATGCCAGAATTTTGTTGGCCTTTTTTGTAGCTACATTACAATGGGCACTACATCCTAGTTTGCTGTCTATTTGGACTCCTAGATCCTTTTCAAGTATGGAATTACCCAGATCATCTCCACTAAGGTTGTAACTTGCACACTGGTTGTGTCTCCCAAGGTGCATAACCTTACATTTATCTACATTGAACCTCATTTTCCATTTTTTTGCCCACTCATCTAGAATTGCAAGATCATTTTGAAGCATGGTGACATCTTCTGATGATTTGATGACTTTGCTAAGTTTTGTATCGTCCGCAAAGATGGATACATTGCTGAGTAACCCTATCCCAATATCGTTAATAAAAATGTTAAACAAAATGGGCCCCAAAACCGAACCCTGGGGCACTCCACTTAGTACCGGTATCATATCTGATACGGCACCATTCACAACCACTCTTTGTTTTCTATTACATAGCCAATTCCCTACCCATCTGCAAATATTTTCACCCAATCCTAGGATCTCCATTTTATTAATCAATCTCTTGTGTGGGACAGTATCAAATGCTTTAGCGAAATCTAGGAAAATCACATCTACAGCATTTCCATTATCGAGGTTTTTGCTGACCTCTTCATAGAACACTAGTAGATTAGTTTGGCATGAACGATTTTTCACGAACCCATGTTGGTTAGTACTGAGTAGACGGTGATGATCTAAATATTCCTGGATACCATCCCTTAAAAATCCTTCAAATAGTTTACCCACAATTGATGTTAAACTAACGGGTCTGTAAGTAGCGGGATCTTCCTTTTTTCCTTTTTTGAATATTGGCACTACCTCTGCTATTCTCCAATCTTTTGGTACTATACCTGACGATAGTGACTTGCTAAAGATATAATGTAGGGGGGTAGCTAGTTCATCCCTTAAATCCATTAATACCCTCGGATGAATCCCATCTGGCCCTGGTGATTTATTTGTTTTGAGTTTGCTTAGCCTCAGTATTATTTCCTTCGGCGTGAAATCCACAATGAGATCTGGCTTATTTGTCCCGTTTGTGGCAAATGTTCGTTCCACAGTCTGCTCTCCCTTAGTAAATACTGATGAGAACTCATTTAACAGTTTTGCTTTTCCCTTGTCCTCAGTAACACTTTTTCCACTAGTATCAGTTAGTGGGCCTATGTTTTTCTTAATTAAACGTTTACTATTTATGTATTTAAAAAACTTCTTTGGGTTGGTTTTGCTTTCAGTGGCTATGCACTCTATAGGGTATAGGGTCAACAATGTCTAGGTAGACAGTCACAAGGTCAACCACTAATGGTTGACAGTGACTAGGTCGACACCTAAAAAATGGTCGAAATACCATAGGTCAACATTGGCCAGAATGTCGACAAATGCTAAGATTGACATGGACATGGTCGACACTCAAAAGGGATTTTCACATTTTCTTTGGTATATACTCTGTATAAGTGTACCGTGTCACCTTGCATGGCTCTTCGATGCTTGCGTGCCCCATTCCCGGCAATAGATGTGCTAGCATATAAGATGCTCATGCGTCTCTGGCACTACCCACCAGATCGAAGCATCTGGCATGCCAGCACCAACAATGAGGCTGGCTCCATCTTTACTTCAACATATACTGTACTAAAGGTGGTCCAGGGGACACAAATTTTAAGAAAGAGTGCATGAAAACTAAACTGTATATCACAATGTTAAAGAAAACTTTACCTCTAATCATAAATTTTACGTTAACTGATGAAAATGTTAAATTGCCAACATGTCAGACACCTCAAGCAGTGAAAAGGAAAGGCTCAGGCCATGGCCTAGTTGTAAGTGGTCCAGCTAGTGCTAGCTAGTGCTGCTGATGTTTAATGCTGTAGAATGCCATGGTCAAACACAGTCAGGCATTATATTCTGTAACCTTAAATGTGTTGGAGAGGTGCGCTCTGCACCTGTCTCCATTTACATCAGCAACTGCATCAGCATCCTGGCTGATGTGACCCCCGGCGCTCCCCATCTGGCTGTGAGTGGTCCCAGCTCCGCATTCTGTGTCAGTTAGACAGCAGGCTTTTCAGTCTGTGGGCCAGCATGCCTTCACTGTCCTGACAGCATGCCTTGTCAGAGTGTTTTCCCCTGTGCCTTGTTAGTTAGACACAGCACACATTGACTATGTGCCAGACCATGTGAGGGAAGCCTGCGCCCTGCTGTAGTGTGGAGACAGGGAGCCCACACAAGTGTGAGTCCCGCACTGTGCTCCGCTGTAGTGAGGAGAGATGGTGCCATTACAGAGTAGCGCGTCCAGAGCCCCGGTGTACATAACGCTGCAGCGCTATAGCAGCTGTTGGCCCTCACAGACCCACGGCTTTCAGTCTGTGCTGTGCAGACTTCTCCTATACAAGAGACATCCATTGCTTTGTCCTTGTGCTGCAGGGGATTGATAAGTACAGATGGAGCGCCTCTCAGCCAGCACTTGGAATCACCAAATTCCAATAGCTGGCGATCGCCGGTGGGGAGGCGTTCCGTCTGATGGGGATGCGCGAGCATCTCACACGCAAGCGTGTTCCTGTCAATACGGTGGCTGGAGCGCTTTCCCTGCCTGTCTCCACTTCAGCTGCAGTGGGCAGTGGAGTGCTCTGCCAAAGCGTGCTTAGTTTAGCCAATATTGGTGAACAATATTGTGAGCTGTGAGGTAGTCTAAATTGACTGAAAATGAGTTTAAATTAATGTTATTTATGTTACTAAGACTGGAGGAACAAATCAGGCCCAAGTTGCATGATTTTAGATGGATTTAGAATTTTTTTCATTATCCATATCCCAGACACTGAGGGTGGTTTTGACCAAAACCATAAAACAAAAATAAAACATAGAGAGCACTTTTGGCAACAAAAGCGGGCAACGAAGATAGTCAAGGACCAATTACCTCCTGGCCATGGCTTGTTTAACCTGCTGCCATCAGGCAGACGCTAGAGGGCTATTCCCACCGGGTCCACCAGAAGCCTAAAAAGTTTCTTACCTCACCACCTGTTGACACGTGAACTCATGAACACCTCACTGTCTAGTCGTGCCATAACCCTTTGCACATAATCTAACAGAGTGTCCCCTTGGAATACATTTCTGTATGACTGTACATGTCTCCCCCCTTGTTTATATTGTTTATTGTTTATACTGTATACTGTTTACTTGTTACCCACCTGGCTGCTGCACAGCAATTTGAAAACAAATTCCTAGTATACGCAAGTATTCCTGGCCAATAAAGCTGATTCTGATAAAAACACTATCAAAGGCCTTTTTTGCATTTAAAGCCATATTAGACAGATGTAAAAGATCAATTGTCTTACAATTGGTGCCAGGTGCCTGGTGAACTGGGTTGACATCAAGTTGGTCAAGATGCACAAAGCTCAGCGACCCGAACTTGCACATAAATGCTCACTATCCCATAGAGTTTTAAGCAATTTTTTGCTAATTCGAGCTGCAAAGGGTGTGGTTTTGAGTGCCATTGTTGGCTTTAAAATGCTGCTTAATGAAAAGTTAACATTTAAACCCCAGTTTGCGTGTGTTTTTATAAACTCTTGACATCTAATTATTTTCTTTAATAAAGCAAATAATCTAAAGGGAAACATTAAATGATATGAAACATAAACCTTTGCTGTGGGGCTTCTTGTTAAGGATATTATGGTTTCTAAAAGGATTCCTTTCAACCTCAACAGCATCTTTAAAAAGTTGTTTTCATTTACTTTCTAAGCCAGTAGCCAACATGTTTTTTTTTTTTTTTTTAAATCTACAGAGAAAATGTATTGCTTTGATTTTAATTTAAATAAATTGATTACAAAATACTTGGAGCATGCATCTTTAGCATATTGACATTAGACACAATCCTTGTGTTGTAATGTATGTATACACCACTTGTTTTACCAATGAGCTCATTTGCATCCCATATGTCCATCAGATATGATACTTTATGTGCTCATTAAGTAATAACATGCATGTACCATAGAGTATGTACTCTACAGTACTGTAAGTGTAGTTCTTAAATGCAGTAATATTTGATACTAAAATACTGAATGTTACACAATGAATTAGTGATATCACAGAAGTCAGATATTTTTAATGCCATTGTATTTGTTCATTTGTTCTCACATAGTGCTATATTAAGTAAAAAATCCAATTATCGCCACTTTTACAAGTTCCCTTGCTAATTGACTGACAGAAGTGACAAAACAGTTGCCAATACAGCGATGTTAAATTATTTGATCATGAAGCTATTACTTATCTCTTTTGACAGTTAGAAAATGTACACTGGATTGTAAATTCAATATTCTGTGCCGAGTTATTATTGTGGAGATGTTTCTATTGAGCTGCAACATTCCAAAATGCACAGTCATCAGTATACAGTACAACTACGCCACTTTCTAGAAACGTTTGTGAATGACAAATACAGTACTGTAGGTAAACACTTTGTTAAATCAGCTAAATTTTGGCCAACACTCAATCCATGCCGGTAATGGACAGTGGGTGGGTTTACAGTGCAAGGCAAGGCAAGTTCAAGCATGCCTAAAGATTTGAAGCAATATTTTGTGGCTCCTCACACTGTAACCCTAACCACTGCTCAAAAATGGGATCAACCACTGCTGAACAAAATACTCCAAAACGTACAATGGCATACAAATTACAGTAAAACAGTACAGAACTCACTGTAACTGATAAAATCCAATGTGTAGTAGTCCATATATGTCGCCCAGTCAAAAGTATGCAGGTTCACACTTAGGGCCTTATTCTAGTTCACTCTTTCTGACAAAATCCTTCTTAGATGGACAAAACCATGTGCACTGCAGGTGGGGCAGATGTAACTTGTGCAGATAGAATTAGATTTGGGTGGGGTTTTACTTCAAAGTGAGATCTATATTGCAGTGTAAAAATAAAGCAGTCAGTATTTTTCCTGCACAGAAACAAAATTACTCACCCAAATCTAATTCTCTCTGCACATTTTGCATCTGCCCCCCTGCAGTGCACATGGTTGTGTCCCTCTAAGAAGGATTTTGTCAGAAAGAGTGAACTAGAATAAGGCCCTTAGTGCGGGATACAATGCATACTAGCACATATATGACTTTTCTCTCCATTTCTGCACATCATAAACATGATCTAGGGTGACCACCCATTTAACCCATGATAGGTGCTCCGACCTTGAGAGTGCATTTTTTAAATTTCTTTAATTGAAGGTACACATAGGAAGTAGCTGTGGGTCAATATTCCCCAGCATTCACGTATCCCCAATGACTGGGTTCTGACACAGAAATGCAGCTAATGAAGGCTGCATCAGAAAACATACACAGCACCAGACCTAAGCACACATCATGAGAAGTCTGCTCATATTTTCTCAAGTACTTGTATTTATATGCATGCGTTACATGTTTGTTTTTGTTTCACTCCGTTACCTGGGTGACGGAGGCCACGCCACCCCCGACACCCAGAGCGGCTCAGCTGATCCCCGCACTTTCGCTGACGTCACCAGTCGGGTGAGAGCGGACGGGAGACGGAGCGGACCGGGAGGAAGCACGCTGCACGGAGGAGGAGGAGGGGGAGGAGGCGCCACATGTTTGATTTAAGGTATTGGTACTTGTGAGTTATCTGGACGCCCGATTTTTGGTCGTATGCGCATCGCGTCGCATCGCATGGCATCGTATGTTAACCAAATGGAATGCGATGCGACGCGACGAGATGAGCACCCGAACCCGATTTTACATCGGGTACACGTCGCATCGCATGTTAACCACATGGCATGCGATGCGATGCGATGCGATACCACCCGATTTTTCCAGTGTAAAACTCCCAAAAAAGTGTCCCAAAAAGTGACACAATGTCAGTCCCATCCCCATTGTTAACATCCACTCCACTATGAACGTGAACCCGAAGCGTGGCGAGCGCAGCGAGCCCGCGAGGGGCGGCGGTACGCGTCCTACGACCTTTTCATGCCCTACTATCCACTAGGGCGTGGAGTGAGAATATAATAGTGTGGCGAGCGCAGCGAGCCACCGAGCCCGAAGCGTGGCGAGCGCAGCGAGCCCCGCGAGGGGACACGGATACCTTCACAGGTAAGCGCGTCCCTTCGCAGGCTTCACAGGTGTCCACGTCGCCATGGACACCTGTGAAGCCTGCGAAGGGACGCACTTACCTGTGAAGGTATCCGTGTCCCCTCGCGGGGCTCGCTGCGCTCGCCACGCTTCGGGCTCGGTGGCTCGCTGCGCTCGCCACACTATTATATTCTCACTCCACGCCCTAGTGGATAGTAGGGCATGAAAAGGTCGTAGGACGCGTACCGCCGCCCCTCGCGGGCTCGCTGCGCTCGCCACGCTTCGGGTTCACGTTCATAGTGGAGTGGATGTCAGCATCCAATATCATTCATCCATATCATGCATATCTGACACATTAAAGACAACTGAATTAAAGGTAATAACTGTATAATTAACATAAGAATGAAATAAATTAGAATAACAAATAATCATAAAGCACACAATAAATAATCATAAAGCACACAATAATCTCAATTAACATCATGATTTATCAACTAATGTCAGCGCATGCAGAATACGCTCAAATGCATTGTCTCTCGCCAGGCATTTTCGCCACACGAATTCCTGCATGTAGGAATCTAGATGATGGCGTGCTGTTCCCCGCTGGCGTTTGTTGCGCCACTTTGCACACCCCCAAAGTCGCTCAATATTCTGTGTGTGTGCACCAGTCTCTGGGTCGACGAAGTTGAAGCGGTGATTAACCCGCAAGTGGCTGTAACCAGCCCGCTCCAGTTCACTGGTTTGATAGGCACGCCAGCAATCACTTAGAATGGTGCTGCCAGGTGCCACGTGCTGCACAATTGCACCAATGAGAGTGGGTGCATCTCTTTTCGGAACTGCAACCATAAAACAGTCCCCTGTCTCCCGGCACACTCCTCCGAACACCCACTGCTGTGGGAGTACTCTGCCAACATTGGCCTTGCGTTTGACAAAGAGGGTTTCATCTACCTCCACTATTTTGTCTGGGCCTCCAATCTGCTGCTGCGGCTGTGCCATTAGATCGCATTGGCATGCCTCCCGCATCAGGGCATTGTAGAAAATGGTGCTTTTATTGCAAATTTTCAAATTTTTCACACAGAATTCAATTGATGTGAGCTCATCACACCAGCACCAAATAAACCGCAGGATGGTCATGAAGGGGAGCCTGCACCCAGGATAGAAGAGGGAGGCCCGCAGACTCTGCTTTTTGTTGCAGCTTTTAATATAGCAGCGCCATTTGCGCTCTTTGAGTGACAGGCGCATAGGATGGCCATTTGGGCATGTGGCAGTCAATGGGAGCAGCCCTTTCTCCTGCAGGAAGGTGACTGTGTCTTCCTCTGTTTTTGGGAGGCTGAAGATGCCATCAACCACAGCCATAATAGTGTAAGGGGTGAAATGGGGCAGGTGTAAAGGGCCAAATGGGGCAATATTGGGGTAAATGTCCAAGAATTCACCTCAGAAATATGTAACAATGCTGAAAATCACTTTCTCTCACTCAAACACTTGCTCTCTCCTCTGGAAACTACCTCACACTGATTTTCTGCCAGATGTGCCAGAAGGCAGGTTTGAAACTGGGCGGGAAGTGTAAACATCGCGTCGCGTCGCATCGCATCCCATCGCATGCCATTACAATAAGCATACGATGCGACGAGATACGACGCGATGGAAAATCGCGTCGCATCGCGTCGTATCGTATGCTTATTGCAATGGCATGCGATGACCACATCGGGCGTCCGGATAACTCACAAGTACCAAGGTATTTAAGCACTGTATGTATTTGTGCAAAAAATGGTGATTGAAGGAGGATTGAAAAAGCACCTTGAAAGATCTGAAAGGTTTGGACTAACGATAAATAGGGAGTACACCCGGAAGTGGCTTCAACTACACCCATCGTTCCTACTCACGTCCGCCAAGCCGGAAGTGACGCGAGTGGAATACCCAGAAGTGACGCAGCGGCGACCCGCGAACCCGGAAGTCCTGTACCCGGTGTCTGTCGCGGGAAATCGCTGCGCCTGTGATTGGTAGACATGTTCTTTAAATATTGGATCAAGGAGGCACCAAATTACACCTTGAAAAAGGATCCAGGCGGATCTGAAACGCGTCGGTGAGAGGCGACTGTGTGCGGACTTTGGAGGGCACTTACCCACAGACCTGGTAGCTGTATGAGACCCGGGACCCATATAAGCACTTTACCCATGCCTGTTTGAACTGTATTTGCATCACAGTTCTATTACATCTGGTAATTACCCTTTTGGAAGCTGCTGCACTTTATTTGTGTGCCATTCTATACTTGTTGTGATGTTTTTATCCATTTTGATGTTTTTATCCTGTTGATTCTCATTAAATACAATTTATGCGATGATATTGTATACACTTATCTTGCATGTGGAATTGCTTTTGGAAATGAAATGAGGATCCAAGGATATGATGATCTGTTACAGAGATTCTTCTGACATTTGATTAAGGGAAGTACACCATGTCCCCATATTTGCTAGCGCTGGTAGAAGGGTTTATCTCACCTTTTTTTGCACATATAATGTCTTTTGGGATACTGAAGAAAATTTGATTTATACCCTTTCTGGCTGCTCACTGGTTGCGCACTGTGGCAAATACTATACATTGTGTTACACTGTATGTATTTGTTTGCACAATCTTGTTGTTTTTCTGGCTTGAGAAAGGGGCGCAGCCCCGAAATGTTGCCATCACCTGCACTATTAAAACCTAGTTTTTTGGTTTTTGAATTTACCCGAGTGCCGCCCCGTTCTTTGTTGATATATATATATGTATATATATATGTATCCCCAATATTCCAAATCGCGCTAATAGCCTATTTCACAAACTTATTTTTAGATACTGTATTAGGCAGCCTCACCACTGAGTTCCCTGAGGGGTAGGGAACAAACAGAACACAACACTTTTACCCAATAGTGGTATGGCGCCAATAATTAGAATATAAATGTCCAAATAACAGATCCACGTCCAATGAAGCACATAGGAGATATCTTCCAACACTTATTTATTTGTCTTCACATGATTATCAGAGTAAAATCGTATGTAGATAGTTCCCAACGCGTTTCGTCTCACAGAGACCTGGTGACGTTTCGGATTTTACTCCGTCCTCATGACCAAAAAAGCAACAAGTGTAAGACATACAGCACATACCTATATACCGTGCAGACCACGTCTCCTCCTCCTGTCAGACTCCAAACGGGCATCTCACGGCGTCTCTGCCGTTTCCGGGTTCTGACACTGCTACCTACAGCGTGTTAGCGTCACACCCGCCGTCGCTCTCCGGCCGGGGCGTTTCCATGACAACACAGGATGCTCCGGGATTCCAGCGTCTGGTTCAACGGGGGTACTGGTGTGTACAGCGCCAGAGACCATATTCACACTTGCCTCCCTGGCGGGTCTCGGTGTATGTGCCACTAAGCCTGGATGGTGCGGGGCGTGCGCCAGCAACCGGGTGCAGGATACAGAGTGTCAGATCTCTCGTATTGTATTATTATTATTATTATTATTATTATTATTATTATCATTGCTGAAGATTATGTATACTTATGTATAATGGCCCATGCAACTGTCTACATAATTGAGAAGCAGTACACTGTATCCCCACACTGTGCGAGTTTCATTTTGCGAGTTTCACATAATGAACCATGCCTCAACAGATAAAAAATAGAGATGCTGACAATTAGTCTAATATAATAATGTATTTGTTACATCTAAATAGCTGTATAATAATATTCAATACATATGAAATATTAATTATGCAAAACTAAATGGAGTCCCACATTAGTAATGTAAGTCTAAATATTTAATTAGCCCTCAAAGTCTACAAAATTCTTTATAAACTCTGGCCACAGTGTTATTGTTGCTTGTTAATCCAGGATTCTGCCTTTTGTTAGGAAATGGCTTTATACTGTAGCTGTTGTAGATACATACTGTTCTTTAATTGTACAGAAACTCTTATAGACCTCGAGACATTAAAACAGGTTTCTCTGGTATCACAAAAAAAGCTACTATACCATGCCAAGCTGTATGAACTCAGATGAACATCCCAGAAGATAAAGCTACTTGTGGATACTCCACACCATGGCTTGCAAAAATTATCTGGATCAGCGATTAGCTGTAAATCCATCTGCAAGTCGCTCACGATCAAATGATTTTTCCACTGTGCATAGCCCAGTACTTATTCGGTGGCTGTTATAGAAACAGACCGATTGGTGCCGGAACTGACATCTTATGACTTCCCTTCACATGCCTGGGTACTCCCAGAAAATGTCCGTTTACCACTCCCAAATTCTGGATTTCTGTCAATTAACTTGCGTAAGGCCAATGATCAAAAAGTAGTAGTATTCTATCATACTGTAGGTAGGCCTCGCGCATTCATACTGTGATCTGTACACATGCGCAGATAATGTCCCTGCATGCAAATTGCAGCCATACTTTCAGGTCTAAATAGCCACCCATGTCAGCACATAGTGAGAATATACTGCAATAGTGGACGGAGCGAAGCAAAGTACCAAGCCCGAAGGATGGCAAGCCATTCCATGGGGGTTCCATGTCGACATGTGCTTGCATATACACAAAAAAAAGTGAAACAATTGTGTCACCATTTTTCTATGACGACTTTTTCCATATCGACCTTTTGCCCAAGTCAATCTATTGCATGTCAACCTTTTAGATGCAAACCTTTTGCAAGTTGACCAGTAGTAGTTGGCCACCCTAGACATAATAATCCACAACTGTTCCAGATTCCATAATTCAGATCCGGTGGTGGTATCATCAACCAACAACAAACAAATATATACCTAGATTTATAAATATCTTATAAGCAAAATACACTGTAATACCTTTTTTAATTAAAATGTTTAATTGTGACCCATAAACAAAAAATCAGCAAATCTTCATAAAGGTTAGTCCTGATGTGATTGTCTGAAGTAACATCATTTCAAAACCTTTGCTTTGATTAGTACTTTAAGAGGTGAATAAGATTATCTACAGATTCTGGGACTTAATTAACATTTCAGTCTCATAATGGGTATACATAAGACTTTAGCTTGATTAACACTTTTGCACATTCAAAATTAACAAACAGCAGGTAATTTGGTTTGCAGCGGAAAAGATCATTATTATGAAATGGATCAAACCATGATAAGCAAGGAAATTAATACACTTAGAGGATGACACCAAAGATCACAGACAAGTTGTGGTGTGAAATATAAATCTTCATACATAATATTGACACTAGGTGAAAAGCTACTATGCCAAGCTGTATGATCTCCGATGAACAAGCTGACCACTAACAGATTCACATGCTTTCATTAAATAGAAGAAATCTAAAGGATAATTCTACTACTGTACATAAAAGTACATAAAAAAAATAGAACTCATTTCAGTGATGTGTGATGAAGGTGTGCCAAAAAGTAAGCCCCCGCCATCCCGCCAGGGGGCGCGCGCACACGAGACGCTCGCGCGCCCCCTGGCAACATGGGTATGGAGAGATGGCGCGCAGGAATATATTGGTGACTCCCTAACTAAATGACATGGAGTCAAGGGTTTGTGGTCCCTGGGTCACCAGGTCGACCACTAATAGTCAACAGTGACTAGGACAACATCTAAGAATGTTCAACATACTCTAGGTCGACATTAACAGAATGTCAACATGACATGTCGACTTGAATAAGGTTGACATGAGTTTTTCACTTTTAAAAAAAACTTGACATACTTTAACATCCAAGTGGTCATAGAGTGAGAATATAATAATGAGCTGAGCGCAGCAAAGAACCGTGATACAAGCATGGTCAGCACAGCGAGGGGTCCATGTCCACATACAGATGGAGCTTAAGCCATCTTTGCAGGGGCGCACACGAGATGCTCGCGCACCCCCTGGCAACACAGCCTGCCTCTGGTCCCCACCGCCTCCCCCGCCGTCACTGCAGGTACCCCTCGCCGCCTCTGAAGCGGAGACGGGCAGGGACACGCAGCGTTCCCGCCGAGAGACTGGGACACGTGTGTGTGTGAGACGCACGCGTGTCCCAGTTCAGTGTAGCCCCTGTCCGCCGGCGCTTGCCAGCGGGGAGGGTCTGGCGAGCCTCGGCCAAGGATGGCAGGGGCTACATTCTGTATGTAGACACAGACACCAAACCCTGCAAAAAACTCATGTCGACTTTATTCACATCGACCATGTCCAAGTCAACATAAAGCTTGCATTTCTGTCAATGTTGACCTAGGGCATGTCATACATTCTTAGGTTTCGACCTAGTCACTGTTGATATTAGTGGTCGATCTAATGACTGTCAAACAAGGCATTTCTTCCATCTATACTGTAACCAAAATCAAGATAAAGCTGTAAATTACTGTCTCGAACTAGCCAAGTCGTTTGCAACTTTGATTTTCAGTAACCATCAATTAAAAGAAAGAAATAGAACAAATATAACGTACTGTATCTATAGTATCTCCAGTATCAGTGCATGTCCTTGTGTTCTAACACTTTCTTCATTTGCAGAATGTTTCCCTCCTAGACGTTGTTAAAACTTGTAGTTTGAAAGTTTCTATCATGTCCCCCCCTTTTCCCTTCTCTGCTCCAGACAGAAAGGTGAAAAGGTGGAAAATGCAGTTTAACGTTGATAAATGTAAAGTACAGTAATTCATTATGGGAACAAAATGAACAAGCTACTTATAGGCTAAATGGTGTTATTATGGGGAATTCTGCTGTAGAGAAGGACTTGGGGGGGGTCATCATAGATGAAAAATTGGGTAATAGTGCACACTGCTCAAGTGCAGCAGCAAAAGTAAACAGGACACTGGCATGCATTAAAAGGGGAATGGATTCAAGGGATGCCAATGTGATAGTGCCTCCTTACAATGCATTGGAGACCACACTTGGAATACGGTGTTCATTTCTGGGCACCATACCTTAAAAACGACATAAATGAATTGGAACGGGTACATAGAAGGGCGACTAAGTTAGTAAAAGGTCTCAAATCACTAGAATACAAAGATAGGCTAACCAGGCTGAATATGGTTTCACTGGAGAAACGGAGGTTGAGAGGTGATATGATTAATATGTTCAAATACAGGATTGGGAATCATATGGAACTGGGAGATGGCTAACAGGCCTATATTTAGGACACGCGGGCATGTACTGAGGCTTGAGGAAAATAAATTCCCTACTGAATTAAGAAGAGGATTCTTCACCATTAGAGCAGTAAAGTTCTGTAACTCATTGCCGATGGGAGTGGTTACATCAACTACTGTTAGTGAATTTAAAACAAAACTGGATACATTTTTGGCCACTAAGGGAATCCTATAGATACGATTTCCTCAAGTCAATAGTTACAAGTTAGATAGGTTGAACTCGATGGACTAACGTCTTTTTTCAGCCTTAATTATTATGTTACTATGTTACATATTAAGATCTATTATTCTTTTACAGTTAAGGTGCATGCATACTAGATGATATTGTAAATAATATTTACGATAATGACATTATCATGTATACCGCCTAGTGTGTATGTACTATATCGTTAGCGATTCACGCTCAATGTTCTCCTTCCTCTGTACATGCTGCATTTCGCACCTTGCTCCGCCATTGATTGTTACAGACCAAACTGTTTACCATAAAAAAAATATTATTTTCTGTTTATTTCTAGAACGTGTGAAATCGCTCTCCTATACTTTCTCAGTGCCCTATGGCTACACATTATATAATTTATATCAAGCAACATGAACACATTCTAGATGCACGATACTCAATGAGATATCGCTAAGAAAACAATCTTATCGGTACACATTCATTTTTCAATGTAATTTATGTCTCATTTTTTTTAGCAGGTGAAATGTGCGCATCTGGTATAGTGAGGTGTAAATCCTGTTTTCTATATATAGGATCATGTATCTGATTAAATGCAATCCCTTAGGCAACTGCATAATTTCTTACAGAAACAAGTACAGACGTAATTACCACATTATACCTTCATTTTATACACATTTATTTCTGGCTATTCTAAACCACATTGCTCAGTGTGAAGAGACGTTTAGTAAAATGTGAACTGTGACGCGGGCGAACGTCGGATTTCTTATGCTAACGTTCCACTTTTTGCCAAACTGCCATCACACACACATGTATAGCATGCGATTAATAGTAATAGGACGTTGTGGATTAATGATATAATAGTTTTTATAATAGGGGCTTTTATATGGGTTTGTGGTGCACTATTCAACATGCAACGATTTTGTGGTACAACATTTTCAGCTTCCATTCACAGTTCACATTCCAGGTTCACTTATATAACATTTCAAATGGCTTAAATTTATTAATTTAATTCAAATTAATTAAAACATGTATTTAAAAAAAAAAATATTTACACCTTTGAGCAGTGAACATTACATTTGAGGTTAGAAGTTTGCCATGTTCTTTAATCACATTTAAAAAGCCTAAAGCTGGCCATACATCAGAAGTTTTTAAGGCCCGAACGCACGATTTTGACGGATCATGTAATGCATTGTGTGTGTTTTGATTGAAAATCGTGAGGTGTTTCGGTACCTTACGTGGGCCTGTGGGTCGTGAGGTGGATTATCAGAGCCTATTACACATGTCACACACCCATTACATATGATACCACATGTCATAATGCCAGTTACATGTTATACCGCACACTGTAGTGCCTAGTACACATTATGCCATACACCCTAATACGTACTTTATGATGTATTTTACCACATACCGTAATGCTCATTACATATTATGCCACACAATGTAATGCCTATTACAAATAGTACCGCAAATATTATGCCACATAAATTCCACTTACCTAAATGCTCGTTGCTATGGGTTTCATGCTTGATATCAGGGGTCAACATGCTCTGCCAGGGGTTAACATGCTTGTTGCAATGGGTTTACATGCTCTGCTAGGGGTTAACATTCTCTGCCAGGGGTTAACCTGCTCTGCCAGGGGTTAACCTGCTATGCCAGGGGATACATGTTCTGCCAGGGATTACCATTCTTGTTGCCATGGAGTTACATTTTCTGCCAGGGGATACATGCTCTGCCAGGGGTTAGCATGCTCGTTGCCATGGAGTCCAGTACATGCTTTGCCAGGGGTTACATGCTGACTTCCAGAGTTGGATCTCAGCCCCAGCAGCATGCAGGGAGGCAGCAGACACAGAGCACCCAGCCACCCACCTTCCACCTTGGAACACAGTGACCTGGACATGGGTGGGGAACCAGGTCTGGGACTGCTGGGCTGGAGACATGACACTGGCACCTGCTGCTGGTGGTGACTCGGATGGGAATGTGATGCACAGGGTGAGCCGGATGCAGGGGAGTTGGTGGTACTCCCACGGGAGGAGGCCTCTCTCTGTCCCAGCTCCTCCCAGCACCCAGGAACTACTGACCCGAAGTATCCTCCTGTCGCCGAGCTACGGTAAACTCCAGAGTCACGTGGCAGGCTCTTAGCAGACCCTGAAGCCACAGAGTGGAACACCGCTCAGAAGGACATCTGTGATGCTGCCACCCCCACGCCGCCCACATCCGCACTCCTGCCGCCGCTGCTAAACAGCTGACTCCAGTGCACTCAGACCCGGTGCACTTGCCACCAGATAAAAAAAAACTGTGTGTGTCTGGACCCGGGCCCCCCTGACAGGCCTGGGCCCGGGTAAACTGTACCTGCCCCCCCCCCTCTCAGTGGCCCTGCAGGTGTGTTATGGCAGTGCCACAGGCATGTTGCAGGAGTGGTTGTAAACATACTGTAGATGATAAAGCAATTACAGCAGTGGGTGACTGAGAATCAGCCCCGGAAAGTGTGGGTACAATTTTTCTCAATAATGTTATATATGGTAATAACTGGTTAATACATTATTTTTACTCATGCCTGATTTAATGTTACATTTTTACAAATGATCTGACAGGGGCACTTTAAATGAAATATATTCTCAGTCTTTTTGTTATTTTTTAGTAACATATAGTAACCATCCTAAGACACTTAAAGAATGGAAGAGGCAGGATCTCACATTTCTCATTGTTTGATATTCCCATAGAGACAGACTGAAGAAATCCAGACATTTGAATAGATAAGCAAAGAACTGGAAGGTACATGTCAGTCTTTTTTAATGAAAACTTTAATGAAAAACATTGGAGTCACAGTAGTCTTACCGGATTCCTCACATAATACGGCAAATTAAATCTTTGTAGACAACTGAAAAATCCCAAAACATGTCAAACAATACTGAATAGATGTGTTGTGAAATAGGCAATGTCTTGTAGATTTTCACAAATATTCATGAAAAGATAAAGACAAATGGAAAGATTTCATGCAAAATACTTCTATGCGACCTCCATGCAGCACAGGGAAGTGCTGGTGGCTTCAGCCTCCAACAATGACAAATCTTGTTTTTCTGTTGTTATACAAGTTGTTATATAAAGTGGACTGCATCATACCTATGCATCCCATTTAAAGGGGAGTCCAATTACCGTGGCAAATAAAAAAAAAAACCTGTTTAATTTCTCTCACAGTTAGAAGGTGCCGCTATTCAATTGTAGAACTGAAAATGTAAAATGTTGATTTCATAGAAATTACTGCAGATGGACTTGCTCTGACAACCAGTGGCCCCAACCCACAAGTGTGTAATGTGTGTAAATGTGTATAAATGAGTGTATCTGTGAGTGACCGCTGGTATGTGTGACGCACATCCTCTCCCAATGTAGTGTAATGGCAGGATCCCCTACCCTATGACATTCTTATTTTCCAGTTTCAGGGCGGGATGTATTAAAATACATCGCCGCCCTTCGCGCCCCCCCCCCGCTGCGATGCCGCCGCATATGTACTAACATATGCGGCTGGCATCGCGATGCGGTGACGGAGGCCCCCCGCGATACCTGTACTGTGGTCTGCGGGGGGTCTCCGTCACCTCCAAGCCGGCTTCTGCTGCTTTCACGCCGGGGACAGCTAAGCAAGCTGTCCCCGGCGCTTCCTCCTCCCCCCTGCAGCCGGAAGGACGTCCGGCTGCGTTGCTAGGGGGAGGAAGGGCTTACCTTCCGGGGTCCAGGAGGACCTGCAAGAAGGTAAGCCCAAGGGAGGGGGGAAAAGGGGGGTCGGCGAGGCGGCGGGGTTGCGGCGATGCGGCGGGCGGCGAAAAGAAGCCCATAGGCTTCTATAGGGTATCGCCACCCAAAGGTGGCGATACCCTGCCCTGCGATATCGCTGCGAACGGGTTTTAGTACATAGGAAAATGCGGTAAAACGGGGGTTTTACCGCATTTTCCCTTTAGTACATCTCGCCCTAAAACCCATTGAACAAAATGTGGCATATTCTGCAAAACATCAGAGATATTATTTTCTATAACTCTCAGCTGTTGTCAAAGTATGGATTTAAGAAGTGGAAATGTTGCAATCAATCAGACTTTCCTTAACACTTATCTAACACATTCTAGAATATATTAGCTAGAATATGATTGGTTACTATAAGCAACATCTCCACTTCTAAAAAAAACGCACTTCAGTAAATATTCTGTACTCCCATTAGTCTCTATTCCAAGGCACCGACTCTTTCGATCTCTTGTATATTTTGTGTACCTTCACAAATGAATTTCTTATTAAGTGATAAACTGCCCACCCCAAAGCATTACATCGTATGGGGCAAAAGCGCAATTTAGTTGATACTGTAGATGGTAAAATGTCTCAGCCATAAATTATTGTTCTACATTATTATATCATCCAATACTGGGTGAGCTTTCTAATTACTTAGGTCTCTTTTTTGTTATCGCATTATAAAATTCTTGAATGTTCTAGAATCTACAAATTGATCTATGAATGCTATCAGTCTTTCTAAAAACATACAAAAAAATACAAACCAATCAGAAGGTAGAAATGATCATGTTTTCTAAAATGTCATGGAGTGGTCCTCAACTATTTGTGTTTGCAGTATTCTGTAGAATCCAGAGGCAGAACTCTAGGAGGCAATGGAGTCATCTGCTGCTGGGCTCCTGCTCCCAAGTGGGCACCTCTCCTCCACCTGGAAGTTTAAATCAGTTATTTAAAAGCCAACGATATTGCTTATGTGGCTGAAATATATGTGTGTTCTCTATCTATCTATATATCTATCAATCTATCTATCTGACCAGAAATATATATTATATATAAGGTTATATAGGTTGTGTGTGTGTGTGTGTGTGTGTGTGTGTGGGGGGGGGGGGGGGGGCACAAATACATATCTTGCCTCCAGGCAACTGGAACAAACTTACGCCATTGGTAGAATGACTGTGCTGTTGCTTTTGATCCATAAAGAACAACTGACGATGACTCCTTTCAACTGTTATAAAAATGAAAATGTTATTAGGCGCACTAGGCTACAAGGTTAAAGTGTCAGAACAAAGGCCAGAGCCAAGGAATATTACTCTGGCTTACTGTGAATCCGCAAACACTTTATGGAATGTCTGTGTACAGGGAGAGTTTTTGTGTACAATACATCTGAATCTGATATAAAAATTGCTCAGCTTAAGTCGGATTCACATCTGTGGCAATATTTTAGCTGACTAATAAATGCAAAATGTTCTAGGATAGTTAATTATTTAATCCATACAAAGAGAAAAAAAATGTAAATCTCTGTACTTTGGCTTTTAATTTTTTTATATTTGTAAATGTTTGACTGCATATTGGGTCTAATTCAGCTCACTAATTACAGAATTCACAAATCATGCAATTATTGAACCTGTGTGTGCGAGGAGAATTACCGTCTGAATATGTGTATACATCAAAATCTCAACAAAGCCGCAGTTTCACTGACAGGAAGTCCGCATTTGGGGGCGGAAAACCTGCCATTTTCTGGGTGTGTTTGAGGAGGTTTTTGAAGAGGTTCTCTAACTTCAGAACTGACCACTTTCAGCCTGTCTAGGTGGCAGCCTCAGGCCTTCTCACATTTGCACAGACGGCACAGTATCTTTGATGTTTCAGGAATTGCAAAAGACTTTGTACTGTATAACAGTTAGCGATTATTTTACAATTCATTCGTAAATCTGTACAGGGTGTTTTCTCTTTCTGTATGGGTGGCGGCTTTCTCCTTGCAGCTCACTGTGAATATTCTGATTAGCAATCCATGCTGAATTAGGCCAATTATTCGATATGGTTGTCTTACTGTTTGTCTTACTTAATGTTGTCAACATCAACAGATGTTGATGTGGATAGTGACAGTGCTAGCCCACTGACCTTGCTGCCATCTCATGTCATGTGGTTGTGATATCAGCGGTTCTTTAGCAACTAGAAATTAGCAACTGGGCCCGTGGCTGGGACGTTGATGGGCCCGTGGCAGGATGCGTCTCAGAGCGGCTCCTGTCACCGAGCAACTAAATAGTGCCTTCTAAGGCTATTTGATATATTTGTGGGCACTCTTATATGTCCTATTGGACACCCCAATTAACACTGAACAGTTGGGAGTTTTTTTGGGGAAAGTGCAGCCGGTTTGAGATTGGGGCCTAGTAGAGGAAGTGAAGCCGTGGCCTAAATTAGCGGCCGGAACCCGGGACTCACGGAAGCATTGGTGCAGAGCTCGAAATCCGGCTTGGGAGACATTAAAACATCACTCCAAGGCACATTAAAGAAATGCAGACTTGTGGCCAGACCTTCACAGGTCATACTAACATCATAAATCACCTAACAGCCGGCTTGCTGACAGGTCAGGTCTCCTCACTGAACTGGAGGCTGCCATCTTGATTTTATACAGAATCACTATACTTTCCTCATCTGCTCCCTGCAGGGCTCCCATCTGCCACTAGGGGCCAAAAATAACCCTGATCAACCACTGCAATTTGCAGTTAATAAAAACTAATATAAAAATAAATAAATAAACAAAAAATAAATAAATAAAAATACCCACACTTTGGGGCGTTGCCTGCTCACTCCAATTGAAGTTTGAGGAAAATCTTCTTGCCTTTTGGTGTGCGTGCCTATAGAGACCGCAGTTTACAGAGGGCTCCCCAATCCACAGCAATTAACATCAATTTGGGACCATTATTACCCCTTGTTCCCATGAGGGGTCAGGGATACTAGCAGTAAGACCACTTTTATTACAGTGGTCAGCCCCCCGCAAGACTTTCCACTGGAGTGTAAGTTAGACCATCTTGGGACACACAATATGGAGCTTCCCCACTACCAAGGTGTTGCGCCGGTCGCAGCCTGATTCACAGCTCTCCTCCCAAGTGCGACAGGTTGCACAACCCCTCTATCCCACTCCAAGTCTAAGAACACCACTGGAAAGGTCTCCACATTGTAATATGTAGAATCCGAGATACCACCTCACCTGACATCCACTGCACTACATGGTAACCATTCAACAATCTAAAGTGGGCCTGATACTGTGACTTACTACTACTGTATATCTTATCATATACCTTTACTTAGCCATGGAAAAACATGTAACTAAAATGCCGAAAACACCAGGAACTCGCAGACCCAGAAACAGAAAGAGAAGTCCTCTGAGGCTCTATCAAGCCCCATTCAGAACTCTCTATCCAGAGATGACTCCTCAGATTCTTTTAATCAGGTAGATCCCTATTCTGATACAGCAAAGAGAACCAAAGATATATCAGTTATTCTTCTCCATTACTTGATGCCAAATTGATCCCTCTCACAGAAGCCATAACCTCAGCAATGGCGCTTTTTAAACAACACACATCATGTCTAACAGAGGCCGAAGAAAGACTCATGGCACTAGAAGAGGAATTAAAGGAGGTGAAAAATCTGCTAAACATTCAGGACACCAACATGTTGACATTCCAAGACAAATTAGAAGAAATGGAATATTGGACCCGCTGGAACAATTTACGACTTATAGGCCTACCAGAGTCAGTTAAACCCAGGGAATTGCTGTATATTACCTCTTCATGGCTACCTGAGGCCCTGGGTCTAGCACCAACATCAAAGCCCCTTCAAGTAGAGAGGGCACATCACATTGGCCCAGACAAACAAGACAAACAAACACAACGTCCCCGTCCAGTTATATTCCATCTTCTAAACTATCTTGACAAGGTGTTGATTATAGACGCATACAGGAAAATGATGGAGCTTAAATATGAAGACTCAATAATCTTGTTATTTCAGGAATTCTCCTTTCAAGTGTCCACCAAAAGAAGAGAGTTTTCTCCCATCTGCACTGAGATGTTTAATAAAGGCACGTTTCGCACTGTTATATCCTGCCAAACTCAGGGTATACCATAATGGCACCATTACTTTTCTTGAAACTCCATTAGCTGCAAAAAACTTTTTATCATCAATGAGTACCGTTACACCATGCTTATCCGCTGCAGATAAAGACTGACACCTATATGTTGACAAGTATTAATGTTTCAAAACGTTCTATGAGTAACAAAAGCATTGTTAT
The DNA here is from genome assembly GCF_055691185.1 of Crinia signifera. Classification (NCBI taxonomy): domain Eukaryota; kingdom Metazoa; phylum Chordata; class Amphibia; order Anura; family Myobatrachidae; genus Crinia; species Crinia signifera. The sequence continues at coordinate 168,423,854 of NC_139217.1, forward strand.
AAATTCATATTGTGATGCCGGGGAGGTCTTGCATTATTGTTGCAGACAAAAATTGCTCCATCTCTGTCTGAGTTCGAGTACCACCCCTCTTCTTTCTTTTCTCTTGCTTTTTACTTTTTCTCTTCACTCCATGGTCTTCAACCTTTTCCGCAACCTTTATTTTATTTTTTTATTTTTTCCAAACTTGCCTTGAGAAATTCGACAACAGATATGTTTGGCCTTTACAGAATGAGTTTATTATGTTTCTCATGTTTTCTTTCACACTTTCAATATATACATATTAATCTATTATATACTCACAAGATGTTATTAATATATTTGTGTTGGTTTATTTGCTGGGGTAAGCCAACAACAACCAAACTAACTTCAAAACATTGCTATTGCCCACCAAAGAAATGTATAGGATAGCATCATGGTTCCTCCTTTAGTTACTAATTCACCACAGATAAAATCTTCCCTAAAATATATATCTTGGAATGTTGAAGGGCTGAACACCCCCATTAAGAGGAAAAAAGGTATTAACCCACTTGAAGAAACTCCACCCAGATGTTGTTTTCCTCCAGGAAACACACTGGAGGGCCTCCAATCCCAATACAATACATTACATGACAATTGGGCCCAGGGCTTTAAATCAACTTGTTATCATAGTAAATCTCGTGGTGTCTTAATACTGTTGAGTAAATCTGGTTATTATGTTATCCATGAAGAATGGTGTGACCCAGAGGGCCACTTTATCTTTCTAAAAGTTGAAATAGAGGGTGAACTTTATACATTAGTTTGTTTGTACGCCCCTACTGGCCCAAGTGCAGTTTTGACATTTTCGTTAAACTGCAAACATGGGCACAGGGATACGTGATTATAGGCGAAGATCTCAACATAGTTTTGGACCCAGAACTAGACATATCAAGACACCCCCGACACACCAACAGTAGGTCACCTCCCACTACAATCTCACTTCTCATGGATACTTTTTCTCTAATAGACTCGTGGAGATTTTTTCACCCAACATCCCGTGAATACACCTTCTATTCACATCCCCATAATTCCTTCTCCAGTTTAGACTACTGGTTGATATCATGTACCCTTATACATAAAGTAAAAGAGGTTTCAATAAGGAATATTTTATTATCCGGCCATGCTCCCATTGGAATGACTATTTCCCTACTTAAACCTAAAACCTTCTCTTACAACTGGAAATTCCTGACTATTTAGCATCCTCCAACAATTTCAAACTACATCTAACATAATCCTTCACTAATTATCTGGCAGATAACAAAATACACGAATCAACTATAAATCTTATGTGACCTGTTTCTAAACCAGTACTAAGAGGCCACATTATAGCCTACACAGCAGCCAAAAAGAAAAGCTCACACAACGATTTTCCCAAGCCTCTATGACTGTCTCAGCAGCATATTCTGCACTCCTATCTGATCCCTCAGACTCTTCACGCCTCCCTTACAAACAGGCGAAAGATGCCTACGACACCCTTTGTTCTGAAAGAGCTCAGATGAATCTTAATAATCAGAAAAAACTTTATTTCCGTTGGGGAAATAGACCAGGGAAACTCTTGGCCAACCTGGTACTCACCAAAAAAACAGCAACTTCAATCTTATCAATTCAACACCCAGATGGCACAGTTTCCACTTCCCAGACAGAAATGAATACATTTCTTACTTACTTCGAAACCCATTATAATGCCCCGGCAGATAGCCCTACTGAAGGAATGGAATTTCTATCTCAATCAAACCCTCCATCGCTTACAGATCATGACAGAGAACACCTTATGGGGCAATAACGACACAAGAAATCGAACAAACGATGAAATCACTCCCCACAGGTAAATCACCAGGACCATATGGTCTATCTGCGTCATATTATAAATCCTTATCGCCACGAGTTGCCCCACTTCTTGCCCAACTATTTAACTCCATTCTCTCAGGCAAACCAGCCTCACCATTATTTAATGTTGCCAGAATTATACTACTTCTAAAACCAAACAAAGACGCTACTCTTCCCTCCTCATACAGACCAATCTCCTTACTTAATCAGGTTTATAAAATATTTACAAAACTAATTGCCACTCGGCTACAACCCATACTCTCCAAACTTATTCACCTAGCCGGAACAGGTTTTTTTACGTAATAGACACTCTACATGCAATGTAGATAAAGAATACTTCTTCCTTTTTTTATGTATTACTATGGCATAATATTTGTTTTTGATGCACTGTCACTTTTAGAGCAGTATGCACTGGCACTTTCTGCATGAATAATCTCTATGCACGTGCACTTTCTGAAATATGGGCCTGTATAAATTGTTACGACATGCTTATACATGAATACTGTGTCTAATTACAAATCCATGTATCGACAGCGTCATCCAAACTCCATGGTAACTGAAAGCCGGGGTACTGTCATATAGAAGAGATCCATTTCCGGCATCTCCATAAAGGATGCCATGGCAACAGGACTAGACACAGACGCGGTAGTGACGCGACGGGGACGGCCGCGCGTCACCTCCGGATCGAAGTACCTGCGCGTCATCAATGCCATGGCAACAGAACGACGCGGATCAGAGACGGAGGTGACGCGACGGGGACCGCCGTTCGTCACTTCCGGTCAGCATCACCTGCACTCACTGATACGTGAGCAGGGAGAGTATATATACCGGACATGAACAACAATAACCTATGCACTTATTTGGACCTTGAGAAAGACTCCAGAGGGAGTTGAAACGCGTTGGTAATTTCACCTGAGGACCACCTGCCTGACCCGGAGGAGACACGCTGAATTGACGGGAAGCTGAGACTCGTGAGTTTGCCCCGGGACTTATTCACTTGAGCCTACTTTGAACTGGCACTCAGTTCTAATCATTCGGTAATTGTTACTCCTTCCGAGCCGGACAGAAAGGCTCTTTATGGATTCTTTTTAATCATTGTATTGTCATTGTGGATACGCTGGGAGGATCAGATTGTGACCTACCAAGCATTATATGTTTTATTGGTGTGAATTAAAGTATATATGTACATAACTGTACTTCACTATATTCACTCATTTATTTTTTATATGCACCCTAAACGAAGGGAAATGGATATCTGCTGTTGAACCCTTCAGCGCCTGATACTGAGATATGTATAACATTTTTTTAAACACTCTACATGCAATATCAGGACTCTTTTAGCAGCCATGATGGAAACACACAATTCTAAATTGGTAGACAATCTGGTAGTGAGCTGCTGTAGTCTTGTCGCCACGTAAGACCTGGTTGCATCGGGGTTAGAGCGGGCCTAACTTGCTCCAAGTTACGCGGTGACTACAGAAGAAGCCTAGTTACCAGCAGACTACGGTCACCTGTCCGAGGAGGTCAACAGAGTTAGTGTAGGTGTCGCCGTGGCCATTCTAAACAACAGTCCTGGCTGTGAATTCGCACCCAAAACCCTAACAGACCCGTTGCCTGGAGCGCAGTGCATTTTTCTCTATGTATTACAGCACCATTGGCCTTGCAGGGGGTGGTGATCAAGCCGACCTGAGCAAGGGGAGATCTACAGCAGATGGGCAGAGGTAGGAGCAAGTTGGGGCGGCTTTTCCTAATTCCTGCCAGTGTGGCCTGACTACAAGCCCCTACATCTCTACAGCCAAACAGCAATGGACTGGGTCCTGTAGGGATCAGTCTATGCAGAGTACAAGCCCTGGAGGTAGCTCAGGCTCCATAGCAGTTACATTCTCTGCATCCACAGTAGATATGCCACCAATGACCACTCAGTACATTGCATGTGATGTGGCTATATGGCTGGGAGGTGAGAGTGCCCGGCAATGTCGGTCCATCTCTCAGCTAGACTCCTGATCTGCCTTTGGGATAATAGAATTCTCAGAATTGCAGAGACTCTGGAAAATGGATCGTCACCAATGGGTCTTTCTTGACACATATTTTTGCTATGGAGTCTAGGTATGAAATTATACTGCTTCCAAATATTTATAACTAGTGGTGCTCTAGGAGTAGGGAGAAATTCAGTCAAGTGTCAATAAAAGGGGGACATTTGCGCACATAGGGCTACTACAGTAGGACTCCCTTGCTTGGGTTTGCTCATGAATCATTGAGATGCACTCTTTTGATGGAACTGATCAGTTTATTGGATCTCCCATTTTGACTGACTGAAAAATCTTCTTATGAGAATATGTATAGGTTTGCGAGAAAGATAGTTTTTACCTAACAATAAAGAACCTTCCCCTCTTCCACCCACGCAAACAAATGTACCCCTTCATAGCATCACACAGATGTTTAAGTGTTGAAATGAACCATACAATTCAGAAAAAAAGTGGATGGGCAAAGTATCTTCCAGGGCTGCAGTGCGCAGTGCTATACGTAGGGGAGATTTTAAGGCACACATGCTCCTTTTAGTTGGCTCCCTAAGGAAAGTTGATTTATTTACAACCAAGGAAAGCAGGAGGCTCAGCATACACATGTACACCTGAATGTAAAAACAATTCAGGACATGACTTGAAAGATGCATCGCATATTAAATGCTAATGATTCAAATGTGATTTGAGTTCATCTCCGCATGGCAGATTTATTTCCTTCTTGATGAAAACCTACATATAAAATATGTTACCGGTTTGAGTACCTATTAGGTATGCTATGAAACTTGCTAATCACTTTAAGAAGAAGTAACATTTACAACTATTGTTTAAAATTAATGTAATTTTCCACCCATTTATATGTTTATTATTTAGATTTGGATGATTACATTTTATAGTCTAAAAGTAATGGCGCCATGATAATGCATTTGGATTATATTATGCAAAACCTAAAATCATTGTATGCCTTTGATAAATGTCCCATATCATGTGTGTTACATCAGTCTACAAATGTATTTATCTCAGTTACTGGATGTAACTTTGTAAAAGATCATATTTTTAAGCAGCAACGGTCTTCCTGCTTGTAATTCTGTACACAGCAGGGTTCTATCCCCATGTTCAGAAATATTCTCCAGATAATGATGCAGAAATACTACAAAATCCAGATCTGTACAGTGATGCATTGCAGTAGGTGCTCTGCTGATTGCCTTTTCACAGTCAAAGATGTACAAAAGTGCCAGCAGTTTATTGTTTACAGCATCATATATTACTAAATGATATCAATTGTTATCCTCTGTACAGTCGGTCTGTCTAGTTTATACACTGATCAGCTATAACATGAATACCACTGACAGATGAAGTCAGAAACATTGATTATCTCATTACCATGGCGCCTGTCAAAGGGGGTATCAGGTACCCCAATAGGTATCCCTGATGTTTTCTCTCTTTTGTGGAGTAAGTAATTTTATTCGCCTTTCATTATCACACTAACACCAGGTCTGTGGTCGCACAGATCCAAAATCTAAGTCCTAATGTAGAGAAGGCATAGCCGAATATAATACAATGAATATGCCCGCAGGTCCTTACATGAGCTACATACAGTACACGTATCTTGGCTTCCAAAAGATCAATTCCCGGCATCCAAATACAGAGATCTACAGTATCCCAACTGTCTCCCCCTACCACCTAACCCTCCTTTCTGTAGCCTAATCATAACCCCCCCAATGCAAATTGACCCTAATCCTCACCCCCCACACCCCACCCCCTAAACCTACTCCCCCCACACACCAGCTTAACCCAGACCCCCCCTCAGGATTAGTCAGGATGGTCATGTGTTCCATACTTGTGGGTACAGGAAATCTGTCTTAGAAGACACAGATTCTGGCCTTATCACACAAAACAGATATCAAAACCATTGTGTCCATGTTAAAATCCTCATGTTGTCAGGACTTGTTTTATTTGGGAACAGGTGAGTTGGTCTGTGTTGCTGGGTCAGTAATTACGCCACCTGTTTCCACAGAACAAAAAATAGAATATGATCTGGTGCTGCTACATGAGGACTGCCATCATGAATGATGGAGAGCAGGGGTGGCTCCAGAGGTGATCTGCATAGCATGTCAACATTTAAATAGGGGAGGCACAGCAACTGCCATTTCAAACTGACTCACTGGCAGTTGGAGGGGCGCCCCTATTTGAATTTATGCTGCAACCACTCCTCTGGAGCCACCAATGATGGTAAGCAGCATTAAGGTTAACAAGAGTGTACAATATACTGAATACAAAGCATGAGGAGTCGTATTACCGTAAACAATGAGATCTTACCAACCAGTGTGCAGATTGGAGCAAGGTTGTTTGGAAAGATATGATGGCGATGAGGAGATGTGAGAAGGGGAAGAGAAGGAAAGGCATGAGTGGATTATTGATCTGCAACACCTAACATGAAGTGGTTAGTTCTATTAGAGTGGCCAGCTTGGAAGCAGGGCATTGGTGGATCTGACCCTCTTTAATTGGAGATAGGTACAGTCATCCTGTGCCATCTAGGACAAGATGGCTAGTACCCCATTGTCCTCCTCTTTTAGCAAATCGGAACAGGGCCACACTCAGACATCCATGGAGGTTCCTTACATGCCTGGTAGTAAGTAGGGTTAATTGATTTCAAAAGGTAACCTCAGCTGAGCTCTATGGTAGTATATATTTACTTCGGTCACCTGCTGTCAAACCCACACATTCCTTATCTACTCATAATATTACTACCTAGAGTAATATACTGTATAATCCATCAGTGTCAGCTAGGTGTGTATTATTTATTTTTCTCCTTCTAAATGTTTGATTTTTCTCCTGATAAATAAATATCACATTTTCAAGTTTTTATTCAAGAAAGATTGGTAAGATTTTATCTAATCAATGCTGGTTGTCAGATAGTCTGAAATATATTTAAATAAAATATGTATATATTTTCCAATTAATTAGTAAGAGATTATTAATAATTCATAATTATTCTGACAACTTCACTATCTGGTGTACAGTTTACAGGATATATCCCCTTTGACTAATAATATAGCACTTCATTAATTGATAGTCTGGTATTAAAACCAGGTTTTGTAAAGAGATTGGGATAAATTTATGACACAATTTTTATGCCCGCTAACTATTTTTATTGCTTGAGTGATTTAAAGCCGAGTGAAATTAAGTTGCTAGAACTGGTGCCAGTAAAACTATGTGTATTCATTAACAATATACTGTACAACTGTATATTGCTTAAAGTTCTTAGAGAGTAAAATGAAAATTCACTTAAAGTATTTAATTATTCATTTAAATCAAATAAATGACTTGTAAATTGTTATCTGATGTCTTCTGGTTACAAAAAAACATATATTAAAGTGTTTTTACTTAGAAACTAGAATTTTTAGCAGATATGGTTATTCAGTTGAAAATGTGTATTTCCTCATTCTCCCCTATACTGTACTTTGGGTTTTTTGTTAATTTATAATGTTGAAATTCTTTGGAAGACAATCAGTTTTTCAGACTAGCTAGTATTATTTAACACTTGTTTTCAATTAAGAGTAGAAGAATGAATGCACTCCAGTCTCCCTCATCTACATGCAGATATACATAGGGGGAAAAATGGCTAACAGCAAGGGTGCACGGGTCCTGGAGCTTCTAAGTTATAGAAACTTGCAGCCCAGGATTCAAACTGTGAAGAATCATTTGTGAGTCCTGCATAGGGGAAGGTCATCTGCAAGTGCCACACAGGGTAGGGTCCTGGGTAGAAGCTGCATGGAAGCATGAGGGGGAAGGAGCGGTGTACTGAGCACATACTTTAGGGCATGTGTCTGTGTAGGATGTGGAGACTGACAGGGGAAAACTCATTAAACACACAATGCCTCTTCCTAGTCACCTTCTGCCACCCACTGCCTCCCTATTTCATCTCCATCAACCTTGCCATCCTCCATTAGCCACCCTCTTCCATCTCCTGTTACCCACTGCCATTCTCTGTCACCCACTTTCACCCCCCTGCTAACCCATGCCTCCCTCTGTCACCCTCGGCCACTCTCTAGTTATTCTCTGCCATCCACCTGTCACTGCCTGCCTTCGCTCCATCTTCCACTGCTATGCATGTTACCCAAGGCCTCTCCCTATTCACCCTTTACAGCTACATGCAGCCACTGACTCAACCCCTTTCCCACTGCCACCCTCTGCATCTCCCAGCTACCCACCCGTTAACCTCTGCCAGCCACATCACTCACTGCTTCCCTATGCTTGCCCCCATCATCATAAGCCTCCATCTGCATCTACATAATCACCCTCTGCCATCACCCTCTACTATCGTATGCCTCGTCTGTCACCCACTGACTCTCCCGAGTAACCCACTGTCTCTCTCCCATCTCCCTATCGCCCTGTGCAACCTTTGTCACCCTCTGCCTCTCCCTGCCACCCTTTTGCCTCTCCGTCATTCACTGCTTCCTAGTCTCCCATTGCATCTTTCTGGCACCCTTTAACTCCTCCATCTCTCCTGTCACCCTCTTTCACTCACTGCTTACTCCCTGTTACTCACTGCCTCCTCCCAGTCACCTCCATAGCCTTAATAGCAGGTATTAACATGACATAGGATTCTTGTTTATAATAGAATATAAATGGAAATAAACTTAACTGCACCCAGGACACTCTGATCAGTGGGCGGCTTTAGTAACCCGATCAGCTGATAGGTAGGCGTGGTCAGCTGTGGCTTTCACTACAACTCAGCTGACCAGATTCCCACAGCAACCCTCCAATCAGAGATCTCTGTGTGCATTTAAGCTTTTTATTTAAATTTATTTATTCGTTTACTATAATAAACATATTTTTTATATATGCTTTAGGTGTGTACACAGTCACACTGTACAATTCAGGCTAATGGACGATTTTGACTAACCTATTTCTATCCTATTTTGACTATGCGATTTTGTCTAACTCCATTTGCGATTTTGACTATCATGCTATTCGGCCCTAGGCCAAATACATGCAACATACAGGCAACATAGTGAAAATTGACTTGCCTACATAGTTTATTTCCCCTTGCGATACCAATGCTGTGGGGCCGAGCATCGATATCATAAACCTCCTAAACACTGTGTGTGTGACTTTTGCTAACTTACTATCGTATTTTGACTATTTAGTCAAAATTGTAGCCAAAAATCACATCATGTGACTGTGTACATACCATTACAGCCTGTGGTCGATGGGAAATACAGGCTGATCACAGAAGCTGTTTCCAGGCCCTGCAACTACCTGTCAGCATGCTGGAAGGGCAGTGCAAGAGTAGGGTAAATGGATCTGTAGATGACAGTATTTTAGGTGCTTGGTCCAAACAGATTTAACAATTGAAGTTTGATAGACATTGGGTGAGATTTAATAGGATGAGAGATTCAGAAAGTGAGAGATTTGGGAAGAAATCTCCAGTTTTTTTAAAGTGGCAATCATTTACACTGCAAAACCAGTTTGATTTTGCAGTGTAAATGATTGCCACTTTAAAAAAAACTGGATATTTCTCCCCAAATCTCTCACTTTCTGAATCTTTCATCCTATTAAATCTCACCTACTATCTCTGCTGATCACATTTCTCATCAAAAGTATGCGGCCAGCATTCCGCTAAGCAGCCTGCGTTCACCCAGATTCAGGCACACCAGCCTGAATGCTGATGCCTATGAGGTACAGTAACGGTAATCCTGCACAGACCACTTCTATATTGCCACCTGCCATTACGAACGGCCACCACGCATACAGAAGTTGGGAGACAGACACTTATCTAAAGCGCTGTGAGTATATTTCGGGTAACATACCCGCTGTTCAAAAGGAACCTTTATTGCAAATCATTCTCCACAGGCCTATCCCTCACTGCAAGCTGAGACATCGGCACCATACACTAATTAAGAGAGCGAGTACTAGCCTATGGACAGTAAATCATGTCATACAGTATATTTAAAACAACTTAAAAGGACTGTCATGCTACCTTTGTTCAAATTTTACTTTTGAAGCAGTTATGTAACAACCTATAAAAAGTAATCTTTGTATCTGGCTACAATTTAACACTTTCACAGACCGAGTTCCCAAAAATCAGTGCTTTGTATCTTTACCTTTATTGTTTTATTATTTTGTATTTTTAATCATTGGAAATTGGTTCATTTATGTGTACGCATATTTTATATATTAGTTTTGATATTGTTTAAATAAACTAAAATTATATTTTGAAGGATCACATACTGTTTCATTTTGTGAGAACAAGCAATTCCCTGGAATACACTACTTACAGTATATATAGATATATATTTATTAATTTACCTTTTCAGATGCAGTATTTATGATCCATCTATTTTTTGGCCAAAACCCACTGATTTAATTGCAGCAGGAATTATACTGGTTTAAAATAGAGACCCATATTTATGGTTTTTATATTAGCTATCTAAGCACCAGGAGTGGTAGTGTTTAAGAAATTACAAAAATGTCTGCTTTTCTGCTGACCAAGAATGGTGAACCTAATGACTTAGACCTTTTTACTGACGACAAGGCGACCCATAACCCATAGGGGGAGATGTGTGGTACATTATCTTTTTTTTTGTTTTTCCAATTATAAATGCAGAAATCTTGATAGATACTATGGGCCTTCATCAGAGGTGGGCACAGTGCCAATATGAGTTCGCTGATGTTTATTGTATTGTACAGGCATCCGAGCAACATCAAAATGCCTTCCAATTAACTGTATACAGAGATGCAGCACAGAATCAGACACACGTTTTGGGATGTAATGAAGTCTTTTTTAAAAGGGCAATCATTTATAAGGTGCTCCTAGGAAGTAATGGGATGGCATGGGCTTATCAAGAGCCAGCACTAACCAATTTGTTACAGATATAGCCAGCCTTGTCATTCCAAGTTGCAGTGAACAGTGTGCTGCAGCTAGTCACAGCCAGCATTCATTCAATAGAAGTCTATGGTGAATGTGCGTGTTGAACATTACGCCAGGTATAGCCTCTATGCACAATACGCCAGGTATGGTCCCTTATATACATTACGCCAGGTAAAGCCCCATTACACAGATTACGCCAGGTAGAGGTGGGGGGGTGAGTACTACCTGACTCCAGTAGCTCCAGAGGATGGAGGTAGGCACTTCCCTACATTAAGCTCCACTCCCTAAATACTCAGGAATTGCGGCATTCATGCAGTTGCAGCAGTGGAAGAATGGGAGAAGGAGTTTTATGTTATTGGAGGTGCAATGGACCTGTGACCTTCGCCCTAAGTAGTTACCCTCAGAATTTCCACTTTTAGCTATCTGCTGATGTTCTCTGCTGTTGACTGACACATTCACGCTCACTGACACACATACTGACACACACTTACACAGGGCTACTTATATAATGACTGATGTTATAGATGTACCTGCACCAGTTAGACCAGGCATGTCCAAACGATGGCCCTTGTGAAACTACAAGTCCCATCATGCCTTGTCACAGTTTTGCTATTAGGGAATGGTAAAACTATGGCAAGGCATGCTGGCAGTGGCGTAACTATAAATGATGCTCCCCCAAGCCAAAATATTTTTAGGCGCCCCCCCATAATGCCCCATACACATTAACTCTCTGTCTCTCCCCATGTCCCTTTCCCCCCACATGCCTCTCCGTGTGTCCCCTGGTCCATTTCCACTATATGCACATGTGTCCTTCCTGTTCCGTTCTCACCACAGGCCTCTCTTTGTCCCCCCTGGTACCTTCCCACCACATGCCTATATGTGGCCCCCTTGGTCCACACTGACCACCCTGGTGGGACTTAATTTAAATGAATGGCTGCAGAAATAGGCAAATCACCAACCTGCTTCTAATTACTGTTGTCTGTCTGCCACATATGTGGCTGGGAGCGCTGTGATTGGCGGAGAAGCATCCCTGGGGAGGCATAGCAGGGAGAGCGCAGCGAGCTTACTGGCAGAACCCATCCCCTGTAGAACACTCTCCCCTCCGCCCAGCACCGTGGCCACCTGGACATCCTCTCCCCCGGGACTGGCTGCTAGCGCACTGCACACTGCCCCCAGCAGACTGTTTGACTCCCACCTTCTCACCTATGTGCAGCAGTGGGGATGATCCAGGCGGTGGCAGACAGCTTGTACTCTAGCGCTATGTGCCGGCAGGGCAGGAAGCACTACTGAATTTGAAAAGACTGGCCGGGCCGGAAGCTGATTGGCTGAGAGAATTCTCAGTCTTTTCAATGTCAGCAGCGCTTCTTGCCCTGCCGGCACATAGCGCTACAACTTCCAGCAGGGCCCAGGAGAAAAAGACTGCCCGCTGTCAGTGTAGCATGCTGGGTCTGGGTGGGACACTGTTTTCTCTCATACTTGCCTACTTTTGAAAACTAGTTTCAGGGAGATTCCAGATGCTAGTAAAATGCGCTGCCCCGTTGAGAGGGGGATATCGTGGTCTGCTCCAAAGTTTGTGTCTAGCTCCACCCATGTACATACACTCAGTGGTGTGTTCTGCAATGGCAGGTGAAAACTATAGCATACCTCACAACTTTTGCTTGTTTCAAATATCAACCTGCCGTGCCGAAGGCGCGTCCGACCCCAGGAAGGGCGGAGCTACATGCCAGGTGGGTATGGTCATGGAGAGAGGCCTAGCACTGCGACCCCCGGTTCCGTCATTCCTAGCAGGTGGACAGCCCCCGGCTCTCTGCCTGCACTACCTCTGTCCCTGCACTGAAGAGATGCTGCACCCAGTACACACACCCATCCCATATTACACCCCGTACACAAAGTACCATATCACATTATATACAGCCGCCCCTCTCCCATATTATGCACAGCACCATATTTTAATGGGCCCAATTCAGACCTGCTTGCATGGCTGCAAATTTGCATAGCGGATGATTATCAATGAACTGCATATGTGTAGGGTATGCAGTATACATGCACGAGGCCATGCTGCAATAAAATCCTGCCACCATTTTTGTTGGCTGCCGTTCGTAAGGTAACTGTCATTGAGTGGGTATGTGGGGGTGGACAACGAACGCTTTTGGGAGTCCAATAAAAACACTGGTTGTCCCTGAGAAAACGCTGGGAGTGACAGGGAAAATGCTAGGCGTGCCAAAGCCAGTTAGGGGAGGGTGTGTGACATCCAGGCCGGATACAGTATGTCTGTTAGGGGAGGGTGTGTGACATCCAGGCCGGATACAGTATGTCTGTTAGGGGAGGGTGTGTGACATCCAGGCCGGATACAGTATGTCTGTTAGGGGAGGGTGTGTGACATCCAGGCCGGATACAGTATGTCTGTTAGGGGAGGGTATGTGACATCCAGGCCGGATACCGTATACCTGTTTTCATCACAGCCATCGAGTAAGTCCTGGGCTACGTGGCGGCTGCCATCACTGATGCCCAGTGTAAATATAATTCGATGGCGAGCAGCATCTGATGGGATTTGTAAATATCCGGGCGGGTGCAAACGAATGTGCAGCCTTACAAATCCAGTCACACAGGGGGCACATTGATTTGCGAGGCGAAGACTAAACTGATCAACAGGTCTGAATCTGGCCCAATGTACGCAGCCTTCCCCATATCACATTATACACAGCCCCCATATATTACTTTATACACAGCCCCCCTATATTACATTATACACAGCCCCTGAATATATTACATTATACACAGCCCTCCCCATATTATATTATACACAGCGTCCCCAATTTTACATTGTACACAGCCCCCCCATTTTACATTATACACAGCCCCCCATATTACATTATACACAGCCCCCCATATTACATTATACACAGCCCCCCCCCCATATTACATTATACACAGCCCTCCCCATATTATATTATACACAGCCCTCCCCATATTATATTATACACAGCCCCCCCAATATTACATTATACACAGCCCCCCAATATTACATTATACACAGCCCCCCCATATTACATTATACACAGCCCCCCCCCATATTACATTATACACAGCCCCCCCCCATATTACATTATACACAGCCCCCCCCATATTACATTATACACAGCCCCCCTATATTGCATTATACACAGCCCTCCCCATATCACATTATACACAGCCCTCCCCATATTACATTATACACAGCCCCCCTATATTACACACAGCCCATTCCACATTATAAACAGCCCCCCCACACACTAAATCCCCATCATATTACAGACCCCACTCCCCCAGTACATACAGCACCACAGTAATACAAGTGCCACATTACAGTAGATTAAACACAGCCCCTCACTCCCCCACTATACAACACTCACCTGGCTTGCCTTGGAGATGCAGGGAGCTGGCAGTGTGGTGAGTGTGCGGGGCCAGCATCAGGGCAGCAGCAGCAGCCAGTTATAGCAGGAGCACTGAGCATGGAGAGCAGGACTGTGCCCTAATGCACCCCCGGAGCCCATCAGTATGGTGGGCGGGGCCAGCATCAGGGCAGCCGGTCACAGGAGCACTGAGTGCAGGGCTGTGGCCTGCTGCACGGAGCCCATCAGTGTGGTGGGCGGAGCCAGCATCAGGGAAGCCCTGACTGACAGCTCTCCTGCTCCTCAAGCTGCACGCACGGACTTCCTCTAACAATGTACAGCGCAGCGGCAGTGGGTGGCTGGCTGTGTATATTCACGAGCAGGCCCCCTCCTGACTGAGGACTGCTCAGCTTCTTCCCAGCTCCTCTGTCTGGCCTCTCCGTGCGTGAGCCGGCGCCCAGGCAGCCCCCGCTCCCCCAAGCAGTGGCGGGGGCTGCCTTACACAAGCTACGCCACTGCATGCTGGGATGTGTAGTTTCACAACAGCTGGAGGGCCAGAGTTTGGACATGCCTAAGCTAGACAGACATAGGGGAGCAGGCTCAGCCCAGTCAAAGTAGGGTGTGTGGCCTAATCACAGACCCCGTGGCCACGTCCTTTAAAAAGAGCATCCAATGCAGCAGGCACACCAAGCTGGGAAGGAGATGAGGTGCGAGATCTGGTCAGCAGCGGATGAGTCAGTGCAAAACTGCCACTGTCTTGTCAAGCTGAACTAGCTGTAGGATAGGCGTGCATTTCCATTTTTGCCTATGCCTAGGGCCGGCTGTATCATGAGCTTGAAAGCTCTGAAAGTGGAACAAGCTGCACCCACCTTAGGGATGTGCGGATTCCGATGCTGCATGTTATGGCGCAACAGGCAGAAATGCACTGTATGAAGACACTGCAAGTGGGCGCATCAGTTCTTTTCAAATTGGAGGCAATAGCATAAAGATGGAGATGCAATAACATAAAAATGGAGGTGCAATAACATAAAGATGCTCACCTAACTGCGGCCAAAGAACTAGCTGCTGTCTAGTCTGCATCTAGCTCACTATCAGGCCCTACACCACATATAAATGAATGTTTACTGCACATGTGTATGTTTCTACAGGTATTTAATGAAGTTCCAAGCACTACAAAGAACTGTTACTTATTGAATAGCAATAAATACACTATCATGCAGGGCTACCACAAATGTCAAAGCATTTAACTATAAAAGTGCTAAATTAGAATGCCAGCAATTATAGTAACGAAGGACAACTATCTAAAGCTAACATTTTCCATAGCCTTTGTGCTCTGTTTGAACATGTAAGCAGCAGTATATATGCAGAAGCAGCCAAAACGGGTTTCCAAATTACAGCATGCATATAAAGTGGTGACTGAAACTTGGGTTAATGAATTTGAACTGCATGAATGGGCTATGATAATGGAAGGGTAACAGAGATAATCAAGATTATTGCTCTATGGACATAGACATTTCTGAGAACAGAGAGAATAAATCAGAAATACATCATCAATAATAGCTGTCGCATCGTGTTTTCACATATTATTACTTTGAATTATTGTTTCGTCACTTGTTTAGTTATATCATATATAATGTCAGGTCTTAAACATGATAATAAACTGATGAAAACCTTTACTAGTTGGTGGATTAACATAATTTAATGTTCCGTTATTTTAAAGTACAGCAACATTGTCCTCTAGTGGTAAAAACAAAGAATACTAGTTACAGAAATACTGTAGTGGAAATGGAAAGCAACTATATATTCTAATATAATAAGAAAAAGACTAGGAATATATAGAAGAACAAATAGAAGAATAATATTATTATTAATACTAAATATTATTATTATTATTATTATTATTAATATTATTAATAATATTCTTAGGGGGGTCAGACAAGGTACAGTATGTGGCCCTTGCTTTTCTACCAACACACTGCAATGGAAAAATGGGTTGGACAACAACCCTTATAATAATTATTTGACTCGTGAATGTCATTAAAAGAAATATATGAACAATTAATATATCAAAGAGATTTAAGCAAGGACAAAAGCTTCCAGAGTAATAAAATACACAGAGCAATCTAATGACAAATATTATTATTATATAATTACTAGTTAATTTTTATATATTAATTATTTATAATTTGATTTACAAGTGTTTTGCAGCGCTGTACAAAGGAACAGTACATGGAGACAAAACTTAGCATTACAGTGAATAAATAACAAAATAGAGAACAGGTAAAAACAGCACCAAAATTCAATACACATTACAGCTTAAGTGTAAGTAGTGAGGACTTGATCAATGTACTAGAGGCTTGAGGCCAATGATGGAGAGGAGTATGCAGACGAAGATGGTCGCTGAGTGTTTGAGTATAGGAGAGCTGTGAGTGAAATGTGAAGAGAAGTGGGCTTAGACAACAGGAGGGAAGAGGGCCCTGCTCGGAGGAGCTGCCAATCTAGTAATTTAATTTAAAATACACAATATATGGATCATTCTGGTTATCAATATACTTTACAGGGACCATTAAATGGACAAATCGAAAAAGATGATTAATAAACGTATTTAGTAAAGTCCTTCCATAGATGTAAAATAGATGTAAAATATCTACTGGCATACAGCAAGCTATTCAGGCCTCCACATAAAATGAAACCATAATGAGCACAAGACAGACACCAGCGACCACATGGTTGGTCATAAATCATAATTATCACAACTGTATTTGTATTTTATACAATTATTAATGCAATTTTTGTACTATCATATATTTATGGAGATATTGAGGCTTATAGTGTGTGGGTTTTACATACCACAGGGCATTGGCCACACCTCTTCCACTTTTCATAATAGACCCTTATACATAGTCAGGACCTTATTCTGGTTGACACGAAGTGCTGCCAAGTTCGCAGCGCTGCCAGCCATTTGCATAGACCATTACCCTCCTTCACAGAATGAATTTGCCCACACGGCTGCGAATGGATGTTTTGCATGAACATCCATTCGCAGCCTATGGGGTGACAACCACATCATTATGCGCTGTACAGAATATTCTATCCCCACTTAGACAAATTTGTTAACGCTGTCCATTCCTTCTTAGACAAATTCATATTGCAAAAGAAATTAATGTTTCATTTTTGCAAAAAAAATATTTCAGCCGTAATTTATGCTGAAAATCATGTAGTTCCACCAGCAACTGTAGAGGATCAAAAAAGTTTGTGGGTACAAACGATACTCCACTATTCAACACTTTTTCTTCAGTGGCAGTTAATAGATGAAAGGTTAATGATCAGGCTTTTCTGCCCCATGGTGTTTTTTTTGTTTTTTTTTTGCCAAGGCGGGTTGATTCTTTGCCTTTGGCCACCACGGCGGATATGGAGACTTTTTGGATTTTTTAACCGGGTCACTCTGTCTAAAGGTATTAAATTCTGGCATAAAAAACAAAACTTTCTTCCAGAACCCTCAAGTTCGCTTTTACTGGATGAAGCTGTGTCATAAAAAGGTTCCTTATTCTCATGTCTCATCCGATTGTGGAGGAAGAAGGGTTTGCGTTGATTGTCAGACCTAGGATTGGTCCATTGATACACATTATGCAACTCATAATCAGTTGTAACTTTACTAAGTTTCTCTTGTTTAAACAAACATTATTAAATCCGTTTTGTATGACTACATCTGATTCTGAAGTTTTTCATACCAATCAGTATCTGGGTCTTTACTTAGTGTCTCCTTATATAAACTTTCAGAGGATATGATTCTTTATTTAAAAGCAGACAATTCTTTATTGATTTGTTCTATAATCAGTAAAATCATGTCCAAAGAACATTTGTTACAAATGGCCTCCCCACGCCTGCAGAATGCAGGATCTTGATGGCCAATTGTTGGGCTATTTTTCACCCGCAATCCCCGCGGGATCATTTTCACTCTAAAATAGTCACTCTTTTCTTAAGTGACTATTTTAGAGCGAATGAAAATAGTATGGCAATGGCAAATGGCAATGAAAGTCAATTTCTTTCCTCCTTAATTTCCATAATTCACGATACAGAAATTCTGATGAAATTGAATCAATCTGATTGCGCAATTTATCCTTATCAAGAATAATTTCAGCTTCCAACTCAGAAAAAGACCAATAATCGCCAACAGGATAATTGTGCAACATAACCTCTATTTGCTCGTTACCCAAAGCTGCTGATTCAGCCATTTTGCAACACGTGAAAAAGGAATAAGCAATATTAAAAACAACCAGAATTCCTACTAGTCACCCATCCAAGTAGGCTACTGCTGACTGATGACGGTAAAGTATTCTGAAGGCTGGGTGCCCTGCCCCAGTGATTCACAATTTGGGGTGAATGACTGCATACAATAAGTCCATACAGCTGACACTCCAATGTCCCATATACTAACCCCCGGTGCCTGAAAAAAAAATTGTCACAGCCATACACAGAGAATCCAGAAAGTGGCACACTGAAGCATAAATAATACTCTTCACACAATCCTTTTAATATGAACGTTTCAATGCTTGTTGCATTTTCATCAGGATACAACTTACATAGTAACAAATACATACTTAAATACCCTCCACCAACACCATTGCCTCCTCTTAAAAAAAAGAGGAGGATGCTGATGTGGCCACATACTGTAGGAGTCTCATCTATATGCATAATGACCTAGGCACTATCAAATTCCTAATAATCCACGCCTCCAGAGGATTCAGACTCAGATGACGGGATAAATTTACTAAAGCTTCTAAAAATGAAAAGAGGTGATGTTGCCTATAGCAACCAATTGGTAACATCACCTCTATTTTTTAGAAGCTTTAGTAAATTTACCCTGGTGTATACTCTTGGGATTTGCGAATTCGTAACAGGGACCGATGTTGATGGCCTGCGCATGTGCATAATTGCTTATATGGTCTTCACTGTGGGAGACCTGTGGGAGACCTCGGAGACTATGCAAGTCTCGCAGCGAGGGGGGGGTGAATGAGGCGGGCAGGGTGTGTACAATGTACCCATGAAAATGCTGGGTGCACCCAGGAAAACACAGGGCGTCCCCATGCAAATGGGGGCGGCCATCTGCCTACTGTGGGTGGACGGCTGTCATCACCGGATGTCAGCTGCCCGACCCTGTTCTCAGAGCAGGGCGCTGCTAATCTAAGTCACCAGAGAGTGACTTAGATTAGCCTATAGAAATCATTCGATGATCGCCGAGTATCAAATTATTTCAGGCCCCCAGGCAAGGCTGCGCATGGATGTTTATGCAAAACAACATCCGTTTCCAACGCTGCAGGGGAAATCAGCGAGTAGCGGGGGGAGCAGCGTTACATAGCTCGCAAAGCAGCAAACTACCGCTGCTTTGCGAGCCAACCAGAATCAGGGCCTTAGTGCCCTCTCTCCTGATGCTGGATATGTTCCATCTGAAGATGTTACCAGTACTGAAATCCTTCAAATCTCTGAAAAATGTGTTTATTTTCCTAACAATGATTTTTTTGTACATAGAGTTCTAGATAGTTCTTGAACCTCTTGAAGGTCGATTGACATTTGAATTCCTTTTCCTATTTCTCCAAGTTTTTTGCCAAGATCATTTATTTCTTTGTCCACAATACTTAGCATCAGGTGACTGTGCTTAAGTTAAATTGCCATAAGGTTCTATGAGCATTTTAAAAGAGCAGCAGAATGTTAATTCTTTATTCAAGTCAGTATTACTTGGAAGGTCAGAAATATTGCCTGGCAACCATGTAGCAGTGAAGACTCATACCGCATGTGCCAGATTACCTAGCAACCATGGGCAACCTGGAATTCTTTCTCCCTTGCATCTACTGACACATAACATCCGCTGAAAGCCAGCAGTAGCAGGGAATGTTTGGGCTCAAAGTCCAAGACGGACAAGGCTCCCACTTACACCACACTTGGTCAAAAGTCCATCTGTAGCTGAGTACATTTCAGACATGAGTGTTGGATCAGATGTGACCAATCAGATACGGCCAGCATCTCTCATATTGTCAACAACCCACTGCAACAATACAGTGCAGGGGGAACTGCTTAGCACATTAAAACATACATATACTGATGTATGCAATGTATGTGCTGGCTGATTCCTCCAGTGCTGTGTGACAGTGCATCAGAAGACTCACTCAGGACTTAGTATAAGGCATCAAACTCTTTCTAATACCATAAGCAAACTCCCATTGGCTAGTTTCACTGGACCCTGGGGGTGGGTTTAGAAGAAGTGGGATGCTTTCTGCCGAGCCACGGGTTCTTCATAGCATCTAATACACACAACCACGCTGCCAATCTAAGCCAGCACATATATTACATTCATCAACACCAGTGGTGAACTTACTGCTAGCCAACTTAGGTGGCCACTAAGGGCCTGGCTGATCCTAAGGGACCTGCAGCTGGCAGCATTAAAAAGAGTAAGTTTTACTCATTGTAATTATATGCAGCCACTTGCCGCATGCTGCCAGTCTCTTTAGGCTGCAAAGCTGCTGTCTGAGGTCCCATCCAAGGCAGAAGGGGAAGATGGAGGTGGGGGGAGTGTGTTGAAGGAGTGACTTACCTTCTGTACAATTGGCCTACATCTGGTCCCAAAGCGCTCCCTGTCACTGACTATGTGCCTGGTCCCAAGTGTGGAACTCAGGGGCCTGCTGTTGCACATAACATGGAGTATCACTTAGTGCTGCCGATAGAATATATCAGGGAAGACCGGCCAGCTTCCTGCCTGCAACATTGTGCATTCGGCTCCCTGTACACCACAAGTTCCAGTTTGGAGTCACCAAAACATAACTACCAAACATGATTTATTCCAGGACGGACAAAATACTCTGCATGACAGTTTAAAATTCAAATAGGGGAGCCACACCAACTGCTAGTGAGTCCCAGATGGTGGTGTTTGGCAGTGTTATAGGTGGCAGTTGGGGTGTGCCCCTATTTGAATTTTGTAATGTGCTGGAGCCCCACCTCTGCGACTGCCACGGGCAAGAAAGTCAAAGAACAGAGCAGTTTATCTCTCCCGGAATGAGTCATGTTTGGAGGTATGATCACAGGGTTGGGCTAAAGGAAGTTTCCCAAATCTAACTCTAGCTCTAACCTCCTATGTTATAGCCTAATCCCAACACACACATACCCTGCCCTTGTCTAATTTAACCCTAAACTCCCCTCTGGCAGCCCAACCCTACACCCCACAGCCTAACTATAACCAACCCTCCTGCACCTAACTCCTTCTTCCAGCAGCCTAACCCTAACAACCCATCCAACAGCCTAACCCTAACCTCTCCCTGAATGTGATTGTATCATACATTGGGGAAGTGATATGTGTGGAATGCCCTCTATGAAGAATCAGGTGGTTGCACATGGTGCTTTGAGGAGTGTCATGTGTGTGAGGAGTCAGTGAGTGGTTGGAGGGGACAATGGAGGTCATAGATGTGTGGGGATAATGCTGTCTGCTACACTCAATGGGGTGATAAGGCACATACTGAAAGGCGGCCTGCTTGCTTCAAGTTGTGGAGGAGAACACACTGACTGGGGCCCTGACTTCTACAATCAGTGGGTTGGGGCCAGGGGGGAGGGGGGGTCCCATGCTGACTGGGGACCTGTCTGCTATAATTCATAGGGGTGCCTGTATGGGTTGTTTGAAAAAATGGATGTCATGCTTAGGGTACCATGAAGCCTAAATCTAACTCTGGTCATCATATGTATTTTTTTATGGGATAAGAAATTCCCCCTGTACTATATGGTCGGCACTGCAGCTGCCGCTGGTCCCTGAAGAACAAGGCGAGAGAAAAGGCAACCTAAAATCAGGGCCAGGTGCAATTATATTCTGTACGTGTCAAAGTAGTGATATAGGCAGGCAGAATGAAGCTTAAATAGTTGTTACAAACTAATATGATAAATATACCTGTGGGTATCAATGCATCATGACTCAATTTAATTGTTAGTGCAGGGGTTCCCAATCTTTTTCTAATCACGGCACCCTAGAGTATCAGAATTTTTCCAAGGCACCCCATGGCCCCCAAAAATATATATCATATTAAGTAGATTGTGTGCTTCTTAGGTTCAGTTACGTGGTAAAGGGCAGGATTTGCTTCTGATTGTACATATTTTAGGATTGGTAGCCACCAGCACTGGTTTTGTCCAGAAATAATTGACCATAAATTATTTGAATTGGTCCTGGACAACCAACCCGAGGCACCCCTGCAAGTGTCCCGAGGCACCCCGGGGAGCCACGGCACACAGTTTGGGAACCACTGTGTTAGTGGATATAATTACATATTCCCTTGATACCTATGTATTTACATAGTTACATAGTAGGTAAGGCTGAAAAAAGACTTGCGTCCATCTAGTTCAACCTGGTATAGATATCCATTGCTGATTTGGTTGGTTCTGGTATTTTACAGACAAATTATATTTCTTATTTGTACCCATGGATGTTTTTCTCCAGTAAATGTTTGTCCAACTTTGCCTTGAACGCATTTAATGAGCCAGCCATTACCACCTCTCTGGGAAGAGAGTTCCAGAGTTTGACTGTTCTGACCGTAAAGAAATTCTTTCTACTAGCTGAATGAAATCTTTTTGTAGAATTGGTAACAGCTTATTAGTCAGGACTGGAATCATCTGAAATGTAGGGTGTGATAGACCCAATATAATGGCATTCTATGTAGAGCAAAATCAAAGACAACATGCTACGGTAGCATAAAACTATTTATAACCAGAAATGACACTGGTATAGTCTTTTAGCATTAATCCTGCATAGTGCCCTGGAGTCAGTCGAGTCCAATTGTTATGTATTGTCAAAACTCAGTAGAGCGTGTGATTGCTGCCTCCACATTGGAAATCTGCTACACAGGGGTAGCATAGTAAGTCAAGCCTTTAGGGTGAATCTAACAACAGTCATTTTTGAATGTTAAGCTTTTCTGTGCTATAAAATAAACAGCTTTCTAAACTATCAAAAAAAAAGTGGCTGCAACATTGAGATAGTAGTCCCGGGACCACAATCATCCTTACGCTCATCACTGGGATAGACTGGAGCTGGACATCTCCATGTCAGCTCAGCATTGGAAGCCACGCCCTGGGCCTTTGATGCTTAGGTACAGATGTATTAAATCTCCTAAAGAAATCAGATGAAGTAGTTATCTTATAGATTGTATTTTATTAAGCGGTTTATTATATACAGGCTTCTTTGCACTCTACCCCCTGTCGGGGCACCAGCAGTTGGGATCCCGACGTTGGGATGCTGACTGTTGGGATCCCCACTACTTTAATGGACAAAACCATGTGCACTGGGGCTGATGTAACATGTGCAGAGAGAGGTACATTTGGGCAAGTTATTTTGCTTCAGTGCAGAGTAAATATTGTCTGCTTTATTTTTGCTGTAATGTCCTGTATTGCCAGGACATCTAAGTGAAATTCACATAAGGATATATATATTTTTTTTTTAAATCAATTTTAGACTATCCATGATGGAAAGTGAAGGTACAGTATTACAAAAGCTCTATGGAAACAAAAGTAGCACTATACTTTCTCATCAGACCAATACACAGATCATTTTCTGTAATTAAATTGTGCATTGCAGTGTAGGTTAATGCAGTGTCAAGATTTTAAAAAGTGTCAAAATATAATTATTCTGTTATTTTTTTCATTATGTTTTATATTAAAGAACATTTTTAACTCTCTCATTTAAGGCAGAATAGACCATTGCTAGCTTTGTGTCCACTGTTTAGCAACTACTTCCCATATCAGTTTGAATTATGCATTACCCTTTTTCATTAAGTATTTGACTTGCACAATAAATCATGTTTCTGTTGTTTTTATGCACAGCCAGCAACCACATGTGCTATATAACTGACACAGCTCTTTATGCAATCGAACACCAATTACATAATATCTTGGCATATCATTGTACTAATTAATTATAATTAGCATGAACTCAAACTGAAATAAACTTATCCACACATATTTGACAGTCACACATGGAACAGAATATTTGGAAGTTAACGCAACTTTAAAGCTATCTCACAAATATTAAACTTTTGTTTTGTACTGTATACTGTAATATGCAACTGACACTGTACAAAGGTTGATAATTAATAGTATTTTGCTTGTTTATTTGCCTAACCCTAGGTCAGTGGCGTAACAATATCTCCGCAGACCCCGCGGTGGCTTGGAGGTGCTAGGTAAGTTTGGACGCCGTGGGGTCTGCGGAAGCTAATGCTAGGGGTTAATGGGGCAGCCACCGCCGCCAAATCTGTCACCCTCCCCCTCTTCACCGCTGCTGCCCAGTCCACTGCTGCCCGCCGGGACCAGCAGATCCTCCTGTCTACAGTCCTGGCACTCCTCTTGTTAGATTGTCACAAAATGGCTGCCACCTCACAGCAGATGTTATTAAGGATGCTAGAGGAGGCGGCAACCTCATCTTGCATCCTAAATAATGGTCTGCTTTACGGCAGCGGCCATTTTGCAAGAGACATTCTAACAGGAGGAGTGCCAGGACCGCACACAGGAGATTCTGCTGGTCCCGGCATGCAGCAATGGACCGGGAGGCGGTGGTGAGAAGGGGAGGAGGGGGTGGACACACACATTTTAGTTGCGGTGGGGGGGCGCCTAAATCAGAGTTACGCCACTGCATTCGGTAATAACATACTTAACTACTACCAATGTTTCCTCTTTGAGATTTGGGGGGTGATTCTGGTTGGTTTTTAAAAGCAAACTCCTTCTTTAATGGACAAAAGAGAGTTACATTTGGGTGAGGTGTTTTCAAAGTGAAATCTAATTTGCAGTGCAAAAATAAAGCAGACAATATTTACTCTGTACCAAAACAAAATAACTCACCCAAATGTAACTCTCTCTGCACATGTTACTGTAACTGTCTCTGCACGTTACATCTGCCCCACCTACAGTGCACATGGATTTGTCCATTAAAGAAGGAATTTGCGTTTGCAAACCAACCAGAATAACTCCCTTGATGCGGTCTTGATAAAAGAAGTGGGGTCATGTGCTACAAATTAGGTAAGACCCCAGCCATTAAGACAAAACAAACATGATACCTTGCATATCTTGTATTGATGCAATTTATAGCTTATCCTGTCTTCACGCACCATGTACACAACACTGGAGCTACTAGACTTGACTACTCTCCTGGGAGCTGGGTAAATTCCTATAAATTTGTGAATTTTATGACTCTACCATAACTTGTCAATAGTAGGCAATTCTACAGAATATTTGCCTCCATGCTCATTTGGATACATAATAAAAAATGTGTCTAGTTTTTTTATTATTATTATTTTTGTTATTATTATTATTAGTAGTAGTAGTAGTAGTAGTATAATAATAATAATAATAATAATAATAATAATAATAATATGTGTTTATTTTGCCAGCATATTCTGTTCCACTTGACAGGAGGGTCCTGCTTGCAAACGTATACTCTACTAGCAACCCGCCCATGATTCGCAGAGGTAAATTTGTTGTAGTTAGAGTAAAGTAATGAAATTAAAACAAATGCATCACAGACTTATAGAATTTCTTTGTATACCACATAAAGGTCTATATAAAGACCTCTCTCAGCCAATCTCTGATTGGCTGAGAGAGATGTCTCAGCCAATCATTGGCTTCCTGTTCATTTGTATAGGCTTGCTTTTATTTTAAGGGCTCTGCTCCCGCCGCTGGCGCTGCGCCGATGCAGCATCTTCTCCTGCCCGGTTCCCTGCGCCGCCCCCATGCTCCAATCTTATGTGTAGCCCGTCCGAACTCCCAACTCTTATCTGATGTGCACGGGACCGCGCATCAGGTCGGAGGGGATGTCTAGCTATGCGATTTGGGCCGATTTCACAGCCCGATTCATCCGACTCGGGTGAAATCATGCACCGATCGCATAGTGTATGGGGGTCTTAAGTTACACAGGGTGTGGGGCCCAGCAGCCTGGTCTATTTTATGGGCTTACTGTATATGTTAAAAGCTTTATTTTCCTTGCATCCAATCCAAATACATAAATTGTAAATATTGCTAAACCTTTGGGGGAATCTTCAGCAAGTAACAGGGCAAAGTAGAGATCATTTTGTCCAGCAGTTTGGTAAATTACCACGTTTGGACTGACAGACAGACAGACATGCTTCCCAGGCCTTGCTTTATACTATGTAAGAATAGGATATTAGCTGTTCAATGCACAAGGCTAAGTTCTACATTTTGCATATTAATAAAAAGTGCCCAGTTACACAGCAATGTTGGTCTAGATCAGTGAACTGGAAAAGATATGTGTACCAGCGCTGGCTGAACAGTAATAAATTGAATGTTTGTTTTGTTTCAAAAAAAATTATTAAAATATGTTATTATGCACATAAATGATAATAAAAAAAACAATAAAAATTCATGGTTAAAAAAGCATGGAATTCCATATGATTATTTCATAATAAATTAGAACATGTTACCACTCAGTTTCCAATGTGTTGGGGTTTTAATGGGGGGTGTCCAGTCCTTATAAGCGACCAGATCAGTGAACTGTTTGAGCGTATTAAATGACATTTGTCAACTTTGTGTGGGCTTTGTATCACTTTAGTTATGAGACGGAGCAGGCTAGTGAATTACACAAGTGCCTTATTAGGGAATATTAGACTGTAATTAGTTTGAATGAGATACAGATATTGTGCAAAGAATATGGTGTGAGAATGAAGATATGTACAGTCCTATATTGTTATATTGTGTATTTTAGATTGCATTCTGTAAATAATCCAGAGAGAATATCTTTCCATATACATAAAGATGACGTTGAAATCTAAAGGAATTTAACAGTTTTCAATGTGCAATGCAGTAGTAAAGAGAAAAAGGATATTTATTGCTGGCAATATGTGTGCAGTTGGTGGTTTAGTAGAGTTAATATACACACCAGTAGATTAACATTTATTGAGTTAACCTGGTATTGTGGCTTTATGGAGCAAGCGATAGTGCAGCAGTACTCATTGTTACACCACTTGATGAAAGGGCTTGAGCTGCAGTCAGACACTAAGAACCACTCAGCGGTACACCACCGGTATTTATTATAATCTGGGACAGCGAATCCAGCCTTTCTGCAGGATCTTACTTCCCGTCACCTCAGGACGTCATCACAACGTCAAAAAAAAGTTTTTTCTAAAAACTATTCATATATCTTCTAAAGCCCAGGAAACTCGAGTCCATCACCCCTGAAGAAGTCGTGCAGCGACGAAACGCGTTGGGTCTCGACTCACCTGATATTCATGTACTAAAAATGTACAATCAATGCTGTAAATTGTGTCTGACATCGACCACACCATTTATGTTTTAATAAAGCCATTTTACAAACTGTAAAAATCTGTACCTTACTGTTGCACTAATACACTAAGGTGGAGGTTTCTTTAATAGCGCTCTCTATATCTTTTTCTCGTATACACACCAGTAGATTAACATTTATTGAGTTAACTTGGTATTGTGGCTTTATGGAGCAAGCGATAGTGCAGCAGTACTCATTGTTACACCACTTGATGAAAGGGCTTGTAGCTGAGCAAGAATTCAGACATATCACCAGGTAATGACTGTCTCCTGGATGCTGGTATTGGTGCAGGGTACTGGAACAGCAAGCTACAGAAAGATAGTTCTGGACATTGTTCGCTAGTAGTATTAGTGGTGGCCCTCTTGGTAAGGGAATGAAGCACCATCATATTGGAGTCTGCGCAGAAACACACTCCTATTCTAACATTCCTATCAACCAAAATTTTACTGGATCTCTCATTTTCTTTTCTAGAGGCTCTGTGTTAGCCCCCCCCCCCTTCTGCAACCTGCTTCACTGTTTCCCCACCCCCTCAGAATCCAGTTGAAACTACTAACCCTCACTTATAAAGCATTTTATAACTCTGCGCTGTCCTACATATCTGACCTCATCTATGTCCACAGTTCTGTATGATCCAGTTATGTGACCTCTACTCTCCCCAACCATTTCCTCTTACAGCTACCACCAAGATTTCTTCCATTCTTCCCCTCCTCTGAAACT
Source organism: Crinia signifera (assembly GCF_055691185.1). NCBI lineage: Eukaryota > Metazoa > Chordata > Amphibia > Anura > Myobatrachidae > Crinia > Crinia signifera. The sequence continues at coordinate 168,451,988 of NC_139217.1, forward strand.
CACTCCTCACATACTCAAATGTTCATACTCAAAATATAACTTTTCACCAAAGACTTCCATGCTTTCTCCTAAATCACCACTCTTCTCTCCTCCCTTGATCTTCTATTCTCCCCAGTACACCCTCCAGTTTGTTGGTTACTTTGATATGTCATATTACATTTTGGACCGTTGAGTTGTTGTTTTTTTCCACTGTATATTGCATGTGATGCACTGTAGACATTGTGTGATGCCTTAAAATAATAACAAAAATATTATTAATAATAATAATAATAATTATTATTATTATTATTATTATTATTATTATTATTATTATTAATAAAAATAAACAATTCCCCTTTCCATTTTGATCTGCTATGACTTCTCCTTTATTGTACTTTAAAAAATGAATTGACACCTTTGTTCCCCAGTCTATTTATAAACTATAATTTTGAACGCATTACAGCAATGGGTTACTGTATATAAAGCTGCAAAAACTAATTTTCTCACACCTTTCCCCTTGTAGTCTCAGTTGAGCCTCCACTACAGTATTAAACCCTATTATACTCCTGGAGAACTTCCTGATGGTGTCAGGTTACAGTTAATGAGGCTCATTTGAGAAAATTCGGTCCTGTGAGAGCAGTGACATATTGCACTGAAAAAGTTATGTTCAGCTTCACATGCAAAATGATACAGTACATGGTGTTCACCTTCTACCCACGCATTCAACCATGCTCAGTATGAAAACTCTCAAAGTATTGCAGAAAATTCTCAAAGTACTGGAGCCTGGAGATTACAATGAACAGGGATGTCCAGAATGTAGGTTTCTCTAGAACAGAGTGTATCCGAGGGATATGTGCGTCCACTAGTTGAAAAAGATGGGGATAGTTTATTTACAGTATGATAACAAGCAAACCTATGGTCAAGAGAAGGAAGAAAGCAAGGTGGGCGACCTCTGCAAAGTGGTGGAGTGCTGTGTACCCGGAAAGATGACACAAGTAGAGGAGACCTCGCCTGAAAATATTGTAGCTGCACTAGGGTGGTTGAAGCTAAGGGGAGAGGAGTGTGGCAAAGACAGCATCTCTCCACGTGATAGTAATTTGGAGGATACAGACCAGGTTTTGGAGCAGTAGTAAAAGCCAGGTGTGTAATCAGCAGCACTTGTGATTTCCTGATATAAGTGTTTCCAGGGCAAAGTGCAAATTCCCTTGATGGTGGATTAGCTGCCCAAGCGATATGCCGGGGTCGTGGGCTATGGTAGGGACAACTAGAGCATTTGCAAGAGTCTGTTAATGCTGTGATAACCTGTATGCTGCTGCCTGTAACTACACTTGCCTTTGGAATTCATCTGGTATACTGTGACCTGCTTTATAAAATAAATATCAGTCATCATTTGAATCTCTGTGTATGTGATCCGATCTTTGTTACTATATATATATATATATATATATATATATATATATATATATCTCAAGCAATTGGAAATAGAGGGAAAAGAGCCTTATATATCACCAGTGCTTCTCCTGCTATGTTGTTATTTGCCGGCAGGGATGTGCAGATTGTGACGTGAACACTGGTGAGTGGGTGTGGGTGCAGCATTGTTTGGTGTCACCCTACTGAAAGGTGACACCCGGGTGCGGGCCACACACCCCCTAGTGACGCCACTGAAAAAACATGCACAGTCTGCATGACAACGCATGTGAACCCTCTCCCCTTCTGCAAGGAGGATCACATAGTCTACAGAGGTTAACATCAGCTTGGTAAATGTAGCAATAATGCAGTCCCCATAGAAACTTAGGTGGATTTATTTTGCGGTCAAAAATGGAGTACCACAGCCAACATCTCTGATATTCTACGGTCCCCTGTAAATACAGGCCAGGGATACTTTATGATTTGATGTAAGGGGAAAGGGGTAGGGGAATAGACCAGTGCACAGGTTAGGTTCTTGCAAGTTTAAGCTAAAAATTTAAATATCCACAATTGACCAATATAGAGGGAGGAATCGTTGTCTCCCCAATGGTTTAGAGAGTGTGGAGGTGCACCCCTGAGAGTAAGATAAGTGTTTGATGAGAAAGAAGGGAAGGGTATTCTCATGTGTGTCTACTGTATGTCTACACGTCTGTCTAGTATATATTTTTAAATGTATAATTAAAAGTTAAATTTTAGTACACTTCATTCAAAATGGGGTACACGCTTAGGCATCATTGTCTTACTAGTAAACCCCCCCCCCCCTTTTTTTCTTAGGGAGGCTTGCATAGAGTTGACCCCTAGCAGCGTCCCGGCATACAATCTTGAACTGTACAATACATCATAATTCAAACAACTAAATATTACGTCACGTAATCTTCATTTAAGAGTGCCCCAACAAAAAAGAGAGTCTTTCCCTTCTTTCTCATCAAACAGGGATACTTTATGTTTGCTGGTACACCCTGAAAATACCCGCAGATATTCATTAGGTCCCAAAATGAGCCGTAGATGCATTAATCAACGTGTACAAATGTAATATTATTTTACAGCAGGAATACAAGTTACAATCTTTTTTCAATATTTTAAGCTGCATTTACAGTAGACTTTAATTTAAGTCATTATTAAAAGCTGTAACAGACTAAACAATAAATATTCCCATATGGCGTTATGTGATTAACTTAACCCGTCCCACTCCTTGAGAGATGCTGTGCTACCTCACAGTCCTTGTGTTGCCTAGCAACATTTTACCTATGTTCTCTACAGCCTTATGTAAAATAGAGAAAAGACTATATTAGACATGTCAGTCTTGTAGAAATATTCAAACAATCAAGATTTCTTTAGTTTAATCATGAATTCCTGTTAACCACTTGTGCCTCATGAATGGGCCAGATGTACTAAGCTTCAAAAGTGATAAAATTGAGAGTGATAAACAGCCAGCCAATCAGCTCATACCTGACATTTTTCAAACAGTCTGTGACATGGCAGGTAGGAGTTGATTGGCTGGCTGTTTATCACTTTCCATTTTATCACTTTTGAAGCTTAGTGCATCTGGCCCATAGAGCCTTATTCTGGTTCACTCTCAGAGGCAAATTCCTTTACAAATGGACAAAACCATGTGCACAGCAGGTGGGGCAGATGTATCATGTGCATAGAGAATTAGATTTGGGTGAGTTATTTTGTTTCTGTGCAGGGAAAATACTGACTGCTTTATTTCTACGATGCAGTATAGATCTCACTTTGAAGAAAACCACACCCAAACCTTATTCTTTCTGCACATGTTGTATCTGCCCCACCTGCAGTGCACATGGTGTTGTCCATTTAGGAAGGAATTTGCCTCTGAGAGTGAACCAGAATAAGGCCCATAGAGTTTTGACAGGTCACCCTCCTGATATATGCTAAACATCCTGTTCGCACATTTACATTTGCATGTTTGATTACATAAATGTTCAACTATAAACACCACAGAATTTCTAAATTAGGTGTATTTCAGGCATACAACCAACAATAGTTTAAGAATGTGGCATGAGAACGTTATAAATTAATGTGAAAGGCATATGTTTGCACACAATAAAATACAGAGATGTTTGGATCGACCCTCCTGAAATCCGAATCCACAGGAAATTTGTGGATTCGAATCAAACCAAATCCTGATCCAGATATTTCAAGAAGATCTAAACCAAGCATGTCCAACCTCCAGCTGTCGTGAAACTACACATCCCAGCATCCCTTGCAATAGTTTTAGCATTCTCTAATAGCAATACTATGGCAAGGCATGCTGGGATGTGTAGTTTCACAACAGCTGGAGGGACGCAGGTTGGACATGCCTGATCTAAACTAAACAACCTGGGTTATGCTGGCCACGCATCAGACCAACTTTCCTCCAACCATCCAACTAGTTGCTTGGATGGAATAAAAATCTGGTACTGGATGGGAGCAAAGCATCAGAAATGTGCTCACAAACCCAGGAAAATGGCCAAAACTACAGTACCGTGTCTGAGCAACAGTTTTTTGTCCTTTTTCAGATTTGGTAGCAAATTTCTGAAGTAAATTTTACATTTGCTCCCATCCAGTACCATATTTTTTATTCAATCCAAGCAACTAGTTGGATGGTTGTAGGAAAGTTGATCTGATGTGTGGCCAGCATAAGTCAGACATGATTGCACCTGCAAGTTTGCAGCCCAGGTGATGATCAATCAACTGCGCATGAGTACGGATCGCAGTACGCATGCACAAGGCCATCCTGCAACAAAATCTTCTTTTTTAATCACTGGCCATATGCAAGTAGACTAACAGGAAGCTGGTGTTTGTGGTTGTCACCCGGCAATTTACTGGAAGTGCCAGAGAAAATGCACGTGTTTCCAAGTGTTTTCAGGGAGGGTATGTAACGTCAGTTCCAGCACCGATCAGCCTCTTTCTATCGCACCCGCCGAGTATGTCCCGGGCCACGCACAGACTGCACATACTGAAAAAAAAATTGGGGCTGAAATATATTGACAAGCTTTTTGCAGGCTTGCACATGGTGGGATTTCACTCTGGCTGGGCAGCAATAACCTGATCGCAGGGCTCTGCAAATTAGGAGCACAGCGGTCAAGTCTGAATAGCCCCCAGAGTCCCGATAATTTGGATTTTAAATCCGATTTTAGAGGAATCCGTATCCAAACTAATAAAAAGGTCAGCACACATCTTTAATAAAATATAGAAATACAGAAAATGTAATGTGATACAAAAACCCAATATCAGTCATTTACTAATATGTAGAGATGGAGCTGGCCTGGTCTTTGCAGGGGATGGTGGCAGAATCGCCAGCCGCCTTCCGATATGTAAAAGGGGACGCGCGCGCACGAGATGCGCGCGCGTCCCCTTCCGACGGCGCTTCCCCCGGGTCCCGGCCACTTCCCCCGGGGTCCCCACCGTCTCCCCCCCCCCCCCCCCCCTAACCCTGTCCGTCTCCCTGAAGCGGAGACGGACAGTGTTCCCATCGTACGGCCGCCCGGAAACTGAGATGCGCGTGCGTGTGAGACACCAGATGGAGCGCCTCGCTGCTGGCGGATCGCCAGCAGAGACAGTCTGGCGATTTGCCAGCAAGAGGGAGCCCGGCTCCATTTGTAAATCTAGTGAATATTTTGAATTCCTGCAGAAGTCCAAGTGGAAATTATATATTATAAAAGTGATTGGATGGTATTGCCAGGGTCATCATCATCATCATCATCAATTATCATATCTATATACCAGGCCTCCAGTACCCATTAGAGATGTGCCTTAGAAGAACATTTTTTGGGGTTGTATCCAAGACTCATTAAGTAGGAATGCTGTACTTACATACAAATAAATGTTCTGTATTTGACGTATCAGTGCCCTCCCCCACTCAGCCTCTCCAGGCATAGGAGCAACAATCCATAAATATACACTTAGCGGTATATTTACTAAGGTTTCAGTTTTTGGACGTGGAGATGTTGCCCATAGATGGGCCGGCTCATAATACTGGACAATTTTATGGCAAAACCTTTGTATATGATTAGAGGTGAGCGGGTTCGAATCCTAGAGATCCGAACCCCCCGAACTTACCCAATCCAAGGCCGGATTCGCGGAGTTCGCCAGGTCCCGCCATCTTTCCGAGTCCAAAACAAGGCCAAAACCTCATCATCCGCATCGGATTCGATCGCTATATAAGTCCTGGCTCCGGTGCCATCTTCATTCGATAAGTGAATGTCAGACAGCACAGATGTGTCCATGCTGTCTTCAGAGGGGGAGAACTCATGGGGGCTGCAAGGCGGGGGGGTGACACACTAAAGGGGGCACAAAACAGGCTAAAGGGGCTGCTGGAGTGGGGACAAACTAAAGAGTGATCTACTGAGCGGCCAGGTACAGCTACTAAGGGGGAACTTCTGAGCAGCCAGTGAACAACTACTAAAGGAGAACTACTGTGGAATAGACTAAGGAGGAACTTCTAAGGGTACTATTCTGTGGCACTACTAGGGGGGCTTCTATATAGGACTACTGTGGGGGACAAGGGGTTCTCTGAAAAAAAAAAAAGATTTTTATTTTTACTGCAGGGCTTCCCAGTGTCCCCTATCAGTCCAGGGGTGCCCGCATGTGTCCCGTATCAATCCATGGGTGCCCCCATGTGTGCTGTATAATTGTATAGGTGCCCCCATGTGTCCCGTATCAGTCCAGGGGTGCCTGCATGTGTGCCATATAATTCCAGGGGTGCCCCCATGTGTCCCATATCAGACATGGGGTGCCCGCATGTTTCTCATATCAGTCCAGAGGTGCCCACATGTGTCCCGTATCAGTCCAGGGGTGCCCACATGTGTCCCATATCAGTCCAGGGGTGCACGCATGTGTGCCGTATAATTCCATGGGTGCCCCCATGTGTGCCGTATAATTCCGTATAATCCACATGTGTCCCATATCAGTCCAGGGGTGCCCGTATGTGTGCTGTATACTTCCATGGGTGCCCGTATGTGTGCCGTATAATTCTATGGGTGCCCCCATGTGTCCCATATCACTCCAGGGGTGCCCGCATGTGTCCCATATCAGACATGGGGTGCCTGCAGGTGTGCCATATAATTCCATGGGTGCCCCCAGTCCAGGGGAGCTGCCCTTTTTTAAATGAAAATAAAAATAAGTTGGGTACTTATATGTTAGTTGGGTACTTATATGTTAGTTAGTATGTCATGGGGTGCCCGCAGGTGTGCCATATAATTCCATTGGTGCCCCCAGTCCAGGGGAGCTGCCCTTTTTTAAATGAAAATAAAAATAAGTTGGGTACTTATATGTTAGTTAGGTAGGGAAATCGCATTGCATCACATGGTTCGTTTTAAGGGCATGCAATGCAATTTTTTGTTTTTACACCAGAATATCGCATCGCATCGCACCTCCCGCACAATCGCATGCGATCGCATGCGATTTTATCGGGTGTGCGATGCCATTACATTAGGTATACAGTAATATGATTGTATGTCCTAAAAATAGCTTTTACTCACCCCGAAGCGTGGCGAGCGGTGGCGGAATGTGTCCTCGACCTTTTCGTACCGCCACTATCCACGGCGTGGAGTTGACTCTATATAGTGTGGCGAGCGCAGTGAGCCACTGAGCCCGAAGCGTGGCGAGCGAAGCAAGCCCCGCGAGAGGACGCGGATTACTTTACATGTATTCCGCGTCCCCTCACGGGGCTCACTGCGCTCGCCGTGCTTCGGGTCGGTGGTTGGCTGCGCTCGCCACACTATATATAATCAACTCCACACCGACGTGGAGATAGTGGGGTAATGAAAAGTCGGAGGACACGTTACGCCGCCCCTCGCGGGGTACGCTGCGCTCGCCACGCTTCGGGTGGCGTGGATAGTGGGGGGGGTGCGTTAAACCTATTTTTGGGACATACAATCATATTGTTGTATACCTAATGTCATGGCATCAAACACCCTATAAAATGACATGCAATCGCATGCGATTTAAAATCGCATGCGATCGCATGCGATTTTGCGGCAGATGGGATGCGATGGCCTGGGGCTGAGAGAGCAGTGAATAAATTACATAGGAAAATCGCACATCGCATGGCCCTAAAATGGCCCATGCGATGCGATGCGATTTCCCTATGCAGAATAGCCCACTAAGCAAATTGCGTAGTGGGCGCCCAACTAACATATAAGTACCATAAGTTTTGTTTTGTTTTTACTGCAAGGGCTGTTAAATGTGCTGTAGTCCAGGGGTGAGCCAAGAGTACTGTATAATTCATGGGGTGTTGCTAAATCTGCCGTATAATTCCAGGTGGGCTGCTAATTTTTTTTTTTATTAAAATAATACAATTTTTTGATGATGGTGCTAAGTGTTCCGTATCAGTCCAGGGATGATGCTAAGTGTGCCGTATCAGTCCAAGGGTGAGCCAAGTGTGCTGTATAATTTGTGGGGTGCTGCTATATCAATACAGAGGTGCTGCCATTTTTTTATTAAAAGAATATGTTTTATTTACTTTTACTGCAGGAAAGTCACCATGTGTGCCATATAATTCCATGTGTGCTGTATCAGTCTAGAGGTTCCGCCATCTGTGCCATATAAAACCATGTGTTCTGCCATGTGTGCTGTATCAGGTCAGGGGTGCCATCATCTGGGCCATATAATTCCTGGGGTAATCCAAGTCTGCCGTATAATTCATGGGGTGCTGCCAAGTGTGCTGTATTAGTCCAGGGGTGATGCTAAGTGTGCTGTATCAATCCAGGGGTGATGCAGTGTGCTGTATCAATCCAGGGGTGATGCTAAGTGTGCTGTATCAATCCAGGGGTGATGCTAAGTGTGCTATATCAGTCCAGGGGTGATGCTAAGTGTGCCGTATCAGTCCAGTGTTTGTGCTGCCCACTTGTGTGGCTTACAGTAGCATAGTCATCCAGCTACCTTGGTGCAACCTTTTGGCCTAAAAACAATATTGTAAGGTGTGAGGTGTTCAGAATAGACGCCAAATGAGTGAAAATTAATGTTATTGAGGTTAATAATAGCATGGGAGAAAAAAAATGATGCAATTTTAGCTGTTTTTATGCTTTTTTTCCCCCAAAAAAATTAAATCCCAAAACCTTGAGGGAGTGTTTTGGCAAAACCTATTAGAACCCAAAACCTGAAGGCAATCAGAACCAAAAAGCAAAAACGCGAAAAGTAGCCGATGCACATCCCTATATATGATATATAATTATTACATTTGTTATGGTGTATGGTGCGACTGGTCTCTTGTTACTATGGGCCTGATTCTGATTTATTCGGTCCTCTGTGCGTGCGCATGTGCAGATGCAGGGTGCGTGCACCCACGGCAAACATTCTCTTTGCCGGGTGCACGTACTCTACACAGGGTCGGAGAATGGTGGGGAGCAGCGGCCAGCCCCATTAGCATATGGGAACGTCCAGCATTTCATGGAGGTTTCCATGAGAACACTGGCCATTCTCAGGCTAATGAATGAGGCCGTGACGCGGGTGCGGGGGGTATCTCTGAACTGCGAGCATCGAATGATTTCTTCCCACCTGCGAATGGATGATTATGTAAATCATCCATTCACAGGGGGGTTGCTGGGGGGGTTGCACAAGCAAGGGGGGGCGGCCAGCACTGTGGGAGCAGGCAGCGTCTGAAGGACTTGCAAGGCTGCAAATTTTGAAGCCTTGCAAGTCAATTAGAATAAGGTCCTATGTTATATTACTAAAGGTGCCCATACATGGAGCCATGTGCTCTGTACTTTTTGTACTAGAGCAAATCTAGTAGAAATAGCATGTGATGTGCTGCAGCAGCGTGTTTTTGGTATTAGATATCTAGTGCAAAAAGTACGGGCTGCACAGATGTTTTGTGCTGGCGATGTGATGTGAGCGGGAGCGCGCATCACATCACACAGGCAAAACGCACCGTCTTATGGTGCCCATTTATCACCGTCCGCATCTGTGGATGTGATAATATCAGTCAATCTAGCAATGCAATCATTGAATATGGATGTATCAATTATCGCATGCAGGGATGGAGCGTGAGATAAAGCTAAGTTATGGTCTTCGCAGCACCATCATGATATTTCCCCCCCCCCCCAAAATACCCTGATACTGTGCTGCACATGTGCTGCTGCCGCCAGTACCCGCTCCCTTCTCTATGTTGACCATAACCTTTTGTCAGTGTTGAACCATTAGTCATCAACCTACAGTAGTGACTGTTAGACATAGACATTGTCTACCCAGGGACTGCATACAGTTCTCTGTTGGTCCTCCAATCTAGCAGATCTCACAACGGGTGAAATGTTCGGGGGCGTGACCTAATTTGGGGCGTGGCCTATACTCGTGGCTCTCCCACGAGGCCACGCCCCCATTTTGCCGCTATGGGTTGCATGACCCAGAGGCTCTGTAAGCCTCTAGCCATGCCCCCCCCCCCCTGTGCATGCGCACAGCGTTTATTCCCCGCTGCTTAGCAGCTGACAGGGGGGACTCCCAACAGCCCCCCCACTGCCGCCCGCGGGTGGGACAGCGGGACAGGCCCTGATAATCGGGACTGTCCCGCTAAAATCGGGACTGTTGGGAGGTATGTTATTATACTGCAAGCATCCTGAAGTTTAGAGGCCCACATGGCATGTGATCTCCTCTGTCAGCTTCCTATTCTGTGCAGTGATAGTACAGTTCTTGCTTAAGCCCAATACACACTAGCCAATCTCTGCCGACACGATATTGGTAACAATGGGGACCCGCATGCATACACACTTGCCGATGCCAGCGCTTAAGGGTGCGATGGGGGAAGCGGGAGCACGCATCGTTAATGATATTCAGTGTAAACACTTGAAAATACAGTAGTGGGTGATCTTTTACTATATCCTCTGTGTATGGGGCTTTAGTCTATTAGTGCTATCACAAAACTCACTGGACAGGATGAAATGCAGGTGAGTGATAGTTTCTTAATACTTTCTGCAATCTTTATCCTTATTCGCAAACATCTCAATGTTTACTTGATAAAAACGTGTCCAGCGTCACTAGATAATGTATGCACGCCCACCAAGTACCACACACAACAGCTGAGCAGCAATTATGACACAAGTGGCATCTGGTTGAAACATCTGATTAATAACTTTAAAGGCTCTTGCAGGACTGAATGGATTCAAAGACTGACTTGATGATTACTGATCATGCCTGATATTTCTGACAGAACATGAATAAGAAGAATAAATAAGAGATAAACAGTCTAGGAAGGGGCCTTAGGGCTACATACACAATGGCATTAAAACACTGCATTTAAAATGCTTTTGAAAGTAAATGGAATTTGGAAGCATGTAAACAGAGCTGAAAATAGAAATCATTGCACCGAATGAGACATATTTGCATGTTTACGTAGGTTTAATTTGTGTAATTTCTTCATAATTTCAGTACTTCTTATTTAGATCAGTGGGAGCACAGTGTAGTTGCAATGGGATGCAATTAGGAAGCATTTTCATTATACTTGCCTGCTCTACTGGAACATCAGGGAGTCTCCCGAATCTCGATTGGTACTCCTGGGCAGCTAGAAGAGTCGTCCCGCCCAGGGGCTTAACTATATCCTTAGGCCTCAAGAAAATGTTTGTATGGGCCAATTAATGGTGATAAATCTATATCGCACATATAACTTTATAGCACATATAACACAGGGGAGATGGGCCCCCTCAGTTTTTGGCCCCATATCAGCTGCACACCTTGCACTTATTGTAGTTACACCCTTGGTCATGCCTCCTTGAGCTCCCACATGGCCTCCTGGTGCTGCCCCCTTGCCATGTGGCAATACCAGCAACTTGACCAGACTTGCTTTGCACCAAATTGCCTCATCCTGGCCCCACTCCAAATTGCATCATCACTGGCCCCACTTTATAACACTGGTAATAGCTCAAATAAGAATTATGGAACTGGTTCTCCAGTACATCATTCCCCAAGAAGCATATGCCACTATTTTTCAGAACAGATTACTGTTTTAAGTAGTTAGGAATGCACACATCCCTTGTTTTATAACTGCAATAAAAAAGCAGATATCATTTGTAGTTATGTTTGTAAATGTTTATTTTTATGTGTAAAAAATAGATTTTTCTACATACAACAGCCTTCTAAGTTTTTATATACCTTTTATAAAGCACTACTTTTCTATATTGCTGATTTTTTGTTTCATTACTTATTTAACGAAATGCATGAAAATGTATATCAAATGCAGACATATATGTGTTGAATATCAAATGAATCAGCTCAGTCTCGTGAAGCAGTTTTGTTGCATCGTATTGTGATTTAGACATAAATTCAGACAAAAAAGACACTCAGCATGGCTCACTTGTGCTGGGCATCTCATACCATAGGGCATCTTAAGACTAGGTGTATGAGGCCACATCTGTACCACCATTCCAATAAAAAAACTCATAGTAGGTCATAGTAATTCAGCATTACCACCCTTCATATGGTGGCCTCCACCCCTTGCAGATGACAACTACTCTATGGGCAGGATGCATCAAGCATCGCATTTTGAATGTGATGTGTTTAGCCCAGTGGTTCCCAAACTTTTTTAAATCACGGCACCCTAGAGCATCACAATTTTTTTTACGGCACCCCTAGGCCAAAAGTTTTTTATTCTGTAAATTGATTTGTATGTGATACATAGGTTTATTTATGGGTGAGGGACAGGATTAGCTTCTGTTTGTCCACATATTTTATTATTGGCAGCCCACCAGCAATGTTTTTGCCTTTTACATTGACCATAAACAATTTCAATTGGCACTGGACCACCAATCCAAGGCACCCCTGCAAGTGTCCCGAGGCACCCCAGGGAGCCACGGCACACAGTTTAGCCAATGATCACATGTGTATCAGCATTTAATAATGCATGATTATTTAAGCAAAGAACCGCTTTTCCCGAATAAGGGCTGTCCTTTGCGTTATGGGCACTTCCCATCAGTCCTTCTGCACATGCACCTTATGATGTATGCACCAGTGGGGACAACTGAAAGCATCTGATTAGATCCCTCTCTGTGCAAAATGCCAAAAAAGCCCATATGCTTGTGTTGGGTGGGTAATGCCATTTAAAGTGAGCTTTGGTGCGACGCCATATAAAATAAACTATGCGGTAATATTTGCCATTATATTTATTGGGTCGGATACTATGACGCTTATTATTACAGGGAAATATTGTGACTAATTTGGGAGGCTATAATATAGGCAGATTAGATAACAATATGGGGAAAGTTTAAGATATTATTGCATGCTCATTGCATACATATGGGCCCTGACTCTAATGGACAAATCCATGTGCAGTGCAGGTGGGGCAGATGTAACCTGTGCAGAGAAAGTTAGATTTGGGTGGGGTTTGTACTTCAAACTGATATCTATATTGCAGTTTGAAAAAAAAGCATCCATTATTTATCCTGCACAGAAAACAAAACCTCCCAAATCTAACTCTCTCTGCACATGTTACATCTGCCCCACTTGCAGTCTTTTTTCCCATTAGAGAGAGAATTTGCTTTTGCGAGTTAACCAGAAACAGGCCCATGATGGATTCTTTATTATAACATAATAATAGATCTAAAATTATAGCAGCATAAATTATTATAATAAAGAAGACAGCTTAAAGATTCATTCTTTGATGCTAATAAAAGATACTGTAGTGTACATGAAAAAAGCAGAGTGTAATATTTTTAGACAAAATTGTCACATGTGCTTTCAGTTATTATTTAACTACAACTTCCGGCATTGGTGTTACCATTTACAGTAGGTCAACAAATGCAAAGGGGTCAAAGGTTGCATTATTAGATTACATATCCCAACAACCTATATTGCTAATAGCTAATTACCTGTTACGTTGAGAACAAGGAGAATGACTGCATACATTATGGCAGATAGACTCTAGTGAGCAAAGTGAATTCAATACATGTCAAGCGTTCCAACTGAGAAATTACATATTTCTGTAATGCATAAAAATCATATCTTTAAAAATGTAAAGTGAAACCAGTAATTTGTGGCATAAAAAGAGCTTTATATAAATCTGTCAGAGTCATGTCAAGAGATCTAAAATCATTTGCAAAAATAATTAATCTTAAAACTTCATTAAATGGGGAGATGTGAGCTGTGACTTTCAGTTTACATGAGTGACTGTAAGAAACACATTACATATTGAGGATGATACAGTCACACATGAACAATCTGGTCCTAGGATTCATATACAAAAATAGACCTTAGAACATGGTAAGCACATTGTCAAATAGAACATGGTAAGCACATTGTAAAATAGAACATGGTAAGCACATTGTGACATTTTGTTTAAACCACACACATAATAACCTGTGGTGTCCCCTTAAGTTATTCCTAACCATCAGAGGCATACCTAGATATTCGTAGGCCCCATAGCAAAAGTTTGTAAGGGCCCCCCATTTAGCAACTGATGGTGATAAATGTATGTAAAACATATTACTTAGACAGCAAAGATGGGCCCCCTTCAGCTATGGGCCCCATAGCAGCTGCACCCCTTGCACCTATGGTAGTTACGCCCTTGTTGACCATGTCACCTGATCACACGGAGACACCCATAGATGTTGCACCTTCTGCTGTTTTCAGACTTTACCAGAACACCCATGCTACTGGTCTGTAAGGATGGAACTACTGCCTGTAAAGGTTGCCCAGGGGTTATTGCTCTTGATGGATCGCCTGATTCAGACCTGATCGCTCATCTGCAAATTTGCAGATGAATGCGAGTATATAGTCACCACTTAGAAAGACCATCCTGTGCAAATCTGCAAATTCAGAAAATATTGTTATCCACAATCCTTTACTTCCAGTGGAGGCCGGGGAGGTCGCATGCACGTGGAGCTCTGGTCCCCCATCCACGGAGCTCCACCATCCCCAGCCTCGGGAGCAGCGGGCGGTGGGCAGCGTTGGCGGTGATGTGGGAGAGGAAAGAGGTAGCGCTGTGCTCCCCCAGCGGTTGAGCTCTGCAAACTGGAGCAGGACAGCAGGATGGCCGGAGCCCAGCAGCATGGCATTGTCCCCCCCCCCCCCCCCCGCAGCACCATCGGCCTGTGGGTGGCCCCTGGGTGGACGTACACTGTGGAGCCCCCACTCAATCCTTCGAGCTCCCAGCCCCTGGCCCCCCAACCCCACTGCTGGATCACAAGATGGGTGAGCTGTGATAGACATCAAAGAAAAGAAGAGAGGGCCGGGATCCCCCAGACAGCGGTGGTCCAGCCTAGCAGAGTCCCGACACAGACACCTGCAAGCGGCCTCTGGCGACCCAGCATCCAGGCTCCCAGCAACCATCGGAGGGAGAGGTGAGGGAAAGCTGCGCAAGGGCACCAAAGGTAGCACCCCGCTGGCCGGATCATACACTCCAGCTCGCCGGATCATACACTCCAGCTCGCAGGCTCATCCCCAGGTGAGAGACTCCCCAAATCAATCAGTCAAATTTCAAGGGGATGTGTGCGATGATATATTTTGGGTATTTTTGTCAGGGGTAGTGCTAGAAAGCAGTTCACTCCTGCACTCTTCACTATGTATACATGCTAGTAACTAGGACCCAGAAAGGTCTGTCCTCCAGTCTGATGTATTACTGAACATCAGGGTAATAAGTGACCCTCCAGCTGCTGTTGAATTACATATCCTAGCATGTCCTGCCACAGTTTTAGCATGTCATGATAGCAAATATGTGGTAGGACATGCTGGGATGTGAAGTCCCAAAGCAGTTGGAGGGCCACTTGTTGTAGATCCTTAGTAAAGTCAGACTCTATGAGAAGTAGCATGATGAAGTCACAAATCTCCCATTTAGGTCCAAAACCCTAATAATCATCTGCATGGAGCTGTTCCCGCAACCCTGCTCCATTACTTGCAAGTAGCATATACTCACCAGGTGGTGAGCTGTATAGAAACCTAGGTACTTGTGTAGTGTCAGGGCGGCACTTCCCAGCGGATCGTATGCAAATCGCATGCAATACGGTACGTTTCCTCCCGACCTGTTCATACCCCCACTTCGGTGTGGAGTTGATTTTATAAAGTGTGGTGAGCGCAACGAGACACCGAGCCCGAAGAGCAGCGAGCCTCACGAGGGGTTGCGTAACGAGCCCAAAGTTTGGCGAGCGCACACGGAATACACTTCAAGCAATCCATGTCCCCTCGACATGCTTCCGGCTCCTATTACGCGTCTGCTCGCCATGCTTTGGGCTCGGGGGGCTCGCTGCGCTCGCCACACTTTATAAAATCAACTCCACTCCGACATGTATAGTGGGGGTATGAACAGGTCACGAGGACGCGTACCGCGTGCGCTCGCCACGCTTCAGGATGACGTGGATGTTGGGGGTGTGCTAAATTGCATCACGGATCGAATCATATGCAAATCGCATGTGATATTTGCATGCGTTTTTCATACAATTTGCATACAATTCGATCTGCGGTGTGATTTAGCACACACCCACTATCCACATTAGCCCGAAGCGTGGTGAGCACAGCAAGCCCCGCGAGGGGAAGCGGTACGTGTTCTCCCAACCAGTTCATACCTCCACTATCCACTTCGGTGTGGAGTTGATTTTATATAGTGTGGGGAGCGCAGTGAGCCACCGAGCCCGAAGCGTGCCAAATGAGCGAGCCCCGCAAGGGGACGCGGAAAATTAGCCCGAAGCGTGGCGAGCGCACGCGGAATACAGTCCTACGACCTTTTCATACCCCCACTATCCACGTCGGCGTGGAGTTGAGAATAGAAAGTGTGGCGAGTGCAGCGAGCCACCGAGCCCAAAGCGTGGCGAGCGCAGCGAGCCCCGCGAGGGGACGCGGATACCTTCACAGGTATCCGCGTCTCCTCGCGGGCTTCACAGGTATCCGCGTCCCATCGCGGGCTTCACAGGTATCCGCGTGCGCTCGCTACGCTTCGGGCTCGGTGGCTCGCTGCGCTCGCCACACTTTCTATTCTAAACTCCACGCCGACGTGGATAGTGGGGGTATGAAAAGGTCGTAGGACGCGTACCGCCACCCATCGCAGGCTCTCTGCGCTCGCCACGCTTCGGGTTCACGTTTATACTTGGGGGGTGGCGTGGGGGTGCATTTAAGCATTGTAAGCACCCATTAGGGTGCTTATACAATTTAATATCGAATATGAGTTAAAATCGCATTGCATCGCATGCCATCGGGTGTATGGCATGCGATGAGATTCGATTAAAAAATCGGGCGACTAATTATCGGGGCGCCATGCTAGTACACAAGTACCAAAATAAGGTTGGACGCACATCTATTGGGTAAAAATATCCAAGTTACAAACAATAATCATAATCTGTGTTTAAATAAATCATAATACACTACGTATACTAAGGGATGTAGCAAATGGATCATACACACTAACCAAGGTTGAACTCTATGGACGCACATCTTTATTCAGCCTTAACTACTAACTATATTGTAGTTTGAGTCATCCACTGTTGTGTGTATATACAAGTCATGAACAGATCTTATGACACATTATACCAGACAGATTTTGAAACCAGAGACATGTTGCCGACCTTTAGTGGGAGGGGAGAGGTCCGGGATGTGATTGAAATACACATACTAGAAATAAGAAAGACCCAACAGACAACATGTACATTGTAGCTCAACCCCAGCTGTCAACTGACAGTAGCCGATCACCAAAAATATTCAGATGTCTCACCCACTACAGTGTTATGGTAGATCCCCATCATCTGTGTGTATATATATATATATATATATATATATATATATATGTCTAGTGTCCATTTGTGTGTCTCCGAAACACTGCCATCTGTTGGCAGCGAGAGAACCTACATCTCTTTCTCTGTCACACTTGAACAAACACAGAGGTATTCACAAGGTAGCAAACTTGCTTTCGAAGCATTTGCTTCAACCGGGCTTAGTAGTATGCACATATTATAGCTAAGTTTCCTATTAATTGAGAGCATCCATTACTTCAAGAAACTAGAATCAATTCACAAATACTACTTTAATTTTTGTAATTCCACAACCCTAAATTACCCTCAATTCATGACAGTATTCTTGACATATAAGCAATTTTTATTTTGTTGGGCTTTGTTATTTAAACATATATTCAAAATATATTCAAAACATTATATAAAGCCATCTACATTATGGTAACCTTTAAACTGTAACACATAATATATACACAGTAATATACACCTATGATATCCATTTATTATTCAAACATATAGAAATCATATTTATACAGTGGTGGCTTCAGAGGTGGAGCTGCAGCACAGTTCAAAATTCAAATAGGGGCGAAACACCAACTGCTAGTGATTCAGTTTGAAATGATATATGGTGGCAGTTGGTGTGGCTCCCATATTTGAAGTTTGGACTGTGGGAAAAAAGATAGTAACAATGTCGTAAAAATAGTTTTTTGTGGATTCTAGTTTGCAAGAGATATGAATATGAGAAGTGTCCAATTTATATTACATGTTTTTGCTCATTTATAAAACATAAATGAGCAAAAACATGTAATATAGTTAAGCACTACGGATCCTTTGTGGCACCATATAAATAAAAGATAATAATAATAATTTAGCCCCATATCTTATTGTGTTACTGTACCTTTTTTTTTACTACAAATGTCAAGACTGTCATCAGTTCAAGAGACCTTTAAAAGGTTTGAGGCTCCTTGATGATAAATGTATATGTATTTACTTTCTAGTTGTTTCTCACTTTCTTACATCATTGGCCTCATGATAACCTTATTAAGTACTGGAAACCTGAAATAGCATATATAAATGATATCCAGTATATCCAGTCTAAAATATTTTAATGAAGTTCTACAATACTAAATTGATTTTCAAGAAAAAATTACCAAGCCAGTGTCAGAAGTGACTCAATAGTGACTTTATAGTTGCAATAATAACACTTTATAACATAGATGAGCTGTACTTTGGCGCATATTCTGGTTGACTCGCACGCCGCGATCCCCCGCAGGCATGCAAATGCAGTGGCGTAAGTTCATCCCAGTTGCCTGGAGGCAAGATAAGTATTGGTGCCCCCCCTTCAAATAGCTCAATCAGTAAGGTGTCTGTCTCCAGTAAGGTCATGGGATCTAATACAGGGTGTGACACTTGCAAAAATGCTGTTAGAAGGGGGAGTCAGCCACATTAGCAATATCAACTGCTTTCAATTAACTGATTCAAACTTGCAGGGGAGGAGAGGTGCCCCCTTGGAAACAGGAGCCCGGCGGCAGATGACTCCATTGCCTCCCAGAGTTCTGCCTCTGTGCAAATGGATGTTTTGCATAAACATCCATTCGCAGCCTTGTGTGCAGGGACAAAATCATTTGATGAATGATTTTGCAAGTGCTCGCAGATCTACGATGCCTTTGGTGTCTCAGATCTGCGGGCGCTCTGTGTGGGAACGTCCGCTGGACATCCGCTGAAGTAACCTGCCCACCCCCTGCACGTGCGTCATCTGGGAATTACCATGAGAACACCCAGCATTTTCATGGGAACGTCCATGAAATGCTGTGCATTCCCATGTGCGCATCCCCCGGCCCTCCACCCCACACCCCACGCCCCCCACCCACACTGTTGTGTGTGAGCACTCGGCGAATACTCTATTCGCCATGGCCACTCGCACACAGTGGCTGCATCTGTGCATTAAAGACTATGCGCATGAAAAAATCGCTCCCCTGCATGTACACGTGTAAATCAGAATAGGGGCCTTTATTAGAATGTAGATAAAGTCAAATTTAACTTCATGTGGTTTACAACAAGAAACGAAACCTAGAAACTGTCATTTATGATATGTGAACTTTGTTCTAGGGAATAGGATTGCCTCCTAGCTAAAGCAAATGGGTTTCGGTTGCAAGCACCCTGATTCTCCACTGAAAGAAAGGGGAGTGGGAATAACCTGTGGACATTAACAGTGAGTGACGCTGCACCTGGCTAGCAGGCTAGGTTGTACACAGGTCACACGCACACTACAAGCTGCATGAGGTTGCAATCTTAATAGATTAGAACACTTTAGGGTTAACATTGTGTGTCAGAAAACGAGCAGAATAATATCCAGTTTCTGTCTGAACCGACTGAATAGTTTATAAAGGCACAAAGTACTGGTAAGCCAATGGAACATGCATATAAATTAGATCATTACAGTTTGAATAACAATTAATTTAGAAAACTGGAGACTAAAATCTATACGCCTCATTTCAGAACGAGATGTCCTCCTTTCAAATAACAGTAACTAAGATTACCTCTGTTTGTCACAATACCAGAGGTTAAAGTGAGGGAGAACTGGGAGGAACTGAGTTCCACCACCTCTAATGGTAGGGGGAACTGAGTTCCACCTCCACCACAGTAATTCCAACAGAAAAGCCTGTCCCAGTGACTTCTTCTGGCACGGCATATGTGATGTAAAGTGAAGATGAACAACTGTGGACATAATGTGTATAAGGGACATTACTGTGTGACAATATAAATCAAGGGCACTGCATGTGGTGTAATATGTATATGATTGTGCTACAGTGTGTTGTGAGCCATTATCCCTTTATGGAAGGTAGGGCGCAAATTCCCTGGCACTGGTCTAGGCTCTGCCTAATGGGGGGGTGGGGGTGGAGGGGGGATGGGGGTAGTGGCAAACGCAGGATTTTCAGAAGGGGGTTTCCAGAGGGGCGGAGCAAAGCACGGAGATGGACACTTAGGTGACCCAGTATATGCCGAGTCAGTAAAAGTATTTTAGATAGACCAAATGTATAGAAATTATATATATATATATAACAGCAGTGTAGATCCCTGGGCATAGTAATGTATTAGGGCCCCTACCGATCCTCCAGCGGTAGGGGTGGGGGAAGCTTTGATGTCCCGCGGGTGGTAGGGGGTATTATATCAACCGCTCAGCATGTAGGGCCTGGATCAGTAATTTCCACTAATTACCCCTTTACTGCACAGATGGTGGGAGATGGGGTGGGAGAAGGGGGCATTGAGCTGAATGAAGGGGCCCTGATACATAACTTCCTGGGTGGTAGAGGATGTTTAATATGCAGAGGAGGGGTGCATAGTGGAGTGGGCTTATTATTCATAATTTTCTGGTGGGAGGACAGCTTGCTTGACTGCAGATATCTCCAGATCCCAGAAATAGATTTCTTAGATTTTAATGGAATTAAAAACTAGAGAATCCCTCCTACCAAATGGTATTGGGGACTAGGGGATCCGAGTTCAGGAGGCAGAGCAATCTGGCAACGAGTATATAAAACTACATGCCATGTGTGTGGAGCTGGAGCAGTAACCAGCTGCTGGAAGGCTGATATCTCTGGTTCTGGGAACAGTAGAGACAAGCTACTAGTGTCCTTCAAAGGGGGAGAGTCCCAGCTTTTAGAGTATACCCTCAGAAAAACTCTGAGTCAGACAGAACCTGAAATATCTGACTGGGAAAAGCAATTAACATGCTTGGATGGGGACCACTGTTTTGAAGTCAGATATCTCCGGTTCCCCAGGGCCGGTTTTTAAAATTCTTATACCCATGGAAAGAGGGGACCCTCAGCTTTCAGCCTAGGGTCCTTAGACTCCTGGGGGGGGGTTTCTGGGTACTCAGAAACCCCCCCTGCGTGCGCTACTGGGGGGGGGTGGAGGTGTTAAGGGAACGGGGTTCCACCACCTCTCCAGGACCACTTTAAGCCCTACACAATACCATTTATAACTGCCGACTGTTAACTATTGCAAGGATGGGTGAATATGCTTGTGACCCCCATTACCAATAATTGCATGATATTGCCGAAATTGCATATTGTTTTTCTAAGCCTTTAATGCTCAATTTTATGGATTAATAAATTGTGCTGTGCTGGATTATAAATGGATACAGGAGTGCTGTCTTGTTTATATCCCTGGATATCCCTGGATATTGACGGGTACCCTCAATACCTCAATAACAAATCTAAGTGTGCGGATTCCTCAAATTGTTATATATATATATATATATATATATATATATATATATATATATATATAATATATATATTTTTGATCACCACAATTAGATCAATCAAGCCTTAGATAATTTCACTCTAGCATACAGTAAAAAGTCCATATCATTTCAAATGTTTATTAAAAAGTATTTTTTTCCACACAGTGGTAGCAGTTATTCCAGATCGTTATAAATTTCATTGAGACATCTCAGACACTTGGAAACAGCAGAAGATACCCAACGCGTTTCGCCCCCTAACAGGACATCATCGGGGGTTAACAGATCACAAGAATAGGTTAAAGGTACTTTTCACAAGAAGAAACAATTCATAACAGGATGGTTAATGGGTCCTTGCATACATGAAGTACCTATTATTTTATTATCTATGTTAGTAGATTGGCTGAACGGAGAATGATCTTCCTCTGGTCCTTAATTGAATTAAAAAGCGATAAATTCAGTACATTGCAGGGGGGATGAGGGGACAATTCTGCTGTGGAGGGGGCACACATTGGTACTTGTTTCCTAGCACGGCGCCCACGATTTTTAGTCGTATGGCATCTTATGCATTGTATCGCATCGCATGCCATATAGCCGCATGCGATGCGATACAATGCATAAGATGCCATACGACTAAAAATCGTGGGCGCCGTGCTAGGAAACAAGTATCAATGTGTGCCCCCTCCACAGCAGAATTGTCCCCTCATCCCCCCTTGTATGTCCCAAATGCCCCCAGTGTCTCCCTGACATGTCCTGTAAAAATGCCCTTAACATCTGTCATATGGCCCCTTGTAGCGTGTACTTCCATTATGCCCCCTTGTGTGTCACTATCAGATAGTAGAAGAAAAAACATAATTAGAAAGTCACCCATGAAAGCCATTACTTTCACAGACCATGCTGGGTTCTGAGGCCAAACTGGTGGTATGGCGTTGGGAACCGGCTTGGCTAATTTCTTGGGGGGCTGGAGGCATCAATTGATTTTTGGGAGCCTTCCAGCTATTCAGGTATAGTAAGCAAGTATCATCATGCATCCGCAGCCAAGCAGGTAATTTCAGATGGTGTTACTTTTTTTTCACACGTGGCCTTATTTATGGTGAATCCATATACATCTTACACTTTTTGTTCCTGAACAAACGTGTTGCCAGAGAAGTGCTATGTTTGCATGCAGGGAAGACCATGTCTAGTTTTGTATATACTGTAGCACACAAAGGGCCTTATTCTGGTTGGAGCGGCCGGGCCGTATGCGTACGTCCCGGTGTTTTTCATGATCTGCGCATGTGCAGATACGCTAATGCGCCGGCGCGAACACTCCACAACGCTTACGGACGGGGTCTCAACGTGCGAAAAAACCTGTACGCGAGTGTACGGGTAATGGGGCGGCATAGGGGCGTGTTGATGGGAGCGGCCGAAATAATGAGGGAAAATGGGCGTAAATATGGGCGTACACGGGGGTGTGCACCAAAAATGAGCGGTGCTACTACCGCACGATCGACTAAGGCACCGTTCATTTCGGACACCAAACAGGCGGCCGCCAACCGCCAGCTCAAACCACCCCTACAGATACCGCATGCCAGCGTGCGGCTGAGTTGGCTAATTAACGCTGATTACTACTCAAACACATACACCTGAATGTAATAAGCAATGCTGCAGTCTATTAAGTCCAAACCATTATTTCACTGCCTGCAAGCCACACACACAGCACGCAAACACATTGGAAGCTTATGTTTCTATACTTCTCCACAATTAAAGGTTTGTTTAATTTAAGGTAAGAATCTTTTTATACGCTAAGGTAGGTATTTGCTAAACAGACACATTCACTACGTGCTTTCATAGACTTTACGCAGTAGCACACTCAATCTACACAAGTCGACATGTGTCAACGTGTTCACTCTAATACTAACATAGGTTTTGTATTTAGGATACAATAACATAAACCACATCTAACACCTACAAAGGATGTTTCAGCAATGTTTTAAGCCCATGGCCACTATTTTGCACATTAATTAATTCAATCAATTAATTAATTTTCTTAATTATAGATGAAAGGCAAGATTTGCAGGTCCATATATGTGAAGGGTATGCCAGCGTGCACGGACGTACGCTCACTCTCACGAGCGGTGACATAAGCTGAGTTTTCCATTGAAAACAATAGGGACCCGTCCGTGCAAGCTGGCGTACGCTCAGATCTCCGCAAGAAGTCGGTGGGAAGACGGACGACAGACGTCCGTAAACGGCGCCGTACGCTCAGTTGTATGCCAGTTGTCGGAGTGCAAGGGCTGGGCCGTCCGCGTACGTTGCCGTACGCTCATTTGTACGCCACTCCCCTTCTGCGGTATTTCTGCCCGTACGTAAGCGGCTGATTTGTGGGTGGACCTAACCCTAACGGCCGCGTACGGCTATCGTGCGGTAATGGCGAACGTACGCACGTTTGGCCGCTCCGATCAGAATAACCTCCAAAGAGTGGCTAGATTTTTTTCACCTTGTGATTTAGAGTTGAGCTAGAAAACACACATTTAATTCACAATCCATCTGTACAATGTATATATACCCTCCATGCGGTGCAACACATTTTTCTAAAGTTGCACCTTCTATCTGGAGTTTTTCCTAATGCTAAATGAGGCACTTGTATGCAAAACACCAAATATGTTATTTTGCTTTTGTTCCTTTCTTAACATCTACCCACCACAGAGATGGTAATAAAACAGCAAGAGAACAATGTACTTTAATGATAGCATCTTATGTTACTTTCCTTAATAATAATCATTATGTACAAGAAGTGTTTGTTGTCGTGTCCTGTGATTGAGAGGTGCCACTCACACTGTGCACTGGGCAGACTTCTACGCGCTGAGCTTTGTTTTTACATGTAAATGTACTGGTATAATCTGTGGAAACTGTGAAACGCTCCCTGTACAGGTTATATATAACATATCATTATAGAATGTATTTGTAGTTTAAAATAACGGTGCAATAAACAGACCTAGGAGGCATTCAATTCCGTGCTGTATTTTTCCTCAGTCAAAAAACATTAATTTTTGTCAGTTTTTAATTTACATTTGATTTATTCAATTAAAGATGAAAAAAAAGTTGAAAATTGGGCCATTTTTTATTTAATTGAATAACCCCCTTATTCAGGGGTTAAAGTGAGGAGGAACGGGCTGGAACTGAGTTCCATCACCTCTAATGGTGAGGTGGAACATTCTAAACTCCACATTGGCCCTGAACAGTAATTCTCACAGAGAAGCATTCTAGTTTGCAAGAGGATGTCAAAAACCCTACTACTAGCCCTAATGGGGGTAGGGGATTAATTAGGTGGCATAGATAAATGAGTTCCCTCACCTCTGCTTGACCACTTTAAGCCCTGCCCTTATTGTTTGTGTCTATAATGCAGTTTTCCAGCTACACCATTACCTATCTCTTTAATTAACAGGAAAAACACAGCTAAACTTCACTTTATTTTTCTCTTTATAAGGGCAAAATCTAATAAAAATTTTGTAACAACCAAATAGATATGGCTAGATATAAATACAAGAACCACAAAGAATTCCTCATATTCAGGATTATAAAGTTCACTCTCAATCAGAACATCAGAGCTACAGTATATAAAGAAGTATATTGGAAACTCTAGCTCTCTCTTCTGTCCAAAAAATTGTGAGTTTCCAGGCACTTGTGCGGGAGTAGGCAAGTATGACCTGGAGTATATGTTACTGGTTCTAACACAGCACATGTCTTCCTATAGTCATAGCTTTGCATGTAAACATATGTAAAGTATACACATTCTTTATTTAGGTTTACACCAGGGACATGCAGTCAGGGGAGGCAGTGCCTCCCCTGTCATAAATGGTTAAAATAACTAAATAATACAAAGAAAATACTTATGACACATATTCTGTGTTATAAGTATTTGCTTTATATTATTTTAATCATTTTTACTACATCATTTTTTTCTATTATTGGTTTCGGAGGCATCGAGAGCTATGCCTCTGGCTCTCAATGTAAAAGGTCCAGAAAGAGGGGGCGGGTAGGGGGCAGAGCCGAGCACCGGGCTGTAAAAGCTATAAAAGCGGCACCTATAGCAATGCCTCAGTGACAGGGACGTGCTTTTTGCCTATATGAAAGGACACCCCTGTCACTGAGGCGAATGTGACTGGGCATCCGATGATCTGGCAGCATCCAGCCACCAATAAACAATCTCCAGCCACTTACCCACTCCCCTTCGTCTTCCCTGGCACCCAGCACCAGCAAACCCGCTCCCAGGATAGCACCTGACACTAGGCATCCACCGGGGGGGGGGGGGAGTCTGACACTGGGAATCCACCGGGGGGAGAGGATCCTGCACTGCTGAATATGTCCGGCGCAAGTTAGCAATTGAAATCCTGCGCTGCTGGGGGGGGGAGAGGGAGACCCAGCTCTGGGACAGGGAGACACAGCGCCGGGACAGGGAGACGCAGCGCCGGGACAGGGAGACCCAGTGTCCGCAAGAGGAAGTCTGAACTGCGGGGGGAAAAGGAGACCTGGCGCCGGGTGCGGGGACAGGAAGACCCGGCATCTGGAGGAGGAAGCCCTGCACTGTGGTAGATAGGGAGGATTTGGCGCTGTGAAAAAGAAGCTACAGTGGCAGGGGAGAGGGAGTCCCAGCGCTGTGGTGAGGAACCATGCACTGCTAGCTCCGAGAAAAGGAAGCGCTCCACTGTGACGGCCAGAAGCAGGTATACATTCAAACTTTTATCAATGCTTTGTAACCACTGCCTGACCTCCATCATCCCCCTCTAATCCTCTATAAACCCACCCTCTGGTCCTCTGTCATCCCTTTTTCTCTCTACAACCCCCCACCCCTTTCTGGTTCTCTCCCATGGCAGCCCCCTTTGGTCCTATATCACCACCACCCCCCACGGTCCTCTACCAGCCCACTCCCCCTCTATTCTTCTACCACTACCTCCCTTTGGTCCTCCATCACTCCCCTCTCATCCTCTATCCATTGCTCTCATCCTATACCACCCCTGTCATTCTCCCCTCAACCTCTACTCCCACCATTGACTTCTACCCCCCCCCTCTTCTCCTTTACTACCATCCCCCTCTACCCCCCTCTATAACGTTATATCCTGATGAAGAACTGAAATAAATTGTTCGAAACGTTGATGTAATTCTGCGACTTTGACTACTGTTTTGTCGAGTGCCGCCCCCTGGACTCCTGTGTGCACACCTTCGGGGACCTGGAAGGCACCGCAGCTTCTATTTACTGTCGAGGAAGTGCTGCTCTCTACTGTACATATATATATATATAGTGGGGTCTTTAAATTTTTAAGGTTTGAGGTTGGGGGTTAGGTGTGATAATCAATGTATTTGGAGTTGATATCAGAATGCCAGTGGTCAAAAGACCGCCCTCAGCATCCCAATAAAGAGAATCTTATAAGGGGCTCCACAAGTTAACCCACCCTCCCCTACAGCCTGACCATAACCCACCCTCCCCTTCAGCCTGACTATAACCCACCCCTCTACTGCCTAAACCTAACCCCTGTATCTCAACACATAAACTTCAACCCCGCTGTGCATCCTTACCCTGACTCCACCTCCTTATAAGTGCCTAAACCCCCCTCCCCACAGCCAACCCTAAGTCCCCACACTAGTGCCTAAGCCTAACCACCCACTCCTTCCCCGGCCACACGCAAGCAAGCACAATTGAGGTGCAAGCTGTTAGTATGTATTGGTATATGTGTATATATATATCCTACACATGGGGAGTAGGCCCAGCCAGTGGTGCGGTGCTGGCATAATGGCCTCTGCCTTAAATGCCCTGGGCACCTCATAGGCTTAACCTGGCCCTGCACACTGAGGAAAAGTTACAGCAGCCACTGGGCACAGTGGAGTAGCTTCCTCCAGCAAGGACTTCTGGTGTAATTGCCACCAAATATCAGCTCGGTCGTGGCTGCCCTGCCAATCCTCCTAGATTGTACTGCTTGTGTCCTACCCATTTGTAGCTACAGGTGAATATAACGTGTTACAGTACTAAACAGACTTTTCCTTAAAATGTTTGTAAACGGAGGTACCATTCTCTGCTGTGATAGATCGATAGATACGCCTGTATAAGTAACATTTATAACATGGAATGCACTTGGGCTATATGTTGTTAAAATGATCCAATATCTACTTATAGTACCCCATACACCCTAGACAAAACAATAAAAATATATCGCACAGAAGGTATCGCCCTCTAAGCTATATCTTTGAAAAAAATATTTTTTAAAGTCTAGTATGTAAGCTCAATATCAATAACAATGTGTGCTCCCGTACATCTTTAAATACCCTCCCTAGTCATCTAGTGTGTATTGGAGCTTAAGTCCAAGATGACCACCACAAACTCTGGGTCTGATACTAGCCAGTGCCTCACCAGCCACTGAACTCACCGCACGTCACTGGTTTACACTTCTTTCCAATTAAGCAGTGTTTAATAAATGTTAATTATTGTTTAAGATGCAGTACTTTTCATTGAGGAAATTGTGATGGAAAAACCATTACCTGCACACACGAGCATATAACCTAAAGCTAGGTACATACTACAGAACTATATTTCATTACATAGGGTGTACCCATGATCCAGCTTTCCTAGCAGTCATTAATGAAGTAGTCCCATTCATTGGATGTGCATTGCGTCCAATCAAATGATTCCATTACAAACTTGGTGCAGTAACATGCAGCATGTAATGATACATTGATATAATTGTATCATATAGTGTGTACAGAGGAAAGATGTATTACATCTCATGACCATATGGCTGGTTCACTATATTGTATAGTGTGTGCACCAAGCTTAAAGCCCCATACACACTAAAGGATATTGTAAACAATATCTCTCAGAAAGGGGCTTCTTAAAGATATCGTTCACAATATTGTCTATTGTGTACACTCAAGATCATTAACGATACACTCCCCATGCGTTGTTGAGGATTATTGTGGTCTTCTGAACATGCAGGTCAATTTGGCTATATAGCTTGCCTGTTCATCGGGTCTCGGTGTCATCATGGAACAATATCGGCAGATCGTCCAGATTGTGACACGCAATAAAATATGTAATTTTATATTTTTTATGTTTTTTTAAAGTACATTTTTTTCAAATTATCAATAAAAAGCTAGAACTGACAAAAAGGTAGACCGTTAAGGTCCATACACACTGGACGACTATTCCCAGCGTGTATGGTCAGCGATGATATCTATCATCGCTGGGGGGAAAGCCCCTCAGTGCATACACACTGAGCAGCTTTACCCCTGCGGGAGAGGTCAGCTTTGCATAGCGCAGTGCTATGCAAAGCCAACCTCAAAGCCGCTCATCTTTTGGTAATACCAGCAGATAAACGGATTTCCTGGCGATGATGCGGGAGCGCGCAGCAGCGTTCATCGCTCATCGCCGGGGCATACACACTGGGCGGCTTTGAGCTGAAAGCCGCTCAAACATGCTGTTTTGAGCGACTTTCAGCTCAAAGTCGCCCAGTGTGTATGGGCAGTGGCGGATTCAGGGGGGGGGGGGCACCCGGGCACGTGCCCCCCCTGTCATTTACTTTGTAGCTGAGGACCAGGGCTTTCCAACGAGCCCAGCCCCATGTCTCTAGCCCCCCGGGAACCGGAGATATCGCATGGCAAACCTGTAACGTTTTTTCCCCATAGGATAATATGGGACCCATCAATTCCGACCCCCCACCCGGTTCCAACGGCTGCCATTTCCCGCCCTTGTGGTTGATTTCATTCAATTCCAAATCGCTGGGCCTTCAATATGATACCAGGCTGGTCCAAATCGGTCAATCGGTTCCAGAGATATTGCGTGTAAACCGATTTTTTTTTTTAAATGTAATTTCATGGCTGTTCATGTTCTTTGAGGGCAGATTACTCTGGAACCAAACGTTCCAGTTTTACTGGACCAAAATCATTCAAAGCCCACTCAAAAGTTCTTCAATATAATACTTGTCTCATGTAAATGGATCAGTTGGTTCCGAAGATAAAGGCGGTTAAATGAGATAACTGGTTAAAGGGGGGAGGGTTGGTTTTCTCTCCCCCTCACACCAGAAAATGCAGGGACTAGGCTGGTGTAAAAGGGGCCAACCTGGGAATGCATTTTCTGGTGTTAAAGGGGTATTATTTCAAATAGCCAGGACCTGCAGTGCTCTGAATACAGCCAGGCTCTGCCACTGTCAGTGGCTATCACTTCTGCTGTCCCCCATTTACCACGAGCATGTATTCCCCCTTGGCAATGAGCATGTAATCCCACATGGCAACGAGCATGGAACCTCTGGCAATGAGCATGGAACCCTTGGCAATGAGCATGTAGAGAAGCAGCACTTATGTAGCATAATTTTTAATAGGCATTATGGTGTTTGGCATAACACATAATGGACATAATGGCGTGTAACTTAACGTGTAATGGACATTATGGTGTAAATGTTTAATGCGAGCCTTTAGTGGACAATGTCCCTGTTTATGAAGTGTATTGTGAATTTTGGCTTAATCTGTGTGGCATTATGTGAATTCTGGCTCAATCCATGTGGCATTATGTGAATTTTGTCTCAATCCGTGTGGCATTATGTGAATTTTGGCTCAATCCATGTGGCATTATCGGAATTTTGGCTCAATCAGTGTTGAATTATGTGAATTTTTTCCCAATCCTTGTGGCATTATGTGAATTTTGGCTCAATCCGTATGGCATTTTATGCATTTGGCTCAATCCGTGTGGCATTATGTGAATTTTGACACAATCCATGTGGCATTATTTGAATTTTGGCTCATTCCATTTGGCATCATGTGTAAGGGGCAAGTATAATGGGGTCTAGTATTTTGTTGCATAATGTGTAGAAGTTGTATATGGTGTTGACACGCCCCCTGTTGAGTGGCCACACACCCTTTTCCGGAGCGCGCCAACTACATCCTTCACTTTTGTCGCCATGGTGGTCCTGCATACTTTAAATGCCAGGGCCTATTTTTAATTCCATTCCCACCCTCTCCTGCCGCTCTCTTAGCATGTACACTGGCACCACTAACACTGCCCCTCCCCCACCCAAACCCTTTTTTTATCATGGTGCCCCCCCTGTCATTTTATCCTGGATCCGCCCCTGTGTATGGGCCCTGAAGCAGCAGCACTGAGGATAATCAGCCGAGATTTGAGGAACTATTTATCTGACAAACTATCAGTTTTTTTATGCATTTTTGGTGTTCAAACATATTATTACAAAACACAATGTAGAGGAATCTACAATACAGAATAATAACTACTGTATATTACAACCGTGACAAAAATAAATGACAGGGAAGATAATTTCCTTTATCACATATCATCACTTATTATATCTTCTACTTCGTGACTACTTGGAAGAGAAAAACTATGGTTTCAGGTCTCTTATATACTGTATAATCTGTTGTTGTTAGTATTGTTTACTTGGTATAGAAAATGAAATTCCCCAAACCATTTGGTAATTAGAAAAGTAATGACAATCCATGCACCTGCAGGTCTGCTGTGACTTAAAGGGTTTGCAATGTCCATTAGTTAATGTAGATGAGGTATAGAAAATAAAGCTCTACCTGACAGCTTACTAAATAAATAAAGAAGAACAACAGAGTTCATATTAAAAAGATTTACTGGTATTAGAACAGTTCTATTTTTACCACCACCTGGTTTTCATATTATGTCTTCAATCGCAATATAAAATCCAATCTGAGGACTCCACAGGAGCAAAGTAACATTTACTTCATATGCATTTCAAAGCAGTTTGTTCAAAAATCTCTCAACGAAATCTGCATTGAATATCAGTTATTGCAAATGGTCGTAATCCAATCTGGTGACAAATTAGGTTATATAACCTCATTCCCCATCTGCTGAGAATTGTATAAGACCTTCAGACAGCAGCATATACCCTTTATCACTCTCAGGAGCTTAATCTACTGCATTCTCTGTACATGCCACAAATCAAATTTGGATCTGATCAATACTCACCCAGGTTGATTCGACAAGCTGCAGAATTAAATTCAACAGTGTCATTTAGCATGATATTTAATTATCCCCAATTATTACATGAAAATAAAGTGTGTTTTTAAAACGTGAATCTTCTGTTGTTATTAGCCCTTTAATTCCCATAAAACATGTCAACTCACTGCAACATTGAACGTCTTTTCTATGTAACCAGTTGAAATTCTCACAAAGAAAGTATAGGATTGATCGGGATGCAGTGTAAATCCCGGCGGTCGGGATCCCGGCGTTCAAAATCCGGACGCCGGAATCCCGATCGCCGAAATTTCAACACTTTCTCCCTCCGGGGGTGTCCACGACACCCCCGGAGGGAGAATAAATTAGTGTGCCGACCGTAGCGAGGCACCGGACCCGCTGCGTGGCGAGCGCAGCGAGCCCGCAAGGGAGGGCGATCCACGTCCCCCCCTTGTTGGGATTTCGGCGGTCGGGATTCCGGCGTCGGGATTTTGAACGCCGGGATCCCGACCGCGGGGATTTAATACTGAATCCGATTGATCAAGTATGGTAAATTGCCTTTGCAATGGCATGGAAATTATGGAAACAAAAACACAAGAGAACACAGTGCTAGTTTTGAGGAAAGAGCAAATTAAATTACCATGGGATATTTAATAATAATATTTATTCAAAGAATGATGTTAAAACATCAATAAAAAAAAAAAATTAAATTAAAAAAACAAGAGTTAAAACTCGTATTATAACCATGAATCTTTGGCGTGGTAAATTAAGCAGTCTCTGACATTGGTGAATTATTGTATAGTGTAGTCCCGTTCCTAGAATGACTGCTTGACTGTATAAAATTCCCTTTAATGAGCAAAGTATCATACGCTCACTGTAAGCAGATCTCACTTGTAGTTGGCTCAAATAGAGCAATGAGTTCCTGGAGTGGAGATTTCTTTATCAAGAGGAAATCTTAGGCCCAATTGTAAGTAGTTGATGAGTCTTTTCAAGAACTTGGGATCCTGGGGTCTGGTTCGGGACAGTCCTTAGTCCAACAGTAGTCGTTATCTGTAGAAGTATGCCCCATGCTGGGACGGCTCCTCCCTAGACCACCAGAGTTCAGGCACCAAGCCCGTGGAGTGTGTTCAGGCCCTCTCGGCCTGTTGGAGCAGTAGGCGGGTCTTTACGTCTCATGGCCATTATCAGCCAGACCCTCCTGACCCGTGGACTTTAGGTCCAGGACCTCCAGGCTTGAGGCCTATGCAATCGGGCAGCAGGTCCGTGGCACAGGATAGGTGGGCAGCCGATAATTTGTGTTGTGTTTGTGTGCTGTGTTGTCCGTGCTCCTTCCTCTTCCCTGGAGCGTGTTCCGCAAGCAGGTCTAACCAGTCTGAGGCCAGTAGTGCCTGTGATGACCATCCCCTCCCCTCCATAGTGGGACTCCCCACCCCCGTTTCTTCTGCAGGTAGCATTGCATCGGAGTCCAGCGCAGCACGAGAAAGAAGTACCATCATCAGCCTGAAGGTGAGAGACGGAAGATGGCAAGGTGAGTAAACACCGTGATCAGCATGCCAGTCCCGTCCCCGCGCCTCTTACATATCCACACACCAAGGAGAGGCAGGTAGGTTGGCACTAATGACGCCTCTTAACAGTTAAACTGGGTTTTTGAAAAAGCAGGGGGGGCACAATGATGCAATTTGCATCATCGGATCCCCACAACCCCCAAGGGGTGATTGCGGGAGAGTGGGAAAATTCCGGATGACTTGCCCACCTAGAGCATAGCATAGATATACATAAATAGCATAGATACACATAGATAAACATTGCATAGATACACACAGCATGTACACATAGATATACACATAGCATAGATATACACAGATAGTATAGATACAGACACACACACACACACACATAGCACAGATATTCACACAGCATATGCACACAGACACACACACATAGCATACATATTCACAACATGTGCACACATACATGCAACATACATACAGACACACAGCATTTACACACATAGAGTACATGCAACATATACAGTGTGTACACACACACAGCATTCACCCCTCCCCCTACTAGAGCTCAAAAAAATCGGAACATTGTACTTGCCCAGCTGTAGAACACAGTCCCTGTCTGCCCCTACCAGCTCTCCTTCACAGTAGTCCTGTGGGTGGAGCACAGCCTTTGAGGAAATACACGCTGCCTCTACAGCTACAGTATCTCTCCCTACTGTCAGCCAGCCCAGCCCCAGCGACAGACTGTCTCTCTTTTCTAGGAGGCAGTTGCGGGAGCTGCACAGCCTGCTAAATGCTGTTTAAAAATCACACCACTAGCCTAAGCTGATAGTTCGGCAGCCAGGGTGGTTTCTAGGTACTCGGAGACCCCCCTGTGTGCGCACCTGGGGATGATCCGGCAATATCCTGGGTAGCAGTGCAATGGAAATGTGTCTAAAAGCGGGTCCACCCCGGGATTGACCCGGGATCAAATGCCCGGGTCTGACCTGGGGCTCTAGTGATAAAGGGGTGATAATGTTGTCACGACACACAGCTCCAGCCTGTGCTCAGAATCACCAACCTGATGTAGATGGCCAGTCGTGATGTGGATTTTACCTATGCTGCCACCACAAAGTATAGAATAGCACTCTTGCGTTCACTAGACACATAAATCACATGCAAATTCAGTTATTACACATACAGATGGGGCCGCTCTTATTGCGGCCGACCGCAGGTTTCATTGCCGAGAATGTTTGCGCGCCCCAATCTGGCACAGGGTGTTGCACAGGGGTGCCGCTCATAGGCCTGTGCCTCACGGTCCTAGTGGGAAATCTGGCCCTGGCTGTGCAGCATGGTTTTGCCAATTTGGGAATGAGTTTGCTCTTGTGATTAACTGAATCAGGCAATATTTTTATATAGAAAGGTACTCAAAAAAGGGGGAACAGGGGGTATGAGAAGTACTTCTGCACAAGTTTTATTTTTTAATTTTGCTGATGTCCCCAATTTCTAGTTGCCATGTTCAATTACAGTTAGTGCATGAGTGGGGGTGCTGCCAAAGACAATAATTGTATTCGGAGGAGCAAAAAGAGAAAAGGATTGACTTTGTTGCTGGCGCACTGAAGAAAAGAATTTATTAAAATATAACCTTTAATAATATAGGTAAAAGAGAACCGTTATAGTGAAATATATACCACATACATGACTTAAACAAACATTGAACAATTAATTAAAATTGATGCACGCGCTGTGTGTGTGTCTTTTTTAGTGTGAGTCGTGTCATGGGTTTTACTGTCCACTATCTTTTGGTTTCCTATTACAATGTGAAGTTATGTCCCCTTGGGTAATATCGTTTTAATTAATCACATATAGGGCGAGATGTATCAAACGGAAAATGCCGTAAAACCCCGGTTTTACAGCATTTTCCAATGTATCAAAAATGATACCGCATTGAAGGGTATCGCCACCTTTGGGTGGCAATACCCTATAGAAGCCTATAGGCTTCTTTTCGCTGCCCGACGACGCAAACCCGACGCCTCGCCGACCCCCCCTCTGGCTTACCTTCCTGAAGGGTCCTCCTGGACCCCGGAAGGTAAACCCCTCCTCCCCCTGGTGGGAGGAGGAGGCGCTGGGGACAGCCTGCTTAGCTGTCCCCGGCATGAAGGGAGAGCCAGGCGGCAGGGAGGTGACGGAGACCCCCCGCACACCAGAGTACAGGTATCGCGGGGGGCTCCGTCACCGCACAGCGATGCCAGACGCATATGTTAGTACATATGCGCTGGCATCGCGGTTGGGTGGCCGCGAAGGGCGGCGATGTATTTTAATACATCTCGCCCATAGAGTACTTTAATGTGAGATAGATAGATACAGATGGGTCAGGTCCCATCCTTGCAGGGGATGGCGCTGGCGTCGCCAGCCGCCATCCCCCGCCAGCGCCATGGCGCTCGTGAGAAGGGGGCGCGCGCGCACGAGAGGCGCGCGCGCCCCCTTCCGACGGCGCTTCCAAACGTTCCCCCGGGTCCCCGCCGGCTTGCCGGCGGTAACCCGGGGTCCCCGCCGCCTGCCCGCACCCTCCCTAACCCCCCCTAACCCTGTCCGTCTCCCTGAGGCGGAGATGGACAGGGTTTCCGTCGCGCTAGCGACGGAGACTGAGACGCGCGTGCGCGTGAGACGCACGCGCGTCTCAGTCTCCTCGCTGGCGAGGCTGCTGGCGGGTCGCCAGCGCGTACGTTCTGGCGACCCGCCAGCAAGGATGTAAAACATCACATACTGTAGATAGATAGATAGAGTGTAGATCAATATATCGAAAATGGTTGAAAGTTTTCCCCGATATTGAGTTAATCCCCGAAACATAGGATATTAAAGCCAATTTCTCTATATTGATCTACAGTCTCCAAGCGCCGCAAATTTGCTATGATATATTGGAGTTTGTTTCTCCCTGGAAGGCATCATCATACATTATTAACAGCTATAAGTGCTGGATTTTGCTTAATACTTATAAATAAGTCATATTATATTGCATTTCCAGGTACATGACCATTTCATTACAATGCATTGCATGTCAATCTGGTGTTTCATAATACATACTGTACAGTACCAGGACTGGTGCAAAGTTACTCAGCACCCTAGC
Organism: Crinia signifera; assembly: GCF_055691185.1. Lineage (NCBI taxonomy): Eukaryota > Metazoa > Chordata > Amphibia > Anura > Myobatrachidae > Crinia > Crinia signifera. Next base: position 168,487,887 of record NC_139217.1, read on the forward strand.
TATATGTAAGCCCTTTTTGCCACAATCCAGCAATGACTTTTGGCAATCACCTGGTGCTATCCTCCCGCCCACCTCCCACCGGGTCCCGCATTGCTCACCTGTCCCACCACCGGGCTGGCCGGGTGAGAGTAGCTCACCTGACACTGTCCCATCTCCCTGCCGCCACCGTCGCTCACCCAGTCCCGGAGTTGTATTTGGCTGCTAATTGAATAGCCCAAGTCGGATCCATTCTGACAAAAGAATGTCGGAATGGATTTGACTTTAATTGAATATACCCCTATACCTTTAACATTACACAGAATCAGTCATCGTGGAATATAAATGTCAGAAAATGGAAACACATTGTGCTTAGTAATGCTAAAGGTATCTTTGTAGCCTTTTCAGCAGTAACAGAAAATGTAAATGTCTTTATAACATGACATGATTGAATATTGGTGACCTTATAGGTAACTGTCTTGGGCAAATAACCGTCATTACCTAGTAATACCCTGGATTATTGTGAGCCACTATTAGCACTTTGTGCTACAATTTGGTGACTTCAGTAAGATATCCCTTCTAGCTGAATGTCGATAGGTGACATATATTACTATGGCGCTATTTCTGTCTGTGTATAAGTGCCTACATATTATCTTCTCAGTTTGTGCAATTACTGTAAATTTAACTTCAGTTTAAATGTTGAGCATAGAAGCAGACAGATTACCATTAGGCCAGTTTAAGAATACATCTGTCAAGTTTATCAAAGGGAGAGATATATCAAATTGTGGAGCGAGGTAAATAACAACCATTTAAAAGGCTGTGCTAGAAAAATGACAGAAGCTGATAGGGATGCAATAAGCAAATTCTGCACTATCGCTCTCCAAGTATTGTTTGAAATACTTGGTTGGGACTGACTATTCTTGTAAATCTCCCACTTTCCGATTAGCCATTCAATTAGTCTTGTGTGGGCCTTACTTGTGTGGGGGGGTCAAAGGGGACAACTATACATCCTGTTTTATAGAACCTTTGCCATTTACACTCTCTTGCACTTTTCTCTCTCTCACTTGAGCCCTCTCTAATATATTTTACTTCCATACATTCAGCAGTTTGTATAGAAATATGACCCCGCAACAGTAAATTGCTTTCACATTGCAAAGCAAGATCCCATCTGAGATTTTGTACAAGGGTTTATCTTAGGAGTGACCTGGTTGAGACCCTTTTTAGACTGGCAGCCCCACCACACTTATTGCCGAATTGGTGATGGTTCATGAGTCAATGCGTAGATATGAGATTATCTCCAAACGCCAGCTATTCCATTGCTATACACGGATCAACCCAGCTTACCCATTCACACTATAGCGTGAGCCACGTTGAACCCGTGTTCAACCCTGCTTGACCTGGCTTATTTCACCTGGGTGCTGTCATACTGCACATTATACCGGGTTGGAAGGCCCAGGTCCTAATGCCACCCCCTTCCCTGTTGTAGATATTTGGCAGGTAGAGATGAAGGTAGAAGTGACAGCTGATGCAACAGTCTCTGGTAGAGGGAAAGAGGAAGCTGCAGAAGTAGTCTGTTATTTCTACCTGCTTGGAGCAATAACACTCGCTGTCTCCACCACCCTCTTCTGCCATTTATCAAGCATGACACCAGCAGCACCCTGTATGGCACGTGCAGACACTTTTCTGCCGAACATACTATAACCTCTTTTTTTCATATTTCTGAAGAGAGATCTAGCCACAAATCCCCACATTGGGCAACCCCCCCCCCCCATTACTGGAGGATGCCAAAGCCGTTGGCACCCCTGATGTTACCTCAATGCTGATTGGTTGCCATCGTCAACATCTGCACTGGCTCACTTTTCCACGCATCTATCGCATCTGTTCCACGCATCTATCGTTAATTGTATTAAGCTTCAAATAGTGATAAACAACCAGCCAATCAGCTCCTAGCTTCCATGTTACAGGCTGGGTTTAAAAAATGACAGTGCGAACTGTGGTTTCTGTGTTGCATAATGTGAACTGGAGGCAATACCTTATTAAACATAATACAATTCCAATACACATTGAAAGTAGTAGCACATTCACCAGAATATCCTATTGACAACAATTATGTTGGTAGGAGTATTCATTATTGCCCTGTTGCCCCACCTACCTTAATCTGGTCCTGTAATCACATATAGATATTGTCTACCAAAAAGAGACTTGTTTACACCATATTTTAACATTTACTAAATAATTATGTAGCTTTCTAGATTCTGTTTGTGACTGAGAATAATTAATCATTCGGCAGAGCAGTGTATTTACATTACCAGATAAGGAACAGCTCATATATGCTATCTGTATGGGGTATACAGGGTAATATTCAGTTGTATGGGGGGAGGGGAGGGGCATGGGGGAATAGTCACATAATCATGGCTCTGGGCCATTGCCAAGAATAAAGCCACTGTACAGTGGGTTTGGGGCTACAATGTCGCAACTCAGGATGAATTGCATCATCAGGTCCCCTCAGCACGCCCACTTATGGGGGAGATTCTCAAACATTCGTGCCGAGTTGATCTATTTATCGCTTGTTTTACGGCACATTTGCGCGCCATTACTGTTTACCTTTTCTCCATATTCTCTTTCCCTTCGGCTTCCGCAGTGTGTTTGCGGTGTCTCATCCCTCCGCGATCCCTGTGTTAGGGTTCGAGTGCGCATGCGTCCATAGACAACTCATTAGTATTTAGGTTTTACTAGAATTCCCTGACACTAAGGTCTGGGACAGGCACTTAGAACAGTAATCCAGCACACTGGCATCAGGCATATGGGCACAACAAGCGTCTCTGCAGCAGGGGCTATACAGAAGCAGCCAAGGGGACCACGGTACTGTGCCGCCAGATGCCGCCTAGCTGATAGAAGTAAGCGTGCGCCTTTCTCTCTCCAGGGCGGGTTCTCTGTCAACATATTTGTAAGTCTCTATGGCTTTTTTTTATTTATATATATATATATATATATATACTTAAAAAAATGATAATATAATAAAATAAACAATAAAAGAATGTGCCATAAAGCATAATACAAATACATTGACAATAAATCAGCCGAGGTTAATACCTCTTCGCCAGTCCAAGGAGGCGAATTTAAACACTGTCCAGAATAACGCAGCGGGGCATACAGAATAAGCTGCACGCGCCCACCCAATGTTAATCTATGGGGAGGCAGCGGCAGAGCAAAAACCTGAGGAATGCGGAAGTGCAGAGCACGCACTTCCACCGGCGAATGACACAGAATATGCGGTGGTGATTTTGGGGAGGAAAAGGACCCCTTAACGCGGCGGTAAGCGACAGAGAATCTCCCCCCCCACTCTATTCAGGGAGCCGAGGGAGGGTGCCGGGGGCTGGTGGTGGATGCAGGAGACCGGCCATTCCAGGAAGTGTTGCCCAATGTAAGGAAGCCTTTCAGCTGTTCCGGGAGAGTAGGCAGGTAAAATGTAGCAATCAAATCACTTTGCAGTATCTCAGGTTAGTGTTTCAGATTATAGCAAAATGCAAAAGGTATGATAGTTACTGAAAATATTGCATTACTAATTCCCCTTTTACATCGCAAAGGCCGGTACATCCCAGGAGCTACCCAGCATTTGCAAGGTTTAGCTCCCTGCAGCAACCCGGCAATAACCCGGGTCACTGACATCAGATGGGGCAGGGAGTTGATGCTGACTTCAAGTGCTGCCTACTCCACAGTGTGAACAGGACCCGGGATTAACCCTTCTTTTAACCTGGGTCTGAGTGCCAGGTTACTGAACCCAGGAAATTTAAAAAGTCCCTTTCACATCCCACAGAGACCCAGGTCGAACCGGCAACAACCCGGGATAGACCCGGGTTATTTTTGATATGTGAAAGGAGTACAAGTGTGAACATTGTCATCTTTGTGCACCACAGATGCATTTTTTTGTACAAAACATACGTTCTACGGGAATACTATAGATAAATACTTGCAGAACATGACAATTTTCTGTAGCTCGTGTAAAATCAACTTTGATTGACAACCTTACTGAATAATCCTTATAAGGAGCTTTCTAAAATGGAACATATTTCCCATCCATCACAAGAAGAGCATTGTAGGCTAGAAAGCCATTAACAGCCCTGATATACACAAAACTCGAGATGAACATACATTTATCTGTGTACACTTTTAAATAATGGCATAGATATATTTTTCCTGATGTCAAAGACAAACTGAGCGCACGCTGCTTAACTTCTTTAAACAGTTACCATGGAAATGCATTTTGCTGGATCTGATATCAGAGCATGAGGTAACAGCACTGTTTAGTTGTACTGACAATTACACATCTGCCAGGAGGTAAAAACCCACAAATTGCACAATGCTCTTTATCTTCATTATTCTTAAAGAATTAAGAACAGAAACATTCTAATTAGGAAAGTCAGCTGCGTGAAAACATAAAACCAGGAACACAGAGATCTGTTTGTCTATTGCTCGCTTTTACCTCTCCTTCACTTTCCTTACATCAGTTTAGATGACAGCTTGTTTTAAAACAATGACATTCAATAAAAGTTTAATGTTAAATTAACTATAACAAAGCAATGTTATGGACTTCAATAGAGAAGCAATTATATATACTGCAGAAATGTGTTCATTTGCAAATACAATTATTATGTCTAGATGCAATACGTAAGGAGCAGACCTGTAACCCATTACACAGGCTTCTGCTGCCGTTCTCCAGACTTATTTACAGACTTCAATAGTGATATAAAAACTGTAGGAAATCGGTAAGAATAAAAAACAGCGTACCTCGATAATGGTTATAGCCGCAATAAATTACTTGCCGATACATATAAAAAAAGAAAATTCAAATGGACATTCAGAGACCTCATGTAGCCAAAGCAACAGAACAATTATAAATCATAAAACATTGTCAAGTGCTCATTTCAGGCCTTTGTGACACTGAGTGTTAATCTGCTCGCTGTCAAGGCAACAGCAATGCTGTATATGTTTGTTTAGCAAATCATGAGTTAACGAGCTCTTATACAGAAGACAAGTCGAAGACAAGTTTTTTTGATCAGTAACAATCGGCAATGAAAATAGCCCTAAAACATTGAACTTGCAATGACGAGCAACAGACATATAAAAGAGCAAGGTATATGTAAAATGATGTACTCACTGATTCCTGTCTGGCTAAATGCAGTAGCTACCAGCCCTGGGAGCAGAGTTTCTCTCAATGCAGATGGAAGACTCATCATACTTCATTCATTTACCCCCACGAAGTATAAATAATAGGAGAGAAAAGGAGAAGGTCTGTGTATGAACTGTTGCCACTGGCGAATAGTCACACATAGGGAAAAAACACTTCTGAAAGCCCGATCTGTTGGCTGCTTCTTTATAATGAAATGAATCTGCTGCTCTCCTTTCCTCTGGCTCAGATTGGACGAAGACATTGTGATATTTCCAAACCAGCCAACCAAAACCTCATATGCTTTCAACATGTAATTTACCTATTCAAGCATCTCACTTGGCAAGTGTTTGAAATAAAGGGAAAAAAACACAATATTTATCATTTTGAACATTAACTTTCTAGTCATTCGTTAATGCTATTCTTATTTTGTATTTACGTCTCAATGGTATTCACAGGGACAATTAAGCTGTAATGCTCTATTTCTCATTACCGTTAGCCAATGATACATCAGACTGAATCAGGTTTATAACGTCTGCCTTTTTTATACTAAGAAAACTAACAATAAGTGAGTCCATTATTTTCCTTTAAATTCTTCAAAATGCCAATACAGATAGTTAGGCGACAACATTAGCCAGGATAGTGTCCACATTGTGTCTGGGTGATCTTCCATAGCAACTGACCTTACTGTAATATGAGTACGTATTTACCATTTTCGTTACTGGCGTCTTAAGTGTTTTAAATTAAATGAATTAAGCCATTTCTTTGTATTTTGTTTTAGCATATTGGTTAATGAAATTGGCAGTGCCTCTGGCCATTAGAATCATTGTTAGGTAATATGAGCAATTATGTCATTAACAGCATTTGGATTTTCAACTAGCAAGTTATTATATTACTAATGTCTAGAAATGAAAGAAATGTATTTTCTTACATCAATTTTATAAATGAAAAAAATATATAAACATTCAAAATAAAGTGTATCTAGAACACAATTCCTTCTCAGCCTTCTACATCTAATCACCAATTCCCCAGAATCCCCAACTGGATCTGCTGATCAGTGAGCGCCAATGGCCAATGTACAGTATCAAGATCCAAAAAGGACTTTCCCAATGAACCAGCAATCATTTTCACCATGTTTTGATATTGAGTTCCATATTTTTTCATTAAATTGGTGAAATGTTTTATATAAAAGATCTCTGATATGCCTATTCCAATTTTTTTTTGTCTTGGATTGGGAATTGAGATTTTTTTGTTAACATTAATTTCTTTATTAGATTTTTCAATATAGAAAAAACAAAAAAAGGAAGGGGTATAGAAAAAAGAACAGGGGGAGGGGTACATTACAGGGGTTTACAATAAAATATCCGTTGCACATCCTTTAATCTACAACCTTCATTTTCATTTCTTTCTTTGTACTATGGAGATTCTCCTACCTATCCTTCAGCTTTATATTTCCTAGTCTTTGTTTAATAAGGTAGTTTTCCCTCCCCTACGGCCTATATCTCTTTTCCATTTTGATCCAGTCTAGGTTCTCCTAGGCTATTCTAAATTTATTTCTAACTCCCACCCTCTGGGTCTGAAGTGTATTTACCCCATATACTCCATTTCCTCTGTATTGATCTAGAAGGTGTAATACCGTATGCGGTTTCTGTTTCCATTATATATTGAAATAGTTTTTTAGAGATCACTTTTTGAGTATGTTGGAGTGTAGCTTGCTTCCAGCATTGCGCCAGGGCCGCTCGTGCTGCTATACATATATGTCCTGCTACATATCGATGATTGCCTGCAACTTCCGTTGGATATATATGTTAAAGGGCTATTTGTGGGGAGGGGGCCAATGTCAGTCCCAATACTTTATTAATTTGCGTGAATATTTCTCTCCAGTATTGCTGTATTTTTGGACAAAGCCAAAACACATGGTAGATATTCCCAACCTCTCCGCATTCCCTCCAACAGAACTGTGAGCTTGAAAGCCAGTAACCTGCATTTCTGTATGGTTCAAGCATTTAGACATGCTAAACGCAGAAGTATATATACTTTCCCATTGTTTATCAGTTAGATAGATATTCATATCTCTTTCCCATTTTTGCTGGGCTGATGTTTTAGGATTTTGAGGTACTATACCAATATGAAATGCTTATACCAATATGAAATGGATCCTCTCGTTCCCATTTTGTTCAGCTGGGTCATGAGTGCGGATGGTGGGTATTCTAATAAGTCTACTATCCCCTTCGCCTTCCGTATCCAATTCTGTATTTGCATGTATTGTAGGAACTCTGACTCGGGTAAGTCAAACCGAGTCTGTAGTTCTTTAAACGGTATCAGTCTTCCTCCTTCAAAGATATCTCCTAAATCTCTTATGCCCACCGCGATCCATTTTGAGATATTCAGATTTGAAATCAGAGTTTTGAACATCTTTAATGGTATATTTAATTTTGGAAAGGTTAGTGAAGGGACCTTCGATTTAGTTTTATCCCACACTTTTAACGTATCTAAAACTGTGGGTATTATTATTATTATTATAGTTTTATTTATAAGGCGCAACAAGTGTTTCGCAGCGTCGTACAAAGGAAGGAACAATACAGGGAGACAAAACTTGGCATAACATTAAATAAATAACAAAAATAGAGTACAAATAAAGAGCGCCACAGTTCAATACACATTACAGCTTAAATATAAGAGGTGAAAGCAAGTGGGTGCATAAATAAACCTTACTTTTAACCCGTTAATCTTGTTGTTACCCCTGTGGGTCAAAGCCCTGTACTTCAGTCTTGTCAGGGTCCACAACTAACCCAACCCATAACAGATACATTCAAAAATAGGCAAATATTACATAAAGATCGTTTTGCCAGCGCTGTCTTAATGTATTTTCACACTGCTGCCAATGGCCCCAAACCCCTCACACCCCCCCCCCCCCCCCCACCCCAGCTATCCCCCAGCTATCCCCCTGCTCCGCCGCTGGGCGAGCTGAGCTGAATTGCTCTGGCTCACTGCAGCCGGCGGGGAAAGCAGCTAGGCTGAGCAGCACAAACCTCCCTGCAGTCAGTCAGTGTGAGAGAGACTGACTGAGACTGCACATAAAGTTAATTCACCCTCCCTCCGTCCGGGTCCTCCATACAGTTAGCAGTCCAGACTGCTTTACATTTTTTTGAGGTGGGCTACAGTAAAATTTGTATGTTATTTATATATATATATATATATATATATATATATATATATATAGACTTATACCTTAATAATGATAAAGAGTAGTACAGTATTTATTTAGGCAATCAGATACAAAAATTAATGGTCATTCAATTATATGTTCAGCAGAATTAAAGTCAGGTAAAGCAATACCAGGCTGGATGCCAGGATCACCGGGTCAGTAGAGCTATGGCAGTCATATGAACAGCACTAAAGTTCAGCAAGCTGTGGCTATTATGCAAATACTGTAGCACCAGTACAACTTTGGCAATCACACGAACAGCACAAGGTAAGGCAAAGCTGTACAGGCACTATTGGTTTTTACTAAACTACTGTTTTTTAAAGAAACGGGAGACTTGGGTCACAGGATATTTGGTAAAGTTGGTCAGTAAAGGGATTGGAGAGCAGGCTGCATTAGTCAACTGATTACTTCGGTTTGGCAGAGCTGAAGCAGTTCCCGGATCACTCAGGTTTGGCAGTGGCAGCGGTACTGTATCAATTAAGTTTGGCATAGCGGCAGCTGATACCGGATCACTCAGGTTTGGCAGAGTGGCAGCAGTTACTAGATAATTCAGGTTTGGAGGAGCACCATATGTACGGGTTAGCCACAGACACAGGATACACAGGTTCATCAGAAATACCATGGTCACACAATGCACTGGTTCAGCAGAGATATTGTACCATGGTCGCAGGATACACTGTTCAACAGAAATACCATGGTAATAGGATACACCATTCAGCAGAGATATCATGGTGACATGGAGCAAAGGATCCAACATGTCCAGCAAGGAGACAAGTTGCATACCTCCCAACATTACCCTCTCCAGGAGGGACACAATGCTCTGTTTCTGGACTTCCCTCGTAATGTATGATTGCTATCACCAGGGACGTGCAGTCAGGGGAGGCAGGGGAGGCAGTGCCTCCCCTGTCATTAATGATTAAAATAATACAAGGAAGATACATATGACACAGAGGGTGAAATGTAATAGGATGAGAGATTCAGAAAGTGAGAGATTTGGTAAGAAATCTCCAGTTTTTTTAAAGCGGCAATCATTTACACTGCAAAACCAGTTTGATTTTGCAGTGTAAATGACTGCCGCTTTAAAAAAACTGGAGATTTCTTACCAAATCTCTCACTTTCTGAATCTCTCATCCTATTACATTTCACCCAGAGTGTCAAAACTATTTTCTTTATATTATTCTAAACATTTTTAACTGTGCATCATGTTTTTATTGATTTGGAGGCACCTAAAGCGGTGCCTCCAGCTGTCCTATACAATTGATAGAAGCAGAGGGCGGACAGGGGGTGGGGACAAACAGAGGGCTGTAAAAGCCCATTAAAAATACTAGCTCAAGCGGCACCTTTACAGGTGCCTCAGGGTCAGGGGCATGCCGCAGCACTAGCAGCCAGCCGGTACCTCTCTGCCTGCCTGTCACGTTCCATCGCTGATCCATGGGGCTGCAGCTGAAGCACTGGGCACCACTGCATGGCTTGTTCAACAGCTCACCCACCAGCTCCCACTCCTGCTCGGCCTCCTGCACACTGCAGCAACCAGGGTCGGCACTGCTGTTTCACCTGCTACGCGGCCAAGTGTAGTAAGGAGTGTGTCGGGCAGTCTGACCACACACCCGCAGCCTGCCCAGAAGCCCACCTCGCAGAGACTGCAGGTGCCGGCATCACTGAATGGATTTCCCCCCTCTACTCAGCAGCAGGAGGATCGGCACCTCTCTCCAGTCACCTGCTTGAATGATATGTCCAGCGCCGGACCCTGGAGCTGCAGAGGAAGCACTGCTCCTCCAGCAGCCTGCCGAAGATGGCCTGAATGCGGACCCTGGGCTTCCCAACTTGCCCCTCTGCTTAACTTAAGTGCCACAAAATATATGAAGGGGGGGGGTGGCGACAGCAGGTGTGGTGGAGGGGGGTTTGCGTGGTGGCTGTAACAGGTGCCTCTCTGCACAAAGCCACCACCGCACGTCACTGGCTATCACCTCTGTGGAAATACCTTTCTTACCCATTTACCTGTTTAGAACAGGTGACGGCAATCCTACATTAAGAGAGAAGTCCAGAAACAGAGCATTGTGTCCCTCCTGGAGAGGGTAATGTTGGGAGGTATGAGTTGCAAGAGCAGGTCTTTATTGGAAGGAATCCCTTGTCAAGCAACCAGGCTATCTGCAAAATAAAAGGTTAACACAGACAGATAGTAATTGAACACACATACACTAATGGTGTATCCAACAATACTCTGTCCTTAATTGGTTGTATGCAACCATATCAGCTGGAGTCAGAGCAGAGGTGTCACTAATTTTGTTGTTAAAATGCTGAGTCACTCTGGTGTGCTGAGTGAACTTATCCTCATTACCTGGCAGCAGCAGTTGGAGGATATCTCATTGTGTCATATGCCATTTCAGCTGCCAGCTTGCTCAAAAGGAGCTCTTTGCATCTCTTAAGATCTGAGTCAGTTGTAACGAAAGCATTACAAAGGACTTAAACCAAATATGATCCAATTCCGATAGTGGAAATATCGGCAGTCCAGTATTCAATCCCGGCCGGGACTGGCCTGCTACAGACTCACCTCCCTATAAAGGCGAGTCTGTATTGTCAGAAAGGGCCTTGGATTGACGAAACCCCAGCTGTTTTTTTAACCAAACTGTGCTGTTTTTGCCGATCCATGAACTTTCCGCCACTCGACTGTCAGTACATTGAATACCGACTGTGGAGATCATGTCGTAAGCCGACGAAAAACAGCCAGGATTCCGACTATCGGGGCGTTCCCACAGTCGGAATCCCGGATTTAATACCCCCCCTATGTGTTTTACATCAGTATACATCTCTTCCACAAATAGATTTTCTAAACGTTAAACTGAATTATAAGGGGACATGTTCTAAAAATGATTCATTTTAATAAACAGGTTCAAGAATTGCTTTTTAAAAATGAGTATGTGGGAGTTGTCAGAAAACAATAATTACAATTTTAATAAATGCTAATAACTACAGCAATATATTTATGGTACAGTCAGGCAAACAAATGAAATATTTCTAGTCTTTACAGCAAAGACAAAGAAAGTCCAAATCAGCAGCTGGGTGCTCATGCAGCCATTTATTATGAACATTTTGTGGTGATTCTAATTTTACCAGCACCCCTTACAAATGCAGCAATTACAATGAGAGAGGAGTTTTTACATTGCTTTTAGGATCAGAAGCCGTACTCCAATCAAGTTCTATTATAGTGTTCTCTCCAACCGCTCTGTGGATGCAGGAACATTACTTTTCACATTTCACATACCACTACTGAGAAGCTAAATGCAACCTTTGTCCACCTGTGCACTGACAGCTATGAATTAGCCACAGTGGTCCCATGCAAAAGAAAAGTCTAGAATGTTTCTAATTATTGTAGATTTCCTACTGCCTTTATTCTTTTGCACATGTGGCACTAACATCGACCAGTTTCAATTTGAAAATAAATCAACTGATTAAAAAAAAAAAAGATAAGCTTGACAATTAATTTGTTAACATTATATTTTATGGATGTTTTATAGTGGAGACATACTGCATATAATATAATGAATGTATAATCTTAAAACAAAATAATCTGCTTATTAAAAGGGAACTAAATATTCTCTCCTTAGTGAAGGAAAGTAACATAAGGTAATAGCAGTGTATGAAATTGGCACCTAATGAGAGGCATATTGCATACTGTACCTTCCAACTCTTACAAAGATGCTCCTTAAATTTTGGGGGTGTAGTCTACTGGAAAGGTGGCGTGGTCTATACTAGGTATGCTCCTGCGAGGCCACACCCACATTTTTGTTGCTGTGGGGGCATGAATAGACAATGTACACATGTACACAGTGTCTACTCACGGGTGACAGGGGGGACTCCAAACTGCCCCCCCCCCCCCGGGACACTGCGGGAACATCCCCAAAGACTGGGACATTCACGCAGAAAGTGGGGCAGTTGGGAGGTATGTACTGCAAAACAGCCAGGGGGGCAAAATCTATTAGACTGAGAGAATAAGAAAAGAAAGATTTGGGGAGTTTTCATATTATTTTAAAGCGGCAATCATTTATGCTGGAAAAAAAACAGGTTGTATTAGCCATATAATTGATTGATGCTTTAAAAAAATGGTAAAACTCAAATTTCTCACTTCTGATTTTCAGACCCTATTTCATTTGGTCCTGGATGTCTTATACTGACTTACTTCTATTACACTGCCCAAAATGTCCTAAGGTTATTGAACACGAATGGGCAGCAACCCAGGATAAATGCAGTGTAAATGGGAAATTGCAGTGTAAATGGGTAATGCAGGTCGATGCTACGAGGAACCTGTTCACTGCAATGATCTCATCTTCAGGAGCCAGCTCAGGATCCGCCTCCACTGCCACCACCCACCCAGCATTATGCCAGGTAGGCACGCAATGTGAAAGTCATAAGATGGGTAGTACCCGGGTTGGAGCTGAGTACCAAATCTCAGGTGCAATCCCACTATTTGGTAAAAAAAAAAAAAGTTGTAGCCAGGACGAGTGAGTGGAAGTGACTCATATTGCCTAAAAGAGAATCACAACTAGAGAGGTAAATTAAATAATGTTAGGGTTGCCACCAAGGTGGTATAGGTAGTGCTGTTGTACTTGCCCAGCAGTCCTTAAAGCCTGCTGCAGCCTAAGGCTTCGCCTATAACAGCCACGTTTGTAAGGGAAAATTAGGTCCGTCCCCACTCCGATGCCGCCAGGTCTTTCAGAGGGACAAGGCTGATACAGGAGGCTGAACAAGGCAAATACAGGACTGGAGTCAGACTGGGACACAAAAAGGAAGGACCAGACACACAGGACAAATCATAAACAAGGATATACTACAATGGCACCAGACCACTGTTGTGGATGTTACACACTAGTGACACTGTAATGTAGATGTTTACGTAAGTACAGAGTAGTGAAACACAATGGCTGGTCGCTAATAACAACTAAGTGTAGTACTAAGGGACAACACACTGGCAGACAAACAGACCAGTTACAGAATCTGCAAAAGCGGAATAGACACTTAGTGACCCAGATGGACATACAGTGAGACCAGACTGTGGGGCAGTACTAGTTTCAAACAGAACATGGGAATTATCACAGAATACAAACAGAAGCTTCATAGGAGCAAGTATCAAGTATGAAAAACAAGATAGACAGATGAAGGGGTAAGCAAACTTTGGGAAACAGGATCCAGGTAAGTGAACACAGGGCTGGATAGGATCAGGGAAATAGCTTAAAACAAGCAGCATAACCAGCACAGAACTTAAGGCAGACTGGATAATATAGGGAGCAATGTCCAATCAGAACAGCTACAATGGACAAGCCCCCTTAATAAGGAAAGTCACTGCAGCTGAGCAGCCTGACACACAAGGCAGAGTGATAATTGCCCAATTATATGACAGATGAAACTGAACACAGTAGTTATAGATACCAGTCATTATGTCTGTTTGCCTGCTAGATGCTAAACACTGTATGCTGGCTAATTGCAGAGTGTAGCTGTGAAGTAGTCAAGCAACGTATGGATTTGTATGCTACTTTAATGATTGTGTGTTATCTACCTTGTTCATGTGAACTGGAAATCTGGGGTTGTCCTTCTAATATTACAAGTGGTATTATGATAAATCCTGGGCCTGCATGAATTGAAATTAGATTTTTCTGAAATTATCCTAAGTACTATAGAGGGATATGGGTCATTGGGTAGACCCATATTAAGTCAACATGCATTGGATCAACCAAATAATGTCGACATGGCTTAGGACACATGAAATACGTAGACATGGATAAGGTCGACAGTGTTGGAAGGTCGACAAAAGCACTAGGTCGACAATGGCAAGGTCAACATAAGATTTTTTGCACATTTTGTCCCAAATGTCAACATGGACACTGTCAAAGTGTACCCTGTCCCCTAGCATGGCTCACTGTGCTTGCTATGCTTCAGGTATGGTGCCTCGCTACGCTCTGCACTCTATTATATTCTCCCTCCATGCACTAGTGGATGGTAGGGCATGAAATACCACCTGTCGGCACATGTGGGCTCAAAAAAAATGTTGAAAACTCATGTCGACCTAGACATTGTCGCCAAAATGCTTCTGTTAGCCTTCCAACCCTGTCGACCTTAGCCATGTCCACCAATTTCATGTGTTGACCTAAGCCACGTCGACCTTCTGTGGTTGACCCAATGCATTGCGACCTAATATGGGTCGACCTAATGACCCTATAGAGACTCCTCATGTAGACTCTTGGGGTCTCTGCTGTAGGGTATAACATAAATTTTGTGTGCTGCAGTCTATACAACAGAACCTTCATAAGTGATAACTGGTGCTATAAAATATTCAACTTTTTATTGTTATAATAACTACTATGACAATAGAGGCCAAAACAATGAGATGGCACACGGTTGACCAAATTGTTATAATTATAAAACCAAGGTGCATTTCACATGCATTGCAGAGATTCTGTTTTTCTAGATTCTCGTTTTCTCTGGTTGGTGACCATCAAATGATTTCTCCAGCGCTCGCAGGTCTGAGACACCTCTGTGGTCTGAGACAGCTCTGTGGTGTCTCAGACCACCTTTGAAAGCATTTACTTTGAGCGGGCTTACTAGTAGGGCATATTCTCCTTTAGTACCTATGGCAACAAACTCCAAATCCAACCTTGGGTAAAGTGACTGCTACAAGTATACAGTATGTACACTCAAAAATAGGTCTAATTCTAATAACTAAATAAAAGCTGTACATCATGTTTGTATTTATTACAAAAAGAACCATTTTGCAAAATCAATGAAGAACATTTCAGATGCATAATGTTCCCAGCTCTCATAAAGATATTGTATTTTTACATCTGTCTTATTAGCCACCTATTATTAGAGATTAGAAATTGTGAGGCTACTGTAGTTAGAATAAAAAATGATACATATAGAAATATATATATATATATATATATATATATATATATAACAATATGTAGGGTGGCACTCCAGGAAAGGTGCAGGATGTCCAAAGATCTATGTCTGGTGCCTTCCTGAGATGTGGCCAGTGTCGACCACCCTATGTATGGCAGTGGGGGTGACGGCGGCACTCAGAAAAAAACGACAGGACTGCAGCGGTATGTACCGACGTTTCAAGGCTGTGAGCCTTTTTATCAAGGTGCTGGATATCTCTATCCAGCACCTTGATAAAAAGGCTGTTGTAAAATTAGGTGCCTCGGCTTATATTTGGGTCGACTTATACTCGAGTATATACGGTATATATATATATATATATATAGACGGAGGTTCCTGCACTCATATCCAGGAGTGTTGAGTGTTTGGGGTGCACCACTAAGGCAATTCAGTCCAAATGGCCAATTCACATCCAAGGTGCTTAATAAAAAGCAGGGGCACTCACCATTTTTCAGTCAGTCATTTTTAATGTAGCAAATCACTCATAGTAGTCGACGTTTCAACCCTCTAGGGGCCTTTGTCAAGACAAAAAATAAGATCCATATGCACAGCAGGCAAAGAGAGAGATACTGACACATGCTGCATGCAGCCATTAAATACCCCATTGATTGCCCCCATACATTTCACCTGTGTGGCTCAATCCACCATTGGTGTAACCAATGGAACGCACTTTAACTTCTCAGATAAACCCATAGTAGCACTTACATGTACATGGATATATTAATGTTAATGTACCAACAGTGACCGCATAAGTAGAACATATAAATAGTTTATGAAATCGGAGAAATACCTTAATAAACTTCGGCTGAATAGCCGGGTCCGGACCGGAAGTGCGTGTGCTGACACGCATCTACTTCCGGGTATGCGTTCCAGCGCACTCACCCATATGGATCTTATTTTTTGTCTTGACAAAGGCCCCTAGAGGGTTGAAACGTCGACTACTATGAGTGATTTGCTACATTAAAAATGACTGACTGAAAAATGGTGAGTGCCCCTGCTTTTTATTAAGCACCTTGGATATATATATATATATATATATATATATATATATATATATATATATATTATTCGGAGACTCCGCACTCACGACCACCTTTGAAAATTCACTGGGGTGCACCTCTAAGGTGACAATTATTTGTCCCAATCATATACCAGTTTAGGAAACAAATCCAATGAGGGCACTCATTTGTATAATGAGAGAATTTTAATTAATCAGGATGTTTGAGCTGTGAAGACGCCTATAGATGCCCTGTCTTGAGAAAGGCCACCTAGTGGACTGACTACAGAATGGTGATGTACCTTAATTAAAATTCTCTCATTATACAAATGTAGTGAGTGCCCTCATTGGATTAGTTTCCTAAACTGTAAACTGGTATATATCTCACCTTGAAAACGGGGGGAGTTTGACCCCGAAACGTTGGGAATTGAGATGTCAGCGTTTTAGTATTAAAAAACTCTTTTTCACCATCTAAAACTCCTGAGTGCCACTGCCTACCCACCACTATATATATATATATATATATATATATATATATATATATACCAAGAGTTTGGGGTGCGGCACTCGGTAATGATACTGCAAATAACGACAATACAGTGTCGATTTGAATCAACGTTTCAGTGCTCTTTAATGTCGGCACTATCGTCAGGATAAATGAAAAACAGTACATACAGATCTTATATACATCACCCATGTGCAGAAAGAGGGAGGGAGGAAGCACGCCGCACGTCAGGGCTGTCCGTCAATTGCTGATGACGTAGTGCGGGTCAAACCTCCTGATTTCGTGAAAAAACCATCACCAAACTGAAGAAATAATGAAAAAAATACATAAGTTGCAATATAAAGTGCAAATGCATGAACAAATTGTTACATTATTATAAAGTGCATGTAATGAGTTAAAACAGAATATTACAATATGAGAAAACAGCAATAGAATATCTTCTAGGGAAAAAACATTAGAAAGCAGCAAATGATAAATATTCATTTAACCCCCTCGGGGAGATTACATCGAGACGGTGAATCCATTCTGCCTCCCTCTTAAGTAACAGTCGACCTCGATCACCACCTCGAATAGGTCTGGCGATCTGGTCAATCATGCGATATCTCAGGCTGCTTAGCGAATGATTTTTTTCATAGAAATGCCGGGCCACCGGCTGGTCACTGCGTTTATTAATTAACGCAGCTTTGATAGTGGAACGGTGACCCGCCATCCTGTCTTTGAATTTACATTGGGTTTTTCCAATATAAGTTAAGCCACAAGGGCACAAAATTTGATAGACCACGTAAGTGCTATTACAGGTCAAATGCTGTCTAATGGGAATCTTTTTTCCAGAGTGCGGGTGGTTAAAGCTGTCACCTGTAAGCATGAATTGGCAGGTGACACAAGAGCACTTGAAACAGCCTGGTTTAGAGGTTAAAAAAAGACTGGTAGAGACTCTTTGGGTAATGTCAGATTTAACCAATATGTCCCGTAGATTAGGGCCGCGTGAATAACAAGGCATGAGTGTGGTACTAGTAAAGGGTAACTGTGCATCAGTCTGAACTATTGGCCATTGTTGTTTGGCTATTTTTTGTATATTTTCAGATTTTAAATTGTAATTGTTAACCCAGGGTAGACGTTGCTGCGATGTTGACACATCCTTGATGGCCGGCACAAGCAGTGATTGGCGGTCAAGTTTAAGAACCCTATTTTTAGTATTGACAAGAAACTGTCTATCATATCCTCTAGAAACAAAGCGATTAATCAAATCGTCTAATTGTTCAATGGCCATGGATATCTCAGAATTGATCTGTCTGACACGGATCATCTGAGAATAGGGAAGCCCCATTTTTAGTGGTACAGGGTGGCAGCTATTTACATGCAGACCCGTATTACGGTCTGTGGGCTTATGATACACACTGGTGGAAAAACACCCCAATTCTTTGCGAACAACCACATCCAAGAAATCAATGCAATTTTGGTTCATGCGGATAGTAAATTTAACCGGGCAGTTGGTAGAATTGTGCTTATCAATCAGATCCATGAATTGTTGTTCACTTCCTTGCCAAGTAATAAACAGATCGTCTATATATCTCTTATATGACGAAATATTATCACTGATAATACTATTTTCAAAAAATACATTTTGCTCTATGTAGAACATATAAATGTTAGCCAGAAGTAATAAATTTTTTAGACCTATTGATTTATAAAGAGTGACTAAAGCTACAAAATAAAAACATACCCAAACTAATCCAGAATAATTTTTATATAAATAAAAATAGCCATCATCGCATTGCATGAATGAAGAAACCTTTTTTAATTAAGCAAAGGAAATGAAGCAGAAGTTTGTAAGTAAAAGTGCTGTGCTAAAAAAATGGTAGAATTAAAATGAATAAAACCGATGTGTGTCATGCATGCATGTGTATCAATCATGAAGGATAAAACAGACAAGGTGGAAAAGTTTATTTCTAATTTAAATAAGAATGGCTACGAGGTCTACTTTAAAAAAGACATTTTAGTTTTGAATGACTGCTTTAAAATTTGGAGACAGGTGGAGATGGAGTTAATTCCAGTGGTGGAAAAGCAAGATAGACCACATTATGGAGGTGGCGGAGGGACTAGATAATCAGGATAAAGGCAGCGGCCATTGGAAGAACTAAGTAAGCTGGTATGAGTGTAAAGGAGATGAGGATAGAGATGTAGAGGAAATAGGACAGGCTGACTGCTGTAAAAGTGAGTGCAATGATATATTGGAATAGACAACAGGGGCTGGGATGTAATTAGAGCCAATTTGAACAGACGAGAAAAAGTTGCAAGACGCTAGAATGTCCAAATTTTTCCTGGAATTAGTCCAATGTAATGACATGCTTCTTTAATGTTTTGAATGTAAATTGGATCCAACTTTTGATGGAACAGTATTTTTAAGGCAGAAACTGTCGGATATTTTTCAGACCAACACAAAATGTGACTTATAGTCAGGGCCAGTGCTAGGGTGTTTGTCTCCCTTCTGCAAACTATACATTTTCTTCTTTCTTCCCTCCTACAAACAAATACAACGCAGTACATCAGCACTATCTTGCACCCCATTATCCACACAACTGCTAATACCGTGCACCCCATCCCCGCACACACACTGCTGCCCCTACCTTGCTGCCCCTACCCTACCCATCACCGCTACTCATTGCACACTAAACTACTGCCACTACCCAGCATTCCCCTCCCCATACACACCACACTATCACCAATAATCTGCACACCCCGGTCTGCACATACAACACTATTGCCACTACTCTGCATTTTCCTCTATGGACACTACATTGCTGTTACCCTGCACCCTAGTTCCCACACACTACACTACCTTTCCTATCCTATAACTCCCACCATGCACACTCGACCGCTGCTATCTTGCAACAACCCTCCCCACACACTACACTACACAGGTTCTTGACTGCTCATCAATTGTAATGACAATTGGTATGAACTCTGAAACCTCCCAACCATACTAACTGTTAGGAGCCATTGATAAATGGCTCATTTCTGTCTTGTCTGTTCTGTGTTGTTTTCAGTCTTTGTTTGCTATTTAACTCTCTGGTGGCATCTGGTAGTGGGTCTGTGCCATTGCAGCTTAATCCTCTGTGATCTTAATTATTCACAAGCCTGAGAGGTAATGACCTCGTTATCCCTGCTGGGAGTTGGGCTGGATTGTGTACAGGTGTCTGGATCAGAATGCCTTTATAAGGCATTCTGGCCAGCACTACCCTGCCAGTTATAGTTCTGTTTAAGTTTAGTCAGTGTTCAGTCCTGGCTGCTTGTTAGCCTGCAGAGAGTTCCAGTGGAGTTCTTCCTAGCTTTTTCCTGAGCCTTGTCTAGTCCTGTCAGAGCCCAGGTACTGCCCTGTGTACCCCAGCAAGTACTGCTGTCAAGCATACTTAACCCCAAGCCTGGCTTGTGCTACAGTCCCAGTCAGCATTCCTGTCTGCCTGCGCTGCAGCTTCCTGAGTTCTGTATGCTGTGTACCATCATTCCAGATAAGTCAGGGGCTCTCCCTGCAGGTGCTTCTGTTATTATATTGAATGGTTCCATCTCTGTATTGTTGCAGCAGCTCGCACTGGTTTGTCCTCTGGGGGTCATTCCTTCCTTCCTTGGGCAGTAGTCAGGGCGTGTTTTGTTATTTACCACCTTAGTGCATTGTTGCACCCGCATTTGTGTAGACTCTGGGGGTACCCCATCCTGTGTGTCTCTTTAGTCAGCTTTCCTCTTGCACTCTCCTCGCCTTGGCGGACACGTTGTCTCATTTAAGGCCTGGCGAACTCGGGGTTGGAGCTGGCATAACCAGCTCCTTCGAACACGGTTGTTATAGGTGAAGACTAGCACTGCATGTGTCCATCAACCACGAGGAGAGGCAACAGTTAGGGGTCAGGTTTGGTGGTACCCTCCAGAGTCCTAATGTTATAACTTGCCACAAAAAAATTCTGGAGCTGAGTCCAGTCCAGATTTTTCTTGTAGTTTGTCTTGCCATAGTTTGTTTTGCCGTAGTTGTTTGGTCTGTGATCTTGCACAGCTCTACCATTCAGACCATGCAAAAGTCATTAGCGGCTCTAAATATGGCTTTCACTGCCTTTAAACCTGGGCGGTTAGAGGTTCTGCAGCGGTCCCTACTCCAGCTGCAAGAACTCTTAACCAACATTTTTCTGATCCTCCCAGAGGTCACTGGGGTTGATTCAGCCCCTAATGAGACCCATCTAAGAAGTTTTTAGTCAGCAAGACCTCAGACCCGGAGGCCCATGAAAAGCATAGAAGTGTTCTATGGCTGAAGCTTTCACTGGAGAAGCATCAGCGGCATAGAAACTTAAATCTGTGCTTATACTGTGGATATTCAGACCAATAACCCTGCCAGTTACTGTATAGTTCTGTTTAAGTCTAGTCAGAGTTCTGTCCTAGCTGCTTGTTAGCCTGCAGAGAGTTCCAGTGGAGTTCTTCCTAGCTTTTTCCTGAGCCTTGTCTAGTCCTGTCAGAGTCCGGATACTGCCTTGTGTACCCCAGAAAGTACTCCTGTCAAGCGTATTGAACCCCAAACCTGGCTTTTGCTATGGTCCCGGTCAGCATTCCTGCCTGCCTGCGCTGCAGCTTCCTGAGTTCTGTATGCTGTGTACCATCATTCCAGATAAGTCAGGGGCTCTCCCTGCAGCTCCTTCTTTTATTATATTGAACAGTTCCATGTCTGCATTGTTGCAGAAGCTCGCACTGGGGGTCTGGTTTGTCCTCTGGGGGTCATTCCTTCCTTGGGCAGTAGTTAGGGTGTGTTTTGTTATTTACCACCTTAGTGCATTGTTGCACCCTCATTTGTGTAGACTCTGGGGGTACCCCATCCTGTGTGTCTCTTAATCAGCTTTCTTCTTGCACTCTCCTCGCCTTGGCAGACACGTTGTCTCATGTAAGGCCTGGCGACATAGGGATTGGAGCTGGCATAACCAGCTCCTTCTAACGCAGTTGTTATAGGTGAAGACTAGCACTGCATGTGTACATCAACCATGAGTAGAGGCAACAGAGTTAGAGGTCAGGTTTGGTCGTACCCTCCAGAGTCTTAACACTAAGTATCATTACATCCAATGAGCAGTCAAGAACCTGTGTCACGTGTGCACCAAGCTCAGTATCGGGAGTGGCTGCACTGACCACTACTGCTATGAGGGAGGGGAAAGAAGGAGGGTAGGCAAGAGAGGGGAGGACGGTGCTGCTGCTTGCCTGTCATTTACATGAAACGAGCAGCAGAGAGGAAGAGAGGGAAGTGCCCTAACACAGGCGATCATGCTGCCAGAGTTACTGCCTGTCACACAGTGTGATAGGCACAGGCTGTGACTGTGCGACAGCCAACTAGACAGCAGCAGGGGTGCAGAGCATGGAGAGTGTCTCTCCAGCACACCGCCTCCCTGCTTTGCATACCCTGCTGAGTGGCTAGTGTCGGCTCTGCGTATAGTATAACAATTGCAGGTCATTTGCAGTTGTGTTCAACAATGTTTAAATTCACTTACAAGTAAAAAATTAGAGCACATTTGTAACATTTGCTTCTACTGATTAAAAGCATATGCAGCATGCCTATATTCTATATGCAATTGTGACTGTAGCTGCATACAAAATTTTTGCTTAGAATTTCACAGCCAAACCATTTATTAAGCACATACCATTACAATTACACACAAAATATAGACAAGCATTGTATGCGACTTTGCATGTTGGTAATTGATAAAAATAAATTATTAGCACTATTTTGTAAAGCATTCTGCACAGACTGAAGGGTAAAGGGGCCTACACATGGGGAGATTTTGCTACATACTGGATCTCTCAGAACATTGAGCTGTGCCAGTGATGTGTGCTGGGTGATCTGTCAGGGTCAGTGTTCCCTGGTGAGTGAGACATAGTGGGTATAGTGTGGGAATATAATAGGGTGTAGAGCGCAGCAAACCATGCAAGGGGACGTGGTACACTTCTATGGTGTCCAAGTTGACATATATATATCGATATAGACACCCAAAATTTTTGAAAACTCATGTCAACCTTACCCATGTCGACCATGTATATGTCCACCATAAGCTTGTGTCTACCTTTTGTCAATGTCAACCAATGTCAAGGTGTCAACCTAGTCACTGTCGACCTTCAGTGGTCAACCTAGTGACTATCGACTTAGACATTGTGTACCATTAATACCTGAGTAGTATTGAAGAACACTCCTATTTTCCCCATAGAGCAGTAGTCAAAATCAAACTGCTATAATATGACTTCTGATTTGTGTTCTGCCAATTTACCACTTTATTCCCCTCTATAATTGATTTTAAAATTGAAAATTCTGCAAATTTCCTTTCCCATATTAATGGGTCTGACACTAATGGCGTTCTGCTATGTCAGTTGTATTGCTCTTTGCTGGATGTAGTTTCTGATCTCATGCTGTCTAAGCTGACATAAAAGTGGTAGCAGTAATTGCCTTGTGAGAATTCACAATTACTGTATAACAGATGTTATGTTTTTGCTCTTTTTAATGTTCTTTTTCATGGCAATAGAGCTATGTTCTACTATCATATTGTTCCTGCAAGCCTCAAAATCAACACTTTTATCGCTGCTTTTATTTCTCTCTGTAAGCGTGACCATGAAATCTAGGTCATATATCCTATCTTCGTACAAATACAAAATGCCAATTTATACAACTATATATTTGGGCCACTAGACTAAATGTTTGAAAATTAAAAATAGTTCCCCCTGTAGAGTGTATTACACATGTAAAGAAAAAGGGAACAGATGTCATAAACTTTAGCATAATCTGAGAATACATAGCATTTAGTAATAACAAAGATATAAATCTAAACAAATCTAAACTTGAAGACATAATTTAAACAGTGCTGTCACTTGGATTTCAACCAGCATTTCTATTCATTGTTGCAATATGTGATTTGAAAGGCAAGTAACCAGAATACTTAATTTTTGGGTTGGCTGCAGTCAGCATCCTAGTGGTCATGGTGATGGTGGTCAGCATTCCGCACTAATGCTGCAATCCCGCCAGCTGGCATCCCGATCGTGATTATGCAGAGAGAGTTAGGGTCAGGACAGGGAAGTTAAGGAGGGTTAAATTTAAACACTAGTGGGTGGATTTAGGGTTAGGCTGTGGGGAGAGGAAGGTTAGGGTTAGGCTGTGGGGAGAGGAAGGTTAGGGTTAGGCTGTGGGGAGAGGAAGGTTAGGGTTAGGCTGCGGGGAGGGAGGGGTTAGGGTTAGGCACCAAGAATTGTGGGTTAAGGTCTGGCTGCAGGGGGTTAGGTTTAGAAGGTAGAGTGCAGGGTTCAGATTTAGGCACTAGGGGTAAGGTTATGGTCAGGTTGCGGGAGTGGGAGGGTTAGGGTTAGGCTGCAAGAAGAGAGGTTAATGAGGAGACGTCAGCTCCACACTGGATATGCCTTTTTCCATCGCACCAATGATTAAGGGGGGTATTCAATGTGTAGGTCATGGCAGTCAAGCTTGCTCTGTATATTGGGAGTCCCTAGAGCTATATCTAGGTGCAGGGTGTGGCGCCCCAAAACAACAGCATAAGCCAGAAAGCCCAGAGCAGCACGCCAGTGAAAATACGATAGTGTTAATAAATACTAGTGATAGGAAGCCAAAGCTAAACAGGTGAAACTCAAAAAATTTGAATATTGTGCAAAAGTTAATTTATTTCAGTAATTCAACTTAAAAGGTGTAACTAATATATTATATAGACCTGGGGTAGCCAATCCTAGTCCTCGAGAGCTACCAACAGTGCATGTTTTGCAGGTCTCCTCACAGAGGGGTTTATTCTAGTTCATTCTTTCTGACAAAATCCTTCTTAGATGGACAAAACCATGTGCACTGCAGGGGGGCAGATGTAACATGTGCAGAGAGAATTAGATTTGGGTGAGTTATTTTGTTTCTGTGCAGGGAAAATACTGACTGCATGATTTTACACTTCAATATAGATCTCACTTTGAAGAAAAACCCCATCCAAATCTAATTCTCTCTGCACAAGTTACATCTGCCCCACCCGCAGTGCACATGGTTTTGTCCATCTAAGAAGGAATTTGTCAGAAAGAATGGACTAGAATAACCCCCCGAATCACAAGTGAGCTAATTAGCTCCACCTGTGGATCTTTTAAAATGTGTTAGTGAGGAATGAGTGCAGCTGTGCAGCAGCTAGGTTGTCTGGAAAATGGGAACTGCTGGTAGCTCTCTAGGGTTGGCTACCACTGATATAGACTCATTACTAGGGTTACCACCTAGTCCCTTTAATTCCGGACACATATTAATTACACAGGTTCTGTGGCTGGCTGACTTCAAAACTCCACTTCACCTGATTTTAAACTGCCACAGAACCTGTGTAATTAACATGTGTCCGGAATTAAAGGGACTAGGTGGTAACCCTACTCATTACATACAAAGTAAGATATTGCAAGCCTTTATTTGTTATCATTTTGATGATTATGGCTTACATCTTATGAAAACCCCAAATCCAAAATCTCAGAAAATTAGAATATTGTGAAAAGGTTCAATAATGTAGGCTCAAAGTTTCACACTAATCAGCTAATTAATCCAAAACACCTACAGAGGGTTCCTGAGCCTTTAAATGGTCTCTCAGTATGGATCAGTAGAACTTCACAACCATGGGGAAGACAGCTAACCTAACATTTGTGCAGAAAAACATCACTGGCACCCTCCACATGGAAGGAAAGCCTCACATAATAAGTGGAAGGGAAAAGTGTGGAAGAAAAAAGGTGCACAAGCAGCAGACAATCCTCTCTGTGGGTGCCGGACGGGGTCCCAACAGTCGGGATCCCAAAGTCATTTACCCGGCTTCGGGATCGCGACAGTCATTTACCCGACATTGGGATCCCGACAGTCATTTACCCGACATCGGGATCCCGACTGTTAAAACACCAACAGGCAGGTTCCCGACGGTCCCTCGTGGGGGGCCACGACCCTCATAAAGGGAGAATAGAATAGGTGGCAAGCGTAGCGAGCCACCGTGCCCGCAGCGTGGTGAGCACAGTGAGCCCACAAGGGGCTTTGTTGCGCTCGTCATGCTGTCTGAGTCCGGCCAGTCGGGATTCCGACATCGGGCTAATGACTGTCGGGATCCCGACTGTCAGAACCCTATACCACACCCCCTCTCTGCAGCCTGGAGAGCATTTTCAGGAAAAGGCCATTCAAAAGTATGGGGGAGCATCACAAAGAGTGGACTGAGGCTGGAGTTAGTGCATCAAAAACCACCACACACAGACTAATCCTGGACATGGACTTCAAATGTCATATACCTATCATCAAGCCGCTCCTGAGAAACAAACAGTGTCAGAAGTGTCTCACCTGGGCAAAGAAAAAGAACTGATCTGTTCCACAGTGGTCCAAAGTCCTCTTTTCTGATCAGAGCAAATTTTGAATCTCATTTGGAATCCAAGTTCCCAGAGTCTGTAGGAAGAATGGAGAGGCACACAATCCAAGATGCTTGAAGTCTAATGTGAAGTTTCTACAGTCTGTGTTGATTTGGGGAGCCATGTCATCTGCTCTATGATTTAAGCCCCCAAGCCTATGATTAACCAGCAAGGAGCCACATGATAATGTGTACTTACTTAAATATATCCAAACTAGGAGCTACCTACCTTAGCGCAAGCCCGTTATACTTAAATCATACATTTGCGCAAATATATATAACCAATATCTCTGAATTCAAATATCATGCAATGTTCAAGACTGGTTACTAACACCATTCAGCGAGCTGAGGGAAACAATGTATTTTTACTTACTCAGTATTCCCCCTCCCTTTCATGCACCTGAATGGTATTACTAAACTGATTGAGCATCTGCCACTATATATATATATATATATATATATATATATATATATATATATATATATATATATTGTGAAGAAATACTTAGAGCCTGGCGACTACAGTTTAAAAATGTATATATGAATAGGCTTAGTGTTTAAGAAATAAATACATTTATTTTACAGTAGAAAAATACAATCAATAACAATAGGGGTAGGGATATCTCAATAATACATAAAAATACGGAGAAATTTCATATATAATGAAGTGCTAAAGGTGACAGAAAAACTGCTAAAACGTATTTAAACGGATAAGAGATAATAAGAGATATTTCATAAAAAGGATAAGATGCACGATATGATAAAAGTAAAAGAAATAGGTGGAATCACTTTGCTTTTAGTGTGGAGAACACAAGAGTTCAGAAGCTGGCACTTTCTGCTTCTGAAGTTCTGAATCTGGGCCTGTGGTGAGCTGCCTCCCCCTCCACACTGCTGGGTCCCTGCACCTTCCAGGGTGGAGCAACACAGCCAGAGGAGAAAACCACAGAGGTCGCTGGAACCCGGATGACAACAACTGTCTCTGGGGCATTGAGTACAGGCTCATTTGTTGGGGTGTATTTTCCCACATGGTGAAGGGTATAGAATAAGTAGTACGTATTGCACTAGGAGGCGCTATTTTCTCACTCTTTTCTGTGTATATATATATAGATGTGTATGGCTACATAGTGTTATGGCCGGAAATTTCCGGGGCATACCACCAGTATGTAGATGTGCGCCAGTGGTGCCCCCAGCTGTGCACCACTGGCGCACCACCTCTAGCGGCACCCACCCATTGCTTTCTCCCATTCCTGTCACTTCCCCTGACCTCCGCACTCTGGCGCTCTGGTAAACGTACGCCAGAGCTCCCCTGTCGCTGCTCCCGCCGGCATTAGCACTGCATCAGTGAACAGGTGGCAGGCCCTGCTTGGGGAGGCACAGCTCGGGGAACTCAGGAGCGCTCGGGAGTTTGGGCGCCTGAGTTCCCCGAGCCGCCCCGAACCTCCCAGAGCGTGGCCTGTCACATGGTCACTGCTGCAGTGTGAAAGGCCGGCGGGGAGCTCTGGCATAAGATTGCAGGAGGGCATAGGCCTGGAACAGAGGGGGAGTGACAGGAGGGGGAAGTCGGGACTGGCTGTTGCCCTTGGGTGGTGAGTATTGCTGGGGCAGGACATACCTGTCCTGGTAGGTTTGTCCTGCCCCAGCAAATTCCACCACTTAAGGGGTTAATGACCTGCATGCTGGGGAGCTATTTTTCACTATATGAATTATATGGGGCAACTGAAGCTGAGTTGGCAAAAATCGCTTAGAAAGTTCTTTGGGATGTGCGCATGCGCCCACGTGGTTGCGCATATACGCGAGCCCTGAAACTGGCGAAATGCAACCACAATTTTCTGAAAAATTAAAAATTGCAAACTTCTTCTATACACAGGTTTAATACTTTATAGTGATGTAATACAGTACATTGCGTGATACACTGGCCATCCAGTGGTGAAACTATGAATTGCAACTTTGCTGCACAGCAAACATCAAAGCACAACATGAAATGAGAACTGATGTCAGGCCAAATTAAGGAGGTCATTTTTATCAGCGGTGGGCACCTGGCTTCCGGGGGTGGGCACCTGATGTAATCAGACGTCAGCTGCCCACACAATCCTTGAAGCAGGACACTGCAGATCTAAGTCAGCAGAGACTGACAGCTTTACAAGCACTAGCCTGGGAATGGATGTTTATGCAAAACATCCATTCACAGTGCGGCGGGGATATTCCCAGTGCAGCGCGGGGCGAGCAGTTGTATGTTACAAGGCTCACTAAGCAGTAAACTAATGCTGCTAAGTGAGCCAACCAGAATGACTTCCTAAG
Source organism: Crinia signifera (assembly GCF_055691185.1). Taxonomy (NCBI): domain Eukaryota; kingdom Metazoa; phylum Chordata; class Amphibia; order Anura; family Myobatrachidae; genus Crinia; species Crinia signifera. Next base: position 168,516,372 of record NC_139217.1, read on the forward strand.
TGCCGTGTCAAGATTTTTCAAGAAAGGTGTATATGGACACATCTGTAGAACCTGATTGGATGCTATGGGCAACATCTTAAGGTGCCCATAGAAATAGGAGCCTGGTGCAATATGTGTGGTGTCCATTTTGTACTAGATCATATCTAGGACCTTATTTTGGTTGACACGCAAAACTGCGAAATTCGCAACTTTGCGTGTAATTTGAATGCCGCCTGCTGCCCGCACAAATGCCTGCCACCCTCTATGGTGTCTTAGATCTGCAGGCTATGTATGGGAAGGGGGCAGGCAGCTGACATCTGAGGATGAGCAGGGGAGCAAATGGACCAGAAAAAGGTCCCAAGTTCAAATCGCTAGAATACATCGCATCTAGTTCAAATAGCACACTGGTTTAGCGTATAACATAAACCAGTGTGCTATTTGAACTAGATGCGATGTAATCTAGTACAAAAATTACTGCCTGCACATACTTTTTGTACTTATGTATCTGAACATCGAACCATGTATATAAAAAATTTAGGTTGTGTATTACCTCACAGTAGTCACCTATTATGACATCTTCATTTGTTTCACCAAGAACACGAAGCTTAAAAAAAAAGAGGTGTAATAATATGATTTTCTGTCTTCTTATGGGGATATGGTTAAAATCCCGACAGGGTCAAAATCCTGAATGGGTCAAAATACCGACAAGGTCAAAATCCCGACAAGGTCAAAATCTCGACATTTAAAATCCCAACAAGGACAAAATCCCGACATTTAAAATCCCAACAAGGTCAAAATATCGACATATACAATGTACAGGTGAAAAAGTCAACATGACTTTCGGTCGACAGGTCGCGAGGTCGACATGGGGTTTTTCACTGTTTTTTTACCCGACATGTGCCGACAGGTGGTATTTCATGCCCTACCATCCACTAGGGCATGGTGGGAGAATAAAATAGTGTGCCGAGCGCAGCGAGGCATTGTGCCCGAAGCATCGCAAGCGAAGCAAGCTAAAATGTTGCCCATGTTGCCAAGGGCATGCGGTTGACTTCCAACTGTGTCCATGTTGACTATGTCGACATTCGGTTAAAAAAAAAACACACTGAAAACCCCCATGTCGACCTTGTTGACTTTTTCACCTGTACATTCTGGATGTCGGTATTTTGACCTTGTCGGGATTTTAATTGTCGGGATTTTGTCTTCGTCGGAATTTTAAATGTCGGGATTTTGACCTTGTCGGGATTTTGACCTTGTCGGTATTTTGACCCATTCGGGATTTTGACCCTGTCGGGATTTTGACCATCGGGATTTCATACCGAATCCTTCTTATGTATCTATCTAAGGGTGGGTAGCCACTAGGGCTAAACTGGGGCAAAGAGGGACTAAGGGAAAGCAATGCTGAGGACAAGGATTGGGTAAGGCTAGATAGCAGCTAGGGAAAGAAGGGGTTAAGGACAGGACGTACTATGGACCTAATTCAAACCTGATCGCATGGCTGGAAATTGTCATAGGGGCCGATAATCGATACACTGTGCATGCATACGGTTCATAGTATGTGTGTACAAGGCCATCCTGTGATGAAAGCCTGCAGCTATTTCTATAAACACGCCATTTGCATGGTGATTGACAGGAAGTAGGCATCTGCTGAGGGTAAGTGGCCATTTCATGGAAGTGCCAAGAAAAATAATTTCCCTTAAACATTATGCCACACACAGTAATGTCCATTACACATTATGCCACTTATCACAATGACCATTACATAATATTTGACACACCGCAATGCCCATTAAACATTATGCCACATACCGCAATGTCCATTACACAATATGCCACACACCACAATGACCATTACATATGCCACCCACCGTAATGCCTATTACACAATATGTGACACTCCTTAATGCCCATTACACATGGGACACAAACCGTAACACCACTTACATGTTACGCTACACACTGTGATGTCCTTACACTATACGCCGCACACCATAATGCCCCTGACCCTATGTGCCACACACCATAATGCCACTAGTTTTATATATGTTTGTGTGTATATATATATATCTATATATATAGATATATATATATATATATATATAGATATATATATATATCTATATATATATATATCTATATATATATAGATATATATATATATATACACATTGTAGGGGCTCTGCACACACTAAATTAACTGATAATAAATAGTGGAGATTTGGTTCATGAATTGATCAATGCATTTAAGCCTGCAGCCCCCTTCACGGGACCCCACTTTTCTGCAGGTCCTAACACTATCGCTGAAAATGGCTACAATACACATAGCTATCGCATCAATGCTTGATTCCAGGCATGCTACCTGGTCTAAAGCTCACAACACACTATGCCAGAGGTTCCCAATCTTTTTTGATTCAGGGCACAATAGAGAATCAGATTTTTTTTCACGGCACCCTTAGGTCCAAAAAAAATGAATTAGATTGGGTTTATATGCGATTCTTAGCGGCAGTTATGTGGTAAAGGGCAGTATTTGCTTCTGTTTGTACACATTCTATGATTGCCAGCCACCAGCACTGGTCTTGCTCATAAATAATTAACCATTAATAATTTGAGTTGGTCCTGGACCACCAAGCCGCGGCACCCCTGCATGTGTCCCGAGGCACCCCAGGGAGCCACGGCACACAGTTTGGGAACCACTGCACTATGCTTTAATATGTGAGCAGTGACCAACACACCTGTCACTAATCATCTAGGGAAATGGTTAACATAAGCTAAGGAATCTAACAGGGTGTGACCGCAATAAGACTAATTTAAAAAATTAATCTAATAAACAATATATACACTAAACATCGGCACTCACCTTTCCTAGTTTTGGGGTGCCCTATGGCTTGTGACCACATTGTTTAAACAGACATTGTAGGGGCTCTGCACTCACTAAATTAACTGATAATAAATAGTGGAGATTTGATTCATGAATTGATCAATGCATTTAAGCCTGCAGCCCCCTTCACGGAACCCCACTTTTCTGCAGGTCCTAACACTATTTATTATCAGTTAATTTAGTGTGTGCAGAGCCCCTACAATGTCTGTTTAAACAATGTGGTCACAATCCATAGGGCACCCCAAAACAAAGAAAGGTGAGTGCCGATGTTTAGTGTATATATATATATATATATATATATATATATATATATATATATATATATATATATGGCGTGGAGAAAAACGCGGCACTCAGAGGTCTTTTTTCAAAAGTGTATTTGGCAAAAAAAGATGACTGACGTTTCAGAGCTCGCGCTCCTTTTTCAAAGTGTACAGGTGAGACAGTGAGGTAGTGTTTCCACTTACCTTAAATAAGGTGTCCTCCGTTCAGATCCGGACTCTGGTTCCCGCCCGCTGGAGACGCCGCGACCCGGAAGTCGGAAGTCGGCCATAGCCGGAAATGACGTGCGGGGAAACGATCTCGCTGCTTGGCTCTGAGACGCAAGCAGTCCGGTCACCATGGTGATCTCCCCAACAATACTTGGTTTGCGTTCCAGCCGGCGGGGAACCTGGAGTTTAATCAGAGCCAGAGGGACACATTAAGCAGTGCATAATACATTATAAACAAGACATTAAATATAATTGATACTTGTGTGTGTTTGGACTTGTGTTATATTCAAGTGGTGTGTATTCAGTAAACAATAATGGGTGAAATAAAATACGTGAAATAAACCAAACAAACTAGTGTAATAACGGTGATCTGAAGGTTGTGACTGGAAAAATGACAAGTGAATGAATAATTAGTGGTGATAGAAGATACTGTGTTATTCTACAGTATTATATTTAAGACGTTAAAAAACAGGATCCCAGTGAAGGACTATATCAGTCAGATTTACTGTATAGCAGAAGTCTCTTACGGCTTCTCGCTATATATGTATTAAACAGCCCCCCTCTTTTTATGTGGGGCATATAATGATCCACCTTTACCTGCTGACAGGCAAGAATAGAAGGACAAGAGGGTTGGTCTAATTAAAGCCTGTGAACTCATGTACTTAATGTTGAAATGTATCATGTGCCAAGTCAATGTTCAATTTGAAGGACTGGGAACTAGATGTTTTTTTTCCAAATGTCCTCCCTATAAAAGGAAACAGTAAAAAATAAAAAATAAAAATAAAAAAATTTAAGAAAAATGAAAAAATGGCAAAAAGGAAAAGGAAGAAAAAATACAAGGTTCATCACAGCAGGGTCCCCAGTGGTAACCGCTCATTCAGGCCTTCAGGTTTAGTTGCCCTCAGGCGGAATATCCATCTGGTCTCTGATCTTAGTAACTGTCCTCCTCTGTCTCCTTCTCTAATTGACTCTGGAACGTGGTCTATAGCCATGTGTTTTAGATCACAGAGCCTATGGTTTTGTATTGCAAAATGTTTTGCTACCGGCTGGTCGTTATCCTTGCCTTCTAAGGCCGCCTTAATGGCCGACCGGTGCATGGCCATTCTTTCTCTCATTGTTCTCACAGTCTTTCCTACATATATCTTATTGCAGGGACATTGGATTACATACACTATGTGCGTTGTTTTGCATGTGAGAACATGTTTGATCACATAGGACTTTTTAGTGATCGGGTGTATGTAAGCTCCTCCTGTCATCATGCTTTCACACGTTGTGCACTTTAGGCACTTGTAGCAGCCATTGGTCTTGGTTAAAAAATGTGTTCTCGGTTGTATATCAGCGAACCCAGTGATGTCACTGTGCACAATGACATCTTTTATGCTCTGCCCCTTGGTATAGCAGAGCATTGGTCTTTTCTTCTTGAGACCATGTAGACTTTTGTCCGTCTTAATGATTGGCCACAAGGCCCTGGTCGCTCTAGGTAACACTGCGCTGCTGGTATTCAATCTGGTTACAAAAGGGATAGTCTCTTCTTGTTTGTTTCTTCTTACATCAGAATTCAACAAAGAATTTCTATCCAGCTGTAATATTTCAACCTTCTGTTGTTGTAATAATGCATTATCGTAACCTCTTTGTGTGAACTTCATGATGAACTCGTCCAGAATATCTGGAAGTAATGCTGGCTCGCTTACGATTCTAGCCGCCCTCAGCATCTGGGATTTTGGTAATGCCTTTTTCAAGGCTATCGGGTGATAACTGTTCACCTTCAACGTGGTGTTCCTGTCTGTTGGTTTGACGAATAATGTAGTTTTTATTGTGCCTTCTTCAATGTTTACTTTCACATCCAGATAATTTACTGATGTTTGAGAGCACTCCATCGTTAATTTTATTGGGGAAGACTGTTCATTGATGTGGGTGATCAGCCTCCTAAGCTCCTCCTCACTCCCCCCCCAGAGCATGAACAAATCGTCAATGTATCTGGTTAGGAGTAGGATTTTGTTACGAGCTAATGGGTTTTCATGGAATAGTTGTTTTTCAGCCGTAAACATGAAGATATTAGCAAAAGATGGGGAGACACAGCTCCCCATTGCGCACCCTGATAGCTGGCGGTAGAACCCCCCATTGAAGAGAAAGTAATTTCTTTTTAATATCAATTTCATTAATTGCATAAATAGAGAGAGATCAAAGGAGGTCATGTTATTTTCAATCATATATATATACACACACATATATACACATACATACATATATATATATATATATATATCTCATCTCCATAATTAAAATAAGCCTTCTGCTATTTACTATCATTCAGAGAGGCAAAGGGAGGGAAGGGCGGGGGGACAGGCTGTAAAACTGTTAACTTACATTGTTCAAGTCATGGCACTGCACTGCTGTACCGCACGCCCCAAACCTAACCCTCAGGACAGCTGCTGTGCTGCCTGCCGGGGAGTCGGGGACCAGACAGAGTCGTGAGCCATTGGAGGAGCTGCCCGTGGTGCAGCTGCCCACCGGCGGCCATCTTGTTTTCTGGCAAAATGCCAGTTTGTGGTGGGTGGCATGGATAGTGGAATTAACAAGGTCGACAGCTGTTACATCGACTAGTGTCATTGTGAACAGGTTTAATAGTGTTTTGCACAGTGCACCCCTATGTACCCCTACACCCTACTAAATCTAGACCCTTTAGCGTCTAAATTCAGATGCCCCCTTCTTTGCGGTTTGCAGGGAGTCTAGATTCAGACGCTTTAGCATCTAAATTCAGGTGCCCCCTTCTTTGCGGTTTGCAGGGAGTCTAGATTCAGACGCTTTAGGGACACCAACTTTGATAGCGGTGTGCCGGGGTGAAGCCCCATTCATTAGCGGTGTGCCGGGGTGTCCACTGTGGAACTACAAGTACCACAATGACCTGTCAGCGCTGGGCAGCTGCTGATAACGTGCATTACATCTAGAGCGGCACGCACTCAATAAACACAGAGTCTGGCAAGCTGCCAAGTTTCATGAGAGACTGTGGGCGCAGTGGCGCCGTGAAACTACACAAGTACCAAAATTAAAAAAAACAGGCCAGAACTAATAGAAAATGCTGCAAGAACTCTTGTGCTCGACTCAGAAACAGGCTGTAAATTTGTGTTTTAAATTCTACGACCCACATGTGAGCCAGCTGGCATAAACGTGCACATAGCTACAGACATTGGCCCACTGAAGTGGTAAGTTAATCTTTATTGCTCTGGAATATTATCATCAGGACAGTGATGTTTTTTTTGTGGAGATAATACTTTTTGGTTATCACTGTAACAGAAAATCACACTTAAAAAGTGTCCTATTGGTAGTTCATTAAATATTAAACTGTATGCCTTTTTGTTGCATTCATTTTTCGTGTCCATAAACAGTCCCTAGAAGTAAATTTGTGAAAAAAAAATCAACACTCCATAAAAGCAGTCCCAAAAAAACTCTGTCAGCAGTGTCCCGCGGTCGGCGGGCAGCTGGGAGGCCCTCTGTCACTTGCTGCTCTGCGTAGTGGTGAATAAATGGTTGGGAGAAAGATGGTCTGGGGACATGTCAGCTCTGTGCATGCCCCCATAGTGGTGAAAAGCCTTTTGCGTGGAAGACACACACAGATATTAGTACTGTAATATTAGATTTTTGTAATAAAATAAGTCACTGGTAAATATGATTTTCATGTGTCATTCAGCAGTAATACAGAACAGCAATTCCAATTCTGGAATGTGAATTAAATGTTCTGTATCAGCCAACTTACTCCCCGGGACTTGGTACGGGATCCCAAAGCTGCTTACAATTGAAAATCTCTTTTTAAAGAAGTACAGTACAGCAAATGTAATAAAGGTGCATAATATAATAACACTACAATATTATTATTATTATTATTATTATTATATCATTGCTACACGCATTCTATTTCTTCATTATTTATTGCTGTCATACAACACTTATATGTATACACCTAAATATCTTTTAATTAGCTTTAAAACAATGGATACCACTTATTTACACAATTATGGTTATAGAACTCCCTTCTAATAGTGATGGAATATACAGGAAATAGCTCATTATCCATATATATTCTGACATCTCAGGTTTAAAAAATTGCATTTATTTTAAACTAGTAAGCACGCTCAAAGCTAATGCTTCGAAAGCTAGTAGATGCACAGTAGTTTCAATTGCTGCCAACAGATGGCAGTGCAAGCCCGCTCTAAGCTAGTAGTTTCACTTGCTGCCAACAGATGGTAGTGTTTCGGAGATACACTAGACATATATAGATGATAGCTATTACTTCAACTAATTTTATACAGATCACAATCTGCAGATACTGTATACAAACAACTGACAGTAGATGGCGCTGAAATACTTTCCTAAAGCCATGATATCATGTAATGGTGCAGTCTTATGTGCAGTCCATTTTACATTATTATATTTGTTGTCCCATAAACTGTAGCAAGTTTAAGGACAAAAAAATATATATATTAAATTATATCCCTTATTTTTTATAATTTCTCCAAAAATTTAATCTGTACAATGTAAATTCTATTATTATTATTTTTTTCGTAATAGTTCTACTTTGTTTACTAAAATAAATGAGCTTCAAACCACCAAATTTGCCATTAAGCAGTTTGAAAATTGAGTCTCACAGAGTGATCGGTTTTAAAATGGCAAAGACACTAACGGCCTGATTCAGACCTGTTCGCACAGCCATTCGCAGTGGACAGCGATCAGTTAAGCCGTCGCCCTCTCCAGTGAAGTACCATCTGGCGAATTTATGTGTCTGCAAATATGTCCGAAATCCTTCATAAAAAGCTCACCATCAAATTATTATTTTACATTGGGCTCAAGTCATCGCAGGCACCGGTAGACTAGGACTTACTTGGCGCTGTCTATCCCTGCGTTTTTTTTGTGTTATTTTTGGCATGCCCAGGATTTTTCTTCAGATACCCATGAAAGGGACGGTGTCCACCCCCACACACACACTGCATATTAGTCACTGTGCGGATGGCTAGTGAACAGAAAAAGTTGCAGGACTTGTTTGCAGCTGGGCATCGTGCACGTGCATTGTGACCAGTATGCATGCGCAGTTAACTGTTCATTTTCGTGACCATGTGAACAGGTCTGAGTCATGCCCTATGATTTGACAGAAAAATGCACTTTTGTAATATCAGCCATTTTTGATAGGTTGGTACCTATTGGTACCTTGAGACCACCTCACAAGCATTATAAAAGGCTGCACACTTCCTGGGTTAGAGAGAAGTTAAGAGTGAGTAAGTTAGTTTCCAATTGCTATTCCAAATGGTGTTTGGTGTATTTCTCTTTTGTTGGGCTTTATTTTCGTAGTAAGCTGACACTTCCCAGCGGGTTGGAGGTGAAAATATATAGCAGCACCCAAACTTTGTGTAAAGCCTGGTGTGAGAGCCGCTTTAACTTTTTTTTAGAGGTTGCCTGGAGTTTATATAGCTGTAATCCTGCATGCTTTCATATTGTTTTATCCTTGGTCTCCAACCTCAGCCTTTCTTTTTCTTGACTCTTGGTTTTTGAACTTTGCTTTGCAAAGTTCAAAAACAAAGTTCAAAAACACTTTAATCTGGGCCTAATGCCAGGTCCATCTTTGTTATGGGGTCCAGGCCTACTCAGCTTTCTACAGCAGAACATGATGTGAAGTGGGCTTAACGTCTGGATCACACTTACTTGGGCTTTACTCGTGGGCACTATCAGTAATCTGGGCCTAGTGCCTAGATCACTTTACTTAAAGAGAGGCTCAGCTCTTTCTTGATTGCCTAACTTGACATGCTGGAGTGGTCTGGGCCTTGTGTTCAAATCACTCTAATTGTTATGGCCTCTGGATTAAGCCTGCCTACTTAGGGACACTGAGCGACCTGGGCCTAGTGGCCAGATCTGAAATCTCCTGTGGATAGGGCACTTGAAGTCAACAGGTCCTAATGCCCTCTTTTACTCCTGGTCTAATGCCTGCCTGTTGTGTGACATAGGCAGGCATTAGTTGGGAGCTTTACTACCCCTTTTGTATTCCACCACTAGCAGCACTCTCTGTGTCTTTTGCCATGGGCTCAATGCTCAGCTGCTGACTGATATTCAAAGGCTACACCAACTGTCTTCTTACTTGATATGACTAGCTTCTGACCTGACCACTGGAGCTCTTCACTTTTTCTGAACACCGCCACTAAACTTGACCTTTCCACCTGGCAGCGCCTGACGAACAGGCCGAGCTATGAAGTGGCCACCATCTTTAATTGGCTGCCACCTGTGAGCAGTGATCGGCTTGTGGGAAGCACCACTACCATCTGCAACTGTATTTCTTGTGCTGGGATCATCATCTGACCCTTGATCTTAGCGCTGTCTGCTACATCCACATTGCTGAGGCACATTGCCACATGCACATCCATTTTGTCACTGGGTGTGGTATAAGATAATATTGACATTCATCATGCAAACAGTGATGAAACATCGACATGTGCAAATGTCAACATATTTTCCCTGGTGGGCCAGAGATTACTTACCTTCTCCCAACACCAACAGCTGTGTTTTCCAGATCCTGCTGGTCATGTGGCTGTCACTTATGGCTGAGTCGTCTCATGGAGTGGTGAGTATACCTGCTTTATTCCAGTGAGTATACCTGCTTTATTTCAACAATGATCCCTAACCCTTTGTAACCATTTAGTGTCTGCCCCCAAATAGTCTAACCATGACTGCTCCCTATCTCTTAACCTCCTGCCCACAACCTAACCCTAATGTCGACATTTCTCATATTAACAGTCTGGGAATGTCATGTCATATGAACAAAGTTGACATCATAACTATCAACATTGTGATGTTGACATGATTTTCGACATTAATAATATCAACCTAATAACTACATCCAAAATAGTATTTAGTGGGTCATAATTTGGCTTTTGGCTATTTCAGTTCTACACACTCAAAGTATTCCTACTATGCGTGACTGAGAAAGTCTAGATTTCTGTTTTAGAAGCCAACAGTTTTCTTTTATTACATATGACTGTATGCTGTGGTTGTCTGTATCTTTTATATTGGTCCAGAAAATTTACGGACAGGTGGTAAACTGGCATCTGCATTGATCGATTAGGAAGTAAGAAACACTGGCACATGCCACAACATTTAAATCACAGCTTGGCTGTGTCTGAAACATATATAAGAGATATGTTTTGGGTTAATACTTTTACTCTGGAAGTATGTATCTCTTTAACATAGTGGATACATTAACTGTAATCTCAGGGCTCCTGTGGGGTGAATACCAGGCTTGGCACAGAGTTGTTATTCCTTTAATGACCAAATTGCATACAACTAGCAATTGAAAAGGAAAGATAAAACACATTCTGCTTATCTCCATAGTGGGATTGTGTGCTAATTTATTCCATTGATCATGTTCTGCGTGAAAAAGGGATGTGGAAACCAGAAAATATTAAGCCTTGCTGCTACCTGTATAATAAATTATTTTAAAAATCACAAGGACACAATGTAGAAATCAGCTATATGCGCCAATGTGAGCGAATAAACATTCTCAAAAAGTGATGGGATGCAAAATATGTTGGTGCCCTATAAAAAATCCTAAGAATTGTTATATAGTATTCTTTGAAATTAGCCCAGCAAGTGGACACCCTTCCAACAAGATACAACTTTCTTACCTACACATGCTAATTAAATGTAATCAGAAATTAATTAAAACCTTTGTTTGCAACTATGATGCATTGTTATAACTAAGCTAAATTGTGGTTATACAAATCTTCTGTATTTACATACAATGTTTACTGAAACATTTATTTTTTCTACATCTGGTTGTCCAGACAAAGATAGTTTTACATCCATTACATACATTGGCAGAGGCACCACTGGGTGTGGTGAGAACCAGTGTGTAATCTGCACTAACACCCCAGCTGCCCAAAAAGTGGATGTGACCTAATGGAGTGGGGTGTGCTCTCATGTCTGGGGACATGTCCATCATCCCTGGAGATGCTGGTTTCCCCAGGAGACTTGGCTGTCTGCAGTGTCAGTTCATTATCTGTGACAGGTGGTAGTATGGGATGCCATGATGAGGAGGTATGACTTCCAGGACAAAGAAGAATCTGATATACTTAGGACACTTCCAGAAGGTTCTGCAAGCCAGTAGATGGACTCTTCAGAGCATCTGTTACAAGGTGCTGTTTCTGGTACCCTATAAGTCAAATACAGGTGCCACAGGAGAATTATGGTGCCGCCAGGTTATTTCCAGGGTGATGGCACTACTTGTCCACCACTAGTTAAGGACCTTACTAGTTGTACAGGAAATCAAATGAAACTATGTAGCTATGCTTTTTTTAGTAATCCAGAATTGACTCACTCTACAGAACAGAAACACTGCTCAGTGTGGCAAGTACATTAGTCAACATTATTATTATTATTATTAACAGTTTATTTTATATCGCACACATATTCCGCAGCACTTTACAGAGTATAGTTGAACATTCACATCAGTCCCTGCCCCAGTGGAGCTTACAATCTATATTCCCTACCACATGTACACGCACACACAGACATTCTAGGGTTCATTTTATTGGGAGCCAATTAGCCTACCAGTATATTTTTGGATTGTGGGAGGAAACCGGAGTACCCGGAGGAAACCCACGTGAACAGAGAATATACAAACTTTGCACAGTTAGGGCCATGGTGGGTATCAAACCCATAACCTCAGCACTGAGGCAGTAATGCTAACCAGTACACCGTCCGTGCTGCCCACACCATGACAAAATTCAAAATGCTGGCAATTATATGTTATTTTATGTTATACCAGGTCGCTGACATGTTCATAATATCAACATTTCAAATACCAACATGTTAAATTTGTACATTCTGTAGAATGCTATGTACGGAGAGGGTTAAGGCCCACACACGCTGGGCAATTTTGAGCCGAAAGCAGCTCAGTTTTGTCGTTTGAGCTGCTTCCAGCTCAAAAGCCGCCCAGTGTGAGCAATAGCAAGTGAGGACAGACAAAGCACCTGAATATGGGAGACTAAGGGCCAGATGTATCAAACTTCAGAAAATTATAAAATGGAGAATGATAAACAGCCAGCTCCTAACTGTCATGGTACAGGCTGGGTTTGAAAAAGGAAAGGTAGGAGGTGATTGGCTGGTTGTTTATCCACTTTATCACTTTTTGAATCCTATCAATCTGAATTTGGCCCCAGCCCGATGGTTGGGGTTTGTGCACGCACATGGGCATTTCTGCACATGTGCTAACCCCCTCAGCGAACAGCTTTGGGCAGTTACACACTCGCCAGGCCGTTCGTTGCGGGGAAGGAGGGCCAGAGGTGGGGAGAGGTAGACACAGGGCTGTACCAGAAAAACCCAATGCCTGCCGGGTGGCCAGCGGCTGACATCACAGGACATCAGCGCCGCCCCCGCTTTGGCGGACACCAAAGGCAATAAAAGTCAGTTCAGACTGACTTTTATTTCCAAAGGGGAGAGAAATCATTCAATGATCTGCAACCATCAAATGATTTCTCTCTCCTTCAGCCACATCCGAGAGGTTGTGTTTGCGTACACCCCCTCGCATGGTACCGAGGGGATTTAGCGGCAGTAGGGGCAGACGTTCGGCCGGGGGCTGCAAACGACAGCTTCTTAGCAAGCCTTGCTGAATCAGGCCCTAAGCCCAGAATTAGAGTTGTACACAGTGTAAAGGACGGCTCATTTCAACCACCTGAAACGTAAAGCTGCAAGGCTGGGGAAGGCTGTACACTATAATAACAAAATATCAGGCTGGTAGCCAAATGTAAAAGCAAGTAATACAAATGAATCATTGCACCAGAGCACAGGAATGAGGTGTTAGAATAACCATGACCACTATGCACGTTTATAGCAGAGTCTCTTACATACAGGATTTGTCATCTGATACAGGGTAGTGTGCATGACTTCTAAAGTGCTCGCAAATCTACAGTACAGATGTAGCGCCACTCATCCAGTGCCAGGGTTCCCCAGACCACCCCCACTGGCGAGTGGACGCTACATCTGAGTGGGGCGCACTTTCCCGCCTGTCTCCGCTTCAGGGAGATGGGCAGGGTTAGATGGGAAGGGGGAGGTGGGGGACGGCGACGAGGCAGCGGGGGACCCCAGGGGAGCTCTGGTTGAAGGGAAAGCAGGTGCGTCTTCTGCATGCACATCCACTTCTGGCGGCTGGGGAATCCACTGCCAGCCCCTGTAAAGATATGAAGCACTCCTCAATCTCTGCTGACTTAGACTTGCAGAGTCCTGCTCTGATAACAGGGCTTGTGGCTGATGTCTTGTGATGTTAGCGGCCTGCCCCTGTCAGGCAGGTTGTCACCTGCATTTGCATGGGTACGCCCAGCGTTTTCCTGGGCATTTTGGTGGGTACACCCAGGAAACACAGGGAATTCCCCCTGCCCAACTCCTTCACACACACACACACACACCCCTCCCTGTGCGAGTGCCAAACAGACAATGCAAGTCTCCGAAGACGCCTGCACATGCGCATAAGCGAATATGCACATGCGCACAGCTTCATTGTTGGTCTCCCGTGCAAACACCAGAATCGGGGCCAATATCAGACCTGAATCAGGGCCAATGTACCTGGTTGCTGTTTGCTCGTGTGAAATATTCTGGGATATTGCTGGCAGCGTGAAAGAGATATTATTCTACACTGCAATTTTACTAAACAGATTGATTTCACAAGAATCACATTTAATTAACATTGCAGATAAACCATGCATATTATGGAAAATGCTTCAGTTAACTATTCACAGATCTCATGCCCGAATACTTCCCTTAGATACATGTTAGTTATTCATTGCTGCTCTAGTTGAATTTGCTAAAATGGTAAAACAACTCATCAGATGTTATAACTAATAGGGCCTACACACATCCCGATTTTGGCCAGAGATATAGCATGCCAGATTTAGCATAGCAGATTTCCTTTGAGCACAAAATCATCTATATTGCTTAGAACGTGCAAAATGTGCCTCAGTGATTCTGCTTAGCGATTTAAGCATGCCAGATTGACACCACACAAAAGGCACCCGATATGCAGGGTCTTGCTAAACGATTTTGCTAGATTGATGGGACATGCTCATTCTTCATCTTAATGCGATTTAGACGCGCGGGGCCGCGCATCTATATCGGTTTAGCCCCCACACACACACCGATGTATGCTTAGTTTCTAAGCGACCTTGCTAAATCGCTTAGAAAATGGCACAAAATCGGCATGTGTGTAGGCCCCATTACACTGGACATACAGCAAAAACTTGGTATTTGACTTTGACCTGGTTGGCTCTGTGCTTTCCTACTCACATGTCACTATCAGTTACTCTGGAATTAACACACAATGGGGCAGATGTACTAACCAATGTTAAATGCAGAAATACACTTAACACTGGTTAACTGGGGGGGGGGGGGATTACATCATCCTTAATGTATTACTAGCGCACCTAACATGCGCTAGTGCTAGCCTGCCAAGTTACGCTCGGCGGGGCTGTCCCCTGCAATCCCCCCAGTGATTAGCGGCCACGGCGATGTATTGACAGCCGCCCAGGTGTTGAATTGCTCTGGCTGCTTTTGCCAGCTCAGGGCTAGCGTTCTACTATCCCCACTGCTGTGACAACACTAGCCCTGCTGCTGGCTCTGGGCTGCACTGGAGATCTCGCAATAAAAGCGAGATCTTGCACATGCCCATTAGAGCCTGCCGGGGGGGAGCACTAGTGCGCATGCACAGGGATGCCGGGGACGCTGATAAGGAGAGCCGTTAACGCTGGGCATAAAGGCTCTCCTTATCGGCTGGGGGTGGGGTAATACATTCGGCCGCAACGGGTGCCCACTTCTCCACGTTATTCTGGAGAATCGGGATCCATTGTTTTAAAAACATTCGGGGCAGATTGATACAGATTCTGCCCCAATATTTCCTAAGAAGAGTCCAGTACTTGCTTATGAGCCTGAGACTGTGTAGCTCCTCCTTAAAATCCCCTTTCTTTACATCCTACTACATGTTCCTATCTGCCACAATAAGCTACTCAGTCAGTGTGCGCTATGTGCAAAGCACGCACAGGCTGGCCTGCCTCACATCCACCTATTACTCTGCGGATGGAATACACTCTTCCCGCCATCCCGGCATACTGTTTCCCAGGCGGCCGGTCTAGCGATGCGGGTGCTGCAGCCGCAAATTAGCAAGTTAATACAGCGGCCCTGCAGCGGGACTTGGGTCTGTGGGTGCTCATCAAATTCAGTGGGTGCTCGGGCCCTTGAGCACCCACAGAATCGACACCTACTGTATGGTTTCACGTGTAATATTCTCAATTTCATAACATTCCCAGGGACGCTAGAGCATACCTCCCAACTTTTAGGTTATGGAAGGAGGGACGCAGGCACACACCTTCGGCGTGTGCTCGAAATTAGTGGGCAGGGCTCACCAGGAAAGGAGACGGGGCCTATAATCGTGTTGTCCCGCGAGGCCATGCCCCCGTTTTGATGCTGTGGGGGCATGGCCCAGAGGCTCTGGGAGCCTCTAGCCATGCCCCAGGCCCTCTGGCTGGCAACTGACAGGGGGGACTCCCAACTGCCCCCCCCCCTGCGGGACACTGCCATCGAGTAAGGGACGCGGAAACATCCCCAAAAAATCCGGACATTCCCGCGGTAATTGGGACAGTTGGGAGATATGCTAGAGTATGTAGACCACTACTTGCCCTCATAGCCATTAGACTACAGGTGGGAAAGATACGTCCCATGAGCCAATACTAGCAATGAAAAGCAGCCCAACTCGGCTTGCAATTGTGCTGCAGGAGGCTTTTTCAGTCACCCAGATTCCAGCCTCCTGCTGTAGTGCTGGGAGACTTTGAAGTGCCTGGCCAGGACTACATCTCCCAGGGTGCACATGGGGGAAAGCAACAGGCCTGTCTCCATCTTCTCTGGGATAGCCTGCAGTGAGGGGACGTCACAGCAAGGCTGTGGGGAGACTACAAGTCCTGGCGTGCTGTGTGCGGCCAATCAGCAGTGACTGGCATGACATCTCCAGCCGGCGGCCTGAAGTTCCGCAGCACGGAGAACCCAGCAGCGGGGATTAACCGGCAAAGCTTGCTTTCATATCCGGCCAGACCCCACACAGCGGATGGGACTGTCAGACTATTAAAGGTAGGAAAGGACTTTTCTTAAACGCTCAGAACTGTAAACATTGTTTCATAGAATGTAGTAGATAGTAAAAGGTTCCCCCTAGCAACAAGCATGTAACTCCCCCTAGCAACGAGCATGTAACTCCCCCGTGGCAATGAGAATTAAACTCTTGGCAACAAGCATGTAGTTATTACTTATGTTGCATAATATGTAATAGGAATTACGGTGTATAGTATTATGTTGGGTGGCATTATGTGTAATGGGCATTATATTGGCATTATGTGTAAAGGGCATTATGGTGGGTGGAATCATGTGTAAAGGGCAATTTTTGTCTGAGTGCACGTCGTGATTGGAGCTCCGTCATGAATTTTGGCTCAATCCGGGTGGTATAATATGCATTTTGGATCATTCTGTGTGGCATAATGTGAATTTTTACTTATTCTGTGTAAAGGTTGGCTTATTCCGTGTGGCATAATGTGATTTTGGCTTATGCCGTGTGGCATAATGTTTAAGGGGCAAGATTAAGGGTGTCTACTATTGTATTAATTGTATTAATTTTCCACAACATTCTACCTCCCTCCAACAACAGCTCTCACTAATTTCTACATTTACCTCTCCTGACTCTGCTGTTTCCCACCTCTACCTGACTCTTGAAACAG
This sequence comes from Crinia signifera, assembly GCF_055691185.1. Taxonomy (NCBI): domain Eukaryota; kingdom Metazoa; phylum Chordata; class Amphibia; order Anura; family Myobatrachidae; genus Crinia; species Crinia signifera. The sequence goes on from NC_139217.1 coordinate 168,533,498, forward strand.
CCCTTGATGAAGTGGCTCCAGCTACCCATTATACCCCACGTAGGCTTAGATGCCAAACGTGGCACTCTAAAACAACAAGAAAACTACGAAATCAGTCACGTAAAGTAGAACGCCAATGGCGTAAATCTCGTAATATGACTGATTTCCTCACATATAAGACTAGCTACCACTCCTACTGCAATGCTTTGGACACGGCCAAACAAACTTACTACCAATCTCTCATCTCTTCTCATGCCACCAACCCTAAGTGACTTTTTAACACCTTTAAGTCTCTTCTGTATCCTCCCCCTCCTCCCCCACCGGCTACCATCAGTGCACAAGAACTTGCCTCCTACTTTAAGGACAAGATTGATAAAATCCGAGATGAAATGGTATGCTCCACAACCTCTAACCCGCTTTCTTCCACACCTGAACCCTCTGGCACTTTCTCTTCATTTGAGCCCACAAATGAAAAGGAAGTATCCGCACTCTTCTTATCCTCCTACTCTACTACCTATCCTCTTGATCCTATACCTGCACAAGTCATTAAAAATCTATCTCCTGTGCTTATTCCAACCTTAACTAAAATCTGCAATCTCTCTCTTGCTACTGGTACTTTTCCGTCTCTGCTCAAACATGCAGTGATTACTCCCATTCTTAAAAAAACACAATTCTGACCATAACTCTCTCTCTAACTATCGTCCTATCTCTCAGCTCCCATGCCTCTCCAAGCTACTCGAGAGGCTTGTCTACTCTTGCCTCACAAACTTTCTTAACTCTAACACCCTATTAGACCCGCTTCAGTCAGGCTTCCGCTCTCAACACTCCACTGAGACAGCACTGACTAAAGTGGTGAATGATCTGGTAACTGCTAAGTCTAAAGGCCATTACTCACTGCTTATTCTTCTAGATCTTTCTGCTGCATTTGACACTGTGGATCACACTCTCCTTTTACAAACACTACACTCCCTAGGTCTTAATGATACAGCCATTTCCTGGTTCACATCTTACCTATCTGATCGCTCTTTCACTGTTCGCTTCTGTGACTCTACTTCCTCTTCACTACCTCTGTCAGTCGGAGTTCCGCAAGGCTCAGTCTTAGGTCCTCTGCTTTTCTCAATCTATACCTCCTCACTTGGCAAACTAATCAGCTCTTTCGGATTTCAGTATCACTTATATGCAGATGATACTCAAATCTATCTATCAACCCCAGAGTTGTCACCAGTGGTTTTGGGCCGAGTCTCTGAATGTCTCTCTGCCATCTCATTTTGGATGTCTTCTCGCCAACTCAAACTCAATATTTCCAAAACATAATTACTTATATTCCCATACTGCACCAGCATATATCTCTGCACTTATCACAAAATATCTCCCATCTCGACCACTCCGCTCTGCACAAGATCTGCGTCTCTCTTCTGCACGGATCACTAGCTCCCATGCACTATTACAAGACTTTTATCGGGCTGCTCCCATCCTATGGAATGCCCTTCCACGCACAATAAGACTCTCCACTAGCCTCCAAACTTTCAAGCGTCCCCTGAAAACACACCTCATCAGGCAAGCCTATCATATTTAAGTTCTACACGCATCATATTTAAGTTCTACAGTTCAGGTCCTGATGAAGCTGGTGGCGACACGCGCGTTGACCAGACACACTTAGTGTGTGAAATATCCTCATGTCCCTTTCCCCCATGAAATGTATTTTGATTGATGTATAGGGCGTTACAGTATCCACTCACAGAGGGCGCATCTGATAGGAACCATGGGGTCAGAACCTGACGACGGTCTCCCAAGACTCAGATGTTATTACAGCACGCCAGTGCAAATACAGCACCCGACCGGTGCGTCCCTCTGTTAGGCGCAGTGTCAGTGACGGAGCGCGACACGGGTCTGCGAGTTGGAGAACCACAGCCCCACCATTGACTGTGATCTCCCCGCAGACACAGATGCGCTACCAGCACAGCCGGGAACAGTGGCATACGTACAAGCCACTTTCCCTGCGGAGATGAACTACACAAACGGCGGAGAACACTAACAGCCGATTTGTGTTCCCAATATCAGATCTAACGGGTACACTTTAGATGTAAAACACGGCATGTGTACTACCAGCCGGCCCCGTAGTTTGTGATTATTTAAGACTGTGCTACACACTGCGCAATATCTGTGCAGATACTTGACGGCACCCCATTTTCTGATGTTTAAAAGGACCTAACAGACATATTTACTTCGCTGTCCTAATTTATCTGCACAGTTCTTGGGAGCAATCTGTGTTATAAACTAATATTAAACAAAAGTAACTTATTTAAGTGAAAACTGTAACAGATCTGTTTATTTTATGAGTGGGTACACACTGTAAGATTTACAACAACACGCACCTAATCTAGCAATTATACTGGGAACAGGACATTGGGGTTCAATTTGAGAGGATCTATATCCCCTCTTTTAAAAACACTTTGTTTCTTCCTCTTTGCCTCTTTGGCAATTGTTTTTATATGTCACAAATCTTAAAATAAACAATTAAAGGTTACATTTTATTAATTTTTCTTGTCCTAACAGTGCATCACGTACATAACAGTCTTCTCTTCCCTTGTTATTGCTCAAATTACTGTTGAAGTGACAGCACACCCCACATAATAAAGTCTATGAATATTGATTGAAAACAAGGGGTTACCTTATAAATACTGCCAGTGCGATTGTTCATCCCCCTCTTTTTGAGCAGCAATCTGGCCAATTAAACACATCCACCACAGGTAGCGTACCAAACCTAAACCTGTTTCCGTGACATGATGTTATCACCACTAATGAATTTCAACTGCTGATGCAGAATTTTTACAGCCCATTTTTTTCAAGGTCCTTAGAGCAAGTACTATCGCCATTAAAAATAAAAAAAAACGTTCTGAAAGTGAGTGGAGGGAGTGATAAAAAAAAATAGCTGGTATGACCACAGTTCTACTCAATAAACATGCAAATAGTGAATGATGCTAAACTAAAGAATCCGTAACGGCCTGTCTGGGTTTTTTTTGTCAGTGTTATAGAAGCTAGCTTGGTAAAAAAAAAAAAAAAACATTTGTATTTATTGAATGAATGAATGAATGAATGATGACAACACACACAGTGGTCAAGTATACAATATTTTTCCAAGATCAGAACATAAATATAAGAAACAGAGGCTACTGTATTACAATTATTGTAGTCACAACACAGACTAGTCTCTGTAGTAGGGTATATGATAGACACAACAGAACGTCCAAAAACACAAATTTAAAAAAATCCCACAGGATTAAATTTGCAAGCTTCTAATTAAAATAATAAATGCAATATGTATTTTGGCATAAATATTTATATTTGGGGGGATTATTTATAAAAGGTGCAGGTTAGGGGAGTCACCTTGGCAGGTATTGAAGAATCCACAAAGTGAAGATGAAACTGCATTCTACTCAGCACAATTTGCAATGAAGGTAACTGAATGTGGTTTGGTAGGAAGCTGTTGTGCATCGCTATGAAAATCGGAAGCTTTTGCTGATTAAAATAATATGCAGCATGCCTATATTCTGAGTGTCATATTGAATGTATACACATAAAAAAATGTTACAGTGTAACATTATTTGGTATGTACATACTGTAAACATACTGTAAATTATAGCCATGCCGTCAATTAGACATTCATCAATGTTTTTCGAGGAACATTCTGGTACAAAGAACGTGTTCTACTCAATGACCCTCCAATATTTTTCGAATAATTTCCTTCTGCACATGTACACCAGCACAATATCTGATTACATCTATAAGGCTCCTCTGGATTTGTAGATACTTATATTCTTTCATACATATATGATGTATATTGTATTGTACTTGCTATTTTGAATTTTTTTGAAGCTTTGACCATATAAAAAAGTAATATATATATATATATATATATATATATATATATATAGCCATTCTGCATATTATTGTATGCGATTGTATTTCATAACAAATAATGTTAGCTTAGAGGGCCCTGATTGTCTGTCTTTTTATGAAGACAAATTTAAATAACCCCTGCAAGGTGGCTAACCACTGAGCCACCTTGCAGCCAACATTAAAACATTATTTGCAATAATGCTCCATTTTATTGAATGTTAAGTTAATTAACTTAACATTCAATAAAATGGAGCATTATTGCAAATAATGTTTTCATTTATTAAGTTACAACTTATTTATTAACAATAGGATCTTATTTTGTATATTTCCAGGTGCTGTGGTATTTCGTTGTTAAAGTATGCAGGGTGATTGCCTTCATCTACAGCATTTGTTGCTCAGCTTCAGTTGTAGTTATTTTTTTGATGTTCAGTTTCATCTTTATCTTCAAGAGCCAGACTGAAGAGCTCATTAAGGGAATGCCATGGTTGTGGATAAAGAGGATGATTTGCTTTCTTTATTATTCACCAAGTCACACTACAATGATTATATCTCAGAGATCTCTTTAATCTCTTTTAATAGTTAGTGGACATTTAGAAAGTTAATTTCAACTAGGAATGTGCACCGGCCACTTTTAGGCCCTTATTCTAATCGGCTCGGTACGGCCCGCGTGCGGCCGTACCGCCGATGTTTTCTCTCTGCACATGCGCAGAGGTCACTCTGCGCATGTGCAGGGGAATTCTCCGTGTTAAAAATTTAGACGCCGCAAAGGGGGCGTATAGGGGCGTGAGGGGCTTCATCCCCTCATTTCCCTATGTGTACGCCCCGCGTTTCATGGGCGTTCCCATGCAAACGCGGGGCGTACGCATGGTAATGAGGGCATGACGCCACTCATGGGGGCGGAAAGCTGACGTCGGCGGATGTCAGCTTTCAGCCCCCATACAAGCTACCACACGGACGATTGTCCGTGTGGTCTCAGCTTGCGGGAGCTGCCGCGGCGTGCGGTCCTGCCTTCGATGGTCGTCGACCATCGAATGCAGGGGGCAGCTCCCAGCATGGTGGAGGCGTACGCCTCCACCATTTTCGTGCGGTTCGCCAGCCGTCCGTGTACGGACGGCCGTGGCGAACCGTATGGTGGGCGGGGATTCGTCTGGTGCGGTCGGAGCCGCATATGCGGCTCGACCGCACCAACCAGAATAAGGGCCAGAGTGAGACATTTACTAAGATTCTACTTCACATGTGATGTTGCTTTGGGCAACCAATCAGATCATGTCTACTATCTTTTAGAGGGTGCTAAATAAATAAGAAGTACATTCTGATTAGTTGCCCATAGCAACATCACTTGTGAAGTAGAATACACATCTTAGTAAATTTCCCCTTTAGTGTTTTGTAAAACGTATATTTTGCATCTGTTCCAAAACACCACCCTTCAGTGTCTTAGATCTGTATTTTATTTTTTTTGCATCTACGTTAAACCTCAATTTATTTCCACTCATTTCCAGTCTATACTGAATACCTCACACCTTACAATGTTGTCTTTAGGCCAAAATGTTGCACTGAGGTAGCTGGAGCGACACAAGTGGGCGGCACAAACACATGGCCCATCTAGGAGTGGCACTGCAGCAGCAGACAGGATGGCAGTTTGAAAAACTAGTCCCCAAAGAGCACATAATGCCAAAAAAAAGAGGTGTAAGATGGAATTATTCTTGAGCCCTCCCACCCACCATTTTACTTAAACAGGTCATACACACTGTCTTTAACAAACCAATCATTTCTGCGACAGGGTCTGCCACACGACTGTGGTTGAAATGATTGGTTTGCTTGGGCCTCCACAAAAAAAGTGGCAATTCATCTCTCCCTGTACAAACCGGCTCTACAGAGGCAAAATTACGTCCTCATCCTCCAATTCCTCACCTCCTTCATTACATCCTCATCCTCAAAGATTATTAATTTGTCCCCGCTGGAATCCACCATTACAGGTCCATCTTTAGTCTCTTCGTTGAAGAATTAATAATTCATTTTGATGAACATCATCTTCTCCACATTCTGTGGAAGAAACCTCCTATGCCGCTCGCTGACCAGGTTCCTGGCTGCACTTAAAAACTCTTTCGGAGTACACACCGGAGGGGGAACAATTCAGGTAAAATAGAACCAGTCTGTACATGGGCCTCCAAACTGCCTTTTTTCCTGCCAGTACAGGAACGGACTGTCTGACATGTGTACTTGGATGCTGTCAACAGAGTAATCCTCCACCATTTTTTTCAATTGTGACAGCATCATATGCAGTGACAGTAGACATGTCAGAAATCATTGGCAGGTCTTTCAGTCCTTCTGTGTTTTTTTTTGTTTTGGATCTGTATTTTAAAAAAAAACATCAAAATTACAGAATTTGGGTTTTTGTTCCTACATTATTATTAACCTAAATAACATTAAGTTCCACTCAGTTCCAGTCTATACTGAATACCTCACACCTCACAATGTTGTTGTCAGGCCAAAAGGTTGCACTGAGGTAGCTGGATGACTATGCTAAGCGACACAAGTGGGCGGCACAAACACGTGGCAAATCTAGGAGTTGCACTGCAGCGGCAGACAGGATGGCAGTTTGAAAAACTATGCCCCAAGGAGCACATAATGCCCCCCAAAAAAGTGTTCCAAGATGGAATTGTCCTTGGGCCCTCCCATCCACCCTTTTGCTTAAATAGGACATGCGCACTGTCTTTAACAAACCAATCATTTCAGCGTCAGGGTCTGCCACACAACTGTGGCTGAAATGATTGGTTTGTTTGGGCCCCCACAAAAAAAGGAGCAATTCATCTCTCCCTGTAGAAATCGGCTCTACAGAGGCAAAATGTTATCCTCATCCTCCGATTCCTCACCCCCTTCGGTACGTACATCCTCATCCTCACAGATTATTAATCCATCCCCACTGGAATACACCATTTTGAAGAACATAATCTTTTAATTTTGAAGAACATAATCTTTTACACATTTTGTGGAAGCAACCTCCTATGCAGCTTGCTGACCAGGTTCCCGCCTGAACTTAAAAACTCTTTCGGAGTACACACTGAAGGGGGGAAAACTAAGGTAAAATATAGCCAGTTTATACAGGGGCCTCCAAACTGCTTTGCTGCAGTACCATTGGACTTAATGGCAGCACTAGACAGCACAGCACCACTGCATTGGACTTATACAGCACTAGGACACCAGCACTGGACAGCACAGACCGCCAGCACCAGCAGCAGACAGCCCAGTACCACAGCTTCCCAGAGAGACACAGAGACACAACCTCCCTGAAACCTCTCCAATGCCGAAGTGAATATGGTGGTGTTGAGGGGGATTTATATCGAGTTCGGATCTCACAAGAATCTGATGCCAGGATGATGATGTTTTGCCTCGTTCTGTGAGCCGTGCAGTTCGGATCCCTGTCGTTCGGTAGCATCTGGATTTCAACACATAGGGGGGAATTTACTAAGATGTGTATTCTACTTCATATGTGATGTTGCTATGGGCAACCAATCAGAATCTACTTATTTATTTAGCACCCTCTAGAAGAAAGTAGACATGACATGTGAAGTGAAATACACATCTTAGTAAATTTACCCCATATTGGGGGAAATTTACGAAGATAGGAATAAGACTTCACATGTGATGTTGCTATGGGCAACCAATCAGATCCTGTCTACTATCTACTAGAGGGTGCTAAATAAATAAGTAGATTCTGATTGGTTGCCCATAGCAACATCACATGTGAAGTCTTATTCCTATCTTCGTAAATTTCCCCCAATATGGGGGAAATTTACTAAGATGTGTATTTCACTTCACATGTGATGTTGCTTTGGGCAACCAATCAGATCATGTCTACTATCTTCTAGAAGGTGCTAAATAAATAAGTAGATTCTGATTGGTTGCCCATAGCAACATCATATGTGAAGTCTTATTCCTATCTTAGTAAATGTCCCCCATTGTATCATTGATAGTGAATGCAGGAACTCCTAGTGAATTGGACCTTTTAGTTAGCAGGTGGCCTAATTTCCAGTTCCTGCTGTAGTGACATCTGTTCATAGATGGAACATTACAAGTGAAAAAATTATCATATCCAAATTCTCAACTTGCTTTCTGCAATGTGAAATGTTTGCAAATAGTTTTAGTGATTGCTTAGACAGATGTACATTTTAAAGGCATATAAATATTATTATTATTATTATTATTACCAGTTATTTATATAACACATACATATTCCACAGCGTTACGCAGAGATAATATTGGAACAGTCACATCAGTCCCTGCCCCAGTGGAGTTTACAATCGATGGGGTACAGTATATTTATTAAGCTCAGTGAAGTGATAAAGTATATGTTCTTTCTCACCGGCCAATCAGCTCCTACCTGTCATTTTTCAAACCAAGCCTGTAACTTCACAGTTAGGAGCCGTTTGGCCGGTGATAAAGTACCAGCCACATTTCACTTCACCGAGCTTAATAAATCTGCCCCTATATTCCCTACCATATGTACATGCACACACACACAGACATTCTAGTGTTAATTTTTGTTGGGAGCCTAGTAACCCACCGGTATATTTTTGGATTGCGGGTGGAAACTGGAGGAAACCACACAAGTACGGTGAGAATATACAAACCGCACAGTTAGGGCCATGGTGGGAATTGAACCCATGACTTCAGTGCCATGAGGCAGTGGAGGAAATTTACTAAGATGTGTCTTCTAATTCACATGTGATGTTGCTATGGGCAACCAATCAGAATCTACTTCTTATTTATTTTGTGCACCCTCTAGAAGATAGTAGACAGGATCTGATTGGTTGCCCATACCAACATCACATGTAATACACATCTTATTAAATTTCCCCCAATATCTATAATCACTACACCATCCGTACTGCCTATAATCAGAGGCAGAATTAATGGTCAGGCTACCCCTACGCCCACCAGTAATGGCCACCTCCCACTGCCCAATTTTATTAATTGCATTATTTGGTTATTTCAATTGATGATTGGTAATGATTGGGATGCTCGCCACACCTTGATGTCACCATACTAGGGCTGACACCAAAGTGCAGACTCCTTCTTAGTAAATGGTGCCTGATGCTGCACTTTAACATTACCTGGCTCTTGTCACAGTTAAGGAACAGGCACTGCAGACCGAATGGTCCCCAGGTGCAGCCCAGCATCTATGGACCCCAATGACGAAAATTATGGTTTGGGATGTGTGGCCATGCCCCAACTTCATGAAAAGGTGTCATTAAAGGTAGAAATGCAGCTATTACTTGTTCACACTTTAATCAAGAAAAAGTATGTGGAATTATTTTGTAGTTCTCGGGAAATTTCAGACTAACAGTAGTATTATAAAACAAGTGCAAATGGTACTAAATTAAATATGTGCAGTTTGGATTTACTTGTTTTATTCCAGCAAAATTAGAACACGTTCGCATTTTTCTGATTGGCTATCAGCTGTCATAGGTTTTGGATAGCCAATAAGATCCCATTTTGAGATCCGAGTAAATCCAAGTAAAACCAAACCCGAATATCTCTAGTAATAATACATACCTGCCTTATGTTCCCCACTGCCTACTTTCCACATACAGTAAATAGACATACTGTATTTAATTGTGAAAGTAAAAAGTGCTAGAATTTTGGTTTGGGACAGGGCTTTGAATATGCAGATATCTCTCCAGACCTTGATACATGGCCAATAAATTAATTGAGAACAAATTAAATGTGTATGCAGTTTATAGTGATTAGGGGTTCAAATGGCAAGGGCTTGAGGCAACTCTGCTAGGCTATGATACGGCAAGAGGGCATAGCCAAGTCAGGGAGTGTTCAGGCCCCCAGCTTGTAAAAAAGCTAAAATACAGTATGTGAATGCTCGCGAAGTACAGGGGGGCACCGAGTGGTTGGTCACCCAGGGGTGTATAGGTGATCCCCCTCCCAACAAGAATTACACAGAGAGAGAGTAAAGACTGCTGCTGCTGCAGCAGACTCTCTCCCCAGCAAAGCAGCACATGCTCCCTTCTCCCTTCCCATAGTGTATGCACCAGCACATCCGACAGTTCCAAGCCCAGATAGAGTGTATCCACCCTCCGACAGTTCCAAGCCCAGATAGAGTGTATCCACCCTCCTTACAATGCCGTCTTGGTGCCATTGCAAATGTATTCTACAGTGGATCAACCCCCAAGGGAAGCTTCATCGAGAGGAGGGGGTGGGGAATACTTTTTACCTGGGCACGGGTATGCTGCAGAGAACTGGGCAGTGGGAGTAGACAGGACAGGCTGTTACTGCAGCAAAGCCTCTCTCCCTAGCCCAGTACATGCTGCTCAGTGTTGTGTACTGAGCTGGGGAGAGAGGTAGCTGCAGCAGCAGCCTGTCCTCTCTCTCCCTGAGTGGGTGTCTCACCCGCCAGATGGTCGGCCGTCCGCACACGGTCTGCACCTCCTGCTATAATATTTTATTTACATGGGCATGACCATGCCCCCTCCATTGGCCATGCCACCTTTCCCCCCCCCGGGGCCCGCGGTGCTGTAGGCGGCCCTACCCATGGGGAACTATTGACCTTTCCTGCTTTATAATCACAAAATCTTACTCCCTTGCTTACAATGCTTACTATTCTGACTGCAGCAATATTTTTTGCCTACCAATGACATTTGCAATCCTATTTCAGCCGCAGCATTTCATGGCGTATGGTACACCACAAGAGAATCTACGTCATCCAATTCAAAGAAGAACCGATGAGTGGCGAAAGCCACTCAGACGAAAGCTACAGTACTGAAAACAATGTGTCATTGGATGGACGGTGATCCCATATCATTTTATGCCTTGTTCCATGTACAATACAATGCCAATAGTGGTTTCGAGTCTTATACAGCTACAGTAGGTGTCATAAAGTAGAGAGGAAGGGAGGGGGAAGCGCGTGCCAATACATAAACTTGTGCTTTTGGAGCAATAAACCTAAAATGATCTCTCCTTATGAAAAACTGCTCGTGTGTCTTCAGAACAGGCATCTTTAAACCATATACCATGGCTGGTACTGGTGTACAATACAATGTCTATAGTGATTTAGTATAAAAATGCAGCTTGCTGGCATAACATAAAAAATAATATTTAGGCCCAGATGTATCAAGCTTCAAAAAGTTATAAAATGGAGAGTGATAAACAGCCATCCAATCAGCTCATAACTGCCACGTCACAGACTGGGTTTGAAAAATTACAGATAGGAGCTGATTGGCTGGTTGTGTATCACTCATTTTATCACTTTTTGATGCTTGATACATCTGGCCTTAATACTTTATTACAAACTCAACTACATCTCTGGATTCATGGCGACATGCTGTTCTTTATGACTGCATAGTGTAATATGCAGCCAATCAGCAGGTGGCGCTAGAGAAACTTGTTGGCTGCGCTATATAAGAAACTGTAAATAAATAATAACTCAGATGCAATACAGTTTAGTCATCTGGTGGACAGAAAATGGTATTACACTCTCCAGGTTTTCCAGCTGCTCAGTACATTAAGTTGTAACTTCTTTCAAGTTTATTCTCTTCTCCTACAGCGCTGCTCTCTCCTATACCAAACAATCTTTCTTCAAATCTCTCATCTCTTCCCATTCCTCCAATCCCCGACGTCTCTTTGAAACTTTCAACACTCTACTTCGCCCTGCACCACCCTTCCTCCCTTCATCCCTCACTGCCACTGACTTTGCCTCCTTCTTCCTCTCTAAAATTGAGGTAATCCGACATGATATCTCCTTCCATACCCCCTCTGCTGCCCACCCACCCCAATCATCCTCCCCTACCAACTACCCCACTCTGTCATCCTTCTGCCCTACTACAGCTGAGGAAGTCCGCTCCCTCATCTCATCCTCTCCCCCCTCTACCTGTCCCCTGGACCCTCTCCCCTCCCGTCTCCTCAGTTCCCTCTCCCCCACTGGCTGCTCCCACCTTGCTCACCTCTTTAACCTATCTCTTTCTACTGGCATCTTTCCCTCACCCTTCAAACACGCTCTGGTCTCGCCTATTCTTAAAAAACCTAACCTGGACCCTTTTTCTCCCACAAGCTACCGCCCTATCTCTCTTCTCCCATTTGCCTCTAAAATACTAGAACGGCTGGTTTACAGGCGTCTCACCAGCTACCTGTCTGACCACTCCATCCTAGATCCCCTTCAATCTGGCTTTCGCCCACTTCATTCCACTGAGACTGCCCTAGTGAAAGTCACCAATGACCTGCTGTCAGCCAAATCCAAGGGTCACTTCTCCCTGCTTATCCTTTTGGACCTATCTGCTGCCTTTGACACTGTGGATCACCCTCTCCTCCTCCACACACTCCAAAACATTGGCCTCTCTGGCACAGTCTTCAACTGGTTTTCCTCTTACCTCTTCAACCGTTCCTTCTCAGTCTCTGCCTCTGGCTCTACCTCACCACCTTCTATCCTTCCTGTCGGGGTCCCTCAGGGTTCCGTCCTTGGCCCCATTCTGTTCTCTCTGTACACCTCCTCTCTGGGTGCACTCATTAACTCCTTTGGCTTCCAATATCACCTCTATGCAGATGACACCCAAATCTACCTCTCCTCTCCTGATCTGTCCCCCACTGTTTTCTCCCAAGTTTCCAACTGCCTCGCTGCCATCTCTACCTGGATGTCTGAGCGATTTCTGAAGCTGAATATGGACAAAACCGAACTTATTATCTTTCCCCCACCCAGAGCTATGCCCCCTACTAATATCTCTATCACTGTTAACAACACCATCATCTCCCCTGTTCCCCAACTCCGCTGCCTGGGTGTCACTCTTGACTCCTCCCTCTCCTTTGCACCCCACATCCAAACGCTGGCCCATTCTTGCCGGTTCCAGTTACGCAACATTGCTCGCATCAGGCCCTTTCTCTCACAGAGTGCAACTAAGCTGATCATCCACTCATTGGTCATCTCACGGCTTGACTACTGTAATGCTCTTCTCACCGGCCTTGCTCAATCCCAACTAGCTCCTCTCCAATCTGTCCTCAATGCTGCAGCCAGGCTTATATTCCACTCCCGCCGCTCTAATTCTGCTACTCCCCTTCAACAAAATCTGCACTGGCTTCCATTCCCCTACAGAATCCTCTTCAAACACCTCACACTCACCTACAGGGCCATCTCTAATTCCATTGCTCCATATATCTCTAACCTCATCTCCATTCATACACCCTCCCGCCCTCTACGGTCAGCTGACGACTGTCGTCTCTCCTCCACCCTGATCACTGCCTCCCATGCTAGAGTACAGGACTTTGCCCGTGCTGCACCCCTTCAGTGGAACGCACTCCCTCGCTCCATTAGACTCTCCCCGACCTTGCAAAGCTTCAAACGGGCACTGAAAACTCACCTATTTATCAAAGTGTACCCTTCCACTGCATAAACCAGCTGGTTCTCCGACCCCTTGCCTGTTTCCTGTTTACATCCTGCTATCTAACCACCACCCCCTCGCTTGCACCTCTTGTAATCTGTCTGTCTCCCCTTCCTACTAGATTGTAAGCTCCTCCGAGTAGGGCCCTCTTCCCTCCTGTTGTCAAAGCCCACTTCTCTTCACATTTCACTCACAGCTCTCCTTTACTCCAACACTCAGTGACCATCTTCATCTGCATACTCCTCTCCATCATTGGCCTCAAGCCTCTAGTTGTATGTTGATTGAATCCTCACTACTTATATCCAAGCTGTAATGTGTATTGATCTGTGGCGCTCTTTATTTGTACTGTATTTTTGTTATTTATTCAATGTTATGCCAAGTTTTGTTTCCCTGTATTGTTCCTTTGTACGGCGCTGCGAAACACTTGTGGCGCCTTATAAATAAAATTATAATAATAATAATAATAACTTCTTGCAATTTAGAATGCCAACCATCGATACAGCATGGTGCAAATAGCAGGACGTGCTTCATGGCAATGCAGCAGAGAGGTAAGAGGACACATCTGTACATTCTTTACATATATAAGAAGTTTAGTCTAGTCCCAAAGTGTTATGCCCCTTACATACTACCCGATCCCTGTCAACACAGATAGTGGAAACGCGGCATAGGGGGCCGGCATAGACAGGTCCGGATGGTAAGAGAGCGATAGCAGGGGGAGCATCTGTCATACTGCAGTTGCAGCATGATCGCCATTAATGAGGAATCCCTTGTCTAAACATGTTCGGATGAGGGAGGTGGACGTTAACAACGTGAGGAAGCCCACATAGTTAATGATAGCGAGTGTACACACTGGATGCTGTCAGTGTCCTTAACTATCTTGCATTATATAAGCATTTGCAGCTGGATGAGGCCGGAGCAGATTTAATTAATTATTTTCTGTTGGAATTGTGTCTGATCTCTAATTGTAGATGACTAAAATCTTGCAAGCTGCCATGTATTTTGGCTAATACTTAATCAGCTTGTCTTTGTTGAGTATGGTCCTCAGCGTCAGCGTGTGGCTTTGCTCAGTGGAGTCCTTATCTTTATGTATATCTGGTGCAATGACTTATAGCAGGTGGGGCTTCACCATGTACCAGCAAAAGTGAGTATGACCTTGCATTTTAGTAAGCTTGGCCTCACGGGTCCAAAGTCAGTTTTCCGTGCAGGATCCAACACGGTAAGCCTGGTGCTGCATGTTGTATTATCCCTCAGAGAGTGACACCCTGGTGTGGCCCGCACCCCCACAATTATGCCACAGGTTGTACCTCCGTGTTTATTTGTGTAAAGTTGCACACTCACCCAATAATAGTTCTTCCATAGAAGTGTTTTCTGCAAGGAGGGTTAGTAGTAGTACATATGATCCTTAGCTTGTTATGTTTGCTGATGGTAAGAAAAAACACAATTTTACTTTTGAGTATGTTTGTGACAATTGTTCTGACCTTAAAATAAGCAAAGGAGTAAATTACCTCTATTTTGATTTTTGAAGGTCAGCTGTAGTTTCTATTACATTTTTCCCCCCAGTATGTTTTTTTGACTGTATTATGAAATTCAAGCCTTTAGATGGGAGTTCGATTGAAACAGCATTGCTTAATGGGCATGTTCTAGGCTTGCAGAATGCTTTACGTTTCTCTTACTAAAGTTTATTTGTATTTTTTACCTCAATTCGACCTTTGTTTCTTCCAAAATGACCTAGGGCCTTATTCTGATCGGTGCGGCCGGATCCGATCATGCGGCCAGGACCGTGTGTGCGAAACCCCGCCTTCCATACGGATCGCAAACTCCGTCCGTACGCGGTAAGAAGCTGGCCGAACGGACCGCACGTGTATTTTTCACGGAATACGCCTCCTCCATCTAAGGGAACCTCCCCCATCATTCGATGGTCGCAGACCATCGAATGCAGGCCTGAGTGTTCCACCAGCTCCCGCAACCTCAGACCACACGGACATTTTTCCGTGCAAAAGCAGGGATCTGGGCGGGCAGCTGACATCCGGCGATGTCATATGTCCGCCCCCTACACGTGCGTCACGGCCGCATTACCATACGTACGCCCAGCGTTTTCATGGGAACGCCCATGAAACACGGGGCGTATGCATATGGTAATGAGCCCAAATAGCCCTTCACGCCCCTCTCCACCCCCTGTTCGGAGTGTTCATATATCATGCGGGATTTGACCGTACGCCCCGCTCGCACATGCGCAGAGACGCCTCTGCACATGCGCAGACACAAAACATCGGCGGGCCGAACGCACGCGGATATATCCGCACCGACCAGAATAAGGGCCCTTGTTATCTCTTCATTGGTCATCTGAGATAGAGCTCTTATGGAAAGGGCGTAATTACCAAGCTGTTATGGGGACCAGAGCTGAGGGGGGGGGGGCTTATTTACTGTCTAAATACATTTATCTCCATCAGTTGCTAAATAGGGGGCCCTTACAAACTTTTTCTATGGGGTCTACTAATATCTAGTTACGCCCCTGCTGAAAGCCATGCACTGCACTGCACTGTGGCCCATACCTACCAATTCATTAGAATATATACTGTACAAAACTCATTCTCAACTAACCCCTCCTGCCATCCTGCACCAATAATCCACTAATCAGCAAGCAAACAGATACATCCTTCACAGCTCTCATCCTCCCCCCCCCCCCCCCCCCCCGCCCCCTTAGAAATGTAAAGAGAGTTAAGCTGTCAACATAAAGACAGCAAACAACTCAGCCTTATAAAAGACACAATATCACAAATCCCCAAGGAGAGTCCAAGGGTGTTGGTGGTTGTGAAGCCTGACCTTCCCATCACTGTACGGGAAGTGGTGGCTCCTTCCACCATTTGCAGCACACCCTCTGCATATGCTGGAAGAATCACCCACAGTCCAGTTCCTGATTTTGAAGTTGTCAATGTTGTACACCAGGAGGAGGAAAGTGATGTAGCTGGCGCTGAGGAGGAAGTTGATGAGGAGGAGGAGGATGCTGATGACATATCACAATAGCAGACCCAGATTTAAACTAAGGCAAAGCCAATTTTATTTTAATGGAACCCTCTGCTAATCTAAATATTGCACCATAATCACAAGTGCCAGACAAGGATTAAAATGGCGGCTGCTTCTCACCCATGTCCTGCTACTGAATCACACGTAGATAGGGTGTTACAGGTGTCTCCGGGAAGCCTTTCTGCAGTGTTGTTTTTTTTTTTTTTCAAAACATTTTATTTGAGGAAGTCACATAGTGAAATTGACAAACATCAAGGCGACAAATCACTCCTTGTTAGACTTAAATACACCGCGCAGGGTGACCACATTTTCATTATTTTCTCCTCAAACATAATACAAACATACACAAATATAAACATACAGAATTGAATAGGCTTATGCGTATAGAAATATAGATCCACAGTAGACGTATTTTTGTCAGTACGTATTGATTTTGCTTTCCATAGTACTAAATATATTTGCTCGCCTTCAATTCCAATTCCATATAATATATAAACTAATATTTAAAATTGGACAAACTAGACAAGACACAGGGAAGGTGTGGGGGGGGGGGGGGGGGGAGTGAGGCTACTGCTATTAGTTTCTAAGAGATACCTCTAAACATGATACTATGCTATCCTTATACATTTCGAGCCGCCTACTTCCATTTATCTTGTTTGGGTGAACTGTTCATGTATGACTCAGTTGGCGCACCAAATACCATGACGTGTTTTCATATAAACTTAGAATTTGTGATTGTGTAGTACTGGGTAAGGTCTCGATATAAGGGCCCCATTTACGATAAAACCTCATAACGCCTGTTTCTATGTCCGGTAATGTGGCCTGTCTCTCCATGTACAAGATACTTATTATTGTGTTCTTTGTTTCAAGAATGGAGGGTGCCGATTTCTTAATCCAGTATTTCATAATTAGTTTTTTTGCTATTCCTAGGATTACCGTTATCACAGGCAACAAAGATTTTTTCCGGACTCCCCAATCCCATTCATTCAATACTAGGAGTAGACATGCCGTAGGGTCTTTAGTTATGTTCAATTGGAAGGTATTATTTATGAACATTATCAATTTATTCCAATATGTGGATATCCTGCCACACTGCCAAAGATTGTGAAAAAAGGTGGCCCGTCTCTGACCACATTTGGTGCAAGAGTCTGGTGCATCAGGCACCATGTGAGCTCTTTGTATCGGAGCCACATATGCCCTGTTTAGTACTTTCCAGTGCACCTCTTGGAGAGAAGCTGAGTGTAAATATTTCATGGTCTGTTGGCAATGTTTCATGACCTCCCCACACTCTGGAATCGAAGGAATCTCTAATTTCCAGGCATTTAAAGTTTTATTCCATTTCTTACCCCCATCTGTAACTTCCGCTACTGCGTAATAGTATCTCAGCCTATAAGTTCCGGTATGAGCCAGTGTCATTATAGTGGCAATTGGGTCAGTCTCCGCTCCCTCCGGACCAGCCGGGGGAAGGGACTGAATCATGTGCCTTATTTGTAGGAACATAAAAAAATGTTTTTGTTGTAATTTATATTTTTCTTTTAGGTCCGCAAACGACATAAGATGGCCCCCCGGGTCGAACACATCCCTGATTGCCGCCAAACCAGCCTTCCTCCAAGTCAGAAACTGGGAGTTATCCATTCCGGGGGGAAAACCAGGATTACCCCAGAATGTTATAAATCTTGAAACCTGGGGGGATCTTTTCAGTGCTTTGTTCGTGTATATCCATGCCTTGTAGGTGTCCTTAAATAAAATATTATCTTTTATGTTTTGGCTAATCATTTTCCTAGGTGTATGTATTAGTGCTATTGGTGAATAAGGAGCAAATAGTGCTTCCTCGATGGCTCGATTGGTGAAGGTTGAATGTAGCCAGCTCCAGTCTGTTATATATCTAAAGAAAACTGCCCTGCTAAATGTCGCCGGGTCCGGGATATTAAGTCCTCCCTCAGACCTAGGTAATTGCAGTTTTGCATAAGCAACTCTCGGCTTTTTGCCCGCCCATAAGAATTTAGAGAACACGGTTTTGATTATGGCGCAGTCTTGTTTGGTAAGGGAAAGTGGAATCATCTGTAGCAGGTATGCTAACTTAGGGAATGCTATGCTTTTGATGACCGCCGCCCTTCCCATCGTTGAGAGGGGAAGGGTGGTCCATCTATGGAGCAGTGCGGAAATTTCCGCTATCACGGGTCTAAAGTTAGCCGAATATATTTCGGATACAGAATGGGGTATGCGGATTCCCAAGTACTTCATTGTGTTCTTTACTATAGAGAATTGGGCCAATGGGGAGTCTATGTCTGACAAGGGTTTTGGATCAGAGAGAATCATCGCCTCAGATTTGTTGTAATTTACCTTGAGACCGGAAAATGATCCAAATTGCTCTATCAAGGGGACTATTACGGGGACAGTTTCCTTAGGATTTGATAGAAAAACCAACATGTCATCGGCGAAGAGGGCCAATTTAGCCTCTTCTTCTCCGACTTTTATACCAGTATATGCAGGGGCTGCTCTAAGGGCTATGGCTAGTGGCTCCAGTGCCAGGGCAAATATTAGTGGAGACAACGGGCATCCCTGTCGGGTGCCACGTTTTGTATAAAATGGTTGTGAGAGGAAGCCATTATTAAGGATTTGCGTGGCTGGGTTCGTATATAGAGTTTTGAGCAGAGTCATAAATTGGGGGGGGGCTCCGAATCTATGGAGTGTTTCGAATACATGGTCCCATGTGACTAGGTCGAAGGCTTTCTCCGCATCCAGGGACAGAACTACGTTCTGCTCCCCGGATGGGTGAGCTCGAAGCCACTCCATTACTGCTAGTAATTTTCTAATGTTTACCACCGACTGACGCCCCCAGATAAACCCGGACTGGTCTGGGTGTATCAGGTGTGGAAGAATCAGCTTAAGTCTGTCTGCCATAACCTTAGTAATTAATTTGTAATCACTATTTAACAATGATATAGGTCGGTAAGAGCTTGGGTCTTCCGCATCTCTACCTGGTTTGGGGAGGAGTCTTACTACTGCCGAATTAAAATGTAATGGGAGGGCCTTTCCTGTCATAATTTCATTAAACATTGCTGTCAAGGATGGGGCCAGTTTAGGGGCCAATATTTTAAAATATTCATTGGCGAACCCGTCGGGTCCAGGGGATTTTCCGTTTTTAAGTTTCGTTATTGTCGATTGTACTTCCTCTATTGAGATGGGGGCCACCAGGGATTCCTTTTGAGCCTGTGAGAGGGTGGGAATTTGGAGATTTGACCAAAAACTGTTCTTGGCCTCTATATTTATTGTAGGGGCAGAATAAAGGGAGGAGTAAAAATCAAAAAACACCTTGGATATTTCGGCATTTGATTTTTTAAGTATTCCCATTGGGTCTTTGATGGATTTCACTATCGTGGGTGAGCGTCTACCTGCTAATAAGTGTGATAGTAGTTTCCCCGCCTTATTGCCAAAGCGGTGAAATTTACTGTTTTTATGAAAACTAAATTTCTTTTCTATGCCCGCCAAAACATTGTCAAATGTTGTTTTGTCTTTATAATAGCGTGTTTTATTGGGCCCTGTAGGGTTATTTTTAAAATTGGAATAGGACTGTGTTAATTGGGATTGGGCTTCTAGGTAGTTTTTGTCTAGGTCTCTGTCTCTTTTCTTGCAGTAGGACATAATATTACCCCTTAACACAGCCTTTGAAGCCTGCCAAAATAATAAAGGATCTGTAGTTTCCAATTCCGCATGATTGTGCTTGAAGTCCATCCACGCCGCCTCCAGCATGGCTCTGAATTGTATGGAATTTGCCAGGTAGGCTGGGAAGCGCCATTGGCGTATCGGGCCTTTGTCAACCTGGGCGGCGAGCTGGACCCAGCACAAAGCATGGTCAGAGATGCTAATTGTCTCTATCTTTGTGTCAGCAAGCTTGGGAAACATGTGGCGAGGGATCAATACGTAATCTATTCTGGAAAGGGTGCCATGGGCTGCGGACAGACATGTGTAATCTCTTTCCAGTGGATTGCATGAACGCCAAGAGTCCACCAATTGAAATTGATCACATAGGGAAGCTATAGTGTTATCTGGATGACGATTATGCTTGGGCATGGGTGTATTCCTATCTAATGTTTGTGATGCCACCACGTTGAAGTCCCCCCCCAGGATCAGAGAGTGCGTTTGCATAGAGTCAAGCTTGGCAACCAGGGATGCGTAGAACCCACGGGGGTTAGTATTGGGGGCATAAATGTTACACAAAGTATATGGTACATCTTGCACTGTTACATTTACAATTACATATCTGCCATTTTCATCAATCTCAGTCGACGTTATTGTATGGTTAATAGCATTCCTGATAAGAATCACCACTCCCCGTGATTTGGAATTAAATGATGCCGATGCCATCACAGACCATCTTAGCATATTAAGTTTTAAAATTTCACTTGGGATAAGGTGGGTTTCCTGTAGGAAGGCAATATCCAAGGACATTTTATTCAAGTATGTTAGTATTTTCCTGCGTTTAGCAGGGGTATTAAATCCGCCCACATTTAGTGAGCCTATCTTAAGCATTAGCATCATAGATCTTTATACATATCTTTGTCGCAGTACCTCATACCCTAACAGCACCTGGGGAAGACACACGGAGGGAAAAAGACAAACTAGGGGAAGACACACCACATACAACATAAAAAACACACAAACAGTAAGACCTCCCATCGTGAAGCAGTTGCTCCCGTGGGGGTCACATAATACTCTAATCAGAACTTCCTTATTCACCTCCCTCCAATCTAACGATAACTCCTAACAAAATCCCCTTCCCCTCCCATCCCCCCTAAATCCCCCCATAAATCTCTCCCATAATAATCTATAATAATAATCTAATTTATCTAACATTGTTATATACCTTTAGAACCTTAATCTGACTGTATCAGATGAACCGATCTTATAATAAACAGGTGAGCAACCAGTAGTGTCCATACTAAGTAACTTTGCATTGTGTCTGGCAGTTCCCTTTATCCATACATATCCTAAGCAGTACCGATACTCATGTCTAACAAAAATTATATCGAGTCTTTTACTTTAACCTACTATTCAAGAAAAATTAACTTTAGAGGCCAATATTGCAATTCTATCAGCAGCATATTCTGCAAGATGATAAATCTATCATGTGTTGTGGCAGATCTTGACTGGTCAAACATGCCTCTCATCAACCCTCCAAAATATCTAATCTACCAAACCTATTCAGTTCCCAGAGGCGGATGCCCCCTGGGCGTCAGGATCAGTCTCTGATGCATTATCCTGTTCAGCGATGTAGCGGTCTGCGTCAGCAGCTGAGGTGAAATCCTTGACCTTGTCTCCATCAAATATTCTCAATCTTGCTGGATAGAGAAGCGCAAAATTCTTTTTTGCGTTGAATAGTTTGGTGCATATTGGGGAGAACTCCTTGCGGGCCCGAGTAACTTCCGCAGAATAGTCCTGGAATATGAATATTTTTGAGTCGTTCCAAGTCAGGTCTCGGTGTCTTCTGGATGCTGACCATATAGCGTCTTTATGTAGGTAATTCAGGCAACGAAATATCACAACCCTCGGTCTATTTCCCTTTGTGGTGCGTGTCGGGCCCAGGCGGTGTGCCCTCTCGATCACCATGTCACCGCACTGGTCTGATAACTGCAACATCTCAGGTAGGGAAATTTGTAGAAATTTATATAGATCTGGGCCCTTTATGCTCTCATCCAGCCCCACAATCCTCAAATTGTTCCTTCTCGATCTGTTTTCAAGATCGTCAATCTTATTCTGAAGGTCATAACACGTTTGCTGGAGGTTGGAAGAGGAGTCTTTGAGTGTGGATACATCCTGAAAAAGCTCCCCCACCCTGCATTCGGTGGCATGTTGCGTCTGTGCTACTTGTTTCAACTGTGCTGTAACGTCTTTAATAGCAATATTAAATTTGGCAGCTTGTGCCTCCATCAAGGGACCCATAGTTTCTTGTATAGCCTTCACCACCTCAGAGTAGGTAACAGGGGGCCCCTCTAGTGTGTCCGAAGCCTGGGAGAAAAGTACCTGTGAGGTGAAATCCCCTGTCTTGTCTCGTGTGGCGGCCATCTTAGATCTAGATAGTGACTGTGATCTGGAGCTGGACTTGGCTCTCTTCTCTTCAGGTTTTTGTGACCTCCTCGGCATCTGTGGAGAGAGAAATCTCTCCATCCACCGCCTGAGGTGGGTATATGGGTGCTGTGTAGCGTGGGCCTGGATTTGTGGCTTATTATGTCCTGTCCAGCAGGCTCTGTCCTCTATAGTGGTCCGGCACTATATGTGCTCTGTCCCCAATGGGAGAGATCTGCAGGGTATTCTGTCCAGGCTATCTATTAGTATGTCTGCTACCACATACGTCTGGCAGTCTTGATGGGCCTTTTATAGCAAGTAGCCAGCAGGGCTTAATGGCGGAGGGGGGGTCTGGCGCCTAAATGGCTGCCCAGGTGAGGAGCAGCGTGGACTCTACGGGTGTGGTAATCTATGCAGCTGTGCGGCACTGTGGTCAGCGGGCTTGTCACCGCTCGCCTAGGGGTGCTGGTGAGGGGCTCCGTGGGTTGAATGTACCTGGACGCCGGCTCCGGGTACACGCAGCGTGTCCGTCTCTCAGCGTGTGATGAGGAGTGACCCGCAGCAGGCCGCAGCTCGCCGCGGCGTCTCGTGGTGCTGCTGATGGCCGCGATCGAGCGGCTCTTTACGTGGCGGGGATGTCTCAGCTGGCTCCGGAGTCGGGTGGGGACCTTTTCAGGTGCTCGGGGGGAGCAGGGGGACGGTTGGTGCCGGGGATGTAGCGGAGGTCTCGTTAGCCGCAGCCGCCTACATCGGGACCGGAACCGGAAGTCTCCATTCTGCAGTGTTGTTAATGGAAGCACTGTACCTTAAGCACAGATAACATGTACATGACTGTGTCACATTCACATTCATTATGCAAATGAAGATATTCTGAATATGTCCCTAAAGATTGTAAGCTTGCAGCAGGGCCCTCCTACCTCTAAGTCTGTCTGTTGTTACCCAGTTTGTTTTATCACTGTTTACTATTGTAAAGCGCAACGGAATCTGCTGCGCTATATAAGAAACTGTAAATAAATTAATAAATATTATTTTCTGGGAGCCCGCCGCTGCTGCTCTCACCCTGCATAGCACAACCAGACGCAGTCGGAAGACAACTTAAAAAGTGATAGGAGCGTGCAGGAGATGCTTGTGGTGGGCCGCAAAATTGCTGGACACTTTGCCATTCTGCCACTGCCTGCCGAAGGCTGGAGCGGCAGCAAAAACACCTCAACCTGCCCTTCTATCACCTCAAACAAGAGGTTGTGACGCGCTGGAACTCCACCCTCTATATGCTGCAGAGGATGGATGAGCAGAAAAAGACCATTCAAGCCTACACAGCCACCAACGACATAGGCAAAGGAGCGGGGATGCACCTGAATCAAGTGCAAGTGCATATACTAAAGGCAATATAATAAGGAAGGGAGGGGGGGGGTTATGTTTGGCCAGTAGGTTCCGCTCCTTTGCAGCTCTGCAGTGCAGCTATTCCATTCATTGGTTTCTCTTTTCGACCCGTGTAAGAAACCCTTGGCCATTGACAATGTATTTGTGTATTGCTTCCGCTCGCCTAACTTGCTGGAAAACAATTTCTTTTGGAAGCTCTGAGCAAATCCCAGTGTGGCCTGAATCATCCGCTGCTCCTTGGCTATATGTATTTAAATACCCATCAACCAATGATGTAAAATCAGCTAACATGGCATCCAAAATTGCTAGGTGCAGAGCCAAGCGGTGTAAGACTTCCAGAGCGAATTCTTGATGATCAAGTTATGTAGTGGGGTTATCGTTTATTAACCTGCTTGTAAGTCTCGCCTAACTTGATGGAAAACACAAAGTTGCTGAATTTCTTTTGGAAGCTTGGAGCAGATCTCAGTGCTTCCCAAATCATCCGCTGCTCCTTGGCTATACGTATTTAAATACCCATCAACCAATAATGTAAAATCAGCTAACATGGCATCCAACATTGCTAGGCGCAGAGCCAAGTGGTGTAAGACTTCCAGAGCCAATTCTTTCAGCAAATGTGTAGACATTGGACAATCAAGCCATTTATTGGGGATATCCTTTATTAAAGTTTTCTTTTAAGTCAGGAATGAAACTTGTGAAGATGGCATGTTGAGATGTCGAGTCAAACATTCCTTAAGTGAACACATACGATTAGGAAGGAAGCCCCCGGTTTCCATGAAGAGCAGGTATACATCTCCTACCTGTGTATCAAAGACATTGCTAAGAACCACCCCATATTGGTGGGAAGAGACATCCCCCAGTCAGAGACAGTCATGGACCACATTTAGAATGCTTTTGTCTTCAAGTGCCATTTGTAGCCCGTTTCTAAAAAAAAAATACAAGCCAAGAGAAGGACATCTTTTCGTAGCCACCTGCAGCCAGCACAACTTTCCATGGCAACACAAGTTCAGTCCCACTGCACCTAAGCTCAGAACTTTCTGGCTCTGTAGTTGTCGAATTGCAGGACCAAGCATAGGCTAAAACTGGTCAGTCGTGTGGCAGACCCTGTCGCTGAAATGATTGGTTTGTTAAAGTGTGCATGTCCTATTTATACAACATTCCATCTTGCACCTCTTTTTTTGCCATTATGTGCTTTTTGGGGCCTAGTTTTTCAAACAGCCATCCTGTCTGCTGCTGCTGCAGTTACACTCATAGATCAGCCACGTGTTTGTACCGCCCACTTTTGTGGCTTAGCATAGTTATCCAGCTACCTCAGTGCAACCTTTTGCCCTAAAAACAATATTGTGAGGTGTTCAGAATAGACTGGAAATGAGTGAAAATGTATGATATTGAGGTTAATAATAGCGTAGGAGCAAAAATAGCGTAGGAGCAGTATTTATGCTTTAAAAAAAAAAATTCAGAACCCAAAACATGAAACCCAAAACACGAAACACGAAAATGGTGTTGTTTTGGAATAGATCCAGATCCAAACACTGCCCGAGATACAAACCCAAAACGTGTTTCACGGAACACGAAAAGTGCCCGGTGCACATCCCTAGTTATAACCTGAGGTCCTGGACAGAAATCATATAGTATTTATTCGGTACTGAGAGCCCCAGCTGTGCAATTAATGCAAATGGAAATGAATACAGCTCCAATTTGTTAGTGTATTTAATTCGCTCTCATTGAGGCGAACCTCAGTGGTGGAATAATTTAAGAGGTGGAAATAAACCTGAGATTTGTGAAAAAATGTGTCTCTTCGGCCACACTAAGGATCCACACCTGCAGACAGCTCCAGCTACCCCCTCAGCAGTCACCGCCTGTTGACAAACCGCTAATGTCAGAATAAGCAGGGAGCAAGCCGTCCGCCACAAGCAGTCAGCGATGATGATCTGCACAGACGTGTCCTCTGCTAGCGGTGAGCAGATGGACACAGTAGGACTGCCCGTCGCAAGTGGCTGATGTAAGTGATGGGCACAAGTGTGCCAAAGACAATTCAGGCTGTTGGTGATATATGAGCCATCAACTCAATTTCGGCCAAGCACAGGGGGTTGCAGCAGTATATCCGAAAGGTTTAGAAAACAAGAGGGTATGAATAAGCCTCAGTCCTTGATGCGTTTCTCCGCTTTAACCTTTACAGTGGTTTCATCTGAAGAAAATGACCAGAGGCCAAAGCATCCAATCGTAACAGGCATCCAATCAATGTCCAGTTAATGTATTCAGATGTGTTTTACCTCATATACACTCACATGGCATTCTGTGTTGATAAAAATTGTGTTCTAAAAGAACTTAAACCATACAACAAGATGTGAGCAAAGTTTCATTGCCAATAAAGGCGTTGAACTTGAAACGTTGCTCACATCGTTAGCCGATACCTTCTTCTGTTGCATGCAAGCACCGTACACTGCTGAAGGAGGCCACCCTGCAAGTATATGAAAGTTGTTACACGTTTATATATATAGAACTAGTTAAAGGCGCATCAAAATGATGGCTTAGGACCTTATTCTGGTTGACTCGCAAGGCTTACAATTTCGCAGCCTTGTGAGTCCACAAAATGCCGCCCGCCGTCCCCTCTCACACACCGTGATCCCCCGCAGGCATGCGAATGGATGTTTTGCATAAACATCCATTCACAGCTTGCTTGCAGGGAGGAAATTATTCTATGGTCGCCGGCCATCGAATGATTTTTACAGTGCTCACAGACCTAAAACACCTCTGTGGTGTCTTAGGTCTGCAGGCACCCTGTACAGAAAGCGAGCGGGCAGCTGACGCCAGCTTCCCGATAGACTGTCGAGTTTTCTGGACATTTTGAGAGTATAATAGAACCCACAAATGTGATGCTCTTATACTCAACTAGCTCAAAGGAAGGCCAGTTTTATAGCATCTCTAACAAGAAAACCTATTTTC
Organism: Crinia signifera; assembly: GCF_055691185.1. Lineage (NCBI taxonomy): Eukaryota > Metazoa > Chordata > Amphibia > Anura > Myobatrachidae > Crinia > Crinia signifera. Next base: position 168,560,167 of record NC_139217.1, read on the forward strand.
AGCTGTGCTAACATAATTGCACAAGGGTTTTCTAATCATCCATTCGTCCTCTAATACGATAAGCAAACACAATGTTCCATTATAACACTGGAATAATGGTTGCTGAAAATGGGCCACTCTGCCTTTGCCACTGTTGACCACCCTCTCCTGCTCAACACCCTCCGCTCCTTTGGCATCACTGGCACGGTCTTCTCCTGGTTCACCTCATACCTCTCCGATCGGTCCTTCTCCGTCTCCACTCCGAGCTCCTCCTCTCCTACTACCCCGCAGCCAGACGGTGTTCCCCAAGGGTCAGTCCTTGGCCCTCTTCTCCCTCTACACCACCTCTCTGGGCACCCTCATCAGCTCCTATGGTTTTCATTACCACCTTTATGCTGATGATACCCTAATCTATCTCTCCTCCCCCGACCTATCCCCATCACTCCTGTCCAAGGTCTCCGAATGCCTCACGGCCATCTCAGCCTGGATGACCCAACGCTTCCTGAAACTAAACATGGCTGAACTTCTAATCTTCCATCCCCCGAACATCCCCTCTTCTCCCACTATCTCCATCAGCATTGGTGAAACCGAGATCACCTCCACCGACCAAACGTGCTGCCTCGTGTCATCATTGACTCCTCCCTCTCTTTCACCCCCCACATTCGTGCTCTCTCACAGTCTTGCCGCTTTCACCTACGCAACATCTCACGCATCAGACCATTCCTCTCCACTGACGCAACCAAAATTCTCATTCATTCTCTTGTCATCTCCCGCCTTGACTACTGCAACATCCTTCTCTCTGGGCTACCTCTCCAATCCATTCTTAACGCTGCTGCTAGGCTCATCTTCCTCTCCCGCCGCTCTACCTCCGCCTCCCCCTCTGTCTATCTCTTCACTGGCTCCCCATTCCTTTCCGAGTTCTCTTTAAACTCCTCACCACCACCTACAAGACTCTCTCCTCCTCCACCGCTCCTTACCTCTCTTCACTGATCTCTATCCACACTCCCTCCCGTCCTCTTCGCTCCATCGCTGACCGCCGACTGACCTCTCACCTAATCACCTCCTCCCACTCCCGTGTCCAAGACTTCTCTCGCGCTGCCCCCCTGCACTGGAACAACCTCCCGCCACCCATCAGGCTTTCTGATTCCCTTACCTCCTTCAAGCGCTCCCTCAAAACCCACTTTTTTCGACTAGCCTATCCCTCCTCCTAACCTCTTTTGATCCTCCTATCCTGCCTCCGTTCCCCTCCGTTCCTACTTATCCTATTGTTTTTCGTTCGTCCACCCACCTATTTTTAGTATGTTAACTCTTATGAGTAGGGTCCTCCTTCCTCACGTACTCACCCTACCTCTTTACCTCACCTGTGCTCCTGTCCTGTTCTTCCCTTCTTTTACTTCATCTTCAGTCTCCTCGACAATTTTGACACCTACTTCTGAACTGATGCTGATTTTAGTTCTACCAGCTATACCCCTATTCATACTGTATTTTTCAACACACCCTGTACGTTATCTTGTAATTTGTTTTTTTGTTTGCTATGTACGGCGCTGCGGACACTTTGCGGCGCCTTATAAATAAACGTACTACTACTACTATAAACCTATGTAAATATTATTTTAAAAACAAATGTAATCGGATGAGAGAATCAGAAAGTGAGAGATTTGGTAAGAAATATCCAGGTATTTTTAAAGCGGCAATCATTTACACTGCAAAACCAGTGTGATTTTGCAGTGTAAATGATTGCCGCTTTAAAAGTACCTGGATATTTCTTACCAAATCTCTCACTTTCTGATTCTCTCACCCTAGTACATTTCACCCTTGATGTTTGCAGCTAGTATAGTCAATTACTACCTTAACAATATATAGAGTGTATTTCTGATTAATTTAATGGAAAAAAAAATGGTGCTTTTCTTTCAAAAATAAGGAAATTTCTGATGACCCCAAACTTATGATCAGTAGTGTATAGCTAAAACTATGCTCTTATCTTGCCCTATTCCTCAATTAACATCTCTACTAAAAGGCCCCCCTGTTGGTCAGAGTCACAATAATAGAAATAAATAACAGCAATCAGAGGGGGCTGGTATGAAAAAATGTATATCAAACCTTGGATATGGCATTGAGAACGCTCTCATGCTGAGAACTCTAACATCACCAGACTTTAAAGTAATGATTTAAATATCCATATAAAATAGCTCATCTTCATTTAGAGGTAAAGCTCTTCAGAAGAAAGTTTTAACAGTAAAATATACAAATACACAATCCATACATAGAGTGATAAAGTTCTCAATCACTTTTGAGTATATCAAAATAAGTAATGGATGTACTTGTAACCTTACTTGTGTTGTTCTATGGAATTCATCAGGAGTCAGCAATAGATGAGCACTGTTCCTAATAGTTTTTCAAACTACTCAAAGGCCTATTTTATGTCAGAAGATTCACAGAGTAAAATGAATTGGAATAATTAGGATTTAAATTAGAGATGTGCACCGGCCACTTTTCGGGTTTTGGGTTTTGGGTTCTGATTACCTTGAGGTTTTGGGTTCTAATGGGTTTTGCCAAAACACCTCCTAAGTGTTTTGTGTTTGGATTTCTTGGGTTTTGGGTTCTGATTTTTTTGTTAAAAAAGCATAAAAACTGCTAAAATCGCAGATTTTTTTTTTTTTTTTTTGCTCCTACGCTATATTAACCTCAATAACATTAATTTCCACTCATTTACAGTCTATTCTGAACAGCTCACACCTTACAATATTGTTTTTAGGGCAAAAGGTTGCACCGAGGTAGCTGGATAACTATGATAAGCCACACAAGTGTGCGGCACAAACACTAGACTGATATGGCACACTTAGCATACCCTCTAGGCTGATACTGCACACCTAGAATTACCCCTGGACTGATATGGCACAGGTAGCATCACCCCTGGACTGATACGGCACATTTAGCATCACCCCTGGACTGATATGGCACACTTAGCATCCCCCCTAGTCTGATACGGCACACCTAGCATCACCCCTGGACTGATATGGCACAGGTAGCATCACACCTGGACTGATACGGCACATTTAGCATCACCCCTGGACTGATATGTCACACCTAGCATCCCCCTAGTCTGATACGGCACACCTAGCATCACCCCTGGACTAATATGGCACGCTTAGCATCACCCCTGGACTAATACAGCACACTTGGCAGCACCCCATGAATTATACGGCAGACTTGGCTTACCCCAGGATTATACAGCATAGATGGTGGCACCCCTGACCTGATACAGCACACATGGAATTATACGGCACAGATGGCGGCACCCCTGGACTGTTACGGCACACATGGCAGCAGGCATGGAATTATACGGCAGACAAATTCCTGCAGTAAAAATAAAAATGTGTATTCTTTTAATTATAAAAAAGAGCAGCACACCTTACTTAGCAACACCCCATGAATTATACAGCACTCTTGGCTCACCCCTGGACTACAGCGCATTTAACAGCCCTTGCAGTAAAAAAAAAACACCTTAATTTTATTTTCATTAAAAAAAAAGGGCAGCTCCCCTGGTCTGATATGGGACACATGGGGCACCCCTGGAATTATACGGCACACATGCGGGCACCCCAGGACTGATACAGGACACATGGGGGCACCCCTGGACAAATACAGCACACATGTGGGCACCCCTGGATGGATACAGCACACATGTGGGCACCCCTGGACTGATAGTACTGGTAGCCAGTGGAAACAGCAGATTGGAATTATATACTGCAATAAATACTGGTAGCCAGTGGCAACAGACAGGAATTATATACTGCGATAAATACTGGTAGCCAGTGGAAACAGCAGACTGGATTTTTATATACTGTGATAAATAATACTGGTAGTCAGCGGCAACAGCAGACTGGAATTATATACTGCGATAAATACTGGTAGCCAGTGGAAACAGCAGACTGGATTTTTATATACTGTGATAAATAATACTGGTAGTCAGCGGCAACAGCAGACTGGAATTATATACTGCGATAAATACTGGTAGCCAATGGAAACAGCAGACTGGATTTATATACTGTGATAAATAATACTGGTAGCCAGCGGCAACATCAGACTGGAATTATATACTGCGATAAATACTGGTAGCCAGTGGCAACAGCAGACTAGAATTATATACTGCAATAAATAAAATACTGGTAGCTACTGCCAGTGGCAACAGCAAACTGGAATTATATACTGTGATAGGTACTGATAGCCAGGGGCAACAGCACACTGGAATTATATACTGCAATAGGTACTGGTAGGCACTAGCCAGTGGCAACAGCAGAGAGCAGACTGCAGCAGACACTAGGCAGTGCAGGGCAGGCAGTGGCACTAGCAGCACCAGTGGACTATCACACTGTGACTGACTATACAGGAGCAGACTCAGCAGAGGCAGGCCCCAGCACAAAGGAGAGACAGAACACAGCACCAGTCATCCTTGCAATGGTGATGTCTTGATCACTGAGCAGAGACACAGTACACAGCAGCACGGGCCCCAGCAGAGACCACACACAGCAGCAGCACACCCTTCCCTACCCTTCTCCGAGATTGGAGTGAAGATGGCGGCGCGAGGTTGCGGAATTTAAAGGTGATCTCGCTTGAATCCGACGCCGGGCGATGACGTTTTGCCCGTGCGCCCGGATTCGAGTAAGGCGGGAAGCTCCGAGCGCTGCTCGTATCTGGGCCCGGATTGATGACGTCCGTGCTGGCTCGGATCTGAGGAATCCGAGCCCGCACATCTCTAATTTAAATCCAACTTTACAATTAGAACAGTCTAGCACAGTCTTCAGCTCCATCAGTAAAATATATCTAAATTGCCATGTTTTCAATAAATCACTGGCCCTTTTTCATGGATTTAAGTGGCCACAAGTCACTGAATACCTATGCTGATTTACCATAGAAGTTTTTCATATTTCCTATGATTCTGGACCCAAATTGCTAAAACCTTGTCTTGATTCATTACGACTGCAAAATTGACTTAAACCGGAACCTACTGCATATGTGTCAGGCTAGAAGGCTAAGGCTTAATCCATCTCTTGGTCATGGAGTTTAAGGGAAACAGGCAACTATGTTAGTGAGGATTTAGAGATTATGTTGGTGTTCTAGCAGTGGCAAGCCTTAAGGTGTGTACTGGGGAATAATAAACAACGTGATTATACTGGAAACTGGAAGCGACTGGAATTAATTGTATATTGAGCTGAAGCTGGAGAATAGCTGAACTGGACAGGACCAATGATTGGAACTGGTTAGGTACTGAAATTAGATTAGAACCAGTAGGTGACTGGACTAGAACTTGATTGTAACTGTAACCAGACATGAAACGGATTATAACTGCACTGGAACCCGTATTGTAACTGGAGCCTGACTGAAACTGGAGAGTGACCGGAATGGAACCAGGTTGTAACTGACACAGAACTGGAACCGTAGAGAGTGGCCAGACTGGAACCAAACTGGCAGGTGACTGGAATGAAACTGAGCAGGTGTTACTAGGAATGAGTCCCTTGATATACTAGACTGGGCTCCAAGTTAAAATTGAGCTGGGATTTGCGATTACCAGATTGGATCTTGTTAGGATAGACAGCACTGTGCAGGGACAGCACGGACAGACCTTTCTGCCAGCCAGGAGCAATTTGAAGTGCGACCAGACAGCAGCGCCAGCTCGCTTGGTAAAAAAAATGATTTTAAAACCATGGAACAGTGATTGTTTCACAGGAATTGCAGAAGAGCCTCCTGTTTTATTAATCAAGGTATACAATTAAAAAATATAGCAAGAGACTCCCAGGGTGGCTCCAAAACAAACATTATATAAATGGAGAAATTGCTTTAATATACAAATCAAATACAAACTTGTTTTATTTTACTTATGACATCATCATTTTTCCAAATTCAAATTAAGTTATTTCTTCATCCAGGAGTGAAGTTGCTTGCTCATAGAACATAACCACATGTTTACACTTCATTAGTTTCTAATTATAATATAAGTAAATTAAAAGAATTTTTTTTTTTTATGAAATGATCTTGATTATAAGAGATTTAGAAGCATTTTCTGCATGAATTTATGTAAACATAATCTTATTTTGCAAGAATTCATTTGTAAGGTTATCCAAGCACACACATGACCTATATTATAACAGCATACAAACTATCTACAAAAATAAAGTTTAGCTAAAAGTAAAGGGTACAGACATAACACAGAAATGCATAGTTTAATTACTATTCCAGGAATACAAATTAACATGATTTTGAAAGTCTTTTTGTTATGTACATCTCAAGGCGAGTTAGCATTGTCAGATAGATCAAGATCCTTGAAGCAGGAGCAGGATGAAGTCTCCATGGCAACCGCTTTCAGCAGGTCCCGTGGGAAAAGCAATGAAGTCAGCAATTAACAGGAAGATGTGGGAGCGATGACACTCCTGCCTCCATAACAATCATATTGTGATTACTCTATTCTGAGCTATCTTTTCTGTGAAACCATTTCATTTACACAATAAACATGCCACATATGGATACAAAGAGCTGAGGCACTGAGGCAACAATTACAACTTTTTAAATTATATTATATACTTTGCAATTTTACATACGGGATGTGCCCTGAAACTTAAACAAGGTTGCCCCATTATCCCAGTGGAACTTGTATCCATTCCTTCACTATGTTTGCTTCACTATGTTTCTGACTATGGAAACACTCACTAATGTTCTTAAGACATCATTAGATTCTCCACTATAACTTCTATAGATTCTCCACTATAACATTGCTAACTGCAAGATAATACTACTAAAGATGCCCATACACTAGAGCAGTGGTTCCCAACCTTTTTTCTCTTCCGTACCCCTTGTTTAGGCTTTTCATATATAAGTACCCCTCCTCTCAATTTGAAATTTCCACGGTACTTATGAGTGTAAGTGAGCAGTATGCGTGTCCTAATATTAAGGAGTAGCCGTGGACTAGTATATGGCCAGGAATCAGGTCCGTCTTTGTCTGGCCGCTGGCTGTGTATTGTCTCCAGAGTTCCCGCTAACGCCTGTAGGATTAATGCTTCTTCCACCCGTGTCAGTGCGGGGCAGATGTTCACAGGTAGCTCTCAGTGAATTGCTGGTTGGGCAAAAGCACGAGACTCTGATGACGCTGCAGATGGAATTGGAAATGACACAACGTGGCTTGTTTCCATGTCAATGGTAGACTTCTTTTACCATTGGGAGACTTTTTCTTCTTCCGCCATTACCAATATTATTTCTAAGTACCCCCAACTGGTCTGCAGAGTACCCCCAGGGGTACTAGTACCCCAGGTTGGGAACCACTGCACTAGAGCTATGTACATGCGATTTGGTTGCTTTCATGTGATTGCGGCAATAAATCTCATGAAAAGCCTCCAAATTGCATGTATTTAACATTAAGTCCAATGCGATGCATGGTCTGCGCATCGCGTCGGAGCTAGAGGATTGCACGGGCTGCAGGAGAGATGTGTTGCATTGCAGCCATGCCATATGCAAAAATATTGCATACAGCAGGGGTTTCCAATCTTTTTCGAATCACGGCACCCTAGAGTATCAGAATTTTTCCACGGTACCCCCTAGACCCCAAAAAATATACATAAAATTAAATAGATTGTGTTTATTTGTGTTTCTTAGGTTCAGTTATGTGTTAAAGGGCATGATTTGCTTCTGATTGTACACATATTTCATGATTGGCAGCCACCAGCACTTGTTTTGTCCATAATTAGTTTGAAATGGTCCTGGACCACCAACCCATGGCACCCGTGCAAGTGTCCCGAGGCACCCCACAGAGCCACGGCGCACAGTTTGGGAACCACTGGCATACCGTGAATTTTATGAGGTCCTGTTACCGGGAGGTTCCCGGCGGCTCAAGGGGGATCGCGGGCTTCTTCACCCATTGGAGAAGTAGCCCTAATGTATGGCCAGCTTATGTGTCAGTTATTGTAACAAATGTTTGTACTTTGCAGGGATTGTTCCTTCTTCAGGGACAATCAGGAACTACTGTATGACCAACCTCATGCTCCTCACGCAATGATTATGAATTGCAGAACCAAGCAATAGGACTGAATCAGAAGTGAATGGAGTGAATAGTTCTGCTGCTTATATTATTATATACAGTATAATATATTAGATATGTTAATGCAGATGGAGGAGTCTGCCCAGTGCAGCCTGCAGAGCGCCGAGCCCCTCTGTCTCCTAGGCTCGGCACTTGGCGGGCTGCACTGTATATTGTGCATACCTGGCTGGGGGGGCGCTGGGTGGGGGAGGCGTTGTGCCCACGGCACCCGCCCTGTCGGCAGCCCTGGTAGCTTCACAAGGAGGGTACAGGGAGTGCGAGCTACACCTGGGTGTCACCCATCCAGGGCAGGGTGTGCGAGCTACATCTGGGAGTCACCCATCCAGGGGTGGCACCAAAATGCCAGTTCTTGCTCAGTGGCAGAAGCCAGGTGCTACTCTATATTGTTACATGCACCACCTCACTCCTGAAAGTGAATAAGAGCCAACACTCTCAGACACGGTACTCTATGGGGTCTGAAACACATCTCATTGACCCCACAAGTGCCCCCGCCAGTCATGGCCATGCCATCCTGAAGACACTACGCCACCTTGGGTGAACAGGGTGTCAAACAGGCTAGTGGTGTCTCTGAGTCACATGCTTGGTCAGTCAGCTAAATAATAAAGATTTATTTGCTGAAACATTCATATAACTATAAACATTTGTAGTATTATATGGTGCAGTGCGGGGAGGTCAGTGCCTCCCCAGGCAATGACCTCACCGTACGTCACTGCATAGCTGTGCAGGACAGAGTGACCAGATAGGAACACCATAGCAGTGCAGGATAGAGTGGCCATATAGGAATGCCATAGTGGTTCAATAAACAGAGAGCGCAGGATCCCCATACATAGGGTTAATTGCAGAACAATCCGTTTGATTATCAAATGATTGCATATCCGAGCTCAAATAGCAACAGAAATAGCAAAATATATATATAATATCTAATATATAATATCTAATCTCAGTCCATTCACAATTTGACGGACAGGAAGTCAGTGTTTGGGGGTGTTAACCTGCTGTTTTTTGGGAATGTCTGAAAAAGACAGGCATGCCTAGGCATTTTAAACAGGGTGTGTGATGTCAGCACCAGCCTCAATCAGCATGTTTTTGTTGCAGGTTTGTGGAAGGCTCAGACTTAGTGGGGCATTCAATCCCGGGTCCTGACAGTAGGGACCCTGGCCCATTTTTGATCCGCTCGCCTGTTTATCGGCAGGTGGGATTCAATGTCCTGCCTGCCGATCGGTGAAAAAGAGGATGTGGCTGCGAAAACGGCTGTGAATTGTCGAGATATGTCCGTGATCTTGACAATCCTGTGTTCTGCAAAACAGCATTGAATAGGCGCCCGCCGCTATTTCCCCTATCGGAAATAGCACCGGGGATGGAATACTCCCTTAAGCTGGCCATACACTTGTCCGATTTGGACACTTTTCACCCGATTCCGATGGATCGGGTGAAAAAGTAGCCAAATTGAATGTGTTTGACATCTGTTCCGATAAAATGAGCGGTCCTGTGTGCATCAGATCAGAGTCAGAGATCATACCTGCTTGCACATCAGACCTCTGACAAGGGCAGACTCCGGGCATCGTAAAATGGGATCACATGCAAGGGAATTCTTATGCGACTTCTCCCTGCATGAAGTTTTTACAATTCACTCATATATTTACACAGGGCAGGTTTTCACTCTGTCTGGCTGGCGTCTTGCAGATGAGCAATCAGGTCTGAATCATGCCCCTAATCTATTGATCTTTCATTTAGTCTGTCTGGGTCTGTGTCCACAGGCTGTGTATCTCTGATCCACAGTGGATATCTCAATACAAATGCCAGTGGCTGCAACATTTGCATATTTTCGCACAGCCACTGCATTCTAAATCGCCGCTGTGATGGCATGTGCATACATCTTTGAATCAGGCAATCCGGAATCCTTGCCCATGTGTTTACATGTAACTACCTGGTGACTGCTTCTGTCCCACCTTCCCACACCTCCTTACCTTCAGGCTATTACAGAGGAATCAGGGGGGGATTTAAGCTTTGGTGGAGAATGTGTTGTGTCAATTTGAATATTTCTATATTATTATTATTATTATTATTATTAATAATAAAAGTATTATTATTATTGTTGCTTGTTGCTTCCCATCAAACAACATGTAGACAAACAGTAACAAACTCTGTCCTTCACCATATAAATGACCTTATGGAAGAAACATAAACACAATGAAATTAATTTTACTGTATATTTTTTCTGCATTACCTAATAAGAAAGTTACTTTTGTCTTAGGGGTGCCCAGGGCTGGCGCCACCACTAGGCAGCTCTAGGCATTTGCCTAGGGCGCGGCCACTGGAGGTGAGTGGCATCAGTGATGGCCGCAACTCCCCCCCCCCCCTCCGAATTGACTAGGTGGCAGCCGCCACATTACCAGGTCCCCCTCCCTACCCCAGGAGCTACTTAGCAGCGGTCGACGCATCACCTGACACCCCAACCCGCCCCCCGGAAAATGGTGCGGCTGGGGTGTCGGGTGATACGTATCACTTGGCGCCCCCGCATCACTTGGCGCATCACTCACCGCCCCCCCCTGCCGCAATTATGCGTGAGCACCGGAGCGTCCGTCCGCCCCCCCCGCCTGGGACGCTCCGGTGGGGGTGCCGTGAAAGAATATCTTTAGGGCGATGTACTTCAAAAAAGTTTAGGAAACACTGCTTAACACTCTAATTTTTTCGAACATCAATGAGGCTTTAATATCTAGTATTTTAAGATACAGTGCATTTTAAGTTAGTTCAATTAAGTTGGTGGTCCAAATGTTGCAGAATGCAGGACTTTAGCTCAAAAAATAAAAGAAGATAAATACAAAATGTATTGTTATACTAAACTCAGTCTTTCCTGTGATGTTATTTTTAAGTGCTGAATGTCAAATTACTGTCACGTAGATATAATCTGTGCTGTCCACACGGGTAAACAGGAAGATTTCATGCAATCAGAGCACAAATGGACTTACATTTAGAAAACATGTTTTTCAAGGGACAGTTAAAACTGTGTACTGACATGGCACTTCTGAAATAATTATTGTGTTGAAAAATATACAGATGTGTCCACATACATCTTGGCTTTTTTTCTCAATTTGTCACAACATGTAAAACACGGCTTAGCTGTTTTTCCAAATGTAGTAAGTGGGTGGATTCTGTATGTGGACACATCTGTAGATATACATACATAAGCGGTAAATAAGTGATAACCGCATTCAATATACTGTATATTTTGCGCACCTATAACAAATGGGAGCTTTTAGTATTTAGAAATAGTTTTGCTCCATTGTGTATTTACTGTTCCACTGCTATTTCCATGTTTCCACAAATGTACACAAAACATATTTATTGAATTAGCCTTGTAAAATTTATTGCGTTTAAAACAAACTAAATTAAACTAAAATAGAAAAGTCTCTTGCAGCTTTTATAATGAAATATATGTGTAATCGCTTAATGAACATGGTATAAAATGAATATGATTAATTTACTAATTATTAGGTTCTTAAATTATGCTGGCAGTATAATTAAGAAATTGTATGTGTAAATACTCCTAGTGCCACAAACTATAGCCTGGGGTCCCACAATTTTAGAATCCTTCGAGCAGGTGCAGGTGGTGGTTACACATCAGAATTCTCTACCTGCCTACCAGCCTGCAGCCAGGCAGTGAATGACTGTCAGCATGCTGATTGGTAGATGGCTGGAACTCTCCACAAATCAGTATGCTGACAGTCATTCACTGTATGGAAGCACGTGAAGAGATGCTGCAGGACTGCAGTAGGTGCATGTTATGATTTTTTCAAATTGGTTCCAATTAATGGGTGTGTAGGGGCCATGGTGCATTGCCAAGGGCATAACTACCATAGGTGCAAGGGCTGCAGCTGCTATGGGGCTCAGAGCTGAAGGGGGCCCATCTTTACTGTCTAAGTAATATGTTTTACATACATTTATCACCATCAGTTGCTAAATAGGGGGCCCTTAAAAACTTTTGCTATGGGGCCTACGAATATCTAGTTACGCCTCTGTGCATTGCTTTGTGCAGGACCTACAATGCTGTAAAGATGGCCCTAGCCACATTTGTATCTCTGTCACTCCCTATAAGCAAGTTCAAGCCTTACTTGGTGGGGGGGGGCAGGGTGGTGCGGAATTTCCACTAAGACAAACTCCTCTCCTCTTATGCATGTAGGCTCTGTGCAACTGCCTGCTGGAGTGCATTGTCCTTGCCACCTCCTGAGTGGTCCCTTGATGTTGACTGGGTGGGTGTGTCATCTGGTATTCTCCCAAGCACAGGACAGAGAAGGAGCTGACTGATCGAGCCCACATCTCAATTAAACTATTGGAGAGAAGTGTTCTGTGCTGTGACACAGGCAGGATGTGTTGAGTTTCACGGTACTGCATAGAGCTGAGCCCTTTTACTGTTGTACAGTATATAGGGTCTATGCAACACACTCAGCTTATGCAAAGCAGGGAGGTGCCATCCTGGAGAGGTGCTTTCCTGGCACTGCTTCCTAGCTTCTGTCCATTGTTGCTGTTGGCTACTGCTCTACCCATCAAGCTGTAAGACAGCATCAACAGTTTGGAATGCGGCTGTATGACAGGCAGCAGCATTGGCAGTCTCCAGTCCACCTGGCGCTGATCTCCAGAGTCAAGTCTCACCCTCAGTATTTATTCCTCAACTGAATTGTACCATACTTGCCCGGATAGCTCTCCCGCCCAACTATAATAACGAAGGGCGTCCTCCCTCCAAAGAAATCCCAACAAATATATATATATATATATATATATATATATATACATATAAACGAGGGATAAAAACTAACTGTGTGCGGATCTTCAAAAATCCCCCCTTCTACTTTTTCCCTCCTACAAAAACCTCACCCTCAGTATGACAGACAGCAGCTGCAGGAACTTCAGTCTTCAGCACCGTACCCCCCTCTCTTTCTCCACTCCCCATCTATGTTAGAAGACCCTACTACTGTAAGCATTAGGGTCGAGATGTACTAAGCCTTGAAAAGTGATAAAATGAAGAGTGATAAACCATCATTCAATCAGCTACTACCTGTCATTTTTCAAACACAGCCTGTGACATGTCAGGCAGGAGCTGATTGGCTGGTGGTGTATCACTCTTTATTTTATCAGTTTTCAAGCTTAGTACATCTGGCCCTAGGTGTAAAGAACACAGCTACTGTACTGAGCTGTACTGTGGGCATTATGTTTAAGGGTCACTACTACTGTGGACATTATTTGTGTAAGGCACTAGGATGTGGGTAATCTGTATAAGGAGTACTACTGTGTAGTTTAACATAAATAATGGGTAATACTGTTTGTTGTAATATGAATTGAGTGTACTGTTGTGTGGTTCCTATCCCTTCCTTATGAGACCACACTATTTAGGAGGAAGGCACACATTTCTACTTTGCAGGGGGGCACCCAACAATCTAAGGGGAGTATTCAATGCAATGGCGAGCGCATGGCAGCGAATCCTGTTTTTGATTCGCAGTGCGCTTGCCATGATTTTTCTCTCCCCTTCAATTCGCCGCCAGCCGCCAGCCCTGACTATTCAATGCGTCAGGGGCTCGCTGCCCCTGACGGTGAATAGTGGCAAGAGTGACGAATCCCCCTGTGCAGATGCTCCATGCCTGTCTGGAGTCTGCAGGGGGATGGGAGGGACTGGTGTCGCGGCGGGGGAGCGCGCTGATGCAGGCGGGAGCCTCCGCACAGCCTGGGGACAGGTCCAGCAGCAGTAGAGCCTCCGGCTCAAGCAGTCCCAGCGCTGACATCACCGTGCTGTGGCTGCCGGAGTCAGAGGTCTGCTACTGCTGGAGCCGTCCCTGTCAGCTTGTCCCCCGCATATCTCTCCCCCCTCCCGTCCCCTCACCTCCCTCCCCTCACCTCCCTCCCCTCACCTCACCCCCAGCAGAAGGGCTTGCAGGGTGCTGCTGGGGTCGGAGCCGCTGCACTCACTGGTCCCGATCATCGGGATCAGTGTGCAGTGAATATATGAATATTAATGAGCGGCTCCGGCTCCCGGCCCCCTGCTGGCGAATGTGTAAAATATATATTGTTTAAAAAAATATATATATATATTAAAAATATATTCATGTGCTGCAAGTATATGAATAAAAATAGCATGCCCCTTCATAGGAAAAATATTCTGATTTTTTAACACCAAAAAAAAAATTAAACACGCTTTAATTTAAAAGATCACATTACTGTTCACCTAAAAAGATGACGAATGCTAAACGGAGAATCATGGCGAAAATCAATGGAGAAAGCAGTTCTCCATTTGAGCATTGAATACACTGTCGGCGAATTCCACTAAAAACCCCATTGAAAATCACAGGCGAATTGTGGAGAATAATTTACGGCGAATCGGCAGACATTCGCTGTTCATTTGTGGCGAATTGCCTCCATTGAATAGGGAGAATTGTTTTTTCGGTACTTGTTTCCTATCTGGGCGCCCAGGTTTTCTACGTACGGCACCGTAATGAAATCGGATCGCATCAGATTCGGTACTCGATGATGTACGATGGCATACGATGCTATCCGATCCGATCCGATTTCATTTTAAATCGGATCGCATCGCATGCGGTGCACAATGCTGTACGATGGCGTCCGATCCGATCCGACTACATTTTGTATCGGATCGGAGTGGATGGAAGGGTGGCACTTGGGAATCAAGGGAAGACACTTTGGTACCCAAGGGAAAATTCACAATTTTATCCCGAAGCGTGGCGAGCGCAGCGAGCCCCGCGAGGGGCGGCGGTACGCGTCCTCCGACTTTTTCATACCCCCACTATCCACGTCGGCGTGGAGTTGAGAATAGAAAGTGGGGCGGATACCTGTGAAGCCTGCGAGGGGACACGGATACCTTCACAGGTATCCGTGTCCCCTCGCGGGCTTCACAGGTATCCGCGTCCCCTCGCGGGGCTCGCTGCGCTCGCCACGCTTCGGGCTCGGTGGCTCGCTGCGCTCGTCACACTTTCTATTCTCAACTCCACGCCGACGTGGATAGTGGGGGTATGAAAAAGTCGGAGGACGCGTACCGCCGCCCCTCGCGGGGCTCGCTGTGCTCGCCACGCTTCGGGATCACGTGGATAGTGGAGGGTTACAGATGGGCCATCCTATGGGCCAACCATAAAAGCGGGAACGAAATCGGATCGCATCGCATCGTTCAATATCGTGTATGTGCATTTGTGGTATCCGATGCGATGCGATCCGATTTTTATACGGAGAATAGCATGGTGCGCAATTAACGTAGCGGGCGCCCAGATAGGAAACAAGTACCGTTTTTTCTAACAGAAAATTCGCCGTAAACCCAGCGATTTGCCAGATTTACTGAAAAAAACCGGCGAATCTGAGGCATTGAATACTGGCCTAAACTGACCCTGGTTGTATATTGCCTGCATAAGCACTAGTGGCGGCTCCAGGGGTTGGACTCCAGCCCAGTCCAAAATTCAAATAGTGGAGAAACACTAACTGCCAGTGAGTCAGTTTGGAATGGCAGTTGCTGTGCCTCCCCTATTTGAATTTAGTACTGCGCTGCCTCCCCTGATTGGTGCTATTATAGCCACCATTGTGTACTGTCACTTTTATCTACCGCTGTTATCAACAATCCTGAAAGCCTGGTTAAGGACATTTTTGTGGATTCACCTACATTTTACATTCCGCTGTACACTGCTGCCCCGCTGCCATCCGATGTTGATGTTAGCTGCGTGAAGTGTGAAATGCTTACAGAAATCACCCAGGATCTACACTAATACGTCAGTATACAGAAGGTCCTGCCAGTTACAAAAAATGCATAGTGTGGCAGCCAGTATGACCATTATAAAATAGAGAAGTTCAAACAATTATATCATGTGGAAAATTGTTATGGAGATTCATTGGGACTCGGAGTAGACAGAGCCATGGGAGCTATTGGCTTAGCTGTGGAGCAGTACATATATTTCATACTTCATGATAAAAAGTGTCAGCACATGAACCAGGGATATACTTCAGGCAGCATATTAAGACAAAAACACTGTGTGGTACCAGAGTGAATGCCGAGGCATGAATGTGTACATTGATTAGACGTTGTCTACTGTATATCTCCGCAACTGACATCTGGTGGATGATAACGAGGTTGCAATGGTGTTGCTGCAGAATTTAAAGCCTGCCTTAGATTTGTTGATTACTGCTTTAGAAACCTGTGTTACTAAGCTACAGTACAGTATATTGTGTGGGATAAATTGCACCAGTTTCAGGAATACATGCCAGTTGAGACCAGCAATGAGAGTTCTTTTTTACAAATGAAGAACACTAGGCCAAATGCCTATAAATAATGTTTTGTATGTCACATAATGCCTCTAAATGCAGAGAGATTTAAGTGGAACACAGAAGTAGTGTGATACAAATAAGAAATCAACTTTAAAGGAAAGGGAGGTAAGTTTCCTGCAACACCCTCATCTGAAAGGGCCCCCCGTCTTGAAGCCCCCCCCCCCCCCACACACACACACGCACACCCCACCACCACAGATCAGAGTTAAGTTATGTACACACACTTCGTTTTGCTTTAGATTCGATGTTAGATTCGATTTTCTATTAGATTTGGCATTAGATCTTCCCATTCAATTTGGCATTAGATCTGTACTTTTGCATTAGATATCGATTTCGATATCGAATTCAATTTACATTCATGGTACATTGTACACATTCGATTTACTGGATCAAATTCAATATTTCCTTGGCTGCACTCTCTATTTTTCTTTTCGATTTTGAGAAAACGGGAGTGCGCATCGAATCGAATGCAGATCAAAAGTGTAATAAAAACCACTAGATTTTTCGCTGTTTTCAATTCGATTTTGCTTATAGAAGCAAAATTGAATCGAAAACAGGAAAAAAATCGAAGCATGTGTACACAGCTTTAGATCTACAGTGCTCTGACAGGACAGAGCAAACTACTTAGAACACTAAATGAAAGCCTGTGCCTGTACAGGTTCTCAGTATTACTCATTGGAGTGCATCTTGCAGGAAGGAGCCATCCTGGAGGAGCCAGCGGGTACATGGTTGCATTATAAAGTCGGGACTTCGAAAAGGTCAGAGGAGCAAGCTGCAGCCACTGCCAGGGCCGGTGCTAGGGTGTCCGGCGCCCTCCTGCAAACCATACATGTTGCGCCCTTTCACATTGCCATTGCAACAAGCTGCAGCCCGATTGTGGGAGTGTATGCAACATGCGATCCTATGGAGGATCTCGGGTGCATGTACATGTATGCATACACCATCTCAGTGCTGTGTCTACAAAATGTTGCAGGCACTAAAGGTGCCCATACACGCTGTGAGCCCATACACGTTATGGGCTAGATCACATCGCACCGCATGCATGCAATGTGTCCATGAGGAAGAGGAGGCAGGTCGCAGGAGGAGGACAGTGTGTGCACAGTGCAGGGAGCTGCTCAGCCTCTCCATACTGCCGCCCACTGTCAGACAGGCACTGCGGGCGGCATGCAGGCTGTGTGCCCTCGCGGTGCAGGGAGCTGCTCTTTATACTGCCGCCCCCGCTGTCAGACAGGCGCTGTGGGTGGCGTGCAGGAGGCAGTGACAGTGAGGGCTGAGGCAGCTTTAGCAGAGCAGGGAGGGAGAAAGCGCCTTTTCAGCATGGCGCCTCCCTGCTTTGCAGGAGCTGCTGAGTGGGTAGCGCCGGCCCTGGCCACTGCACTGTGTGCTTCTGTTTGTGCAGCCAGCGCAGCTCAAGTAGTAAAAAAAGTAAGGCATAAACTTTTTTGGTATAAAATGAAATAAAAAAATTAAATATACATTTGATATATACATATACACACAGAAATGATGACGATACAGTGTTTGTATTAAACATTGCCTGAATTAAACTCCATACTACAGTGATTAGAGGAGTGTTGAAATGCTGTACTACTTCAGGTTCTAGATAGATAGATAGATAGATAGATAGATAGATAGATAGATAGATAGATAGATAGATAGATAGATAGATACAGAGTGTCCACACTCACATAGAGCTACTCAACGCCTGCGATGGGTTTTAGACATTTTGGCATTGCTGCAAATAGATGTGTAGCCATACACATCCATACGCACATTGATTCGCAAGGCAGGATTTCAATCTAGCATGGCAGTAGCTTAACGGAATGCTTGCTGCTGTGAATTTGCAGCTGCACATTCGGAGCTGAATCAGGCCCTAGGATGCAAAACAAGTCAGTATACTCACTAACAAAGGGAAAATGTAATAAAGGCCATGTAATTCAAAAAGTGAGACAGAGATAGAGAAAATTAAATAAGTATTAATACTCATCGAGACATCACACATGCTACGAGCTGGGTGAGCTGATTTGCCAAAAACCATAGAAAACAACACTGAACGGTTAAAAGAATTCTAATGTACTCCAAAAGATCAACTTAAAGTTAGATGTTTTCAAAGCCCCATTAAAAATTGGAGAAATAATTCAAGCCATCACAGATTCCCCCAATGGAAAAGCCCCCGGAGTAGATGGGATCCCAGTAGAGATCTACAAAAAATATATTAAATCATTAGCTCCTCTGCTTTTAGAGACCTTTGAAAATTCATTTGAGGAGGGTGTTATTCCATTATCAATGACAGAGGCCAAAGTAGTGGTAATACCAAAACCAGGAAAAAATGTGAAAGAACTAGACTCGTACAGACCAATATCATTGATTCCCTCCGAAGCCAAGATACTGGCCAAAATATTGGCAAAAAGGTTGAATTGATATATTCATACGTTGGTACACCCGGACCAGTCCGGTTTTATGCCCGGGAAAGAAACCTCTATAAATATAAGACGACTATATACTTATTTGCAGACAGGAGAAAAGGATGATAGCAGACCGGTGGTGATATCGATTGATGCGATAAAAGCCTTCGATACTGTAGAATGGTCGTATTTATGGGCTGTATTAACCCCTTCCTGACAGAGCCAGTTTTTGCGTTCCTGACAGAGCCCTTTTTTTCAAATCTGACATGTCTCACTTAAGTGGGGATAACTTTTTTTTGCTTTTACTTATCCCAGTGATTTTGAGATTGTTTTTTCGTGACACATTGTACTTCAAATTAGTGGTAAATTTGGGTCGATACAGTCTGTGTTTTTTTGTGAAAAATACCAAAATATCGTGAAAAAATGGAAAATTTAGCGATTTGCAAAATGTTAAATTTTCTGCTTGTGAGACAAATAATCTTACCACTCAAAATAGTGAATAACTAACATAGGCCATATGTCTACTTTATGTTGACATCATTATTTCAACTTCCTTTTAATTTTTTGGGACACTAGGAGGCTTACAATATGAATAGCAAATTCTCAAATTTTCAAGAAAATTTCAAACACTGATTTTTTTAGGGACCAGTTCAGTTCTGATGTAACTTTGAGGGACTTGTATGTGAGACACCCCCATAAATGATGCCATTTCAAAAACTGCACCCCTCACAGTATTCAAAACAGCATTTTGGAAGTTTGTTAACCCTTTAGGTGTTTCACAGGAATTAAAACAAAGTGTAGGTGAAATTTCAAAATTTCTTTTTTTTTGCAGATTTGCAATTTTAATACATTTTTATAAGGAACACAGTACATTTTACTAGAGAAATGTGACTAAAAATTGATTCCCCCAATTCTTTGGTTTTCATAAATATCCTATATGTGGCCCTAGTGTGCACGGTGACCAAACCACAGGCTTCATAATAGAAGGAGCACCTACTTGATTTTGGAGCCTCCTTTTTATGAGATTATTTTTTAGGCACCATGTAGGTTTCAAGGCACCATAAGATGCTAAAAGTTAGGAACCCCCCCACAAGTGACCCCATTTTGCAAACTACACCCCTCAGGGAATTCATCTAGGGGTATAGTGTACATTTCAAACCCCCAGGGGTTTCACCAATTGTGGTACAACTGGGCAGTGAAAATGAAAAATTATTTTTTTTACACAAAAATGCAGTTCTGGCTCCAAATTTGTCATTTTCAGAAGGTATGAAGGAGACAAAGCACCCCAAAATCTGTGCCCCAATTTCTCCCGAGTACGGCAATGCCTCACATGTGACCAAAAAATACCAGTTGGGTGCATGGCAGGACTCAGAAGGGAAGGAGTGATTTTTGGATTTTGCAGCTCAGATTCTGGTGGAATTTTGGTGGGTGCTATGTCGCATTAGCAAGACCCCCCAAGCACCAATACAGTGGAACCCCCCACAAGTCACCCCATTTTGCAAACTACACCCCTCAGGGAATTCATCTAGGGGTATAGTGTACATTTCAAACCCCCAGGGGTTTCACCAATTTTGATACAAGTGGGCAGTGAAAATGAAAAATTACATTTTTTTACACAAAAATGCAGTTCTGGCTCAAAATTTTTCATTTTCAGAAGGTATGAAGGAGAAAAAGCACCCCAAAATCTGTGCCCCAATTTCTCCCGAGTACGGCAATGCCTCACATGTGACCAAAAAATACCAGTTGGGTGCATGGCAGGACTCAGAAGGGAAGGAGTGATTTTTGGATTTTGCAGCACAGATTCTGGTGGAATGAATGGTGGGTGCTATGTTGCACCAATACAGTGGAACCCCCCCACAAGTCACCCCATTTTGCAAAGTACACCCCTCAGGGAATTCATCTATGGGTATAGTGTACATTTCAAACCCCCAGGGGTTTCACCAATTTTGATACAAGTGGGCAGTGAAAATGAAAAATTACATTTTTTTACACAAAAATGCAGTTCTGGCTCAAAATTTTTCATTTTCAGAAGGTATGAAGGAGAAAAAGCACCCCAAAATATGTGCCCCAATTTCTCCCGAGTACGGCAATGCCTCACATGTGACCAAAAAATACCAGTTGGGTGCATGGCAGGACTCAGAACGGAAGGAGTGATTTTTGGATTTTGCGGCTCAGATTCTGGTGGAATTTTGGTGGGTGCTATGTCGCATTAGCAAGACCCCCCAAGCACCAATACAGTGGAACCCCCCCACAAGTCACCCCATTTTGAAAACTACACCCCTCAGGGAATTCATCTAGGGGTATAGTGTACATTTCAAACCCCCAGGGGTTTCACCAATTTTGATACAAGTGGGCAGTGAAAATGAAAAATTACATTTTTTTACACAAAAATGCAGTTCTGGCTCAAAATTTTTCATTTTCAGAAGGTATGAAGGAGAAAAAGCACCCCAAAATCTGTGCCCCAATTTCTCCCGAGTACGGCAATGCCTCACATGTGACCAAAAAATACCAGTTGGGTGCATGGCAGGACTCAGAAGGGAAGGAGTGATTTTTGGATTTTGCAGCACAGATTCTGGTGGAATGAATGGTGGGTGCTATGTTGCACCAATACAGTGGAACCCCCCCACAAGTCACCCCATTTTGCAAAGTACACCCCTCAGGGAATTCATCTAGGGGTATAGTGTACATTTCAAACCCCCAGGGGTTTCACCAATTTTGATACAAGTGGGCAGTGAAAATGAAAAATTACATTTTTTTACACAAAAATGCAGTTCTGGCTCAAAATTTTTCATTTTCAGAAGGTATGAAGGAGAAAAAGCACCCCAAAATATGTGCCCCAATTTCTCCCGAGTACGGCAATGCCTCACATGTGACCAAAAAATACCAGTTGGGTGCATGGCAGGACTCAGAAGGGAAGGAGTGATTTTTGGATTTTGCGGCTCAGATTCTGGTGGAATTTTGGTGGGTGCTATGTCGCATTAGCAAGACCCCCCAAGCACCAATACAGTGGAACCCCCCCACAAGTCACCCCATTTTGAAAACTACACCCCTCAGGGAATTCATCTAGGGGTATAGTGTACATTTCAAACCCCCAGGGGTTTCACCAATTTTGATACAAGTGGGCAGTGAACATGAAAAATTACATTTTTTTACACAAAAATGCAGTTCTGGCTCAAAATTTTTCATTTTCAGAAGGTATGAAGGAGAAAAAGCACCCCAAAATATGTGCCCCAATTTCTCCCGAGTACGGCAATGCCTCACATGTGACCAAAAAATACCAGTTGGGTGCATGGCAGGACTCAGAACGGAAGGAGTGATTTTTGGATTTTGCGGCTCAGATTCTGGTGGAATTTTGGTGGGTGCTATGTCGCATTAGCAAGACCCCCCAAGCACCAATACAGTGGAACCCCCCCACAAGTGACCCCATTTTGCAAACTACACCCCTCAGGGAATTCATCTAGGGGTATAGTGTACATTTCAAACCCCCAGGGGTTTCACCAATTTTGATACAAGTGGGCAGTGAACATGAAAAATTACATTTTTTTACACAAAAATGCAGTTCTGGCTCAAAATTTTTCATTTTCAGAAGGTATGAAGGAGAAAAAGCACCCCAAAATATGTGCCCCAATTTCTCCCGAGTACGGCAATGCCTCACATGTGACCAAAAAATACCAGTTGGGTGCATGGCAGGACTCAGAACGGAAGGAGTGATTTTTGGCTTTTGCGGCTCAGATTCTGGTGGAATTTTGGTGGGTGCTATGTCGCATTAGCAAGACCCCCCAAGCACCAATACAGTGGAACCCCCCCACAAGTCACCCCATTTTGCAAACTACACCCCTCAGGGAATTCATCTAGGGGTATAGTGTACATTTCAAATCCCCAGGGGTTTCACCAATTTTGATACAAGTGGGCAGTGAAAAAGAAAAATTACATTTTTTACACAAAAATGCAGTTCTGGCTCAAAATTTTTCATTTTCAGAAGGTATGAAGGAGAAAAAGCACCCCAAAATCTGTGCCCCAATTTCTCCCGAGTACGGCAATGCCTCACATGTGACCAAAAAATACCAGTTGGGTGCATGGCAGGACTCAGAAGGGAAGGAGTGATTTTTGGATTTTGCAGCACATATTCTGGTGGAATGAATGGTGGGTGCTATGTTGCACCAATACAGTGGAACCCCCCCACAAGTCACCCCATTTTGCAAACTACACCCCTCAGGGAATTCATCTAGGGGTATAGTGTACATTTAAAACCCCCAGGGGTTTCACCAATTTTGATACAAGTGGGCAGTGAAAATGAAAAATTACATTTTTTTACACAAAAATGCAGTTCTGGCTCAAAATTTTTCATTTTCAGAAGGTATGAAGGAGAAAAAGCACCCCAAAATATGTGCCCCAATTTCTCCCGAGTACGGCAATGCCTCATGTGTGACCAAAAAGTGGCAGGACTCAGAAGGGAAGGAGTGATATTTGGATTTTGCAGCACAAATTCTGGTGGAATGATGGTGGGTGCTATGTCGCATTAGCAAGACCCCCAAAGCACCAATACAGTGGAACCCCCCCACAAGTGACCCCATTTTGCAAACTACACCCCTCAGGGAATTCATCTAGGGGTATAGTGTACATTTCAAACCCCCAGGGGTTTCACCAATTTTGATACAAGTGGGCAGTGAACATGAAAAATTACATTTTTTTACACAAAAATGCAGTTCTGGCTCAAAATTTTTCATTTTCACAAGGAATGAAGGAGACAAAGCACCCCAAAATATGTGCCCCAATTTCTCCCGAGTACGGCAATGCCTCACATGTGACCAAAAAATACCAGTTGGGTGCATGGCAGGACTCAGAAGGGAAGGAGTGATTTTTGGATTTTGCGGCTCAGATTCTGGTGGAATGAATGGTGGGTGCTATGTGGCATTAGCAAGACCCCCGAAGCACGGTGAAATTATGAACCTAATATTCCATAGATGTGTGGTATATTTTAAAACACTCCTTTATACATAGGCCGGGTTTGTCGGGGCAAGTGTCACACTGGAAAATAGTTTGCTTTCTTATTCCCTTTTTATAGCAAACTTTGCACCTTTTTTGTGTCCTGCCCTTTTTTCCAGTGGAGGGGATTTCATCAGGAAAATGCTGCCCTGGTACAATACGGGGGCCAGTACTAGAAGTACTGGGGCCCTCTGCCTGCTGGTTCCCAAATATTAGGCCCTTTATGACTTCCTCTTGAAAGTGCATAAATGTCCCCCTCTGGCCGGTAGAACGGAATAGCACGTAAGCGTTATACAGTGCCATCTGGATGATATACACGGCCACCTTCTTGTACCAGATTTTTGTTTTCCGCAGGGCACTGTACGGCTTCAGTACCTGATCTGAAAGATCCACTCCGCCCATGTACCTATTGTAATCCAGGATACAATTAGGTTTTGAGGTGTGGGTACTGGTACCTCGTACAGGGACGGAGGTGGTACTGTCTCCGTGAATTGTTGTCAGTATAAGGACATCCCTCTTGTCCTTATATTTGACCAACAACATATTTTCGGTGCATATTCCCCTGCTTTCACCCCTTCTCATTACTTGGGCAATGTGCGTTTTTGGGAGGCCTCTTTGGTTCTTGCGCACAGTACCGCAAGCTGCTGTACCTCTTGAACCAAGGGCCTTAAACAGGGGGATGCTGGTGTAAAAGTTATCCACATAGAGGTGATAACCTTTATCCAGGAAGGGGTGCACTAAATCCCAGACAATTTTCCCACTAACACCTACGAGGGAGGGGGGGCATTCTGGCGGTTGAATTCTTGAATCCTTCCCTTCATAAACCCTAAACCTGTGGGTGTACCCTGAGGTGCTTTCACACAGTTTATACATTTTTATGCCATACCTTGCCCTCTTACTGGGAAGGTACTGGCGGAATTTAACCCTTCCTTTAAAATGTATAAGGGACTC
Organism: Crinia signifera; assembly: GCF_055691185.1. NCBI lineage: Eukaryota > Metazoa > Chordata > Amphibia > Anura > Myobatrachidae > Crinia > Crinia signifera. Next base: position 168,584,884 of record NC_139217.1, read on the forward strand.
GTCGATACAAATAAATTTTTCTGGGATGTACACCTCTTCAAATTTGGCACTGAAATGATCAATGACCGGCCTGACTTTGAATAGCCGGTCAAAGGTGGGATCATCTCTGGGTGGGCACTGTGCATTATCGGTGTAATGTATAAATTTAAGAATTGTCTCAAATCGAGTCCGGGGCATGGCCATACGGTAAAATGGAGTACTGTACAGAACATCTGTACTCCAATATTGCCTAATTTCTGGCTTTTTTACTATGCCCATATGAAACACCAGACCCCAAAACGTCATCATCTCTACTGCATCTACAGGGGTCCACCTAGCAAATGATGACGTGGGGTTTTGAGCAATAAACTGCTGGGCATATAAATTAGTTTGGTCCACCATTAAATTTATAAAATCATCAGAGAAAAATAATTTGAAAAAGTCAATTTCTCTGAGACCTGTGGAATCAAATTGGATTCCTGGCATGGCCAAAAACTCAGGAACCTGGGGCTCAAAATTGTCTGGTGGTGGGGTCCATACGAGATCAATTATTGGGGGGGGGGGTCTCAGCTGATCTACGGGGGCGTCTTTGAGGGGGTCCCTCATCACCAGAGGAGGAAGAGGAGCTTAAGGCGAATCCTTCAAATTCCCCGCTTGCATCACTGCCTGTGTCAGAGTCAGAGGCAAGCATGGCATATGCCTCCTCCACTGAATACATTCTCCTGGATGACTGGGAGGACATTTGGGAGGACATTTGGGAGGACATTTGGGATGCCATTTTTATTTTTGTGTTACAGGTAGTGAAATGTTTCAACACGTGTATAGTGTAGGGGGGGGTACAAACTTTATTTCAACCCGGGGGGTATGTAGGTTGTAGTGTGTATGTAGTGTGCAGGAAAAAAAAATACTTTATACAAAAAAAAAAAATGGAGGGGTTAAAAAAAAAAAAAAATTGAAGGGGTTAAAAAAAAAAAATTGAAGGGGTTAAAAAAAAAAATTGAAGGGGTTAAAAAAAAAAAAAAAAAAGGTCCTGCGCCAAAAATTGAGCACAGATGTTGGTCAGTAACGTCTGTCACTGAACAGCGCTCAAAGGCAACAGGAATTTGATCAAAAAAAAAAATATATAGATCAACCCTGTGCCGAAAAAGATGATCAGTGATGTACGTCACTGATCAGCGCACAGCGGCCACAGGACACCCACAAAATCACAGTGTGTGTAAAAAAAAATTAAAAAAAGACCCCACAGCACACACACAAAAAAAAAAGGTGATCAGTGATGCGACACTGATTACCAGTGAGGTGCAGCAGGTGCACAACCTTTGGTGCAACTGACAGGTATATATAAAAAAAAAAAAACCTCTGTACCCCCAAAAAAGTTGCTGATCACCTCAGATATAGTGATCAGCACAAAAGGCGGGGGCAGCAGCCAAAAAATTTAGCACTCTCTATCACTCTCTGTCACTATCTCTCTCTATCTCTCTATCTCTCACTATCTATCACTCTATGACACTGCAGCAGCAGCACTGACAGGTATATCTATATATAAAAAAAAACCTGCGCCCCCAAAAAGTTGCTGATCAGTTAATTTATACTGATCAGCACAAAAGGAGGGGGCAGCAGTCAGTTATATCAAAAATATATAGCACAATCTGTCACTATCTCTCTCTATCTCTCTCTCTCTATCTCTCTCTATCTCTCTATAACTATCACACTGCAGCAGCACAAAATATAGCACTCTGTCACTAGGCCTCTCTATCTATCTCTCTCTCTCTATCTCTCTCTCTCTATCTATAACTAGATCACACTGCAGCAGCACAAAATATAGCACTCTCTGACACTATCTCTCTCTCTATCTCTCTCTATCTCTCTCTATCTCTCTATAACTATCACACTGCAGCAGCACAAAATATAGCACTCTGTCACTAGGCCTCTCTATCTATCTCTCTCTCTCTATCTCTCTCTCTCTATCTATAACTAGATCACACTGCAGCAGCACAAAATATAGCACTCTCTGACACTATCTCTCTCTCTATCTCTCTCTATCTCTCTCTATCTCTCTCTATCTCTCTCTATCTCTCTATCTATCTCTCTCTATCTATCTCTCTCTATCTAGCTAGTACACTGCAGCAGCACAATTTCACAGGAAGGCACAAGTAGTAACAGGATCCAGGAAGCAGTGATGAAGCAGCGATCAGGTAAGTATGGAGTATGGAGCAAGCTATGGAGCAAGGTTCTGGTCAGTATGGCGGCAGGGAGGTACGGTGACCGCACTGCACGCTATTCCAGACCGGAATGGCGTCTGCAGTGCAGTCACCGTTAGTTTAAATCCCCCTCCTTGGCTGTGATTGGTCCGTCGGTCCGACGAACCAATCACGGCCTTTGGGGGCGGGCGGGGTGCGGTGGGGTGACACCAGTGTCACCCTTACACCCCGCGGTGATTGGTGCTGTACTTTACAGCACCAATCACCTCTGATCCCGTGTCACCGGCGAACGTTATTCGCCGGTGACACAGGAAAACGCTGTAATTGGCTGTTCACACTGAACAGCCAATCACAGCGATCGCCGACGGGGGGGCGGCATCGCAGCCCCCCCGGGGCATGCACGGACATGTCTGCTGTCAGGGACAGCAGACATGTTGAAACTGTCACCGCGTCTATAGACGCGGTGACAGTTAAATGCCATGACGTACATTTACGCCATGTGTCGGGAAGTACTTCCCGACCATGACGTAAATGTACGTCAAATGTCGGGAAGGGGTTAAGATCATTGGGGCTGGGACCAAACTACATTAAATGGATTCAACTGTTATATACCACCCCGAGCGCACGGGTTGCTGTTAACGGATGGATTTCTCCGGCATTTTCCCTCTCAAGGGGAAAAAGGCAGGGGTGTCCACTCTCCCCTGCCTTGTTCGCCCTGGCGATTGAGCCTGTGGCATGTAAAGTGAGACAATATATAAAAGCTGCGGATATGCCTACGGGAGGGCAGAGAAATGGGATCTCACTATGGAGGTTATTCTAGTTCACTCTTTCTGACAAAATCCTTCTTAGATGGACAAAACCATGTGCACTGCAGGGGGGCAGATGTTACTTGTGCAGAGATAATTCGATTTGGGTGGGGTTTTACTTCAAAGTGAGATCTATATTGCAGTGTAAAAATAAAGCAGTCAGTATTTACCCTGCACAGAAACAAAATAACTCACCCAAATCTAATTCTCTCTGCACATTTTTCATTTGCCCCCCTGCAGTGCACATGGTTTTGTCCATCTAAGAAGGATTTTGTCAGAAAGAGTGAACTAAAATAAGGCCCTATATGCCGATGATCTTCTGATTTATTTAGCCGATTACTCAGTATCTTTTATGGAAACGTTGGAGATAATCGAGGACTTTGGGAAATTCTCCGGATTCAGAATTAACCAGACCAAATCTGTCATCTTTCCAGCAGGCCCCACGTATAAGTATCAACCGTACCCGCCTCTTCCAATACAGTGGGTAACATCTTTAAAATATTTGGGTATTATAGTTTCTTGGGAACCTAAGGAATTTGAGAAGCTTAGTATCCAACCGCTGTTTGACTGGCTGGGTAAAAAAATTTAATCATGGAGGAGGCTTCCGTTGATAGTAACCGGAAGAATAAACCTGGTAAAAATGGTGGTCCTTCCTAAATTCTTGTACGTGGTCAAGCAATCACCGATTTACCTTGTAAAAACGATGTTTAGAAAATTAAACAGTATTTTGGCCTCACTTGTTTGGAATAACGCCCGTCCAAAAATTAAACTGAGTAATCTGATGAGGGAGAAACCAGACCTTAGGAGGTATTATATTGCGGCCCAGTTGTCACATCTTGGGCCATGGCTTTGTCAGGATGATCAATGCAGAGAAATAGTGGACACTTTAATCACCTTCTCGACCCCGGGGATTTGCCCAACACAGAGAATCTTACAGGGAAAAAAGACTAAGACAGATCCCCCCCTTAATAGCTCAAGCTATAACAATATGGCAAGAAGCCATTAAAATATTAGAAATTGATTTTATAGATACAGATTATTTTTTGGTAGACTATCTTACAACTAGTGAGTCGGAGACCCTGCAAATCAAAACAGCATGGTACCCTCATGCCGTGACCAAACTTAGTCAAATCTTTGATCCGGCAGGACTCAAATCATTCACACAGCTGAAAGAGGAATTTGAATTACCACAGACCTTTTTTTTTCGTTATCTTCAGCTGAGAAGTGCGATACAGGCCAAATATGAAAATAAAATTCCTTTATTTGGAGAAACTCCAATAAAATTAATACTAAAATCAGGTAACAAACCAAAGTTAGTATCAAGAATATATAAAATATTAGGCAAAAATATATATAAAGACTGGCTAAGGGAATTAAAGGGTAAATGGGAAGACGATCTCGGGGGTATAAATAATGAGGAATGGAGAAGGGCTAAATCCGCAATATCCAGAACCACAAATTCGCTGCGTGTTCAATTGACACAACTGTACATTTTACATAGATCATATCTTTCAGCTACAACTTTAGCGAAGTTTTCAGGGTACTCTCTAACAAAATGTCCAAAATGTGATGACCTCTCCGGAACCTTCTTCCATCTAATCTGGAACTGTCACAGAGTGGCAGAATTCTGGGAAAAAGTCAAAGGCACTATAACCGATACTGGGATCTCTATTAAACTCTTAACCCCAAGATGTTGTCTGTTGGGGATGGTAGATGAAGAAACAACGGGCTACGAAAAAATATATATTAATAACCTATGTGCAATTGCAAAAGTGATTGTGGGAAGAACCTGGATGTCCAAAGACCCCCCAGAGTATAATAGTTGGAAGTCACTGGTTAACTACACTATTAAACAAGAAAAGTATTTATTTTTAAGTCGTAACACGTTAGTTAAATTTAATCAGATCTGGCACGGCTGGATTAATTCCATATATTATAATTAATAATAAGAAGTAGTTTTTTGTTTGTATAGATTTAATATAATAATACGATGTTCAAAAATCACAAGAAAACAAATGCACTTTATTAGAATAGATACATGCACTTTATTAAAAAATATTAGTGTATGATAATAAATTTCACTATAAAGATTGAGTGAATGGATGATTTAACACAACTGACTTAGAGTAAGGATAATCACTTTATTTAACCCCTTCCCGACATTTGACGTACATTTACGTCATGGTCGGGATGTACTTCCCGACACATGGCATAAATGTACGTCAGCAGACATCTTCCCTCATTGCCCAGGGGGGGCAGTGATGCCCCCACCCATCGGCGATCGCTGTGATTGGCTGTTCAATGTGAACAGCCAATTACAGCGTTTTCTGTGTACCGGCGAATAACGTTCGCCGGTGACACAGGGATCAGTGGTGATTGGTGCTGTTAAGTACAGCACCAATCACCACGGGGTGTAAGGGTGTCACTGGTGGTCACCCCACCTCACCCCACCTGCCCCCAAAGGCTGTGATTGGTCCGTCGGACCGACGGACCAATCACCGCCAATACACCTCAAATGAGGTAACGGAGACAGCCCTGCAGCCGCCATTCCGGTCAGGAACAGCGCGCAGAGCGGTCTCCGTGCCCATCTGTGCCCTATACTGACCTGATCAGCGTTGGTGGCATCCGTGCTGCCAGCTATTGGTGCTTCCTGGTTGCTTCCTGGTTGCTCTTGCTTCCTGTCTGCTTGTGCTGCTGCTGCAGCGTCATTGTGTCAGAGATATATATATATTGTGTGCTATAATTTTGGATCTGCTGCCCCCTGCTGCCCCCCTTTTGTGCTGAAACTAACTGATCAGCACCTTTTTTGGGGTGCAGGGTTATTTTTTTTTTTATATATACCCTGTCAGGTTGCACCCACAGTTGTGTGCCTGCTGCCCCTCACTGCTAATCACTGCTAATCAGTGTTGCATCACTGATCACCAGTTTTGGTTTTTTTGGAGAGTGCTGTGGGTTTTTTTTTTTTAAATTGTTTTTACACCCACGGTGCTTTTGTGGGTGTCCTGTGGCCGCTGAGCGCTGATCAGTGACGTACATCACTGATCAGCATTTTTGGCACAGGGTTGATCAAATTTTTTTTTTTTTTATCAAATTTCTGTTGCCTTTGACTCATCAGCAGTTATTTTTAATTTTTTTTTTTTTGGAGAGTGCTGTGGGTTTTTTTTTTTAAATTGTTTTTACACCCACGGTGCTTTTGTGGGTGTCCTGTGCCCGCTGAGCGCTGATCAGTGACGTACATCACTGATCAGCATTTTTGGCAGAGGGTTGAACTAATTTTTTTTTTTTTTTATCAAATTTCTGTTGCCTTTGACTCAGCAGTTATTTAAAAAAAATTTTTTTTGGAGAGTGCTGTGGGTTTTTTTTTTTTTTATTGTTTTTACACCCACGGTGCTTTTGTGGGTGTCCTGTGCCCGCTGAGCGCTGATCAGTGACGGACGTTACTGACCAACATCTGTGCTCAATTTTTGGTGCAGGAGCTTTTTTTTTTTTTTTCTTACACGTGTTAAAGCACTACATACACACTACATACCCCCCGTGTTGAAATAAAGTTTGTACCCCCCCTACACTATACACGTGTTGAAACACTACACTTAAAAATAATAAAAATGTCCCAATCATCGCAAAGACTGTTTTCAGCGGAGGAGGCATATGCCCTTCTTGCCTCTGACACTGACACAGCCAGTGAAGTAAGCGATGAATTGGCATTTGTCTTAAGCTCCTCTTCCTCCTCTAGTGATGAGGGACCCCCTTTAAAGACGCCCCCGTAGAGCAGCTGAGACCCCCCCCCAATGATTGATCTCGTATGGACCCCACCACCAGACAATTTTGAGCCCCAGGTTCCTGAGTTTTTGCCCAGGAATCCAATTTGATAGTACAGGCCTCAAAGAAATTGACTTTTTCAAAGTCTTTTTCTCTGATGATTTTATAAATTTAATGGTGGACCAAAGTAATTTATATGCCCAGCAGTTTATTGCCCAAAACCCCACGTCATCATTTGCTAGGTGGACCCCTGTAGATGCAGTAAAGATGATGACGTTTTGGGGTCTGGTGTTACATATGGGCATAGTTAAAAAGCCAGAAATTAGGCAATATTGGAGTACAGATGTTCTGTACAGCACCCCACTTCATCGTATGGCCATGACCCGGACTCGTTTTGAGACGATCCTTAAATTTTTGCATTACAACGATAATGCACAGTGCCCACCCAGAGATGATCCCACCTTTGACCGGCTATTCAAAGTCAGGCCGGTCATTGATCATTTCAGCGCCAAATTTGCTGAGATGTACATCCCCCAAAAATTAATTTGTGTAGACGAGTCACTTATACATTTTAAAGGAAGGGTTAAATTCCGCCAGTACCTTCCCAATAAGAGGGCAAGGTATGGCATAAAAATGTATAAGCTGTGCGAAAGTACCTCAGGGTACACCCACAGGTTTAGGGTATATGAAGGGAAGGACACAAGAATTGAACCGCCAGAATGCCCCCCCTCCCTCGTAGGTGTTAGTGTAAAGATTGTCTGGGATTTAGTGCACCCCTTCCTGGATAAGGGTTATCACCTCTATGTGGATAACTTTTACACCAGCATCCCCCTGTTTAAGGCCCTTGGTTCAAGAGGTACAGCAGCTTGCGGTACTGTGCGCAAGAACCAAAGAGGCCTCCCAAAAACGCACGTTGCCCAATTACTGAGAAAGGGTGAAAGCAGGGGAATATGCACCGAAAATATGTTGTTGGTCAAATATAAGGACAAGAGGGATGTCCTTATACTGACAACAATTCACGGAGACAGTACCACCTCCGTCCCTGTACGAGGTACCAGTACCCACACCTCAAAACCTATTTGTATCCTAGATTACAATAAGTACATGGGCGGAGTGGATCTTTCAGATCAGGTACTGAAGCCGTACAGTGCCCTGCGGAAAACAAAAATATGGTATAAGAAGCTGGCCGTGTATATCATCCAGATGGCACTGTATAACGCTTACGTACTATTCCGTTCTACCAGCCAGACGGGGACATTTATGCACTTTCAAGAGGAAGTCATAAAGGGCCTAATATTTGGGAACCAGCAGGCAGAGGGCCCCAGTACTTCTAGTACTGGCCCCAGTACTTCTAGTACTGGCCCCCGTATTGTATCAGGGCAGCATTTTCCTAACGAAATCCCCTCCACTGGAAAAAAGGGCAGGACACAAAAAAGGTGCAAAGTTTGCTATAAAAAGGGAATACGAAAGCAAACTATTTTCCACTGTGAAACTTGCCCCGACAAACCCGGCCTATGTATGAAGGAGTGCTTTAAAATATACCACACATCTATGGATTATTAGGTTCATCATTTCACCGTGCTTCGGGGGTCTTGCTAATGCGACATAGCACCCACCATTCATTCCACCAGAATGTGTGCTGCAAAATCCAAATATCACTCCTTCCCTTCTGAGTCCTGCCATGCACCCAAATGGTATTTTTTGGTCACATATGAGGCATTGCCGTACTCGGGAGAAATTGGGGCACAGATTTTGGGGTGCTTTGTCTCCTTCATTCCTTGTGAAAATGAAAAATTTTGAGCCAGAACTGCATTTTTGTGTAAAAAAATGTAATTTTTCATTTTCACAGCCCAGTTGTACCAAAATTGCTGAAACCCCTGGGGGTTTGAAATGTACACTATACCCCTAGATGAATTCCCTGAGGGGTGTAGTTTGCAAAATGGGGTCACTTGTGGGGGGGTTCCACTGTATTGGTGCTTCGGGGGTCTTGCTAATGCGACATAGCACCCACCATTCATTCCACCAGAATCTGTGCTGCAAAATCCAAATATCACTCCTTCCCTTCTGAGTCCTGCCATGCACCCAAATGGTATTTTTTGGTCACATATGAGGCATTGCCGTACTCGGGAGAAATTGGGGCACAGATCTTGGGGTGCTTTGTCTCCTTCATTCCTTGTGAAAATGAAAAATTTTGAACCAGAACTGCATTTTTGTGTAAAAAAATGTAATTTTTCATTTTCACATCCCAGTTGTACCAAAATTGGTGAAACCCCTGGGGGTTTGAAATGTACACTATACCCCTAGATGAATTCCCTGAGGGGTGTAGTTTGCAAAATGGGGTCACTTGTGGGGGGGTTCCACTGTATTGGTGCTTCGGGGGTCTTGCTAATGCGACATAGCACCAACCATTCATTCCACCAGAATCTGTGCTGCAAAATCCAAATATCACTCCTTCCCTTCTGAGTCCTGCCATGCACCCAAATGGTATTTTTTGGTCACATATGAGGCACTGCCGTACTCGGGAGAAATTGGGGCACAGATTTTGGGGTGCTTTGTCTCCTTCATTTCTTGTGAAAATGAAAAATTTTGAGCCAGAACTGCATTTTTGTGTAAAAAAATGTAATTTTTCATTTTCACATCCCAGTTGTACCAAAATTGGTGAATCCCCTGGGGGTTTGAAATGTACACTATACCCCTAGATGAATTCCCTGAGGGGTGTAGTTTGCAAAATGGGGTCACTTGTGGGGGGGTTCCACTGTATTGGTGCTTCGGGGGTCTTGCTAATGCGACATAGCACCCACCATTCATTCCACCAGAATCTGTGCTGCAAAATCCAAATATCACTCCTTCCCTTCTGAGTCCTGCCATGCACCCAAATGGTATTTTTTGGTCACATATGAGGCATTGCCGTACTCGGGAGAAATTGGGGCACAGATTTTGGGGTGCTTTGTCTCCTTCATTCCTTGTGAAAATGAAAAATTTTGAGCCAGAACTGCATTTTTGTGTAAAAAAATTTAATTTTTCATTTTCACAGCCCAGTTGTACCAAAATTGGTGAAACCCCTGGGGGTTTGAAATGTACACTATACCCCTAGATGAATTCCCTGAGGGGTGTAGTTTGCAAAATGGGGTCACTTGTGGGGGGGTTCCACTGTATTGGTGCTTCGGGGGTCTTGCTAATGCGACATAGCACCCACCATTCATTCCACCAGAATGTGTGCTGCAAAATCCAAATATCACTCCTTCCCTTCTGAGTCCTGCCATGCACCCAAATGGTATTTTTTGGTCACATATGAGGCATTGCCGTACTCGGGAGAAATTGGGGCACAGATTTTGGGGTGCTTTGTCTCCTTCATTCCTTGTGAAAATGAAAAATTTTGAGCCAGAACTGCATTTTTGTGTAAAAAATGTAATTTTTAATTTTCACAGCCCAGTTGTACCAAAATTGGTGAAACCCCTGGGGGTTTGAAATGTACACTATACCCCTAGATGAATTCCCTGAGGGGTGTAGTTTGCAAAATGGGGTCACTTGTGGGGGGGTTCCACTGTATTGGTGCAATTTTTAGTCACATTTCTCTAGTAAAATCTACTGTGTTCCTTAGAAAAATGTATTAAAATTGAAAATCTGCTAAAAAAATGAAATTTTTAAATTTCACATACACTTTGTTTTAATTCCTGTGAAACACCTAAAGGGTTAACAAACTTCCAAAATGCTGTTTTGAATACTGTGAGGGGTGCAGTTTTTGAAATGGCATCATTTATGGGGGTGTCTAACATACAAGTCCCTCAAAGTCACATCAGAACTGAACTGGTCCCTAAAAAAATCAGTGTTTGAAATTTTCTTGAAAATTTGAGAATTTGCTATTCATATTTTAAGCCTCCTAGTGTCCAAAAAAATTAAAAGGAGGTTGAAATAATGATGGAAACATAAAGTATACATATGGTCTATGTTAGTTATTAACTATTTTGAGTGGTATGATTATTTGTCTCACAAGCAGAAAATTTAACATTTTGAAAATTGCTAAATTTTCAAATTTTTTACGACATTTTGGTATTTTTCACAAAAAAACACAGACTGTATCGACCAAAATTTACCACTAACTTGAAGTACAATGTGTCATGAGAAAACAATCTCAAAATCACTGGGATAAGTAAAAGCAAAAAAAAGTTATCCCCACTTAAGTGATACATATCAGATTTGAAAAAAAGGGCTCTGTCAGGAAGGCAAAAACAGGCTGCGTCGGTAAGGGGTTAATATTTAGTAGTTAGGGTAATATACAAAACACTGAGTACTTAGGTCACATGAGTAGATTGACACTGAAGTAAAAAGAAGTTAAAGTACACCCCAAACACTTATAGGATATGAAAAATGATTTTTTTTTTGTGGTAAGTCATTTTTTGCGACTGAGGATAAGTAATACCAACAATAAGTGTATGAACCAATGTACAAATTTCTAACCTATAATCCATGCACTTAGGGAAGATATGCTATGTTTTTTTTTTTGCCGGTTTTCATTGTTAACGACCTTGTAAGCACCATGGTTAAAAGCAATATATAGTTTGGCAACTCTATCTCCCTTATACTCTGGGGAAACTACCTGCCTTGCAGATAGCAATATATTGTTAAATGGATAAGTAACAGGCGCGGTAGCTAATCAGCACTCAAAAGTATAACAATGTGAAAGCAATCGATTTAGTGACTCAAATGTATTTGTTTTTTTTATGTCTGGTATGTAAACTGTTCATGTCTTTTATATGAAAAAATTAATAAAAATGTAAAGTAAAAAAAAAAATACACACAGAAATGATGACGATACAGTGTTTGTATTAAACATTGCCTGAATTAAACTCCATACTACAGTAATTAGAGGAGTGTTGAAATGCTGTACTACTGCAGGTTCTAGATAGATAGATAGATAGATAGATAGATAGATAGATAGATAGATAGATAGATAGATAGATACAGAGTGTCCACACTCACATAGAGCTAGCAGCCAGGGGTTCTCCATTGAAGGAATTGATTTCCAATATCCAGAGAATAGTATAATTAATGGGCACTCACCAAATCATAAGTTGCAAAGAACATGGGTTTACTGACAGGTGACAGTAGGCAAATATATAGCAGATTGTACCATGACAGGTAAATGTTGGCGGTGTTTCAATCCAAATAGGATTTTTATCAGGACATTGCAGCTTAGTCAGAGACCATCCATCCAGTAATTAACCCAGAAGCAGAACCCAATTTAGGCATGCCTGAGTGTTTTATGGGAGGGTGTGTGACTTTAGCTCCACACCAGATATGCCTTTTCCATCACACTGCGAGTAAGTATAGGGCTACTAAACGCCTGTGATGGGTTTTAGACATTTTGGCATTGCTGCAAATAGATGTGTAGCCATACACATCCATACGCACATTGATTCGCAAGGCAGGATTTCAATCTAGCATGGCAGTAGCTTAACGGAATGCTTGCTGCTGTGAATTTGCAGCCGCACATTCGGAGCTGAATCAGGCCCTAGGATGCAAAACAAGTCAGTATACTCACTAACAAAGGGAAAATGTAATAAAGGCCATGTAATTCAAAAAGTGAGACAGAGATAGAGAAAATTAAATAAGTATTAATACTCATCGAGACATCACACATGCTACGAGCTGGGTGAGCTGATTTGCCAAAAACCATAGAAAACAACACTGAACGGTTAAAATAATTCTAATGTACTCCAAAGGATCAACTTAAAGTTAGATGTTTTCAAACATCTGGATCTTCTGCACTGAATCTTTCGGTGATCCAGACTGGGGATCAATAACTGTTTTTACTGGCAGGTAACGATGTAGAAATCTGTTGGTCAAGCAGAAAGTAACCCACTATTGCCATATTCACCACTGAGGCAGAACACAATGAACTTGCCAAGGAAGCCCTATGCTGAATTACGTTTTCTTAGTCAGGATGAAACTATCAACATACAGTAATAGTATGCAATTACTATAACTTTTATTATAGCAGCAAGCCCATTGTTATTCTTAGACGCCAATTCATCCCGGAGTTATTTGAAAATAAGTCTATAAGTGTTACCTATGTAGCAAGCAAATATATTGTATCTGATATGTTAATGAGGCAACAGACATTACCACTACCAAGTATATACCTGAGAAAATGTGGACTGAAATACACTATATGGACAAAAGTATTTGAATGCCTGATCAATACACCATCATGGACTTTAATGATATTGTATACAAATACTTTAATATGGAGCTGGTCACCCTTTAGCACCTATAACAGCTTCCAATATTCTTGGAAGGCTTTCCACAAGATCGTGGAGTATTTCTGTGAGAATTTGTGCCCATTCATTCTATAGAGCATTGATGAAGAAAGGCAACAATGTTGGATGAGAAGTTCTGGTTAACAATTACTAAAGTTCATCCCAAAGGTGCTCAATGGGGTTGAGGTCCGGGCTCTGTGCAGACCAGTCAGGTTCGTCCACACCAAACTCATTATACAATGTCTTTATAGTCCTTGCTTTGTGCACTGGGGCACATTTATTTTGGAATATAAAAGGGCCTTCCCCATGCTGTTGCCACAAAGTTGGAAGCATAGCATTGTTAAGCTTGGTATGCTGAAGCATTAAGATTGTCTTTCATTGAAGGTAAGGGGCCTAACCCTAACTGTAAAAACAGCCCCATACCATTATCCATCCACCACCAACCTTCACAGTTGGCACAGTACAGTCAGGCTGGTAATATTCTCCCAGCATTCATGAAAGACAGACTCTCCCATCTGAAATCCACAGAGAAGTGGGATTCGTTACTCCACCAAGCACATTTCCACTGCTCCACAGTGTCGGTGTGCTTTATACCACTCCATCTGACGCTTGCCATTGGATTTGGTTACGTGAGGCTTGCCTGCATCTACTCAACAATGGAAACCCCGTTCCTTTAAGCTCCTGCCATAAATGATTTTGTGCTTACATTAATGCCAATTCTGGAACTCTACAGCTAGGAAATCAGCAAAGCGCTCATGACTTTTACGCATCATGTGCCTTAGCAGTTGTTGATCCTGCTCTGTGATTTTCCATATTGGTCTGCTTCATGTTGTTCCTAAACGCTTCCACATTCTAATAATATCACTTCAAATTCATTGTGGATTATCCAGCAGGGATGACATTTCATGAACTGTCTTATTGCAAAGGTGGCATCCTATCACAGTCCCACGTTGGAAGTCACTGAGCCCTTCAGAATAACCCATTATGTATAACAAATGTTGGCCAATGGAGACTGCAACGGATTTGACTGAAACACCTAAATTCAATACTTAATAGGTTTGGCCAAATACTTGGACTATGATACTTAATTAAAGTGTAATATGTTTTATGTGCTTTATGTGAGCCGAGATTGGGTGAGAAGTGGTGTTAGGGGCCTACGCAGGTAGTGAATTGCTGAGTGTTCTGAGCAATGCTAGATCGCGCAGAACACAGCAAGAAACTCAGCACAGTGTCAGCGCTGTGTGCTTAGCGATCTGTCAGGGCCAGTGTTCTCTGGTGATATTACTAGATTCATCCAGCATGCTGAATATTAATCACCGGGCGATAACGATGTGCAGGGCCACTCATCACTATCGTTATGCCCCTACACTTGGAGCAATGTTGGGTCATTTTTTAAGCGATCTAGTGAGATCACTTAGAAAATGCCCCTAAATCGCTACCTGTGTAGGCCCATTAGAGTCTCCTTCTCCTCTGTGCTGTGTCCCTGGTGCCAGTGGGATAATGTCATGGCACTGTGTTGAGTATCACGGTAGTGCACAACTGTGCAGTACTAAGCAACTCAGATGTGAGACCTGTATTACCACTATTATAGCTACCACTGTGTACTGATGTTATCACTGTGTACAGTATGTACCACTGTTGCTGAATCCAAGGGACTCTCTATGCAGTCACACTACAGCCCATGGAGCTGCCTGGAGCTTCCCTAGGATACTACAGGCAGTGCACTACTTCTTATCAGACCATCTGACCCCTCTTAGTCATAAGGAAGATTATTAATTTTGTGACAAAATATGGCTAAGCTACCAGCTCTTTCATATTATTTTAATGCATTCAGCAAGGCTACTACCCAGAGGCATAACTAGAAGTTTGAGGGCCCCATAGCAAAATTTTGGAAAGGGCCCCCCTACCGCTGTTACTACAGTGCCTCTTATGGGGGGGGGGGGTGTGAAGAAGGAAACGAGAGACAAAGAGGGCGTCAGGGGAAAAACAGATAAAAACAGAGTGAGGAGCAAGAGGAAGAGAGAGAGAAATGGGTGGCATGGGGCATCATGGAAAAAAGAGAGTGTGTCAGGGCATGACAGTGTGTCAGTGAGAGACAGACAGACAGACAATGGATGGGGAGGGCTTGGCTGATGAGGGGTCAAGTATGCACTGACAGTGTGCCATATGGGGGCATAGATGGGGTGACTGACGGATAGACGGACAAAACACGATATGGTGGGACAAAGACAGACATATGGACAGGCATGACCCCTATAATGGGGCATAGATGGAAAGACAGATGGGGGGGCAGGCATAAATGGATGGAGGGGCACAGAAAGATGGAAGGAAGTGGGCATAGATGAATGGATAGAGCAGCATACTGTATGAGGGCAAAGACTGATAGATGGGTGTGGGGGGCATATAGAAGGATATGGGGGGACAGGTGGACAACAGTTATATTCAGATGGATCAACTTATGGAAGACAGACTGACAGACAGATGGGGAGGCATAGAGAGGGGATAGGGCACCATAATGGGGGTACAGATGGATGGGGGAGCAATATAGACAGATGGGAATGCAGGGGTGTGACAGACTAAAGTGCGTGTGTGTGTGTGTTTGTGGTGATGAGTGGTGGGATGGGGTTTGCTTACCATCACTGGGTCTGTTGTCTTTAGGTAGGCTCCTCCCTCCCATCCACAGAGCACCAGCAGGGCAGGGTTTGGGCAGCAGCAGCGTCCTCCGTCCATAGAGCAGAGCGGATCCAGGGCAGAATCCATTGCCGGCCAGCAGCAGCACCTCCTCCCTCCCCTCCATGGAGCACCTGCAGGGCAGGGTCAGAGCAGCAGCAGCGTCCGTCCTCCCTCCATGGAGCAGAGCGGATCCAGGGCAGGATCCGTTGCCAGCCAGCAGCAGCACCTCCTCCTTCCCCTCCACGGAGCACCTGCAGGGTCAGGGCAGCAGCAGCGTCCTCCCTCCATGGAGTAGAGCGGATCCAGGGCAGGATCCATTGCAGGCCAGCAGCAGCACCTCCTCCCTCCACTCTATGGTGTGTCTCCAGGGAAGGGTCCAGTCAGCAGCAGCAGCGGCACCTCCATGGAGTGTCTTGAGGGCAGGTTCCGGAGACTCCGGCCACCCACAGCAGCACCTTCTTCCTCCCTGCGGCAGCTCCTCCCTCCCCTCCGCGTTCACTATAGTCGACCTTTGGAGCAGCTGCAGCAGCAATGTGCATCGCCTGCCTACCTCCCTCCCGCTCAGGTTAAAAAATGCCCAGAACCTGCACACAGTGGCACTATTTTGTGAAGAAATAAATGTAAAAGAGTGCAGGGGATTGCCTGCTTGGTACTCGGGCCCCCCAAAGGCCCCGGGCCCCATAGCAGCTGCATCCCCTGCACCCTCTATAGTTACGCCACTGCTACTACCTATCTCCTGTAAAATACAAATATTAAGAAGTGGATGAGCCAGAGAATATACTGTACATGCTACATTAAACAAGGTGTTCACCTACGCTTGCATCAAGTAAGAGAAAGAAATGAAGAGGCAATTCAAGGATAGCTATAAGTATAATGAGTTCTAGCTGGTTCATTCTCTGAATGTTACTGGACCAAAGGATGATACAAAAAAAAATCCTTGTACAATATATTTCATGTCTTGATCAAACAAAATTAGAACAATTTCTAGGTAGTTTCCAAAGACTAATATCAAGTACACAACTACAAAAGGTGTCAGGAAATAACACAAATAAACCTGTTATCTGCTTTTTAATTGTAATATGAGCTGACAACAAATTTAAAATGACTTCTGCCAAAATGTGGAAGTCCAGTGTTCTGTTAAGTCAGAGTCATCAAGTAGATTGCTTTGCATGTCCTAAAATAGCAGAGGGCCTCACCCAAAGGCATCAGATATTAGTCATAAATAATAGAAATGCAGAAACATCAAAATTGTATGCCACAGCAGTGCTGTGATGTGCTATCTATGGTTATTGCAGGATATAAAACAGTCTATTGAGTATAATGTTGTCTTGAAGCTGTGCGATCCAGAGAGCTCAGCTTTTAAAAGGTACTGTAAATGCACAAGAACTAAATCCCAAATGGCTGCATTCACAATCTATGTGACTTTGCCTAGCAAATTACATTTCAGCACTATCATCATCCTTTATATATAAAATGTCATAAAACTCTGCAGCTACCAACATGAAGAGTTAAATATTGTACAATACATAGAACAAGTACATATGAGGTTGCCAAAAGCATTGAAGGGAGGGTGATAGGAGCACTTGCCCTCTCCTAGCTGGGGGCTAAAGGTCTGAGGTAGCACACTATATAGAACTGGCTTGTGGCCAAGAGGCAGATAAAGCTTCCTGTTCAACTGTTCTGCATCCTCTACCCTCTTCTTATGCACAGAAAATACAGTTCATAGCTGAAGTACTACATTGATTGTTGCATGGTACTGGTAGCCACAATTAAGACTGTGGGAGGATAAATAAGGATATGCAAAATCACCCCCTATATTTTGATCAATGGATCCATCAATGGCCGCAGGAGATTTAATGGTAAGATGATAGACGGCTTTGCTCATGAGATCTTATAGTCTACAACAGGCATTCCCAACCACGATCCAGGTTTTAGTGATATCCAGACTTCAGCACAGATGGTTTAATCAGAATCCCTCAGATACTAATTAAGTCACCTGTGCTCAAGCCTGGATATCTACAAAACCTGCACTGTTGGTGTGCCTTGAGGACCGTGGTTGGGAATGCCTGGTCTACAAGAAGCAATACTGGGACTGGTAGAACATGTAGAGTAAGTAGTGGCAGGAGGTGATAAGTTAGTATCTAGTGAAGAGATGAGTTTCGGTGATCACTTGAAAGATTAAAGTTTAGGGAGCTTGTGGCAAAGCAGGCTAGTGAGTTTTGGGAGTGTAGAGTAGTACAGGAATAGTTTTGGAGTCAGAAGTAAAGGTGATTACTAGAAGGAAAGAGAAGCATAACTCAATACATTGAAGAGAGAAAGCGGGAATACACCATGCATTCTAAGATGTATGAATGGTAGTTGATGAGAGCATTGAGGACTTCGAAAATGAGAAATTTGAATTCTAGGGAATTACTACAAAACAGTGTTGTGAAGGCCAAAACAGAAAGGGTAGTGAAAGGTGTCAAAGAGAAGAGGGTGGTTAACAGTTAACAGTTTTAAAAATGGCAGAGAGGTCATGGATGATGAGTTGGAAAAAGCAACCCTTGACGTAGCAGATAATTGAAAATATAGAGGAGGTCAGATAAAGTGGACTATAGAGTTCTGAAGCCTGATTGCAAGGAGTTGAGTAGGCAGAGCTGAGTGCACATGAGTAAGGGGGTTGTACATAAGACAATCAAGCACTGTGGAAGGAAAGGTTTGCCGAAAAAAGGGATGGTACCTTAACAGAAAAAAGGTGGAGAGATGGTTTCTTCAGAATCAGCGAGTGAGTGTACAAAGGAGGATGGACATGTTGTAGTGGAAAGGGACGGGTCAAAGCGGTGAACAAAAGGTGGATGGTTTTATTCTAATAGAAATACACAGTTGCAGTGTACTATTAGTTGGAAGAGGATCACTATATACCCCATCTGATATACTGTATATGACCAAACAATTAGAAAGTCGCACTACCCCATACATACCTGTGGTCCCAGACTATCGTGTTACTGAGGAATAGTAGGCAGAGAGGAACAAAGGGTTTCTGTTGCAATTTTGTCAAATAAATAACTTACCCAGGGGTTTAGTGTAAAATGTAATTATTAAATGTTATAGCAGAGGTTCCCAAATGTGGTCCTCAAGGCACCCCAATGGTCCAGGTTTGGGGTGTTGGGGTGCCTTGAGTTCCGCATTTGGAAATGTCTGTGTTATAGAATTTCTAATGGGTTACACATACATAAAACATTATTGTGTTTCAAAGTTGGAGAATTTATTTCAAATTTGCAAACTTTAGAGACAGTTGAATAATTTGGAGCACAGATGGGGGACACCCATTTGATGGTGATTACATTTGAGCCGTGTAAAGGGAAGGGATTTCACTCTGTCGGGAAGGGGGCTAACTGATCGCTGGGCTGCACAAAGTTATATCCCTGTGATCAGGTCTGAATTGGCCTCATATTTCAATCATATTTCCATTTAACAAACTTGGACTCAATGTGACTTTTGGTACATACATTGCTATCCCGAAAATATGGCAATTCGTATTCGTGCTATCAATACGAATACAAATTGCCGTATTTTTGGGATTGTAAATGTCAAAAATAAGTGTATTTCTGGATACAAATACACCTATTTTTTACAAATTTCCTTTAGTAAATTCCCCCCATTAAGTCACGGAATTGGGAATTTTAAACAGGTTTCATTTCCTAGCTTCCTATGGATTGCCAAAACTTGCTGGCCAGCTGGTGGATCAGCCCCCCCAACCTCCTCTTTAATAAACATTAAAAGTATTATGCTCTGCATGAGGGGGGGGCACCACACAGCGTAAGGAGGGGCAGCGGGACCCGGATCCTCCTGGCCCCTCCAACAACCCCACCCCCCTTGATGCCTCTGTCTATATCTGGTTAGGATTGCAAGCAAATCGCTCAAAACACAGATAATGGTAAAATGATGGGGTCCTATACATTCTGAGCTTGCCCTTCTTACTAACCTGAGGTTGGACTGGAAAGTGTCACACTTCCAAACCAGTGAGCCATCAGAAGAGAGGCAGTGTGATACAGGTAGTCATAGATTGCCATGTAGAACTATTCTGCTATTGGGCCATTGTGCCATTGGGAAGTAAATTTACTAGGATGGGAGTTTTTTTGAAGATGGGATGTTGCCCATAGCAACCAATAAGATTCTACTTATTTATTTAGCACCTTCTAAAAGATAATAGAAACTAATTGGCTGATCCATAAAACCCAATACCACTTCATTATGGAAACGGAATTCATATCTTACACCTGCTCGGCACCCTCACCAATAGTCCAATGGGCGCACTGGCACATATATGTCACAGAGGGCAAAGGAGCTCAGTACTTCCCCGACCCATCCCGAGTAAGCCCCCTACAATTTAGTCTCAATGAGAAAGAAACTACCTCCCCAACATCTATCACTACCCCTGACGATACCTAATCCGAGCTGTTTAAACTGTAATGATCGCGCTCAATTGCTGTTTATATTGCTTGATATGATTATAAAAATTTGTATGTATAATGCTGGACCCTGTGCGACCATCTTCAATGGAACGCCCATATTAGTAAATTTACCCCAGGGAATGTCTCCAGCTTCTTATATAAATAGAATTTTATAAGAACATGATTTGCCTTAAGATACCCATACACTGGTGCGAGGTGGAGCCCCTTCAGCCTGTCACCCGATTCAGACTGTTCATGCCGTGTAATCGGATGAAAAGTCGCCAAATCACATGCATTTGACATATGTCCCGTACTCATTGCATTGGAGCCAAAATCCTACATGCACATCGCAGGTGCTTTTTAGCACCTGTGGTATATGGCATCCAATCTTCCTTGAACCCCACCAGGAGTCCTTTTACATTAAATTACATGCGATTCATTGCAAATCAAGTGCCAAGATGGATTAAGGACCCTCGGGAAAGGTCAAGGGAAAAATGGTCTGACTTGTGCCTCAGACAAGTTGGACCATTGTATGGGGGCCTTAAAACTATCTTTGTATGTCATTCGGATTCATTTTATACTTTCAGCATTGTGAGCATCTTTCTCATATAAAATTTTATTTAATAATATTGGTCTTTCTGATTCCTATTGGAACCATTTTACATGTGTATTTGGCTAATCCAGTGGTTCTCAAACTCGGTCCCCACACAGTTCCCGTTTTCCAGGTCACCCAACAGATGCGCTCATTACTGACTGACACATTTTATAAGAACCACAGGTGGAGCTAATTACTTCACTTGATTCTGTGAGGAGGCCTGCAAAACATGCACTGTGTGGGGTCCTGAGGATCAACTTTGAGAACCTGTGGGCTAATCCATGCTACATATCTGTACTACGGGTTGTTACGTGGGTAATGATAATGGAATTAATTGAAGTCATAGGAAGGACATAAGCAACCACCTTTCTGTAGGAGGGGGGCTGCTGCTGGCTGCGTCATCAGGTCCTGCTCCCTGCCATCAGGTCCAGCTCCATGCTGCTGTACATGGACCTGGCCCCTTTTGAATGCAGTGATAGGCGTCGGGTCCAGTGCATGCGCAGTATCTGCAACAGTTGTGTGCATGAGTATACCCTTTTATGGGCTGCATCGGCTGCAGTCCATAGAAGCTAGAGTTGCTCACTACATTAATCCCTGAATCAACACGTGTGCATGGTGGCTTCAGCTCCCCCTGTAGCCATTCATGTGAGGATTGCTGGTGGGAACAAGGGACACCCTCTCCTCAGATGTACCCCGCTTAGCCTCATTGTTTAAAGACTCATACACTCAGCTCATATTTTTAAGGGACCTGAACAATGACCCTTTTGTGTAAATAGTATGTGTGTGGCTATTTGAGAGTTCAGGTGAGACTGTTATTGTCCACGTTGCAATGTTATATTAGTGTACCCCTTATTTCTGCAGCGGAACTTCGATTTGTTCCAGTGTGACTCTTCTTGTACAGGGTGGGGGTTGCAGATGGCAATCGCACACAAATGTTACATAGAACACATTGGGGGAAGTTTTCTAAGATGGGAGTTCTATTTCACATGGGATGTTGCTATGGGCAACCAATCAGAATCTACTTTTTATTTATTTAGCACCATCTAGAACATTGGTTCTCAACTCGGTCCTCAAAGACCCTCAACAGTGCACATTTTCCATGTCACCCGGCAGGTGCACTCATTATTCTCTGACACAATTCGCACGTAGAGTTAATTATTTCACCTGTGATTGCGGAGACCTCGAAAACGTGCACTGTGCACCTCAAGGACGAGTTGAGAACCACTGCGCTAGAAGTTAATAGACAGGATTTGATTGGTTGCCCATAGCAACATCGCATGTGAAATAAAACTCCCATAGTAGTACATTTCCCCCATACACACTTATGCACACATACACCCACATATACTGTATATACACACATAGGGCCTCATTCAGATTACATTGGTCCTGCGTGCATTTGCACGATGTTACCGATGTTCGGTTCACTGGGTGCATGCACCCATGGCGACGGGGGGGGGAGTAGGGCGGGGGGCGCCGGGCTGCCCCATTACCATATGGGAACGCCCAGCGTTCCATGGGCCTTCCCTTGAGAACGCTGGGCGTTCTCATGGTAATGAGGCAGTGACGCAGGTGTGGGGGGCGGGTAGCTGACATCACCGGATGTCAGTTGCCCGCCCATATCCACGCCAGCGTGCACGCAAATGTACGCAACTAAAAAGTCACTTATATATATGTGCACGCTAAACATCATTCGATGGTCGGTGACCATCAAAAGATGTGGGCGGTTACCCGAGCCATGCGAATGGATGTTTATGCAAAACATCCATTCGCAGCTGTTCGGGCGAAGCCGCACTTTAAGGGGGCGGCGGGGGGGGGGGGGCGGTCATTCGCCGTGCGGTGTTTGGTGGACTCGCAAGGCAGCCTTGCAAATCAACCAGAAAACCCCCCATAGAACATACATACTGTAGGTACACACAAACAAACACAGGATACATAGGGGGTTATTTAATATGTGCCGACATTTCCAACATTCAGAAATATCGTCACTTTTTGACCTATTCAATCTATCCAACTATCTGAACTTTTCCATGGTAGGATCTAACTGTCGGAAATGTTATGATGTAGGATATGATTGTCGAGAACGAACGTAGTTTGTCGAAAATGGAGGCAGATTCAACAATTTAGCGGTCGTTGTAGACAATGCAGATTTGACGTTGAAAAAAGTTGAATCTGCATGGGCGACAACAGTGTTTGCTCCCGCGGTCACATGATATATCAACAAGTCGGCCATACTGCGTGGACGACTGGTCAATATCACAAGCGACATTGTGCAAGGTAATATTATAACCCTTTAGTATATTGGTCGCAAGGTGCGATATGTCACCCTGTCTGTGGCATAATATCCAATATCCAAATACACATCGCTCTGGTATGTACCCAACTTTACTTTCCATAAAACTATAAACATGTATCAATATAGGAACTTGACTGTATTTTTATATATATAGATCTGTATTCATTAGCTTCAGGTGATTTTATATACATGCAATGGTTTAGTTTGTTGTGTAAACAATCACACAGAAAAATAAATGTTATAATAATAACAGCAACAACAACTACTAATACAGTGTTGTCGTCTACACATGAACACTTGCTGGGTAATAAGGGACTGTGGTAACCTGCAGCTTGGGAATTCCTGGCTATTGTGCAGTAATGAGGCGACTGGTCCATTTTTAGCCTCTGGAAATAAGACAAGGCAAGCTGCAGGGAGGGAAGTGACAAAGGCTGCCCATTCTACCCTGCCAGCCATCCCAGATATATACACACACACAGCAGAGGAGACAGGCACTGTCCTCCTCACACACCAGAGACAGAGCAAGGGGGAAGGGAGGGAGGGAGGCAGAGGGAAGATCTCGGAGTGAGTCAGGAAGAGGGAGGAGGAATAAAGATTAAAAATGGCCACCAGCAGCTGCTGGGAACAGCAACAACTCCTGACTGTCCAGGATGGTGAGAGCGGCCTGGGCGATCAGCATTGATGGAAGAGGCAAGGACAGGGCCAGGCAAACAGCAGCAGCAGCTGGCACTGTACTGTGGGCATAGCAGCCAGTCACACACAGAGGCAGCACACACTGGATGCAAACAGGAGCCTCATCCTTCTCCTCCTCATTCCTTTCTGCTCTCACCTTGACATTTGGATGATCGTATTGTTTTATCATCATCATCATCATTATTATTATTGTACTAAAATCAAAAGTCACATTTGCTTTCCCCTGGATGTATGTGGGAAGGGATGGCTTGACATCAGCATGCCGGGAGGAGCAGCCAGTGCACTGCATTAAAGGAGGAGGGCAGGAAATTATCCAAGGAGAGGAATAAAATAGCAAGCTCCATCCTGCTGCCATTCTGCAATCTACTGTGCCACCCTGCATGGAGGTGAGTGGCCAGTCATTTATGTAGCCCATTCTCTGGTGACTGCCGTGCCCCAGTGTGTGTATATAATAGTATTATGTGCATAATGGACATGGTTTAACCCATTCCTACTCAGGCAGGCCTGTAAGTGCCTGCATTCCAGCCAGGTAAGGAATGCACATGTATTTATTTCAGTGTCCAGTGGCCTCCGCAGATGTAATTGCTCTGTGTGTAGAGGGATAAGCCATTTGCTTCCTCACTGTGTATACTGAAGGCAAACACTGCACTACTAGTTTGTATAGCTGGTATGTGAACCTTGAACGGGTTGAGCCCAGTATAACTTGTCACCATGTTACACTGGTCTGCTCTCCTATTTCTATTTACTATGCTCTTTTTTTTTTTTTTTTTTTTAACCTTTTATTAAATAGTGATTTTTGGTTATAGAGGGAACACACATGTGTGCTAGGAGGTATTGTTACACAATCAGTGCTGCATGGCTGTCTCAGCTATTGTGCAGAGTATCTCACTGTCCCTGATGACCAGCAGCCTCATGATGACCATGCAGTGTCAGAGTTTGCTGGTAAGCAGCATTAGCATTGATTTTGTGTGTGTGTGTGTGTGTGTGTGTGTGTGATACAGGACCAGCACAATAGCAACCCTCCTGTTTTTAGTGTATGTAATAATAATACATTTCTAAATGGTGTTATTTCTCCCCAGCATCATTGTTAGCTCGGTATGAAGCAATAATGCTATGTTTGGATGGTGGCAAGTGATCCCTAATTTGTTTACATTTGGGATAATGTAATATTTATGTTTTTTTTTTTTTTTTGACCCGGTTTAAAGGGTTGACCGTCAAATTTGTTGACAGTGTCTGTCGACTCCCAAATGGTCTATATGGATAAGGTCAACAGACAAAAGTTTGACATGAAATTGGCTGATGTGACACATGCAAAGATCTTTTCATGAAAGTTTTTTTTGGTGTTTGTAAATTTAAGCACATCAAATTAGTTTACCGCATCCCCTTGCATGTCTGGCTGTGCTCGCCATGCTTCAGATAAGGTAACTAGCTACGCTCAGCACACTTTACCATTTCCAGTCGCAGTCCACGTGGAAAGTATGAAAAAGTTCCAAAAACCCCTCATGTCGCCTTTTCATGTGTCGGCTATACAGGTTGAGTATCCCCTATCCTAAATGCTCGGGACCACGAGCATTCCGGATAGGGTAATTTTCCAGTTTTTGGATTAAATTTTTGGATTAAATTTTTGTAGCCATTCTCACCTGTCCCCTGATGGTGTCCGGTGGTCCCTCTGCGTCCGCGCAGTCCCCGGGTGTCCACAGCAGGCCTCCGGCATCTTCTCCTGGACTCCAGCGGTCCCAGGAATGCATTGCGCGAGTGTGCGCGCGCACCGGTGATGTCACCGGCGCGCACGCACACTCGCGCAATGCATTCCTGGGTCCGCTGGAGACCCTGGAGAAGATGCCGGAGGCCTGCTGTGGACGCCCTGGGACTTGGTAAGTATGAAAAGAGGGTTAGGGGGGGTTAAAAAAAAAAAAAAATTTAAAAAATTCAAATGATTCCAAAAACCACGGTTTTTGGAATAATTTGGATAGGGGATACTCAACCTGTATTCATGTTGACCTTTTGATCAGATACCTTGCTTCCTTGGTAGTATTTTCATTCATTTATGTTTTTGTTGTAGATCACTTTGAAATTAAGCAGCGGTAGCTCCGTGTGTATGCCCGCGAGCGACAGCAATGCGTGGTCTTGCGCATCACCATCGCCTGACTAGATCTTGACTGACCAATGTTCTCACCAGAGAACACTGGTCAGCACACATCGCAGATAGCATGTGTGCTGAGCGATCTGTGCTAAACTACATCGCTCAGCACGTGCTAAAGTCGCCCCGTGTATATGAGCCTTAAGAAGCGGAAATGATTAGGGCATTTATAGATTGTAAGCTTCCGAGGGCCCTCTTACCTTTTCTGTCTCGTGTTATTACGGTTCCCAAATCTAAAGCACAATGAAATATGTGGGCATTATATTAACTATGTTAATCCAGGAGGAGGAGATGACTGAGGATTTGTGGGTAGCGTGTATAATGTTGGGTACATATCAGGACGATTTGGACTTCATTCCCCCAATTTCGATGCATCTTACGACCGATTTGTATGTAAAAAGAGCTGAATTGTACCTGTTGTTACTACGATTCTGATCTGATGCGCGTCCCCGCCGGTCATCTGTCGGATTGGGGATTTTACCTACTGCAGTAAAGATTTGTCAATCTACATTTGTGTGCAGATCGTGTGTGTTTGTATGCTCCAATCCAACCTGAGATCATTAGCCCTGTATACATGCTTAGATTTGCTTTAGATTTGATTTTCTATTAGATCTGGCATTGGATCTTCCCATTAGATTTGTACTTTTGCATTCGATTCGATTTGGATTTCACAATGTAGGCACAATGTACTCATTCTATTTACTGGATCGAATTGAGATTTCCTTGGCTGCATAGAAGATTTTTGTGTTCGATTTGGTGAAAACGGGAGCGCGCATCGAATCGAAAGCAGATCAAAAGTGACACAAAAACCATTCGATTTCGATTAGGATTCGATTTGATTTTGCTTCTATAAGCAAAATCGAATCGAAAACAGGCAAAAATCTAAGCGTGTGTACAGGGCTATAGTGTGTTTTCAAAGGAAATCATGGGCCTTATTCTAGTTCACTCTTAGAAGCAAATTCCTTCTGAGCTGGACAAACCCATGTGCACTGCAGGTGGGGCAGATGTTACTTGTGCAGAGAGAATTAGATTTAGGCGGGGTATTTTTTTGTAAAAATAAAGTAGCCAGTATTTACCCTGCACAGAAACAAAATAACTCACCAAATCTAATTCTATCTGCACATGTTACATCTGCCCCACCTGCAGTGCACTTGGTTTTGTCCAGCCAAGAAGGAATTTGCCTCTAAGAGTGAACCAGAATAAGGCCTCATGGTCGTCCTGGTGTGTAACTAAGAATTCTGATACAGTGTTTCCTTGCTACATTATAACATATAGATATTTTTATGTCTAAACTACGCTAGATTTTTGATGCAGTGTTTTCGAATTCTTATTCCTGTTAATATTTTGAAGAAACTCTTGGTACACATGTTTTTTATTTATTAACAGTAGGTATTGGTTTTTACTGTCAGTGCTGGACCTCTTTCAAAATTTGCTGTGGTATTAGGAATCTGATAAGTTTGGTCATGTGAAGTCCTGTGGTCGTTGTGCTGTGATTTCCTGTTTAACATTTTCCTCTCATGATTTTTTGAGTCTGCAAAATCTCCAGCTACAGGTTGCAAAATCATGTTCATTTTTTGTATTCAAAGAGCTGCAGTATATTGTACATATTGGGTGTATAATGGGAATGTAGTCTTAATGTTGAGATTGATCATGTCAACATTGTGCACTGCCGAGATGTCAACATTATGACTACATCCCCATTTAGCATCTGAAATGCCGACCTTCAGTGTAGTGTTAAGGTTAGGCCACGGGACAGGCGGTTAGGGTTAGGCACTAGGGGAGGACTAGTTGCACTTACCACTGGAAACCATGTAGGATTAGTTGGAAGTTAGCCGGACTTCACAGCCAGACTTGGAAGCCACCCCTGGAGCTGCTGGACTAAGTAAGTCACCATTAGACCCCGAGTGACATTAGCAATATCAACGGTCGCTGCAGGTTAATAGTATAGTGCATACACATGTAACTATACCAAAATTGTTCAATGACATCACCCGCGGCCACTCCTCATGCAGGTCGTTGGCTGCATAGATGAATACCTGCATTTTCAGCTGATGATGAGGCGGCGTTGATGGTGCGCAGGAGCTAACATCATTAATGACAATGAGCAGGCACTCCACAAGATTTTAAATGATCTTCTGAGCGATATATTTTAAAATCTTGCCTAGTGGGTAGGGGGCTTCAGGTTATTTGTTAGTGTGCAGTACCTTGGATATCTTCAAATCTAGGCTTATTTTGTTGCATGTTATCTCCATTTTTGCTACTGGGTAGAAAAAAATATGAGGCTGTTGAAAGAGAGAAAATGTAAAAACTATTGGTTCAAAAGTGTCAATGCACACGTCTATGCAAAATGTGTTTTGAGTCTAATTGACTTTTAATAAAGTAGGCCTACAACTAATTAACATCTAATATAAACTTTAGAAATTTGGTATTAAATGTAGTTAAATAATTATAGGGTATAACTAATAATGTCTGTTTTGCAGAACAACTTACTACCGCACCAAATTACTGGTTTGTTGCCAGTTAGACCCGATAATAGGTGCGATCTGAAAGGGCTTACTGGGCTTAGCAACCCAGCATTACGAACCTATAAAAAAGCAGGTTTCTTTCTCGGTTCGTTGCTGTGCAGTGTGAATGGGTTAACCGAGTCGTGCAACATGGGTGCCTTTCACACTGATAAAGGAGGCAGTGCTTGGAGCAGTGCCAACTGCAAGCGTTGCCTCCTCCCCTGCCCCGATGACACTTTGCCCACTCCTGCATGACATCAGTGAACCAGCAATATTGCCGGGTCCCTGAAGAGCCTTGAGAGAGCAAAATGCAGGGTCGCTTCGGGACTGAACTGTTTCAAAGTCCTGGTGTGATCCTACATTTTGCGATGTGAAAGCGGTATTAATGATACCATGCTTACCTGGAAATACTGGCCTGCAGTGGATTGAATATTGGTCCAGTCTCTGAAGATATACAAATACATAAGCTGGTTAAATGTAAAGAGTGATTGCATAAAGCAGGAATGGGGAACCTTCAGCCCTCCAGCTGTTGTTGAACTGCACATCCCAGCATGCCCTGCAGCAGTTTTAGAATGGCCAAATAACAAAACTGTAGCAGGGCATGCTGGGATGTGCAGTTTAACAACAGCTGGAGGGCCTAAGGTTCCCCATCCCTGGCATAAAGGAACCTAGTATTCATTTTCGGGGATACGGTCATTGGGTCACCACCAAGTAGATTGACATGCAGTAAGGTCAACAAGACTTTAGGTTCACAGGCTCATTAGGTCGACATAGGTTTTATTTTTTTTACTGGTTTTTTTGGAGCCGACAGGTGGTATTTCATGCCCTACCATCCACTAGGGCATGGTGGGAGAATAAAATAGTGTGCTGAGCGTAGCGAGGCACTGTGCCCGAAGCATGGCAAGCTGACGTGGTAGTACGTTTCGGTGTCCATGTCATTATAACATGTGCCGACAGGCAGTATTTCATGCCCTACAATCCACTACAATGACTAGGACATAAGTGTAAAAAAAAAAAAAAAAGTTGACTTTTTCACTGTTGACCATACCCATGTCGACCTAGACATATGTGTAGGGCAGAGGGGGGGGGTAATTCTATACAGGAACCCTTTGTATAGGGCAGAGGGGTAAATTGCGTAAGGTACCCATTGTGTAGGGTAGAGGGCTTAATTGCATACAGGAGCCCTTTGTGTAGGGCAGAGGGGGGTAATTGTGTACAGAAACCCTTTTTTGTAGGATAGAGGGAGTAATTGGGTACAGAAACACTTTGTGTAGGGTAGAGGGGGAAATTGGGTACAGGAACCCTTTGTGTAGGGTAGAGGGGGGTAATTACGTACAGAAACACTTTGTGTAGGGTAGAGGGGGTAATTGGGTACAGGAACCCTTTGTGTAGGGTAGAGGGTACAGGAACCCTTTGTTTATGGCAGAGGGGGTAATTGCGTACAAAAACCCTTTGTGTATGGCAGAGGGGGTAATTGCGTACAGAAACCCTTTGTGTAGGGCAGAGGGGGTAATTGTGTACAGGAAAGCTTTGTATAGGACAGAGAGGGTAATTGCGTAGAGGAGCCCTTTGTGTAGGACAGAACTTTTTCTATTTCATTTGTCATAATTAATTTATCAGAATTGTATCTTCTTGCGGTATGCTACATGCAGTGTTTGTCCTATGATAAAATATATAGAGGCGGATTCAATTACAGGAGTTGCGCCATCAGACACCACTGCAGTGTATGTTGGTGGCACATACACATCTGCATTTCCTTAGAGGTGCACAAGAAAAGTAGCGATGTTGCTGGCTGCAATATGTTGTCATAAATGGCACATTGAGCGACTTTTTTTTTTTTTTTTTAACAAGTGATATAATCAAGGAGCTATGCTGCCGTTGATGATATCCTCAGATTGAGCTGCATGTACAGACAACAAAGGATGGCACAATGGCCCAAGGGAGTGCACATCAGTAGTGATATGGTGCGTGCATATTGAACAATCTTCAGAATTTGTCATTATGAATGGTCGATATCGGCAGTATCGTTTAAAATATTGTCTAGTGTATATCCACTTTAAGAAACCTCTCTATGGGCACAATTTGCTAAGATGGGAGTTCTAGTGAAGATGGGATGTTGCCAATCAGATTTTTTCTATTATCTTCTAGAAGGTGCTAAATTCATAAAAGAAGTACAATCTGATTGGTTGCTATAGGCACCAACTCATCTTCAATAGAATAGCTCTCAGGGAAATAACGGCAAGGTTTGATTCACACCAAATACATATGTATATCAAAACCCATGCAGTCAACTGGCCTACTATCAAGAGAGTCTGGGAGAGCTCCCAGAGATTCCGATGACTCTAAATTGGTGTACACATGGTGAGATTTTGACTAGATAGTCAAAATTTCCTAGAAGGTTAGCCTAAATCTCCCTATTTTTCCTACTTAGTCAGTATTGTCTAGCATAGATTGACTGTGAAGGCAAGGCAAATTTGACTAGATCATAGACTATCATTACTTAGACAAAATTGCTTAGTCAAAATTAGGGATAATTATTATTATTATAATTTTATTTATAAGGCGCCACAAGTGTTTCGCAGCGCCATTGCCATGTGCAACTGGCCATCGATAGTGCTAAAATATGCAATGGATGACTGTCGATGGTCATCCATTGTGTTTGACTGATTAGCCTGTGGGCCAATCAAAACACGGGGGTGGGGCTTCGCGGGTCTCAGGGGAGTGGTGCTATGCTCCGTGTCCCGGCATTTAAAAAAAAAACAAAAAAAAAAAACGCATTGTTTTGCTGTTAGACAGGGCTCGACAAATTTCTTTAACATTTAGGACCCAGGATGAAAATGTAGGAGCCAGACAAACCAATAATAGGGACAGTGCGCGCCGAAGACACGCCCCCACAAATGTACACACTCCGTAATGTCCATTACACATTATACCAAACATTGTGCCGTAATTGCATATTATGCCACATAAGTTTCGCTTACCTACAGGATCGTTGCTATGCGTTTCATGCTTAATGCCAGGGGCTGACATGGGGTTAATATGCTCTGCCAATATGGGGCTAACATGCACTGCCAGTATGGGGTTACCATGCTCTGCCAGGGGTTAACCTGCTCTTCCAGGAATAAATGTTTGTTGCTATGGGGTACCATGGTGCAGGGTTCCCTAGCAAACTGCCACACTGAGGGGGGGTAGACAAGGGCAGGAGGTATAGAGCTATAAGGCAGGGGAGCGGATTTAAAATAGCTTGCCGCCGCACTTACATTTAGCAGGTGCCTCGCACCAACTGCTGGGGACAATGGGCAAGAAAACAGCAGGAGGGTGGCTGGAGCCGCGTTGCTGCTTCCTGCTACTGAGGACAGCGCTGAACGCAGCTCAGCTTTCCGGGTTCCGGATCTCAGAGATATTCTGTGAGGGGGGGTCATGCTGATATCCACGGCAGGGGAGCGGATTGAAATTAGCCAGCCAAAAGAGGATGCAGGAGAGCGGAAGGAGCCGCACGGACATCCACTCTGCTGAGGATGGAGATGCAGGGGGCGGGGGATCTCCTCTATATGCTGAGAGGAGGTGTGACGCACACTGCTATCCGCAGCTTTGTGGCTTAGGCAGGAGCTGGGACACACTGCCGCTGCCTCCTATTTCCTCAGCAGGCGGCAGGCCACATCTCTCACAGAATCTAGTCGCCAGACAGGAAAATATGGTCGCCATGGCGACCGGCACCTGCGGTTTGTCGGTTAGGAGGTAATACAGTTTTGCAATAATTCTTATGTAGATACATAATTTCATTCAGAACAAAAAGAGCATGCGTGTCTATACATCATAGCAGCGTCTTGGCATATACTTCCAGTTTCAAATTCATTCATTACTTAATTTTGCATCAGCATCAACGCATACAAGACCTCTCTGTGATTTATATCTCTCCAAATAAAGATTTTTGTTAGGGTTGACTAGTAGTAACAGAAACAAAAATGCAGTATGGTCAAGATAGTGGGATAAATGTAATAGTGTGAGAATCAGAAAGTGAGAGCTTTTGGCATGAGTTTTCCTTTTTTCTTTTGTGTGGCAGTGGCAGTCCTTTACACTGGGAAAACCAGGTTGAGCTTTGACATGTTTATCCATCCGGACGGCGCTCCCCCATCCTGGCGAATGGCACGCTAAGATGGGGACACATGAGTATCTCACACGCACATGTATCCCATTTTCCTCAAATGGTGCGCTGGCCAGACGGATAAACCTGGCGTCATCTGTAAGTGACTGTGCTTAAAAATAAATAAATGAGAAATCTCTCACTTTATGATTCTCACACCCTATTACATTTGCTCAATATGCGGTACAGACAAATAAGCCAACTAAACTGTAATCTCCTTTATAAAAGGTTTATAGTAAATAAGGCTGCATCGACAAATTGTGTTTTAGCAGGATGCAGTTGGACAGGATCTTGTTTAGCAGGATGCAGCATGCTTGTGTATATATCCGCTTCAGTAATCATCCTACAAAGCAGCTCCTTTTCGACTGCATCCTGCTAAAACGCAATGTGCAGACGCAGCCATAGATTTACATGTGCAAATTCCTTCCTGCCATAAACGTCAAGTGCTTTATTTGGTAAATGCAAGTGTCTGCCTAACTTTCACCATTGCTTATAGATATAACGTTACTGACTGGCCAGGATAGTAGGAGAAGGATCATTTATTATTGTATTACTTTTATTCTGCATTGCCTAACAATACATAAATGAGCAAATAATTACAGTACAAGGCAATTTAGGACAAGTGCATGGTAAATAAAGACAGTTGTATAGGGGGACAGGACCCTGAAATATATATATATATATCTCACATGAGGAAAAAGGGCCGTTTAATTTTGGTTTCCCCACTGCATCACCCGATGACCAGAAGACATGAAGGATATGAGTTGTTTTTTAATCTGATGTCATGAATATGGCACATTGTGACCACTTCACCACCACAGAGGAAAGTTTTTAGTGTATCTGACTGGCATTTACTAAACTGACCCTTTATGCTGCTTTCACATTGCTTAAACGTTTAAGACCCGGCATTTCGAAACGGTATTTAAAATGTGTCTGAGCCACTGAACCCCTTTCAAACCCCTTTAACATTGCAGGTGAAAACCGTTTTAAATGGCATGTAAAACTATTCACACATTCAACCCGTTTAACCCCCAAGGAACACATTTCAAGCCATAGAAATAGAGCCGTTCACACTGCATAAAAAGCTGCTCTGAAACGGCTAGGACCCTGCTTTTTAACCGTTTAAGAAATACCGGTATTTCTAAAACGGTTAAAGCACCCTGGAGCTTTCACATTGCAGCTCTACTGTTTTAAGAAGGCAAAAAAAACGACAATATAGTGTTTAAAGGCCCCCTTACGTTATGCGATTTGGGCACGATTTTGCCCGATTCGGATGAATCGGGCCGTGAAATCGTCCCAAATCGCATATGGTGACATCCCCTCCGACCCGATGCGCGGCCCGTGCGCATCGGATCGGAGATGGGAGGTCGGACGGGCTGCACATAAGATTTGCTAAATCTTATGTGCTGCCCGGAGCCGTGCTCCCCCACAACAGGGGTCCAGAGTCAGGCGCAGGGAGCCGGGCAGCATCAGCGGGAGCAGGGGGGGGGGGCGGCGCAGAGTACCAGGGAGCCGGGCAGGAGAAGACGCTGCAGCAGCAGGACTTCAAAAAAAAAAGGGCCATACAAACGCATAGGAAGCCATTCATTGGCTGAGACCTCTCTCAGCCAATCAGCGATTGGCTGAGACCTCTCTCAGCCAATCGCTCATTGGCTGAGAGAGGTCTCAGCCAATCAATGGCTTCCTATTCGTTTGTATGGGGTTTTTCTTTTTTTTTGGAAGTGCTGCTGCTGCATCGTGTTCTCCTGCCCGGCTCCCTGGTACTCTGCGCCGCCGCTCCCTGCCCAGCGGCTTCCTGCCCGGCTCCCTGCACCCCGACCCCCCCCCCCCCCCCCCTGCCCACTCTCTGTTTGCGGGCATATTCCTGCTGCTGTCCCCCGCTCCCATTGTCCCTGCAGCTCCCCGGGAGTGGCATGTGATAAATCGCATGCGATTTATCACATGCAAAACTTGGCACATGAAGTGCCATCGCATGTGATCCCTCCCGGGGAGCTGCTGGGACAATCAGGTCCGACTTGTCGTTATGACAAGTCGGACAAATGTAAGGGGGCCTTAAGAGCTGCAGTGTGAAAGGGGTAGAAAAAACTTAAATGTAAGAAAAGAAAAAGAAAAATCTGAGATTTTTTTTGAAACTTTACAAATTTGCAGAAGACGTTTTTAAGTTCATTCCATGTCATGAAGCAATACTTATAGGACATAATAGGCTTCACATGCTGGAGTCAGATTACCAAACACGTCCATATAAAATGAAGTTGCAGCATAAGTGTCTTGGTCACACTGCCTTTAGGGAAACTAGACTACATTTACATTGGTTTATTCTCCCTAGCAAATTTCAATCTAGGGTATTTTTTTGTTTTCAGTTTCAATACATCTGAAAGGCTTATCAGCACTCCATTGTTAATGTTTTGAGATTTTGGGCCTAATTCAACAGTGATCACTAAACAGGGGAACACCCAGCATTTTTTATGGGTACACCCATAAAATGCTGGGTGTCTCCCCGGCCCTCCCTCCCCATTTGCACATGCTCAGAAATGCACCGCCGATCAGTGGCCAGCGATGATCGGCGATCCGTTGGGGGATCTGGCATATTAAGCATGTTAAAAAGTCTCGATTCTGCTTTACACTGGAGCTGCTACAGCATCTGGGACAACGCTAAAACCACCAGAGACCGTTTGTTGACAGTGCATCATTCTCAGCATATAGACATTCTCATGTTTACACAACTGTTACATGTAATACCCCTTTCACATCGCACTTTTAAAACGGTAAATTGCCGTTTTTTTCCCTTTTTAAAACGTTTAAGCCTGCACTGTGAATGCACCACAGCCGATTTACCGTTTAAAGTTAACTGGCATTTCGAACCGTGTAAAAAGCAGAGTCCTACACGGTTCCTTGCCGTTTTTTGTGCAATGTGAATGTGTACAATGCTATGCATTCACAGTGCAGGCTTAAACGTTTTAAAAAGGGAAAAAAAAATGGCAATTTACCGTTTTAAAAGTGCGATGTGAAAGGGGTATTATACCGTATTTCCCCAATCACTGCTGCTGTTTATGGTTTGGTCGTCTTTTCACCATATAACACTGTAGAAGCCATGTGACTTTGTTTTGAATTTGTTGACTATGCAGAGTTTGTCACAAAGTTCTAAAATGCTAATTCTGCAAGGGGAACAGAACACCACTCTAACTAGAAAGGGGAAACTGATGTACCATAGTATTTATATTAATTGCACTCACTTGACATCCCAAAGCTAGCTGGTAACTCAGCATGAAAACTGCTAAACAAATTGGGTGTACAGTTGCCTCACAGCACTGAGGTCATGGGTTTGATCCCCACCATGGCCCTAACTGTGCAGAGTTTGTATATTCTCCCCGTACTTGCGTGGGTTTCCTCCGAGTACTCTGGTTTCCTCCACACAATCCAAAAATATACAGGTAGGTTAACTGGCTTCCAACAAAAGATTACCCTAGAATGTCAGTGTGTGTGTGTGTGTGTGTGTGTGTGTGTATCTGTGGTAGGGAATATAGATTGTAAGCTCCACTGGGACAGGGACTGATGTGAATGTTCTAATATTCTCTGTTAAGCGCTGCGGAATATGTGTGCGCTATATAAGAAACTGATAATAAATACAGTATATTATTGAGAAATCCTGACCTGATGCAGTCTGCCTTCCAGCTGTGCTTTTATTGCAGCTCTTCAGCAGTGTTCGCTTCTTTAGATGTTCAGTAGAGGTATTGTGCTGCTGTGAGGAATGTAGCCAATGGTGCTTTAAGTCCAGCGAACATCTGAAACACTTCAGAACCTATTGCCAAAAGATGTGTACGACCTGTTAGAACATATGGCATTCTCTAAAACAGAAGGGGGAAAGGAAGCCCTTTGATAATATTTTGTTTATCTGACTTGATGAGGAAACTTACCTCATTTGGTAATTCTGTATGCTACAGTCTCGCAGGTTGACATTTGGTGATTAATCTATAAAAAAAAATGTAAAGAAAATGTCCATTCCATGTCGTCTTCTTTTTATTTATTTATTTTTAATTATCATTAGGTCGACATGGGGTTTTTCACATGTTTTTTTCCCCTGAATGTCAACACAGTTGACATGGACACAGTTTAAAGTGCACCGCAATGCATCGGGCACACTGTTTTATTCTCCCACCACGCCCTAGTGGATGGTAGGGCATGAAATACCGCCTGTCGGCACATGTCGGCCCCAAAAAACAGTGAAAAACTCCATGTCAACCTAGACACTGTCAAACTAGCGACCTGTCAAAGTATTTTATTTATTTATTTATTAACAGTTTCTTATAAAGCGCAGCATATTCCGTTGCGCTTTACAAAGTAATGACCTTTCCCATGTCGACCTAGACTCATGACGACATTTTCCCATGTCAACCTAATGGTGTCGACCGAATGACTGTTGACCATTATGCTGTAGACAAAATGATCGCATCCCTCACTAGTCTGCACATTTATATTAAAAACAAAACAAACTGTTGACCATGTGTGAAACCTACTATTTCTCCAGATTTAACCTAGTTTACTGTCTAATCCCCTACCATATTCACCTCGGCCGCCTTTGTTTGGAAGTCTGTTCCACCTATATACTACCCTCATTAAAGAGGTCATGTCATTGGTCTAAAAGATCTCTAGAGGACTCTTTCTCTGTCTTTTTTTTTTTTTTTTTTTTTACTTTTATCTGTTCAAAAACCTATCTATTATTCTCCCCTTCTTTTTCTACCTACTACGGTATACATATTGACCATTTTTGTATGAATTTTCTGGAATGGACTATGTACCATTTTGCCCTGTGTTTTGTACAATCTGTTACCAGGCAATTCATCTGTTTTGGGGCATGTGTGTTAAGGCTTAAATTAGGCAGACTTGTCCGAATGACAATTTATATAACTTGTTCATACAGTACTTTACGATCCACATGGACTACCATTGGGAGCAGTCAAGTGTGCAGAGTGAAGCATGATGAGTGAAGCAAGCCATGCGAGTGTACATGTTACAGTAATTGGGGGTCCATGTCAACATAGACAACAAAATCATGAAAAACTTAGATCTTTTGTCCATGTCTACCTAGTGCAAATCAACTTTCAACCCCCCCCCCTGTGTCGACCTTATCGCTGTCGACCAATAGTGGAGGACCTATAGACTGTCATCCTTGTCACTGTTGACCTAATGATCCCATCTTTTGACTTTACTGAACGTGTGTGTGTGTGTTAGATACTCCTCTTGCAGTCTTGACAAACCTTGTAACCGTATCCTGTATCCGTGTTTATATCCTTTTTGTTCTCTGGATTCCTCTGCTTGCCCTCATTTAATAGAGTCTTATACCAGTTGTATTCTACATCTCTTGCTTTTATTATGTTCCAGTGGTTAATCCTCTATTTTTAGTAGTACATATTATATGTCATTGCAAATTGTATCTGCTAATTTTTATATCTCATGTTCACATTATTCATTTTGATTTACTATTCTGTTGGAGAAAATTGTTTTTGAAATTGCAATTATCCAATTAAGATATGAAATCCAATTAAAGATTATAGAAGTCTTTTACAGCAATGTATATAAATTACGGTCATATGTCCTTCCATATTTTGATTGGTTGTTTGAACCTAAATTCCATTACACCAGTGACCTTAAATGTGTGTTTTAGTATTTCCTAGTTGCACTCACACAACTTCCTATGCTAATTGACCATAGTGCAGTCACTGGTTACACTGCAGCTCCTTATCCATCTAATAAGGACAGTCACACTATACTGATACATCTCTGACAGCTGGCTGTCATCAAACGCTAATTTTAGAACTTTCTGAAAGCAGACACAAAACAATTTCTACCATTGTTTTTCCTATTGCCAAATATATATGCTGATTTTGGTTTAATTTAGCTAATGACAAATTCAACATATATTAAGCCAATCTTTATCATTTTTTTTTTTTTTTTTTTTCAATAGAGTAATTTTATTATTTTAAAGAAAGGCATTTACATTTCAAAAAGGAATAATAAACAAAGACATCAAGAATAGTTATCTTATGGATAATTCAATGTTATCATAACAATGAACAATATTACGGTAAAAAAAATAAAAAAAATATATAAATACACCCAACACAAAAAAATGAATAAAAATAATAATGTATTAAATACATAAATAAATATAATATATACTGTCCCATCCAACCCTGTTCCTTTAAAATGAGAAATATCATCAAGAAAGAATATTTTCCTAGTGAAGTCATATCGTTTTGTAACTAACTAATATTTGGCATCAGTGGCTGCAAATTTAAATACAGTTGGACATTAGAGCCATTCAGAATGTATCGGCATAAATTGAGTTAATCCATCGATGCCATACTTTATCATATTTAGACAATTTGCCCCTTATCATATATATATATTTTTCATGCTGTAAAGTAGAATTGACCAACATCTTCCATTTTTTAAATGATGGACCTGACTGTGCCATCCAAGCGCGAGTTATACAAACCTTTGCTAGGGCAGTCAGGTTAATGACATACATAGTGTCATCCCTATAAATTAATTCAGCACCCCCTGCACCTAACAAACATACCCTGGGGGTAAGATAGTCCGACGGGATTCCTGTGACTATCAAAGCAGTCTTAATTTGTTTCCAAAATTTCTGAACTACAGGGCATACACATTTAAGGTGCCAAAAGCCACAATCCGCCCCTCTACATTTCGGACCTTCAGCTGAATCTCTACCACCAAATTTGACTAAGCACTTTGGAGTCAAATATGTTTTATATAATATAAATAATTGAATCTGTTGAGTCCTAATTGAAGAAGTGGCAAGGGTTGGAAATTCCCTAGCAGCATCCCATTCCATATCATTAAGGATACCCAGATCTGTCTCCCATCTTTGACGTTGAACCTGCATGGTATCTGTATGATATTCAGATATTAGGAAGGAATAGGCCACAGAAATACTAATTTTCTCTCTCAAATTTATTTAATTTAATTCATTTATTTAAAGTGTTTCATAAGCAGAAAATGATACCTTCAGATTTGGGGGCCCATTTACTACAGGATCGCATATGCAATGTGATGTGGGTGGTATTTACCACCACGGATCGCATTGCAATATGCTATCCTTTCGGCAGTATGTATGTCCCTGCAGGGACAGGGTCTCAGAAAGTATCCTGTCCCTGCGCTCTGCTTCGCCAGGTGCCGGGTTAGCATTTTCCTACCATGACCTTGCTGACCGCACTGCCATGCCAGCAATGCTGCCTGATGGTGATATCAGCAACAACATCGGGCGCCCCCCCCCCCCACACACACACAGAAACCTATGAGGAAAGCGACTGGCCGCAGGGCAGGAGGGATCACAGCGGGGATCTGCGGTCCCCCTTGAGACATTCGGGGAATACTTAATATTTGTGACTAAACTGGTGTTTTCGAGTTAAGTAGCCTCAAATATTATATGATAAATGGGCCCCTTACTATACATTGGCTTCAACACCAAGGAAATCTGATAAAACCCAGGCAGATGTGCTAAGCTGTAGAGAGTGATAAAGTAGAGAGAGCAAAACTACAGCTTCTGTAACAGTTAGGAGCAGTTAGGCTAGTAGTGGATTACTCTCCAAGGCTTAGTACATTTCTCTTCTGGTACATTCTGTGTGTTTCCTTTTGGATGCAGTTAATTTTCCCATATGGTGTGCTTGATTCAGCGATGGATGGTATTGCACAGCTTCTATGTCTTTTGTACACTGCAGCTGTGCTAAAACATGCAAAAGCAGCAGGAGGTGTCTGTAGTAGAAAGTCTCCCTCTGCATGTATTTGTGATCCACTGGTGCATCCAAAGATGCTGCAACCAATCATCTGTGTGTAAATTGTCACCTGAGTAACCCTGTAGTTATGCAGGATGGTCGGCGGTGTTTAGCTGCTGGGGCCAGTACAGTTGTGTTGGAAGATGCAGACCATATCCCCCAGTACACCTACATAACAGGGCTGACATGCCTACATTTTGTAAAATACTACCCATCACTGCCCTCTCCCTTTTAATTCGGTTTAACTGATGTCTGCAGCCGCTCTGTGCGACAATGCAGGTGATGTACTGTACACAAACTATTGGGTACAGTGGTGCACAGGGTGGGGGTTGGGGGTTGTGGGAGGGTCAAGTACCCAGAAATCCCCCTAAAAGACAACTAGAGCAGGCACTGTGTATTAAATCCAAGCCCTGGTGGCAAGTATTGAGGAAGCAGAGCCAAAATGAGACTGTA
Source organism: Crinia signifera (assembly GCF_055691185.1). Lineage (NCBI taxonomy): Eukaryota > Metazoa > Chordata > Amphibia > Anura > Myobatrachidae > Crinia > Crinia signifera. Next base: position 168,625,616 of record NC_139217.1, read on the forward strand.
CCATTAGAATAGTGCAATCCCCCCCCCCCATTGACCAGCGAATTGTGGCATGTTGCTGCTAGATAGTGCCCATCCACAACACAGCCACAGCTGCAAATTAAGAGTGTATTGTACTAATGAAGTCACCTGGGCTCAAACATCAATATCACTAATTCCAGGACTGTTAGTGTTCATCTAGGGTACACAGTCACTAGGTCGACAGTTAAAAGGTCGACATGCGTTACGTCGACCACTGAAAGTCAACATGCCTTAGGTTGACACATGATGAAAGGTCGACAGGGGCATTAAGTTGACAGTCAAAAGGTCGACAGGGGTTGTTCACTTTTTGTTTTTTAACCGGTATGTGCCGACAGGCGATATTTCATACCCTACCATCCGCTAGGGCACGGAGGAAGAATATATTAGTGTAACGAGCAATGTGAGGGGATGCGATGCACTTTTTCGATATCCATAACAATTGTGTCTACATTGGGAACAAAAAATGTGAGAAACCCATGTTGACTTTTGACTGTCGACCTTCCTAATAACCCTGTCAACCTCTTTCATGTGTCGACCTTAGTTTGGTCAACCTAATGATCCACACCCGCATTGAGGAGCAAGCTTTGGGAATGCCTGGTCTAAAATCTACAGTACTTGCATATTTGTGTTCATAATAAATATGTTCTTCATTGAGGACTTGCTTGTCATGAGTATTTTATTTTTACATTACTTCTCAGTGACTTGTACAGTTCCTTCTGCAAATTGTGGTTTCTATTTGGCGGAGACAGCGCTGTGTGCATGAAAGACTCTCTCCATAGGGCACTATGGGATGTGGCCGATGTCACATTGCGGCTGCATGGCTTTACCACAGGGAATTCAGCTCTCTCGATTCATAATGCTTGTGTTCACACTCCAAACCATAGCTGTATGAAATGATTATCTCTTACCATTTTTTTTTTTTTAAATCCTCTTTTTCTTTTTTAAAGAATGATGATGCGTGTTGTCTAGACCAGTGGTTCCCAAACTGTGTGCCGTGGCTCCCTGGGGTGCCTCGGGACACTTGCAGGGGTGCCGCGGGTTATTGGTCCAGGACCAATTCAAATTATTTATGATCTTTTATTTATGGACAAAACCAGTGCTGGTGGCTGCCAATCATAAAATGTATGTACAAATAGAAGAAAATACTGCCCTTTACCAAAGAATCACATATAAAAGCAATCTAATTAATTTTCTACATTATTTTTTTTTCTACATGTTTGTTTTTGGCCTAGGGGGTGCCGCGAAAAAAATCTGATACTTTAGGGTGCCAAGACTCAAAAAAGATTGGGAACCACTGGGCTAGACGTTATTTTGTGTATATCTGTGTCCAGCTTAAGAATTTTTCCCTGTACTATGTGCATGTGTTTGTCTGTCACTTGGCCAATGTAATCTGTGTAGCTACATCTGTATGTGAGTATTTGTCAACCCTGTGATCCACACCTAATCCGCAGGTGCCAGTGTATAGGTCAACACCAAAAGGTTGACAGACCGTGTCGGCACTGACAAAAGGTTGACAGGAAAAATAACACATGAAAATTTCGACATGCAGTTTACACTGTTTTTGCTGTCAATGTCGACATGGCCCCCAATTAGTGTAGAGCATACCCTGCCATGTCCTCAGGCATGGTGCCTTGCTGTGCTCGACACACTTCATCATTCCCAGTCGTAGTGCTGCACATATATGGTAAAGCATGAAAAAGTCCAAAGAAAGAACAAAGTTGTGAAAAACTCATGTCTAGCTTTTCTTTTTCTTGTGTTGGCCTTTTGTCAGTGTTGTTCTAGTGCATGTCGACTTTTTCTGTTTTTGTGTCGATCTGTCAACCAGATACCCTGAGGATCACCGAAGCTAAACACCGTGCTTTTCTCAATTGCTTTTGTGGTTTGAGCTGAAACTATGCTTACCACAGGTATCTGTTACATACAATAAAAAAAAGGAAGATAGGCTTTTGAAAAGTAAATAGAAAATAAAAATACCCTATTTAAATTATTCAGTGTAGGTTCTGGATTTGTTAAATTCAGCTCGTGTGTTTTAGGATGTAGTCTGCATCCTGACTACCACAGAGAGTTAAGGTGGCTATACAGAGAAGTCGCAGTAGTGTATGGCCATCCGATCCCCCTTGAGCCGGCCGGGACCTTCATGCGGTCCTTCTGCATGTGATGTATTGAATGCAACCCATTTCCTGCCTCCAAAAGTGGGTCAGAGTCCGGATGTGCAGGCAGGTCCGACCTCTGACTCCAATCTGATGCACGCAGCACTGCGTATCGGATTGGATGCAATGTCAAAATCCCCCAAAAAATGTCTCGGCCCGATCCTCGCGGGGCTCGCCACGCTTCGGGCTCGGTGGCTTGCTGCGCTCGCCACACTATATAAAATCAACTCCACGCCGATGTGGATAGTGGGGGTATGAAAAGGTCGGTAGGACGCATACCGCGTCCCCTCACTGGGTGCGCTGCACTCGCCACGCTTCGGGCTGGCGTGGATAGTGGCATAAACAAGGTCGACAGCTGTTACATCGACAACATCGACAAGTGTCATTGTTAAGAGGTTTAGTAGTGTTTTGCACACTGTACCCCTATACCCAACTAAAATGTAGATGCTGTAAGGGTCTAAATTTAAATGCACCCTTGTTAGCGGTTTGCGGAGCATCTAAATTTGGATGTTAAGCGTCTAAATGAACAGTTTGCCGGCGCTGTATTTAGAAGCTATAGTAGTAGATGCAAGATTCAGACGCCCCCTTTTGTTAGTGGTTTTCCAGGGTAAGAAAGGGGTGTTGAGCTGCGCTTGATATAACTTTGTAAAAAGTGAGGTAATGAAACCTGTAAAGTTGGGTGAAAAAAATGAGGGATTGGTTGATCTAGTACAAAAAGATTTAATGTCTAAAATACATATAGCCAGAATACATTGATAATTCTCTAAAATCACATAAAATTCATATCTCACCAACCAAACTGGGGAAAATGTATGGCCCGGAGAGTCCCAAGAGTCCTGTATAGGGCTGAGATGTAAATCGTCCTGTATGGAGCTGCAATGATATGCCCAATTGGAGCAGTAGGGAGGGAGGACCAGATGTAAGAATAAGGAGCGGCTTAAGTTGACACGGATTGCCGACTCCCTCCGCTGGATGGACTGGAGCGGGATGGGTCCTCTACCTCTACCTTACTGTAAGAATTTGTAATCCAAATGGAACCAGTGGAGGTGGTATTACCGGACTGGGATCTGTGCGTGGCCCAAGGGGACCCCCAGGTCCTGGTGAGGCGTGATGGTTGTCTCCAATGTAGCAGATGGTGGGGAGGACTTGAAGATGTTGATAAGGAGCGGCCCAGGATGGCACAAATAACCGACTCCCTCCGCTGGATGGAATAGAGCGGGATACAGTCCTCGACCTCAACCTTGCTGCTAGAACTTGGTGGTCCAATTGGACAAAGGGTGGTAAATGTGTGCACAAATAAGCACTTCCGGGATCTTTAGGGGTACCAGTTTGGTATTCTGGAAGGAGATAGAAACCTGAGTCCTGACCGGTTTCGCTGCTCCAGGCAGCTTTGTCAGAGGATCCTCTGACAAAGCTGCCTGGAGCAGCGAAACCGGTCAGGACTCAGGTTTCTATCTCCTTCCAGAATACCAAACTGGTACCCCTAAAGATCCCGGAAGTGCTTATTTGTGCACACATTTACCACCCTTTGTCCAATTGGACCACCAAGTCCTAGCAGCAAGGTTGAGGTCGAGGACTGTATCCCGCTCTATTCCATCCAGCGGAGGGAGTCGGTTATTTGTGCCATCCTGGGCCGCTCCTTATCAACATCTTCAAGTCCTCCCCACCATCTGCTACATTGGAGACAACCATCACGCCTCACCAGGACCTGGGGGTCCCCTTGGGCCACGCACAGATCCCAGTCCGGTAATACCACCTCCACTGGTTCCATTTGGATTACAAATTCTTACAGTAAGGTAGAGGTAGAGGACCCATCCCGCTCCAGTCCATCCAGCGGAGGGAGTCGGCAATCCGTGTCAACTTAAGCCGCTCCTTATTCTTACATCTGGTCCTCCCTCCCTACTGCTCCAATTGGGCATATCATTGCAGCTCCATACAGGACGATTTACATCTCAGCCCTATACAGGACTCTTGGGACTCTCCGGGCCATACATTTTCCCCAGTTTGGTTGGTGAGATATGAATTTTATGTGATTTTAGAGAATTATCAATGTATTCTGGCTATATGTATTTTAGACATTAAATCTTTTTGTACTAGATCAACCAATCCCTCATTTTTTTCACCCAACTTTACAGGTTTCATTACCTCACTTTTTACAAAGTTATATCAAGCGCAGCTCAACACCCCTTTCTTTTCTTGTTCATTCAGTACAGGACTAACTATCCTGTCCCAGAGCAGCAGCTAGGGAAACACAGCTCCAGCCAGGCGCACCTGCACCCAGACCCACTCTGTGTGGTCAGGGTCACCACCACCCCTTTTTCTATGGTTTTCCAGGGTGTCTATTTCTCTGTGGAACTACAAGTGCCACAATGACCTGTCTGCGCAGGGCTGCCGCAGAGTCAGCGTAGGATGCTGATAATGTAGATTACAGAAGTAAGGCAGCTGGCGAGCTGCCAGGATTTAAACAGGCGCTACGCTGATAACGTAGCTTAGAGAAGAAAGGCAGTCTGGCAAGCTGCCAAGGTTCAAACACAGAGTGGCACGCGCTGCCGCCGTGAAACTAAACTAAGTACCATCAGCCCAAATCGCATAAGTGTATGGGGGCTTTTAGGGAATTATTATCGGAGGGGATTTAGTGCTAGATTGCAGGCAAGGGGGAGGGGGGTGTTTGGGGTTAGGCTGTGGGATGGGTGTGTTAGGGTTGGGGTTAGCATTACCTGTAGCATACTTAGGTCGACAGTAATAAAGTCGACAGCTAATGGGTTGACCTGGTCAATATGACAATGGTCAACGCAGCATATAATTGACATGATAATTTGATGTGCTTTTTCATAGACTACAATTCGGATCAAATCAGGGGCCCATGTTCTACTATTTATAAATCTCTTCTCAAAGCACCCTGAGGTGGCAGAAAGAAATGTGCAAAAAGTCTGTGGTTTGTGTATCCTAACTACAAGTAGGACTTTAGGTGTTTTTAGCTGCTTTGCGCTTCTGGCTTCTGTACAGTAATGGGTTCCCAACCAGATCAACAATTGAATTGCTCCCACAGCTTACTTTCTCCTGTGGCCACGTGAATCCAATTAATTAATGAAAGAAATAAAAGTTACACCACTCTGTATTTTCCTGTAAAATGTGTATGTTACCTTCCTCATTTTGGCCCCATGAAACCTCTTTCACTGGCACGTTAATTTCCCCCCCTGATGTGGTTTGTTTCAGGTCTGAATAAATAGGGAAGTTTCTCTATGCCTTTGTAATAAAGAAAATTTGTCAAGATGATGAAATGCGTGTCTTCAACTCACGATGTTGCATATTAACCCGATCCACTGTATTTCCATGTAAGTTTGGTTTAGTTACTGTATTGTGGGATCAATGCACACTGTGGGCTTGATTTGTTGAGTTGGATGCAAAATGGCTGTGTTTGCTTGATGCTGTGGGAAGGTTGCTTTGCTACCCTATACTAATGCAAGGCTTCTGTAGGCTAATATGAAGAGCCATTCCTCTTCAAAGAGGAAATGCGCTCACAGTTTTACTGTCCACTGCAGCAACAGTCCTCATTAGTATTGGCACCTGCAGCAGCCACATGATAGGTGTATGAGATCCTTCTAAAAAAAGGCTTTCCACTTTTTGTACAAATGACTCCGAATATTAAACCATTTCTCCCACAACATTCGTAAAAGGCAGACGAGCTCAGCGTGATCATGTTGTCTCAGCCCATTCCATTTTGTGAACTTGTCTATGTGCATGCGCTGTTTGATCAGTGCATAGAAATCTGTTCGACTCAATTCAAAACATATTGTTGAGAGGCCATTATGTATTTTCTTGATGGAGTTTTGCACACGTCTAAATTTATCTACATTTATATACTATAAATTAGTCTGTTTTTGTCTGATAAATTTTTAAAAGCACTGAAAAGATTACGATGCAGTTTTTTTTGTTTTTTTTTGTGTAGGTAATTTTCCCAGCTAGGTTTTAGGTTAAGTATAATCACTATATGTCATCAGGGGGCTGTAGGCCAGGCATTTATGTAAAGGGGTGTTTTAATGACAGACATGCCACTAATATGATTGGACACACCAAATCACCTGACCGTACATTATTTCCCAATGATAGCTGGGCCACCCCTAAGCTCTCCATTAAATGTGACTGTGGTGGCCAGGCATTGGCAGGCTGTTTTAGGAGGGCACTGGTAAAAGGGCAGGGCACAATTAGCCTTTTTAAAAATTATTCTTCATGCTTGGCATGATCTGCCTAGTGTGAGGAATAACCGTTGCCCTATTAGAGAAGGAGATGGCATTGCATTAGGATCCATCTGCTTGCTTCTTCTTGCAATGAGCTTGACCTAAGCAAAGTTAAGCAATATGCTAGCCAGATTTAGTGATATTCGCAAACTTTCCGAGAGATCATCAGTGGTGATGATGATGATGAAATCTGGATCTCCAATCCCAAGACCAAACTGTCAGCTCAGTAGACCCCAGTTCGTGGGACACCGCCACAGAAGTTCTGACGTGAATAAATGTAATGTTTGTAAATACACTACTTTTTGTGTATAAGAACCTCATACCTCCATTGCACAACCCTTGTAGAGTCAGTAAAATCCAATGCAGTGAAAGAGGATGTTGGATCCAAAACCTACAAATAAGGTTGACCCCCATAAAGCCTTTGGTTTTTATGTAATGTAGTGGATTTGTTAACATAATCCTTCTGCTTTTTCCTGCATCCCTCCAATTATCTTTCCCTGTATCTCCTTAATAAGGATACATTTATTTTTTTTCTTGCATTTTTAAAAAAAAGCCTAGTTTATTGGATCTTGTCCTTGTTGTCGTCCTTGTTTATTGGGTCTTGCTACTTGATCCTTATTGGGTTTGGAGTCCTTTATTGCTCAAGTATCAAATACTGATAATCTAAAAATAATATAAGCGAGTTGTCCAAACATACACATTTGCTGATCAGTGTTTTCTTCATGTCAGTTTAGACCTTGCCAGTAGTATTCTCGTGTTACTACTTCGAATTTCTTAAACTAGGCTGAAAAGAGGCATGTCCTAATTTTTACCAATACTGTATATTCAAAGTACGAGGGTGGATTTGGGACTATCTTAACATATAGGCACTTTGGGCAGCTACCTAGGGCCCCATGATTCTAGAGATAGCGAAAGCTCCCCGGCCGCTGTGAATTGTGAGTTACATACAAACTAAGCGGTGAGGCCTGCATCCCAGCCTGAAGCCAAAAAGCTCTGAGAATTCTGATTGGTGATAGTATTCAGATTCATGGATATCAGTCATTTATCATCTCAACATGGAGAGACTGCACAGGACCGCAGGAGGGGTAACTTCTATTTTTTTGGAAAAGTGTATTCACATGAATATTTGGGTAGGGGCCCCAGTTCATTGCTTTGCCCAATGCGTACAAAGCTGCTAAGACTGTTTTTTTTTTTGCATTGAGGTGCATAGTTTGATTAGATTTCTGCATCTAAAGGGCACATCAGCAGCTGAAATTCAGTGCCAACTTGTCAAGGTGTATTTTTGTAATAAATTCATGTTACTTGTTTCCTAGAGCGGCGCTCACGATTTTGATCTTAGGCATCGCAAGGAAAAAAATCGCGTCGGTCGCATCGCATGCAGCCAAAAAATCGCATGCGATGCGACCGACGCGATTACCGCAATTTTACATAGGGAACAATGTTAAATGGCCCAATTGACCCGATTTCACATAGGGAACAATGTTAAATGGCCCACAGACCCCAAATACCCACCCTGAAGTGTGAAATGGCCCCCCCAATTGTTAACGCCACCCCACGATCAACGTCAACCCGAAGCATGGCGAGCGCGGCGGTACGCGTCCTCCGACCTTTTCATACCCCCACTATCCACGTCGGCGTGGAGTTGAGAATAGAAAGTGTGGCGAGTGGACGCGGAACACGCTCCCGAAGCGTGGCGAGCGGACACGGATTATTAAACATGTATTCCGCGTCCCCTCGCGGGGCTCGGTGGCTCGCTGCGTTCGCCACACTTTCTATTCTCAACTCCACGCCGACGTGGATAGTGGGGGTATGAAAAGGTCGGAGGACGCGTACAGCTGCGCTCGCCACGCTTCGGGTTGACGTTGATCGTGGGGTGGCGTTAACAATTGGGGGGGCCATTTCACACTTCAGGGTGGGTATTTGGGGTCTGTGGGCCATTTAACATTGTTCCCTATGTGAAATCGGGTCAATTGGGCCATTTAACATGAATGCCTCCTAGGTCTGTTTATTGCACCGTTATTTTAAACTACAAATACATTCTACATTGGACATGCTTTACTGGCCGGATCGCTGGTCATTTTGAACGACTGCACTGCCATTATCAAAGGCAGTGTACCCAACCTGTTTCTGTGACCTGACGTTATCACCATACATTTTGCCAAGTTGGAGTTGAATTTCAGCTGCTGATGTGCCGTTTAGATGATGATGATGATGATGATAACTGATCATACTACAGATGGTAATTTATATGGAAAAATCTAACCTTATAGTTTTCAATTGTAATTAGCCTAGTGTTAAATACTTGGCTTTTGATATGAGATTGTAGATTCTTCAGGCTTATTCTCTTCATTGTGTATCTTGGCATCCTTCTTTTGGGTTATGAAGCTGACTTTTGTAAACCTGTTTTGGATGATGACATCATTAATAGATCTTATTGTAATAATATTGGTCAATTTTTACTTTGTCAAAAGTTATTCTGTCTGCTTGAATACTTTGCTTCTGTTCAGCTCTAGTCTTTGTCACTGATGTGATGACTACACAGCCACATCATGTTCATCTAGAGAAACGCCAACATTTCAGCTGAATAGGGTTTAATTTCATCCTGCAAGAAGGGTTGCTATTGTTTCTGGAATTGTATTAATTATCTTGGGTAGATTTGAAAAGGTTGAAATTGTACTTGCAGATTATGGAGTGCATATAAATATTATATTCATTTAAATTTATTTTTGTACCATTATTATGTTTTTTTCTTTGTTCCAGGAGTAGTTTCTTGTTATATCTGCTAATATTCTAAAAATTACAATAGTCCAAATGTCCTCTTTAGAAATTGGTTTCTTATTGATTTAACATGCTTTAAACCAAGTGCAATACAAATCACTGAGCTTTTTAAAATCCCATCTCTGCTTTGATGCTTAAATCTTAAGGACATCTGAGTACTTCCATCTGCAGGCAGACCAGTACCTCTCTCCATTTCATCTTTGGACTGGCTGGTAAGATGAGCGCAGTAGTCTGTGAGTGGATGTTTGGCTGGTTGCCTTGCTCAGCTTGCTACATCCTTAGATAACCCCTCCTCTTCAGGAAATGCCATGCCAGAGAATTCCCCATAGTAAACAATGTTTTATTATTGAAGATGCGCTGTGGAATTCTGACTAGTATTTCAGCTACACAAGTGTTGCTAGGACAAGTACAAGCCTTTTATCTTAAACGGGTACATTTTTTATTTTCTTTTATTTTAATTAATATGTTATTTAGTGTGTCCTGTCTGTGTAGTGTTGAAGTAGTAAAAAATATTTTTACATTTTATGGTGGAGTCCTTGCAGTAATGTACACAAATCCTCTGGTATTGGTGCGTACACACAGGGGCGATTTTGTGCAAAATCGTGGGAAATATGGTCGCTGAGTGACCATATTGCCCGCAATGGGAGTGTGCACCGGCGATATATCGCCGGGTGCGCGCTCCCGTTTTTGCCCCTGTGGTGATCGCTGGTCGCAGGAACATGCTCCTGCGACTAGCTGATTACCACTGCCGGGCTCCCCCCGGCAGTTTTTTTCATCAGCGACCATCTCTGGTCGCTGATGTAAAGTAGAAACTGAGCAATATATGGCTCAGCCATATATTGCTCAGCAATATATGGCTGAGCAATATATCTCCCCGTGTGTACACAGCATATGTATAACCAGGCAATCTGAATCAAATTATTATTAAGTTTGCAATGTGACTTCTTCTTTTGGTCCAAGATACAGTGAAACTTCTTTCCTTTTTTTTTATGCCTATTTATTTTTGTTTCTTTTGCAGTAGTACCGGATCACTTCTACATAATTTGATAGATTTGACCCTAGAGAGTTTTTTTTGTATAGAAAATCAGAGTATCATAAATTTGTTAAAAGATGTACAGTATGGATTATCTAGTCTGACTTCACAACATATACCCAATAATGGTGTATCTAGCTGATTTGTTGAACTTCATGAATTAAATTAACTCTTTTTCCCTTGCTTTACTCCATAGTGGACTATGGCCTTTATTCTGGTTGACTCGCAAGGCTGCGAATTTCACAGCCTTGAGAGTCCACCAAATGCCGCTCGTACGGCCACCTGCCCCCCCTTGCACGCCGTGATCCCCCGCAGGCCTGCAAATAGGTGTTTTGCATAAACATCCATTCGCAGCCTTGCATGTGGGGACAAAATCATTAGATGGTCGCCAACCATTATATGATTTTGCAAGTGCTCGCAGATCCGAGACACCCATTTTTGCCAATTAGACATTGTGATACATGAAGCCACCATATTGGCCTGTTTTACAGTGACCATGCTGCCACATTGATGTGATACACAAAGCCGCAATATAGGGGGGGGGGTTGGGGGCTGCAATGATGAACTTTTTCAAAGTGGGCACAACTGGTCTCAACCTACTGGTTTAATACTATTGTACATAGGAAATCATAATTTTAACAAGTCCCAAGATGAGCTCATTTCAAAGTGTGGCAGTAGAAGCAACAGATTTAATCCTGAAGTTTTTTTTTTCCTCCCCATCAAAATGGCATGGCTGGAAACCATCCTGTTTTCTAGGATGTCTGCTCCTCTCTTTGGCACCAAGATATGATGCAAAATGACATCTCTGAGACTGGCGGTGATCTCATTGCTTTCATAACCTAGCGAGTTTGGAGTTTCTTCTAGTCTAGAAATTGTGCACTGGGAGTAACAGAAAAAAATGGGGGGGCATCCTATATGTGTTACAGAGCAAGTCTGCAGTTTTCATTACAGATAGTGCTTTAAGAAGCCCTTTTATTACTAATTGACAGAAAACACAGCTTGGGATTTATACCTAGCAGTGCTACAAAATGTTAATGCTTGCATAATAACCCGGTGGATGCTACGGAGTTGAATTCAAGAGATAAATTGGCTCTTTGAAATGCAAGGCTTATTATTATTACTAGCTGACCCGCCCGGCGTTGCCCGGGAAAACCTTGGGTTTTTTTTATTTCCAAAATTGCTGAAAAATGTCATCTTACAGTATGCTGTGCCAAAGACCTAAGATTGTAATTTGTTATAGATTCCACCATAATGTTAGGATGTGTTTGCATTGATACTCAATGATGGCAATGAAATCAGGTGTGGTGTTGTTGTTTGAAACACAACGCTCCTGAGTTGATAACTTGTATGTGTTGATGAATTCCACATCCACTCCTGAGATTTATCACCTATGACATACAGTACCTTCCAACATCTGAGGGTCAGAAATTGGTACAAAATCAAAAAGGGATGTGGCCACACCTCCATTTCTATACTTTCAATGTTACAGTTTCTAGGGTGTGTAATTACAGACGCTGAGTGCGTGGAGACCGGGGTGGGCATTACTTACCGTGCCATAATTAATTAAAAATTCAACGCTCCCTGCCAGTGCCGCTCCCCTCACCGATCCTGCCTGCAACAGTCTCTGAGGTCTGGAGATCTGTAAAGCACATGCACCGGGCATCTCTACCAAACAGTGGGGCAGCCACTGAGTGTGGGAGCAGGTCCGCGGGCCTGGCCACGTGACATCATGACGCGATGCACGCTAACCTCACCACTGCAATGCACCACTGAGAACGGGTGCAATGGGCCAAATTCTTCCCTACACCCACGGGCCAATACACCGATCCAGCCATCGCAATCATAAATGGGTGCATTGATAAGGTTTGGAGTGTAATAAGTTGAAGAATAAGACTGAGATAAAGATTTGCCATGTTAAAGTGTACAATTTACTCGATAAATTGTGAAAAAATATATACGTGTACATAGAAGTACAATTAAAAAATGACAGTAGGATTATAAAATAAGTTCTGATTCAAACTGATAATTGTTTGGATGGGGGTGGGTTTTGAAACAAATCTATAGGTGGGGGGGTATGGATATTGTGAGCATAATTGGTGTTTGGTACACCTACAGGGGGTCCTCAATTGATGGGATTTTCAGTACAGTGTCATGGTCACAGTGTCACCATAGCGGGATTCCCAATTGGGGTCCAGGTGGTCTTTTAGGGTCCCTTTACAATCCCATAGGTCTCTCCTCCTTGAGCCTACGGTCTCCCTTAATGATAGTCAATCACTGAGGGAGACCGTAGGCTCCAGGAGAAGAGACCAACGGGATTGTAAAGGGACCCCTAAAAGACCACCTGAACCCCAATTGGAAATACCCCTATGGTGACACTGAAGTGAAAATTTCTCATCAACTGGGGACCCCCTGTGGGTGTATAAAACACTAATTATGCCCACAATATCCATACCCCCTCCACCTATAGATTTGTTTCACAACCCACCCCATCCAAACAATTATCAGTTTGAATCAGAATTTATTTTTTAATTCTACTTTCATTTCTGGATTGTACTTCTATGTACACATATTTATTTCACGATTTATTGAGTAAATTGTACACTATAACGTGACAAATCTTCATCTCAGTCTTATTCTTCGACTTCTTACACTCATAACTTCAAACAAATACATGCAGCGCTCATGCCCATCGACCAAACATTATCTATGAACCAAAAGAGTCTGGGAAACCCTTAAGGCAGAGCAGTGCCTAACATCCAACTGACTAACAGGGTGAGTGCAGTGTAGCCACTTTGTATTAAACAACGGGTGCATTGGCCAGGACAAAGATTTCTCAGTGCAACTGGCCGGGGTGCGCAGAGATGGATATGGGGAAAAAAGAAAAGCTGGTACATTAGGTATAGTTTTTTTTAGCCGGTACAGACTGTTAAATAAATGGCAAATAAATTTTTTATGTGTTTGTGTGTGTTACTGTTTTTGTGTGTGTGTTGTAGTGTATGTGGTTGTGTGTTGTGTTGTATGTATCTGTCCAATGCGTAAGTGTGTGAGGTGTGCTATGTATATACTGTATGTGTATGTGTGTGTTGTGCATTTGTGTATCTGTGCAGTGTTTAAGTATGTGTTTTGTGTGTTGTACTGTTTTTTGGGTGTGTGAGTGTGGTGAATGTGGGTGTGTGTTGTGCTGTTAGAGGTATGTTATGTGTGTGCTGTGTGTATCTGCCCAATGTGTAAGTGCGTAAGGTGTGTTACGTATAAATGTGTGTGTGTGTGTGTGTGTGTAGTGTGCTTTTTGTATCTGTGCAATGCTTGTGTGTGTTCTTTGTATTGTACTGTTTTTGGGTGCATGTTGTAGTGAATGTGGGTGTGTGTTGTACCATGAGTGGTGTGTTATGTGTGTGTGTTGTGTTATGTGTATCCGCTGAATGTGAGGTGCGCTACATATATATGTGCGTGTAGTTTGCTGTGCGTATCCTGACAATGCTTAAGTGTGTGTGTTCTGTGTGTTTCTGTATCTGCACAATGTTTAAGTGTGTGTTCTGTGTGTTTGTTGTACTGTTTTTGGGTGTGTGTTGTAGTGTATATGGGTTTGTGTTGTACTACATGTGGTGTGTTATGTGTGTGTTTTGTTGTGTGTATCTGTCCAATGTGTAAGTGTGTGAGGTGCGCTACCTATATATATATGTGTGTTGTGTGCATATGTGGTGTACTGTGTGTGCGTGTACAATATGTACGTGTGCGTGTGATGTGTGGTCTATGTATATCCTCAGTTATTCCTAATAATTGTTTAAACCCTTCACCATAATGTTAGAATGTGTCATTCATACTCAATGACAGCAATGATATCAGGTGTGGAGTTGTTCCTTCGACTACGGTTTTCCCGATCGTCAATCTTTTTCCCCAGATCATCAATGAAGGGAAATTTAAACTTGGTGTTTTTTAAATTTCTAAGTGAAATTTCCCAAAAACGGCTTCGAGGTGCACACCACCAGGTCCAGAGGTACCTTGTTGCCAAATTTGGCAGCTCTGAGTGCCACGGTGTACCCGCAATGCAACGGACACGCACACACGCACACACGCACACAGACTCTTCAACTTATTATATAGATTATTATTATTATTATTTAACAGTTTCTTATATAGCGCACACATATTCCGCAGCGCTTTACAGAGAATATTAGAACATTCACAACATTCCCTGCCCCAGTGGAGCTTACAATCTATATTCTCTACCAAATGTACAGTCCCCGGAGTAAACTCACGCAAGTACGGGGAGAATATACAAACGCCGCACAGTTAGAGCCATGGTGGGAAAAGAACCCATGACCTCAGTACCGTGAGGCAGTAATGCTAACCATTGCACCGTCCGTGTTGCCTTTATGAATGGGAGGATGTTCTGAAAATTTAAATTTTCCAAAGTGCAGATTTCACCCATAGGTTTGGCGTGTTAGCTCTTGCAGCCTTTATAATAAAATTATAGAAATAAAATGATTTTTGTAAATAAACTCCGATGTGGAAGTCGCCATGTTGCACATTGGCCTTGCTGTTGTAATCCCGCAGGCAGTTTATTTCTGGGCTCTCTTGCTTCTCATTAAACAGGATGCACTGTGTGTATATTAAAAAATAAATAAAAAAACATCTCTCCTGAACTCATGCGTTTTGACAGCTCCTGGAGTGCTTGCAAATGAAACATGTACTTTTTCATGCTCTGATTGACTCCCTCTTCCTTTTAGACACACAGAAATACATTTTGGCTTGGTGATTGATGAGCTTTGAAGGCGAGAACAGCAAGGTGTAAGAGCTACCACCGAGCAATTTGAACTTATGTACAAATTCTTAATTGACGGTACACTATCAAATCCCACTTTTGCCAATCATAGCTTAATTTCATTAAAAAATAAATAAATACAAAACATTGATACATCTATATACATCCAAGGTGCACAGTTCTGGTAATAACAGAACTACAGAACTGTACCTATGGCCTGGTTCAGCCCTGAACGCTAACTAGAGAATCCACAAATCAAGATATTGTCTAATGACTGCGCATGTGTACTGTTTTCATTGTGCATGCACGAGGGTGTTTAGCAGCAGAAAATTCATATTAATTGTAAACCAAATGTGGTCAAACTTTGATTAACAGGATGCTGGCATTTGGTGGGCAGAAACTTGCCATTTTCTAGGTGGAAACTTGCCATTTTCTAGGCATGTCTGAGGAAAAAGAAAAAAAAACAGGCGTATCAAGGCATTTTCACACTGTCCTAGTCGCAGATTAGTGAGAGCCTCAAAGTTACTCACATATGCAAATATGGCAAAAACTGTTCGATGGTTCAGGAATTGCATGTGAATTTGACAGTGGATAGCGATTTTAGCTTTCCATTCACAACTTTGAATTTTTGCTTTGTCTATGGGGTCAATTAACCCCTTGAGTGGTGGGTTTTGCTGGGGCAGGACAAACCTGCAGAATATATATATATATATATATATATATATATATATATATATATATATATATATATATATATATATATATATATATATTCTCTACAAGGGTAAATAAGAGCGCTCCATAGTGCAGTACCAAAGGTAAAAAAGTTTTTATTTAAAAGGGTATCCACACGACAAACCAGTATAAGGTAACGTACCAGAGTAGGCGGTTTAACCACCGCACTTTAACAGCATAGAGATCTGTGTATCCTGCACAGATTAGTTGGAGCGGTTACACTCCCATGCTCATAATCGGCAGACAAGACAGCAACGCCAGGCCATGCCCCAACACGTTTCATCACCACGTACTTAGTCAGAGGGCGAATATATAAAATAAGTTCTAATCTTGAAAAAGGAATGAACCCCCGACACGTTACAGCAGCACCCAGTGTCTATCTTCTCTTGTGGAAAGTCCGAGTGTGCGCCACTGCTCCCTGCTCTTAGATAGATAGATATATATCTATCTATCTCCAACGGACCGTAAAAGTTCAAAGTAGCTGCGTGCCTTTGTCAAAATCAGAGTAGAGAGCGGTGCATCCAAGTAAAGAGATTTATTGTAACATAGCCCCCCAATATATATTATATGCATGGGGAACAAAGCACAAAGCTTGTATTTGTTTATAATGTGCTACTGTCTACAGTTTATGTCAAAGTATTCTCAGTGAACATTGTCTATATGAGAATGGCCTTTACATCTCAGAGATTTGTTTACTAAGATGGGCGTTCTATTGATGATGGGGATGTTGCTATGGGCAATCATTTAGATCAGGGGTGGCCAAACCTGTCCTCAAAATCTACCAACGGTGCATGATTTCCAGGCAACCTGTGGATCTATAGTAAGAATGACTGCAGCATGTTTTAAAATATGACAGTTAGTAATGACTGCAGCTGTGCACCAGCTAGGTAACCTGGAAAACGTGGACCGTTGGTAGATCTCGAGGACCGGTTTGGCCACCCCTGATTTAGATTCTGTCTGTTATCTTCTAGAAGGTGCTAAATAAAGAAGTAGATTATGATTGGTTTCCCATAGCAACATCCCATATTCATTAGAACTCCCATTTAAGCAAATAAACCCCTTGGTTACAAGTAAAGATGAGACTGTATCGTTGGTAATTTTATGAGCAAGTGAAGTACAAAATACCATATGAAAGATAGATCCTTATCACTCATTTGCACACGTCTGTTTGAGTTCAGGAATGCTGTTTTTATTGGCAAACACAAAAATACATGTTTCATTTTACCATAAAGCATTGTAGATCGCTTTGCTCCTTTAGCTGTGCACAGAACAGTCTCATAGGGATTGTTTTGACCTCTTTATTTCACACACTAGATACGCGGTCAATATGTACAAGGACACAAGCAAAGGCATCGTTTCCACTCTTCAGATGCAGCACAGATGTGCTTTCCAATGCATTTACACCACACAGCAGCAATAAATCTTCTGAAAATCTCTACGCCCTTCACTTCACCTTGCAAAACATTATTGTAAAAGTCCCCTTTAAGCATTGCTGCAGAGTGTCTCCTCTGAGCTCTGTGCAATGGCATTCAATAGAGCTCCTTGTTATGCGCTCCCCATACTTAGACTTTCATGGCTTATCTGTCTCTCTTTTCTTGTCATAGTTTGTAAAACAGAGAGTGACATTGTGGTCTCATGCATTTGTGTTTTCAAATAAAGGATTGGCTATTCCAGTACCTGCTCCCCTGTGTGTTTATCTTTGCCGATGAAATCTGACTTCTCTCCAGTGGTTTATAGTAGGGAGTTGTCGAGATGCCATGCCAACTGCCAGGCACTGTCTCTAGGAGAAATGTGTGTGTATGTGTGTGGTTTCACGGAAACATCCATGCGCTGATTTCTCAGAGGTGCTGAAAGATATTGTGTTTCTTTTGTATTTGATGGATAGCTGTGTTGTAGGAAATGAACTGATCTTTTACAATGAAATGATCTCTATCTATTTATCTATACATGATACACTCCTACAGATGGAGCGCCGCTCATTCTTGCCCAGGGATCGCCAGAATCTGTCCGCTGGCGATCGCCGGCGGAGAGGCGCTCCATCTGACTGGGACGCGCGTGCGTCCCACACGCACGCGCGCCCCAGTTTCCTGTCGGCGGGGGGACGGGAACCCTGTCCGTCTTCGCTTCAGGGAGACGGACAGGGTTAGGGGGGGGGGGGGGTGCGGCAAGGCGGCAAGGACCCGGGGCGTCCGTCGGTGAGGTTGCGGGGACCCGGGGGAGCCCTGTTGTAAGGGGACGCGCGCATCCCCTTACGGCGGCTGGCGGGGGATGGCGGATGACGATTCCTCCGCCATCCCCTGCAAAAGATGACTCCCGCTCCATCCACCCATCCATGTCTCCCTAAATACATAAAAATTAGCTTGCCATACACATGTACAACCACAAGGCCTTCATGCAGAGATTATAGTGAGGGGGAACGGGGTGGAAGCGAGTTCCACCACCTCTAATGGTGAGGTGGAACATTTTAACCTCCACACTGGCCCTGCACAGTAATTCTCACAGTAAAGCATTCTAGTTTGCAGGGAATGGCAAAAACCCTACCACTGGCGCTGTCTCTGCCTAATGGGGGTAGGGGAGGGGGTGTAATAAGGTGATATAGAGAAATGAGTCCCCCCCCCCCCCCCAACATCTGCATGACCACTTTATGCCCTACCTTCCTGTGATAAAAATCTATCATATATTTAAATTTTTGGCCGTATGGAAGTTGATTGATAGAAAGCTGGCGTTTGGGGTGTTACCCAGTCATTTACTGGGAGTGTTAGTTTAAACGCAGGCATTCCAAGGCATTTCAGGGAGGGTGTGGGGTCATTTCCAGGATGTTTCTATCGCACTGGCTGAGTAAATCCTGGGCTATGCACAGACTGCCCACACTGGAAGAATCAATACAGTGCTGTGATATTTTTGCAGGCTTGGACAGGGTGGGATTTTATTCTGGCTGTGCGGCAATGACCTGATCGCAGGGCTCTGCAATTAGCATCCCAGCAATCAGGTGTGAATAATCCCCATAATTGTAATATTCATGATTTATGGTTGACCGTGTGGACTGCTGGGCAGATAATGGGACCTATATGTATTTGGAGGCCTGGTGCTATTGTCCTATACTCCCAATTGATAAGCTATCTCTGAGAAAGTTATTTAAGCTTATTCATTGGTTACATTCATAATACAATGCAATAACATGAGAGCATGGCTGCTGAGTGGTAATAATGACAAAATTAGTAATAGCGAGTAGGGTCATTTGCAAGGTGTGGCCAGAGTCCAGGTTAATGATTTCGTAGTAATATTAGTAATTTGTACGGCGCTGCGAAACACTTGTGGCGCCTTATAAATAAAATTATAATAATAATAATATATTTTCTCAGATGGTGCTATTATAGTATGTATATAGGAATATTCCATGATTTACCTTCCATTTAAAAGAAATATAAATTTATTTGTAAACCAAAATGTCCACACTTGAAGCAATTCATTTGTTTGTGTGTGCCTTATCTCTCGTCTAAAGTGACTGGAGAATAGGGGGTGCCATTCAAAAGTTTTTATTTTTGTTTTGTTTGTGTCACAACAAGCAGACTGGGTTTAGGCACCTAAAGCAGTTGTCTGTAATGTGCACAATACAAAAAGTGATGTTTGGGCGTGCAAACAGGCAACTTATTGCACAGAAGTGGTGAGCAATAATGCAGGCACTAGCAGGTCTTTGTCACTGAATAGAGCAGCAAATGAGGATACAGGCACAGCAAGTATCCAACTATTCACCTTATCTTCCCAACCGCAGCAGGGGCAGGAGCTGCTGCAGCAGCCAGAGCAAGACTCCCAACTATCCAACTTCCCTTTCCAACCGCAGCATGGCAGGAGCTGCTGCAACTGCTAGACCAAGTCTCCCATTATCCACCTTCCCTTGCCAACCACATCAAGGCAGGACCTGCTGCAGCAGCAAGACCAAGGGGGGTATTCAATCTTTGTCGTGCACCCGCAGCCATCTCCCGACGGGGGAGATGGCTACGGGGCCCTATTCAATGCTGTGTTCCCCGACAGCATTGAACAGGGGTTTTGCGCAGAACGAGCCCGACAGCACAAGCTGTCGGGCTCGTTCTGCCGAGAAAAGCCGGAAATAGGCGAGCTCCTGGCCGGAGCTCGTCTATTTTCATCGTTAACTCGAGGCCATGCCCCCTTCTCGCCGCTCGGCGGCCGGGACATTGAATCCCGACTGCCGAGCTCCAAGCGAGCAAAATGAGAAGGGGACAGGGGCACTGCTGTCGAGCTTGCTCGACAGCCGTTCCCCTGACATTGAATACCCCCCCCCAAGTCTCCCATTATCCACCTTCCCTTGCCAACCACATCAAGGCAGGACCTGATGCAGCAGCCAGATCAGGTCTCCAACTATACACCTTCCCTTCCCAACCACAGGGCAGGTGCTGCTGCAGCAGGTACAGAAGATCCCAAAAACCCTCAATGAATAAGGAAACCATCAACAGAAAATTGACGGGATCTATCTCGCATGGATTTCACAACGATATCTGCAGTGTTCAATTCACAGACTACTCTGCAGATGAGTTGCTTATTCATTTCAGTTTGTCAAAAGTTTTGTGAAGTGATAATGTTTTTCATTTAATGGACCCTTATATGCCTTTAATGGTCCGCTAAAGGGAGTCTGTTTATTGTATTGTATTCAAAAAGTCAAGCTTTCCAACGACATATCACAATGAATGAAAACAACAGAAATAGCATGGACCCTTATGAGGGCACCCTTAAGGGCTAGTCCAATTAAACCTATCTACGCACTTAGATCGTACCTTTTTAATATAAGGTAGTGTGAAAAGGTTGAAGATGATTAGTTAGAGCGTTCGAGAGTTATCGTGGAACATCCATACAGTGACCACTAGAACACACTCGATGGACCAAATTACTTCTTAACATAAAGTGAAAGCAAAATGATCTGTTTCTAACTTGCTGGATATGTAGCGAGGGAGCTGTGAAGACAGAGACTGGAGGTAGGAGCACATCGGTCTAAGCCGTCATTTGGATGAGCTTTTAACTAGTAAGTAATAAAGTTTTAATTCGCTAATACTCTGAAATCCTTTTTGTAGCAATGTGCATCTTTCCACTGAAGATTAGGCAGTATCCTCTGAATTCTTGAATTATCCTTGCACTTAATATGTACCCAGTACTGGAAGATTATGCACTTCAATAATTGGCATATTGGATAAAATTTGCAGCTTAATCGCATTACTTTTGAGTATGGACTTTGTCTTCCAGCCAAATGAGTATCGTAATTTACTCTTAATATTTTAATTAAATTTATATTCAAAGAAATGGGGTGTATAAAAAAGAACAAATAATGGCAACTTTTTGTTGAGGAGGGGGGTGGAGGGTGACTTTATGAATGTGAAGTTGGTATTACAATTTTTAGCTGTGCTCGTTTCTAGCATCACAAAATTGCTGCTAATTGTGGAAAATGTTGTGAAAAAAAACTTAATTGGGTTTCTGATTTTTTTTTTTATGTAAAAACCACCTTTGAATTATTTGTGGGGTGTAGGATGGACAAGAGTACATTTTGTACTTGACTATGGTGATTCCAATTATATCAAATGTAATGGGAGGGTTGTTAGCTGCTAAGCGCAGTAAATACCAAGATGTGTTCTGTAAACTTTGGTGTATTTGGAGCCTCTTATGCACCGACAGTGTGGCATTATAACTTTCCCATACTGTAAAGAATGTATTAATTTTGGACTCCTTGTTCAGATTGACTTCAATCCAGCCCATCCTGAACAAGTTAAATAATTTGCATTTAAACAAAGGTTGGAAGTGTTGGAGGTGACCAAGAAATCCACTTAAGAAGGATAGTTTTACGGGCCGTCTCGCTAATCGTCAGTAGAAGATGTCTGCCTCCCTTAGATATTCTCGTGGAGGATGAGACAATGCCAAAAATAGCCTATTCTGGTGTGAATGAACTATATCCCACTAAAGATGTTTCCGCATATTGCGTGACAGAATTGCCGGACTATCGGGCTGGACCAAAAATTGTTGTACAAATCCGCATAGGGTTCCCCACATCTGCAGCATGCATGGGATGTGGAGTGACCCATCAGGAAGCTTCTATGTGGGGATGCTCCATGGAAAATGTTTAGAAACATTTCTATATATGTAAAAGACGATAAAACCTTGCAGGACTTTATCAGCGCATTGAGTAGGTCTTTGATTTCATAATCAGGGAACTTAGACAGCCATTTTGACATGCCTCTATTTGAGTAGTCCAAGTCAATTTTAAAGTATCTGTAGTAAATGGAGATGGCCTTCCGTAATATGGGGGGTTTATTTAATAGCACATCTATTGGGTTTATCCAATCCTTCTCAGAGAATATCCTAATTACGGATGATATACAGTGTTGCACCTGCAGAAAGGCCAGAGGATACGCCACT
This sequence comes from Crinia signifera, assembly GCF_055691185.1. Taxonomy (NCBI): domain Eukaryota; kingdom Metazoa; phylum Chordata; class Amphibia; order Anura; family Myobatrachidae; genus Crinia; species Crinia signifera. The sequence continues at coordinate 168,647,750 of NC_139217.1, forward strand.
AAGGTGCGATATTCAACAGCTGAAGCAAAAGTCAAAACCTGATGTAAATCCTTGTCAACCAAGCAATTCAGGATGGTTACACCACCTACTCTCCATATCATAAAGGGATATGACCGTTTTGGAATTCTAGACCGTTTTGGAATTCAGGATTATAATAAAGGGAAGTAAGAGGGATTTGTTAGAATGAAGACAAGCTTTCTTTTGTATTTTTTTTATTTAGATGCTTCAGTAAAATCTACACCTCATCTTGTGGTGTTTTATGTAGTGTATAAATCTACTGAAGAATGGCTCTGGCCTAAAGGTGCATATACACATTGTGATATGTACTTCTGATTTTGACTATATAGTCAAAATCAGAAGAAAAGTTATTGCATATCGCACAGTATCTGCACTGCTTGCGATGCCAATGTGAGGTCCCAATGAGGAAGGTATGGCAACAGGCCGGACAATTTTGATTATATTTTGTAAAATGTATTGTTCTAATATAGGCCAGTATTCAATGAGAAATGTTCTCCGTGCATGGCGAGAGATTTTTTTCTCTCGCCATGCACTCTCCGTGTTCCGGAGCCTCCTGCTCCCACTATTCAACGTGTTAAAGACTCGCCGCCACTCGCGGCGAGTCTTAACCCCTGCAGCGGACGAGCGTCCGCGGCAGGGAGCTGTCAGGGAGCCGGGGGACGTAGCAGCCAAGAGAGATTAAAGTCTCTCTTGGCTGCTGCAGGGGATATGGGGAGGGGAGCAGGGCTCCCCGGGACCCAGGCAGCACAGGCTGCCCCCCCTATAGCCAGCGGGGGACCCAGTATTCACTGTACCCGAACGTGCTTCGGGTGCAGTGAATATATGAATATCTAATGAGCGGCTCGAGCGCTCCGGCCCCCTGCTGGCTGCACTGTGTAAAAAAAAAAAAAAAAAAAAATTGTAAAAAAATATTTTTTTTTAAATTAAATATATATTCATGTGCTATAGGCACATGAATAAAAATAACATGGCCCTTCACAGAAAAAAAAACCTGATTTTTTGACACCAAAATTAAAAAAAACACCCTTTTAGTTTAAAAGTTCACATTCCTGCTCTCCATCAAAAGATGGAGAATTTCTACACGGAGAGAGACGGCGAGAATCACTTAGAAAGACGGAGAATATTTCACATTGAATAGGGTGGCTCGCCTTTGGAGAAAAAAAACCTCTCTCCACCGCGTGAAAAGCACAAACTCTCCAGAAATCACAGCGAATTTTTCTCATTGAATACTGGCCATAGTCAAAATATCAAGTAAACCTAGTCAAAATCAGTGGTTCAAGGTTCTGGGATTCTTTTTCAAGATGGCATTAATTAGTAATGTAGTTTGAGTGGCTTTTTAATTACAACTTCTTCAGGCATGATTCCACTTAAGTACAGCTTTCTAAGAAATGATTATGGACCTGAGTGCATTCTAGCATCCGCAGCAAAATGTCACCAAGATGGAACACTTCTCGGCATCGCTGCATCCCTATGCAGAAGTGTGGTGTAGCTGGTGACGTTCAATCTGATGTAGAACAGATAGTTTCACTACAAATTCATTCCAACTCTGAATGAAAAAAATAAAAATTATTAATATATTTTCAAGGTCTACATTTTATTGTTTTTGTGTCCATTTAAGAAGTTACTAGGTGGAGACTGGCAGAAGCTTAACAGGGCTCAATGTATACTCTAGACTGGAGTTATAAACTTATATATTGAATATAAATAATATAAATATTACCATTGTTTACTTTGTGAATTCCCATGTGCCCTTCCGAACATCAAGGGAAAACTAATATGTTTTACAAATGTACTAATATATCCTGGATGCAGTGTGTGTGTGTATAACATACATGTAACAGATGTTCTAAATCGCTGCTCAGTTAAATCGGAACACAGTGGGGCAAATTGAACTATGGGGCAGGTGTATTAAGCCTTAACAAGTGGAGAGAGATAAAGGACCATATAGACAGCTCCTAACTGCCATGCTAGTCTGTTTGGGAAATTACAGTTAGGTACTAAATGTCTGGTCTCTCTTTATCACCCTCCATATCTCTTTTTAAGATTTATGGGGCCTACACACATAGCAATTCCCAGACCTTTTCAATGCGATCTCTCTAGATCACTTAGAAAATGCCCCTACATTGCTCAGCTAACATTAATGACCCAGTGATTTTATATCCTGCATACTAGATAAATATATAATCGCCGGTGTCAGGGCCAAAGTTCTCTTGGACAACACTGGCTCTGACAGATCGCTCAGCTGTACGTCGCTGTGCAGTGCTGTGTGCTGAGTGTCCTGAGCTCTCTAGCATCGCTCAGAGCTCTCAACTTCCCATGTAAACCCCTTTAATACATTTGGTCCACAGAGTGATATTCTGGTTATCACTCATTACGAATTCTAAATCTTGATCCAGCCAATCAGCTCCTGTGATGTGTTTGAAAAGTAATAGGCACTGGTTGTCTGGAAAGCCATTTATCATTCGTAACAAGTGATAACAAGAATATAATTTATTGTTAAATCTGCCCACATATTTCTTGAGCCACCCAATATCTGTTGTTGAGCTGTTGTTGAACTACACATCCCAACATGCCCTGCATCAATTTTAGCATGGCCAAATAGTACAACTGTAGCAGGGCATGCTGGGATGTGTAGTTCAACAGCTGGAGTGTCAAGGTTAGCCATCGCTGGCCTAGCCCAATCCGCTGGAACTAGAAACATGGAATTTTGGGGAGTATATTTCTTCCATGACATAAGCCCCCATCAAGCAATGTTTTTTCTAATTCGACCCCTATTTTTTAGGCCAGTGAGATATCAACTTGGCTTTGGCTTACAAAGGTTTCCCACAAAAATACATAAAAACTTAATTCACCATTTTTGTCCTACTCAACCCCAAAAATCTGAAATAGGTATACCCAATGAGGGCATAACCCACTGAAAGTAAAAGGTAGCACAAACTTCCAAATATAGACTCAGAGGAGCAGTCACTCTTGCTTATATGGGTTGTAGCACTTTCCCAACTTACTAGGAATCATCCAATCTTGGAAATATACATTCAGTACACTCCTTCCTCTCAGGATAAATAAAAGTTTGTCGATTTTAACTCGCCCTGATCTTCTTCCTTTTAGAATTAGGGAACAGGGTGCTTATTACACTATTGAGTTAAGCCCTTACTTAGTATACCTATTACTGAGACAGAGCACTTAAGCCCCATAAACATGTAGTGATGTGTGCTAAGTGGTCTGGGCTAACCTATTGTATGCACTTGCTAGCTGATCTAACGAGATCTTACTAGGCGATGGCCTGCATGTGCTAAAGATCTGAGCTAGCGATGGCGGCGTGCAGGACCATGCATTACCATCGCTATGGGGTGTACATATACAGTGGTATCAGAACAAAATTGCAGAGATTAGTCACTGGAAAAAGCCTTACGAAATTTTATGGCATTCAAAACTTGAGATAAAGGTATTATTACTTGTAAATACTACCCTGTGAGTGTTGCTTTGCAGCCTCACAGTGGGGGCTATATAACAATATTTCACATTAGTTAAACTGTGAATCCACAAATTCAGGACTGCTCTGTAAGCTAAAGTCTAAATAATATCTGCCTGTAGACCAAACAGCATATTTGGCAGATAAAGGCCTCTCACTGTCTTCAAGTTCGTGATTTTTACTATCATTTTTATTACTGGTACAGTGCAAGGAAAACGGTCTTAAACTTGAGCCCATTGGTCCCAGTGGACACACTTGTGCAGTGCTATTTGTGTTTGGGAGCGATGTGACAGCTGCGCGGTTTGCAAGTTTAGCACAGTGGGGGTTGTCCGTCATTGACCTTTTTAAAATGAATGTAAAATTTAGGGATAATGCTTATTAGATGGTTACACCATCATTTTTAACATGTATTATTCATACGCCATTGGTGGGTATCCCTTACCAACTGCACACTCTCCTTTCTACAACCAGTTCTACATCCTCAAGGGAATAGAAACTGAGGGGTAGATTTATTAAGCTCGTGATGTGATAAAGTGTCTGGTTTTTATCACTGCCCAATCAGCTCCTACCTGTCATTTTTCAAACCAAGCCTGTAACTTCATAGTTAGGAGCTGATTGGCCGGTGATAAAAAACAAACACTTTATCACTTCACCGAGCTTAATAAATCTACCCCTGAGAAACATAGAATTTGACTTCAGATAAGAACCACTTGGCCCTTCTAGTCTGCCCCTCTTTTAAACATGTTACCTCAAACCATATTTGACCCCTGAATCTTTCTCCCTCTAGTTTCAGTGCATGTCCTCGTGTTCTGTTGCTCCTCTTCCTGTGAAGAATGTCTCCCACCTGTACCTTGTTAAAACCCTTGATATATTTGAAAGTTTCTATCATGTCCCCCCTTTCCCTTCTCTGCTCTAAAGTATACGTATTAAGATATTTTTTAGTCTTTCCTGGTATTTGCGATGTAGGCCATGCACCATTTTGGTTGCCCTTCTTTGTACAGTCTCTAATGTATTTATATCCTTCTGGAGATATGGCCTCCAGAACTGAACACAGTACTCTAGATGAGGTCATACCAATGACCTATACAGTGGCATTGGGGCAGATGTATTAAGCCTTAACAAGAGATAAATGCAAGGGTGATAAGGAGAGATAAACTTCCAGCCAATCAGCTCCTTACTGACTTTTTTCAAACACAGCCTGTAACATGGCAGTTAGCAGGTGATTGGCTGGATATTTATCTCTCCTTATCACCCTTGGATTTATCTCTTGTTAAAGCTTAATACATCTGCCCCTATATGACTTCTTTCTTTCTACTGCTGATACCTCTCCCTATGCAACCAAGCATCTGACTTGCCTTCTTCATTGCTTTGTTACATTGCCTACCTGCCTTTAAGTCCCCTGAAATAGTTACACCTAGATCCCTCTTTTCCTCAGTAGTTTCCATTATAGTGCCATTTATACTATATTGAGTCTTTGGATTTCTGAGACCCAAGTGCATGATTTTGCATTTTTTGCCATTAAACTGTAGTTGCCATGCTCTTTACCATTCCTCTAATCTACCTAGATCATCAATCATTTGTTTTACCCCTCCTGGTGTGTCTACCCTGTTGCATACCTTTTGTGTCATATGCAAAAACACACATTTTACCCTCAATTCCATTTGCAATATCACCAATAAAGATATTAAAAAGCACTGGTCTGAGTACAGATCCCTGGGGTACTCCACTTGTAACCTTTCCCTCCTTTGACTGTACTCCATTTACTACAACTCTGTTTTCTGTCCTGCAACCAAGATCTTATTCATTCAACTATCTTAGAATCCAATCCCAAATTTTCAAGTTTATTTAACAGTCTGCGATGTGGGACAGCGTCAAAAGCCTTACTAAAGTCTAGATAAGCTACATCTACAGCCCCACCTTGATCTATTACTTTAGTCACCCAGTCAAAAAGTCAATAAGATTTGTTTAACATAATCTTCCCCCAGTTTAACATAATCTTCTTTCGATCCTGTAAATGGCTGGTTTTGAGATATTCTACATCTCTTTGTTTTTAAGAGTGTTTCCATCAATTTCCCTACTACTGATGGTAAGGCTCACTGGTCAATAGTTGCTTCCACTTTTGCGCAGTGGGACTACATTCACTGTTTTCCAGTCCTCTGGGATTACTCCAGTAGCTAGTGACTGGTTCAATAATTATTTTATTGGTTTTACAGCTCCCCTTTAAGCTCTTTAAGTATCCTTGGATGTATCCCATCTTGCCCAATTGATTTATCCACTTTCAATTTTGACAGTTGTGTGAGGACTTTCTCCTCTGTAAATGTACTTGTTTCTCCCTCAGTTTTCTGACTATACTTGCAACTTAACTGTGGCCCATTCCCCTCTATTTCTGCACTGAATACTAGGGATTGGCTTTGTTATAGAAGATCTACACTATCAATAGTTTGATATAAAGATAATAATTTTTACTGTCAATAAATAAAAACAGTAAATTGACAGTAAAAATTATTATCTTTATATCAAACTATTGGTTTAATTCATTAGCGCTGCTCACATGCCTTGTGCGTGATTGGTTTTGTGTGCTTTTTTGGTGGGGATTGACTACCCCCACATTTTGAGCAGCAGCTTCTATTTAGAACCACAGCTACTGACATACTGTAGCGCCTGATTTCTTTCTTTGAAGTTTCTTTAAATTGGTCAACATATATGGCACTAGTTAATGGTCGATTTAAAAAAAAAAAATGGTTGAAACATTTATGGGATTTTTCTTTTGCCACATCTTGTATATTTCATGTTCTGTGATCACCATCAGTGCAAACGTAGACACTAGTGGGGCCACTTTGCTTGCCATGTTCCCCACAGATTACTATCCCAATCATAGTGAAAGCCCAGCCCGTGAAAATCACTGGGCTGGGGCAAATATTGCATTTTCGCATGATCGCTCTGCGTGCACTCTAGGCAAAAACGACCAGCGTGTATGCAGTGTGTATGCACCTTTAGTAGGACTAAGAGCCTTATTCAGAGATGGACGCAGTACTAAAACAGGCTTCTGTGATCCACTGCTGCATCCGAAGACAGCAGTGTCTCTCTCTGTGTGAACACTGTCCATCTGAGTAACCCTTGGGTCACTCGGGGTGGCCAGTGTTTCCACATACCTAATTTCTAGGTTTTAAGCATACCTTTGCAATTGTGCACCCAGCATGCTCATAGATCCCTGCCCAGTGCTTCCTTTACTTTGCAGCTTGCAAAATCAATAGCTAAAAATACATTCATTAGAAAACCAATAAAGCTACCATTTACATTAGTTATAGCTATTGTACAGCAATGTAGATGCTCAAACCAAAGCATCAGTAATACCAGCAGCAGCATTTTCCTAAGTGCAACTGCTTTAGATTTGTACAGTTCAAGAAGAATGATTTGTCTGGTTACAGCTTGTAAGCTCATAAAGAAAAACCTCATGCATTGTCTTGGCTAATACTGGAGTCTCACTTTAAATGGATTAAGATTTGTTTAATTCCTATTGCAAATGTGAGTTTTCTCTAATAGGCGGATGTAAAGCTAAACTGTCCTAATTTGTCTGACAGCTGTTCCAGAAGAACTCGGCAGTAAACGCATGCACTGTAATTGGCTTCCAGTTCTCGTTATGCCTATTCTAATCCATGTAGGCCTAGGTTTCACAACACTCCCCTTTTGACACAAACCTGTAGCATTGGCTAAAGCCCCTTCCCTTTTTCTATTTTTATTTCAATAAGTGATTTAACATTTGTAAGTAGAGAAGTTCTTTGTCAATCTACAATTATAGCTGAATATTTACTTTCCCACCTTTTTTAGGGGCTGGTTCAGATTCAGACGCAACTGCGTCAGTGTATTCATCTATTGGCAGCGGTCTGTCTGCAACTTTATGCAAATCCTGGTACATAGTCCTTTCATGCTGTGTCTGTATGTACAAGGTCTGGGAAATCAAATGTCCGCATCTCTAGACACTGAAATACAGTTTGGTGTGTCTTTGGGTGCTCCGTCAATCGTACCATTGAAACCTATGGCGAGTGCAGTTTCTCAGTTCAAGTATGGCTTCCTATGTGAGCGGTTGAGCGTCTGTGTACAAAACAACTTTCACCAAAGGTCCACGCCACTCCCAAAAGATGGACCAGCTCCATGCATGTGATAAGCCACCTCTCACTACATTTTTAACACTTTTCTTTAGACTTTGCTCCTTAACCTAAGTTCCCACCCTGTGTGCACACTCTATGGACTCCTGTGCAATGTGACATAGATGCATGCACAGAAGAACAAAATCACTGACCTGCTTTGCCGGATCAGGCCGTTAATCTCCTGGCATAAATATACATTGTAGCCTGTACGTAGTTATTAGATAAAGAACAGTGTTTCCAAAATCCCCAAAGCACCCTAACAGTCCACATTTTAAGGATATCCATGTTTAGGCACAGGTGACTTAATTAGCACCTCAGCCAGTGTGCTTTTGCCATCTGTGCGCAAGCAGGGATAGCTCAAAAACATGGACTGTTTGGGGTGCCTTGAGGGCTGCATTTGGCAACAACTGGTGTCGAGGCTTATAAGGAGAAGTCAAAACTTGATCCTGTAGAAGGCACAACTCTGTTATTCTAGGTTATTTTTTCTATAAAGTATATCATTGCTAATTATGGGGGAAGGAAGATTACAACGTTATTTGTTTCCCCGTCCCCAGTGGTGGAACTTGTGAGTGGCTGGCCCAGGTGCAAGAATATGATTTGGGATCCCTCCACTACCCTAACCTGAAAAGTCATTAATGGTCTGGTCAGCAATGGGCCCCCAGTCCTCAGGGGCCCTGGTGTAATGAACCTGCTGCACTATTGGTAATTGCACCTCTGCCAGTCCCTATCGTATAAGTCTGCGTGGCACTTTACCAGACTCGCTACAGTCTACTATAAGAAAAAGATATCTGCAGCAATACAAGTGCATCATCAGTGTTTTGGACCAAAAAGGATCTATGAAGCCAAATCCTCTTTCTTTATTAAAGGCCTGCAGGAGGTGATATGGCATAAAATAACTCACTGTTATCTGATGGTTTTTATTGGCAGTAATATGTTTTCTTACATACATATTTCGGTACTCTTTACTTAGAAGGGCGCCCACGATTTTGATCGTGGGCATCGTTAGTAAAAAATCTCGGGCATCTCGGGCATTGAATGCACTAAAAAATCGGGTGCGATCAACCGACGAGATGCCCGAGATTTCCCATAGGGAACAATGTTAAATGTCTCAATTGACCCAATTTTCCTGTTCAATGCCTCAATTGACCCGATTTTTCCATAGGAAACAATGTTAAATGGGCCACAGAGGCCAAATAGGCACCCTGAAGTGTATAATGGCCACCCGAATTGTTAACGCCACCCCACGATCAACGTCAACCCGATGCGTGGCGAGCGCAGCGAGCCCGCGTCCTACGACCTTTTCATACCCCCACTATCCACGTCGGCGTGGAGTTGAGAATAGAAAGTGTGGCGAGCGCAGCGAGCCACCGAGCCCGAAGCGTGGCGAGCGCACGCGGACAGCTGTGAAGCCCGCGAGGGGACGCGGATACCTGTGAAGGTATCCGCGTCCCCTCGCGGGGCTCGCTGCGCTCGCCACGCTTCGGGCTCGGTGGCTCGCTGCGCTCGCCACACTTTCTATTCTCAACTCCACGCCGACGTGGATAGTGGGAGTATGAAAAGGTCGTAGGACGCGTACCGCCGCCCCTCGTGGGCTCGCTGCGCTCGCCACGCTTTGGGTTGACGTTGATCGTGGGGTGGCGTTAACAATTCGGGTGGCCATTATTCACTTCAGGGTGCCTATTTGGCCTCTGTGGCCCATTTAACATTGTTTCCTATGGAAAAATTGGGTCAATTGAGGCATTGAACAGGAAAATCGGGTCAATTGAGACATTTAACATTGTTCCCTATGGGAAATCTCGGGCATCTCGTCTGTCGCATCGCACCTGATTTTTTAGTGCATTCAATGCCCGAGATGGCCGAGATGGGCGCCCTTCTAAGTAAAGAGTACCCATATTTCTTAATATAATACCATAATTTATAATGCGAATGTATAATATCTACTTGCCTAAATGTTTCTCATACTTTGTACACTACATGAGCACTGCCGTGTAAATAAGAATAGCAGCAATATCTACCAAATGAGTCAATTTCGAGTATCCAAAAGGGGGATAGTGACTACCAAAAAGTGACATTACTTCACTGGAAATAGTAGTCACATGGGAGGATCAAGAGTGATTTGAACAGATATGTGATCTGGCCTATTGTGTCATGTAGATTTTTGTGCCCACCACTTGGTCTACTGCTTGGATAAGATTACTCTTGTCCAACCCTCAGCTGGCAACATAATGAGTGTCAGGTAAGTGTCAGCTTACCATGTTCTAGCAGCACCTTCTGCCAGTTCCGGATTAAACGGTCGACCGTGTCCCAATTGGTCGGCGCCAAAAGGGTCAACATGCACAAAGTCAATAATGACAAAGGCTTGCCATGCACAATGATCAACATGTACAAGATCGGCATGGAAAAGTCGATTCGTTTTTCACGTTTATTTTGTTGTCAACACCTGAGCGCGTAGACCCACAATTAGTGTAGCGTGCACACTTGCATGGCTTGCTATTTTTTATGACCTGGCTTCTGGCATTTATTCCGCTATAAACGTGTGTTTAATTATTTTTCTGCTGAGTGTGAAATGGTTTTAATTGTTGACTTCTTTTAATCTGTAATTGCTTTTGATGGAATTTTTGTGTGGTTTTTTTTTTTTTTTTTTTTTTTTTTTTATACCTAGTTATCTTTGTAAATAAATTGCAGGAAATAAAGAAATGTCGAACTCCAGTAAACTGTTTAATAATGAGATCAAATGTAGTATGATAGATGCCTACAAATCCTTTTTTTATCAACATGCCTTGTATGCAAAATCATGAATTTACAAATACCATGATAGTTTAGTCACAGGATAAATCTAAAATCGTTAATCTTTTATTACTACTTTTGGATTTAGTAAACATTTAACGCTTGCATTACCATGTTTATGAAATATTTTGGATTATTTTTACTATGTGTAACTTTTTTTATAAATTGTATGGTTTGCTAAGGAATGTTGCTCTGATTTCATAGTTAAAGTTCTGTACAGTATGAGATGTTATAACAGCAGTAAAGAAGCCAAGTTGTTTTCCCAACATTCCCTACGTGATCACTAGGGCGGAGTGAAAAACTTGAAATTGAGATATTCAAAATCGGCTAGTGTGGAAAAGTTGTGACTTAAAACGTGCAAAATCATTTTGATCTGAGTCAACATCTTCTGATCTGGCAAGAGGCCTAAAGTTTTGCTTTTTAGGTGAAAACAACGAAACCTATGAAGATGCTCCGATCTAGTTCTAAGTATGTCAGGATGTCTTAGAGTGGTTCATTAATATACTTTAGCATAGTAAAAGAGAGTACGAGCTTGTCCTATTGCAAAGTGACTGACTTTGGCGGTAGAAATTGTGAATATTTTGTTTTCTCCTGCATAGTCCGCAGCGCTTTACAGAGTATAGTTGAACAATCACATCAGTCCCTGCCCCAGTGGAGCTTACAATCTATATTCCCTACCATATATACACGCACACACAGACATTCTAGGGTAAATTTTTTGGGGAGCCATTTAGCCTACCTGTATATTTTTGGATTGTGGGAGGAAACAGGCTAACTGTTACACCATCCGTACTGCCCCAGTATTTAAAACACTTCTGTTTTTTTGTCTTTACTTGTGGCAGTTTATTTTAAACATGAATACTTATAACTCTCCTTTCGGATATCCTCAAATGTAGAAAAACGTCAAAGCCCCTTCAACCATCCACAATAGGCTCGGTGGTATGTGGAGAAATTATAGGAGATGAAAATATAACATAGTGTAATAAATTTAATGACAATATTCGCAACATCAAAACAGGATTTTTCCATAGGCAAATAAAGTGCAAAGTGTGCGTTTACCATAAGGTATTGAACTGTGGGAAAAACAGTTCAATATAGGCTTGGGTAAGATGGAAATACCAGATGACTCCCCGGGCAGGCTAGCTAGTAAACCAGTCCAAGTATGGCAATCGTGTTCCTGGACACTTCCTTTGGTGTATATCAGCTGTTCTATTTTATCTCCTATAATTTCTCCACATGCCACCAAGCATATTGTGGATGGTTGAATGGGCTTTGAAGTTTTTCTACATTTAAGGATATCCGAAGCGCTGGTGAAGGGACTTTTCACTTTTTATCTGTATACAGTATGCATGTTTTGGGATTATAGGACGGTCCCTGAATAAAATCTTATCTAGCTTCTGGGTGCACAATAGTATATATTCTTTCCACCTTTTTTACTAGTTTAAACATGAATTGGTCTGAAAAACAGTTTTGCATCCCCTATGCTGTGAACAGGAATGGGCTGCATTACAGCATATAATTATGCCAAAGATAAGCCAATATAGTAACAGTTGAATACGTTGAAGTGTATTATATGTTATTATTTGTAATAAACAAATACATCTAATGTTTAGAAAAATAAAATCAAGAACATTCATGTTCCCAGCATACGGGATGCAAAAGTGATATGTAAAATGATACATGACCGTTTACACTGTTACTTGTAATACTTAGTGTAACAGTTACTGTTTTTCAATAACAGACTGCAACAGTTATTTCTTATTCATATACTCATGATTTTCTATCTTTGTATATGCACAAGAGAGCAGCATAAATCCAATTACCTCCTCACTGGGATGGAATTAGCAAGATCTAACAACCAGACACTATTATTGAGAAGACAAAACATACCGCACTCGCAGTGCTTCAAAAAATGCTAAATAGGATGTTTTTAATTTTTTTTTTATAGATTTCAAAAACAGTGCAGGGTTGTTTTTTTTAATGCTTTTTTTATACTTGATTGGCATTACTATCACAAAACAATCCTAAATTCATATAAGGTTACGAAAAATATAACCAGCTTTACTCCATATGTGCTATTGTCCTGTTATATGGAAGGTCGGTAGGACATTACTAGTGAAAAGGTAATGAGGCTTTTCTGTGAACTGTTGTATCACTGCCTTTTGGCCCCTGTTGTATCTCTGACTTTTGGCTCTTATTCAAACCTGATCTCAGTACAAATTTGTTCTCAATATGGGCAAAAAATGCTGCACTGCAGGTGGGGCAGATGTAACATGTGCAAAGAGTTAAATTTAGGTGGGTTGTGTTGAAACTGAAATCTAAATTGCAGTGTAAAGAAAATGCAGCCATTATTTACCCTGCACAGAAACAAAATAACTCACACAAATCTAATGCTGCTTTCAGACCGCAAAACTGGCTTTGACCAGGTATTTTAAAACGTTTCTAAAGACGGGTCTGCCAGCTAAAACCCCTTTAACACCACATATCTTTAAACGGTATTTCAGTGCAGTTTTTTTCCTTAAATGGTATTTCAGTGCAGTTTTTGTTCCTTCACAACACTGAACTCTTTTTAACCCGTAGAAAACAGTGGATGAAAAAAACGGGTCTGAAATGGGTAGGACCCTACTTTATTACCGTTTAGAAATACCAGTTCAATAGAACCGATAAATTCACTCTTCGCCTTTCAGACGGCACAAATTACCGTTTAAAAACTGTAAAAAAGAACGGGTAAAAAGTGCGGTCTGAAAGGGGCATAACTCTCTCTACACATGTTACATCTGCCCCACCTGCAGTGCAGCATTTTTTTGCCCATTTTGAGAACAATGGGGGCGGGGGATCTTAGAATGCACACCCGATTTACATGAGGTGCTATCATGCTGGGACTTGTAGTTCTGCAAAGAAAGACATGTGGTGCAGATGTACACTCCATATTATTAATCAAAATCAATCAATAATAGAGGTTCTTGGTATATTCATTGGCCAAGAAATATTTGCCCACCAACCAGCTTCACGGTAACCTCATTTCTGGTGGGTCCCTAATACTAGGAATCTGGGGCGCGGAACCCCAAAAAAGGCCAGCATAAGCCAGTCACCCCAGGGCAGCACACAAGTGAAAAACTAAGCTATAGATGTGTGTTAATAAGAAAGAAGCAGGAGCTAGAGGTTAAAAAGTGTAGTGCTAGGAAGTATAATATTAGTGAAAATAAATAGTGCTAAATAAATGTTAGGGTGTGCCACCCCGAAAGCAACTCGGTTACGTCAACTCAAGGGGAACCGCGCCCCAAATCCATCTCCAAGACTAGCAATTAGTGTAAATTTTTAGGTCTTACCTTCATTGTGCCCTCAGTTTGCAGTCTGTGGCTACCAGGGACCAAACTGGTGAACTAATGTTCAGATCAGGTGGGCGGGGTGCTACTCTAAGTTGAAGGAGTCCCAACCTTCAGGTGTACAGGTGTACACAATGTTATCTTATGGGGGCGGGGGATCTTAGAATGCACACCCGATTTACATGAGGGCACATTACATACTAGATAGAGGTAGAGAGTAATTACTCAACACTATCACAAAAATGCATGAAATCCCAAATGGTCATTCATGCGTTTTTGTGATAGATGTAGAGAGTAATTACTCACACTATCTAGTATGTAATATGTAATGTGGCCTTTATTGTAATATGTTTTTTGTAATACTTAGTGTCCTTGTGTAATACCTGTATTGTTTATAACATTACTTGTGATTATTACATTGCGTTTTGTATAATATGCATATCTGATGTTACTTCACCTTTATCCTTCTTCTCCTTTGGTTTTTAATTACACGCCGGTCTGTCTCTTGTCCGGGGCAGCTTTCCCGTCTTAGGCGGCGACGTCAGCACAAGGCGCCGGTTTCCATGGTGCGTGCCTCGCTTGTTGGGGCTGGTAACCATAACTCCGGTTGCAATTGCTGACACGCACTGATGATGTGGATCAGTGCCTGCAGGATGCGTGAGATGGCGTGCACGGTGGAGAGGGGATATAAGGTGAGTTTGTAACATATGTTTTATGCCTGATGATGATTGAATAAAATCAAAATGTTGCAGAGAGTTCCTGCCTAATTCGTGTTCTTCTAGATCAGAGTGCTGCTGTGGCTGCTTGAGAGCAGCGTGAGTTCATGTACATGACCTTTGCTATAGGGTCTTCAGCTGGCACCCACTTCTCTATCTGCAACAAACAATTAATCCGGTGTGCTTAGGTTGGGAAAGAGTAATAGAATAAGCATCTGTGTGACAGCGTTTTAAATCTTTAGCCCATCATTGCCTGGATTAAAATTAGTTCTGCATGTACATAATCAGCAACTAGTAAAACATCATAGATTGAATGCATTCTCTATGCAGTTTAGTTAACAAGACAAATGTTCATTTTGCAATGGCTATTGCAGTTCCAGCTACCACACAGCTATGCAGGATTAACTAAATTTTTTACCTTGTTATTGTACTATTTAATTACAATAATGTGTTTTTTTTTTATGTTTTTCAGTTGCATATTAAATCAGAACAGAATGTGAACACATTCACACACACCTACACTTATTTTTCCGAGGATACAGAAAAAAAATATTTTACCTTTTTGCTTTGTCAATTACCACTTCCTACGCCTAATGAATGTTTTGTTTTGAGACCACATATAATTTGCATGCTAATATTCATTCTGGGGGGTGCACTGATATGCTGAAACGACGTTGCTGATTGCTTAATATACAAATTTCTCATTATACTCTTAGCTGTTTATTCAAAAAAGAAACGTCAGTATGTATTTGCTTTCCATTTCAGCTGTTTGTCTGTCCTTTGCAGGTGGCTCCTTTCTAACGGCAGTGATGTTCTATGCAGAGTACGTTCAGTGGGAAGTTTAATCGTCTCCTAAGAAAAACTCCTGCAACCTCTAGCTTTGATGAGAAGAATTAAAAGGTAATATATTATTAGTTAGTTTATATCTCGTCACTTATTTTGTATACTGTGTACATTGTATATTTAAAGAAAACCATCCTAAAAGCAAAATGATTTACCATTTGTTTGGAAAATGCTCTCTGTATAATACCCCTTTCACAACGCACAAATAACTGGGGTCTCTGTGCATTGTGAAAGGGCCAATTTGAATATCCCGGGGGAAATATACTAAGATGTGTATTCTACTTCACATGTGATGTTTCTATGGGCAACCAATCAGATCCTGTCTACTATCTTCTAGAGGGTGCTAAATAAATAAGAAGTAGATTTTGGTTGGCAACATCACATGTGAAGTAGAGTACACATCTTAGTAAATTTCTCCCAGGATATTCAATTTCTGCCTCCTCCGCTGCCAGGAGCTCAGCCCCATGATGATGTCAGTGACCCAGCAATAAGCCAAGTCACTGAGAGCAGCTAAACACCGCAAATGCCACGTCGCTCCCGGGATGGACCCGTGTCCAAATCCCGAGTGCCACCCAGCATTAGAGATGTGAAAGGGGTATTATTGATTAAAACCAGCGATATTTGGGGATAAATGTAATAAAGCTTCTAAAAACAGAAGGAGGGGATGTTGCTTATAGCAGATTTTAGTCTATCATTTCTCTGTTGCGTCCTGGATAATGATAGATACAGTAGAACTGATTTGGTTGCTATGGGCAACCTCACTTTCATTTTTAGAAGCTTTAGTAAAAGTAGTTAGTTACGTTGTATTACGGGCTTCATCTTAATCAGCATTTTTTATACTGATTAATGAAGAGAATCTACATGGACAGTTTCACACTTCTAGTGGGCAAAATGTGTTTTGTTCTTACTCCCCATGTTCCTCCTTTGTCTGGCAGAGACTCTGTATTCACCAGGCATTGCTATGGTGCTTCAGATCAGCTGTTGTATCATGTTGCTGGCACAGAGAGACTACAAGGAAGCCACTGTGTGGGCTCTGACCTGACACAAGTATGTGTTTGGGCGTATGGAATGGAATTGCCTCACACAGTGTAGCTCAGAGGAAGGAAGTCATCTGCTGCTTCACATCAGGAGCGGATTGCATTTCACCCAGCAAGCATGTTTTGTGAATGCAGTAGATGGATGAATATGGTCATGTAAATGCAGGGCCGTTTCTAGACAATTTAGCTCCCAGGGCGAAGGAAAAAAAATGCGCCCCCCCCCCCAATGAAATACATTACATGGCACTGCGGAAATTGCGCGCGCCGGAGGCGCGCGCCGAAATAGGGGGTGTGGCTTCATTTAAAAGGGGGTGTGGTTTAATATAAGGGCGTGGTCTAGCAGGAAAACAATTACCTTACATCACACATTTGCATCCTGCATGACCAGACATTGGTTACCGCAGGAATTGTCATTGTCCTCCCGCACTCAAATTGGCCGGCTGAAGGCCACACAGGGACTTAGTACACCTCACAGATCAAGGCCAAACAATGACAGGCTACTTAAATCATTATACACTATTTATCCGTGATGACAATTACACATTACGCCGCACACCGTGATGACAATTACACATTATGTCACACACACCGTGATGACAATTACACATTATGTCGCACACCGTGATGCCCATTAGACCCCACACCGTAATGGCCATTACAAATTATGCCCCACGCGCTGCTGACGCACAACTGATGCCGTTTACTAATATGCCCCCACAGTGCCAGATATGCCCCCACAGCGCCACACATATATGCCCCCACAGTGACAGCTATGCCCCCACAGTGCCACACATATGCCACCAGTGCCAAATATGCCCCCACAGTGCCACAAATATATACCCCCACAGTGCCACACATATGCCCCCACAGTGCCACAGATATATGCCCCCACAGTGCCAGATATGCCCCCACAGCGCCACATATGCCCCCACAGCGCCACATATGCCCCCACAGCGCCACATATGCCCCCACAGCGCCACATATGCCCCCACAGCGCCACATATGCCCCCACAGTGCCACATATGCCCCCACAGTGCCACACTTATGCCCCCATAGTGCCAAACCTATGCCCCCACAGTGCCAAATATGCCCCCACAGTGCCACAGATGTATGCCCCCACAGTGCCAAATATGCCTCAACAGTGCCATAGATCTATGCCCCCACAGTGCCAAACTCACTGTTTCTGTGTCTCCCCCTGTGCCATCGCCTCTGCTGCTGCTTCCTTGGGGAGTGCTGCTGCAGCGCTGATTCCTTGGGGAGGGGAGGGGAGCGCATCGCGCTTCTTTCCTTCCCCTTCACTGTGTAGTGTGCACTTGTCTGTCCTGAGCCGTCGCCCATCAGCCATTCATACCCCGCGGGCTGGCTCCTTATTGGCTGCCAGCCCGCGAGCGCTGATAGGCTGACAGCCCAGTGACACACTAAGCGAGGGGGAGGGACAGACGCGCGATGCGTTCCCCTCCCCTCCCTCTGCTTGTGTGTGGACGCCGGGGAGGAGGCTGCTGCGGCATTGGGGAAGCTGCAGGGCGCCCCGGCTGTCAAACAGAGGCGGACAAGCCGTGCGGCGCCCCGGGCTGCTGCACGGCTTGTCCGCCTCTAGAAACGGCCCTGACCGCAGGAATTGTCATTGTCCTCCCGCACTCAAATTGGCCGGCTGAAGGCCACACAGGGACTTAGTACACCTCACAGATCAAGGCCAAACAATGACAGGCTACTTAAATCATTATACACTATTTATCCGTGATGACAATTACACATTACGCCGCACACCGTGATGACAATTACACATTATGTCACACACCGTGATGACATTTACACATTATGTCACACACACCGTGATGACAATTACACATTATGTCGCACACCGTGATGCCCATTAGACCCCACACCGTAATGGCCATTACAAATTATGCCCCACGCGCTGCTGACGCACAACTGATGCCGTTTACTAATATGCCCCCACAGTGCCAGATATGCCCCCACAGCGCCACACATATATGCCCCCACAGTGACAGCTATGCCCCCACAGTGCCACACATATGCCACCAGTGCCAAATATGCCCCCACAGTGCCACAAATATATACCCCCACAGTGCCACACATATGCCCCCACAGTGCCACAGATATATGCCCCCACAGCGCCAGATATGCCCCCACAGCGCCACATATGCCCCCACAGCGCCACATATGCCCCCACAGCGCCACATATGCCCCCACAGCGCCACATATGCCCCCACAGCGCCACATATGCCCCCACAGTGCCACACTTATGCCCCCATAGTGCCAAACATATGCCCCCACAGTGCCAAATATGCCCCCACAGTGCCACAGATGTATGCCCCCACAGTGCCAAATATGCCTCAACAGTGCCATAGATCTATGCCCCCACAGTGCCAAACTCACTGTTTCTGTGTCTCCCCCTGTGCCATCGCCTCTGCTGCTGCTTCCTTGGGGAGTGCTGCTGCAGCGCTGATTCCTTGGGGAGGGGAGGGGAGCGCATCGCGCTTCTTTCCTTCCCCTTCACTGTGTAGTGTGCACTTGTCTGTCCTGAGCCGTCGCCCATCAGCCATTCATACCCCGCGGGCTGGCTCCTTATTGGCTGCCAGCCCGCGAGCGCTGATAGGCTGACAGCCCAGTGACACACTAAGCGAGGGGGAGGGACAGACGCGCGATGCGTTCCCCTCCCCTCCCTCTGCTTGTGTGTGGACGCCGGGGAGGAGGCTGCTGCGGCATTGGGGAAGCTGCAGGGCGCCCCGGCTGTCAAACAGAGGCGGACAAGCCGTGCGGCGCCCCGGGCTGCTGCACGGCTTGTCCGCCTCTAGAAAAGGCCCTGAGCGCAGGAATTGTCATTGTCCTCCCGCACTCAAATTGGCCGGCTGAAGGCCACACAGGGACTTAGTACACCTCACAGATCAAGGCCAAACAATGACAGGCTACTTAAATCATTATACACTATTTATCCGTGATGACAATTACACATTACGCCGCACACCGTGATGACAATTACACATTATGTCACACACCGTGATGACATTTACACATTATGTCACACACACCGTGATGACAATTACACATTGTCGCACACCGTGATGCCCATTAGACCCCACACCGTAATGGCCATTACAAATTATGCCCCACGCGCTGCTGACGCACAACTGATGCCGTTTACTAATATGCCCCCATAGTGCCAGATATGCCCCCACAGCGCCACACATATATGCCCCCACAGCGCCACACATATATGCCCCCACAGCGCCACACATATATGCCCCCACAGTGACAGCTATGCCCCCACAGTGCCACACATATGCCACCAGTGCCAAATATGCCCCCACAGTGCCACAAATATATACCCCCACAGTGCCACACATATGCCCCCACAGTGCCACAGATATATGCCCCCACAGTGCCAGATATGCCCCCACAGCGCCACATATGCCCCCACAGCGCCACATATGCCCCCACAGCGCCACATATGCCCCCACAGCGCCACATATGCCCCCACAGTGCCACATATGCCCCCACAGTGCCACACTTATGCCCCCATAGTGCCAAACATATGCCCCCACAGTGCCAAATATGCCCCCACAGTGCCACAGATGTATACAAAATGTTATACATATCTCAGTATCAGGCGCTGATACTGAGATATGTATAACATTTTGTAAACACTGCCGTATTTTAAGGGTTAAGGGAAACACCCTGCATACATAGATCTGTCTGGCTGCTGAGCGCACTGTTGGTAGACACTCCATACCTGTATCTATACTGCCACAGATGTATGCCCCCACAGTGCCAAATATGCCTCAACAGTGCCATAGATCTATGCCCCCACAGTGCCAAACTCACTGTTTCTGTGTCTCCCCCTGTGCCATCGCCTCTGCTGCTGCTTCCTTGGGGAGTGCTGCTGCAGCGCTGATTCCTTGGGGAGGGGAGGGGAGCGCATCGCGCTTCTTTCCTTCCCCTTCACTGTGTAGTGTGCACTTGTCTGTCCTGAGCCGTCGCCCATCAGCCATTCATACCCCGCGGGCTGGCTCCTTATTGGCTGCCAGCCCGCGAGCGCTGATAGGCTGACAGCCCAGTGACACACTAAGCGAGGGGGAGGGACAGACGCGCGATGCGTTCCCCTCCCCTCCCTCTGCTTGTGTGTGGACGCCGGGGAGGAGGCTGCTGCGGCATTGGGGAAGCTGCAGGGCGCCCCGGCTGTCAAACAGAGGCGGACAAGCCGTGCGGCGCCCCGGGCTGCTGCACGGCTTGTCCGCCTCTAGAAACGGCCCTGTGTAAATGTATTGCTCCCCTTCAATGTCCAGAAAGGTTAATGGTCTTTAATTGTTATATGAAAGTAAAGAAGGATGAGCAGATATTTTACAATGGGACTATATTCTCATTCTAAATGTATGCTTTCTCACTGGATGATGCTGTGCAAGAATTATATTACTTATTGTATACCCCTTTTACACCAGCTGTGCAGACCTGGGTTTTTGCATGGAAGCACGCAAAATGCTGGGTCAGCAGCTTGTGTAAATAGTCTGACGACCTGGGTCATCAACCCGGCAAGCGCTCGGATCGCTGTGCAGTGTAAACTGGTAACCTGACGATCTGGGTCCCGTTCACTGCAATGGAAAAGCCGGCACTGGGAGATGCTTTCATCTCCCAGCTCAGGCTCCGCCTTCGGTGGTGCTGAGGGATGTGCATAAGCACAGATAGGTCAACATACATGCAATGTGTGCGGACCTGTGTTCTCTTGTGGGAACACTGGCGATCTGATTAGATTTTCACTGCATGCAATGCACTACCGTGCATTGCCATCACTGGTGGGTGTACACACAAGGCGATGTGTGCTTAATTTCTAAGTCAGATCGCTTAGAAATAGCCCTGGCATTAAGTTCTAGATATGATCTCCTCTCCCAGGATTATACATTTTGAGTCCATCGGTATAACTAATTAGTCCAGGTATGTCCAAACTATGGCCCTCCCAGCTGTTGTGAAACTGCAAGTCCCATTTTGCCTTGCTACAGTTTTGTAGGCATGCTGGGATGTGTAGTTTCACAACAGCTGGAGTTCCACAGTTTGGACATGCATGATTGTAAGTCAGATATAGCCTCATCTGAAGATGGCATAAAGCTGCTGCTCCCAAACTCCAGTAAGTAAATCTGACTGATTTGCAGCTTACATATATTAGGGTGCTGTCTGAATTCAAGAAACTGGAGCAGATGAGATAGTGGACATACATTTAGGGGGATCCTTAATATTTGTGGGTAACGATTAAAAACTGGTTTGTGCGGGATATGGCCCAAATATTCAGCGATATTCTGGCAAAAGAACTGTACATTGCATGTATTAGCGAACATGACCTGACGACCTCTGTTCTGAAAAGAAGCCAGAGAAGGACATTGGCGGATTGAAGCAGGGAAGATACCATTCAATAAAAGAACATTTTCAAGAGCTTTTTAAATGGACAATTAGCAAAACTGAGGCAGGGTGTGTTGGGATGTGTAGTTCTAAAACAGCTGGATGGCTGCTTATCAACCACCACCGTTCTAGAAGATAATAGCTACTGTAGAATCTGGTTGCTTTGGGCAACAACCTCTCCACTACTGTAAACTTACACTTAAGTAAATACACCCTCTATTGTTAAAGAACAGCAAGATCTATTGGCTGCAGTACAATGAGTGCAGTGTGGTGATTTCCCCCATTGTCTTCATTGCGTGATGTGTTATAACTAGGCTCCTGTACTCATTTGTGCAATTTGCTTCTGCTTTCTGCTAATTTTCAGTGAAATTTAAAACAATTCTATCTCAGAGACTTGGCTGTGCCTTGTGTGAGTGTTGCGAAGAGACATTTATTATTGCTGTGTGCTATATTTTCATGCTGTAGCTGAGCAACATCAGCACGCATTTATTGTGTAATGGGGAACAATTATAATAGAGAAGCCACAACAAACAACAAGATATAATGAAATATAAAAGAATGTGCCTTTTTAGATTTAAGTATACATTATTCAAGCTCTTATTTCTACTAATGATAACTAATTTAGGGCTTTTATTTGTGGGGATATTTTATAATTTGAAATAAATACACAATTGTATACTATGAATACATAAACTTCAATGATAATTAGTATCTGGCTTGTGTTTGACACTGAGGCTGATTTCAGAGCTTGGTGCATATTGAATTGAATGCAGATGTTGTAGCTGCGCTACCCATGTACTGTAGTAATGGGAGCTGCAATGAACAATTGAAATGCATACAGTCCATTGCTATGTTTGCACTGCATTCCTGGTCAATCACTTTTCCCCAAGTGCAGTAAGCATTGCCCTCCCTGCTGCAGAAAATGGGGTTTCCAGATGCACATTCTGCACCCAACTGTTCCCGCTTCAAAATCATCCCTATAGTATGTAATCTTTGGGAGATTATGCTTTCTTAGTTCTAGATTTAAGTGTGTGTGTGTGTGTGTGTGTGTGTGTGTGTGTGTGTGTGTGTGTGTGTGTGTGTCCCTTTTCCATGTAAATCTATCCAGAGAATTTTTTTCACTTTCTGACCATGTTTTGTTCTGGTGACTCATTCGTGGGGACTTGTACTTTTATGTTTGCAACCACATTACCATTTTGCCTTTTCCAGTTGCTTTCGCAGCGATCTAGGATCTAGCTAGAATAGAAAAACAACTAGACATTTAACTTTTAGCTATTTTACTTTCCATGCATTTCATTTGTGACTTTGTAATCACTTGATTTAACCGTTAAGGAGGCCTATTTTTTTTATTTAGTTTGCTGTAATTAACTGCAAACTTCATATTAATTGCTCTCATTTGGAAGCTTTGTAAAGTGCATGTCTGTACTGTCTGTAGTCAGATCCTGATTAAAGCAACATAGTGTTTACTTAGTGGTGATGTTAAATATTGGCCTGTTTCCAGACAATATTCACAAGATGGAGGAAACAGTACTTTGCTATAAAATCAACATCAGCTTTTTGTTAATGTATATGTAATCCTGCACTGGATAGTAATACCACTTCCAAACTTAGGACCCAGGAATTTCGTTGCCCAGAACGAGGTTTTTCACCTCAGCCAAATCCCAGGTTTTTGTTTCAGACCCCCATTCACGCTGCACCTGAGACCTGGGAAATTCCTGGGATGTCCCCTCTTAGCCAAAAGCCTGGTCTACTCTGCATATTTTTGGCCAGAGAGAAGGCCAATTACAACACCAAAAACAGAAATTCAGTGAAATGTCCCTGTACAAAGGATAGGATACAGAGTTGAATGCATTTTTATGGAGTGTATCTTGTGTGTTTTCGCACTGTAGACCTTTCAATCGACACCGACACATACAACTATGGACATTGCAAAGTCATATTCAATTTCAAACACATCTCTGTAATGGAGTGTTTTCTTGTAGACAGTGGTAATGAGAGCAATGAAGTGGGTCAAGTGCTATGTTGAAAGTACATGATGATGATGATGGGCATCAAACGAAGCATATGTGTATGGCGTACAACAATGAATATAGGTGAATGTAGCAGCACGCATGGTACAGTGATTAGCATTATTGCCTAGCAGCACTGAGGTCATGGTTTCAATACCCACCATGGCCCTAACTATGTGGAGTTTGTATATTGCGGGTACTCTGGTTTCCTGCCACAATCCAAATATATACTGGTAGGCTAATTAGCTCCCAACCAAAAATTAACCCTAGAATGTTTGTGTTTGTATATGTGATAGGCAATATAGATTGTAATCTCCACAAGGACTGATGTGAATGTTTAAAATATCCTCTTTAAAGCACTGCAGAATATGTCTGCGCTATATACATAACTGGTAATAAATAAAAAATAAATCTATAAATAGTTCCATTTTATGCAATGCACTTAAAATAATGTGTTAATCTCTACCCTAGATAGAGCATACCTTGCTATAAATGTATGTATGCCATCCTTTCAGTGTCTTGATAATGGCCTTGATGGATTGAAAAGTCAACAATTTATGATGTAATTGATAGCTTATTAAAACTTTAATGAACTACTGGATTGGTGAGTGCCCTTATTTTGTTCTGAATGGCCAAAACCTGGATATATTTGGAACAGTGATTTCCTGTTACCCTACTGGACCACCCCACTGATAACATTATGGTGGATGTGAGTGCGGACAACCATATTAAATAAATATAATATATCTAGCATACACACACACACAAAATATGTATTTATTTTTTTGGCTAAGCTACCATTGCCTCGGGTCGAGTTGAGCTTTGTGCTGAGCGACACTGAGTTCAGCGACACATCACTGCACTAGCAATGTGTGCTGAGCGATCTGTCACTACCCATGTTCTCAAAAGGGAAAACATGGGCGATGACTAGTTATTTCAAGCATGCTTGAAAAATCTAGCCTGGCGGTAGCGGCACGCATGGCCGCACATCACGTTCACTATGGGGCATACAAACAGCGTTTTGTGCTTCATTTCTAAGCAATCTAGTCAGATTGCGTAGAAATTGGGCTTCAATTGCCATGTGTGTGTGTGCCCCATTAGTCTTAGCCATCAACTAGAAAGAATTTTTACTTCTCATTAAGCAGAATTATGTGGTTATATTTTCAATGTTTACATTGAGTTATTAATACTTTACTGCTCTGTATCTACATGTGTATTGGATCTTCACAAAATGCTGAAAAAAGAAACCCAGTTTGTTTCTTTTCAGTGTTAGATTGAGTGTAATAGCAATTAGTGTATCACTAAATTAAGTGTAATTACACCAGACCTTAATAAAATAACATCCCATTTAATAAGCATCACACTGCACGGATCTGCTGAAGACTACTTGAGACTTTTTTCAAGTGCAGACCAGTTACTGACGCCCACTTCGTCTTCAACTGTCATGTTTAAACATTATAATTAATTCTTTGCTATTATTCACTTATCTCTCGGCATGACTGTAATTGTGTATCTATGTTAATTCCATGGTGTCTTTCTCCGTGCTCCTTTCAACAGCATTTTCACTTTAAATCAACAATCTGCAAGTGAATAGAGTTACAAAAGCTCATCCAATACAGTATCTATGCTTTTTTATTCTACATAGTATTGCAATTATAGTTTGTCTGGCTGTCATAAGTACGTGTTTTGATATTGGAATTTGAAAATCGTTTTGGACTCACAGCTTGGCTACTACAAAGTCCAAAAGAGATTTATACATTTTCTGTACTAAGAAACAAAGGGCTAGATGCACTAAGCTTCAAAAGTGATAAAATGGAGAGTGATAAACAACCAGCCAATCAGCTCCTGTCTGACATTTTTCAAACAGTCTATGGCATGGCAGGTAGGAGCTGATTGGCTGAACCAAATGTGAACAAACATGAAAAACTCATGTCAACCTTTTTTTGAGTTAACCTCTTTCCATTGTCCATCTTGTGTATGTCGACCTTTTGGGATTACCAGGTCCTAGACAGTGACCTTCTTGTCGACCCCATGATCCACACCCTTATTATGTAAGGTGACTGTATATAATTTCAAGGTGAAAGTGATATTGGTTTGTCACCTGGTATGATGAGAGAAGCGGTACACTAATTGGGGTCCACATGCTCCGGTGACGATGACGCCAACAAGTTAAATTTCTTTGTGTCAACCTTGTGCATGTCAACTGTTTTATCTTTTTCAATATATCTTATTTATTTTAGAATCCGCAGACATCATAAAGAAAAACAAAATATGCGTATAGCAAACCATAAGCTTGCATGGTCCACAAACATGAGTACAAAAGGACATCCACATTAATCAAGGCAGTGGATCACATGCAAATCACATAACCAAATCATATTAAACATTAAATCACAGCAAACAATACTGAAAGAAAGAAAGTACACATTGACACAGGGAGAGGTAGTGGAGGAAAGGAGCTGGGAGGAGGGATAAAAAGTGTTCTATCCAGGTGGCTGTAACTCAAATTAAGGAATGTTTATGTTCAGTGGAACATTCCAACCCTAAACAAGGGATCCAGGTGGTAGTAAAGTCTTTAATTTCTCCACTCCAAAACGTAGGCCTTCCATATTCATATATAGGTCAATTCTTTCAAACCATTCCATTGTTATCAAAAAGCTAGGATAGGTCCCTATTCAAAACAACACAAAGGTATTTTAGGCTAGAGGTATCCCAAGTGAATGCAAATGACCGACCCAGTGTGGTTACTGTCTGAGAGGGCGTTTGTCAAATGAATGAACCAGTTATTTCTAGTCAAAATATAATAGTGGATTACATTAGCATGCAATTTTCAGCCAATGCAAATGGTACACTGGGCAATATATTACTGAGAGATATTATGCCAAAATTGCTCAGCGACTATGTTGCACAGTGTGTTCATTGTTGAACATGTTCTGTGAACACACTAGCAAAATAATTTGTGCATTGATTTTACTAACCATGCATACAATTCCAGGATTTTTTTTCTTTTAGATTTCCTGTAACCAATTTGTCTTTACACTTGTAGTTCAGCAGCTAGTTATTACACACCTCCAATTTCAGATGGTAGCTATGCTAAATAGCGGTCATTCTGCTGAGGCTGATCTGCTCGCTAGTTGTCATAGTGATGAGGACGAAATAAGATGTTTAATGTTTGCTAAACTATTGTACTGTATTTTAGAATAAATGAAAGTAAACTTGTATTTATAGGAAAAAGACGACATCGAGTTTTAGACCTTGGTGATCATTTGGCACAATACAATCAGTAAATGCATATAGGGTCTGGTATATGAGAGTGCCAGTTTTTAGGTCAACAATCTCTTGGTCGCCATGAAAAGGTCGACATAAGTTTTTTTCACCTTTTTTTTTTGTTTAGATTTTGACACCTGAGCATGTGGACCCCAGTTAGTGTACTGCATCCCTCCGCTTACCATGCTTTCTGGCCACTATAACGTTCCCGATTGTCCAAGTAGATGGTAAAACATGAAAAAGTGAATAAAGAGCCCAAAACTGTGTTGACCATAGCTACATCCACCTTTTGTTCGTGACTACCTTCAGACCATGTTGATCATCTGTAGGTCGACCTAGACATTGTGCAGCCATCTGGTTACCATCCATATATACATTATAGTCAGTGTAATGCAATCAAACTAAATAGAAATCTGTTCAGCAGTGGATATTTGTAAAGCAGTAATAACAAAGCAAGTACAGTAGATTGCTGGATATATTTGTTGTATTTCTCCTAAGCCACACATACAGCTGAGTTCAAAATTGCCTTTCATTTTCTCTTTTCATAGACATTAACCTATGCATCCACATCCAATGGATTCTTATTTATGTTTCATTCAAAAGAGTTTCTGTTGCTCCAATCTAAAGCTGAATCTTCTAGCATTATCTCTGTTCCATTGTGCTCAAGGTTTTGTACAATATTCAAGCTTTCCTTGTACTCTTCAAGGATGCACCTTGTATACTTTTCAGTCAGAACAAAATGTTTTCTCATCAATTGCACTTGTATTTGTCATAAGTGTGTGAGCACAGTCACTAAGGCTTGTGTTCTACTGAGAGGGCAGAAATATCAGACAGAAAATTGTACCAGTTTGTTGCTTTGTGTTTTGTATGACTGCAGAATAAAGTCTGATGCGAGGAATGTTTTAGTTAGTACACCATCATCCTCTAGAAACATGATATTTTTTGTATTTCTTATCAACGAGAATGGCAGTAAATATAACAAACTTCAGGCCGATGTCCCTAAATAGCAATATATTTTAATTTTATAGGCACCCATTTGTGTTTTTGTCTGCAGTACTACTATATAGTCTCGGTCATTATTTTGCTGCTCATATGTCTGATCATTAATCATATAGGCATATCTAATAGAAATGACTGGCCTTCATAATGTTTTTGTTGTAGTGTGAAGTACCTGCCCAATTGTAAAAATATACTTATGTAAAACACAATACACATAGTATTAATCCAATCATACGTAAATTATAAAGAAATTATTGTAAGGGGGATTTGTTAATACATAACTCCGTTTGTTTTGCATGAGTTTTCATGCATTTGTTGCTGCAGGGCTCAAATGGATACATGCATACAGCTAGGCTGTCCCTCGTTTCCTCACAGCGTTGTATCCTGCAATGTCTCTGAGATCAGATAGGTCAGTATTAAGTTTCTGCTTTTGCCTTAAACCATATTCATGTCTAGACTCTGCGTTTTTGCAGACCGCCGCTGAATTGACCATTATGCATGGAGTTGTGCCTTTTTTTTTTTGCCTATATATTTATAAGGGTCAATTATACACATTAGTGATTAGTATATACTCTGTACGTTCTTTAATAAATGAATACGTCTTCAAAATGTGGACCTCTGTTATTTCAGACATCCTATGTGCTGCAGTACATATAAATAGAATGAAATGCCTGTATTAAAGAATCTCCAGTGTATGCCAGTGGTTCCCAAACTTTCTTGACCTGGGCGCCCTAGAATATCAGCATTTATTCAAGGCATCCCTAGTCAAAAGTTTCTTATGGATAAATAAAAAAATACAGTAAATTGTGCTTAACTGTCAACCTCAACCTTAACTGTTAACCTGGTTCAGTTATGTGGTGGGGAACATAGCTGTAGTTATAATTGTCCATACAAACCAGCACTGGTGTTACCTATCACTTTGAACATAAATAATTGTTTTGTTCGGTGACCCCCAACCTAAGGCACTCTTGCAAACATTCTGAGGCACCCCAGGGTCCGCCGCAGCTCTGACCAAGAGGACAGGAAATCTTTGCGTTTTGAAAGAGATCTTGGTCTCCGGACTCTCGAAAATTGGAGGCACATGTGACAAGTGTCAAACATTAGCATTTTGCACTGTCTAACAAATTTCCAACCACATCTGAATCAGAAAATGAAAAATAAGAAAGTGCTGACAGCAGTGCCAGGTGAAATCTCCTTCCCTTCCTTTCCCTAATTTTCCTAAATCCAGATATCTGATTTCACATCTCAATCATAGAAAATATGGACAATTAGGACCACAACTACTGTATGTCCACCACCACATAACTGAATCTAATGCTGACAACTTAGCACTATATACTTAATTTAATATATATATTTTTATTTTAGCAATAGGAAACGTTTGGACTAGGGGTGCATAGAATAAAGTGCTGACTCTCTAGGGAACCAGGATTCAAGAAAGTTTAGGAACCAGTGGGTTAGGGAAAACATACAGACCAGTCACGTGCGGCATTGGCGGCTACTATAAAATCACAGCAAACTTGTCAACATTTCAGTGTTTGCCTGTTGTCATCAGGCATAATAAAAGAACATATATTACGCATATAAATACCTTACTACCATTTGCACCCTCTCCTCTTATGGGACAATCTTCTGCCAGGCTGCGCTATCCAATGATGTCATCAAGCTCTCCAATGATGTCATCAAGCTCGGCCACAAAGAGTCGGCAACTGCAATGACTTATACTGTGCATTCGCTGTCACCTAGCAACATTACAACTTAAACACATTGCAGGATACCAATAGTTTCACTATTTAAATTCATTTTTTTTTAACATAGTTTTTAAATACAGTAGTAAAAAACTATTCAGCACTTTAAATAATGTTGTAACCCTTAATAGAATCAGAATTGCTTTATTTACCATGTATACTCTTGTATACTAGGAATTTTTTGTGGATACAGTGCAACTTCAAGCATGGTACAAGAGAGATGATATGCCATACATACATTGTATCAGTTGCGCATACAAATGACGGTTCACATGCTATGATTTGCAAGGTTAGACAGAGCAGTTAGATGTTTAGATTAGCAGTATCTTAGAGTACATTGTTCAGTAGTTGAATAGCTATTGGGAAGAAGCTTTTTAGCTATTGGGAAGAAGGTTCTTGCCGACTTGGCATGGATGGACCTGATGGGAGAATATCAAACAAGTCATGGCCAAGGTGTCTGCCATGATCTTCCCAGCTCGCTTCTTGACCCTGCTTAAGTATAGTTGGTACTTGTTTCCTAGCACGGCCACACCGATTTGTATCGGGGTGATTGGGTCGGAAAAATCGATGCAAACGACGCGATGGACCTGATTTTTACATTGAATCAAATGTGAATAGGGCCCCTGGGGCCCTATTTTATTGAATTCAATGTAAAGTAGTCCCCAGACCCCAAATTTTACCCCCTCAACAGCACCCCACGATTGACGCCAACCCGAAGCGGGGCGAGCGCAGCGGTACGTGTCCTCCGACCTTTTCATACCCCTACTATCCACGTCGGCGTGGAGTTGAGAATATAAAGTGTGTCGAGCGCAGCGAGCCACCGAGCCCGAAGCGTGGTGAGCGCACGCGTATAACTTCACAGGTATACGCGGGGCTCGCTACGCTCGTCACGCTTCGGGCTCGGTGGCTCGCTACGCTCGCCACACTTTATATTCTCAACTCCACGCCGACGTGGATAGTAGGGGTATGAAAAGGTTGGAGGACGCGCACCGCGGAGGACGCCGGGTTGGCGTCAATCGTGGGGTGACGCTCACAATGGGGTTGCTTAACTTTTTAACGATGACGGGGCCATATACAATGTGAAATGGGTCATATTGGCCCATTTCACATTGTTTGCTATGTAAAG
Organism: Crinia signifera; assembly: GCF_055691185.1. Lineage (NCBI taxonomy): Eukaryota > Metazoa > Chordata > Amphibia > Anura > Myobatrachidae > Crinia > Crinia signifera. The sequence continues at coordinate 168,678,655 of NC_139217.1, forward strand.
TGGACTTAATCAAGTCCATCTCATCTTGTGCCATTATAATGGCACAAGACCGACGCGATGCTCCCGATTTCAATGTTAAAAATATTTTAACATTGAAGCCTATGGCAAAATCGCATCCATCGCGTCAGACGCGTCGCGGGCCATGTTAATGCACTCGACCGACGCGATGGTCCCGATTTTGCCTTTGCCGGCAAAATGGACCTGATTTCAAAGGAAATCGGGTCCATCGCGTCCATCGTGTACCTTAACTTTAAGGTACACGATGGACAAGATTGTGGCCGTGCTAGGAAACAAGTACCGTATAGTTCTCTACAGGAGGAGGCCCATCCCAATAATCTTCTCTGCTTTCCTCAACACTCTTTGCAGGCTTTGTTTGTCAGATTAATTGGCCCCTCCAAACCAGATTGTAATAGATAAGCATAGAACAGACTCCACAATGGCAGTGCAAAAGAGCCGCAGCAGCTCCTGTGGAATGTAGAATTTATTCGGTTGCCTCAGGAAGAACAGCCGCTGTTGGGCCTTTTTGACAATGGAGGTTATGTTGGGCTCCCAGCTGAGGTTGCGAGAAATTTTTGTCTCAAGCAATTTGAAGGTCTCTACCCATGAGACCACTGTAGGAAATTACTAATGGAACCTTGACAGGTTTGCTCCTGAAGTCTACAACCATCTCAACTGTTTTGATGGGGTTTAGGTCAGGTTGTTTCTGCCGCACCACTGTGAAAGCCTGTGTATATACTATATATTCGTAACTACAATTATCAATAAATCTGAATTTTCTGAAGGTTATATTTTAACTGTTTTGGCAGCAGTCCACAGGTGCATATTCAGGGTCCCAGGTCTGGCTCATCCGCAGTATCGTCCTCGGTACCGGCATGTGCAGAACACTGTATTTTATGGGCTGTTGCTCAGCAGCTCATGGAGGAATCCCGGGGGGAGGGAACAATCCCAAGTGGGACTGCCTTGGGTGACTGGCAGGTCACACAGTGAAGCCAGTGCAGTCTCACAGACTGCATCTGGCTTCAAACAGTAGCAGATTTTACCTGGGGGGGGCGGAAGCCCTGCAGCCCATAGGTAAAAACTGCCATTGGTTATGTCTACTTTTCCACAGATAATGATTATGATCTTTGCATTGTATATATTTTATTAGTAAATAAGTATTTTAGTGACTGATACATTATAATGCATTTAACTTAAATAAACGTGCAAATAAACAAAAAAGCCTGTATTAGTTCTAGAAGATAAATGTAAGGTTAGCGGTTTTAAGGCTGAACTTTTTTCTTTATTACCTTGATACTTGCTTTTAATTATTTGACCTAATGCATTTTTAGATGGTTGATTTATGAAAATTGTTTTATCTCTCTATAGGTAAAAGGGTTGCAGTGACAAAAGTGCAACCATGAATATGGTCAAGAGAATCATGGGCCGGCCTCGGCAAGAGGAATGTAGCCCGCAGGACAATGCACTTGGTCTAATGCATCTAAGGCGGCTTTTTACAGAGCTTTGTCACCCTGCCCGGCACATGACTCAGAAAGAACAAGAAGAGAAACTTTATATGATGCTGCCAGTCTTTAATAGGGTATTTATGACTTGATTCTGAATTTATCTTTTTGGTTGGTTTTATTTTATACTGATACTGTAAGTGTTTACAGTAGTATCCCTTCACCACTCACATGTGTAGGACCCTATTAGACTATATTAATCACATTGCCCTCATACTAAGGATCTGCATATGGCCAGATGTCAATCAGACCTAAAAAAATAAAAATAAACATGCTCTCCAGCCAACCCTCCCCTTCTACATCGCCCAACAGTTGTAACTATAGACTTAATTCATGTCTATCCCTCTTGAAATGATTTTGTTTTGTTATGTTAGAAGTTACCAAGTTATATTATTTGATTCCTCTACACCAGGCATGTCCAAACTATGGCCCTCCAGCTGTTGTGAAGCTACACATCCCAGCATGCCTTGACATAGTTTTAGCATTCCCTGATAACAAAACTGTGGCAAGGCATGATGGGACTTGTAGTTTCACAACAGCTGGAGGGCCACAGTTTGGACATGTCTGCTCTACACAAAGTATAATCTCTTTAGCGTGTATTTACTTCACAACCTCATTTTGTTGTTAGGTGTTTGGAAATGCACCACCGAACACAATGACCGAGAAGTTCTCCGACCTCCTGCAGTTCACTACACAAGTTTCACGACTGATGGTGACGGAGATACGAAGGAGAGCATCTAACAAGTCCACAGGTTTGTTACTAGAATAATAACACATTGATGCTAAATATTTTGTGTAGTAAGTCTTGCATATATTTCATATGAAATTTAGATACCCTTCAGTTCAGAAGAGGAAATGTTCATTATTAAGAAAACGTAGTGCTTCTTATGTGGTGTTCCCATATACCGGGAAGGAGTAACTCATTGCAATGCAGATGACCATCTTAATTTTCCACTTTGCGCATGTTTTTGTCACATCAGCTTATGAAATCTAGACAACTGGCATTTTAATGTGAATAGACACTTTTCTGACCGCAGAATCGTTTCCCATTAAATAAAAAAGGAATTCAGAAAACTGAAGGTCGTGTAGAAACTTAGGTCCACATACATCCTGGTTTGACTACAGTGCGTTGGCCATTCCTATTCTACACAATTCTACATATTGCTTCAGCTCTTTCTTTTATTAAAATCCGTAGACAGTCCTTATTATCTTAAATGGTTAAAAATACCAGTAAAATTTAGATTAGCGTATTTCAACCATTGTGATGTGGCACACTAGTATGCCTTGAGCTGTTATCAGTGTACCAGAGCTAGAAAATGTCCATACCAGTTTGCAGCCAACACCACCAGTTCAACTGTTATTCACTGGTCTATTGTTTTCATGTGAGGGACGATGTATTTTATTTTTGTTACCTGTGGGGGTCAGTGTGATGGTTTTTTCATATATGGTTTAATAGTTTTTTTTGAGGGGGGGCTAAATAGTCACGGGCTGAAGCCAGCATCTAATTTTGGCACTGACTCCCCGGCAGGACCCCCGATTTTGCTGTTTTTACATTGACTTTTAGCTGTGAGGTTCTGTCTGACATTGGCCATTACTGCGCAGGGTAGTCCCGAATAATTAGATTGCAATGTGTGTGCTTGAATCTAAATGTCTTGTAATACGTTTTTTACATTGTATTCAGTGATCAGCCATATACACTGAACAATAATAAACTGATTATTGAATTCATCAACTTATTCATTAAACGGTGCTCAGTATGTGCATGTCAGTGTACATTTATATATGAGTGGGGGTGTGCTCTACGTTTCCAGATACTCAAATTATTTACAAAAGTGAACATTACATTTTTTTTTTACAAAGTCAATGCAAAGTTACATTTCACAGTCTTCACCACAAATGCAGCCAGTTTCTGCTTGGCTCACATCACACCTTCTCTGGTAGTGTACCTGCAACTGTGGTCGGCTGATTGGTCGACCTTGATGATCTCACAGACAGAGTTTGTGGCACACGAGCCTCCTTCTGCTTTCAAGTAAGCTGATGGGCAGAAACCTTACTCAAGCTTTTTATTGGGTATCAAGTATCTTCTCTAATTGGGCCACAGTCACCCTGGCGTCCATCTCAATTGTGTACCTCATGGCAGCAACATTGCTCTTGGTGATGGCAGACACAGGTCACCTGCACTGCTCCTAGTCTTCCAGACACCATATAACACCCGAATTCTGCAAACTATTAAAAACAGTGTTTCCAAGCAGTGCTTCCTCCCTAAAATGCATTATTGTGCAATAATCTCCTGCTGTCTTAGGTCACTCTTGTAGTCATGGAAGATCATAGGTCTCCAGTTGCCAACGAGTTGTGAAGGAAATGAACATGCTGACTAATGTGCATTTCTCCTTTTATATATGGTTCCATGGCTTGACATTTTGCAAGAACACCTAATTCAAATTGCAGTTACTTTATCTATTTACTGCACTTCTTGAAACTTATTGAACTCCCCTTCTGTATATTATAGATCTAAACGTGAGGAAAATACATTGGCATCTACATAGTAAAATGATAGCTTAGCAGTTTGCACAGTTATTGTTTGTTTCTAATTGCAGAGGCTGCTAGTCGTGCCATTGTCCAATTTCTAGAGATCAACCAGAGTGAGGAGACCAGTAGGGGATGGATGCTTCTTACAGTAATTAACTTATTGGCCTCATCTGGGCAGGTATGTTCTTATCTTTTTTTTTTTTTTACTATATTTTCAATTTATTTTCAATAGCTATAAGGTATCATTGCAATTATGTGAGTCGAATCACTTATTTATATTTCTTTATTTCAACATAACTGTGTTTATATGTCGAGCTATATCAAAGCTATAGAGATAAGGTGAAGAGAGATACATGTATGGATCATTTGGTCGACAGGCAAAAGGTTGACTCAGCAAAAAGGGTCAACATGCATTAATGACATTTTGAAGCTGGTTTGTATCCAATCTCCCACATAGTGCTTTGGTTCTAACCATGGGCTAAAGTACTGTAATTTTTATTATTAGTTTACAGAGAATATTTTGCCTCTCACATCAGTTCCCTGTCCTCGTTGTGCTTACGCTTAAATTTTCTACCAGGTCTACACATTATACACACTGGGATTCATTTTTGTTAAGTGCTAGTTAACTCACCAATATGTTTTTGGATTGTGGGTGAAAACTGTAGTAGTTAAGGGAAGAATATACAAACTCCACACAGCTAGGACCATGGTGGAATTTAAACTCTATGGGGTATATTCAATTAGTGTCGGGTCCATTCCAACATTCATTTGGCAGATTCATTCAGTCAAATGAGTGTTGGAATGGATCCGACACTAAATGGACCACTACCTATTCAATCAGCGGCCAAATCCGACTGTCATATTTGGCTGCTGCTGCTCACTTAGACCAGATGAGTGGCGGGAGGTGGGGTGGGGGCAGGTCAGCTGCTCTCACCCAAGCCTGTCGGCGGGACGAGTGAGCGACGGAGGAGGATGAGAGGATGGCGGATGGGAGTACGGCGCCGATCAATCTGCTGCTGCTCACCCAGCGCCGTCCTCCCTGCCTCAATCCAAATTTATTTTAAATTGGCTTGAGATTGTCGAGATAACCTGTTGGATTATGCCCTGTTTCCAATATATACAGGTGGATCGGTGCCAAACTGCCCGTAGTCAATAGGTCGGAACCCCTTTCCACCTATTCTAGTCGAAAACTACCTTCTTTCCGACAGGAGGGCAGTTCCGACAGCAGTTGAACATACCCCTATGTAGAATTTGGTGCTGTGAGGAAGTATTGATAAACATTACACCATCCATGTTGCTCCAATGTAATGTTCAAAGTATTAATCTCAGAGAATGTGAGATATTGCTTAGAAATTTGTATTGCAAAATAAACTAGCACTTGAAAACATATACATTTTTCTTACATGTTTGCAGGAAACAAACTCAGACCTTATTTGACAAAGTACTGAATATCAAATTTACTGTAACTGTTTTGTATTAACTTTTGTATGAACCATAACTAAAGTTTAGCTGTGATAATGCAGCTACTGTATGATGTTTATTTGTTTTATTACTACATTACCATATATAATAAATAGACACAAATTACCAAGCCATCTGCTTGCTTGAAGACAAAATCCTATATAATAAAAGGATAATGCTGCTACTCACCTCTATGGGGCAAATTAGACGCACCAGCGGCCAATAGACAGATCAGCGTAAGGTCAAGCCTTGACATTATGCTTATGTGTTTCTGTCATTTTGATGTCTCTTAGTTAGTCACATTGGTCTCATCTTCCTTTTTGAAATCACGGTTTAATTTTGTGTGTGTCTTTCTTACCCAGAAAACCGTGGACTGCATGACAACCATGTCGGTGCCTTCCACCCTAATTAAATGCCTGTACCTGTTTTTTGACCTCCCGCACGTGCCTGAGGTACCTGGAGGAGCAGAAAATGAGCTGCCATTGGCAGAGCGCAGAACGTTGCTTCAGAAAGTCTTTGTTCAGGTAAACTAATTGCCAGAAAGGATTGCACTGTATTTCCAGCTGTGATAAGTGATAACCTTGTCAGTCGGTGTATTGATGCTTTGCGGGTTTATAGAAGTACAGCACATAACAGCCAATCATATATTCTAGTTATTATCTTCTAGAACTTGCTAGATAAATACCTATTAGAAGCAATTACAGGGCGCTGATGCTGGCGTATTAAGGGAACACGAAAGGGGCTCTGACTGGCATATGTGATATAATGGGTACATTTTGTGGCATTTTCTGTGACAGATGAGCGCACTATGTGGAAAATTTCTGTGACCTATGGGGACACGATGTAGTATTTTATGTGCAATCACTAGACTTGACATGTGAAAGTAGATCACAATGACTGGAAGTGGTTCATCCCAGTTCTAGAGTATTGTGTTTTTCCAGCTTTGAGGTACAGGTAGTAGATTAGGGAAAGTTCCTTGATGTTTCAGTATGACCATGCCCTCATGCAGATGTATCAAACTAAGGGGGTTATTCAGACCTGATCACTGTTGTGTGAATTCACAAGCTGATCAATTATCAAATGACTGCGCATTTGTCTGGGTTGCAGAGTGCATGTGTGAACCAAACATCTAAAAAAAAAAATCTGCACGTTTTTTCGCAGTCCGTCCACAGTTTGATGGACAGGAAGTGGTGGTTTGTGGGTGCTATCTGACCATTTTATATGAGTGTCATAAAAATGAAAGTGTGTCCAGGTGTTTTAAGGGAAGGTGTATGACATCCGCTCCAGCCTCGATCAGCCTGTTTCTGAGATTTGTGGAAGGGTCATAGGGCCCGCTTCAGATCTGATCGCATAGCTGCGAACTTGCAGGATCCAGCGATCAGTTAAGCCTCCATCCTGGAGTAAAATTTTGCCTTCCAAGTTATTGCAGGCGCTGCGTAGCCTGAGCCTTACTTGGCGCTGCGATGAAAAACGGGCACATCCAGGCTGAAAGCTGACATCATAAACCCTGCCCTAAGCCGATTTTGCACCCCTGCATTTCCCCTCCACGCTTTCAGCGGTTTTCTAGGCACACCTAGTGTTTTTCATAGCACGCCACCAAAAATGGATGGTGTCTACCTCCACTCCCTGTCAATCACCTTGTAAATGGTCAGCGAACAGAACTAGTTGCAGGAATGCATCACAGGACGACCTTGTGCATTTGTACTGTGAACCCGTACTGCATGCCCGCTGTGTAATCAGGGACGAATTATGCCCTTAGTTTTTGCTCACTTGCACAAACCGGGGAAATCATTTAATGGTGAGTGTTTTGCAGCTTAGCGATCTATTAGCAAGTAATTTGTAGACTTGCACAGGGTTGGATTTGACTCTGTCGGGGCAGCAGCTATCTGATTGCGAACTTCTGCAATGTTGTACAGCAGCGCTCAGGTCTGAATCGGGCCCTAAGATTTGCCATGTTTGTTTTGTAAGAATTTGACTGTCCTGCATGCAGCCCTGACCTTTACACACATTGAAAATCCTTGGGATATATCCTGGCTGGGCCGCATAGCTGCATTCAATGTATATATTCCGCACTATCCCCTACTCTGTCCCAACTAAATACTTCAATGAATGTAATCGCATCTTGACCAAATATGTCTGGCCAACTGGACCCCCAAAAATCGCAAAATCCAAAATGACCCAACCTAAAGCTAAGGGAGGTCTAGGTCTCCCCGATCTGGCATTGTACCATGAAGCCTGTGTTTTAGCCCAACTTAAACATATCTGCGCTACAGACTCAGTTACAGAATGGGCTATCTTGGAGAGAGCAGCCTGTACCGACTTCCCGCTTGCAGATGCAGTGTTCATACCTAAGCATCTAAGACCAGCCCTTCCCTCTTTATTACCGTCTACCCAGTCTTCATTGAAAATATGGGACAAACTCGCTGATAAACTACATACCTCTTCCGCCACTCTCCCCCACATCACATTAAAATCCCTTGCCAAACTTATACCTAACCTGAATCTTGTAAAGTGGGTCTCCTGCGGTGCGAAAACACTTGGTGATTTGTTAAATGGCACACTACTACTACCATTCCCTATATTACAAAATAAATATCAAATCCCTGACTCAGAACTACTAGGGTACTTCCAAATTCAACACTGGTGGAAAAAAACTACTAAGTCGTTGAGTTCTAGTAACCCCCTCACACCTACAGTTCTATCTAGAATCTCTCACCCCATACCTAGAGGAGAAATCTCATTTTGGTACAAGATCCTTCTAGATCTAGCCCCAGTCCCAAAATATAAATCTCGGAAAAGATGGGAAAAAGACTTACAGATAAACCTGTCCGAATCCCAATGGAACAACATTTTAGCCACCTCATTTAAAATCTCAAGATGTCTGAACCACACCGAGATGCATGTGAAATTGTTACACAGGCTATACTTAACTCCCGACAGATTACACACCATTTGGCCCTCCTCCTCTAAATACTGCTGGCGCCAATGTGGCGAGATTGGCCATGTTTTCCATATTTTTTGGTCATGTACGGCTCTACGTCAGTTCTGGCTGGATGTATTTAACCTAATCAACGATGTGCTACTTCTAAAGCTTTCTCCCTCCCCTTCCATCACATTATTACATTTATTCCCAGATGACATCTTAACTCACCAACGATATGTCCTTGGACAAATCCTGATAGCAGCAAGAGCCGCACTAGCACAACTATGGAAGCAACCATCCCCTCCCACCTTACTAAAGGTCATTCACAAAATTCAATTTAATTTCGCTATGGAGACAGAATACATGCCGTACTCCTACAAAGCCTCATCACCACTAGTACTCTGGTCGCCTTGGAGTGAATTTATTACAGATGGAGCTGGGGCGTCAATCTTCCCTAAACCATCCAATTCTGACCCCAGGCAATTTAGCCTCATCGAGAATGCTCTCGACTCCCATTAGCAATGATAGACCCCCCTGCCTGTCAGAGCCTACGGTTTATCTTACAATACCATAAATGTATAAGTCACTGTAAATGTATGCTACTTTTATATATACTATTGGAGTACTATACTGTATACTATATGTTCACCTTGATTCATGTACACCCCCCCCCCTCCTCCTCCCCTCTCCCCCTATAATAACTTCTTTGGTTTTTTTTTTTTTTTTGGTTCCCTTTACCCCCCTTCGCATATTGTACTATCTCGGTGAAAATGTATGCTCTTTTTCTTCTTTATTCCAATAAAAATCAATGATGTTAAAAAAAGAAAATCCTTGGGATGAATTGGAATGCTTGCTTCAGTGCTTCACATCAACGTCATTGGCCAACCTCTATGATTCTCTTGTGGCTGATTGGATACAACTTCCTGTAGCCATGCTCCAAAGTCTAGTGGTTAGGTTTCCGAGAAGGGTGGAAACTATTTCGCATAAAGGGGAACAAATCCATATTAATGGCCATTGCTTTGAAAAGAGAATTTCAACAAGCATACAAGTGTGATTATTTGGGATCTTCATATTCAATTGTGCTCATAAGTTTACATACCCTAGCAGCATTTGCGATATTCTGGCTATTTGTCCGAGAATATGAATGATAACTCACAAACTTTTCTTTCATTCATGATTAGTGGTTGGGTGAAGCCATTTAAACAATGGTGTTTACTCTTATTAAATCGTAATGACAACAGAAACTACCCTAATGACCCTGATCAAAAGTTTGCATACCCTGGAGATTTTGGCTTGATCTGTTTGCTTGTAATCAGTGTTTTTGTATAAAAGGTCAGTGAGTTTCTGGTCTTCTGAAAGACCCTTGCATCTTTTATCCAGTGCTGCACTGACGTGTCTGTATTCTGAATCATTGGGAAAGCAAAAGAATTGTCAAAGGATCTGCAGGAAAAGGTAATTGAACTGTATAAAACAGGAAAGGAATATAAAAAGATATCAAAGCAATTGAGAATGCCAATCAGCTGTGTTCAAACTCTAATTAAAAAGTGAAAAATGAGGGATTCTGTGGAAACCAAATCACGGTCAGGTAGACCAACAAAAATTTTAGCCACAACTGCCAGAAAAATTGTTCGGGATGCAAAGAAAAATCCACAAATAACTTCAGCTGAAATACAGGACTCTGAAAAAAAGTGGTGTGGTTGATTCAAGATGCAAAATAAGGAGGCATTTGAAGAAAAATGGGCTGCATGGTCGAGTCGCCAGAAGAAAGCCATTACTACACAAATGCCACAAAGCGTCCCACTTACAATAGTCCAAACAGCACAAATACAAGCCTCAAAACTTCTGGAACAAAGTCATTTGGAGTGATGAGACCAAAATTTTACTTTTTGGCCACAACCATAAAATTTAATTTGGAGAGGAGTCAACAAGGCTTATGATGAAAGTTACACCATTCCCACTGTGAAACGGAGGTGGATTGCTGCTGATTTGGGGATGTGTGAGCTACAAAGGCACTTGAAACTTGGTCAAAATTGATGGCAAATGAATGCAGCATGTTATCAGAAAATACTGGAGGAAAATTTGCACTCATCAGTCTGGAAGCTGCGCATGGGACGTATTGGACGTTCCAACATGACAATCCAAAACACAAGGCCAAGTCGCTCTGTCATTGGCTACAGCAAAATAAAGTGAAGGTTCTGGAGTGGCCATCTCTGTTTCCTGACCTCAATATTATTTACAGGAACTGGAGGCTTTTTGCCAAGAAGAATGGGCAGCTTTACCATCTGAGAAAATAAAGAGCCTCATCCACAACTACCACAAAAGACTTCAAGCTGTCATTGATTTTTAAAGGGGGCAATACAGGGTATTAATAACTTGGGTGAGTAAACTTTTGATGAGGGTCATTTGGGTAGTATCTGTTGTCATTATGATTTAATAAGAGTGAACATAGATGTTTGACAATAAATGGCTTCACCCAACCACTAACCATGAGTGAAAGAAAAGTTAGTAAGTTATCATTCATATTCTCTGACAAATGGCCAGAAAATCACAAATTCTTCTAGTGTATGTAAACTTGTGAGCACAACTGTACCTGTGACCATATAGGGAGAAAATCAATTAACTGCAATAGCACAGTAACTTGCTCCAATCGCATGGTTTTTTAAATGTAATTTAATTGCAGTTCACCCTATTCAATTGCAAATTTGCAAAAACTGTTTCTTGCTACAATTCTTGCCATCAACACCAAATGAAAGTGTAGTAGAAAATAGGGAAATCTAAGGTTACCCCCCCAAAAGACAAACTAATATAGGGAATTACTATAGTCTATTAGTGGTCATAATAAAATTATATGGTGTACTTACATTTTGTCAAATGGATGTTATATGCATTAAAAAAATCAAACTGTGTTTTGTCAGCAAAATTAAGTGCTGAAATTGTATATTTGGGTAATTATAAGCCACTTTTAAAATATTTTAAACGATTGCTCCCTCCTGCAAGCAAAAAAAACACTTGTCCCATTGATAAAACACCCAATATACATGTCGCCTATTTTGTACCCCAATTTCAATAATTTTTTATTGTGACCCCAAAATGACCTTTCATTATTGGCTGAATAAAATTTCAAGAAAAACTTCATAGGGGCTTAATTGTTTATTCAGGGGGTGTCCCAGGGGTTCTGAACCAAATCCTGACATCTTTTGCCTTTTAAATAGGATTTTCCCCAAGTCCAGTGGTGGGGAAGTGAAATTTGCAGTAAACCTACAGTATACAGAAATATTGCCGGTAGTTTATCACTGACAATTGAATACGGCGTATCACGGGTTGCAATAAAAAGCTTCATTTTTATGGCGGAAATGGGTTACCAAGGCTAATTCTGTAGATTTAGTTAGTTCTTTTTGAAGAGTAATATAAGTTGCTGGCACAAGAATAGTAAGCTGCTATTTGCTGAAGTTAACCTAACAAGCTTAAATTGTTGCCTTAAAATCACTTAAAGTCTGTCTTGAATCCCTTCTGATCATCCTTCAATAGAGAGAACAGTCTAATGATGGTAAATGTTGTCTGGTGTTCATATTCTTCTTTAAAGCCCGGTACAATATATTAAACTAGTTTACCGATAACGACATGTCGTTACAACAAATTTCAAAAATGGCCATTGTGTAACAATTATATTGTTAATGAAGCACGCTACCATGAGATTCTAGTGTGCACCAAGCAGTCTTTAAATAGTCTCTTATTATTTGATTTATTCATTTCACTTTTAGAATACTTCTATATACATTTGAAAATAGGAAGCATATCTGTAAAGGGCTTCGGGTAAACTACACTGACTTGATTTTTCCATATACTGTATTGTAAATCTATCCTTTTTCTTAATGATGTCTACCTCAATGAAATGCAAGACTAGTTATGGAATGATCCTGCCAGCGTCGCCATTTTCTCTATGTAGTGGGGGGAATTATCTATTGTACAGACTTATTTCCACAAAATACATGCAGATATGTTTAACTGGAATGGGTGCTAAAATGGAAACCAGTTGCTATGGAATTTACAATCCAAGTGGCATTAATGCATTGTTTTCAATAGTAAGTTTCAGGGCGCCACCGCGCGCACAGTCTGTAACAGAAACTTGGCAGCCTGCCAGAGGCTCTGTTTAACTGTGCGCGTGCCGCTCTAGCGCTGTCTGACTGTGCTTGTGCCGCTCTAGCTCTACGTTAACAGCGTAGCGGCCGGCCAGCCAGCAGCAGCAGCGCGCTGCCCAGGCGCTGACAGGTCACTGTGGTACTTGTAGTTCCACAGTGAAATAGGCAGCGCCTGGGCACCGCTGACAATGGGTGGCATGATAAAGTGGACACCCCGGCACACCGATGACGTGCCGGGGCTTCTAAACTACACACCCCGGCACACCGCTCTAGGCACTATGTATACGCTAGATTCAGACGCTAATGCGTCTGAATCTAGAGTCCCTGCTAGCCGCTAAGAAGCGGGGAAGTGTGGATTTAGACGCTAAAGCGTCTGAATCCAGGCGCCTTGCAAGCCGCTTAGGTGGTGGGGCATCTAAATTCAGACGCTCAAGCGTCTGGATTTAGTTGGGTGTAGGGGTACATCTCAATTTAGAGGCTAAAGCATCTAAATTTAGCTGGGTCTAGGGGTACACTATTAAAACCTGTGCACAATGGCACTAGTCGACGCAACAGCTGTCGACCTTGTAAATTCCACTATCCACGCCAACCCGAAGCGTGGCGAGCGGCGGCGGTACGTGTCCTACGACCTTTTCATACCCCCACTATCCACGTTGGCGTGGAGTTGAAAATAGAAAGTGTGGTGAGCGCAGCGAGCCGTCGAGCCCGAAGCGTGGCGAGCGCACGCGGATACCTTCACAGGTATTTGCGTCCCCTCGCGGGCTTCACAGGTGTCCGCGTCCCCTCGCTGCGCTCGCCACACTTTTTATTCTCAACTCCACGCCGACATGGATAGTGGGGGTATGAAAAGGTCATAGGACATGTACCGCCGCCCCTCGCGGGGCTCGCTGCGCTCGCCACACTTCGGGTTGGCGTGGATAGTGGAATTTACAAGGTCGACAGCTGTTATGTCGACTAGTGTCATTGTGAACAGGTTTAGGAGTGTTTTGCACAGTGCACCTCTATGTACCCCTACACCCTACCAAATTCAGACTCATTAGTGTCTGAATCCAGCGTCTCAATTGTAGCGTGTACATTACGCTACGCTGATAGCGTAGCGCTGCAATGAGAACAGCTAGAGTGGCACGCGCACACGCTACGCTGGTAACGTAGCGCTGAGAACAGCTAGGAGAACAGCTAGAGCGGTGGCGCAGTGAAACTACACAAGTACCATTTTGTTTAGGAAGCTGGCTATTTTCCAAGCGGTTTATTTGCTTGTATTATTATTATTATAACATACAGTACATGTGAGATGTGAGAGCACGACTTAGTAATGTACCATCTATAAAATCCAACTTACTGCAGACGCATGTAGCAGATGACCACAAAACAGTTATACATTCAAAATAGACATTCCCTTACAGGGAAATTAATTTAATTTGTTTTTGTTTTTTTTAACTTTCAATGTAGAATCATGTGATATATCCTCTATTGTCTTGGGCATAGTTTTAGACCTTTTAATCTAATTTCCAGAGGCACTGTAGTGCCGGAAACTAAATAATTAACATACAGCGCTGTCCATGTGCTCTGCTCCCCTTGTTGGCTGAGCGTGCTCATTTATCTTATTTGTTTTACATACTCTTCTCTTGTACATAAAGCTCAGAAAATGAAAATAGTGGTGAGTGTAATCTATTCCTTGTCCTTAAATAGGGACATTTTAGGTTTTTAGAGAAAAAAAGCATGGTCGGATCCAAGTAGGATAAATAATAAACCTGGCTAGATTATTTGGACATAACATATAAAAAAAGAAGTGGACGGAGGACTTTGTTCAAGGGGATACGGTCATTCGGTCTACACCAACTAGTTTGACAAGCATTGGGTTGATAGGGGTCTAGGTCGACACAAGCATTAGGTCGACATGGGCTAGGTCGGCAGTCAAACGGTCGAAATGCGTTTTTTTTTCACTGTATTTTGAGTTGACATGTGCCGACAGGCGGTATTTCATGCCCTACCATCCACTAGGGCGTGGTAGGAGAATAAAATAGTGTGCCCGAAGCATTGCGAGCAAAGCAAGCGATGCACTTCAAACTGTGTACACTGTGTCGACATTCGGGTAAAAAAAACAGTGAAAAATACCATGTCGACCTTTTGACTGTCAGCCTTGGCCATGTCGACCTGATGCTTGTGTCGACCTACTGTCCTGTGGACCTTGACCCATGCCAACCTAGTGGTGTCGACCCAATGCTTGTCGACCTAATTGGTGGAGACCTAACAACCCACACCCCGTTAAAGAGTGAGGGGGAGCAACATCAAAGACCACATCAAGTGGACTTTTAGGTTATGGACATCAATTTTTTTCTTTATCTTTCATTTGTTTACTTTTGCAATATGGGAGTTTATTTTTTTGCCTCACTTTTGGCCTTATTCTGGTTCACTCTCAGAGGCAAATTCCTTCTCAAATGGACAAAACCATGTGCACTGCAGGTGGGGCAGATATCACATGTGTAGGGAGAATTAGATTTGGGTGGGTCAGCAAACCATAGCATCAGTCGCCAGGGTTCATTAGGCAAAAAGATTTAAAGGTGGTGCACAACCAACAAGCTAAATGACAGTAGTTATACAGCATATCCAAGTAGGAATACTAGTAATACTAAAGTCTAGGGTATGTGAGGATCAGAATGGATTAAATATATAATGTTCCCTCTGCAACAGTTATCTCCATCTGGCGTCGGCAGGTATTGATCTGTTTAATATCCCCACTGCAATTTCTTGATAGAATATTTGATAAGCCATCTGCCTCAATAATGATTCCCAGTTCTAAATGAGAATTTTCAGTCCCAGTGTTCAGAACGTCATATCCTGTTAATTCTTTGTGTTATTTCATTGTGCTTCAGCATTATGTATTTTCACAAAAAAATGTAACGTTATACTGTATCATTGTCTCTGCATGAGCCAACTACAAGACTAGGACACTAATTCTGAAAGTGGTATTGTTTTGCTGTAGTGTGGGCATAATGCTAGCGTTCTGCTTTGTCAATGTATCATACTCTGAAGAAGTGGTGAATCATGATATCTATACTAATTCTTTTAACAACTGTATGTCAGACTATAACAAGCCACCGCTATGTTTGAGTGTTCCAACCAGTAATAGCATCTAAACTAGATTGGTTTTAGCAGGATGCAGTGACCATCCCAAGGGCCAGGATGCCAGTGTTTAGTATACCAACACAGACATACCGGCTGCCTTCTTAAGTCCGGCGCCCGAATGGGTCAGGATGCTGATGGCAGTATGCCGACAGCTGACATCCCAATTGGAGACTATTCAGGCCATTTTGGATGGTGATGTTAAGTTTAGGCACTAATTGGGGGACCTAGGATTAGACCGCAGGGAGGGGAAGGTTGGAGTTAGACTGCAGGGAGGAGTGTTGACTGAGGGGTTGGGTATCTTATGATCGCAGATCTTTCTAGTGTGTGTGTACCTTTTAGGTTAGGAGGTGGCAGGGGAAGGTATATATACTGACCTAACCCCTGCCGTGATTCCTTCCATGGGGATGCCAGTGGTGGTCTCCTAACTGTCCAGAATCCTGATTGCGGGTCATCCATATGTATCCCATATTAACAGACTACTTACTGAAGATCATTTCAGTTGCAAACCACAGATCCATCTAGTGATTATCCTCCCCCTTTAAAGATGTTATGTGCAGAAAGCTCCGCTTATACAAGTATAGATATTTTATCGATAAAATATAATAAATAAAGGTAGAGAGATTAAATGTGAAATAGAAATAGAAAATAATGGGGACTTCAGTTCTCGGAGCTCACTGTATGCATTATGGGCATATGCATTGTTATTGCAGCTATGATCTGTATGCAGATCTCTGCACTTGTTCTAATTTAGCTTGAATGCACAGTACCACTACTTTCACAGCTAATACGGGGAAGATTTAGCTCAGGTTCCCCCAAATATTTTTATGACTGATTCACTGTAAATGTAAAAGAGGAAAATACAGGTTAGGGGATGGCACTATCTTAACCAGAAAATAGGGATTACTCCAAATTCCTGTAGGAAAAGGATAACATGAATTTAATACTTATCCAGGATGTGTTGGTCTCTTTTTGACATAACTTTCCCCAGGGTTGTTTGCTCATACGAACATGGAAAATAAAGATGAAAAAACACAATGTGTAGTACAGTATTTAATAAACCAGATTATTAGATTGGGATAAAAGATTTATCCACTGGAAAAATTATAATGAGGAATTATCCTCTTTAGACAATTCACTTCGTGTCGGAGGAGGTGGCCTACCTCGCTTAAGCTGCCCATGCACGGTCCGTTTAACGGATCCGTTTGGGACTTATATAGTACACATCGCATCGTATTGCATGCCTTGTGCATGCAGTGTGCAGCACATACTTTATGTACCGTACGATGAGATGCGCGGGAGCGCGCATCTCATAGTACAGAACGGACGGTCCGGGAACGTACCGTCTATGGTCAGCTTATCTCATCTGAGGAAAAAACTTTACAGAAAGGGTAGTGGGCAAGTGGAATAGACTCCCATCAGAGTTGGTAGAGGTTGACAGTAGAACTATTAAAGATGCAGGGGATAGACCGAAGTATATCATGACCGAGAAATAAGGTTCAGTTAGGGTTTGCGGTAACAATATGGTTAGAAAAGGGGCAGACTAGATGGGCCAAATGGTTCTTATCTGCCGTCAAATTCTATGTTTCTATAGAACATTTAAAACTATGTTTCTGCTTTACATACCCTTTTTTTATAATTTATTTCAGATTCTTGTGAAGTTGTGCAACTATGTGTCTCCAGCGGAGGAGCTGGCTCAGAAAGATGACCTCCAACTCCTATTTAGTGCAATAACATCCTGGTGCCCCCCATATAATCTCCCCTGGAGAAAAAGTGCTGGCGAAGTGTTGATGACAATTTCTCGGCATGGGCTTAGCTTAAACGTAGTGAAATACATACATGGTAAGTAACTGGGTTGGTAACCAGCATACAATCATGTCCCTCAGGTGCAGCAGCTTTGGAGTAGCATAATAACATATCTTTCAGTTGTGAAAAAGTTGCGCTATCATTTTGAATCTTTTTCTGAGCAAGAAACAGGTCTTTAAAAATGCAGTACAGGGGGCGTGGCCTGGCGACCTAGCGAGGCAGACGCGCTGAACTCAAGCTCCTGCCCTGATTGCCACAAAAGCACCCTTACCCTTGCCAATTCTGCAAACAGCACACCCTGCCCTCACCTCATCTCTCCACTCCCGTGCCCCGACCGCCTCTGACCTTTCCCGCGGAGCCGGGGAGCTCTTTTTAGAGCTCCTGCAGGTTGCGGCCTGGTCGTGAGGCCGGGACCGGGGCCTCGAGTTCGCCAGAAGGGGTCTCCGGAGGCCGCTGTGGAGCCGCGAGAGGAGCCGTCTACCGCGACGGAGGACTGAACTGGGGTCTCCCCCCAGACGTCACCTGCCCGTGCAGGCTCCTTAGAAGTTCGGGAGCTCCCCCCGCTGCCCGCGGCGCATCAGAGCCCCAGACAGCATCGGGGCTGGTGACGGAGGCACGGTAGCGGGCCGCGAGCTCAGCGCCCGCCACATCTCCTGCGGGAAACCTACAAGCGGGGACACAGCAGGGCAGTGGGTGGCTGCCGACAGACGCCCGGAGGCTCTCTGCGTACTAACAGAGGTGAGAGGACCCGGCCACTATATCACCACCGCCATCTTGGATGGGGCGCTGCCCCGAGTACAGCACCCACAAAACACACTGCGGCGGCCAAATACCTGTCTATCTACCCAGGGCTCTCTGTCTCACCTGGCTTAACCCCCTAAACTTGTGCAGCTCTACCATTCATATTACCTACCTATAGACTCTGCCTAACTGAAACGCTGGGAAGCAGCAGTGGCACCCACTCCCTTTGCTGGGTGGTGTGTGGCCCTTGGTGATCCCTAGACTGCCCCTGTGCGGGCTGAACATCACCACCAGCCTCTCCCAGTGCCTAGTACTGCCCAGTAGGTCAGTGTGATCCCACGCTGGTCGGGACTGACATCCTGCTTGGCAGGTCTGGCAGCAGTCAGCCTCTCACTGCCTGCCCAACACCCTGTGCCACATCACAACTTGTGACGCTCAGACTGGGCCGCGTACCACACCCACCGAAGCCCGTTCTCCCACAGTTACGGCTGGCCCTTTGCTCTGGGTAGAAGTCCTCTCCCCCCAGGAATTTCCAACCGGCACCTTCTCATACTAGCAGAGCTGAGGTGCTCGGCAGGCCCCTCCTGCACTAGCAGGTCGCTTTTCGCCATTAAGCATACCCCTGCTGCCCCAGGCGTCTGCATCACACCTGTCCAAGATACAATGGCATACTCCACTCTGATGTGATACTATGCTCTGACATGTCACCGCCCATGTGACCCACACCCTCATACTTTCTGCATGAACAGGCTCCATTCTATTACTCCAGTGCGTGTAACCCTGACCAACACCGCTTTCAAACCCCAATAAAAAAAAAAAAAAAAAAAGAGAACATAAAAAAAAAAAAAAAAATAATATAAAAAAAAAAAAATAATAATAATAATTAAATATCCAAGGGCTTGGGATGGCTCCTAAGAAAGCTAAAGGGGTCCCTACCCCTCGGGTATCCTTCCCTGCACAAAGGACCACACAGGCCCAGGGGACATCCCCGGGTACCTCCGTGGCAATGTTGGCAGCTGACACCCCTGCGCACAGCTCTAGCCTGTCTTTTTCAACGGCAGGCGTCGACTGCGCTCCAGACACTCCGCTCACAGCTGGACTACTATGTCAGATACTGTCTACCTTCAAATCGGACCTGACTAGAGACCTGACAACTGCGATTCGTGAAGTCAAGACCGACCTGATAGCTGTTGGGAACCGAACAGATCACCTTGAGAGAAAAATGGAGGAACTAGTGGCATCCCATAATGACCTCCTTTCCTCCTATGATCAACAACAGGCTGAAATCGAAGCAGTTCAAAACAAGATGGCGGACCTCGAGGACCGGTCTAGGAGGAACAACATAAAAATCAGAGGGATCCCAGACTCAGTATCCAACCCTGAACTGGAGGGTTATGTCATCGCACTGTTCAGAAAACTGCTGCCCTCCGTGGAAGATAGAGACCTCTTGATCGACCCTATCCACCGGCTCCCAAGACCTCGACAAGTTTCCTCAGCTCTTCCCAGAGACACCCTCCTACGTGTACACTTTTTCACCATCAAGGAGCGCATCTTGAGGGCCGCAAGATCAGCCGGAGAAGCAAATACCCTGGGAGGCCTACAGATCTTTCCAGACCTCTCCGCCATGACACTTGCCAAAAGAAGAGCGTTAGTCCCGATTACAGCAGCCCTACGAGCCAACGACATTCCTTACCGTTGGGGTTTCCCTGTGAAGCTTTTGATTACCCACGAAGACTCTACGCACACCATCTCTTCCCTTGACGCAGGAACCGCACTCCTTTCAGAATGGGACATCACGGTAAAACACCCACCCTCATCTACACGGGGCCCCGCTCCCCGAACGGAGTGGGTGGACACTTGAGAGACTACCCTACTCCACTGCCCCATACGTGGCATGTTGATCCATATGTCCCTTACCTGGACAATTTCTCTCCGCACCCTGGAGTCTGACCCCATGGCTAAGTATTACAGCTGTTAGTTTACTAGATTTACTGTCTGTTTAAACATACCATGCCTTTTGTCTTGCCTTTAAGATAAATATTGTTTTCTGTTAGCCGGCATGATTGATAAATACGTTAATGGTTTATATTATCTTTCGAGTTTTGCACCAGTTTTGCAGATATGTTATCCAATTAGTGACTAATGTGGGGCCTACATGGGCGGTGGCGCTAGGCCACCATCAAAGCCCCCTCCCTCTCCTATACTACTGCACTTGTTCCCCCTCCCTTCTCCCTGCAGTAGTCATGTCGGTCCGATATAATGGACCGTTTTGGTTTGTTTTTTTTCCCTCTCCTTTTCAACTTTCTCTTTACTATCCCTCTAAGTCAAAACCCCCCCCTACTCACTAGACTCTGTCTCGTACCTCAAAATATGCGCACCCTACATACCAGACTAACACTCCACTATTTGTGGATCACTTCACCCATCATCTTGTCCATATGGCCCTATGGCGACTAAGATTCTTTCCTTAAATGTTAAGGGACTGAACTCCCCCAACAAACGTAAACTTGCCCTCACCTTTTTCCATAAACAGAGAGGAGACGTGATCGCCCTACAGGAGACTCACTTTACCTCGGCAAAACCCCCCATCCTTAGAGACAATAGATATCCTCTAGGATTTTACGCCAATGGTCAGTCTAAGCGTAATGGTGTAGCCATTCTTTTCAGCAGTAAAGTGACGTTTACCCAGCACTCCCTCACTGCGGATAAGAACGGGCGCTATTTGATTTTGACGGGACTGCTAGATGACAAACTGGTTACTCTAGTCTCAGTGTATGCCCCCAACTCCAACCAGATTCCCTTTTTGCGTAAATTATTCCTTCTAATTCGTAAAGTTGCCAAGGGGTCACTACTGATAATGGGAGATTTCAACCTAGTATTAAACCCATATCTTGATAAATCCTCCAAACCTTCCACAACTCGGCTCCCTACCCCCTCAGGCCCTTCCTTGGCATTCCGTAATATGCTGACAGAATTCGACCTATATGACATCTGGAGAACCCATAACCCATCGGGCCGAGAATACACCTTCTTTTCAAACGTTCACAATTCATACTCTAGAATTGACATGCTCTTATGTGACAAATGGACTCTTCAACATTCCAAGGACATAGACATCCTCCCCATCACCTGGTCTGACCATGCCCCGATCCTGTGGAAATGGGCGCTAAATAACTCCCACATGCCTCCTAGACCCTGGCGTTTAGCTCCCCATCTGCTAACCGACCCATTGCCCAATAAAATTATTTCAGACAGCATCTCTTCGTACTTTACCAATAACACTCCCCAAGATACTTCTATATTTACGCATTGGTGTGCCTTTAAGGCGGTTACCAGGGGCGCTGCTATTCAGGCTGGGGCTGCCCTTAAGAGACAAAACATTCAAAGACAAACAGATTTAGAAAACAAAATCAAAGACTTAGACTGTAGGAATCAATCCTCCCCTTCCGCTGCCCTAAGGAAAGAGCTTTCGGAAACTCGTAGTCAATTGCAGAAAATGCTCCTGGCCCGGACCCAAATAGCCTTGAACAGACTTCGTACAAAATTCTACATATCAGGAAATAAATCTGGGAAAATGCTAGCACGCAAACTGAGAATGCAACATGCTAAAAATAGAATTAAGCTCATACATTCCCCCTCAAATGAGAAACTTCTGAACCCAAAGGATATTTCTAACCAGTTTGCTAACTACTATTCACAACTATATAACCTATTTCTAGACCGAGACACCCCCCAACCCTCCAACGCCACTATCTCCTCCTTTCTAGATGGAGTAAATTTGCCTTCCCTGACCAATGATCAATTAGAAGTCCTTAATGCCCCTTGGTCTCAATCTGAAGTGGACGCTGCTGTTAAATCACTTCCTAGAGGTAAAGCCCCGGGTCCCGACGGATTCATCAATAATTTTTACACCACCTATCGTGAAACCCTCACACCCTACTTAACTAATCTTTTCAACACCATCACCTCTTTAGGATCTCTTCCCAAGGAAATGCTAGAAGCACAAATAATAACCATACCCAAACCGGGAAAGGACCCGGCCCACTGTCAGAATTACCGTCCTATAGCCCTGTTGAACGGCGACACTAAACTATTTGCAAAACTCATAGCTCTCAGAATTAAAAACTATCTGCCCATGCTAGTGCACCCGGACCAGACGGGGTTTGTCCCAGGGAGACAATCATCGGACAACACACGTCGAGTGTTTAACTTAATTGACTCTCTTATGGATGATCAGGGCCTTTTGCTGCTGTCCTTAGACGCGGAGAAGGCCTTTGACCGCTTAAATTGGGAATATATGCAGGCCGTCCTCTCTAAATTTGGATTTCGAAATCAGATTATGTCATCTATTTTGGCATTGTATAGTACCCCCACGGCCCGGGTGTTCAGTAATGGTTTTCTTTCAGATCAGTTTCCCATAGCCAACGGAACGAGACAGGGATGCCCCCTCTCTCCATTGATATTTGTACTATCTATCGAGCCTCTCGCCTCCAAAATACGAGCCGACCCTGATTTCCCCGGACTTCAATCTGGTTCTTCTTTACATAAGCTAAGTCTATTTGCAGACGATATCTTACTTTTTATCTCTGACCCCTTGCGTACTTTACCCCACCTACACAACATTCTCGACAGTTTCAGTAAAGCCTCATACTACAGATTAAACACCACCAAAACAGATGCCCTACCAATTAATTTAGCGAACTCATACTCAACTTTATCTTCTAAATTTCCATATAATTGGCAGAAAGTGTCTATACGTTATCTAGGGATAAACATCCCATCAGATACTAGGAAAGTCTTTGAAGTTAACTTACCTCCCCTTCTTAGTTCACTAGTAACCCTCTCTAAATCCTGGCTTGCGTTTGACATATCTTGGATGGGACGCATGGCTGCCTTTAAAATGTCTCTCCTACCCAAACTTATGTATCTCTTCCGCACGATCCCCTACATTTTCCCCAAAAAAGAGCTTGCCACATGCAACTCAACTATGCTCAAATACATTTGGTCCTCTGGACCCCCCAAACTAGCCCGCTCTAGAATGACTCTCCCCAGAGCCAAAGGTGGAATGACCCTCCCAGACCTGACACTATACCACGATGCCTGTAAACTAGCCCAGATAAAATCTTTCTTCGAAACGCAATCAGAATCACGGTGGGTGGACCCTGAGCTATCGCATGCCTCGACTCCAATAGATGATCTGCTTAGATTACCTAAACAACTCCGCCCGGATCTCCCCTCGCTTCTCCCAACTACTAGGGCCTCCATCACAACCTGGGACTCCTTGAATACTAGACTCCCACACCCCATATCTCAACTCCCACAAATTTCATTAAGAACAATTTCCAAACTAATACCCAATTTACATCTGGCTAGATGGATCACATTAGGTATATCTAAATTAGGAGATATTTTGGAAGGCCAGTATGTTCTCCCTTTCTCTGCTCTCCAGCAGAGATTTTCTCTCCCCAAATCCGAACTATTACATTACTTTCAAATCTGCCATTGGTGGAATACTGCTCCTAATCTCATTAACACACCTGGTAACTTTGACTCACGTATCTACTCCCGCCTTAACCTACCAAACACTAAAGGAGATGTTACATTTTGGTACAAACTATTGCAAGACATCCCAAATCCTACTAAATCAAATGCACAGTCTAAGTGGGAAGCTGACCTGGGCATAGCCTTGTCAGATGCTCAATGGACCAAAATCTTTCTCTCCTCTTACACCATGTCAAAGTGTATAAACTATACCGAGATGCACATTAAACTGATACACAGATTATATTTAACCCCTGCTAGACTACACTCCTTCTGGCCCTCATGCTCCAAATTTTGCTGGAGACAATGTGGTAACATAGGTCATATATACCACATATTCTGGTCCTGTCCCCTCCTCACTGTGTTTTGGAAGGATGTATTTGACTTAGCAAATCAGGTCCTAGATACAGCAATAATACCCACCCCCTTAATAGCCCTATTCAATATCTTCCCTGACATGGTCGCGCCTAATAAACGCTATGTTCTAGGCCACATATTTATTGCGGCCCGCGCAGCCCTGGCCCAGTGCTGGAAACAACCCACCCCTCCCCCACTTTCAAAAGTGATTCAGAAAGTCAATTTTAACTACACCATGGAAACGCAATATTCTTCCGACTCCAGTTCTACGCCTTCTTTCACAGCTCGTTGGTTGCCATGGCATGTATATATCACCGTTGGAGCGGGTACATCACACGCTCCCAAGTCTCCCCAGAGTGACCCCCTTCAGTTTAGCCTTAACGAGACGCAGGACCTCCCTACAAATTCTCCATGAACCCTTATTCCCCACTCTAGGATCAACCTGTGTTTACTGCAATAGTGTTATTGGCTTAGCTACTTCGTTAAACTTGTCCGGACCAGATAGATTTAATCTACGTCACTACTTTGGTTGAAATTTTACCGGCTGTACCTGTTTAGGTTTACTAAATTTTCACTATGTTCTGTATGACGATTATTGACTATGTATGTACAGAGTCTGTGTATCCCCCCATCCCAAATCCCTCATGTATCCCCCCCTTACTTTCCCCCTTTCCCTGTATTCTGTAACCCTCCCCCAAAAAATTTAAATATTTCTCAATAAAATATTGATGTTAAAAAAAAAAAATGCAGTACAGGTAATGTAATGACAGGACCGTACTCTACAAACATTATCGTATCAAAGATATGGACTCTTAGGGGGGTATTCAATGTCAGGGTCACAGCAGTCGAGCTTGCTCGAACGCCGTGACCCAGTCCCGTTCTCGGTCAGCTCGACTGAGAACATGCAGGCGGGATTCAATGTACCGTCTGCTGGGGAGCGAAAAGGGGGCGTGGCCGTGAGTTGCGGCCGGGAAGAGGCGAGCTGCAGCCGGCAGCTCATCACTTCCCGGCTGTTCTCGACAGAACGAGCCCGACAGCTAGTGCTGTCGGGCTCGTTCTGCCAAGATACCCTGCTCAATGCTGTCTAGGAAGACAGCATTGAATAGGGCCCGGCGGGCATCTCCCCGATGGGAGGTGCTCGCCGGAGATTGAATATCCCCCTCAGTGCGGTATTCAATTGTTTTTCACCAGCATTTTTGCTTGATATCCCCGGGGGATTGTGAGCTTAATGTATGCAAATATATGTCTAAACCTGACCATAATGAGTGCGATATGCACAAATAAATAGATCAATTGAAAATCACCCTACAAACTCAGGTCACTTTAGACAGGAGATTGGGCGAGATATAACAATTGAAAACCACCCTTTGCTTTCTGTGAATTATAGTAGATAAAATGTGAGATCAAATAAACGCACAATGTGTCATCCAACTTGTTTTCCTCCTATATTGCGAAGTGTTAATATGTACAGGAAAAATAAAATGAAGCATTGCGGCTATTTTTCCATCTTCTCACAGATTAGCCAATTTCACCAATTGTTGCTTGTTTTTCCATAGTGGAGTGAATGATTCATTCCCCAAAGGAAATCAGCTAACCCAAAGCATGAAGCTATGTAAAAAAGCAAAAAAAAAACAACACAATAATACACATAGATTTTACTAAGTGACATTTTTAAATTGTTGCCACTCTTTTACCATGTCACCTATTCTCTTCTAGAAAAAGAATGCCTGGCCACATGTGTCCAAAACATGCAGCAGTCAAATGATCTGTCCCCGCTGGAGATTGTGGAGATGTTTGCAGGGCTTTCTTGTTTTTTGAAAGACTCAAGTGATGTTTCTCAGACACTGCTGGATGACTTCAGAACGTGCCAAGGTTACGTCTTCCTATCCGACCTCCTGCTGAGGTAGAACCACATAAAATATGACAATCTTTTTGTATTATTGCATACAGTTGGCAATCTGTGTAGTTTTCTCTCATCTATTCATTTTATTTTTTTGTTTTCTTTGATGTATTAAATTGTTGTCTATTGATGAGATTTATAGCGATCATTGCTCCAATGCTTAACCTGTCCATTTTCTGCATGATGGAACTGGCTTCCCCATTGTTGTCAGAATGGGTGTGGTACAGGGGTCCGACAGTCAGGATTCCGAGAGTCATTAGCCCGATGTCGGAATCCCGACTGGCCGGACTCAGACAGCATGGTGAGCGCAAATAAGACCCTTGCGGGCTCGCCACCTATTCTATTCTCCCTCTATGGGGGTCATGGACCCACACAAGGGAAAATAGCGGGTGGCCATCGGGAACCCGGCTGTCGGTGTTTTGACAACCGGGATCCCGACGTTGGGTAAATGCCTGTTGGGATCCTGACTGTCGGGACCCCGTCCGGCACCGTCAGAATTCGGTATTTGATTTTGCAGTTGTAAATACTGTATCTCTCCCCTTGTCTACCCCTGCAACCTCATTCTTTTAACATCAAGTGATGATCTGGAGTTCATACACATGGGGGATATTATTTAAATAAATGTCATGAAATATGAGGAAAAAAAA
Organism: Crinia signifera; assembly: GCF_055691185.1. NCBI lineage: Eukaryota > Metazoa > Chordata > Amphibia > Anura > Myobatrachidae > Crinia > Crinia signifera. The sequence continues at coordinate 168,705,321 of NC_139217.1, forward strand.
GCAAAAAAAATCCTTTTCACAGGTTTAGCGTTTTTGGAGAAAAGTGCCATAATTATATCCTAAAAACAAACCCTCTGAATCCACCTCCTTCTTAAAGACCTAATTGAAATATGCTACTAGCAAATAACAAGCGATAGACCAAATGGATAATTAACTAGGGATTTTTAAATGTGAGATTATAGGTGCTCAGCCTTATGATCGGCTGCTGTCCATCTGTAAAATATTTCTGTCCATGTTGTACTAACATCTGCAGTCACATCATGACTCACATGTCAGGTAGAAAAAGTCATGCTCATTTAAAATAGCTCATAATTTAGTCTAGCGTTATGTAAATGCTTTGCAGTCTTAAAATATTTTCTTTATTAGGTACAAATGTACTTTATTTGCGGTTTTATGATTCCATAATGGAAATATTTAGATGTTATTCCTGGGGTATGTGGGCTTATGGTTGGACATGGTCTACATGCATAAGGTTTTTCATACTATCCAAGTGGGCATGGAGTAAGAATATAAAGCATGGCGAGCGCTTATACGATGTCCATGTCGTCATAGACACCAAAACCCCTGAAAACTCACGTTGATCTTATTCATGCTAACACCTTCTGTAAATGTCAACCTAGTATGTTGACCATTCTTAGGTGTTGACCTTGTCCATACGCTAACCATTCCGGAGCTTTGCTAGTTATGCTTACAGCCTTTACTTTGTGCTAGAGATCTGTCATTTCTGTTTTTGTCACTCAACTCCTTCTCCTAATACCTCTTTGGGGCCAATTCAGACGTGTTTGTATTGGTCCACTTTCGGCCCCATTTTTGATGGTGGGGGGTCTGCATATGTGCGATTATGGGCATGTGCAGACCCGCTCTGCGAACACCTTTGGCGAGTTTCACGCTCACCGAGGTCTTAATACTGGAAGGGGATGGCTGGGAGCGGCTGCAGGGGAATGCCCAGTGTTTTATGGGGGTCCCCATGAAACCGCTAGGCCTTCCCCTGTGAACGCAGGCAGGTTGATGCATGCACGGCACGGGGACGTCACATGACGCCAGCACCTACCCTGTATTCAGCGATCAGCGGTGGAAATAAAAGTTCATTTAGACTTGAGTTTTATTTGTAAAGGGGAGAAAAATCATTCCATGGTCGGTGACCATGGAATGATTTCTCTCTCCTTCGGCCGCGTGTGAGATATGTTCTCATTCACCTCTCCTCATGCTAGGGCGTTTGGCGGGACGGAGTTGACCTGTTTTCTAGGCTGCGACTGTACGCAGCCTAACAAACAGGTCTGAATTTGACTCTTTGTTTTTAATAATTTTTTTATAGTACAATAATAGGATTGGGAAGTTCACTAGCAGTAGCGTCAAAGCCAGACATCATTGGAGATTTAAATGTAAAAAAATTATATAGAACAGACTTAAAGGTAAATAGATTTGCTTTGGTATTAAAATACCGGCAGCCGAGAGCCAGACAGTCACAATGCCAACAAATTGCAGTTAGCATATTAACCCTACTCCTAATCTGAGCGGCTTCTGACAATCAGTATTCTGACCGCATCTCAATTGGCATAACACTCTACTTTAAACTATACAAGGGTTGCCAACCTTTTGGCTGCCCTCTCCGGGAGAGGGCAGCCAGTTCAGTGAGGCAGGGGTGGGAAGGGGCCACTGACGGGACTGGAAATGGGCGTGATGGGGCGGGGTCACCATATGACATCATGTTAGGAGGTGTGGTCCCTCTCCTGAGGCTGCTCCCACTCTCCTTGATGCGCCTCCTTGGAGGTTAGTTTGCCTTTAATTATCTGGTGCTCATACATGATTTGGAGAACTATATTGTGTTGTTGTTTTTTTATTAACGTTTGCTTAATCTGCATGGAAAATTACTAGCTAGAAATATCTGAATCATACATAACCTATTTTATTCAGCAATTATTGGTAGCCAACGTCAAATTGCTGATGTAAATAACTCCCCACCATTACCTTAGCTGTAGATCCAAACGTTCACCAGCTTTGCTTCACTGATAAATGTCAGTGCACACGAAGAAGCTGTTCCTTTCATTTGTTCCCAATGTTCTCTTTATCTGAACACTGTGGTAGCCAGATTGCAAGAGCAATTATACCCTGACAAAAGCTGCTTATCACACAGGTTTTAAACTCTGAAACACAAGTCTGGTTAAAAATGGACAGATCTATATGAAGTTCAAAGTGCCAGAAACCAAACAGAACCTCTGCTGTGCTATTATCAGTATTACATTCTAGCTACAGATAGGCATTTCTCAGTTTTAAAGGCAGCTTTTTACGTGCCCAGAATACAAGTTGCCCTCATTTAAGCCAGACGGAAACCTCTATTGGTCTCATAGATCAAATGTGTGTTCTCCTTATGGGAATATGTTATTGAGCAAATGCCTAACCACCTGTGTAGTCCAGCAATGTTTTACATTTTACCACTGAATGTCATGTGTATTTTGTAGCCAAGCAGTTACATTTTTTTTTAGCAATTTTGTGTATTACCTTGTAAATGTCATGCTGTTTTGAGAGATTTAACCTTCGTAGTACAACCTGTATAAAGACACAGTTCTATACAGTTATTATACATTATTGGAGAAAAATCTGATGTAAAACTGTGTCCACATCTTCTCAGTCTCATAAATGCCATTGATAAAGACCAAGTTCCTCTCATTCTAATCTCATGTGCTCATTTAGAGCCAGGGCACTAAATGCAAGCAGCTGGCTCCGTTGCCAGGGAAGCTCTGCTGAATTGGTGCATACAAGCTTGTCATTACACCGGTGACCTCGCAACCCTGCAATCCTCATTAGGTCATGTTTTCTTGACCTGAATAAGTCATACATTTTTGCATTTTACATTGTATTTTTCAATATGCATCAACTTAAAACAGTGATAAGAATATCTATTAAGAGTAAAGGTGCCCATACACAGTACAATTTAACAGATGCGATGCTCTCTCCCGCGCACATCACATCGCACAGCACAAAAAGTATGTGCTACACACACTTATTGTACTAAATTGTCATTGCACCGCGTTCAAAATGTATGCAATACGATCTAGTCCAAAACGCATACAATAATTGCACCGCTTATGGGGTCCCATTACAGCTAAAGCCCCATACACACTAGCCCAGGTGTCCTCAAACAATTTTGCTCTGAGACCCCATCAGACAATAAAAATAATGACAGGACCCCAGCAAGTTGTTGCAGAAGGTCATCACAGCACATACATGGCAGCATTGGGGAGGCACAAAATGATGTGAGTGGTCTGAAATAACGGTCAACTCAGCAGATCTTTCAGACTCTTTGAATCACTGACTGAGATTAGAAAAGTCATCAACCTGATGGTCCGCAACATGGTGTTGTGACCCCATGCTGAGCAGGTCGGGGTCCACTTTGGGGTCGGGGCCCACAGTTTGAGAACCACTGCACTAGACAATATACAGGTAGAACCATCCTCATTTAGTGCCCCAGCTAGATGAGGACGGCTACATCTGTATCATTACTGATATAAATGATACCGATATAGTGTTCATGTCATTAGGTGTGTGCGCTCCCGTGGGTCGTTAATGATCTCTACAGTTGTCTGTATATGCAAGCCAATGTTGCCTACTAAATCAACGACTGTATGTTCATGCCAGGTTAACGATATTGGAACAGATGTATTAAGCCTTAACAAGAGATAAATGCAAGGGTGATAAAGAGAGATAAACGTCCAGCCAATCACCTGCTAACTGCGATGTTACAGGCTGTGTTTGAAAAAAGTCAGTAAGGTGCTGATTGGCTGGACGTTTATCTCTCCTTATCACTCTTGCATTTATCTCTTGTTGAGGCTTAATACATCTGCCCCATTGTTCTGTGTGTATGTGCTATATTGTTTGGCCGGGATCTCTACCAATATCATTAACTATATCACTCCTGGAGAGTATTGTCTAGTGGTGTATGGGGCTTAAGAATCGCCTTATTGGGCAGTTAGTCTGTACTGAAAAATATTGACATTTTTAGGGACAGACATTTCTAAAAGCACCTAGCCTAGTATGCCTGAAAACTAGGGATTGTTAGTAACTATAAGCTTGATGTTGCAGATATGGTCTAAATGTTCGGTTATGATCACAAAAAGGGAATCACTACTAGTGTATGAGGGTGGTTCATTAAGTAAGGTAACAAGACATCTCACATGTGAAGTGTTCTCTATTTTATTCTTATTTCCTGCCAGAGCAGATAGACCACCGCTTCCCGTCCCGGCCATTAGGCTGCATCTCATATCAGTCATACGGTCACAGTATCAGGTGTAAGATGGCAGAGCCTGGCGGAAACATAGTCAAACATTAAAGTTCACATTAATATAAAAGCGAAGTGCAAATTAGCAGCTGAAATTCATTGCCAACCTGTTAAGGTGTACGGTGATGGCATAATGTCAGGAAATAGGTTTGGGTTTGGTCGACATGCTTGGCTGGCTGGATCGCTGCTCATCTTCAATGTTGGGATTGCTGTTATCAAAGGCAGTGCACCAAACCCAAACCTATTTCTGTAACATTATTATTACTGTATACAGTACATTGACAAGTAGGTGCTGAAGATCAGCTGCTGATGTGCCCTTTGGAAACAGAAATCTGATCACACTGTGCACCTCAATGTTTGTCCATATTTCCGCCATTTTACAACTGATGTTGAGGCTGCGTGACTGACATGAGTCGCAGCCTAATGGCTGTAAGAGGAAGTGCTGGTGTACCCACTATTGCAGGAAATTAGATTGATTATTCTCATAATTACTACAAGTTATAATGATATTAAAAGGCACAAATTAGCTAAGTGACTGTATTAATTGTTTATAGATCTATCTGAATAATTACAGTACATATGTTATTAGATTTTAAGCTGTAAACCAGTGTATTCAGAGATATGCTGTTAACAAGCTACATCTTTTCAGTTGAAGAGGCTGGCTGATCTGATCAGAATAGGCATTCTACAGCAAACTCCCACCCAGGTGCAAGACTCTAGTAACCAGGCTACTACTTGTCCTAGGGTAGCGCTGTCATTGGGCAAACAGGAAATTACTTTGAAATAAGGTCTTGTGCAAATCTATTCATTATCCTTGCTGATATATGAACATTTAATCTGTGCTGAAAGTTAGTGCAGGGCAACTGATTTTAGTTGTGCAGAATAAGGACAAAAGTTATTTTATGCCTTTGTTATTTTCCACCAGTTGCATAAATCTCTTTTTTTTCTCTTTGGATGAGTAAATAAATACTGTAGTAGTTTAGGTCACCTAGGTGGAATAGTGGAAAAAATATTTCTGCTTTGGAAAAAAGACCAAATGAAGGATGAATATGACCATGCACATGCAATCCCACCCTTGGTAATTTTCCACCAGTAGTAACTTATATCTAGCTAACTGTAGTTTTTATAGAATTACATATTGATATGTGATGTGACATTCTGTACTGTAAGTGGCTTCGCATTTGCGCTTTACCTGGGTCTTTCGAAACTTTCAAAAACTAAACATGCCTGGCTTTGTAGAGAAGACAAAAGGTGGCCAGTACATTTAACAGTCAATATTGTCTCCTTTAGTTGGAGCGGTAGGTTATGGGTACTGTTTAATAACCAAGCAATCTTCCCAATTCTGGCACACTATGAAAGAAAAAAAATATATTCCTACAGGTGCAATACTTGGTAAAATGTCCAAAAATTAATTAAAAAGCCCCTCAATTAAAATTTGCATGAGTATGCTTCACATGTGTCCGTGTCCTCTTATTGAGTAGACGGCATAATGATCAAGTCAAAAAATGAGTACTACTGTCCTCTCCTAGTACATCTGGTCAGGGAGTGCCAGGGTAATACTTTAACAATATACATGTATGTGTGTATATATGTGTATATATATATATATATATATATATATATATATATATATGCACCAGGACTACTTGCTTTTGTGACCCTACTAGTGCTTTCACTGTCCTAAGTGAAAGACGTGCCCATGTCCTTTGTATAGATACATTCTAGTGCCCCTGTTTCGTATAAAGGAACTAACAATGTCCCCAGCAGTAAGTAAATAATGATTTCCAGGTAGTACGTGTTGAAATATTTTGAATGTACTGTAGTTTATCTGTTTTGTCATGCCACCTGTTTTTTGCTGCAGAGTATTTCCACTCCTTAATTAATAATAATAGTAATAATAATAATGATGAACAGGCTGCAGCCATTGTGGTCTCATGAATGATCTATATTCCCATTGTCCGTATAGAAGAAGCATAGTCCAGCTAGTGACAATATATAAATGAGTGAAATTGAGGGTCACAAGTAGGACAGCTAATTATTTTAAACTAGCTGTAGTCCCCACATGGTATGCAAGCCAATCTCGTACATTTCTTTTACAAGGCAAAAGCACGCCTTGCAAATTTATTAAAAATAAGTCTAAGATCACACACACACACACACACACACACACACACACACACACACACACACACACACACACACACACACACACACACACACACACACACACACACACTATGTCTGACTTCTTATATACAGTATTTTATACATTGTGACCCTTATTTCACATAAATGCAAAGCTTTTTTTAGAAGATAAATCTAAATATCTTTAGTGCAGACATTTAAGCATGTTTTGTGTGACTTAAAAGTACGACTGTCAAACTGTACGTGTTTTCCCAAGGCTCCATATGTCTTTCACGGCTGAGAATTAATATTATAGTCTATCTTTTAGGTGTAATTAGATGTATACAGCAGGAAAATGTAATCTTGTTTCTCCTGTAGGCTAGATCAAGCTAAAGAGAACGAATCCAAAGATGCACTGAAGGACTTGGTTAACCTAATTACTTCTTTAACAACATATGGTGTAAATGAACTAAAACCAGCTGGTCTAACTACAGGGGCACCTTTCTTGTTGCCAGGCTTTGCCGTCCCGCAGCCTGCTGGAAAAGGTAAGTAACTCCCCATTTGTGCTGAATTTACATTATTTCTACATTACAACAGCCTTGCATTGTGTATGGCTGTGAAATGACTACAATAGTAGTGTGTGTGCGGCACAATACTAAATGTTTCTGAAAAAAAGTGAAAGCTGTTGTGAATAATTTCTATAGAACTCACCCTGACACATCTCTTCCTCTGGTCTGTCTATAACTTGACAATGACTTGATACTAATACATCCTTATATCTTTTTCCAGTATACTCGGTGATAAATTGTAATGAAATAGTATAGTTGAAGTATACTGAGGAATGTCAAGGCAGATCTATGCTTTTTTGTTTTCTTTGTCTGAAGCGAATATATTTGTTGTTTGGCTCGGGTTTATGTAAAAGCAACTTTCTCAGTTACAGAAATAGGTGTAAAGGCTGTGTCGTACCGCTTATGGGAAAGCTTTTACATGTTTTTATATAATTTTATGTATAATCTCAAAAGCTTTTTGTGTTCTCAGCTGAAATAGTTACAGTGTTTATACTTTAAGTATGTCCTTAAAGCTTTTTCTCTACTGAGATACGGGTTGCTAGGTAGTTGCTACTCTGTTTAAGTGTGTCGTGCTTGACCAACACATTTTGAAATTTGCTGTGCAGTAATGGACTGGGTGATAGGGCACGCAGCTGAAATGACTGCGTTCATAGCTTTTTGGACTGTACCAGATGCCTTTAGGATATGTGTCTTAAAGATGTTACAAGAGCTTCAGCAGTGTGTAAAAGGATGGAGGTAACAGGGCTGCAGTAGGCTGTCAGGTGAATAATTGTCCTTGATGTTTCACTTAGTGCTATAATGGTTTGAAATATCCAGTGCAGTCTCATTTATTACATAAAGAGTGGTTTTTTAATTTTTATTCTTGACATGGGTTTTAAATTTGTGCTCACTTTAAGACATTTTTATTTTTTATTTATTAAAGTACATAAAAAGTTAAAATAATAAAGTACCAGCCAATTAGCTTCTGCCTTACATTTTATACAGGCTGTTTTTGAAAAAAAATGACAGGAGCTGATTGGTTGGTTCTTTACTAAAATTGGTTATGGCTATTAGTTAATCAGCCACATTGTATTAAAGCTTGTTCACTGTAACATTTAAATATCATCTTTCAGTCCAATCAAAGGAAGCATGGTATACATTTTATTTGACATTAGGATGGTCATCCGCTAATCTATGATGATGATCTTTTGAGGTGGTTACATAGGAATTAGGTTGGCCTGTGATTTTACGTTTTATTATTATTATTAGTATTGTTACTCATTTTATTATTTATTTGTAGGTTTGAGTGTGAGAAACATCCAAGCCTTTGCGGTCCTACAGAATGCATTTCTAAAAGCAAAGACCTGCTACCTTGCACAGATTATCCTGGATGCCATCACCAATATTTACATGTCGGACAATGCCAATTACTTTATTCTGGAGTCTCAGCACACACTATCCCAGTTTGCAGAAAAGATTACCAAGTTGCCTGATGTGCAAGTGAAATACTTTGAGATGCTTGAGTTTGTGGTTTTCAGCTTGAACTATATACCATGCAAAGAACTAATCAGTGTCAGCATCCTTTTAAAGTCAAACGCCTCGTTTTCCTGTAGCATCATTGCCACTAAGACTCTACTAAAATTCATACGCCACCATCACATTTTTAAAGATGTTTTTAAAGAAGTGGGACTCTTAGAGGTTATGGTCAACCTTTTGCACAAGTATGCTGCTGTACTGAAAGACCCTGCCCAAGCATATATTGAACAAGGTAGGCGTTTCATGCTTTGCTTCCCTATTTTTTTTTTCCCAGTGAGACTAAAGTTAAGCATTTGTTATTCCTAGAAATACATTTAACCCTTTGAGTGCCTACATCTCTGTGAGAGATGTGCAAAATATCCACTAAAAATGCCAGCATCACTCACATTTGTTATACAAATTCAAATAAAAAAATTGTGTTAATTTTTATATTTCCTATATAAGGTAAACATTACGGGTCATCATGATGAATAAAAATGTTTGCCAATTTTTACACCTATTTTGACGAATTCACTTGGCACTTAAAGGGTTAATCCACCCTTTATGTTAAATGTTATTCTTTGCAAATGTGGGAAAGCCTTTTTAATACAATAATTTCATGTCATGTTCTGTTATGTCGCTGTGATGTGAGCAGGGCCTGCATTCACATTAGGCAGCTGCTTAGAGTGCTGGGAATTAATGGGGCACCCCGATTTAGGCTGCCTGGTATAAAAATGAGGGATGCCTCTGACATTCTTATCATGCTCCCTGCTGGTGACGGACGCATAATTTCTAACCTTCAGCTGCCTGTGCACTGTCCCTTATTTATACATGGGCTGCAGCAACTGGCTCCTTTGGCAATCAGTGTCATCAGCCCGGTGTATCATGCACACCTGCCCCCTTTTCACCCCTTCCACCTCTCACAGCCAATTTTGCAAGATCCACCTCTGTACAAGAAGAACAATAAGTAGCTGAATAATCAGCAGGAGCCTTGCATGCAAGGGAACTTAGGGTTAGATGTATGAAATGTTGGCTGTTACCGTTATTTACATGGACCCAATTCACATGTGGATCGCGGTGAAGCGGGTACTAATAACGGTCACATGTATGATGAATGTTTTTTGAAGTGAGTGGTAAAACTTCTGCATGGTTGTCAACATTCTCCCACTATCGAGAGTGGATGGCTGAAGAGTAGCTGGGTTGGGGAGTGGTTAATGGGTGCTACTTTTGAGCTCTGGGTTGAATGACGTAATGGGTGCTGGATGAGGGAGGTCAACCGGTATTAAAAGAGTTAACAAATGTGTCAATGGGCGCTGTGTGGGTGAAATGATTAATGGATTTTTAGTGGGTGAACTAATGAGCCATGGGATTTACCTCTGGGTTTTAGCTCCTGGGTCAACTTGTCCAGACCCATTCAGAATTTAACAACAATCCAGGGATTGAATGGTTGCCTTGACCTCAAAGAGCTTTCCATCTGATAACCATCAGTGCTTTCTTTGTATGAATACGTACATAAATGTACAAGGCTTTCAGTCATCGGATGGGCATTGGAAATCTGATGTCTGGCAACCATCGAAATTCCTCAATTTGATGGAAAAAGTATTTATCATCGGAACAGGAACATCGTTTGCCTTGTGCATGCAACCCACATGCTCCCATCTTAAGCCCTTTCTGCCCTGAGTGTCTGACAAAGGGCCTGCGGGTCTGCTGATTCTGGCAGCAAGCTGACCATCCGAGTCCAGGCCTGGTGCATTAGTACTGTACGTAACCCTCATGCTTCAGACCCTGCTTAATACATTAGGTAACAAAATATTATCAGTAACAGCTGCAGTTCCTATATGTCCATGGTCTCAAGTAGACACCTGGCATCCAATATCCGCAGGCAGCTTGTGTGCACAGGCGCTAGGCCAATTCTAGCTCTGGGCACTTGGTGCAGAGAGGCACTATGCCAATTCTCGTATTGGTTAATATGTTTTGAAAGTAATTTACCATAATTAAAAATAACTAATGGTATTTCTTCATTTATAAATGCAGCATTGATTACAAAATTAATATTTGCACAAATAGCTAATTATTAAACTTGTTATTGTATATCTGCAGATATATCGACCATCTGCTGTGCTGCACTACTGACATGATAGGTCTACCGTGAATGATGTTCTTCACAGACATATCATTTGTACAGACCCAGTGGCCTGTTGGCGATATGTCGGTCACTGTGTACCTAGGAATACAACAAAAAAAGATTTCTTGTGTTAAACATTTTAGGCTGGTGTTCTACAATATATTTTTTTAGACCATTTTTATTATTCATATTCCATATGCTACTTAGTTCACGATTTTACTAGACCACATTTATTAACTTTCAGAAGTTTATTTTTATTTTCTTACAGGTTGCACAACAGTAATGCAGTCAACCGAGGACCAAAGGCAGTTGGCATTGGTGGTGATGGAAACACTAACAGTTTTGCTACAGGGATCAAATACCAATGCCGGTAATTGTTCAACAATACTTTTACATTGCATCAGTCGCATATTTTATTGAACTTTGTAATATATGTTTTCTGTTATCCTGCTTTAATTATTTCTTAGAATACTGTTTATTAATATTTATTAAAGGACCCTCCTCTGCTGTCTGGATGTGGTGATTACAGAAGTTGAGGCGATAAAGGATTCCCCAGAAACCCGTTATATGATTAAAATGTAGTTTTTAGCTGACTGCTCGCTGTCACAGCTCACGCGGTCAGTATTCAACTGACTCCCTGCACATGTCGTTTCCACCTCGCTGGGTTTTTATAGTGTCATGGAAACGGCGTGTACGGCCGCTAAAACAGCGTGGCTAAATGCAGTGGTTCCCTGCTTTTTGGGGGAATCCTCGCTGTCAGAGGACAGCGAGGATTCCCCTGGAACATTGAATACGGTGAGCGGCCGGCGTGGGGGTTAAACGGCAAAGGTGGCTTGTTTTCGACTATCCTCGACTTTTAACCCCCTCGCCGGCCGCATTGAATACGGGCTACTAAATAATTAACTTTAGAGTGACATGAAGTCAACCTTCAAGAATTAACCTGTGGGCTGGTTGAATGGTAAACACTGTATTTTTCAAGGTTCTTAACCATATTCTTCTCTCCCCATTATAAAGAGTCATCTGGCTCCCATTGCACCTTGTTCTCATCTTTCCCTGAAGCAGCAGTTAAGATTTTTCTATTGAAGTCCTTCTAATTAACAAGTACCATAATTACTATTGCAAGAGCCGCTATTTTTCCCTTGACCGATATTTTTCCCTTTGTTACTACTTCCACTCTAGACAGACACCTTAAGGGAGCAATTCAGTTGTTTGTTCTGGTGATGTTGCCAAATGAACGCCCAAAGTAGCAATTCAGGCATTGCTCCAGACAGGCACCCTTTAACACGTCTCTGCTCACAGCCTCCGGTGGTGGCGAGCAGAAATGTGCAAAAAGTTTCCTGTTTGGCACCCAAACAGGGATGTGGTCATTAGGTCGACAGTCAAAAGGTTGACCACTATTAATCGATAGTCAAAATTTCGACATGGCCAAAAGGTAGACACGAGCAACAGGTTGGCATGGAAAAAGTTTGACATGAGGTTTTCATTAATTTTTTTTTTTTTTTTTAAGCAGACTCGTGCATACTTTACCATTTCAGTGGTTAGAGAGGGAGAATAAAATAGTGTGCCAAGCTCAGCTATGCACCTTGCCCGAAACTCGAGCTATGTGAGGGGATGAGGCATAATTATAGTGTCCATGTCGACATAGGCACAATCCTTTTTTTTTTTTTTTTTAAATGGTGTGTTGACCCTTTGACTGTCAACCTAGACACTGTGGACCGAACGATCAATACCTCCATATGGCACTTTCGGCATTGTGCCCATTATTTGAATTATATATATATATATAGCATGAATGCACTGCTCTACCCAGTGCTGCATGACAAGCATAAAAAAAACCCACAAAAAAAACATTTGCATATCTCCCGGTCTAATTTGACAGTCGCCATAATGTTTTACAGTATATATTTTTGGCATAATTTGAACATGATTTATCATGTTTCTAGGCTAAGACAAACATTTGCCATATCATTGGATAGCCGTTATTTTCCATAGTCTAGCATGCTAATTTAAACCTTTTTTCTCATGGTACGGTATGTTACCTCTGGGAAAAAACTCTTTGGGCCTTATTCTGGTCGATGCGTAATTTTCCGAATTCTTTCGGATGGCGTTTTTTAGCCGTCTGCGCATGCGTGGGCTATGCGCATGTGCCACGCACGGTCTCCATACTCGTTCTCACTAATACCGTACAGAAAAGTGCACCGCATTCATTCTGGAAATATGGGCGTAATATGGGCGTCATTCGGAAGTACACAGGGGCGTAGTTTCAAAGTGGGCTAAACTGGGCGTAAACATGGGCGTACACGAGGGCGTGCACTAATTCTGGTAGGCGTGCATTCGGACTGAACACCGACTGCAAACGAACCAAAAGGCAGAAAATATGCGGTCTCCATAAGCAAGTATTGCTTTGCGGACACCACTCGGTCATGCGCTAGGCATTCGGAACGCCCAATTAGTACGCCCGCACTTGAACCAATGTCAGCTGAACACAATACAATCCACTCCTCTACTCATTACTCATTAATTACACTCTTGTCATTGCTTCAATTGGAACCATTGCAGCTTAAATGGACCATTACAAAACACACAAATCTATGCTGAAAGCACGGCAGCATTTTTTACACACATTTACACTGCAAGCAATGGACAGAACTTGCTATCACTAATATAAATATCCATGTCACTTTTACATTCACCAATAACAGCACACATTTGGGGATCAAATGAAAAATTTATTACAGTTAGGGAAAACATAAAATTTTAAGAGCATGTTATTTGGCACATGCCAGTTCAGATAATAGTCGTGAGTTTTGCGTTAATACACCGCATCGGTGCGTACGGGCAGGTTCCCGTCCGTTCTGACGCTGTAAGACCGTGCAGACGCTGTAAGACCGTGCAGAATATGTGTGTGTACACCGCACACGCAAGGTTTGGATGTCGCCGTAAACACGCCCTCTTCTTAAAGTGTGAGTCCGTCCGAATGCGGAGGACCGGTGGGCGTTTCTTCGTACGATGTCCGCACAGCGTGGCGTGCGGTCCGCTCCGAAATAATTAGGAAATTTACGCACCAACCAGAATAACCTCCTTTGTATTAAACAGCTGTGCAATAGGATTTTATGCAATGTGGTTCTGTTTAGGAGTATCATGTATGTTTGATTTAATCTAGCCCCTGTCTCTTGCTGTTTTCGTAGGGACTGGGTTTAAAACTAACACAGCACTACATTTGAATAATGATGGACTATGCGTGCATGGTTTGCATTCAGTTGGATAAAATGTTTACCTGAAATTAAAATGATTACTGTATATGTAGTTACAATGAAAAGGAAATGTGTTACATACTGTATGAGGACATCCTTCATTTCATTGTTCTTTGTAAATCATGTACTTGGGTGACTGTGCACTTGCCTATTTTTTATAGTTTTGTATTTAAGGCAACAAATTGATGTGTAATAGGTAACCGTATGTGTATTACTCCTTCGGCTTAAACTGAAGTCATAGGTAAGTGGCCATATCGTTGGTGCCACAAGAACATTGATCCATAGCTCCAGGCATTTATCCCTGAATCTATGGGTTAAAACGCATTGGTTGTAAATTTGAAGAAAATGGCTTATGATTGAATATCTCTGGGCAGAGCCGGATTTACAGCTAGTCAACCTAGGCGCCAGCCTTGGGCCCAGCAATCTGGCTTTGATTGTGGAGGTCCTGAGCTTCTGCAGTGCCAGTGATTGCATGGTCTGGTAGCGAAGTCGTCCTCAATGGATTGCTGGGCTGGAGAGACGCTGCCTGCTCTCTGCCCAGAAGCGGAAGTGTCAGCAGAGAGCACCCCCCTCCTGGCCATGGTAGGACTCGCCGCAGTACAGACTCACCTCTGCTCCCCGTTGTCTGCTGGGTTAGCAGCACACAGGGCTGTGGCCCTTGGCTCCCCTACTGATCCCTGCCTGTAACAGCGCAATAGATAAAAAAAGGAGCCTCTCAGCAGATAAAAAAACAAATAAGCGGTGCATGGCAAACTGCCACTTTGAATGTATACCATACTAACATCAGGTGGGTTCATGGTCCCCTGAGTCTATATAACAACAGTTGGTTTTAATGTGTACTTCATTTTAGTTATTTTTGAATATTTGCAGATGCCGAATTGATGTTATATGCAATATTATTACATTTTATTCAATTAATTTAATTTCTATTGATTATAAGATTTTTGATGTTACTGTAAGCACCTTATTCTGTATCATGCCTAGGGCCCCATCAGGTCTAAGGACCTTATTCTGGTCCACACGCAAAGCTGCGAATTTCACAGTTTTGCGCGTGGTTTAAATGCCGCCTGCGCAAATGGCCGCACCCCTCACACGCTGAGTTTCTCCGCATGTGTGCAAATGGATGTTTAGCATAAACATCCATTCGCAGCTTGCATGAGGGGAGGAAATCATTCGACGATCACCGACAATCGAATGATTTCTACAATGCTTGCAGATGTAAGACACCTCTTTAAGACATCTCTGGTCGCTGATGAAAAGGAAAAAACTGAGCAGTATTGCACCACTTTACATTTCTGATTCTTGTGATTAGACTGAATACATACGAAATCCCGGTGTTCAAAATCCCGACCGCCGAAATCCCGAAAAGGGGGAGATGTGGATCGCCCCCCCTTGCGGGCATTGCTGCGCTCGCCACGCAGTGGGACCGGTGCCTCACTACACTCGGCACGCTAATTTATTCTCCCTCTATGGGTGTCGTGGACACCCACGGAGGGAGAACGTGTCGGGATTTCGGCGGTCGGGATTCTGGCGTTGGGATTTTGAACGCCGGGATTTCAACTGCATCCCGATTAGAGAGTGTGCGACTCATTTCCTCTGTACGGGTTTATCCAACTACCCGTAATATTCTGTAACTTCATATTTCCTCTGTTAATTTCAGCTCATTCAGGTTTGTAAGTAAAGCAAAAAAGAAAGTAACTGGGTAAAACAATGTTGCACTGCAGGTGGGGCAGATGTAACATGTGCAGAGAGAGTTAAGGCCCATAAACACTGGGCGACTTTGAGCTGAAATCTGATCAAAACAGCAAAGCTGCCCTGTGTGTATGCCCAAGCGATGAGCGCTGCTGTGTGCTCCCGCATCATCGCCAGGAAAGCCGCTCATCTGTTGGTATTAACAGCAGATGAGCGGCTTTGAGGACGGCTTTGCATAGCTCTGCGCTATGCAAAGCCACCAACCCCCCCCCCCCCCCTCCCCCCACAGCTGTCAGTGCCGGGCAGGGGGAAAGCCGCTCAATGTGTATGCACGGATCGGCTTTCCCCACAGCGATGAACGCATAGGGCGGTATTCAATGTGAATACCGGTGAGGTGCAGCAAATCCTGTTTAGGATTCGCTGCACATTCGCCACGTTCCGGAGCCTCGCCGGGTCCGGTATTCAACGAGTCAGGGGCTGGCTGCCCCTGACCGGCGAATATGAGCTCCTGCGGCGAACGCCGCAGGGATCCTGAGGACGGTGGCCGGCAGGGAGATGGAAGTCTCTCTGCCTGCCCCAGAGCGTATGTGGGGGGGAGGTGGGCTCCCCGGGTGCCAGGCAGCACAGGCTGCCCCCCCGGGGGTGCCAGCAGGGGACCGGGTATATTCACTACACCCAATCGTGCATATGTAATGATCGGGTGCAGTGAATATATGAATATCTAATGAGCGGCTCGGCTCCGGCGCCCCCTGCTGGCTGCTGTGTAAAAAAAATAAAATAAAAATAATATTTTTTTTTAATTAAATATATATTCATGTGCTTACAGCACATGAATAAAAATAGCATGCCCCTCCTCAGAATAAAATTCCTGATTTTTTTGACACCAAATGTAAAAAACAAAACACTTTATTTTAAAAGTTCACATTCCACTTTCCATAAAAAGATAGCGATTGCTACTCGGTGAATCATGGCGAAAAAAACCTTCAAATGTATTCGCCATCTGGTCATTGAATAGGGTGATTCACCGTTTTACTCAAAAATTCGCCAAACAGCACAAATTCGCCATAAAAACATGGTGAATCAGGCTCATTGAATACCGCCCATAGTCGCCCAGTGTGTATGGACCTTTAGATTTGGAAACGGTGTGTTCAAACTGAAATCTAAATTGCAGTGTAAAAATAAAGCTGTCCACTACACAGAAAAAAACTAACACACCCAAACCTAAATCTCTCTGCCCACTTTTACATCTGCCCCACCTGCAGTTCAACATGGTTTGCCAAGTTGCTTGCTTTCTACTATACTTACAGAAAGCCCATTGTGCCATGTGCTCACCGTGCTTGATCCATAGAGCAAACATTAAGTGGAGTATAGTAAATGTGAGTTGCGTCTCCAGTGGATGTGGTGCAAACTGGCTTCAGTTCAAATCCTCTCCTTTATTTGCTATGAGGGTATAGGTTATATTAAGTGAGTGGCTGTCCAACATTGGACAACACCTTTTTAATAAGGTTATAGTTCATTCTATGTTTATTTTGTTTTGTGTTATTATAACATTCCATTTGGGACAGGCGGTAAATGTGTGGGAGGCCATCATCCCATCGCAGAAATAGAGCCTCCTGTAATTTGGCCAGATGGCTCTAAGACCAAATCCAGTCCATCTGCATTCATGCAGAAGTTCTAAGGAGCCACTTTATGGTCTGAACCAGTGTCTCTAATAAGCAATCTGGCCATTTCTTTGAGTCCATGATACACCTCTTGGCTAATATTCGTGAGACTTTAGTTCTTAGTTAAATGATAAGCATCTGAGAAGTGTGGTTTCAGTGTTAGAGGCCTTTCTTTTATTCTTGTTCCATGTAAGTATAAGCAGGTACTGCCTTGTGTTTATCTCCACTTGGAATACAAACCTAGCTGAATAAAACTGTCTGCTTTTTTGTTTTTGTCACCACACAGGTGTCTTCAGAGAGTTTGGAGGTGCAAGATGTGTGCACAACATTGTCAAATACCCTCAGTGTAGAGAGCATGCTCTCATGGTGATCCAGCAACTGATGTTGTCTCCCAGTGGAGATGATGACATGGGGACCCTTTTAGGACTGATGCACTCTGCACCATCTACGGAGCTGCAGCTTAAGACCGACATTCTGCGGGTGAGCTGCTACCTCCTAGTGTATCTAATCTGCAGTTGCTGCTACAGTATCAGGTTGTTTTGAATTTAGAAAAATGTAATTTTTAGTTAACAGCTTACAGATGGTGAGATTCGCAAAACCTCTCACCTCCCTCCCATCTAGCTCAGTCATATGATAACCTGCAATCACACTTTTCTCAGATTTCCATATTTCTGTGCTGTTCATCTGAATGGAATTGGTCCTTAATTATAGGTTCTACTTATTAATCTTATTATCTGTCATAAAATGACTGCATTTGGGTTGATTGCAGAGCCATTAGCATAGTACATAACACAGCAGGTTCCGAGAGCACAGTGCCTTGTGTATGTGTGCATATATGTTCACAAATTATGTATATAATCACTGAACAAAATTGTTCTCCCTTCATTTGTGCTTAATTATAGTTCCCTTCTTTAGAAAATAAAAAATAAAACGGGGTGCTTTAGAACAGACGGTATAGTATTTGTGGCACCGGTCAAAACACATTTAAGTTCTAAGTGATCGGTGTTCTAAGCACCAGCCAGTCAGCTCCTAACCCCCATGTTACAGGCTGTATTTGAAAAATGGCATTGAGGAGCTGAATGGTTGGTACTGTATCTCCATCCACTTTAACTCTCTCAAAGGCCAAGTACATAGACCCCTAAATACGCTATACCAGGAATGTCCGAACTACAGCTCTCCAGCTGTTGTGAAACTAGAAGTCCCATCATGGCATGCCACAGTTTTGCAATTAGGAAATGCTAAAACTATGGCAAGCCGTGATGGTACTTGTAGTTTCACAACAGCTGGAGGGCTATAGTTTGGACATGCCTGCTCTATACTGTACTCTGCACAGTAAATACATGTTTATAAGTGTTGAGTATTTCATTAATAGAAACTCAGAAATAATGGAGTATTATCAGTCATAGATGATAAAAATATGTAATGAGATTTCACTTCTGTCAAATTGGTAAATGATGCACAAATATTTGTACTTTTTTTGGTCTTGTGGGGAAAAATAGATCTGAAATAACGGTTGTTGTATTATGGTTTATAGGCACTTTTAATAGTTCTAAGAGAAAGCCACCGGACTAGGACGGTTTTTCGAAAAGTTGGAGGCTTTGTATATATCACATCTCTGTTGGTTGCGATGGAGAGGTCCTTGAGCTGTCCACCAAGAAATGGTGGGGAAAAGGTGAACCAGAACCAAGTCTTTGAACTTCTTTACACTGTTTTCTGCACTTTGACGGCGGCCATGCGCTATGAGCCTGCAAACTCCCACTTCTTCAGAACTGAGATCCAGTATGAAAAACTGTCTGACGCCATTAGGCTGCTTGGTTGCTTCTCGGAATCCCGGAAAATCAAACCATCAAACGTCTTCCCTTCCAATAATCAACCATTTCAGAGACTTCTAGAAGAGGATCTGGTGCAGTTGGACTCTGTGTGCCCTGTGCTGAGGCACTGCAGCAAACTTTTTGTGTATCTGTATAAAGTAGCTACAGACTCCTTTGACAGGTATGTGTAACCTTTTCAAATATCCGTACTAGAGTAGAATTTTCCATTTGTTATGAATATGATCATTTATCTACACAAGCATAAGTAGAACATCTCACCAGGGATGCAATCTCTGAATCCCACATTGATTTTGGTTAGTCTAAATTTATTTTACATTTCGATAAAGCATCGTCATATATATATTAAACATCCAACACACCTGTATTGCAATACTGAATAATTTAGCTTTTAATGTTTCTTTTATATTAGTGCCATTGCTAATGAAAAAAAAATTAATGCATTCACTCTTACTGTAGTGTCACTATCCATTCCTTCGGAGTCCTTTTTTTTCTCTGTTAAAAATAATCTTTAAAAAAAAGATAATGTTTCCCATATGTAGATAAAACCTAGTTATAGGAATTTTCATGTCTAAAGAGTCAGTTATGAACGTGCAAATGCGGTTCTGTCATGTCACACACATACTTTTGGCAAATGCACCCTCCACTGTTGCAGGTAGCTGCATGGCTTTGCAAGTAGACCATGTTGATTTTCAGCAAGCGATATTCTTTCACTGACACAAGTGTGGAGTAATCAAAGTTAGGGGGTATTCAATTAGTTCAGTTATTTTGCTCATGTATTTTAACTTTCTGGGGGGGAGTGGGCGAAAAGGCATGGTTGAGAAATGTTTCACAAACTGGCGAAAACAAATGCAATTTGCCTGGAAAGTGCCATAACTACGTGGATCGGTGGCTAATTTACCGATCCATGTATTTTTCGCTGCTGCACAATTTCTCGCTTAGGCAAAGAAATGACATCCATTTGAATATGGAGAATCTCCATTCGCCCTAAAAAAAGAAGTGCTGAATTATCGCCTATACAAAAAATCTGCACTAATTGAATACCCCATTTAAAAAGGAAATTAGATTATTTGCTGGACTATGCACAGTCTTTTTCACTCTTGATGTCTTTCCATATTGTACCTTTTCTAGTGGATACATTCAAAAATCTACAAAATGAGTTGCAGATTAGGTCCCCAGAACAGTTACAATGGCCAGGATATTTTTTGTTCTTAAAATGCCCAAGAACTGCCAGTATAGTTGAATTCTTGTTGGTTGTGAAATTAGTTTTTGTTTTTACAGGCTAGAAAATTCTATTCTCAAATTCGATGGGTTGCATTTTTATTCTAGCAGTTTTTAATCTAAAAATGAGTAGTAATAATAACCACCAATCCACAGGGGGGAAAACAATTATGCTGCTTTCATCGCCAAACCTGCTTAGACCCGGTATTTAAAACGTTTCTTAAAATGGGGCAAAGCAAGTTAAACCCCTTTCACATCACATGTTGTAAACGGTATATTACCATTTAATCACTATTTTTGTACCTTTCACGTTGAACCGTTTCACCCATAAAAAACAGTTGTGGTGAAATAGTTTATAGAAATAGTTTGGTGCACACCCCCACCCCCACCCCCTGCTGGCTGACAGATAGCAGTGAGCAGTGAGTCCTGCCCCCTGCATATCTAATGAGCGGGTCCCACTCCGTGCATATTTAATGAGCGGGACGCAGCTCTGTGCATATTTAATGAGCGGGTCCCCGCCCCTGCTTATCTAATCAGTGGGTCCTGCTCCGCGCATATTTAATGAGCGGGTCCCTGCCCCCTGCATACATAATGAGCGCGTCCCGCTCATTACACAAGCAGGGGGCGGGGACCCGCTCATTAAATATGCACTGCGCTGGGTCTCGCTCATTAGATATGCATGTAGCGGGACCAGCTCAGTGTTCAAAGCTGACTGGGTACTAAATAACGGTTCTGAGCCATTTACACTGTATAGTAAATGGCTCAGAACTGGGCAGAATCCTTCTTTTAAACCATTTTGAAATACTGGTTTTCTAGAACCGGTAAATTCAATCTGGAGCTTTCACAATGCAGCTATAACCGTTTCAAAACTTGTTAAAAACGTCAATATACCATGTTATAGCTGCGGTGTGAAAGGGGTATTAGTGACTCCTTTAAGTATTTGGTAAAATGTGTTGTATTCAATGAATTTTATTTATCAGTGTTTGAGCATTTGTTAACAGAAGTGGATCCTTCAACATACACGAAAAGATCTTATAATCCGCTTGCCCAGTTTTTGGAGACTCCATTTTAGAATGAATGGGTTTATATTACAGTCTTTGCTGGTGGCTGTTACAAAGAGCAGGGCCTGTACTTCATATAGTATTCAATATCATGAGTAAAGCTGACTAGGCTCGTGGCTAGTGTTATGTTAGGATCTTCAGTCTCATGGATAGCATTATGACATGACGTCTAATTTAATGTCTAGTGTTATGGCAGAACCCCCAAATGGCTAGAGTGAAGGCAGAACAACTTTATGGTTATATACAGTATGGCAGGACCTCCAATCTGATGACTAGCGCAGAGATATGCAACCCAAGTATGTTTTTAGTGGAATCTTGGAGCTAGTCCCTCTTCGGTGCTGCTCTTCCCAAACTAATCCACCCCTTTACATAACAGAGGATACTTTTTACCAAATAATCAAAATATGTCCCACATACTCTGTGAATCAGGGACTATTGTGAGTAAAGCCTGCAATAGTGGGTAGCAATAACAAATAAATACTTTTAATTTGTTTCCTTTATAAAAAAAAATAGTCCTTACTAATTTAATGTCCAGAATGTTTTTTTATTCGCCCTAGTGTGTGTTATATGTACTTTATTAATATAGTTCTAGTGAAAAACTTTTTAAAATAATGTGCCATTTTCTTTATACAACGTAAGTAACAGTTCCCTATTCATAATAGTGCTTTCGCTTTGCTTGTTGCTTGTACTACTCTTCTGGGGCATTTACACTTAGGAGTAGTGGTGGCAGTTGTATAAAAAGGTTAATAGTTTTCTTAAGGATTCAATCCACTCTAAGCAAAAAATATTTTTCCATTAAAAACTGTCATATTCCATTATAATTTGGGAAGCCAAGAGAAACTGGCATAAATGGTGAGATGTCTGCGGTGTCACACTGCTGGGCATGTTCTTTTTCATTTGTCACATCTTATCGAGGTGCTGCAAATGTTTAGCATTTCGGGGACGTCAAAAAAGGCAATTATTTTCTGTATTATGTAACCGGTCTCTGATCTTGTCAGTGTAGGAATACACAGGTGGATAGGGTTTCAGATTAATCATCTTATTTTATGCAGTTAGTAACAGTTAAGAGAGAAATAAGTTCCTAGGTTCATGGAAAATGTATTTCTGAATTTAACTAGAAACAGGGCAAGGTACAATAATGATTGACAACCGCATAATTATTATGGTCTCACAATATAATTATTTTTAAACTATTGCTGAATTAATGGAAAACTTCCATTGGAATAGTACAGACTGCTTTGAATACAGATGTTCTTGTTGGTTATCCCTGGATATCAATTATTCCTCTGCTGCCGGGCATTAGATCTTAATATTAATAACCTGGGCTCAAGTACTGTATGTGATGTAAAATAAAGGGGTATCGGGTTTCTAAACTGAAAGATGTTTAATTGTCAAGCATCCATAGCTCCCAGTCTGCCCACCTTTTAAGAATCATGTTGGTGTGTTTGAAGTAGAGGTATCATAGTGCTTTTATTGATCCTTAATTGACAGGACCTGCTTCTCCATATTATCATGATGAAGAGGGTCCTGTTATTGGCAGCATGTATTAGTACGGTTTCATCCGTTATGGGAGTGTGTTATCCTCCCCCGACGGGATACATGTCCTCCTATGATGGATGTCAGCTGTGTCCCCAACCTTCTAATGTTCTACGCCACTTGCAGATCTTCAGTGTCTTCAAATTAAATCACACATGCGCCGGGTAATGTTTGCATGGGATGCTATCGGCAGCATGTATTATTGTTTCATCCATTATGGGAGTGCGTTATCCTCCCCCAACGGGATACGTGTCCTCCCATGATAGATGTCCTCTGTGTCTCCATCCTTCTAATGTTGCGTGTCACTTGCTGATCTGTGAATTAAAACAACGCATGCGCCAGGTAATGTTTGCATGGGATGCTGGGAAATGACAGTGATGTATACCTGGCGCATGCACTGTTTCAATTTGAAGACGCCGGAACATTAGAAGGTTGGAAACCCGCAGTGACAGAAAAAGCTGGCATACACTGACAGGGCCGGATAAGGAAAAAAGCCTTGCAGCTCCTGATGATACATCAGGTTAGAGCCCAGTGCGCTATTTACAATATAGCTGCGTCAATAAGCCTCCTGCCCCACATCACAGGTGTCATACATCAGGGGAAGCGATATCCCCTACCATAACGTGCGGTGATAGCACATATACCCCTTAACACCAGATAATACAGCTACTCCTATGTACTGTGTATCTACCATCCAAATATCAAATTCAAGAATCCATCTTGTTTTAAAACTTCTTCACACAATTACATTACTGCTGCTGTCAATGCACGATTCGGTTTCTGACTGTAACACAAACTTAGAGAGATTGATACCTATTTTTTACCATCTTCATGGATAAGGCATTTAGGCAACAAAGGTGCTGGTGTGGCACACATCTATACAAATACATACATACAGTTACAGTACGTACATACAGTTACACCAATACGGTCAAACACTTATACAGTACATACATAAACAGGGGGGGTTGGGGTCTTCAATCCGATTTTTCCAGCAGTCAGAAAAACCATAAATTTTTCGACACTTTCCGGTCGAATGTACATTCAACCTATTCAATCCAAATGCTGATTTTACAAATCTCAGAAAAATTGGCATGGTTGAAAAACATGCTAATTACTTACCGATGTGCGTGTTTTAGTAAAAAAGTGTCCGTTCTCAACTATTTTCCACAGATGCAGACTAGACTTTAAATAACGTCAAATCTGTCTCAGTGGAAAAGTTGGCCAAAAACTGCTCCACTGAATAGGGATGTACAGATTTTTAGTCTAGCTGGAAAAGATTTTAATACCCCCTTAATCATTCTGGAATACTGTTGGCAGCTGCTTCACCCTTCCTCTCTACTATACTGCTGGCACGACCACTGACCCTACAGTTAGTTAATGCCCCCACCTATTCCATTTGTGGATGAGCATGGTATATATAGGACATATGTATCTGCTGGTGGAGAAACTGCTATGTTATAGCAAACACCAGCAAATAACATTCCTGACAGCAGCCAGTTGTTATTTACAGCTGATGAAGAGGTGCAATGGAGACTCCAGCCTCCGGGTTCCAAACCCTGAAGGGTCACCTGTATATAACACAGCACCTGTGCTGCACACCTGTAGTTAATTGTCTCTATACCAGGAGCCCTGCTAACATCAGCAATAGGGGACAGGATACACTGCCTGGTACCACTCGGTCTGCGCTGCAGCAAGCATTACTGCTGGACTCTGAGATGTTAAACACAGGTGAATGTTGACACAGAATATATTTAGGGAGGGGGGCACCACCTTGCCTCTGGGCAACTGAGATGAACTAACGCCCCCTGAGCTGGTGTGAGAAGTGTCAGTACCATGATCTGGTCTTGCTGTTACAATGAAAGAGCTGTTGACCATCCACCACATTCTCCTTCACTGTCTACCTTAACATTAGAACTAGGATCCAGCAAGAATAATTAGCATTCCTGAACCACTGTACAGTGATTGCTATGCATTTACTTGTTTTACAAAGGTGTAACTCAGGCATGTCCAAACTATGGCCCTCCAGCTGTCCCATCATGCTTTGCCACAAATTTGCAATTAGGGAATGCTAAAACTGTGGCAATGCATGCTGGGATGTGTAGTTTCACAACAGCTGTAGGGCCACAGTTTGGACATGCCTGGTGTAACCTATGCCTTCCTTTTGGCAAGTGACATTCATTTCCTTACTTCACATTTTCACTAAACAATTTAATTTGCTATACTGTTATACTGCCCATGCGAGTGACACCTCTCTGTGTTAAAATGATAGATGTAAGTAATTGGAATAGCACTAATGCTCAATTACCCTTTATCATGTGAAGCAGAAGTTTTAGAATAAATGGGCATGTTTGTGTGTATCTTTTACGCTCCTGTGTGTCTCCGTTCTTTGTGCTGATGCTTTACTGTAACTATATTTTGTTTTCTCTCAAACTAACACAGCTTTTTCACTTGTCTTTCTAACTTTCCTGTCCTGCCTGTCTGTTACGTCTGTAGTCGCGCAGAGCAGATTCCGCCTTGCTTGACAAATGAGACTACTCTCCCCTCACCCTGGGGCACCCCTGCTTTATCCCGGAAAAGGTACTGATCTAAGTAATAGGTGATGGTGGAAATAAATCCTATATTTCCCTTGCTAATGGAGTTAGACAAAATTGCTATAAATAAGTGGTGTATTATAAAGCCAGGCCTGCTGTGTTACATTACTTTTCAGTTGGTCTCTATGTATTAAAAAGATTTAAATGTTTTATTTTGTTTAAAACCTTATCGAACATGAATGCTGATCTGCTATAATGAATCGTGCACCAGGATTGTAAACCTTTTAAAAGCTATTAGTTTGTGTTGGTTTAAATTATGTTGCAAAGTTGGGGGTAGTCTTAATTTTGTTTCTATTTTGAGGAGATGAGGTCATGAAAAAGAGTAAAAGTCCTTGTATTTTGTTAGGAGCCATAATTACTGAAACATGTAACTACCCGCGATGTTTTCCTGCATGAGTATGTGATGGACACCATGTATGAGGGCTAAAAAGAAGCTCTATTGCAAACAAAGCTGAGCTGCCAAGGACTGTGGTTTGCGCAATCATCTTTTTTTATCGTGATAAAAATGATCGCAGGTAATTGGATACCGCTAAAGTATTTAAATGGAGGACAACCCAAGCTTAATATGATTCATCTGTTTATGGTGAGGATGAAGTTATTAGGTTATGCGGTTGCAGATGGAACAGTTCAAGGAATTGCAGTGGCTTCAGTAGTGGTGGGCTCAGTATCTGTCTCCACCAATAAATCCTTCTGTGCAGAGCTTCCTTGGTACTGAATTTTAGGACGCTGTTGTGCATTAAACTGTAAATTGCAATCTGTATATATGGTGACCCAATTTTAAGTGAATGATGTTTTGAACAATGGGCCCAATTCAGAGCGGATCACATTCGCACACCAAGCAATTATCGTTTCCGGTTTCCTCCCACAATCCAAAAATATGCTGGTAGGATAATTGGCTCCTAACAAAAATTAACCCTAGAATGTGTGTGTGTGTGTGTGTGTGTATATATATATATATATATATTAGGGAATATAGATTGTAAGCTCCACTGGGGCAGGGACTGAATGTTCAAAATATTCTCTTTAAAGGGCTGCGGAATATAAGAAACTATTAATAAATAAGGCCGCCCTTCAACTATCTTTGGCAACTGTACACTGGCTGTTGGCAAGGTGATTGACAGAGAGTGGGCGTGTGGGGGTGAAAACTGAATGTTTTTTGTAAGTGCAAAAAAACCCTGCTGGGAGTGTTGGGGGAAACCCGGGCGTGCCAAGCCAGTATAGGGGAGTGAGTTTGTGACTTAAGCTTCAACCTGGATGTGCCGAGAAGGTGTCAGGCTACATGGCGCCTATGATGACTTCTGCGTTATGTTTAAATAGGTGGCAAGTCAGTTTTAAATAGGATTTTGGATATATTTGCACAGATGTGAACGTATACGCACCCTTATACATCCATTCACACAGCGAGCACATTCATTCCAACGGTGGGTTTTTATTGGAGTAGGGTGACAACTTAAATGATCGCTGGCTGCTGCAAATCCACAGCTGTGCGATCAGGTCTGAATTGGGCCCCAAGTTACTTAAACAAGATTATCTGGAGTCTACATGTAATTTGGCTGTAGATTCTATAGCCAATTTAAGTGTCACCTTTTGCAGTATATGGTAAAGGAGTATGTTATGTGTTTAGCGATGTGTGCAGGAGTTGTTGTCTTGTAATATCAGGAAGTTAATGCCAGAAAACAACACTGTTAAACGAAGTGTGATGAAACTACTTGAGATAGTGTTCCCGCTAGGCTGTTTTAGCGGGCCGCTGCGCCCTGCCCAATTTTTAAAGGGCAAAATGCTCCCTGCCCCTCTCGCAGCACCCCGCTAAAACGGCCTCACGGGGAAGCCCAGCGTCGGCGATGCCTGGTGCTTCCCCGGCAGCATAGTGACTTTGGAGGGGCCGGGCCCGCCCCCTTTGGTGACGGCGGTGGCCGGGCCTGCCAACTTTCATGATGGCGGAGGCTGGGCCCGCCCCCTTTCATGACGGCGGCAGACGTGCCAGCCCCCTTTGATGACGGCGCCGGCCGGGCCCGCCCCCTTTCAGGACGGCGCCGGTCCGGGCACGCCCTTCTAGTGACGTTGGAGGCACGGGACCGCCCCCAGCTGTGACGTCGGCGGGCCCGGGCCTCCCCCCGGCGCCCTGCCCAAAGCCAAACCTAGAGTGAACACTATGAGACTTGTAAACTACTCAAAATAAGCCGTGAATGTCTCATGGAATCCTCAGCGTAATGAGAATCCCACATTAGAAGACATGGCTAAGCCAAGAACTTGTGATACCTAAATCAGTAAAATATTACACAGTAGCGGACATCTCTCTACCTTGTTGTAGCTCTGCCACAATATGAGGGAAATTCTAGACTTATAGGGCCAACACACATGCCGATATTAAGGCATTTTTCGAAGCGACTTTGCTTAATTTGGCAAAGCCACTTCGAAAATGCCCCTACATCAATATATATGTGTGTGTGGGGGGGGGGGCTGTAGCGACCACAATACACGTCCCCGCGCGTCGCTGTCCACTGGCTGAGATTGGTGGTCAGTGTCCATCAATCTCGCTGATTGCCATTGTTCTCAACTGTGTGTGTGTATGTGTTATTTATATATATATATATATATATATATATATATATATATATATATATATATATTATGCAGCAATAAATGTAACAGCTGAGTGACAGAACCAGTCTCACAAGTCTAATGACATGTTCTGTACAGGAGATTGGAAGAAAGGATCAATAAAGAGCATGTGGAAATGGTGTTTTTATCAAAATAATGGGGCATCCTGGCTGGCAGCCAAGTGCTTTGTATTTAGACTTTCTTCTAAAAGGTTTCTCAGTATGTTCAGGCTTAACCGTGAAAGAAAGACAAGTGTTTACTTTTATAGCGGAGTTATTATTAGAAAGAATTTCATGAATGCAAGAAACAAATCGGCTTCAGATATTAACAGCAATACTTTGCTTTTGGGCTAAGGTAATCCCTCAGCTTTTATTTATTTTTTGTGAGGTCGAAGCTTTGTCAGTCACTAATGGTTGGGTTGTTGCGTTTTTAATATGGGGTATTGTTCAAGTTAATGGCAGGAGTAAATGGAAGGACGTAATAGAAGTGGCCCCGAAAGAGAATTATTGACTGAATCGGAGAGTTCTCTTTATTCAATGTATTATTGTCTTGCCAGACTCCTTGGTAGAAGTGGCTTGGCCAAGGTGAACAATACAGCACTCACTGGAAACCGGTCACAAGACAGAGGGAAAGATTTCCACATTTGTGAGTTGTTTCAGTCCTTATAGATATTAAGGATTGAGTAATGTATGGAGTCTGTATTTGCAACTTTGCAATCCCGTTGGGGTCTCTGGCAGATGTAAGAACTGTAGTGTGTATTGGCACTTTTTGATGTATCTCATATCTAACACTGGCAAATTGTTTGCCTACCAAGTTGATAGGCAGCTTTGGGATGCGGTCGAAATACCGACGCCGGAATCCCGGCACTTTGTCCCTCTATGGGTGGCGAGTGCAGCGAGCCCGCAAAAGGGCGACCCATGCCCTCCCCCCCCCCCCCCCCTGCCGGCATTGCGATGGTCGGGATTACGGTGTCGGCATTTCTACCGTCGGGATTTCATACTAATCCCCTTTAATTGGATAGGACTATAATAATTTATATATACAACCTGCTATAACAGAAATCAGTGTCCATTCCCTTCCAGGTATCCATAAGGTTTAAATTCTAAAGCCTTCACAAGTAATCACTCTACTATCAACTGTTTAGTAACAAATCCATATTCTAACTTCACTAAAATGCTGTGTGAGACACTAATCTCACCAGTCTACAGTAGTTGCAGACTGGTGTGGCAATGAAAAAGCTTGTGGCAAGGTAGAAAACAATGAGTAGCTGAAGATGGCAGACATACCTATACAATGCAAGCTTGTAAGCAGGGCCCTACTACCTTTTTTGTCTGTAACCACTCAGTTTGTTTTATCACTGTTTCCAATTGTAAAGCGTAACGCCATTTTCTGCTCTATAGAAGAAACTGTTTATAAATAAAGTGAGTTGGAGCACAGCAGTCATTATGTGGGTGCAGGTGGAACAGGAGCGAGCCTTGATGAAGAACTAGACCTGCGCGACTTGTGATTGAAAGACTAGCATGGCTGCCTTCTAGGCAGAACATTCTTGTGCAGTACCATAAGATCAGGAAGCACTGTGTGATGTTTTATATGTTCTATAAACAGAAACTCTTACTAAAAAGCCCTGCTTCAATGGAGCTTAGCCCACTGTCCACAAGGTAAGTATAAGGGGACGATCTTATTATTTGCGAAGGGTGCGAGGTGCCGTTCCAGCAGTGTTTAAACCTGAATTACCCAATTTTGCACCTTTCGCAGGCCTGGATTTGCTAAAAATTGCTTGTAACACTATGGGGCAATGAGCACTTTAGTGCAAATTCCCTCTTCTGTAAAGTGCGTCTGGTGCTGTTCGCACTGGCGAATCATCAGCGGCTAATAGGATCAACTAAACATGCATAAATACCGCCCACCCCATCTTAAACACATTAGAGTAAATCTAGACTAAAATGAATGAAAGGGAACCTAAAATAATGTGAAAATGGAACAAAAAAATTGCACTACATGAAAACAATAGTGAGTATATAACGTTATTTCTCTTCTTTGGCAAAATGATTTATGTTGGTACATGAAAGCCTAATGGCTGTAATATAAATTATACTACTTCATTTTACATTTTAAGGCACTTTAATATTACTTATACCAGTATTTCTTCTCTTTGCAGCTTCCTGTAAAGCTAAATTCGGAGATATTAATTGGTTTCTTCCCTTTCTGTTTTACAGTGCATAAAAAAATATCCTAAATGCTTAGAGAAAGTAGAAAACACAGATGTAAAGATAGTTCTAAATAATGCAGCAGATTTTCATTTCATTAAATATTTAATCTGGTTATATTTTTAGCAAGACCTTATTTTCCCTAGATGAGCAGGCTCTCGCATACAAGGGTTTTATTATTAATGTAGCTAACCAAAGCTTTTTACTATTCTTTAATAAGAGATTATTATTTTACCTCAAATAACGTGAAAATGTGCTGTACTGCTTTTTACTTAGCTAATGTAAATGCTAAAATCTTGGTTCATGATGTCTGAGATGTTTTAGATATATGTATATTGCAAGCCTAAATGAGAACTCTGGGATGCTTTACAATAAGAATTCTGCCGCATTTATTTCCTATTTATGTTAAAGGAGATGGGATTTCAATTATTATTTTTAATTTCCCTTTTGAATGAGCTGTTAGAATTGCAGCATAGTGAACTGTTAAGGTCGATACACACTGGGTGACTATGCCCAGTGTGTATGGACAGCGATGATGACAATCACTGCTGGGGGGGAAATCCGCTCAGTGCATACACACTGAGCGGCTTTCCCCCTGCCCGGTGCCGATGGAGGGGGGAGGACGGCTTTGCATAGTGCAGGGCTATGCAAAGCCGTCTTCAAAGCCGCTCATCTGCTGGTATTACCAGCAGATGAGCGGCTTTCTCTGCGATGTTGCGGGAGCGCCCAGCAGCGCTCACCGCTCATCGCTGGGGCATACACACTGGGCGGCTTTGAGCTGAAAGCCTCTCAAACAGGCTGTTTTGAGCGGCTTTCAGCTCAAAGTCGCCCAGTGTGTATGGGCCTTTAGATTTTGCCTTCTAGCTGCTGCAAGCACCACAGACATAGATGAAAAGCGATTGCATGTCAGGAAGTATGTGCTCATAGTTCCATTCACATGCATTATTATTTAGAATGTGCTCATTAAGGGGAAGTATTTATCAAGGCATGGAGAGCGATACAGAGGCTGATTGGTTAGTGCTTTGTATCTCCCTGCTTGTTCTAACGCTCATTTTACACACTGTTTTTCAATAAAATAACAGAAGCTGATTGGTTAGTGATTTATTTCTCTTCACTTTATCGCTCTCACTGATTAATATAAAAATGTGTTTACAAGGCTTTAAATGCATAAAATAAATGTCCATGTGTATGAGCCCTTAAAGTTAGGGTATTAGCTTTCCAACTCTTTAAGGGGATTATCTATTAATAATCATGGTTCTTCCGTGGTTATTACAAATCTGTTTCTCAGCAGATATTGACATTTTTTTTTATGAAAAGGGAACCCCGCAGGGACAGCACTGTCCCTATGAGTTATATCACTGGTGTTTTGGAAGAGTCTTTTTAATTTGTGAATGACTCCTCTTGGGTATCTGACACCGCCCATGATGTCAGTTTCTGAAATTGGAGCTGGCGCTCATCAGAGGCTATGAGAGGGGGTTGAAAGATCTCCCTCCATAGACTTAAAGCAGATTATACCATCTAAAGATTTGCTAAAGTAACTTGTCCAGAGTTCGGTTCATAGGGATTCGATCGTAGTCCCCATTGATAATAATGGGGACTGCAATCTGCATTGTTAATTAGCCATCTTCAGGAGATTGCTGGGAAATCTCTTGTTTTTGACTCTTAATACATAGCCATTGTATACAATTATGCAGAGTCTAAAGTTTCTACATAATTGTATGAAGAATTTTTTTTATAAATGGGCTCTTAAAAGTTTAGACTCGTCAGGGAGATTGCTGTTCTTACAGGCAGTCTCCCTGACGTTAACTGAGAGTTGGCAAGTATGAGGGTGGTATCAATAGAAGTCCTAGCTAGGTATATAATGGTCTTAGTATTTTTGTTTCTTTTGCAGACATGTGTATCATACAGTAGCCACATCCTCGCTGATTCCTCCTAAAAACATCAGTGATCTGAAATTTCATCCAGGACCATCCCTTCTGACGAGTTCAGATGCAGTTGTCATCCAACCGGGTGCCATGGTTTCTATGCTTGATCTCCTAGCGTCTGTGGATTCCGATTCCCAACCAGAAGTATGTGTCTCACAGTTGTAAATTAAGCTCCTTCCCTTGCTATTATTTTCATTACATCTTTTACACTATTTATGGATGAATTAGGTTGTTTTCTATATCCACAATATTATAGAAATATATGGACGCTAAAGCTAAATATGGTGAAGTTTAGATAAAGTACATTATTTCCATTTTTGTGAAAATGAGTTTATTTACCAATTTGCTGATATTTTACGAAACTAGGAATCATTTCCGATTTCCTAAAACACAAACTTCACATCCACTGCAATGTACAGTAACTGTGTAAGACTGTCCTCACATTACAAGGTGTTTTTTTCTTTTTGGCAAACGCAGGATATTAAATGGGGGGGGGGGGTTACAGACCAAAGAAGAAAAATACAACCAGAATAACCCTCAAATATACACTTTGTGTAAAAATAAATAACATAAATGTAAAGCGCAACAGAATCTGCTGCGCTATATAAGAAACTGTAAATAAATATAAATAGCATATGGGCATACCCCTTACCCCATTAACAGAAAGCACAACCACTATATTCCTGCCTGCAGCCTTAGGCAGCACCATCAACCCCTCCCCCTATAGATAGACAGCAAAGATACCATCATATTCTCAGACATCACAGGCATAAAACCCCCCTTCCAAACCCCTAGACAGACATCACAGTCCAGTTCATCCCCCCCAGCACCCCCCTTTGACAAACATTGCAGCCCTAGGCAGACATCACAGGCAAAATTCATGACCCCACCAGCGCCCCCCCCCCCCCCCCACCACCACCACCACCACCACATCGCAGGCAAGTATGTCCCCCCTAGTGCACATACACCTACTGTTTATGCGCATTTACACAAACACATCAAGTTGTATGCAGACCTCCCCCATGCACCCCAGACGCCAGAGCCCCATGTAGAGCTACATACATACATACATACAGGAATTCTGTCCGCCTTCCCCCTCCCCTCACTGCCGCACAGTACAGAGACTTACTTGTGTCAGTCTCAGTATTCGGTACACAGCACAACTACCTCCTCTCAGGCTCTAAATGCATAAGATCAGAGAGGAGCTGCACCCCCTACCTGCCAGCGGCTGCATCTCAATGTGACAGAGGTAGCCGCACACACTGCCGTCTGCCACTCAGCTCCGATGTTGGAACTGAGTACAAGAAATCAGCGTGATACATTGGCGGCCAGGGGGGTTTCTAGGAACTTGGAACCCCCCGCGCCTACATATGTATTTTTACTGTGTGTAAAGATTCTAAAATGTCCTGCCCTGTTTCAAACATGGGCCCTGATTCTGGTTCATTTGCAAAAGCAAATTGTCTCTCTAATGGCCAAAATCATGTGCGCTGCAGCGGGGGGGGGGGGGGTGCAGGGTAAATACTGGCTGCGTTATTTGGACACTGCAATATACAGATGGAGCAGCTCTCAATGGAGCTTCCCCTGGCGATAGAATGGACAATCGGAGCTGTACTCCAACCGACAGAAGGGGCGCACGAGATGCTCCCACGTCCCGTTCTGCCGAAGCCCCCCTCCGCCAGCTCCCTGCTGCTCCCCCGCAGCCCCCACTGGCCGTGCCCATCTTCCTAAAGCGAAGACAGGCAGGGAATCAGCTCCCCGCCTCCGTGCTGACACACGCTCGTGCGCCCCAGTCAGATGGAGCTCCTGTCCGCCAGCCTACGCCAGCTCAGGAGATCTGGCGATAGTTAAGGCTGGCTGACAGGCGCTCCATCTGTAGATGTCATTTTGAAGTACAACTCCACTCAAATCTAACTCTCCCTGTACATGTTACATCTGCCCACCCTGCAGTGTACATGTTTTGGTCCATTACAGAGAGAATTTGGTTTTGCAAGTGAACCAGAATCAGGCCCATTATTCAAAGTTAAAGTCGGGTCATTTACGGCCTGGTTGCATAAAAAAACATATTTTGCTCACATATTTCACTCTCAAATTGCACTCTCCCTCTTTTGGGTTGCTTTGACTGGTGCTTGCAGGCAGTCTGTGCATGTGCCAGTCATAGGTTCCCATTCGTACCTTTTGACTCCTGAGCCATTACGTCCTCTTACTGGTGCCTTGGTCATTCAGTTCACTTTCTTGCATTCACACATGCAGGGTAATTGCAGCTCATAATGTGCGCAGTTACCAGAAATACAACTGACACCTTTTACATCTCCCCCATGGGTTCAGTCTCTCAGTTTATTCAAGGTCTGTATCAGCAGAACCTAGTATGCAATGTTCTTTGCATACACTGAGCCAAGTAAGTAGCTGGGAACATGCAGTTATCTGGAACATAACTAAGGTGCTACTTGATGACCCAACAAGCAGCAGAACCCTATATTCCTACTGATTAGAGCATGGGTCTTCAAACTGTGGCCCTCCAGATGTTGTGAAACTACATGTTCCAACATGCATTGCCACATTTTTTCCTATAAGAGCATGCCAAAATTGTCAGGGCATGCTGGGACATGTAGTTCCACAACATTTGGAGGGCCACAGTTTGAAGACCCATGGATTAGTGAGTGTCTGCAGTATACAAGGACAGTCACCAGAACCTTGCAGTCATCCCGAATGTAACAGAGCTGGTATGTGTCAGTGTGCAGGTACCTCATTGCTTGCAGAGACCACACACTTCCTCTTGCCATGTTATCAGTCTTTACTTTTTAGGCCGCTTGTTCATAAAGTGAAGTTCCTCCCAGCTCATTGCCTATATGTGCCCCTCCAGATTACTTTCCTGATCCAGTGACAAATCAGTTCACACCCTCCTCCTCCCAAGATCAGTTCATGTCCTTCAGTCTGGATCAATGCCTACCTGCAATCAATTCAAGGCCTAGATCAGGCATGAGCAACTTCTGTCTCTCCAGCTGTTGTGAAACTACAAGTCCCAGCATGCCTAGGAACAGATTTGCTATTAGGGAATGCTAAAACTGTGGCAATGTATGCTGGGATGTGTAGGTTTACAACAGCTGGAGAGACACAGGTTGCCCATGCCTGCCCTAGATGAATTTTCTCTTCTCTCAATTCCATTCATGTACCTCTTATGGTCAATGAATGCCCCATGTAATTAATTATACTCAGCACACGCCATTAATTTGTGCTGATCACAGATAGACGAATCGCAGACTGGGGTATACAATATTGTGTTCCCCTTTCTAACGCCATACAGGCTGAGTAGTTGTCACAGTGAGAACTATAGAAGCTCTGCCATTACTTACATCCATGATGCCTGCAGGACTATGCTGTGTGGCCGCACCCTTA
The DNA here is from genome assembly GCF_055691185.1 of Crinia signifera. NCBI lineage: Eukaryota > Metazoa > Chordata > Amphibia > Anura > Myobatrachidae > Crinia > Crinia signifera. The sequence goes on from NC_139217.1 coordinate 168,740,883, forward strand.
TGTTTTGACTTTGTTGCACCCTTTCCTCTACATCTCGGCAGCTGAAATAATGGGGCATTTCTAGGCCCCCTTTAACTGGCCCGCACAGTTGCATTCTTTTATACTACTTTACATATATCACATTAATTGTACATTTTCAAAGCAAGTAATCTCAGATGAGAGCCTTCTTTTGTCACAACTCTGTTTTACTCTTTATCTCTACAGCATGCCTTAGATCTTCAGTTGGCAATTGCAAACATTTTGCAGTCGCTGGTGCACACAGAGAGAAATCAGCAGGTTATGTGCGAGGCAGGGCTGCATGCACGGCTATTACATCGATGCAGTGCTGCCCTGGCTGACGAGGACCATGCATTACACCCTCCGCTGCAGCGAATGTTTGAAAGGCTGGCATCTCAAGCACTGGAGCCCATAGTGCTGAGGTATGTATTGCTATGAAATATAAAACTAAATCTAGTTCTTAGGCAATTGTGGATTGCTTTTTGTTTATTGCGTACCTATAAGGTTTTATTTATAGAATGTGTACAATTTATCTGCCGCCCAAAAAGTTGTTTGAATCCAATACAGTAAATAGAAATTCATTATTATTCATAAAAGTCCAGTTACTGTATTTTCTTACATTTATGGTCAGAGACTAGTAAGGCCAAGAACATAATAATGGTTATCCATTGGTGCGACCAAGTCTAATGAAAAGGATGTAGTCAGGATCCTGGCAGTTGGGATCCTGACTGTCAGAAGACAGACAGCAGAATCCCAGTAGTCAGAATCCCCACAGATCCCACCTGTAAGTAATGGTGTTAGGCTGTTGTGGGTGGGAGAGGTTAGGGGCAGGCTGCAGCTTATGGTTGGGCTGTAGTTGTGTTATATTTGGGCTGTAAGGGGGTTGGGATAGGAGTAGGTGTAAAATACTTACTGGAATCCATTGGGATTTTGCTGTTGATATCCAGGCACCCAGGATTTTGTATGAAACCTTGTAATAGGTACTGTATGTACCTCACAAGACTCGTGTAAATTGTCTATCAATGCATACATAATGATGTCTTTTTTCATCATTTAATGGAGAGTCACAATAATGACCATTATTATTTTCCATCGCAAAGACTTTACTTCCATGTAATGCCTTAAGATTTTTCACTATGTTTAATGTCATTTTTACAACTATGAATTCCCACTGTGTGTTAGATTTGGGACTTTAGTTAGCATAGACTCCACTTATTATTCTAGTTATTTGTTTAATAACCTATTTCTTTCTGCCATCAGAGAATTTCTTCGCCTGGGAAATCCTTTGAACTGCGCAGCATGGGATAAGCGCTTATTGAAACAGTACAGAGTACACAAGCCCAGTTCCCTCAGTTATGAGCCAGAAATGAGAAGTAAGTTTTGCTGAACAATTTACAATGAAGGTTTAATGAAACTGCTGTCTTGATATAAATCACATTATGAAAAGATCTAATTTTTTTCCATCATTCCCATGTCACTGAATATGTCTGCACACATTTAATTGCATAGTGGTTCTGATTGTTCCATTATAATAAAGAGATTTGGTGATGTTGCCTGGGGCTCTGTAAGTATTGATTCAAACCACTCAAAAATGAACAGTGCTTGTATGATCTTGACGAGCAGTAAAGGAAGCTTTGGATGATGGGATCAGCTTATTCCAATTATTTTGTAGAAAATGTTGTCTATTACAGAATGCTTATGCCGGAGCTCAATTCAATGCAGTGGTGGTGTAGTGCCTCTGGAATAGTCAGTGTCACTTTCTGACCAGAATCTGTGCTCATTTTACCCATAGCATGTGCAGCCATACGCCTCACTGAATTAAATCCCTACCTAGAGTGGGTGTCAGAGGCAGAACTCTGGGAGGCAATGGAGTCATCTGCCGCCGGTAGGTTTACCAACACATCCCTTTAATCCGGGACACAAATTAATTACACAGGTTCTGTGGCTGGCTTTTACCTGTTTTTAAACTGCCACACCTAAAGACTCCATTTCACCTGGTTTTAAACTGCCACAGAACCTGTGTAATTAATATGTGTCCCGGATTAAAGGGATGAGTTGGTCACCCTAGCCGCCGGGCTCCTGCTCCCAAGGGGGCACCTTTTCCTCCCCTGCAAGTTTGAATCACTTGATTTAAATCCATTGATAACGGTTCTGTGGCTGACTCCCCCTCCTAGCAGGACCATAGATGTCACACTCTCTTCATTTTAAACATAATTTACATAACATCTATTTATATAAGGTGGTGTGTGTGTGTGTGTGTGTGGAGGGGGGGGTGTACCAATATTTATCTTGCCTCCAAGCAACTGGGACGAACTTGCACCACTGGTGCGTGTGGATCACTTGGTCAACAGTAATTCATTTGACAGTCCATAAGTCCACCAATATTGGTCGACAGTCAATAGGTCAAAATATATAAAGGGTCAACACGCTTTAGGTCGACCTTGACAAAAGGTCGACACCGGAAAAGATCGACATGCGTTTTTCACCGGTTTTTGATGTCCATCAATATCTGTCGACATGGACACCGTATAAGTGTACCACATCCCCTCACCTGGCTCGCTGTGCTCGACAGACTATTCTAACTCTATGCCCACTTGGGTTTTGTCAACCATTTTCATGTCAAACCTTTTGTCAATATTGACCTAAAGCCTATAGACTGACGGCCAATAGTGGTCAGCTGATTGACTGTCAACCTAATTACTGTTGATCAATCAACCAGATCCCTTTAGAGCCATGGTCATCAACCCATCGCTCCCGAGTGACTGGTAGTTCACCGCAGCGATCTGGGTAGCTCGACCATGGAGTGCCCGTTCCTCCATCCCTCTCCTCCCTATTCTTCACCCACTGCCTTCCCCCGCACTTCTTTGCTTCGGATGAGCCAGACACTAGAGGTCCTATTGGACCTCTAGCATCTAAAAGGGAGCACAGCTCTGCAGCATTACCCAGAAGTACCAGGAGCGCTTAGTGCGGGTGCCATGTAACCCCCTGGCAACAAGCATTCACCCTGGGGCAGCAAGCAGTGACCCCCAGGCAACAAGTATGGCACCCTACGCAACGAGCACTGACCTCTGGCAATGAGCAGGTAATTTAAAAATATTTAGAAGCCTTATGAGACATAGTGTGCAGTATATTGTCACGGGCATTGCGGTGTGTGGCATATTTTGTCTGGGGCATTGCAGCGTGTGGTATAATGTGCAAGGGGCATTTTTTTGGTTATTAGGCAGATTTTTATTTTTTACATTTCAGTAGCTCTTCAGGTTTGTTTTGTGTCCAGTAACTCACAAAAGTGGGGTTTACACTTGCGCTGCTGGATCTATAACGTTGGCCTGTGAACCGTACTGAACAAAAGGACACCTGGACACACTTGAAATAATTATAATAAAGTTTTATACATATATAAAAAAAAAAACAGTCATAAAATTTACATTTACACAAATAAGTATATTAAAAAGCAGATGCAATCCAAATATAGTTTACTCTGTATTGGTTTTAGTTCGTTTTAGTTCGTTTCGTTCTCTAGGAAACCGGGAACTTTCTCAAGACATGTCTTGAGAAAGTTCCCGGTTTCCTAGGGAACGAAACGCGTTGATGCTACTTCCGCCTTTGAAAAAAACCCTCCCACTCCTGAGGTCACGATACTTACACTTGGAGCCGGCTCACGCTACAAACTGAGCCGAGCCGCAAGCAGTTATCTACAGCGTCTTCAGCCAACGCTGTCTGGACTCCCTCCTACGGCTAAAGTCATCAGCCACAGCTTATTGGAAGCCCCCATTTGCGGACGTCACATCGCCTCCTGCTCCGGGTTGAGCCCCAGCACTTGCGGGTTCCCCGCCATTACACCAGAGCACCCGTCTGCGGACTCAGCACCACCACGTGTACCAGGTCGAGCCGTCCTACCACCGGGCTCCCTGGTCCCTCCAACATCCATCACAAGGAGGGTGAGCATATTACCAAGGATTAAGTGCGTTTCCTGATTATTCCATCTTGGCGTTGTATGCGCTAACAGGCTTCACGCAGCTTGTCTCCTGCTCATATTTTCCTGCTCATAATTATCTGCTCTGGCTTGTGTTCCCCGCATACCCCAACCACCTAACAACCCAACCCCTGCTATTAACAGACTGGCTGCTATACTTGTGCTTATTCTGCTTTTGGAGGAATCTACTAATACCTCCAGCTTGTGACCCCATTGGAGTGTGGTACCTGCTTCATATAAGTTTATTATATTATGCTATCTAAAACCAATACAGAGTAAACTATATTTGGATTGCATCTGCTTTTTAATATACTTATTTGTGTAAATGTAAATTTTATGACTGTTTTTTTTTTATATGTATAAAACTTTATTATAATTATTTCAAGTGTGTCCAGGTGTCCTTTTGTTCAGTACGGTTCACAGGCCAACGTTATAGATCCAGCAGCGCAAGTGTAAACCCCACTTTTGTAATTTCTCAAGTGAGACCCCAGCAGTCTCATTTACATTTGCTGCAGCTGTTAATCTAGAGTTTATCAAATTGCTTGTATTTTTCAAGCTACTGGTTAAGCTACACCTATTGCTTTTCTAAACCAGCGCCAGGATCTGTGAATAGGAGAGGATCCCTCTAAGACCCTCCCACGTTCACAGGTTTTCTTTTTCTCTTTGTCCAGTAACTAATGCCCAATAAAGGTTGAAGACCACTGCTTTAGAGTAATAGGCTTGCTTTGTATATATGTATAATTACAATGTACAGTAGTCATTGCTGTGCAATACAAGAACATTAAACCATTTCAGCAATAACTAGGTATGTGAAAAGCATTTGGAATGAATTCGTATTAGTAATATCGACATCAGACATCAGAGGATTGATCCTGAGGCTCTCCAGTCAGCATTGCTCATATGACGTTCTACTGCTGCTCTGCCACTCAATGTGTGTTTTGGTTCATTTCCTGATACTGTAAGACAAGTACCATAGAATTTTATGTGACATATTTAAAAGAACAATGCTTTTATTGTGTTTTGCTAGTAAGTTGTAGCACTAGGCTCATCAATTGTTTTGAATGCAAATATACAGGGGTCTGATGGTACCTGGAATACATGGTGTTATACTGTATATTACTAATCACCATTAACAAATAATCCATAGAAAGTACATATAATATGCAGAAAGTCAGGCTAAAAACTTTTACATTATATCATATACAGTTTCTGTTAGAGTCATTCTCGCTCTGCTACAGGCCAGTTGCTCTGTAACGTCACTGGTTGCATAGTTACTGAATTGAAAACTGAATTATAGGTTAGGCTGCACCAATGCTTTATACAGTGGCAATATTATAATGTCATTCCTAGCCTCTATGCCTCTTTTTATGCATGCTAATATCTTGTTGGCCTTGGCTACTGCTTCTTGACATTGAGCTCTGCAGATAAGTTTATTGTCAATGTACCCCGCAAGTCCTTCCCAGTTAATGTTCCCTAACTCTACCCCATTAAGTTTGTAAGTTGTGCACTGGTTTCTGTTCCCAGTTTATTTGAGTCACAACATCCTGGACTGAGTTTATGACATGACATAGTTGAGGGTCATTTGCAAAAATGGACACTTTGCATAATAGTCCATCTTCAAGGCCATTAATAAATATGTTAAACAGAAGAGGTCCCAGCACTAAACTCTGGGCTACACCACTTTATACTCTAAACCAATTTAAGGATTCGTTAACCACAGGAGACTATGCATTAGGTTTGCATAGGACTCTGACACAAAAAGCGGTCACACATCAAAATTTCAATGGGCTAATATTTATAGGCGATGTCATATATGATTTTAAAAGGACTTGTTTATTCTGTTTGGACCAGTGATCACGGGGAAGATGTTTCTGAACATACTGCCACCTGGCTGGAATAATTAATATTTGGTGCCAATGTTATTTATGGTAGCAACGGAACAGAGATAGGAAGTTGGTATGTGTTTCCTCTGCTCTGATGGATCTTTTTCCCTGGATGCACACAGGCAGCATGATCATGTCAACAGAGGGCCTGGGCTCTGACAGCGTGTTCTGTGTGGGAGAAGATAAACACTACCGGATAAGCCGAAGCTTGGTAAAGTCAGCAGAAGGAAGCACAGTGCCCCTTACCAGGGTAAAGTGCCTGGTTTCTATGACAACTCCACATGACATTAGGCTTCACGGATCATCGGTCACTCCTGCCTTTGTGGAATTTGACACGTCTCTAGAAGGCTTTGGGTAATGTTTGTTTTTGTTTTTTTTCTCACACCTACTAATTATTAAACCAGGACAACTATATAATGTAAAAATGATGCATGTATAAAGAGTATCTCATTCTAAACTATAAGAGACCTATAAGTGTTCCCAAATATGCATAGTCTTGATGCAGCTTCTAATAAAGCACCGCGACATGTCTGTAAAGTTGCCCTTTTTTTTTTTACAGCTGTAATTTCATTTGCACATATCTTAAGATTGATGCACCTTGATACAGCGGGGGCAGATGTATTAAGCTTGTAAAGTGATAAAGTGGAAGGTGATGATGCACCAGCCAATCAACTCCTAACTGGTATTTTTCAAACACAGCTAATTGGCTGGTGTGTTATCACCTTCCACTTTATCACTACTTTATTACTTTACGAGGCTTAATACATCTGCCCCAGTATCCCGTATGCAGTAATCATGTCCATCATAAGCATGTGGTTCATCCAATCCAAAAACATGAGTAGGCTAATTGGCTGCCAACAAATTAACCCTAGAATGTCTGTGTGCATTTATATGTGGTAGGGAATATAGATTGTAAACTCCACTGGGGCAGGGAATGTTCAATGTTAAAAATGTTCTATATAAAGTGCTGCGGAATATGTGTGCGCTATATAGGAAACGGTTAGTTAATAAATAAATAAATGAGGTGAACTTCACAGTTATTGTGCACCACATGGACTCAGTACAATGCAAGGTACATTTACGGGGCCTAAACCAAATCCCATATACAGATGTGTCCACGTTCATCTAGCTAGCATCCTTTCGCATTAAACAACCCTTGTAGTGGCACGACAAGGTATCTTGTTTGAGACTTTTTCCGGTAAATAACATCTTATTTGCAAAACGGGGAAATAAGATGCAAAATCATGGGACGTTAGTGTTTTCCTGGAAAACAATGTAGCGCAGCATTTCTTATGCAGATACAGTCACAGTGAATATAGACATGCCACCTATCATTTCAGCAGAAGCTGCTTGTGTGTCCTATTTGTTCCATTTTGTGAATAAGATGCTATTTAACAGAGTTACCAAAAAAATACAAATAAATGACACCTGGTACTACTGAGTTACATGGAGCTCACTCCTTATATGTAACGTGACTTGTATCACATGGAGGATAGATGTATGTGGATATATCTGTATCTAGAAGTACCACCAGGACTTTCAATAAAACACAACGGAAGCAAAGTTGTAACCATGGGGCAGATGTATTAAGCCTTAACAAGAGATAAATGCAAGGCTGACAAAGCGAGATAAACATCCAGCCAATCAGCTCCTTACTGACTTTTTTCAAACACAGCCTGTAACATGGCAGTTAGCAGGTGATTGGCTGGACGTTTATCTCTCTTTATCACCCTTGCGTTTATCTCTTCTTAAGGCTTAATACATCTGCCCCCATTACCTTATTTATTACTCAGAGAACAGTCAGAATAGTTTATGGGCAGCCACATAGCTTTTTCCATTACAGTCTGAAACACCTCCACCTTTTTGGTGTAATGCTAAATTTAGATGTATGTTTTATATAGAAGACTAGAAGATTAGTTGCTTCTGTAATGACTGCCACCTAATTTGTGCACACAGTTGTATTTTCTTCCTTTTGGGGACAGCAAATCTCATGGTATTCCCTCTGTTTCTGCGGTGGATAGTTACAGTAGATTGTAGCTACAATTATTGAAATGGTCATTTGTATTGCTCAAGCGTAGTCCCAATGGGGGACATGTGGCACGCACTAAAATTCTAAAGTGCAAATTTAAAAAATTTCCTGGATTGAAAGCCTTAACAGTAATGCATTAGACATTTTTTTTATTCTTTTGTTCGATAGGTGCCTTTTCTTGCCAAGTTTGGCTCCTCACAACGCACCAACCAGTAATGCAGTTACGACTGGGCTTTCTGATGGGGCAGTGCTCAGTGGTATTGGCACAGGTAAGGAGAGAATTGAATATGCTGTGCTTGTGAATAGAAACTGTTCTACTGAATGTAATGATCCATTTTGTCATATGCATTACTGTAATTAAATAATCATACCAAGTAATTTGATTTCTCATTATTATATAACTAATCAATCTGAAAATGTCTCAGCTGTAAAAGTTCATTTACTGATAGTACACTAAAAATAGATTTGTATTTTGCTGCAAGGAACATTTGCTGGGTAATTTCCAGGAAGGCACTTTGTCTAGACCAGGGGTTCCCAATCTTTTCGAATCACGATACCCTAGAGCAGGGGTCCTCAAACTACGGCCCGCGGGCCAGATGCGGCCCGCTGAGGACTTTTATGCGGCCCGCCTGGTGTGCCGCTGCCCAAATGCTGGCGCGGCAATCACTTTCACTTGCCTCACATGGGGAGGATGGATGGGCAGGCTGGCTGGCGAATGGACGGGCGGGGGAGTGGCCTGGGACGTCAGGGGAAGCTACAGTGTCTGCAGGTCCGTCCCATCTCCCTGCATAAGCTTCTCCTATGCGTGTGACATCATCACGTCACACGCTGCGGCTGCACAGAGGAGAGTAGCTTACAGAATCCGGAGAGAGGAGCCGGACAAGAAGGCAGCACGGAGGGAGCAGTGGCACTGACTGAGCAGACACTGACTGTGTCCCAGTCCGCACACAGTCTACTCTTGACTGTTCTTATTGTTAGAGGTGCGTTTTTTTTTATACTAACATATTTAAAATGATATATATGTATGTATGTGTATATATATATATATATATATATATATATATATATATATATATATATATATATATATATATATATATATATATATATATATACAGTATGTATGTACACTGCGCAGCATGCACTGTACATCCCCCGCCCCTGTCTGTTGTGGTGGCTGCCGTTACTGTGTACAATTGTACACAGTAACGGCAGCCACCACAACAGACAGACAGACAGGGGCGGGGGATGTACAGTGCATGCTGCGCAGTGTGTGTGTGTGTATATATATATATATATATATATAAATTGATTCGATACAACCCTCCTGCGTTCGCCTTTCTGTTTGAAAAAAATGGCCATTTACACCCAAGTCCGGCCCTCCGACAGTCTCAGGGACAGTGAACTGGCCCCCGATTTAAAAAGTTTGAGGACCCCTGCCCTAGAGTATTAGAATTTTTCCATGGCACCCCTTGGCCCAACAAAATATATATAAATGTAAGTAGATTGTGTTTATATCTGACTCTTAGGGTCAGTTATGTGGTAAAGGGCAGGATTTGCTTCTGTTTGTACACATAGTTCATGATTGGCAGCCACCAGCACTGGTTTTGTCCATAAATAATTTGAATTGTCCTGGACCACCAACCCGTGGCACCCCTTCAAGTGTCTGGAGGCACCCGAGGGAGCCTAGGCGCACCGTTTGGAAACACTGGTCTAGACCCAAGTATACACTGCACCTGTATTTATAATGTGTATATTAACAAAAATATTGCAGGCCAGCAGTGTGTTGTGTTCTGTGTACACACAGTTGCATTCTCTGTATTTAGCAGCTGAGTAACACATGGTAAACAGAGCTCCAGTAAATAAAGTCCTGATGATAAGAGGGAAATCACACCTTTGTTATACATTGAACAGGACTCCATTCAATCTATGCGCAGTCCTGCTTAATGCATGAAGACAAAAGACACGTTATTCATGTGTACAACATAAAAAAATAAAAAACAACAGTGTAAAGTGAGTGAAGAGCAGAGTGAGGGGCTGCATAAAGATAAAAAGATAGAAAGATCTGCGATCATAAGATGTGTGCATAAATTAGCCTTGAAATCTTTTGTCCGTCCTGGACAAAAGATTTCAGGCAAGTGCACATCTTTACCAAAGATTTTTCTTAAGATCCCGTGTGCGTTCCTATAGATCTTTTGTTAAATCTTCTGATCTTTCGTGCAGCACGTAAGATCAGAAGATTCAGCTAAAGATCCACGGGAGCGTGCATCGGACCGATATTGGACGATTTTCGACCGATTATCGGTAAATATAAGACGATATATCGGCCGATGTATCGGAAATCGTCCAATCGGCCCAAAAATCGTTTTAGTGTGTGGGCACCTTAAGAACGTTAAAAATGTAAATCACGTAAAAGGGAGGGGGGGGGGGATGATGGAAAATATGATGCTCAATGTAACATGTGGCATAACTGAACCTAGGTTAGTGGGTATATACATCTCTATGGAACAAAGCTCATGCATTTTAGAGAGCAGTGGCATGGAAGCGGCCAGCCAGACTACTACGGTTCTCAGAATATTGGCTGTAATCATTATTTTTTGTTCAGGCTGTAGTCCCTGTCCACCTGGCTGTTAACCTGGCACAACAGGGGTGATACAGTGGCAACTGTAGGGGTCCTGGACACAATATATCTAGGATTATGCTAGACAGATTGGGGTTGTTATAATTAAACAAATTATTTAAAAAAAATCCAGCCTATCACTTTGTGTGCTGGAGATTTATGCTGATCTCCTAAGTAAACATGACCTGCCTTTATTCTCAGTAACTAAATGTAACGTTTAAAGAATACTTTCTTTGAAGGAGTATTTAGAATCTTTCATCACTAACTTGTATCCTAATTATCATGATATGTTTAATGTGATAACTTTCATAAATTACTTTTTATAAACATAAGAATTTTAAAAAATGTGATGCGCATTCATTTGCATATTAAACAGCAAACACATAAAGCGTGTTATCTCCAGGGATTGTGAGCCTTTATCAGCTAAATGTTCTACTTAACAGTTTCCAGGTCAAATGCATGATTTTAAAATCTACTATTAATATGATTAATTGTTGTCTTGTTGTTTCTTTTAAGGGGAACGCCTTTTTCCACCACCCTCTGGTTTAACATATTCAACCTGGTTTTGCATCGAGCACTTCAGTTCTCCACCAAATAATCACCCAGTGAGACTTCTTACTCTCGTCCGACGAGCAAACTCCTCTGAGCAGCACTATGTCTGCCTCGCCATTGTCCTCTCTGCTAAAGACAAGTCCCTCATTGTATCTACAAAGGAAGAGCTTCTTCAGAACTATGGTAAATATTCACTTGATTTACTGTATTTCCAACCATTAGTCCTTCATTACAACATAGTCTTACTAATGTGGTTTTTATAGGTGGGTAATGTGACTATGGGCCTTTGTGCTAAGGTAGCTAAACTATGGATTAAGATAAGGTAACAGAAAATTAGCTCCTAACCTCCATATTACAGCCAGGGGGCAGATGTATTAATCCTGGCGAAGAGATAAAGTGGTGCATTATCTCCTTCCATTTTATCTCTTCACCAGGCTTAATACATCTGCCCCAACTATACAGTGAAGCTGGGGACACCCTGGGGCTTGGCCAATGTGCACCCAGATGATGATTCAGGCTGGCATGCCTGCATATTGGTCCCTGGGTAGGCCAAAGCGACATACTGTTCCTTCCTTCATTACACATGTTGGCCGTGCAGCATGGCCGACCGAGAGACATCCCTAGCGACTGCGGACAACGGCAAATTAAGTATACTAACTGAACAATATGCCCAATTTATTGTTCTGATTTGGCCGGGAACAACAAATCGGGCTGCTATTGTCTCTGTGTGTGCTCAGCTTTAGAAGCTTTTGTGTTGGTACTTTACCCCTGTAAATCATGTATACACACTGAACGATGGGCCTTATTTATTTTTCTGTTTTGGATGGAATGACAAATGTGACTGCTATCGTCTTAGCATGTAAGCAGCTTTTGAGGTGGATGGTACTTTATTACCATCCACTATATCTCTTTCCAAGGTTTAGTATATAGACACCTACAGTATATGTAATTGAACAATTCAGCTACTAGGAGCACCACAAAAGTGTCCGCCAGTGTGCTGGTTTTAGACTACATTGATTTGTGCGTGTCTTGGTCCAAAACAACGGTCTCTACCAAATTAATTAAAAATTTGATCAAGCCCTTTATATCATCCCATGACTGCATATTCATATGTGTATAGATCTGTGCACTCTGCTCAGTATATGTGCACAATTGGCCTTGCATGGTTCTATATGACATTTCTTAACAAACTGATTGCTTCATATGCTGTTGCATTATTTATATTGCATAGTCACGTATGTGTAAAAGAACTTTTAAACGTGTTAAAAGTTAGCATGTAAGGGTTTTCTATAAGAACATGGCAACTGGAGAAGCTGATATACCATGTAAGGCTAATCAATGAATCTGCAAAGCATCTGTAATGAACATCAACAACTGTTATTCGGCTAAGTGGGACATTTTAATTTTTCATATATACAGTAGAAACATAGATAGCTGTCAGATAAGAACCACTTGGCCCGTCTAGTCTGCCTTAACACATGTAAGCACGATGGTTATTTATTTATTATTTTGTCAGGAGCCAATTAACCTACCAGTGTATTCTTGGATTGAGGGAGCAAACTGCAGTGCCCGGAGGAAACCCACTCAAGCACCGGGAGAATATACAAACTCTGCACAGTTAGGGCCATAGTGGGAATCAAAACAATGACCTCCGTGCTGTGAGGATGTAACGCTAACCCATTAAACCATCTGTAGTGTAATTGAAGGCATGTGTATTAGAATTGATAAATTGTCAAATACATAAGCAAGCAACAATATTATAAAATGTAAACTGTAACACTCATACCCCTTTCACACCGCACTTGTTAAACGATATATTGCCGTTTTTTTCCCATTTCAAAACATTTAAGGCTGCAGTGGGAAAGCGCCAGAGTTAATTTACCGGTTAAAGATAGCGGTATTTCAAAACGTTTAAAAGGCCGAGTCCTACACATTTCAGAGCCGGTTTTTATGCAGTGAGAATGGCTCTGAAACGGTATTTAGTAAAAACAACAGACTACAGACCTGTGATAGGCTATCCCCTGCGTTCTGCCTTGAAACATGTTTAGGGGATTAAACGGGTTGACTGATGTGAATGGTACTTAAACGATATTTAAAACGGTAATCTACTGTAATGTGAAGGCTCAGACCCGTTTTAAATACTGTTTAAAAATACAGGTTTTTTAAACGTTTTGGCAGTGTAAAAGCGGTATAATATAGTGTAATTGTGTAGCATAAGTACAATAAATAGTACTAGTAAGTCCGCTTGAAGCAAATGTTTCGAAAGCTAGTCTGCTAACTTGTGATTGCCTCTGTGTTTGTGCATGTGAGAAAGAGATGTAGTTTCACTCGTTGCCAACAGATGGCAGGGTTTCAGAGACACACAGACACTAGACCTATATGTATAGACAATGGCCCTTATTTAGATCTGTGATTTGTGTGAGTTATTTTGTTTCTGTGCAGGGTAAATACTGGCTGCATTATTTTTACACTGCAGTTTAAATTTCAGTTTCAACACACCCCACCCAAATGTAACTCTCTCTGCACATGTTACATCTGCCCTACCTGCAATGCACATGGTTTTGCCCATTTTGAGAAGAAATTTGTACTGCAATCAGATCTGAATAAGGGCCAATAGGTATACAGTCTTTGTAGGGATGAATGTTAGTTAATGGTCAATTGTCTTGTAGTCACTGGGGAACTTGCACCACCCGTTATTGTTTTTCTTGTGTGAATTAAATGTAAACAAATGATAAACTGTACCACAAGCCAAATCTATATGTTCATTGTCTGCCTGCCATGTATATTCTCCAGTGGATGACTTCAGTGAAGAGTCCTCTTTCTATGAGATCCTGCCTTGTTGTTCCCAGTTCCGCTGTGGGGAGCTGATAATGGAAGGCCAGTGGCATCATCTGGTTCTAGTGATGAGTAAAGGCATGCTGAAAAATAGCACCGCAGCGCTCTACCTAGATGGGCAACTTGTCAGTACAGTAAAGGTGGGAGTATTTGTTATGTATATTTGTACCCATTAACTGTAATAATGATTGGAATTTTATGCAATACCAGTTCATTTTAATGACTTGCTGCAGAATTCCTTCCTACAGGGCTCATTAAAAGGAGGTTTTGTAGATTTCTCAATGAAGACATATATTTTTTTCTGCTTCTCACATCATTTAACAGGACAGAAAACTAGATACACTAATGACTACAGTATATGCTCTTAATATTTTGCAAACATGAAAAAAATTCTTGTGCTAAGAGCTGGTGGTATGCTGAGCTATTCCATTTGCATATAGCCATATCAATATATATATATATATATATATATATATATATATATATATATATATATATATATATATATTAAAAAAAAAAATATATATATATATATATATAAAGACCAAAAAGACACACTCTCCAGACTGTTTGATGCAAAATAAAAAGCTGTGTATTTGTATTCACATAAACATCAAATGTAAAAAGAAGGGTACTCAACGTTAGCGTTTCAGTCCATAAAGGACCTTCCTCAGGAGTTAGACAACAAGGGCATCCATTTGGGGTGAAGCACAGCGTGGACCACACAGCAGGTTCCTACAGGCTGTAGGAACCTGCTGTGTGGTCCACGCTGTGCTTCACCCCAAATGGATGCCCTTGTTGTCTAACTCCTGAGGAAGGTCCTTTATGGACTGAAACGCTAACGTTGAGTACCCTTCTTTTTACATTTGATGTTTATGTGAATACAAATACACAGCTTTTTATTTTGCATCAAACAGTCTGGAGAGTGTGTCTTTTTGGTCTTTATATACATGGACTTTGTTTCTTGTAAGGAAAGTTCTGGACGTCACCCCAGCAGTTGAATATTTTTTGTATGGAGTGCGATCTTATTGCATATATATATATATATATATATATATATATATATATATATATATATATATATATATATATTTAGCTTCTGCAGAGTGGTGAAATGTTCTTCTGGAGAAACCATTGCATCGTATTAAATAATATTATTGTAAATAGTATTGTAAACAGTGCTGGAGTTTGTACTGAATACTGAAATGAACATCTACCAATTTTTACTAGAGGATACAATGGTGAATTCTGTAAATACAAGAATCAGTAACATTTTCTTAATATGATACTTTGAAATAGTATCCAAACAAAATAGGTAAGCTTTGAAGGGGACAGTTTGCCATCACAATGGCGCTGAAACCTCGGCATCACAATGCGCTCCTTTTGCAGCCCACTCTTATCCCAGATACAAAGAATTTTGTATACCTCACCATGGGGATGCAAGCAAATATCTGTGAGTCCAGATATTAAGTACCATATCTGTGGCATACTAATCATGCCATTGGATTGAGCGATTTGCGGCAATTATCAGCACGCACTCTGCAGCTGTACACTACTACAGTAAGTAGTCTTACTACACACGACAGATATTCCGCAGGCTTAGCATAAATTGTATTCAGGATCCTAGTGCAACGTTAGTAATATACTGTTTGCATTATGAGAACAACACAAAACCGCACATGATTAAGCAATGAGGAGGGCAACTGGCCTGAAAACCTGGAAATGGAGGATCGTTTGTTTTTCATTATGTCTTGTATGACTAGACCTGACCTTGCCCCTCCATCCCCCCTTCTACATTAATAGGGCACATTAGTGTAGCATTTTATTACCAATAAATTTGTCATAAAACTACTTTTGCTTGTGCCAGTGATATGTTACAAGAAACTTTTTGAAAGAAATGAATGTTAATTTGGTCTGCTTGCTGCATTGTTGTATTGCATTAGATGTCTCACCAACTATTATTATGTTTTTTATGTTTGCAGCTCCATTACGTACACAGCACCCCAGGAGGGTCTGGCTTGGCTAATCCACCGGTAGTGAGCACAGTCTATGCTTACATGGGCACTCCGCCAGCTCAGCGCCAGCTTTCTTCTCTGGTGTGGCGACTGGGACCAACTCACTTTCTGGAAGAAGTCCTGACGGCTGCAAGTGTTGGTGTTATATATGAACTGGGACCAAACTATGTTGGAAGCTTTCAAGCAGTTTGTACTCCATGTGAGTTCATAAACTAGTGGTACAGATACTGCATACCAATGTTGTATAACTTCTCATTTGGTGTATACTACAGTGAAGAGCCAAAAGTCATGGGATAGGTGTCTTATATTGTGTCAAACTTCCTCCAGCCCTGCGAAATGCACCAACTCAATGTGGCATTGATTTCACAAGGGAAGTGAAGACTTTTTGGAGTGATGTTTACCCATTCTGCCTGGTTAGCTTCCTGCGGTTCCCTGATATTTGTAGGCGCAGGATCTTGGGTGCAAATGGACTTCTCCACCACATCCTATAAATGCTCAATTTAGTTCATGTTGGACAATTGTGGTTGCCACACCATTAGTCGGAACTCTGCAGAATGCTCCTTGATTCACGGTGTCCATTGTTGTAGTGTTCACAGGGGCAAACTGATTGGTCGTCCTATTTCCCATGGAAGCTAAGGAATGCAGCACTAACCTGCTGGATATGCATCTTGTACCTCCTGCATTGAGCCTAGATGTTATTTGAGCCAGTGTTGCTTTCCGTTTACCACAGACAATTCTCGTTCTGATCATTAAGAACCTGTGATCACTGTGCTGTCCATGGTGGCTGGTAATTAGCACCTTCCATGAGATATTCCCAGAACACACCATATATCAAGGAATGATGAAAGTGAACAATTTTCAAAAATGAGATGTCCCATCTGTCGGGCACCCACTATCATCATGTCCATTCAAAGTCCAGTAATTCTTGTTGTCTCACCATGTGCAGCCTAGCCGGTGTTCAGACTGACTTATGGGATGTCAGATTACAACTGATGCAGGACTGCCCATTTCCAAGATGTCACAGTATGGTGGTGCCACCTACCATTACCTTTACATATTGCTAGCCCATGATTTTTGGCACTTTAGTGTATGTATTTTGAGCAGGAGTGTACATTTCTAACATTTCTGTCCACTGGCTATATGCCAGTTAAATATAAAAGAAAACGGTAAATCTTATATCTTCCAGCTTGACCATACATATGTACATACATATATACATACATATATACATACATACATATATACATACATACATACATACATACATACATACATACATACGTGGAGGGTCCACACTCTGTATTGTCAGATTCAACAGAGCACCATTAACGCTGTCAGAAAATGGTTGAATGTCATCATTCAAACAGGCATGTGCTGTAACTAATTATTTCGGTGTCCCCATGCTTTGTAAGAAGTGACACCCTTCACTCCCCTCAATGGACTACTTCAATGCACCATGCTCTGCAATTCTTGCAATAAATGTAATGATAGTGCTGGAGGACGCATGATTGCTTGCGCCACTTATAGCACATCTAGCCTATATCCACATAAAATAGCACTTCTATACCCGCCAGGTGTGGCATGACTTGGTAGTGCTGAGTTTCTTGCTGTGTGACTTTTTCCATAAAAAAAAATCTTGGAATGTTGTCAAAAGAACGCACAAGCAGCTTTAACTGTTTTAAAAAACACTATAACACACTGTAATGTAGAATTTCATATGCAGATGCAGGCACCATTGCACACAGAATATATGCATACCACATATTCTTTAAATCCGCAGTTTGCTTGTGTGTATTTGCATAAGACACATTTATGGTAAAGTAAGATGGCTGATGCGAACGGCGTTGCACAGGACCTGTCTGCTCACTCACGCCAGGCATGTCCTATTGCGAGGCATATTAAGGGTTGATGTATGATGACACCTCTGTAACATTCTGTGGCTTTTAATGTTTTGTGCTGCCTGTGGTTAAATAGCCAGGAGCTGAGGAGTCAGCATGGTATAGAGTGCTTGTGTATAGGCTACACAGGTTCTAGCAGCTGAAGAGCCCTGATAGGCTCTTTGGCACTAATGGAGATAATACTTCTTGTTAAATCCAATTTTTTACACCTCTGTCCCAACTAGTTAGACCTACAACTGTGTGGAAGGGACACATTTTAAATCCTGTATGCACTTTACCTGAAGATTAATGTTTTGGGGAAATATATGATTGAACATTGCTTTTTCTCATAGGTAAAGATTCAAAGTCTGAATCGGGAACTTCGTCCCTGGTGTCACTGGTGCCTGAGGAAAAGGTGTCCTTTGGGCTCTATGCACTCTCTGTGTCTTCTCTGACTGTGGCCAGAATACGAAAGGTTTATAACAAACTGGACAGCAAAGCAATTGCAAAGCAGGTAAGCTTCATTATGCAAGTTGTAATTCCGTTTGGCTGCCTTAAATTGTATATCGGGCTAGATTCTGTGGTGGAAAAGCAAAAAAGCAAGTACAGGGACTGGTCACCTGGGCAAAACCATGCTGCACTACAGGTGGGGCAGATGTGTGGGTCTTCATGCATCAGAAGACCCACACAGCATTGCATTACAGCATGGCTTGTCCAGGATTCAGCTTAGGAACCACTACTGTATATTTCACATTATAGCCGAAATCCATTTCATTGTAATGTATATTCTATAATAATTTATTACTGTTTTTACATTTTCTGTGTTTCCGTACTTGTAAGTGGACCGCAGGTTATCCGATAACAAGACCATTTATTCACAGAGGATAATCATTGGCCAAATGTTCAGAGATCTCTGTGTGACTAGGAATTATTTTGGGAGTAAATATGGCAGTCCTCTAAGACATATTTCATATAGTTAATTTATGCTTTTCCTCTATAAAGTTTGGATATTGATTATTAATTATGTTGTATTAATTGAAACAGTGTTACTCTGGGGACCATATCCATGTACATATTTACAGGTTTCCCTTTGTTACATGGGCCGTGTGTTTGTTTCATATGGCGAGATGTACTAAGCCTTGAAAAGTGATAAAATGTAGAGTGATGAACCACAAACCAATCAGCTACTGCCTGTTATTTTTCAAACACAGTCTGTGACATGGCAGGTAGGAACTGATTGGCCGGTGGTTTATCACTTTCCATTTTATAACTTTTCAAGCTTAGTACATCTGGCCCATAATGAGAAACATGATGAAAAGCACATGATCTAGTCCAGTGGTTCCCAACCTTTTTTCTCTCCCGTACCCCTTGATTAGGCATTTCATTTAGAAGTACCCCTCCACTCTATTTGAAATATCCACAGTACTTATGAGTGGAAGTGAGGGGTAGCCGTGGACTAGTATATGGTCAGGAATAGGGTCCCTCTTTGTCTGGCCGCTGGCTGTGTATTGTCTCCAGAGTTCCCGCTAACGTCTGTAGGATTAATGCTTCTTTCACCCATGTCAGTGCGGGGCAGATGTTTGCTGATGTCTGAGGGCAGTGCAGGTAGCTCTTAGTGGACTGTTGGTTGGGCAAAAGCACGAGGAGAAGCCGATGACGCTGCAGATGAAACCAGAAATGGCAGATCGTGGTTGTCTCCATGTCAATGGTAGTCTTCTTTTGCCATAGGGAGACTTTTTCTTCTTCCGCCATTACCAATATTATTTTCAAGTACCCCCAACTGGTCTGCAGAGTACCCCCAGGGGTACTAGTACCCCAGGTTGGGAACCACTGATCTAGTCTAATAAGAAATATTAGCAACTTTCCTAAATGGTCCAAACTTCTCTTTGTGTGTTTAAATGTTTCATTCCCATCTAAAAAATAACAGATAGTATAGCTACAGTAAAAGCTGCCCAGACTCTCTGAAGATTTGAGTCTAGGGCCCATTAAGGTTTCTGCTAGTGACATATCTCCTGGTAATATTTGTATATTATATCGATCAGTGAGGAATTGAGGTCCAGTCCCTGCCATTCCTAGATTATGTACAATTCAGATCCTTTTGCAGGAAGAACAAGACTTGCCATATGTGTGTTCATTACAGCCCTTGTGTCTATTCAGAATGAAATTGGGTTTTGTATGTGCAGTGCATGTAGTTCTAGGCACAGCTCCTGGCATCTTAAGATGCAACATATCACACCTTCCATTTATGCTTCCCCTTTCTGTAGATATGTGTGCCACTGTGCAGGTGATTTGTACCTTGCTACCCCCATTTTATTTTATTATTCATTTTAGACATTTTCTTCTTTTCTATTTGTAGTCTTCTAGAGACCAACACATTTACAGATTAACATTTTGCATTTCAGTAATACATTATTTAGATTCTTTATAAGACCACTTTTAAAGACTACTTTTATAAATATATCATCCAGTATTCTTTCTTTGTTCAGTAAAGTTTCCCTTCTATTTGTTTTTTTCTTAGCTAGCGATATCGTCTCATGAAAATGCCACCCCTGTGAAACTGCTACATAACTCTGCTGGACATTTGAATGGACCCGCACGAACAATAGGAGCAGCTCTCATTGGCTACTTGGGTAAGCCATGTGTCATCCATTAGTAATGTGTGAGCTGTATACAGTTCTGCTCTGCAATGATTGATGGGCAGTATCTTCCCTTTCTCCCTTCCATGGTCATCTCTTATATAGCTGTAGAGTGCACAGTATACTGTTATACCGCTTAGCCGGGTGACATCCAGGATTTTGTATCCAGCTCCAACCTCAGTGACACCCAGCTTGTGCCCTTTTACACTGCCATTCCCACTTATGCTGGGCGGGTGAGATCACCAAAGGCAGGTCTTGAGCTGGCACTTGGAGACTAGTGCCAGCTATTTAATTGCTGTGAAGGGGCCCTGGGATGCATCGTCATGGGTTATCTGTGTTCAACCCTGCTGGCTACCCAGGTTTAAATGCCAGGTGGCTTGAATTTCCACTGCATAATATCCCATGTTGCTATGCATTCATGTACAATAAACCATGATGTTTAGTGCAGTGCAAAGGCAGTATAAATAATACATAGACTGGGAAACATGTAGTTTATCATTGTATGTACATTTTATAAAAATACTTCGTAGTTCCTTCATATGAGCTATTTCAACAGATCATGCTCCCCACTCTTTTTTATTGTTTACATTTGATGACTTGTGGAAGCAGCCGTATTTGTGGATCACTGCATTTCTCTTTGGTGCTATTATTGTTTTGGTGTATTGGTGACAAAGTAAACATTCTAGGAAAATTTCAGTATTCTGTTTAGTTTATAAAGGGGTGGGTCATCAGTGCAGCAGCCTGTTTCCGAGAGCTAGAAGCTGGTCATAGTTAAGAGTAGTAAAGGGACATTGCTATTCATAATACATTAGTGAACAATATACTCTGCAACACAACTTACCAACTCCACCCACAGCTGAATGCAGGGGATTTAAACCCATATGTGCAAGATTACTTTCATTATCAGTCAAGTCACTTTATGTAATAAGCTGAAACTAGACATGTTAATAATGATAACATTTGATCTATATAAGCTTATTAAAGAATTGTCAGCAGGACTCTTTTCTGACAGAGGCAAATGTATTAAACCAAGGTAGAACTTATTGCCACTTAGCAGCATAATTAAACATGGGCTAATTGGTCTACCGGGGCAATTCAATTACCACCTGCAGGACTGCGCTTGAGACGTCCTTCTGTTTAAGTCTGAGAAAGTACAGTTAGGATTAGATTTAAAAACAATAACAATCTTATTTTTTCCAGGGGTCAGAACATTTGTCCCTAAACCTGTGGCCACCACCTTGCAGTATATTGGTGGTGCCGCTGCTATCCTTGGCCTAGTAGCAATGGCATCTGATGTTGAAGGTCTATATGCAGCAGTAAAGGCTCTTGTTTGTGTTGTAAAGAGCAACCCACTGGCAAGCAAAGAAATGGAGAGAATCAAAGGTTACCAGGTGTGTTGGGGAAAACATTTCAAGACATTAAACATTAAAGAATCTTGAGAAACAAATGTACAATAGGAAAGTGAAAATGTTTTCAATCAGATTATTTATTTATTACCAGGTATTTATATAGCACACACACATATTCCGCATCGCTTTACAGAGAATATTTGAACAATCACATCAGTCCCTGCCCCAGTGGAGTGTACAATCAATATTCCCTATCACATGTACACGCACACACAGACATTCAAGGGTTAATTTAGTTTTAACCTACCAGACTATTTTTGGATTGTGGGAGGAAAAGTACCTGGAGGAAACACACGCAAGTACAGGGAGAATATAAAAACTCTGCACAGTTAGGGCAATGGTGGAAATCGAACCTATGACCTCAGTGCTGTGAGAAAGTGAGGTTACTCCAATTGGTTCGGTCCCCCATGCCTTGACAGACTCAATTCAGACTCAACATGTGCAGATGTAGGGTGCGTGCGGCCACAGCGAACAGTGATTGTCGTGCGCACACACCCAATACTGCGGGCGGGTAGTGTCGGGCCGGGGGAATCGCCCATGGAAACGCCCAACGTTTTATGGGCGTATCCATGAAAACGCTGGCCGTTCCCATGGATATCGCCCGATGACGTGAGTGTGAGGGCCGGGCACCTGACCTCACTGGTCAGCTGCCCACCCTTTTCCTGTTGAGTGTGCATGCATTTCTAAGTGACCTAAGAGTTGCTTAGATATGCATACACCCTCCACAACGTTTGTCAAACATCCATTTGCAGCCCTGTGGGCGAACCCGCCGTGTAAGGTGTGGGGTGGGGGGGGGGGGGTGTACCAGCAGGCGGTGTCTGGGGGGCTCGCAAGGCTTCGAGTTTTCAGCCTTGCGAGTCAACCAGAATAAGGGCCAGTAATGCTAACCATTAAACCATCCATGCTGCCCATACAACCATAATGGAAATACATATAAATAGATAAGTTCACTGTTTAGATCTAGTAGCCAGGGTTATGTAGGAGGCATAATTGCAAGGAGGAACCTGATCAATCAGTCAAAGAAATTATTTTACGGCATGTAGAGCTTCTTGACGTTTTTGTCAGTCATTTCTAAAGATCATTTAGCAAAACTGTATAGGAAATGTAGAGAACCTATGACATAGCCATGTGATTTGTGACAAGTGAGCATGGATTGTTTCTGTCGATCAATAACAATATATTAGTTTGGTCTTCTGCATAGGACTCAATCGACATTGAGCACAGGTACCAGGGGACATTTTTGTCATTGTAGCAGGAATAGATGGCTAGATATGATGTAATGGAACAATAAATTAAATATATAGTTTGGTCATCTAATTGAATATTCACTAAAAAAAGCAAGATTTGCATCTTGTATCAAGCATTCTGCCCAAGGCTGCACAGATTCATCATATTTCTTGACAAGCTGTGTGAATTCCATCTGCGCTCCTATGAAAGAAAATTACTTTTCCCAAAGCAGAGATGTCACCAGTACCACATGGTCATTTGAAGGTTGTTTCTTTTCAGGTTAATTAGGTTCACTCAATGTATCACACAGACACTTTAGTTATTGGCATTTGAGAATACAAATGAACTTGTGTTAGAACGACAATTATTTATATACTTCGTGGCCCCAAATGTGTGTATTGTTCAGTTGGTCATAACAAAGACCCATCAGAATTGTAAATTTTCCTTTGCCATTCATTGCACAGATATATATCCTTGCTTTGTGCGGTTAATTAACCCTTTGAATGACAAGGGAATTTGTCAAAACAGGTGTGAAAATTCCCAAGTAAACAGGTTTTAATGAACCCTTTGAGTGCCAACTTTGTTGTGAGAGATCCTCAAAATATCCATTAAAAATGCCAGCGCCGCTCACAGCGACTTTTGGAGGATATTTTGGGGATCGCTCACAGCAACGTTGGCACACAAAGGGTTCAAAATGGCTTGGGCTACTAATTGCAGAATCAAATACAAAACTGCTTGTTTGAATAAGAAATAAAGGTACTTGTGTACTAACTGGGCTGCCGATTTTGAAATCGGGTCCATCGCATCGCATCCGACCATATCGCATGCGATGCGATGCGATGGACCCGATTTTTCCATAGGATTCAATGTTAAAATGTACTGAGTCCATTTTAACATGGAATTAAATGGGAAAAGAGGTCCTTTTCATACCCCTACTATCCAAATGGGCATGGAGTTGGGTATAAACATGTGGCGAGCCACCGAGCCCGAAGCGTAGCGAGCCCCGCGAGGGGACACAGAATACCGTCCCCTCGCGGGGCGCGCTTCGCTCGCCACGCTTCGGGCTCGGTGGCTCGCTACGCTCGCCACAGGTTTATATCCAACTCCATGCCCACTTGGATAGTAGGGGTATGAAAAGGACCCCTTTTTCCCATTAAATTCCATGTTAAAATGGACTCAGTCCATTTTAACATTGAATCCTATGGAAAAATCGGGGCATCGCATCGCATCTGATTGTATGCCTTAAGTTAAGGCATACAATCAAAAAATCGGCAGCCCAGATAATACATAAGTACCGAAATAAAGAGAAAAAAATGTGTTAAAAAATCATGTATCACATAAAAAAAGTAAAAATGCTTTATTTAAATTATATCCAGAAGGAAGATAGACAGTAAATATATAGACAGTCAATAGATCGATACCATAAGGTAGACAGTAAAATGATTGACATGGACTTAAGTAGCTGCTATCACGCACCTGACACTTCAATACTATCTTTTATTTGTGTGATGCTTGGGGAGGGTTTTGGCCAGTCTGATTTGGGGGTGCCCTGCACCCCAGACCATAGGTGCCGATTTATGTTTTTGCTGGTTGGTGCTCAAGCCAAAAATATAGGGGAGTGGCATCATGGGAAAGGGGCGTGGCCACAAAATAATACTGATTTATATTATGCAACACAGTTGTCTCCAATATTCAAATTATGGCAACAGTGCCAAATACATAAATGCCCACACAGTGCAGGTACAAAAATCCCCCCCACAGTGACAAATACATAAATGCCCCCACAGTGCAGGTACATAAATGCCCACACAGTACCTGTGCCAGCGACAAGGGAGGGGGAGTGCAATGGGACACGGGCGGGTGGGCCGCTGCTGAGTGGGTGGGTGCTCATCAATTTCCGTGGGTGCTCGGGCCCTCAAGCACCCACAGAATCGGCACCTATGCCCCAGACGTGAACCCCATAGTGATGGGGGTTTGTCCAACAAAGATGGGCAGGCCCATATCTTTTGCCAATTTCATGCTGACAACCTCTTATGTGATATTTAATTGCTATCTATATACTAGTAAGCCCACTCGAGGCAAATGCTTCAAAAGCTAGTCTGCTACCTTGTGATTGCCTCTGTGTTTGTGCATGTGTGACAATGAAAAGGATGTAGTTTCACATGCTGCCAGCAGATGGCAGTGTTACGGAGACACACATACACTAGAAATATTTATCTATCTATATAATATAGATATATTCGTTTTGAGTAGTAATGACTTCAAAGTGCACACCTGTATCCCTTTTTTTTTTTTCTATACGTA
Source organism: Crinia signifera (assembly GCF_055691185.1). Classification (NCBI taxonomy): domain Eukaryota; kingdom Metazoa; phylum Chordata; class Amphibia; order Anura; family Myobatrachidae; genus Crinia; species Crinia signifera. The sequence goes on from NC_139217.1 coordinate 168,766,240, forward strand.
GAGTTAAAAGGTCATCAGTTGTTAGTGTTAGGTACTTTTCGGAGGGATAGGCGCTTGAGCTGCCGGAGGGGACAATTGGGGTAAGGCACTAGAGGAGGTTGAGATATGGATTAAAATGACAAGAAAACTATATGTCGTCCATTTCCACGTCAAGTCCATGTTGGCCATTTAACTGTCAATCTTTTAACCCTGACCATGTGCTATCCACCTACTGACTGTCTATCTATTTACTGTCAATTTTTTAATTCACATCCATTTAAATAATAAAGCAATTTTACAATTGATGACCCCAACGAATGCCTTTCTTTACTAGCCAGCAGCCAGTAGATGGTGCCTCATGGAGTATTGCTTGGTTTGGGCGTGCACAGCTGCTGGTGCTGACATCACTGTTACTATATTCCTTTATTATGACTAACTGATTCCAGTGTCTGTGGTATATACATTTATAAGTGTGATGGTACATGTTTCAGTAGTGCTTGGCGTTGGTTTTGTTTCCATACTCATTAGTAGATGGGGACATCATTTGCATGCATAATATGGTTGGTTAGACATTGCTTGTTTTTTTTCAAATTTCACAGAATAATCAAAATCCCAATATAAAACAGACACCACATTGTAGTGCTACATACCGCGTTGGAGCGAAATAATGTAAATGCAGACATGTGACATTCATCTGTCTCCTATGTATAACCTCTGTTATGGTTTTGTATTTCCCTTAGCTGTTAGCCATGTTACTGAAGAAAAAGCGAGGACTTCTCAACAGCCACATATTGCATCTTACATTTTCCTTGGTGGGGACAGTGGATAGTGGCCACGAGACATCCATTATACCCAACTCCACTGCTTTCCAGGACCTGCTGTGTGACTTTGAGGTATATGACAGAACCAAGCAGTTAGAAACGTGAAGTAGATTTATATCCGTGTTGAGAAAGTTGAAGAACTAAAGTGCATGAAGATAACATAAACAGACTTTGTAACCTTCTTCTCTTACTGCCTGTCCAAGTTTTGCTCCATAGACAAAGTGCTCAGTGATTTGCAAATGGAGGATGCTGATCTGGCATAGCACAAATCTGCGCAGGTATACGGTTGCTAGGTCGACAAGCATTAGGTTGACATGCATGAAGGTCGACAGGGTCATTCGGTCGAGATGGGGGAAGGTCGACAGTCAACGTGCCAACAGTCAACGTGCCAATGTGCCAACAGATGGTTTTTCATGCCCTACCATCCACTAGGGCGTGGTGGGAGTACAAAATAGTGTGATGAACGTAGCAAGGCACCATGCCCGAAGCATGGTGAGCGCAGCAGTGCGCATTTTTAGTGTTCATGTTGACTGTCAGGACAAAAAAGTGAAAAACCCCATGTTGACCTTTTGATTGTCAACATTCCCCATGTCGACCCAATGACCCTGTTGACCTAATCCCATGTCGACCTTCATGTATGTCGACCTAGTAGTGTCGACCCGATTCTTGTCGACCTAGTTGCTGTCTAGCCAATGATCCATACCCAATCTGCATTTCTTAAAAATTATTCTGATAGAGCGACTACTTCTTTTGTGACAGAATTTTAATTTTTAAAAACCTGATCTTTAAAGTGTATTTGGCGTAGACATGGCGTAGACTACAGTACATCTATAGCCTTCTTCTTTTGAATATGTTAGCCCTCATTTTAACTTGTACGTTTCTTAGGTCTGGTTACATGCACCGTATGAGCTTCATCTGTCACTATTTGAGCATTTCATTGAGCTTCTAACAGAGTCAAGGTAAGAGCCGGACATTTCCCACATGTGCCAAGCTTTTCCTTACAGTCACAAATGGTTACTACCAATTGTTATATTCCTATCTGGTATATTTTTAGCAAATGCTTAGATCTGTAACTTGAAGTGAACCTATAGATAGTGAGTGACACTAAGACCATATGTAAACTTCATAAATCCTAGATGCTGAAGGTCCACTATCAAATGGCAGTTATAAAGTAAATCATTTTTTGGATTTATACATCTATGGTAAAGACGTTAAACTTGTCCTTTGGCCATGAATTGTAAGGTGGATACGTTCTCCAAAATGTTATTATTTGCAAATGGTGCTGCATAACCAATGGCAGGTTTCTTCTCAGCCGAATTGTAATTTTTTACTCCTGGAAATGAAGTTCATGGGGACAGAAACGGGATGTCACTGTGTGGTGCACCCAAAGAACACGTATTAAAATGTAACCTTTATTTAATTAGATAGATAAAATGTAGCGAAAATATAACAGACACAAGACATTAAACATATAACATGTAGTAAAAATGGATATCTTTATCCATGCGACGTGGGACCCCCGTTCCCTTACTAGTAATGTATTCACTTTCAATTAGTGTTCTGAGAAACTGTCTTTTAAATAAGCTTTATTAGGTACGGTATATTAGGGAATAAGTCTCCGTATAGTTAACTGTGTATGTGACACAGAGTACAGATAGTAGCGGCTAGAGCGCAATCATATATGCGGCATAGGAGCACAATGCTCGATCACGATTGTGCCTTGCGGCCCGTTAATGCCTCAGAAGTCAGGGGGTCGCAGTGCTACGCGTCACGCACTGCGCTTCCCTCGCTGACTCTGGTGTTAGCGGAGCTATTAAGACACACGGACCTTAAAAAAATAAATAAAAAAAATAAATAAATAAAAAATAATAATTATATATATATATATATATATATATATATATATATATATATATATATATATATAGCCAGAATCGTGATCGAGCATTGTGCTCCTATGCCGCATATATGATTGCGCTCTAGCCGCTACTATCTGTACTCTGTGTCACATACACAGTTAACTATACGGAGACTTATTCCCTAATATACCGTACCTAATAAAGCTTATTTAAAAGACAGTTTCTCAGAACACTAATTGAAAGTGAATACATTACTAGTAAGGGAACGGGGGTCCCACGTCGCATGGATAAAGATATCCATTTTTACTAAATGTTTTATGTTTAATGTCTTGTGTCTGTTATATTTTCGCTACATTTTATCTATCTAATTAAATAAAGGTTACATTTTAATACGTATTCTTTGGGTGCACCACACAGTGACATCCCGTTTCTGTCCCCATGAACTTCTGCTCTAATCAGCTGTCCAGTGGTAGCACACCCTCCAGACTTTATTGAGTTGTACTCCCAATACATACATGAGGGGCCGATACTTATGACGAAAACTTACCTCCTGTGCGATTGACATACCATTTCCCCCTTCTCCCCTTCTATTGTTGTACTCCTGGAAATGACACCTGTAGAAATAGGGAGCTCCTGTTTCCAGCGGGACACAGGGGTGAATTTATGAAGCTTGGAGAAGTGTTATCTATCCCCATAAAGAACGTTATGAGCAAGGTGATAATGGTTCAGCCAATCAGCTACAATATGTAAATTGATAGGTAAGAGCTGATTGGCTGAACCATTATCACCTTGCTCATAAAGTTCTTTATGGGGATAGATAACACTTCTCCAAGCTTCATAAATTCACCCCACAGTCCCTGATTTGGCGCTTGATACTACATGTCAGGAAAGTTTTGTTGCTGTAAATATTTGTACAGGTTTTGTACGAGAAATGAGAGCGAGAAAATGAGCGGGTCTGTAGGGATCCAAGCTCCCATCATGGAATTAGTAAGGATATATTTTTTTATTATTTATTTAAAGAGCTTATGAGAAATAGATTATCCGGACAATAGGTTGACAGTGTCAAGGTGGGCCGTAAATGTTCGACATGCACTGGGTTGACACTAATAAAAGGTCAATACAAGCATGGGTTGATGTGGCCAATAGTCAACACATAAAAAGTTTGACATGAGTTTTGCACAATTTTTTTATTTCTTTGGACTTTTACATGCTTTATAATCCACATGGACTATAATTGGGAATGGTAAAGTGTGCCAAGCACGCTACACTAATTGTCTTGTCTGTGTCATCAGATGTCGACAGTGACAAAAAAAAACAATGAAAACCTATGTCGATATTTTCATATGTCAAATTTTTCCTCTATGTTGACCCATTGCTTTTATGGATTTTGAGAAGCCATTTTATGTCAACCTTGTGCCTGTCGACCTATTGACTGCCGACCCCATAATCCACACCAGAAATATACAACATGGAGCTAAAAGAAAATAATGTATAGGAGGAGCTAGTCAAGGGAGGAGAGGAGAGATGTAAGGGGGGGGGGGGGGGGTACTTGGGAAGATGAAGCATCTTGAGGAGCATCATATTATGTGCAGAAAGTGTCATTGTAGGGAAGAAGAGAGTACCAATCCAAGGTGATACAGAGAGGACATTTTGATATGATAGCCTGGTATACATGAAATAACAGTCAAAAGACTTCAGAAACCTTGCAGTTTTATAGTATGTTTCAATGTAGTGTGTGTCTTATTCCAGCGAGGCAGCAAAGAACGCCAAGCTCATGAGAGAATTCCAGCTAATTCCCAAACTGCTGCTGACCCTGCGAGACATGTCCCTATCTCAGCCTACCATATCTGCCATCAGTAACGTCCTGAGCTACCTCCTACAAGGCTTCCCCAACAACAACGACTTACTCCGGTAGTATATTCAATCACAACATAAATTGTACAGTTGTAAAGAAAACCCATTTATTATATAGTGTGCTTTCTGTTTTGTTACATAATATGTTCCCCTTTCTTCCTGCCAAGGTTTGGCCAATTCATCTCATCCACACTGCCTACTTTTGCAGTATGTGAGAAGTTTGTCATTATGGAAGTAAATAATGAAGAGAAGCTAGAGCCAGGTAAGAGCTTATATTACTCATTTATTTAAATGTATATTTAATAATAAAAAAATAAACACATTAATTCATTAAGTAAATCTTACAAAACTGGTGTGTCCCCTGTACTGTACTGTACTGTACTGTACTGTACTGGTCTTGGTCAGGGATCCTGCTGCTGATCTAGTGATGTCTGTGATGATGTAACCACATGGGGCAGTAAGACTGGGCGAGACTTTTCTTTTATGTCTCACTTTATAAAGGTTCTGCATCTTGTTTCTATGAAATGCTATCAATATGCAAAACAGTGGTGTGTTACATTACATACATGCTTGGCTATAGTATCTTTCTCATTTATGTGACCCATAAGGAACGGAAGATGACTTTGGAGGGCTGGTTTCTGCTAATCTGATTCTTCTGAGAAATAGACTGTTGGATATGTTACTTAAACTGCTGTATACTACCAAGGAGAAGACCACCGTAAATCTACAGTAAGTATTATGTGATAGGCTGTACAGAAGAAAATATGAGCTTGTAAATTTGGCAAATGAAAAAAATACTAGAGAATTGATAATAAGATGTAATTTATCATGTACCGATGGGATGCTTTTAACATCTTAGCGGACTGGATGCCGCCATTTAGAATCCAAACATATTGTAGGTGAGGATGTTGACACCGGCATCCCAATCGTAAATATGTGGGTGGGTTAGCGTTTCGGACATCTGGCCAGCCAATTACCTGCTGCACAATATTGGTGCCCCTTTTGCTTTGTGAGATTATGATGGGAAGATTGATAAATATGGAGGAACTTTTATTTGACATGGCAAGGTAGAAGCGCTTTATGATGAGTGTGTATGGTGGCATAGAAAAAAAGTTGCTAATATTTTTTACTCTTCTCTTGTCAAGAGCCTGTGAAGAACTAGTGAAGACTCTTGGTTTTGACTGGGTCATCATGTTAATGGAAGAACATCTGCACTCAACTACAGTCACTGCAGCTATGAGGATCCTGGTGGTATTGCTGAGCAACCAGCCTATACTCTTTAAGTTCAAGGAAGGAGTGAGTGGAGGAGGCTGGCTGGACCAAACAGACTCTGTCTTGACTAATAAGATTGGCACGGTGCTAGGTAAATGTATTGTAGATATTCATTGTACAGATGTGTCCACACACATCTAGCCTCCTTGCAGGATAAACTAGTGGCTAAACGTTCAGCCAGGAGGTGTTAAGCAGCGAACGGTCATTTGAAGTCACCAAACCATTTGTCCCTGAACTCTACTACAATATTTTCTTTTACTTTTCAGGTTTCAACGTGGGAAGGAGTGCCGGAGGCAGGTCAACTCTCAGGGAGATTAACCGTGATGCATGTCATTTCCCCGGCTTTCCGGTTCTTCAGTCCCTGCTTCCCAAGCACACTAATGTACCCGCACTTTATTTTCTGCTCATGGCACTTTTCCTGCAGCAGCCGGTCACTGAACTGCCTGAGAACTTGCAGGTCAGTGCACCTGTGACCAGCAACAGAAGTAACCGGGGTTGCCAGGTAGGAATTAGCCAGTAAGGCATGTACTGTACGTTTGTCTATCCTTCTTAGAGTAGATGTGTGTACCTTTATAGTGCTTTGTGAACTCTCACATCTTAAATAAGTAAATTGTTCCCTTAAACTGTACGTTGGAATCTTGCTTTGGTGGATGATCTCTCTGTAGCCGGGTGCACTACAAATTTTATATATGCTTCTTTTAAGGCGATCTTACAGTATGAGCCATTATTCCTGCTCCATTTTAAAAGAGTTTATTATATTGATGCCAATTTATTCATAACATGTTTTCCTTTTTCTTTTTATTCCATTAAATTATTAATTTGCTTTTGGAAATAGTGGAAGACATAAATGATAAATTCTCCAGCTATATGTTGTGGCAAATGTCATCATGTATAATTTCATTTTAAATTCCCCATTTTTTTTTGCTTACAAGTGTAGGACCTTATGCATAGATTGTACAAGGGGAAAGCCCTTTTCCAAAGAAGCCTTGAATCTGAAAACATATCTTTTGTGTTTAATATTTTTCATTCTGTTTGCTGTAATTGAGATCTCAGTCTTCCTTCTACTTTTGGTTTGGTAGCAATAGTCCCCCCTTCCCCAGCTGAGAGGGATGGTTTCTCATACAATAACAGCAAGCTGTGATGTGAGACTCAAAGACCCGCTCTGCCACTGGCACCAGATGGCACTTGCCTCAAGCAAATTTCTAGCTGGCGGGTTTGGATCCCAGATTCTTAACATCATTGCAGGTGTCAGAAATGTAAGACAATGCGTTTCTTCCTTAGTTTGATTTGGACTCCATCTGGACATTTATATTTGGGGTTCCCGCATCCAGTGGCAATGTGTTCTCCTCCATCCACAATGTGTGCACAGAAGCTGCCTTACTGCTGCTGGGCATGCTCAGGACAATGCTTAATTCAGTAAGTGCCATGTGATAGCAATATGACAATACTGTATTGTAAAGTGGGCCATAATGTCACAATGAATAACTAATTATTCGATTATTATTATTTTTTAATCACTGTGTTTCCATTGTCAGGGTAGCCTATTGTATTGTTATTGTATAATAAAAAGTATTAATGCATTTTGTTATAACTGTTAGAAAATAATTTACGTTTAAGTGGTCTGCCAGTTCTACTATTAGTCGTGCTACAGTATTGTATCTGTACGGGTTGTACTGCTGTGAGAGCAGTGTATCATCTGCATGATACAGATATACAACAAAGCCGATCATTCATATGATGAAGTGTACCCTGATTATATGTGGTGTCTATTCTTACAAATGGTTTTATTATACTCCAGACAGAATCCATGTATAGTAAGGTCTTGTTTAGATGCAAATAATAGGTCCTGGGCTAGAACCTTCTTGTCACACTGTAATCCCCGCATTAGGGTATTGCTACTTTGTGCTGCCTCTCTGCTTACAGCTCTAGAAAACCATTGAGCTGTTAGCATAAAGCAGCATTACCAGAGACCAGGCACACAATAGCATTATTCTAATGTACCTAATCTCCACAAAGCACAAGAACCAGAGATCTGTCAGTTTATAATGCACAGAACAGAATCATTTTGCTTGGTTAGAAAGGCACCATTTCTCAGTGCCCTCCAGCAATCGTTCTGTCCTCCAGGACACAGTGTTATTAACCTACAAATTTTGCCGGGGGCAAAATACAGTGAGAACTGAACCAAGAATTGTTTTTCCACATGTTAACTGTTTCCGAGGTCGTTTATGAACAGTATATACTTTTGCCTAAATAGTAATAAAACTCACTATGGACCATTTATACATAACAACGAGCGTGTATATGTAAGCGAATTAATAAAATATGTGTGTGTGTATATATATATGTGTGTATGTATGTGTGATATATATATATATATATATATATATATATATATGCGACAAAGAAGGCAGTGGCACTCAGAGACTTCATCCCAAATACATGGTGCAATAAAGGAACCAACGTTTCGGGGGTGCGTGACCCCCGTTTTCAAGGTCCGGAACAAGTGAACACAAACCATAAGACTCCTACCTGTAAATATGGGAGATGAGCTGGTGAGAAAAGCCCGTCACCATGCAGCGTCCTCGTCAGGGGCCGGAGTCCGGTGGTATCCGGGTCCGCCTCCTGGACGTGACGTCAGTCGCCAGGCACTTTGCCCAGGCAAATCACTCCCTACATGATCTTAGACAACCTTGAAAACGGGGGTCACGCACCCCCGAAACGTCGGTTCCTTTATTGCACCATGTATTTGGGATAAAGTATTTTGCATTTATTGAAGTCTCCGAGTGCCACTGCCTTCTTTGTCGCCTATCATCCATTCCTTCAGGAGGCACCGGAACACTGCCAACACGGCAAGTGAGAGTGCCGGTCCACTCGACAAATATATAAATATATATATATATCTGTATCTATTTATCTATCTGGTAAATGGTGTCAACAAAACATTACTGGATAGAAGGGTGCATAAATAAATCCAACATTTTGGGGTATTTAGACCCCTTTGTCAAGGTGCAGAACATTCTGGAAGTGTATACTGGCCCACTTCAAGCACTGATATAGATAGTAACACTGTTTACTCCATAAATCATTTTTACATTTATTGCCATTATTTTTAAAGAAGGTCCATCCCAAATGACAGACCTGGGTTATGTGAACGGGCTTATAAGCAGCAATGTCCCTTTTCATGATCTCCTCCTTCATGGGGTCTATTCGGCTGCATATGAAATCATGTTCCCAATATTAGTAGACAATCACGGCAGTACCTACTTCATAGAACTGCTATATTGCAATGTATCTTGCCCATTTCACAGTACTTTATGTTGTGTTGTTTTCCTGATAAATTCTAAAAAAAAAAATTCTTCTGCAATGTTTTAATATTTCTGCTAGTGAATAATGTTTTCTCTGTGATCACAGCCCTGGCAGTCTGAGGAAGAGGGCTCCTGGCTCCGCGAGTATCCCGTTACATTGATGCAGTTCTTCCGCTACCTGTACCACAATGTTCCAGACCTGACTCCAATGTGGATCAGCCCAGAGTTTCTGTGTGCCCTGGCAGGCTCCGTTTTCCCCTTTAACATTCGGCCATACTCTGAAATGGTAACAACCACGTCTTTTATTTCTTTACGTTTACAGATGGCTGTATTGTTTTACTTTTGGGATTTTTGCTAGTGGCAGAGGCAGAACTCTGGGAGGCAATGGAGTCATCTGCCGCCGGGCTCCTGCTGTCAAGGGGGCACCTCTCCTTCCCTGCAATTTTAAATCCATTAATTGAAAGCAATTGATATCACTTCGGAATTCTGAAATATGTGTTCTATATCTCTCTCTATAGATATAATGTATATACAGTATGCCTGTTATATTTCATAACAGATATACAGAATATACAGTATATACTTTATATAAGGTTTTGTGTGTGTGTATGGGGGGGGGGGGGGGGAGCAATACACATCTTGCTTCCGGGCAACTGGCACGAACTTACGCCACTGGCTAGTGGTGTTCATAGTACATACTCCCCTTTTCTTACAAAGTTATACATTTAAAGGTAGTAGAAAAGGTAGAAATATTGCGTTCATATACTTCACAGTGCTAATTAATATGAATCATAAACAAAGTAGACAGATTTATATGTATATATAAACAATGCAGCTGTGAAATGGAACGGAAGGGACCCTCTCCACACGTTTCGTGTTCATTAAGTGATTATAATCATTCTGACTTGTACCATGTTACCCACATGCGGAAGCACTCTAGCACAGTGGTTCCCAAACTGTGTGCCATGGCACCCAGGGATGCCATGGGACAATTGCAGGGGCTCCGTGGGTTGGTGGTGCAGAACCAATTAAAATTATTTATGGTCAATGTAATAGGCAAAAGCATTGCTTGTCTAAAAATACGGATGCTATCAATACGAACACGAATTGCCGTATTTTCGGGATAGTAAATGTCAAAAATAAGTGTATTTCTGGATACAAATACACCTATTTTTTACAAATTTCCTTTAGTAAATTTCCCCCGATATGTCAACAGTACTAAGGTTGACAGTCAATAGGCTGCCCCATATGGTCGACAGGTACAAAAAGTTGATGGGTTGCCTTGAAAATTTTTGACGGGTTCAAATGGTCAACATGACATGAGTCAACACATATATGGTTGACACACACTTTGAAATATTTAACTAAACTTCAATGAATTGACTTCAGTTCATTTGCCGGCAATATGCCCTGGCATTTTTAGCGGATATTTTGCACATCTCTCATGGCATCGTTGGCGCTAGAAGGGTTATTAGGAGTTATTAACAAGTACAGTATGTTATGCTGCTGTGAAATGATGACAATGCTGTTTGGTGACATGTGAGCGCAGTATGTAGCCTACAATGAAGGTGTCCTGATAACGGTTATACAGAGGATATAAATCTGTCTTTGTAAATACAAATCTGTGTGAATAAAATACCAAACCACAGCACATGTGTGTGTGGCAGATGGAGATGAATAGGCCCCACAGGAGTGTAAGCTGTTTGTACATGGTCTGGAGCAGCCCGTCTGCTCACTGTGTCAGTGAGCTGTGGTGTTTGGTTTATCTGCATAATGCTCTGTAGAAAACCAATGCCAGGTGGTGGCATATTGCTGGTGACAGCATCAGGGATGTTTCTCATACTGTACATTGAACTAGATTTTTGACCCACATACGTATGGCACCAACATATTTTCACTTTCTAATTTACTTTTTTTACAATTTACAAACGTTTAAATAAAAAATAAAGAACATACCTGTTGTTATTTATGTTCGATAATTAAATCTAGTAAATGTTGGTTATAAATCTGTTTTTTTCTCTTTAACCCTTTGAGTGCCAAGGGAATTTGCCAAAATAGGTGTGAAAATTGCCAAGCAAACCCTTTTTATTAACCCTTTGCGTGCTGTGAGATATCCTCAAACTATCCGTTCAAAATACCAGCGCCGCTCACAGCGACTGTTCTTTTTTTGGGTGCAATATCAAACTAGACTTCAATTAACTGACTGAATTAATATATGGAAACCATGTAAATATGTGAAGCTAAAAGTGTGCCTACTAAAACGTGGCTGTGTAAATACCACCACCACCTGTTCAGAGACACGCACTAAATATCTAACATGTCGTGTGTTGACACAAAGATAACTTCTGCTGCTTTGACAAGGTAGTCAGTAAGCCATATTTTACAGGACCTTATTAATATGGTACACAATTTTGCAGGTCACGGACTTAGATGATGAGGTAGGATCACCCGCTGAAGAATTTAAGGCATTTACATCAGACTCTGGTATGAACAGAAGCCAATCTGAATACTGCAATGTGGGATCCAAGACGTACCTAACCAGTCATCCCGCCAAGAAGTTTGTGTTTGATTTCATGCGTGTCCTTGTGATTGAAAACCTTTGTCTGACACCTGCCAGCAAGCAAACCCCTCTGATAGATCTGCTCTTAGAGGTGCGCCGTTCTACATGTTTGTCTTGTGACTGCTTCTCTTATTGTTGCATGAAAGTTTAGTTCTGAAGATCTTCTGTGTAACTGGTTTATACTGTATTAAAATTTTACAGTAATAAAAGGAATATTTGGGAGATTAAAGCAAAGGTGTCAACGTAGGAGTAGCAAAGTTATAGCATACGGTCATTATTCCACAGTTCGAACCTGTCCTAAGTAATTCCAACCATTTCACAACCATACCACAGTGCAGAATAAATGTATAATTTTATACCTATTTATAATACATAAATAAAAATGTGAATCTAAGATTCCACAATGGCCATCATGCGTCATGTCAGAATGTTATAGGGACCTGTTTAGCTTATTGGAACTCAGGATGTTGGCAGTCTGATCCGAATACCAAGGCTGGAAGCCTACAGCCAGGACCCCGAAATTGCTGGCAATGCTCGTGCCAGAATCCTGGCAACTGTGCATCCTGATCTTAAGTATGCCGGAGCTGGGTAGGGTTAGTATGCGGGGGGGGGGGGGGGGGGGGGGGTGTTAGGGTTAAACGCTAAAAATGGAAGGTTAGTGTTGGGCACCAAGGGGTTATTCTGCAGAGGAAGGCAGTTAGGGTTAGCTAATAAGGGGGAGGGGGGGGGGAGGCTGAATGTAGAGAGAGTTGTGGAATAAGGGAGAATGGTTATCATAACTAATGATCTATATTAGTTCTGTTGCATATTTAGCTAAAATGCTGATCTGTCACTACAACCCAGTGATGAGCAGCATGCGGTCACTGAACATTTACCTGCACCTGCATCACTTTCTGCCTTTATGGTCATATATATTTTTATAGCTTGTAAGAAGGATACAAGATAAATTGTTTTACATTTCTGACGATACATTTTTGTCCATGTAAATCTAGCCTCCTTTGCACTGTAAAGCTTTTCTAGGTGCGCCATGCCGTGATGTGACATGGTAGCGCTGGGTGTCTTATTTGCGTAATGGGGTGATTATGATTCTATTAGCTTCTACTGATTAACATGATATGTGGCATGCCTACATTTAGTTCAGTGTGTGACTGCAGCTGTATCTCTGTATGAAATATTAAGTTATTGCTTTCCTTACAATATTGTAACATCCCATTTCTAGTGCAAATACAGATGCAGTCACACAATGAATATAGACATGCTGCATATAATTTTGATCCACAGAAACTGATTGTGCTTCGTTTTCAAATATACGGGGACACCTTTGTAGGTGTTTAGTGTTGTCCCTGAATTTTATAATTTTGCGTATTACTGGACTAACCTGTCATTAATGAAAAGCTATTTTTACCAGTTAAGTAGCACAGATGCACAATCATTTATTACCAGTTTCCACCATGTACCGTCTATTGTGTTGACATTGTATTAGCAGGTAATTAAACAACATATCAATGTGAAAAGAATTTGCAGGTACATATGTACATATTCTAAATTATAAAATGGCATAAGGAGGCAGATGTATTAAGCCTTAAAAAGAGATAAGTGCAAGGGTGGCAAACAAACATAAATGTCCAGCCAATCCGCTCTTATCTGCCATTAAAATCAAAAAATTCAAACACAGCCTATAACATGGGGTTATAGCTGATTGGCTGGATTTTATCTCTCGTTATCACCCTTGTGTTTATCTCTTTTTAACCCCTTCCCGACATATGACGTACATTTACGTCATATGTCGGTTGAGGGGGAATCAAGCCAGCTCACGGAGTGAGTTGGCTTGAAAGAGAGCAGGTAATGGCTGTATATTACAGCCAGGTCCCTGCTCTCACGGCCACGAGCGGCGAGTTCGCCGATCGTGGCCGTTTAACCCTTTAAGCACCGCGGGCAAAGCGACCGCAGTGCTTAAATAGCTGATCGGAGGCCCCCCGCAGCGAGATCGGAGGGTGCCGATCGGTTGCCATGGTAGCCAGGGGTCTAATGTAGACCCCTGTGCTGGCCGTGTCTGCATACCTATCATATCCTGCCTGAGGCAGGATGTAATAGGAAGTGCATAAAATCACTACGTTCAGCCATAGAGCTCTATGGCTGAACCTAGTACAGGCGATCGCGCCCCCTAGTGGTCAAGTACACTAGGGGGCCTTGTAGTAAAAGTAAAAAAAAAAAAATAATAAAGTTTAAAAATAAAAAAAAATAAAAAAATATTAAAAGTTCAAATCACCCCCCTTTCCCCATTTCCCAAATAAAAAAAAATAAAAAATAAAAAAAATAAACATATTTGGTATCGCCGCGTTCCTAAAAGTCCGATCTATTAAAATATAACATTAGTTATCCCGCACGGTTAAAGGCGTAAACGGAAAATAATCCCCAACGCCAAAACTACGTTTTTTGGTCGCATCGCCTACCCAAAAAAAAATAGCTAAAAGAGATCAAAAAGTCGCCCATATCCCATAATGGTATTAATTAAAAAGTACACTTCAGCCCGCAAAAAATGAGCCCTCACCCAGGTCCGTAGGTGGAAAAATAAAAAAGTTATAAGCCGCAGAACATGGCGACGCGACGCAAATTCGAAAAACCGTAACATTTTCTATTTTTTTTTTTTTAGTGGTAAAATGTAACGAAAACTATATAAGTTTGGTATCACCGGAATCGTAACGACCCATAGAATAAAGATAACCCATCATTTTAAACGAACTATGAACTCCAAAAAAAACGTAACCAGCGCAAAATTGTGGAATTGCGTTTTTTTTTCTTTTTACCCCACATTGAATTATTTCCTGATTCCCCAGAATATTATACGGTATAGTAAATGGTACCATTAAAAAGTACAACTTGTCCCGCAAAAAAAAAGCCCTCATGTGTCTATATAGCCGGAAAATTAAAAAAGTTACGCTTATTTGAACGCAAGGAGGAAAAAAAAAAAAATTACCATAAAAGGCAATGTCGGGAAGAGGTTAAGGCTTATTACATCTGGCCCAATGTATCCCAGATAACTCGAGGTAATGTTCTCATTTATTTATGGATTACACTTCTAATAACCATCAATTTTGGTAATAAATAATCATTTCATTTAAAAATGAGCAACAAATGCATAATATTGAGTACTTGTATACAAAGTCTTAATTGATGTTGGGTGTTTTTCAGTCTTCTCCAGAAAGATCCACAAGAGCTCAGCAGAAGGAATTCCAGACCTATATTTTGGACAGTGTGATGGACCACCTCCTGGCTGCAGATGTACTGCTAGGTAATTTGCATATTGAGACCAAACCCCTCTACCCTTACACTTTCCTATTCTATTTCGCTAGTAGTTACATTTGATGCCTGTGCTTTTTGCAAGTGAAGAATTGATGTAGTTCTTATATCATATTCCTATGTGGCAAATCTCTCTGTATGTCAGAGAGACTAGGGAGGAAATTTGTGGCCTCCCTGGTTTCCTTAAGAGTTTAGAAATCTCCCTGAGGTAACTTGGTGATTACGTAATCTCAGTGACTACATATTCTGCGCAACACGGAGGAAATACTCCAGTACACTGATGACTACATGAGTGGCTGTGTGCTCAAGGATGTGTGATGAGTTACAGGTGATTTGTGCCCAATGAAGTGTTCTGAATTACTTGAGACGTGTGCTTCATTACAAGGCTGGTGTTTCCATACAAATATGTGGTCTATATTACTGGGGGTATGTGCTCATGGATGTGGCTTTCATTACAGATGATGAGTGATAAAGTGCATGAACCTACAAAATAGAATTCGGTATATTTTACAGTCTACTTCTGGTAAAGCATCTCCCTTTGGTGGGTACATAAGCCAAAGAGCAGCCACATTGGCCTCTCTTCAGGCTCTGTAACCATTGTAGATTTTGTGTATGGTTACCTAAACTAATTCCGCATGAAAGATGTTGCTTTCAAAATTCTTCTGAAATGCCTTAAGGCCCATACACACTTGACGATTTTCACCTAAAAATCGGTCAAAACAGGCGTTTTGACCGATTTT